>NC_060130.1:303356278-304624492 GCF_021461395.2 Schistocerca americana
CTCTCTCTCTCTCATGTGTGATGTATTGTCCCAGAATACACCATATTTTGCTCCAAAACATGAAAAGCTCAAGTGTAAAAAGACAGGAAGTAAATTTGGTTAATGTTAAAGAAAGAGTGAGAATCTTTGCTGTTGTCAACAGAGGGAGAAGTATGAACGATGGATGGCAGCAGAGGAGCAGAAGTGAAATAGTAAATGGGAAAGGAGAGGACAATTATGCATTGAAAGAAAAAAAGGAATTTCTGCCCAATTAAGGGAGATGGGAAGGGTGTGATAAAACAGAATAATGAACTGTACGAGGTTTGTGGATAAGGCACTGAGAAAGAACACCAAAATTAAGATATATTACAAAAAAGAAAAGGGTTAAGTGAAATCAAAATGAAAAGAAATAAGAGCTTAGTGTTCAAGAATATACATAATTCGAATTTTATCTGGCTAGCTGAAGTCCTCTTTCAACTTAAATTAATAGATGAGTTTCTTTTGTTTACACTGATTAACTTTGCATGACTAAGTAAACAGTCATTTCAAGAATAATTTTGGGCATCTTCAATTCTGACACCCTTAACTGTCTGTTCATTGTAACTTATTAACTAGCCTATTTGCTAAATCATTGCCGTTAAATGTCACATCCTTGGCGTTCTGACTTACTCCCATTTTATAGCATTTCAGCCACATACAAACATGTTTCCTTTTTGTTGGCGCTACTTCTTCATGTTTGATGATGAACTTAAAGTGAAAATATGTTGTAGCCAAGACATTTAAATGATTTTGTTTGATTAATTCATCACATATTTCTGCAAGTATGTCACCCACAAAACATTGGAAATCTGTCAACAAATTAACTACCGGTGTACAGAGATGTTTCTACTCCTCCGTGCATGATTTTCTCAAAAATCCACAAAAATGATGATAGCAAGGAATTTGATCATATAAGTGTCTACCTTTTACTTCCCTTTAATAAAGTAATTTTGTTAGCGAGCATCCCTGTATGTCCGCAAACTATCAGTACCTGAAATACATTCAGCTCAGGTGACGTAACTGAACATCAATATGTGGTGCGTTGACCTATATAGACTATTGATATTTCATTGTACCAATGTGGGTCTATAGGGCTAGAGATAGATGCTGAAAGAAATGTATTTGGATTTCAAGAGAGCAATGCATGAAGCCTTCAATGACTGCCATATCAGAATACTTTCAAGAGATCTTTTACAAAATCCAAAGAAATTCTGGTTGCACATAAATGATGGTTGGGGCAACAAAGTACAGTCACTCATGGATAAGTCGGGATCTGAAATGGATGGTAGCAAAGCAAAAGCAAAAATTCTTAAATCAATTTTCAAATATTCCTTTACACATCGAAACCCAGGAGCGTTGGTCCACCTTAATTCCTGTGCCACTGAATAGATGAGTGAAATAGATGATAGTGTCAGTGGCATCAAGAAACAGCTGAAATCATAAAAAGTGAAAAGTTCCATGACCTAATGGAATTGTCATATTCTGTACTGAACTTGTGGCTAAGTTAGCTTTTCTTATAAATATAGTATACCATCAATCCTTCAAATAAAAAAAAAAACTGTGCCACATAGCTGGAAGACAGCACAAGTCACAAATGTCTATAAGAAGGGTAGCAGAAGTGATTTAGAAAACTACCATCCAATATCCTTGACATCCATTTGTTGTAGAATTTTGGAACATATTCTGTGCTCAAATATATTGAGATATCTTGAACAGACAGATCTCCTCTATACCGACCAGTGTGGATTCCAAAAAACATCCATCACGTGAAATGCAATTCAGCACTTTTCTTACATGATGTACTAAAAGCTGTAGATAAAGACAGTTGGGTTAATGCAGTATTTCTCAATTTCCAGAAAGCATTTGACTCTGTGCCACAGGTATACTTAAAACAAAATTACAATCATATGGGGAATCTAGTCAAATTTGTGACTGGATGAGAATTTTGTGGTAGGGAGGATGCAGCAAGAAGTAATTTTGGGTGTGTCCAAGAAGTGTGATGGGACACTTGCTGTTCATCTTGCAGACAATATTGATAGTCACCTCAGACTTTTCACAGATGATGCAGTTAACTATAATGAATTAGTGTGCATATGAATCTGCACAAATATTCAGTCATATCACGATAAGATTTCAAAGTGATGCAGAGAATGGCAACTTGCCTTAAATGTTCAGAAAAGTAAAATTTTAAACTTCACAAAATGGGGGGGAAAAAAAATGTAAGGTCCTGTGACTAAAATACCAATGAGCCACAGTTGGAATTGGTCAACTCGTACAAATACCTAGGTGTAACAAATTGTCGGGATATGAAATGGAACAGTTGCATAACCTCAGTTGTATAAGGGGCATGCAAATGAAAAAGACTGATGGAAAAAGAGACTGTTTATTGTTTGAAAAATAATAACCATAACTGTTAATACATTTATCCCATTATGATACAAGATAGCCAATGCCTTCATACAAAAATGTTTTCTGTTGTCTACAGGTATATGATTCTACCCAGGAATGCACCTCCTTGTCTAAACCAAATCTATGGTCACGAATGTCTTTCTTTGGAGCCTCAAAACTATAAAAATCACATGGGGAGAAATTGAGGCTGCATGGATGATGTGCAATGTTTTTCCATCGAAACTTTTGCAGGGTACTCTAAACGTTGGCAAAATGTGGGCTGGTTTACACATTAGTAGTAAATGCCTGTGCTGTAAGTAAGAACTGGTAATATACTCTGATGTAAACTTTCTGTTTTGCACACATCAGAAATTTTATTTCTAAAATTTTTAGTTTACTGAAAGTAGTTGTGCTCATTTTACTTTTCTATTCATTCCGTTTACTGTCTCTTCAATCACTGTCTTCAACTGCCCTAAAAAAAAAAAAAAATCATAAAATGTTCTTATTACTTCATTGTTAATTTGTGCTATTTTCTTTTCAGTGTACTGCCCTTACATAATTTCAGCCGTGACACAATCAGTCTTCAGGTCCCCTTTCAAACTTGCTCTATTAATACCATCCCAGTGTTACTGAAATTTATTTGCGCTACAAGCAAATTGTACAATGTCATCAGCAAGTTGAAGGTGTTTAGTTAATGTTCCAGTTAGTTAGTTGGTTGTTTGTTTGTTTGTTTGTTTGTTTGTTTATTCATCCATCCATCCATCCATCCATAAATCATTTATAAAATGGTATCAGGCTCTCTCCCTCTCCCCTCTGCCCCTCTACACCTCTCCTCTCTCTCTGCCTCGCCCTTCCTCTCTCTCTGCCTCGCCCTTCCTCTCTCTCTGCCTCGCCCTTCTTCTCTCTCTGCCTCGCCCTTCCTCTCTCTCTGCCTCGCCCTTCTTCTCTCTCTGCCTCGCCCTTCCTCTCTCTCTGCCTCGCCCTTCCTCTCTCTCTGCCTCGCCCTTCCTCTCTCTCTCTCTCTCTCTCTCTCTCTCTCTCTCTCTCTCTACCTCTCTCTACTCCCCCCCCCCCCCCCCCTCCATGCGTTTCCACGCTCTCACTTGCCCCCCTCCCTTGCCATAGTCACTACTTTGTCACAGATCATGAGCATAGAATTTTACATTAGGAATCATTAAACTATGACAATGTACTGCATAATGAAAACTATTTATGAGGGTGGGCTGAAAAGTAATGCCTCCAACTTTTTAAGTGTAAACTCTTACAGCTTTTTAAATAAAACAAATGTAATTAACATTCTGTATCTTTATTCTTCATGTCTACATATTTATTTCTCAAAATAGTCACCCTGGTGACGAATACGTGCTTGCTAAGGAGAGCCCAGTTTATTGGTTCATCAGTATAGAATGTTTGACTTTGTTGACAGAGACACGCCTTACCTCCACTTGCATTGCTTCATGACTAACAAAGTGAAATCCTCAAAGCTGTGCCTCAAGTTGTGGGACCAGATGAAAATTAGATGGTGCCAAGTCAGGACTGTGTGGAGGATGATCGATGACAGTGAACACAAGGTGTTGGACTGTTGCAGATGTTGCAGCACTTGTGCATGGTCTGGCATTGTCATGCTGAAGGAGAGGGTGCTCTGTGTGTGGATAGATGCTTTGAATTCGAAACTCAATTACAGGACACTGTTTGTCACACACCGACATAGTTACATTACACACCACCTTGTTACAAGCTACAGTTTGGAGCCCTCTAGCAGCAGAGGGTTGCAATTATGTAGATATGAAGAATAAAGCTTTAATGTTAATAAAGTTTGTTTTGTTTAAAAAGGTTTAAGAATTTCCTCATAAAAATTTGGAGGCATTACTTTTCAGCACACCCTCGTATTATTAAATAATGCTGTTTGTATATTATTTCCTATTCTGTGTTATGAAAGTAATCCTTGACTGACTATGTGGTATGGATTATTTCTTCTTCAATTTTCCATTTTCCTGGTGATAGGGATTCTCTCCTTTCAGTTACAAATTTCTTGCTAGCCTGATAAAGTCTAATGGAATCCTTAGCATCATGTATATGCTATATTCCCAAGTACATTCACAGAAAAAGTTTTTGACTGTGTTCAACCACAATCATGCAATATTGTTTTAGAGAATAAACCACCATTTCACAGTGTGTTACTGTATTTATCTCCTGTGCTATCTAGATTTCAGCTTTTATGCCATTATCAACACAATGCTAAAAGTTCTGGGACCATTGTTAATTTATTATTGTATTTCTTTTCTGTACTATCTATATTTCAGCTTTTATGCCATTATCAAGTACAATGCTAAAAGTTCTTAGACCATTGTTAATGATCTTAGACCTTTTAGCATTGTACAAGATAATGGCATAAAAGCTGAAATATAGATGGTACAAAAGATAAATGCAATAATACACAGTCAAATGGTGGTTCACTCTCTCAAAAAATATATTAATAGAGACTGAATCAACACCTTGTTTCTAAAGCACTGTAAGTGTGGGTGACAGAATCTGAAGCCTTGATTAAACTCTGAAGTTTTTTCCCTATGGTTAGTGAAAAAATTAGTGAATATTTTGTACATTATGGAGGCAAGTCTCTTAGGTCTCTATTTTTTCATGGCTTGTCTGTCACATTGCTTGTGATGTAAAAGATATTAACAGAAATAAGTTTACTGCATCAGCTGTTTTCCATTTCAATTTTATTTTTATTTTGTGACTACAAAATTTTGGATGTATAGCCATTCTAAAGTAACTACATACATATCAGAATAAAACATAATTAGAATACAAATTAAAAAGCACCCATTAGTTATAGTCACCAGGATAAACTCATACTAAAACAGAAAAAAAGTGAACTTAGTGATTAACACATTATCTACATATGTTTTGAGTCAGTCATTTTTATGAGCAGTTCATGGTCAATCTGATGCATAATAAATTAAAAAATTAAACATTATGTGAGAAAAAGTAAAAATAGTAACTAGGCAATAGATGAAAACATTGTATAATAAAATGGTTTACCAGATTACCAGGCTTAAAAGCTGTAGCCATGCTATTCTGTTCAGTACAAATGATATCACACAAGTGTATCATTTACTTTTGTCAAGGAGCAGTGAACTGCATGCAGTGACACCTCGTAGCGAAGATTAACCAGTGTGGATAGATATTCTCTGTGTGGTCTGTTATTCAAGTTATTAGCAAGAATTTTAGGAAGGGAAGGAAGGTACTATTATTTTCTCTTTATTCTGTGTACAAGGATCATGACCAATAGTATAAACTGTCAAATAATATTGTTGTACATAATTTACAACAATAAAATTTAAAAAAAGATAATCTACAGATACCCATCTTCAATCTTAAAAAAGAGTCATCAGGGACATTAAGATAAAGTAGTTGCATGTTGTTGTCCTCAACGGCGAGTGTTCATCAGAAACAAGGGTACCATCAGGAGTGCCCCATGGAAGTGTGATAGGATTGCTGTTGTGCTCTATATACATAAATGATTTGGCAGACAGAGTGGGCAGCAGCCTGCGGTTGTTTGCTGGTGATGCCGTGGTGTACGATAAGGTGTCAAAGTTGAGTGACTGTAGGAAGATACAAGATGACTTAGACAAAATTTCCAGTTGGTGTGATGAATGGGAGCTAGCCCTAAATGTGGAAAAAGCTAAGTTAATGTAGATGAGTAGGAAGAACAAACTTATATTGTTCAGATATAGCATTACTAGTGTCCAGCTTGACACAGTGAAGTCATTTAAATATCTGCACATAATGGTGCAAAGCGATATGAGGTGGAATGAGCATGTGAAAATTGTTGTAGGGAAGGCAAATGGTCAACTTCAGTTTATTCGGAGAATTTTAGGAAAGTGGTTCACCTGTAAAGGGGACTGCATATAGGATGCTGTTGTGACCTATTCTTGAGTACTGCTTGAGTGTTTGGGATCCATAAAGGTCAGAATGAAGGAAGACAATGAAGCATTTCAGAGGAGGGCTGCTAAATTTGTTAGCAGTAGGTTTGAACAAAATGTAATTGTTCCAGAGATGCTTCGGGAACTCGAATGGGAATACCTGGAGGGAAGGTGGCGTTCTTTTTGGGAAACACTATTAAGAAAATTTAGAGAACTGTTTGTTATTTGAATCTGACTCATGAACAGTTCTACTGCCACCAACAAACACTGCACGTAAGGACCACTGAGGTAAAATTCGAGAAATTAGGGCTCATGCAGAGGCATATAGACAGTTTGTTTTCCCCTCGCTCTATTTGCAAGTGGAACAAGAGGGTACAGGGTACCCTCCACCATGCATCTTATGATGGCTTGTGGAGTATCTATGTAGATGTAGAAATGGTAAATAATATAGCAATACGTGATACAAATTTTGTGGCATTTTAATTTGACATTGTATGTAATAATAAATACAGGTCAGGTCCCCTTCATGCTCCTGCACACTTCATTAACAGAACTGTGCAGAGCAATCCTCTGGATAAAAGTATAAAGATAAAAATATAAAAAAGCCAAAATGATGAAAAATGATGGAAAAACAAAACTGGAGGCTTATGCCCTTAATGACTTGGGCACCTTATTTTAACGTACACCATCAAAAGTATCCAGGCACCCCATGTAATGTAAAATTTCCCACTAAGCATCACAAGTGGCCGACCCAACAGTATAAAAGGAGGGTGGGAGGGTGGTATTTTGTCAATAGAGAAGTAGTAACAGCAAGGAGGTGGCAAATTTTCCTGCAATGAGGTGACAGAAAGATATTTTCTTGACCTTAAGGAGGTGTTAAAACTTCCCCAGTTGTAACTGTACAAGGAGAATGCTGAGGAATAACTTCACTCTGACACTAATGATTATGGGATAGGTGCAGTTCTAGAGCAAATTCAGAAAGGAGGTGGTAGTTTATGCATCCAAGTTCGAGATGAATTATTCTGCACAGAGAAAGAGGACTCACAGTTGTTGGGTATATCAACAATTTCCTGCAAAATTTATATAGGAAACCATTCACAGTTGTATCAGACCCCCATCTCAATGTTGACTGACTTGCCTGAAGGATCGATTAGGTTGGTTGGTAAGATGGGCACTGAGGTTTCAGGAGTTTGACATTATAGTAGTACACAAAAGTGGACACAAACACAAAGACGATGACTGCCTTTCAAGGAATCCTTTAGTGGAACACAGAAGTGTGGTTGAAATGTGAGTCATCACCA
Organism: Schistocerca americana; assembly: GCF_021461395.2. Taxonomy (NCBI): domain Eukaryota; kingdom Metazoa; phylum Arthropoda; class Insecta; order Orthoptera; family Acrididae; genus Schistocerca; species Schistocerca americana. The sequence goes on from NC_060130.1 coordinate 303,363,912, forward strand.
CATTATAGCATGACATATGGCCACTAAGCAAGCATTTTGCACCAGATGAGATGCCTTGTTTTGGTGAGGTGGAGTGTGTGGATATCCTTGTGAGGTGCAGGGCATTCTAACAGCTTTGGACAACAGTTGATGTTATCAGCTGGAACACTGAACTGTGGGGGGACTGTGCTGGGGTTGTGGCCCATTATAAATGTTATACAGTGCCTTCACTGCAGCTGTTGAATTTTGAATATGTGTCCTGGACATTCCAGGTTCTAATTAACAGTGTTAATCTCACCTTACAGCCAGTTCAAGTGGTCAACAGTATATCTCTTTCGTAAGTTTTGAAATTCATGAAGAGGCTGTTTTGGCAGCATGGACATATTTAGCAACCAAGTTTACATTTGTAAAAATAGTTATAAGTAATAAAAATAGTTACAAAACAGTTCTGGTTCCCTGTTTTATTGTCCATTGGGCACATTGCAGCTGGTAATAAGTGCACATATAGAAGTGTGTCATTTCAGTTAACTAGTTTTATTACTCTGTTTGCTGTAGAATCCTGGTTATACTCTGAGCATTAGATCCCAGGCTAGCATGGGATTGTTTATAATTGCAAGTGGCCTAGTGTAGGTTTGACCTCTCTTGTCCAGGTGATGGAATGGTTCATTTTTTGGCTGCAGTTCCATAATGATTGTACTCAAATTTTTTGGGATGAAAATTTTAGAAAGATTTTTTTCTGCTTTGTATTTCTTTAGTATTATTGGAACTATTTATCAATGATTAAAAGTTTTGATTAATGGCAGTATGCAATTCTTAAATTTCTATTTGTGTGTTTTCTAAACTCTAAGGTAAGGTATTACATAAGAAAAAGATAGATGCCTGTCTCACAAGGTGGTCTGTGGATGTTTGTTGATGATAAAAATTTTGGGTCAGAGGCCTGAATTTTTGGCAGTAACTACATATTACAAACAGGGGTCCCATTAAAACTGTTTAATGGAGATACTGTCAGCGTAGAAGGTGCCCATTGTACAAACTGCATATTAACAGGGTCCAAAGAATTATGTGGGAGAAAATATAAACATTTAAAACTACATAATGGAGCCAGGAACTCGCCAGCTGGATACCACTCAACCTGACGTGTGGAATCTCACACAACACTCCACCAAGGACGAGCACTACACACCTACTACACAAGGGTCTGACGGCCCTGCATACTCCACAGAGGAGAAGGCGTAACTCATATCCAGATCACTTGCACCGTCATTTACACTGAAACTGGTTCCATTGGCCCCAGAATTCATACTTGAAACGGGCCAGGAGGTTACTCGACTTGTAGCCCAGCGTGCATGTGACATTATTAGATGTACTAGCACACACAAAATTACATGGGCTGTCAAGCACATCATGGCTAGAAAAGCTCCTGATCCCAATGGCATTCAAAACTGCATCCTCCCGAAGTTCACAGTTAAAGCCACATAATACCTTATGCACATCACAAATGCTATGTTACACACATCACAAATAGCATCCTATAACATCAACACTTTCCTGCCTGTTGTAGGGCAGCCAGTGTCCTTATGTTCAGGAAGCCAGGGGAAAGCCAACTCCCTCCAACAAAATTACCAACTCATCAGCTTGCTCAGCTCACTCTGCAAAATTGTTGAGATGGTGATACTGAAATGTCTCACTAGGCACTGCATCAACAACGACGCTCCAAGAGCGAAGCAATTCGGCTTCAGGAATCACCACTCTACAACACAACAGCTCCTCCACATGGCAGAACACGTAGCAAACAACTACAACACCAACAAAGCATCAGGTAAAGTGTTCCTAGACCTCGAAAAAGCCCTCAATTGTCTCTGGAACAATGGCCTTATATGCAAAATTAGTGATGCTGGTTGCCCTGATGGACTGGTACATCTCGTATACTCATATGTCACTAACAGATGCTTCACCACTGACATTCAGGGTTAACTGTCAATAGGACACGGTACACAAGCTGAAGTACTTCAAGACAGCATCCTGGGGTCCCTCTTGTTTAATCTTTACATAAATGATCTACCAACTACCCATCATGGTTACCATCTATGTGAATGACACCGCCATCCTAGTACAAGGCTGGAAACCATCAAACATCAACTCATGACTACAGATTGCACTCAGACCCTTAGTTGGAACAATTACATGTTAAAGTAAACATCAACAAGTGCGAGGCACTGCTGTTAATTCATAGAGAAAAACAACAGCAAAAACACCAACATTGCAGACAAATAACACTACACACACGTCCAATACGTTTTCATAAGAAATTCAGGTACCTAGGTGTCTGGCTGGACTGGAAACTGACATGGGGGAACCACATACAGTATGTCACCAACTGAGCATGAGGCTCAAACATCTTTATCAAATGCTCAACAGGCAAAGTCCACTGAATAGGAGTGTGTAGAGGCCCAGACACATGACACTTATTAGACTCTTGATAACATATGAAGCCTCAGTCCGGTGATATGTAGCACCAACATGCCTGCGATGCCTGGAACAAGGTGCTACATATCATAAGCAACGCTCCACAAAACACACACACACACACACACACACACACACACACACACACACACCATGGACCTACACTATGAATACAGCCTCGAGACTCTCTTGGAGGTATTCAAAAAGCTCGCCACATGACTATGAAGGAACTCAAGATACATGAACAATCCCTTCACCCTGAATCTTGGAAACTAGGATCATAACCATAGACAGAACCATAATCATCCAAAGACACTCCTTAAAAGGGACACATAACCACCTATGGCAAGCAAAGAAACACAAACAACGAAAATAACAGCGAACTCCTGCATCACAGCAAAGCTGACTGGCACCACTTGATGAATCACACAGCCAATCAACTGGCTACAGTAGGGAAGTCAAATATTGCACGCTAAACACAAACAGAACCCACACAACCCACTACAATTTGCAATCGATTCTGCCACCAATCGGCCATTAATATGATGCCTATGGCTTTTACAGGTACACAGATGCTGCAGCTGAACCAGGAGACACCGTCAGCGTCCCACAGTTGAAGTAAGTTACTACCCATCACCTGATGAAGAGGAAATGGAATGTTTCCAGCCATCATTCCCTCTACAAGACGTCGATGGATTCACACCTGTGCAATATAAACGACACACGAAAGCACAAACAGCGGATGACCAAAACTCACGTAAACAAGGAGTGGAAGCAGACACGCAACTTTCCAGCTGCTACTCTCCTATGGCTCATACGGAAGAGGCGGCATCTCGGCATATCACTCACAACAGTCAACAACCCCAGCAAGGACAGAGCTACAACAATGATGCCATTTTGCCTGCAACACTAATGCACGTGTTCCAGCGGCGACGATTCACTACATATCAAATTACCGGGAAGTGAACGAAGTTTTGACGGCACATCTGATGGGCAAACAAAAGGCGATCTACCAAAAAGACCACAACAAATATCACTTTGAGACCTTTGCTGATCAACACAGAGCTCCGAAGTTTTTAGCATTCAATTAAATTCACTTCTTTACCCACCAGTCACTCAAAAGTCGAGAGCTAAAGGTTGTTGTCAAGCGGCTTCCAGAGCAGATAAGGGCTGTAGAAATTCTGAAGGTGCTTCAGGAAGTTCTGTTTAACATGATCATCGTCCATCAATATAAAAAACGGGACGAGAAGACAAAGTGGCTCATCCCACAACCAGCCAACTGTCTGAAACTTCCGAAAGACAAGGACAGTGCCAAAATATACGATCTTGGTTTCTTATTTTATACGAGGATTCGAGTGGAAATCTATAACAGTAGAGATGGCCCAGTGCAGTGTAAACTCTGTCAGCACTGTGCAAATACCGCAAACTACTGTTGCTGGCGTGGTGCGTCAGCAGACTGCAAAGTTCCCAATACAGAAAAACCGACTTGCGCCAATGGCGGCGAGAATTACCCTGTCTCATACAAGGGATGCATCAAGCTCCTTTCAGATTACGCTGATACAATAGCTCCCTACTTAGCAATCATATACAACCGCTCGCTCACCGATATATCTGTACCTGCGGATTGGAAAATTGTGCACGTCGCACCAATGTTTAAGAAGGGTAGTAAGAGTAATCCATCGAACTACAGACCTATATCATTGACGTCGGTTTGCAGTAGGGTTTTGGAGCATATACTGTATTCAAACATTATGAATCACCTCGAAGGGAACGATCTATTGATATGTAATCAGCATGGTTTCAGAAAACATCGTTCTTGTGCAACACAGCTAGCTCTTTATTCGCACAAAGTAATGGCCGCTATCGACAGGGAATCTCAAGTTGATTCTGTATTTCTAGCTTTCCAGAAAGCTTTTGACACCGTTCCTCACAATCGACTTCTAATCAAGCTGCGGGCCTATGGGGTATCGTCTCAGTTGTGCGACTGGATTCGTGATTTCCTGTGAGGAAGGTCGCAGTTCGTAGTAATAGACGGCAAATCATCGAGTAAAACTGAAGTGATATCAGGTGTTCCCCAGGGAAGCGTCCTGGGACCTCTGCTGTTCCTGATCTATATAAATGACCTGGGTGACAATCTGAACAGTTCTCTTAGGTTGTTCGCAGATGATGCTGTAATTTACCGTCTAGTAAGGTCATCCGAAGACCAGTATCAGTTGCGAAGCGATTTAGAAAAGATTGCTGTATGGTGTGGCAGGTGGCAGTTGACGCTAAAGAACGAGAAGTGTGAGGTGATCCACATGAGTTCCAAAAGAAATCCGTTGGAATTCGATTACTCGATAAATAGTACAATTCTCAAGGCTGTCAATTCAACTAAAAGTACCTGGGTGTAAAAATTATGAACAACTTCAGTTGGAAAGACCACATAGATAATATTGTGGGGAAGGCGAGCCAAAGGTTGCATTTCATTGGCAGGACACTTGGAAGATGCAACAAGTCCACTAAAGAGACAGCTTACACTACACTCGTTCGTCCCCTGTTAGAATATTGCTGCGTGGTGTGGGATCCTTACCAGGTGGGATTGACGGAGGACATCGAAAGGGTGCAAAAAAGGGCATCTCGTTTTGTATTATCACGTAATAGGGGAGAGTGTGTGGCAGATATGATACGCGAGTTGGGATGGAAGTCATTAAAGCAAAGACGTTTTTCGTCGCGGCGAGATCTATTTACGAAATTTCAGTCACCAACTTTCTCTTCGGAATGTGAAAATATTTTGTTGAGCCCAACCTACATAGGTAGGAATGGTCATCAAAATAAAATAAGAGAAATCAGAGCTCGAACAGAAAGGTTTAGGTGTTCGTTTTTCCCGCGCGCCTTTCGGGAGTGGAATGGTATGATTGTGGTTCGATGAACCCTTTGCCAAGCTCTTAAATGTGAATTGCAGAGTAATCATGTAGATGTAATTTTAGATGGAGTACCAAGAAGTGCTCAAGAAATACCAACCGAAACCGAACAACCAACCACCTGAATGAACGACAGACATTTCTCGTCGTGGTTGCAGCAAGGAGGTCTGGGACTTACCAAACAAGATGTCAACACAACCACGAGTGCCGTCACGCCTCCAAGTGCTCATCATGTAGAGCAGAAAGCCAGAGAAACCAATGTCCATATCGAAGACCGCAATCCTATGCAGATGCGGCGTCCCCACTACCCAATACACTGCCAGAGAGCCGCAAAACACACCGCGTGGTCTGCTTGCTTCCAAAGGCACCGCAAAATTGCTACCCATCTTGCCGCAAAAACTAACCGCTATCCTTACGCTCGTAGAGGAATTAATTAATGCTTTTGTATCGCCTTAAATGGACCCACATCACCACACCACTCAACTGCGGTTATGCATTTGAAATGCTAACTGCATGAAGACCAAACTGATGGATGTTTTGATGTGCCATAGAATCAACGTAGCTTTCAACTCAAGAGACACACCTCCAGTTGTCAACATAGAATACGGAATACGCATGTTTACCATATGGACAGGACAGAAAAACGCGGGAGCAGAAAGGCCATCGTCATCTGCCAAGTAATCAGGCATCACCAAGAATAGTTACCATAGCTTCAAAACATTGAAACCATGGCAGTTAACATCGCAAGTACAATCAGAAACTTAACGTGCATAGCGGGTGCATCAGTCCTAATAAACAGCTACTCTCTGACGAGCTGCACCATCTCTTATACGGCTTGACAAACTCTTCCTGGGTGGTGATCTTAACAGTAAGCACACAGCTTGGTATCCTCGGAGGATCAACCTGAAAGGTCAGCGATTTTTCGAATTAGAAGAGTAGGAGATATATGTGACTGGTCCATGGGAACCCATGAGGATTCCACCTTCCACATGTCAATGTTCAGATGTTTTAGACATCAGTATTGTGAAGAACATCATTGCCAATCTCCAATTACGGACAATAAATGACCTCTCATCAGACCATAAGCCGGTGATTTGCGTTCTGGAGCGAGCATCTTTACACATTTACTACGCCTCCCCCTCCCCAGAATCACGAGGAGTGTTGACTGGGACCAGTACCGGCACTATTTGACCAACAACATCAGGATGTCTCCACTGGGGCAGCTATCGACGATGCCATACAGACTCCCACCATCAAAATAAAGACGACAAAAGCCAGATCCACCACACAACTGTTACAACTGGATATTAGCTTCAGAGCTTTCCCACCCACAATTTGAGATATCGAGACACATCAGGACTGAGCCTGATGATGTTGGATCAGGTTCTGAAATCTAGTGGACAGACAAGAACTCCGCAGACTTAACAGAGAGTCCCATAAAATGCGAGAGAATGGCGACAAAAGACCTTGGAGAAAAAATTTCGGACTTCTTGCTTTTCACAGGGGAAAAATGGCAGATTGTCAGAAATTTATGACAGCGGCCTCTACTGAAACGAGCTGTACAAAGTCCTCAAGGGCTGTCGTTCAACGTCTTGAAAACAGAGCTTTATTCAGACACATATTTTAAGACCAAATGAAGACGTCCTGACTACCACTGGTCAATAAAGAACAATTCCTTTGTTTTGAAGACCATATCACTGAAGCCCTGGCAGCATGCCGAGCTGCTCCCACTTGTACGCAGCCACTGCTGACCACACCAGACAAAGCGAAGCAGATCACTAGAGAGACGATTAACAACTCCCCAAGAATGGATTATATCACCTACGAGGATCTAAAACATTTTCCTCAAAAACTGATTGTCCTGATTACAAGGATCATCAATGGCTGCCTTCAGCAAGAGTACTTCCCAGGGGCCTGGAATGTGGAATGAATTACACTGATTCCAAATACAGTCAAAGACTTATCACAGCCCAATAATTATTGACCCATTACTCTTCTACCGACTTTGTGGAAAATACTTGAAATAAGTCTACTTAAGAGATTTAATGTCGACCTGACTTAACATGAGGTTATCTGCCCTGAACAATTTGGTTTTCAGAGCCGCTTGTCAGCAGAACTCCAACTCCTGCATGTAACTGAAGCCATTTAGGACAACTTTAATAAACGCAAGATGACAATTGAGGTTTTTTTAGATCTTCACCAGGGCATGCCGATAATGGATTGTTATGTTAAAACAATTGAGAGTTATCTTTAAGAGTGGCAACTCTACGGTAAAATTGCAAACAAAAACTCTAGAAAGATATTGGTGATGGCTGGATATCCCAGGGTTCCATCATCTCTCCCACACTGTTCAGCATCTACATAGAGGATATCCTAACTGTACCTCACGTGTCAGTCAGCACATATGCTGACAACATAGCCTTCTTCACCACTTGGAGAAACTTTAACTACCTCATCACATGAATGCAGTCTCAAATCAATCTCGTGGAGCAGTGGGCCCTGGTGAACAAAATCGCTGCCAACTCAATGAAAACAGTGGCTATACTTCTCATGAAATGGAAGCCAATCCTGAATACAAGGCTTGCAGTCAACACTCAACCTATCCATTGGTCCCCAATAGTGAAATACTTGGAGGTCCATTTGGAAAACAAACTTAAAACAACAGTGGACCCTAAATTGCTCTATTTTTTGACATCTTGGAGGGAAGACACAACAAACTCACTTCACTTCAGGTGATACAAAACATATGTCCACAGATGGCACCAGAAACCTGCTGGTGGACAAGCACAACGGAACTTCATGATGCAATACAGAAAAGTACCTGCAGCAAGAAGTCAAAGACAAAGCACAAAAAACGTTCGACACAATAAACAACGTACGTGGCACAACTTAGCAGTTGCAGATAGTAGGAACAGTCCATCTGTGGAAGTGGCACAAATATCAGGTTCCATGGTCTATACTTCACATCTAAGGCAACAGACATCACACCATCACTCTACAAAGCTACGTATCACCTTCAGTGAAGAACACTCACCCACAAAGCATTTTTAAGGACTAAAATGTGAGTCAAGTCCTGTCTTATATGAGTAATTAATAAAGAAGTATACCCTTTTACCCTACATCCCACACAAGTAGCAAAATCTGCAAAGTCAATAATGCTGGAGTCACCACCACCACCTCTCCTCCCCCTCCCCCCCCCCCCCCCCCAAAAAAAAACGGACCCTGAGAGTGAGCAATGTCCTTTCATCTGGACCAGTGGAAAGATTTGAAAGGTTCTTCAGCATTGGAAGGCCATACTGCTGAGTAACTTGCCCAAAACTTACTAGTTTTTAAAAATGAGAATGATATTAGTATCAAAGCTTGTCATGGGCAAAGCTAACACCACCAGCAACATAAGTGGGAAGTACATCAGCTTAGAATCATGAAGGAGATAAATACATATGCAGAACACATTCCTTGCTTTGCACATTCATTAAATTTGGTTGCCAAGTGCACTGCAGAGTGCTGTACAGAACCATCAGTTTTCCTCGACATCAATGAAAGTCTCCACTGGTATACATTTCTTTCAACTTATACTTGTTGATGTGGTCTTCTTTTTAAAGCATTGGAAGAAACTAGTTCAAAAATTCTGGTACTGGAAAGGCTGTTGGACACAAGGTGGTTTGCCTGAGCAGAACCTACAAAGGCCCTTGTTTGTAGTTTTACCACTATCAAGCAAAGCTAGGTGTATTAATCAGGCTTAATGACTAGTTTTAAAGATGGATAGGCTGGAAATGGGAATAATGACTACTGCTTCGAATGAAATGACTAGCACTTCTCTGCAGTCTTCTGATGAAGACCTTAACATGAAACATGACCTTAATAAATCATTACATGTATACACTTGAGGAATGTGATTCACATTTTCAGATATTAAACCAAAAGTGCTGATTGGCTGCATAGAACATAAGCAACAGCTTTCAAGATGACACATGCGAAATAGAAAGTACGATCATTTCAGTGCAATCAATCAGGGTAACCTTTCCCAGAGTATCTTTGTACCACATAAATTTTTGTTTCAAATTGCTGGTGTTCCACTTACTGGCATTATGTTGTTTGAAAAGTAAGAGTTTTATTATCTCTGTTACTCTTAGAGCAAAATAATGTCAATAGGTGGAACACACACCATTTGAAACAAAAATAATAAGTGGTTCAAAAGTGCCCTGACTGGTAAAAAGTTACTCTGACTGTGGTTGGAGGAAACCAAATACCTGGGCAACATTTTGAAATTCATGTGTCTATTGTCATAACTCATAATGCACTGTCTGCAATACCTAAATGCATAGAAGTGCGCCATCATGCAACTAGTGTATTTGGTATACATCAGCAACTAAGTCTTTCACCATAGAAGAGATCTTGAAAAGTACTTCAATTATCATCAATGCTTACCAAGATAATTTTGAAGAAAATCTAGATGACAGACTGATGCAATATGCTGATCTACTCAAAATACATGTGGCTGCTGCTATTGACAGCAAGAAACATGAGCCATTGTAACTGCTGTTGAAACAGACACTCTGTTAAAATTTTTAGGCCACTTGAGGAAGTTTGTCAGGAAAGGGTTCCTTTGAGAGTTCCCCTGAATCTTTTCTCAAGATATTAGATTTATGAACACGACCTTTATCACAATTAAGCTTACATCCCTTATTACTTAAAGTACACATTAGTAAAACTTCAGCTCAATTTATTTAAAGGAAACAAAATGGAACAAATGACAGTAATAGTAACAATAATGTAAAAGGCAATAAGTAATCAAAGAAAACTAATAACCTATGGCTACCTTTCTCTCTTTTCATAATAAAAAAGGGACAGATTGGGCCTAGGATTTCCTGGGACAGGGCTGTTGAGTGTTGTGATGATGTAAGAACTGGAATGGTGTCAGTCATTGGGTCTTGGACCAGACTAGTGAGTGCTTCAACAGCTACATATATTTCTTCTGTTTGTGGAACTTCATGCATCTCTGGGATATGACTACCAATTCAACTGCTTGGAGTTTAGTATCCAGCGTGGTTCGATGTTCAGCAGTGTGTCTTCCATGTTCGGTATTAGTGGCAGGTGGTCAGAGGCCAGATCATTCTCAACTTCAATAATGAGTGTGCTTGTGATTCCCTCGATGAGAGCTATGTTTATCACATCTGGCCTCTGTCGCCTCTGTGTGAGCACAATTGTGGGTACGTCTGGCCCCAGTATTACGTCGATTCAGCTTCTTACAGGTTTTTGCCATTGGAGTTTCGTATTTGTGAGTTCCAGTCCAGGTGTTTTACGTTAAGATCCCCAGCAGCGATTACTTGCAGGGCTATGTTGAGTAATGTGCTGATACTGCATGTTAAGATGTTCTGTGGCAGATGGTATAACGATATCACGATAGTTGTCTTGCATTGAACTTGACACTGACAGCTGTAGCCTGCATCCTTTCCAGTTCAGGGAGATCTATGTTTGTGTGCTCTATGTCTATGTGTATGGTGATTGCTGTGCCGCCTCCTGCCCTGTCGCCCAATTCTTTGGCATGATAGACAGACAGAACATCTCAGATAGACGCAATAACCTGAAATGTGTAGCTGTCTGTGTGGTTTGAGTAGTGTCTCATTCACAAGAGCGATCTATATGCCATTTCGCTCCATGAGTGCAACTAATTCAGTCCTTTTGTTGTAGATCCCATTGACATTTCAAAACATGATAATTGTCAGAGTTCTGTTGTTTTCATAATGGGATTGGTTGGGTGTTTTATCCATGGAAGAGAGTGGCAAGTATGGTGAGAAAAGTTTGTATGATAGTCATGCACTGGCCATGAGCTATGTGCACAGTGTGGTGGTGAGATTTAAGACAATCATGAGGGTTTTAAGCCATGCATTTGGGAAATAGTGTCACCACTACTCTACCAGCTGTTGTTAGGATGTTGTCCCTGTTGGCCAGTGAAGCGGTGGGTGTGTTGTTTGCCACTGGTTTTGATGTTGGTGTAATGGTTGGGCCAGCTTGAGTGTTGGTGGTGTACGTGTCTGCTTGTGGCGCCTGTGTTGTTGCTGTGGTGAGGAATGTGGTAGTGTGGGTCAGGATTTCACTGTCTGATTGTATATAGTTGGCCTGTTCTTGGTGTGTTTGTTGTGGTGTGGTGGTGTTCCCTCTCCTTCTCTGGGTTTTGGGTTGCTATTATGTAGGTGCGTCTGTTGTGGTTTTGTGAGTGTCACAGTCTATGATGGCAGGAGTGGAGTAGTGTTTTGTTCAGTCTCCTGTGTTTTGGCCAGTATGGATGTAGTGGATTGTGGTATCTGAGCAGGCAATTTGTTTGTTGCTGGGGGTTTTGGTTGTGTGTGTTGCGGGCTCTAAGGATCACCTCAGTGCCTCTTTGTATACTTTGCACCCTCTATAGTTGGCCACAAGGGGCCCAAAACAGTTAGTGCATTTGCGTTGGTCTGTTTGGCTTTGTGTACACTGTTGTGTTTTGTGGTTGCACACGCATTACGGCAATAGGGTGTCACGCTGCAGCATTTAGTTGCGTGACTAAATTCTGGCAGTGGTGCCATTGTTGGGTGAGTTATTATGGTTAGTATACTTCTACTGTCATGGCCATGTGAAGGAGGAACTTTACCTTCAGCAGGTCACGAGAGCAGGCTGTGTCGGCCAGCCCCACCATGTAGCTGAGTTGTTTTTGCGTGTTCAGAAGCCCATAATACGGGTCATGCTTACAGATCCCCAGCCAAGGGCGATAAGTTCCTCTTGTAGTGACTCATTTGGGGCATGTATGTCCACTTGCTGTATCACATACTTTCGTCAGCAGTTCTGTATATGTAGTGTTCTACTTTTCATTCTTTAAGGAAATCAAGCAGATCTTCATATTCAGCCCTTGTTGCCATGTGCAGTGAGGCTTTGCCCTGTGAAAGTTTGGAGTAGAATGTTGTGTTAGCATGCCTATTTTCCAATGCTTTGTTGAGGGCATTTACATTCTCGTAGTTCTGAATGATTACTGGGGGAAAACCAGCAGTGGATTAGTGATTGTTTTGCACGTGTGCAGTGCAGTTCGTGTTGTTCTCCCTTGTGTGTATGGTGCTAGCGGCTGGAGCTGTGGGTGTTGGCAAGAACATATGGCTGATTCATTGTGAGTTTTTGGGCTCACTTGCTTGTGCGTTTTTCTTCTGTTTACGCTTTGATCTGCCGTGGTTTATCATCATGTGTTTGTTCTTCCTCTGTGGTCTCTGGTGATTTTTGTTCTTGGGACGTCATCAGTCAGTGGGCATATTAGTGTTGATGCTTGTGGTGTGTCAAAGATTTGTGTTTCTGTTTTCAATTAGAGCTGCAGGCTCCGGTGTCTACATCAGTGAGATAGAAGGCATACTCAGTAGTGTTTGCGCCAATGGTGTGTGTGACTACCTTCTGCCACTTGTGCTGCATATGTCAAGCTGTGGATGATGGGATGGGATCTGCTTGGTAGATTAACTATCTCCCCAGCATAAGGATTTTTATTACGGAGACACGACAATTTTCCTTTTCTCCTTAAGCCATTATATCTCATCACATGATTTATCATACACATGCTCTTCTCAGGCATATTTGTTTTCCGAAGCTTTTTGTCAAAAACTGAAATATTTCTTTTATGTTTTATTGTTGGCTTGAAAGTCCATTGCTGAAACTAACAGCAGCAGTGGAGATCAGGGTTGTTCATTCACTGGCGGAAAGCATTTGTTCTAGTGCTATTGACTCTGCTGCTTCTCGTCATGAACAGGCGGTAAGTAACAATAAAATGATGATATGCAGGTTCATAATTTCGTTCATATTATTATGGATTAGTAATTTGAATACTTAAATGCAATACATAAACACAAATACGAAAAGAATACTTTATTTGATTTGTTGTGGTACTGGCTTATGTCTTTACATACGAAATATCATACAGTGGGCAATAAGGGGGTCATTTTCTCGCGGTTGGTCTCATTTATTTTAGATAAAATTTAGAAAAGGAGAGGGACTTAGAAGAAGTTCTAAATATCCTGTTCTACGCAGAGGAAGAAGATGAAACTTTGTCTGACATATTTGATACATGTCAGGAGCTTGAATCTGTACTTGTTCCGCCAATTGATGGTGAAGACACTGATGAAGACGATGCTGGTAGTGATGCAAAAGGACAACCCACCACTGTTGCTCGTTTATGAAAGAAGGTTCTGGGACAAACTGCAGAGATAAGATCAGTAAATACTGACAGATTGTTGAAAATGTTACATTTTTATCCACTCGAGAGGAAAATCCCTGCTGTTCCATATCACGATCGCGGTCCCAAGTTAGGAAAACAAGAGACTGGATAGAAGAAAGACTAGACTCTCCACAAAAATTTTGGGTGTCTCGTGATGCTACACCTGATATAATAGAACATCTCCGCACATCAAACTCGACTACAATAAGTCTTTTGCGTAAAGTTTTTGATGCTGATTTGGTTGAGAGTCTGACGAGAGAGACAGTAAAATATGCTGCTCAAAAGAGACACAACAGACAAATAAGTCATGATGACATCTACAAATACGTCGCTATTTTGCTGTTATCTGGATATTGTAAGGTCATGCATAGACGTATGTACTGGGAGACCAGACCTGACACAAAAAATACCCTTGTTTCGAATTCTATCTCCAGAAATACTTTTGACAAAATTTATAGACTCTTCCATGTCAATAATAATGACAGCACTGAAAAAGAAGATAAAGTTTATAAGGTTCAACCATTAATTTCACATCTAAATAAGAAATTTCAAGATATCATAGAGCCTCTAGAGTCAAACTTCTTGGATGAGGCTGTGGAGTCTTATTATGGCCACCACTTTATGAAACAGTTTAGAAGAGGCAAGCCAATTCGCTATGGTTTCAAATGGTGATGTTTGGCTACATCTAATCGATATCTCATCAAATTTGAGCCATATGCTGGAGCAGGTCAAAGAGATCCCCATACGTCACTGCGACATTCTGTAGTTGAAAAGCTCTTTGTGGGCAACATCCCTCAGGACAGTGCAGTGTACACTGATAATTGCTTTAACTCTTTGGCCCTGTTTGAGTCTCTTACTTCAAATGGAATCAAATGCATAGAAACCCTGAGAGATGACTGCTTGGAGAAGGCACCACGAGGTACTACTGATGTGTTACGTGATATGGAGAATTCTATCACACATGTAAGACGGAATGACAATAGTCAAGTGACTCTGGGGTTGAATGTACTGGATGAAGGTGTATTAGATGAAATTACATGCTTGAGGTGGAACAGAGAATCAAGAAGAAGGTTTCCATACCACAGCCTTCCCTTGTACAGGAATATAATCGCCACATGGCAAAGGTAGCCCTTTTTGAAAATCTAGAAGTATATATTGCATTTGAATAAGATCAAAAGAAATAGTACTGGCAAATGATCAGGTTCTGCCTAAATGGCGCTGTTGTGAATATGTGGATCCTATACCAGGAGCTAAATAACAATGTGAGCTTACAGGAATTTACCAGACGTATTGTACTTTCAATTCCGACTTCAAAAGCCAAGAGGTGTAAGGCCAAGATTTTTGTCACAGGTGAAAGAAGATGTAAGATTTGATAATGTAGGAAACATAATTGATAAGCAGAGCACGCAAAGAAGATGTGGACAGTGTTGTAAATTCACAAAATTTCACTGTGTAAAATGCAATGTGGGACACAATTCAAAGCGATGTTTCATTTTGTATCACTGGCACTAAGAAGACTAAGTTGTCTAATAAACTATTATTTTTGTCATTTGTTCTTTATTATTGCAATGTTTTACTTGATTCATGTAATGCACTACAGTTATTTTGTTGGTTCTGTTATATGAATTTGCCTTGTATACTTATTGTATAAATAAATAATGTAACCTTAAAATATAAATAAAACAAACATTAGAATATCTGGAAATTATTATTGTACTTTTTCTTCATTTATTCATGTAATGAATGATAATCACGAAAAATTCAACATAATACTTATGATAAAATTGTGTAAGGAATTCTACTCCTTACTGCCCATCGTATGATATATCACACCTCAATAATTTTACCCCTTACTACCCACCGTATGAGGCTATATCATACGTAAAAAAAAAATTATTAATTTAAGGTCACCATCATACACTCCTGGAAATTGAAATAAGAACACCGTGAATTCATTGTCCCAGCAAGGGGAAACTTTAGTGACACATTCCTGGGGTCAGATACATCACATGATCACACTGACAGAACCACAGGCACATAGACACAGGCAACAGAGCATGCACAATGTCGGCACTAGTACAGTGTATATCCACCTTTCGCAGCAATGCAGGCTGCTATTCTCCCATGGAGACGATCGTAGAGATGCTGGATGTAGTCCTGTGGAACGGCTTGCCATGCCATTTCCACCTGGCGCCTCAGTTGGACCAGCGTTCGTGCTGGACGTGCAGACCACGTGAGACGACGCTTCATCCAGTCCCAAACATGCTCAATGGGGGACAGATCCGGAGATCTTTCTGGCTAGGGTAGTTGACTTACACCTTCTAGAGCACGTTGGGTGGCACGGGATACATGCGGACGTGCATTGTCCTGTTGGAACAGCAAGTTCCCTTGCCGGTCTAGGAATGGTAGAACGATGGGTTCGATGACGGTTTGGATGTACCGTGCACTATTCAGTGTCCCCTCGACGATCACCAGTGGTGTATGGCCAGTGTAGGAGATCGCTCCCCACACCATGATGCCGGGTGTTGGCCCTGTGTGCCTCGGTCGTATGCAGTCCTGATTGTGGCGCTCACCTGCACGGCGCCAAACACGCATACGACCATCATTGGCACCAAGGCAGAAGCGACTCTCATCGCTGAAGACGACACGTCTCCATTCGTCCCTCTATTCACGCCTGTCGCGACACCACTGGAGGCGGGCTGCACGATGTTGGGGCGTGAGCGGAAGACGGCCTAACGGTGTGCGGGACCGTAGCCCAGCTTCATGGAGACGGTTGGGAATGGTCCTCGCCGATACCCCAGGAGCAACAGTGTCCCTAATTTGCTGGGAAGTGGCGGTGCGGTCCCCTACGGCACTGCGTAGGATCCTACGGTCTTGGCGTGCATCCGTGCGTCGCTGCGGTCCGGTCCCAGGTCGACGGGCACGTGCACCTTCCGCCGACCACTGGCGACAACATCGATGTACTGTGGAGACCTCACGCCCCACGTGTTGGGCAATTCGGCGGTACGTCCACCCGGCCTCCCGCATGCCCACTATACGCCCTCGCTCAAAGTCCGTCAACTGCACATACGGTTCACGTCCACGCTGTCGCGGCATGCTACCAGTGTTAAAGACTGCGATGGAGCTCCGTATGCCACGGCAAACTGGCTGACACTGACGGCGGCGGTGCACAAATGCTGCGCAGCTAGCGCCATTCGACGGCCAACACCGCGGTTCCTGGTGTGTCCGCTGTGCCGTGCGTGTGATCATTGCTTGTACAGCCCTCTCGCAGTGTCCGGGGGAAGTATGGTGGGTCTGACACACCGGTGTCAATGTGTTCTTTTTTCCATTTCCAGGAGTGTAAATTAACATTCATAATGTGATTATTAATCCATGTAGGTATTTGATCTGAATTTTATAAAAATCTTTAAAAAAATTAATTCTGCTGTATAATGGGTTAAGCAGAAAGGATGTAATGTGTGCCCTACAGAAGTGGGGAACCGCTACGGCCTCTCTACATGGGTTGCAATGCATGGCGCAGTTGAGTGCAGGAAGAAGAAAGGACTTACAGTACAGGGGGTTTTGTGATGTGAACAGGCCCCATGCACTAACGTACCCGACCACAGAACGGGTGACTCCAACTGGGGAATGTGCAAAGTTGCATGAAATTTGAGTAAAAGAGTCTTTTTCCGCTGAGCTCAAGAGAGCGTCACTGAATTTCACGACAGTTTTGCTGTTTCAGACGCGTCTACTACTTTAGCCGCTGTCTCGTCATTGCAGTTGCTGCTACCAGGCTTCGGCCCGCTGCTGATGCTCGCCACTGGGCTCTGACTCCCAGCCACCCACTTAGGTTGGCTAGTGCGCAGCTAATAACCCTTTTTTTTCTTTTTTCTTTACTGTTATTTCAATTCCTCACAACGGGGGCAGGCTGGCAGTGGACAAAAACAGCACTTCAGCCAAAGGTTACAAAAACTGTATTTAAAAATATTTAAAACAGTTAACAGGTAACAATAACAGATAATTTTGTAAAAATACAAAGGTGGGCGATAGTGACGGTATTTACATAAAAATATGTGACAATGAATTAGTATTTGTAAAATACACATTGATTGAAAATGTTGACCTTTTTTAAGTTTCTTTTGATCATTTTATATTAAAGTTACAATATAGTCACTTTTGGATGTGAATAATCTCATGGTGTAATGGTGGTGGTAGGTGACACAGGAAAAGATTGTCATGATGGTGTGGTGATGAGTATGAGTATGATTATGGGGCTCTGTAGAACCGCAGGTAGCGACTACAAGTCAGCAAGGTGGATGAAAGGAGGAAGGAGAAAATTAGAGAATGCAGAAAAGAAGCAAGTAGCCACAGTCACTACAAAATCTACATCATCTCCTGCTGAAGTGCTTCAAAACAGTGTGGTCATATAAATCCTGCAGAAGGTCATGTCAGCCAAACATGTCCCAGTTTTAGAAAACTGTTCTTATGTCCGACCTCTAACTGACAGTAATAATTCATGTACAGACAACAGCAAAATTTTTAAAAGTAACGGCGATGTGGATGTGAATGTCAGCCAAAATGTAAAGCAGAAATCAATAAACGAAAAATATGACCCCCTTTTCTTAGCAGACAGTCACGGTAGAAAATTAAGAAACATTTTGCAAGACATTAATAATGACTTTCAACTGACCAGCGTCATCAAACCTAGTGCAGTAACGGAAAATATCCTTGACGTAGACTCTCAAAAGATCATGCTGTAACGAAATGATTTTGTTGCATGTGTTACTGAAACAAATGATGTAGCAAATAACGAGTCAGAAACTTGTCTGAGATCTCTACAGAACATTTTAAAAATTAACGACTCTAAAAATACTACATCTGTTATGATACCCTGCCCGCATCACTTAATTCACAACTCTTGCGTAAATAAAGAAATCAGAAAAACACAAAGACAGAAATCAGGAAGCTATGCTCCCAGTATGCAAACGGTGATGTTGTAAATGCAGGTGATTTGAGTAAAACCTTCCCACTAGGCATAGAATACACCTTAACTATGAAGGGAATAAGCTATTGTGCAACAGAATCAATGAGTTAATTAAACTTAGACTCCAGCTGATTAAAACATCTGATGTCAAATGTCGCGTTTTCAACAACAAAAATAGAGTAGGGGAGAGTGGGGGAAATGCACGCATCTAAGGAAAAATCAATGTGAACCATTCGTTACATCATTAAAACCTACGAAAATAAGTACATACCTTACAATGGACATTTCTCCACATATTCCAATCGTCTGTAAATAGTTATAAACAGTACCTTAATTTTGAACATTAAAATAAAAAGTTGCAAATGCGTGGTATTCCCCACCCCTGAGGGTAATGACATGCAAAGTACTGGGTAATAACACGTAAAACAAACAAATCATAAAAATTAACAATACTTGCTATTTTTATTTACTTATTAGTTACTACAAATAGTAAACAGTATATTTAAGAATGAAATAATGTAATTCTACAAACATCTCTTATAATTTTCGTTTTTTTTTTTTTTACATTTTTGTTGATGTGAGAAGAGTTCATTTTTTCATAAACAACATATCACAGTCACATTTTCCCCCCTTTCCCAAGATGTGGCCCCACCTATTTGCCTAACACCTTTAGGAGCCAGAATTCTCTCGAGCTTTTGTACAGTATTTATGCCCATTTCATTGACGTTGAACACTCACCGCTCTTTAAATTTATATTTTTCAAAGACATTTCTAAGTTTTTAAATTTTGCATTAACCTCTTTTTCATTAAATGCGTGTATTCTGTTAATGCTAGTTGCTTCATGTTTTCTCATGCTAATACTTGGGTTTCTTTTTAAAAATAGAGCTAGCCAGTCCTTTCCAGCTAACCTAGATGACTTAACAAAATTGTTTGCAATTTTGTTAGCCTCTGCATACTCAAATGCAATCTTTCGCAGCTGGATGCATGTAAGGCCATAGAACAACTTGGCCATTGTAACAACATGATCCCTAATCTCATTTTCCTGTTCGGTCGAAAATGTTGGGTTTCTTCCAAGTTTTAGACCCTCGGTATTTTTAACGTTCATTCTCGTTTGCAGAGTAGCTTCATGAATCCCGAAAACTCTTCATACTTCTCTTATTTTTCTTCCAGATTTGATGGCATCAAGAACCTTACAAAGTTTCTCTTGCAGCCATTTTGCTTTCTGGGTTTCTCTTTTATAATATCTACCCATCTGAAATTTAAAAGAAAACCTCGTTATTATTGAAAATATAACCTGCAAGAGGGAATACCACGCACTTGAACAGCTGCGTGGCATTATCCCACTGTAAGTTCGATGACTAACCTAAGCATAACTCGGCACCTAATTGAAATAGCGGGACAAATCTGCAATTAAATTGAATGTTTCATCTAGGGTTAGTAGCTGATACGCAAGAATTACACTAAAGCGACTTATAGTAGCGCTTACCTCGCAAAATACAGCTGACCAGAATTACATGAGACATGTCGGAAATAAACAATACTTCACTGCTCCAACAATGCCACTGGAAAATGGCTGCCGTAAGCTGCGTAGTAGTTGTTACTTCTGCCGGCAGGGTGTAACACCAACTACGAACAGCTTGCGCCATTCAAACTGCGTAAATCAACTTGCATGGGATTACCCACATGTGTGTAACTCCCCCACCTTCCCCTACCAGTTTTTGGAGAAGCTTTAAAGGACAAACGTGTTCTTGCATCTGATGCCCCATCGCAGGAAACAAGTAAATAGGACCAACTCTTATCGGCTTTGGACCGCAAGTAACGAAACTTTAAAAGACTATAGTATTTAATTTCGTGAACTTACAAATAACAGAGCCCAGTGTAAAGACTTTTTACTGGTTTCAGTACATAAAAATAAGTCTTCTGAATCATTTTGTGCAGAAAATAAAGGTGACGACTTATTTCTTGTTCTAAATTATTGTAACAATCCTGCAGATTCAAAACCTGTAAACAACATCTGTATTTATTATCAGAATATTCAGTCTGTAAGAAAGTAATTTTTGGTATTACAAGTCTTCTGCTCAAATGTTATTCATAATCTAGTTCTCATTTGTCTCAATGAGCACTGGCTCAAGGGTGAAGAATTGTTGATTTCTAAATTACCAAATTGACAGTAGCTATAGTTGGTTATGTAAAAGGGGTGATAGCTGTCTAATTCTTGTCAAAAATTGGGTTAAATTCTGTAAATTAAACAAAACCAATCATTTTAATCATGAGAATCACTTTGAACACTGTATACTTGAACTTATTGATAGTAAAATAATCATTATTTGTGTTTACAGATCACATGATGGCACTTTGTCAAATTTTTTACTGTTGCTTAATTAAAGACCTAAAAAATGTAGAATTATATCAATTTATATTGTATCACGAATCCTGGAAGGATGTGTTCAGTGAAGATGATACTAATATGAAAGCAAAAATATTTCTCGATGCAGTGGCCCTTCATTTTAATATTGCCATTTGCCTTAAAAGAATAGTAACCCATAGCACAAATATATCAGTTTATAAGGTGTGGCTTAGAGGGGGAATAATCACCTCTTGTGCTACATAAAGGAAACTATATGAGGAAAGTAAAGCAATATATGATTCCAGTTTTCATATATTTTATAAAAAATACAAAGAGATACTTGGTCAAGTTATAAGTAAGACTAAGCAAATGTCAAATAATAATCATATATTATATATAATAATAATTATATATAACTCTAATGGCATAAGTGAGGTAACTGGGGATGTCACAGGCACCATTGGAACCAGACGTTTTAAAGAAGATCCAGATCATTTAATACACAATGTAACTATAATATCAGATGCGAAGGAGATAAGTGGAACTTTTAACAAGCATTTCTCAAGCATTGCTTCTAATCTTGCATCACAAATTACGTCATCTGTGCAGTCTTTCCCCCCGAGTTTATAAAATCAGGTACCTCATTGTACTAACACCAGTAACTCAAGAAGAAGTGCTGAATAATATCAGTAGTAGTAGCAACTCATATTCATCTACTATTGATGGAATGTCCGATTTTTTATTAAAAAATATTGCTCTAGAAATTATAATTCCATTTTGTGATGTAATTAACAGTTCCCTAATTAAAGGCTGTTTCACAGATGTTTAAAAACTGCTAAAATTATTCCTCTGTTTACGAAAGTAGACATAAACGTTGTCAACAATTATAGACCAATATCTATTATTTGTGCCATATCGAAGGTCATAGAAAAGTAGTGTATTCCTACGCAATTTCATTCCTTGGTACATATTGCCAACTCACAGCATATCAGTTTTGTTTTCACAAGAAACCAAGCTTTACTTTCTTTTACTGACCAAGTTCTAACTGCTCTTAATGAAAAACGTCCTCTTTCTGGTCTGTTTGCAGACTTGACTAAAGCCTTTGACTTAGTCAAACACTATCTGCTGCTCGAAAAACTGGAATTTCTTGGCATCAGTTGCACTTTTCCTATGTACCTTCAATCATGCCTCAGTAACAGGAGGCAGGTTGTTCAATTCTCAAACAAAGATCGCATTACAGTTCTATCTAATGAAACTATGATCAGTTGTGGTGTCTCTCAAGGTGCAGTCCTTCATCATTTACTTCTACATCTACATGGATACTCTGAAAATCACATTTGAGTGCCTGGCAGAGAGTTCTTCTCCCCATATAAGTCGGTGTGAACAAAATATTTTCGCATTCGGAGGAAAAAAATTGATGATTGAAATTTTGTGAGAAGATTCTGCCGCAACGAAAAATGCCTTTGTTTTAATGATGTCCACCCCAAATACTGTATGATTTCATTGACACTCTCTCCCATATTTAGGGCCAACTGCCAAGTTTTGGCCATACAGATATTTTTCTAAATAGTTTTGCAATTTATTTTCATCTTCTTATGACTTTACTAGTCGATAAACCACAGCAACATCCGCAAGCAATCTTAGATGTCTGCTCAGATTGTCTCCTAAATCGTTTATATAGATAAGGAACAGAAAAGGACCTTTTCCTGGTATTTATCAATTAGCTGCCTTGGAATATAGCTAACGCCTTACCTGTACCGCTTGCAGATCACACATCTTTTTTTCATAATCCATCTCTCCAGGTTGCTAAGGATGTAATAACAGATTCTCTCAACAGACTAATTTTTTGGTTACAAAAAAAGAAACTACAAAAAAAAGCAAACCTACTCATATGCTTCTCAGTGCCTTCAAAATGACCCTACCTACTTGGAATCCATACTAATTGGCAATGAAACATTAGAGCAAGTCAATGAGATCAAACTTCTTGGAGTGTAGATAGACAATAACTAACAGTGGAATAGTCACAGAGAAAAGCTACCAAAAAACTGAGTAGTCTGTGCTATGCTTTTGTATTCTTAGTCAGTCCTGTGGTATCTCAGTTTATTTTGCTTAAGTACACTCAGTTCTCTCACATGGTATCCCATTGTGAGGATCAGTATTTGGAAACAATTTTGTGATGCAAAAAAGGCTCTTGAAGGTAGTGAAATAGGTGTATTCATGTACCTCCTCTAAGCCTATTTTCAGGCAACTGAAAATACTGCCTGCTGCCTGCATTTATATATTTGAAAATGTTACTTTTGTTAATGAGAATTTGCATTTGTTTCAGACCAATAAATCCATTCATAATCGTAATACTCATACTACTGCCGACATTCACCTAAGTAATCAATGACTGACCATAAGTTTACTTAGTGTTAGAAATATGGGTAGTGTGCTTTGAAATAAACTATCGCCATCAGTTAGGGACAACAAAAATGGGTTTAGGAATAAAATAAAACACATCTTACGTAAGCATTCTTTTTATTCTGTTAATGAATATCGACAATCGAATTCGACTTAAAAGTTGTACTCTTAGTCTATAGTGTGGCTATACTGTAGTATATAAGTTTATTGTAATAGTATATGATTGATCTGAATTGTGCTGTTATGTTTTTGTGTTTTATTTTTAATTGTTAGCATTTTTCATTTGCAGTTGACTAGGTTTCGTAACTGTGAATAAATCTGATGAGCTGTGCTGTGCTCAGTTATTAGTGTATTATCACACAGAAGCTAATTTGTTCAGCAGTGTTGCATAATTTATGTCTTAAAATTTGTATCACATATCGTAAAGTGAAATTTCGTTCTAAAAATTTAATTTTGTCCAATATTCTCATATGTCGTGTACATGTAGGATTTGACAGACTGAATAAATAAATAAGTGTTTTTGACGCAGCTGTTATGCTTCTACAAAGAGTAAAGCCTGTAGCAGTTTTCGTATATCATTCCCCTGAAAGTGATGCAGAGAAATTACCTGAATGCTTAGAAAAGCTTATTGTCCATATACAGAAATACACCAGATACAAAATTCTAATTTTTGGAGACTTAAACATCGATGTCAGAAAAAAATACAGCTAAAATATTAACTTAGCAAATACGTTAAAGTCATATCATATTTTCTTTGCCAATGAAAATCCTACAGGAGTTCAACCCTGCCTTGATAACTTCATAACAAACATACATAAAAGTGAATTTGAATTAGGACTGTTTAATGTTGATTACCTATCAGGCTGTAAAGGTATGTGGGTGAAATTATTTACTGACAAATTAAATTTATACTAAGAACAAATTCAGTATTGCGATCTTAGATTATTAGCTGATAAGACTATTAGCACCTCTAGAGAGGAACTAAAACCAGTAGACTGGTATTTTGTCTTACTTTCTTGCAACCATGTTGAGGAAGCCTTCAAGTGATTTGTGAACATTGTCTCCAAAAGTTTTGTTGCCCAAAGATCAAAAAACAATTTAATAGTAAAGTCATAAGGCCCAGGTATCCAGGACAGAAATAGTTTATGCCTGACTTACAGAAATTAAGACACTTGGTAATTATTTGCTATGAAAAAGGAAGAAGCGGTTTCATAGACAAACCAATTTTAATCAATTGTTTTGTCAAGGCAGCAAACCCCACTACCACACCAACTTCTGGTGAGCATATGTCCAATTAAACGTACATTCCTAATATAAACCCCGTTTCTGGCAATCAGTTTCTTCAAAATTGTGCAATCACTGTGCCAACTTTCAAATGGTTATAAATGTAAGTATGTGACATTGTTAAATCAATAACAAAACTAGGGAATTCAAAATCTGGGTATGATTATGTCTCATCAAATTACGTGATTAAAAAAAAAAATAGTAGATCTCATATCAGACCTTCTTGTACACTAATAAACTACATGTATGATAGTGGCGATTTTCTAGAGTGTCTCGAAAAAACAGTTGTCATCCTCATTCATAACAAGGGCAACAAGTTATGCACAAATAATTATGGTCTAATGTCACTGGTAGATATTCTCTCCAAAATAATAGAATGCTCGGTATGACAGGCTACTTGCAGACATTTACCTGAAAACAATATTCTGACTCAGTCTCATTATGGTTTTAGGTCCAAATTATCAACAGTGGAAGCAGCTGAAGACATCATTTCGTTTATACAAACCTCATTTGAATCAAAGTTATCTGCTAAAGCCATTCTAGTCCATCTAAGCACGGCTTTTGATTTGGTGAACCACGAAATACTACTGGAGAGACTTTGGTGTTATGGCGTCAGAGACTTAGAACTCTCCTTCGTGAACTTCTTCTCAGTGACAGGAAACAAATTGTAGTTTACAATAACCAAAAGTCCCAATACATAGATGTAACTCAAGGCATTCCTCAGGGTTCTGTGCATGGTACACTACGTTTTATAATATTTGTGACTGATGTTCCCAGTAACATGCCCAGTAAATCTGTACTTTATGCTGATGATAGAACATTCATTAGCTGTGGGAAAGACATAAACATACTGAAACTGGAAAACAAAGAGCATCTTAACCCATCTAATATATGGCTCAAAGCCACTGAACTATGGTACCTATCAACTATGAAAATACAGTACACATCACTTTCAGTTTATCAAGTAGTGAAACTGAGTATACGACTGTTAAGCTACTTGGTGTAAACCTTGAGTCCAAATTAACCTGGGACAAACACATAGACCACATATGCAGAAAGCTCTCTTGTGTGCCTGTTTTACTGACTAAACTACAGAAATCTGTAACAATGCCTCTGTTACTTAACTCCTGCTATGCCTTCTCTCACTGCCATCTGCAATATGATATCCTTTTATGGGGTAATTTTGCAGAGGCCTAAAAATTTCCTTCTAGCAAAAATAGGCTACCAGGTCTATTTCTGGAGGTACAAACTCTAAAACCTCCTGCAAACCACTTGTTAAAGACTTAAAACTATTGACACTTCCATCACTTTTATATAATGTTGCCTACTAACGATTAAAGGAAATTTAAACAACTACATATTAAGGGAAGCTGTTCACAATTATAAAACTAGGCAAATGAAATAGATAGATATGGCCACAGCTAGATTAAAGAAGACACAGTCTATTTCTGAATACTTGGTCATAAAATTATTTAATATTTTGCCACTACAGGAGCATCATATCTTACTTAATGACTTTAAAACAAAAACTGAGAAATGTTTGAAAGAAAAGGCTTTCTACAATATTTCAGAATTTCAAAACTGTTCTAAGGATGACCTGAGATACTAAATTATTTCTGACTGTAAACTATTTGTATTTACCTTAGTATAACCATGGTTTATTTGATGCAACTGTACCATAAAATAGGGTAAAGTCAATCAAATTTAAATTTTTTTAATGATTTTGAGGTTATGTTACAAAGTCAAATGACCAGAAATTTAATATTTTATTACAGCATTATTTCTTTATTTGATGCCTTCAAGAAAAACAGGATTGCTATTTTTTAAAGAGGGTCATATTTTACTTTAAATATGATCAAATTTACTTACCAAAGTAGGGTAGAGTCGAGCACTGATAAAATTTAAGGGGTGGCTTCTGAGGTTGTGCCGTTGTGCCATGGCACCACTTGTATAAAAAAGAAAGAAAGAGGAATCTATGCAAACTGCGCATAAAACATTGTTTCGGAGTATGTATTTTCTGATTTGAATAGGCGCGTTTCGCCGCCCGCACTCTCGCGGTTGTTTTCTAAAGTTTGGAGCCAAATGCATATTGGCACTGTCTGCCCCATGGAGGTACCTCCGTGGTCTGCCCTCATAAGGGCTGCGTGATAAGCTCAGCTGTTGGTTTGTACATGCTCTTATTACGGAAGTAGAGCCATAGCACAGACTGTGGCCATAGCTAGTCTGGCTCAAAGCTTCACGTTCTTTCCGCCAGAGAGCAGTTAAATGCAGGACCTGTAGAAGCACGATCTGCCATCTAACGATCATGTTAGAATACATCGGGGCTCAGATTTCTTGTGATCCAGTTTTACAATCTTTATGCAAGTTAATGCTAATGCATTCCTAAACGCTAATTGATGCTTAATTAAATCTAATGCAGAAATAATGCACTTAAATATCGTATATGTAATTTGAATATACACTCCTGGAAATGGAAAAAAGAACACATTGACACCGGTGTGTCAGACCCACCATACTTGCTCCGGACACTGCGAGAGGGCTGTACAAGCAATGATCACACGCACTGCACAGCGGACACACCAGGAACCGCGGTGTTGGCCGTCGAATGGCGCTAGCTGCGCAGCATTTGTGCACCGCCGCCGTCAGTGTCAGCCAGTTTGCCGTGGCATACGGAGCTCCATCGCAGTCTTTAACACTGGTAGCATGCCGCGACAGCGTGGACGTGAACCGTATGTGCAGTTGACGGACTTTGAGCGAGGGCGTATAGTGGGCATGCGGGAGGCCGGAGGCCGGGTGGACGTACCGCCGAATTGCTCAACACGTGGGGCGTGAGGTCTCCACAGTACATCGATGTTGTCGCCAGTGGTCGGCGGAAGGTGCACGTGCCCGTCGACCTGGGACCGGACCGCAGCGACGCACGGATGCACGCCAAGACCGTAGGATCCTACGCAGTGCCGTAGGGGACCGCACCGCCACTTCCCAGCAAATTAGGGACACTGTTGCTCCTGGGGTATCGGCGAGGACCATTCGCAACCGTCTCCATGAAGCTGGGCTACGGTCCCGCACACCGTTAGGCCGTCTTCCGCTCACGCCCCAACATCGTGCAGCCCGCCTCCAGTGGTGTCGCGACAGGCGTGAATGGAGGGACGAATGGAGACGTGTCGTCTTCAGCGATGAAAGTCGCTTCTGCCTTGGTGCCAATGATGGTCGTATGCGTGTTTGGCGCCGTGCCGGTGAGCGCCACAATCAGGACTGCATACGACCGAGGCACACAGGGCCAACACCCGGCATCATGGTGTGGGGAGCGATCTCCTACACTGGCCGTACACCACTGGTGATCGTCGAGGGGACACTGAATAGTGCACGGTACATCCAAACCGTCATCGAACCCATCGTTCTACCATTCCTAGACCGGCAAGGGAACTTGCTGTTCCAACAGGACAATGCACGTCCGCATGTATCCCGTGCCACCCAACGTGCTCTAGAAGGTGTAAGTCAACTACCCTGGCCAGCAAGATATCCGGATCTGTCCCCCATTGAGCACGTTTGGGACTGGATGAAGCGTCGTCTCACGCGGTCTGCACGCCCAACACGAACGCTGGTCCAACTGAGGCGCCAGGTGGAAATGGCATGGCAAGCCGTTCCACAGGACTACATCCAGCATCTCTACGATCGTCTCCATGGAGAATAGCAGCCTGCATTGCTGCGAAAGGTGGATATACACTGTACTAGTGCCGACATTGTGCATGCTCTGTTGCCTGTGTCTATGTGCCTGTGGTTCTGTCAGTGTGATCATGTGATGTATCTGACTCCAGGAATGTGTCAATAAAGTTTCCCCTTCCTGGGACAATGAATTCACGGTGTTCTTATTTCAATTTCCAGGAGTGTAATTATGCCCTTCGATTTTGAAACTAAGAGCCATTATTTCAATATTGGTATATTTCGCAACAGCAGGGCTGTTGCTACAGACCAAAAGAACTAACGTATCCACCACCAGTTGAGCATCTGTTTTCCAAACAAAGGTGTAGTATTTCTGTTTATACTCGTTGCGTTTGTGTATTACAGTTCTGTACAAACACGTTGTAGCTATTGTGAAGTCAGGTATTTGACCGTATATAGCTGTCTGCACAGTGTTACCTGTAAGGGAAAATTCAGTTGACTGTGAAAATAGCAAACATGAACAAAGCAAACGAGTTAGTAAAAACACCATTTATCAACAGGACTCTCAGATAAAAAAAAACACTAGGTAGGCCACTTCCGAATTTGAATCTGTAGCACCAAACAAAAAATCAACGCCTTAAGTTCTGTCCAGAAATTTATCAATAGAAGAAATGGATTTGTTATTGTGAAGAAAGCAGCACTGTTTTTTGGTTGCCATTTGTGTTATTTGGGGGGAGATGTTACTTGGTGTAAGACAGGAATAACTGATATTGGGAATATATGGTCTAAAATGAAAGTTCATGAAATGTCGAAGCGACACATGAAAAATACGCATATGTTGGGTTTACACTAGCAAGTCGCTTGCAGAAGTTATTGCTGCAAGTTATTGCGAGCCGCTTGCAGCTTTGTTTACACAGCAGCGCAAGAATTAAGCAAGATTCTTCCGCACGTTATTTGGCAAGAAACTTGCGTCAACAACTTGCTGATACTATTTACATATGGTTTCAGTACCACTAAGAGTGTCAGGCGACGTATAAAATTACAAGTGGGCGGGTGGGATATGCTGCAGTACTTGTAATTGTAATGAAAATGGGAAAAAGAAAAACAGAAGTATTTGGGTTAGAAAGTGGATTGTGACACGATCGCAGAATGGTGCCTATAACAACCTTTTGCAAGAACTTAGTATTGAGAGCATGGATACTTTTGAAAACTTTTGCAGAATGCCCTCAAATGATCTGGAGAGTTTGTTGACGTTAATAGCACCAGTCAAAACAAGACACAAATTTCCGTACTGCTATTTCAGCAAAGGAACGTTTGCTAGTCACTCTAAGATTTATAGCTACAGTTGAGCTTGTAATAAAATAGGCCTTTTCATTTATTTATGTGAAACATACAACCAAAAGAAGTTTGAATTTTGAAATCTTTTCTTTGTAGGAGACTCATACAAGTCCCTAATGTGCTTGTTTCATATTCCCATCAGCACGATTTCTCTGATCGTACCCGATGTATGTAGAGCCATTTTTGATATCTTGAAAAGGGAAAAATTATTTGAAGGTATGTGAAAACACAACAATGAAATTAAATTTTTATTGAAATAAACTGCATTTTACACAATGATATGCTTATAAAATGGAAAGTGACAAGCTAATTAAATAGAACATGTAATAATTACACATCGTCTTTTTCTAGACTCCTAAAACTACAAGCGAGTGGATGCAGGTGGCAAAGGGGTTGTGTCTTCAAGTTATGCTACTTTATCTGTGTACTTCTTTCACAGATGTGTCGAATATCGACGTGATTTCATTTAATGCGCTCATCTTCTTCACTCCATCCTTAAGGTCCTGGTTATGCACGTTCCGTATTTCGGGGTAGTTCTCCACGGCTTCAATAAAATGTTCTGTATCCTGCTTCATCCATTCCCGTTTCTCCTCCAATTCTGAAATTTCTTTGCATATAATACGTAAGATGGTTGTATAAAATTAAGTCACCACATTAAGTAAAATGTTAAATATGAGTGTTATGCAGACAACATACTTACTATAACTTGCGCTTCCTACTTGCAGGAAATAGAAATAAATCCTAAAGCTGCAAATTACTTGCAGATACTCCTTGTGTGGTGTTCACACTGGAAGCGGAAAACGTGCAGCAAGTTACTTCCGCAATAAATTGCTACGGTCGCAAGTCGACTTGGCGATAAATTTACACTCGCAAATCGCGCGCTAAGTTCCAACGCGCAAATAAATTGCTGCAATAACTTTGCTAGTGTAAACCGAGCATTAGTCTTTCATTTCTAGACAAAACCAACATTCAGCAGAAATTATATTCGTAATATAGACAAACAATTGACAACCACAGCAAATGTGTAGAAGAGAATAGATGTATATTGAATTTAATTATAAAATGTACTCAGTTCTGTGGTGCTTTGGAACTGGCTCTCAGGGGCCACGATAAATCATATGCCTCTCAAAATCAGGTGGTTTTTCGTGAGCTAATTCAATTCAGTGCGGAACTGGATAAACATCTTCAAGTTCATCTCATTCAAGGATCAGTGTTCAAAGGCATTTCGAAGACTGTTCAGAAAGAACTACTGCAGTGCACGTTGGATGTGCACCATGATGAAGTTCGTAAAGAAATAAAATGTGCCGATTATGTTGCAATAACCGCAGATGAAAGCACAGATGTGTGTTGCGAATTTCAATTGTTTATTTTTTTTTGCATTATGTTGTTGAGGGAAAACGTGTTGGAAGATTTTAGAACTTTGTTAATCCAGAGAGTCAGCATGCTCATTCCATAGCTGAGAGTATCCTGAAAGAAATTGAACCATTAATTGGCGATGATCGAACATAACTAATATCTCAGAGTTACAATGGTGCAAATGTTATGAGTGGCAAGTCGAATGGTGTTCAGAAATGAAAGACAAATATCCAAATCCAAACTACATCCATTGCTATGCGCATCAGTTCAACCTTATTCGTATGGCAGCTTCTGTTACTCGCAAAGTCCGTATCTTTTTTGCACACCTTTCAGGTAATTCTTCTTTCTTTTCTAACTTGCCTCAGAGATCAAAAGTGTTGCATAGCATTATTCGAAAAAGCTTGTCCTGTTTGTATGACAAGATGGAATTACCATTCGCGAGTAGTAAAAGATGTTTTTGAAAACAGGAATAAACGATGAAACTTCCTGGCAGATTAAAACTGTGTGCCAGACCGAGACTCGAAGTAGGGACCTTTGCCTTTCGCGGGCATGTGCTCTACCACCTAGGCTACCCAAGCACGACTCACGACCCGCTCTCACAACCTTCAGTTCTGCCAATACCTCATCCCATACCTTTCAAACATCACAGAAGCTCTTCTGCAAACCTTGCAGAACTAGTGCTCCTGGAAGAAAGGATATTGCGGAGACATGGCTTAGCCACAGCCTGGGGGATGTTTCCAGAATGAGATTTTCACTCTGCAGCGGAGTGTGCGCTGACATGAAACTTCCTGGCAGATTAAAACTGTGTGCCGGATCGAGACTCGAACTCGGGACCTTTGCCTTTCGCGGGCATGTGCTCTACCACCTAGGCTACCCAAGCACGACTCACGACCCGCTCTCACAACCTTCAGTTCTGCCAATACCTCATCCCATACCTTTCAAACATCACAGAAGCTCTTCTGCAAACCTTGCAGAACTAGTGCTCCTGGAAGAAAGGATATTGCGGAGACATGGCTTAGCCACAGCCTGGGGGATGTTTCCAGAATGAGATTTTCACTCTGCAGCGGAGTGTGCGCTGATATGAAACTTCCTGGCAGATTAAAACTGTGTGCTGAACCGAGACTCGAACTCGAGAACTTTGCCTTTTGCGGGCAAGTGCTCTACCATCAGAGCTACCCAAGCACGACTCACACCCTGTCCTCACAACTTTTCTTCTGCCAGTACCTCGTCTCCTACCTTCCTGAGTTCGTGTCTCGGTCTGGCACACAGTTTTAATCTGCCAGGAAGTGTCTATCAGCGCACACTCCGCTGCAGAGTGAAAATCTCAGTCTCGAGGGATAAACGATGTCTGCCAAGAAGCCACAGATTCTTGATGCCCATAAAAAAGAGATGCTTTGGAAGTGTCCGATACCATCCTTTCTGAAATAAAATTACGTTTCCAGTTCACTGGACACCTCATTGCAGCCAACGTATTTGATGTAAGTCAGTTTGACAAATACATGACAGATTTACCTGACAAATACCTTGAAATTAAAGACACATACATATATGGAAAAAAGAAAGTTAAAGGGTGAACTTCTATACTAGGCTTGAGTTGATAGCAGTTGCATTTCTTTCGCTGATTCTAGAGGATGAACTTCTTGACGCATTCGACGACGAGACTGTTAAAGTTTTGAAACTGCTAACCATGACGCCTATCTAGACATCAGTAGCTGAGCTGTGCTTTTCGACGTTCAAGAGAATTAAAACGTTCCTGCGTACCACCAGTCAGGAAGGTAGGAGACGAAGTACTGGCAGAAGAAAAGCTGTGAGGACGAGTTGTGCATCGTGCTTGGGTAGCCCAGTTGGTAGAGCACTTGCCTGCGAAAGGCAAAGTTCCCGAGTTCGAGTCTCGGTCCGGCACACAGTTTTAATCTGTCAGGAAGTTTCATATCAGCGCACACTCTGCTGCAGAGTGAAAATCTCATTCTGGACTTGCTGTCATGTCTTGCAGGAATATATCGATCTCCTGCTGTGCATAAGAAGGGCGCTGTTGTAATAAGTGTTTATTTCTGTTTCTCTATAATTTTTGTTTGATATAATATCTTAATATAATATGAATTAACGACAAAATTCTGTAATATGTTCGATGCTACCAAACTAAGTTCTTTTGGCACCACCAATGGAATGCCTCACCGGCTGCCACTGGAATATTATAAGAGTAAAGTCGGTTATTAAAAACAGAAAATGAATAAACTTATTAGTTATCTATATTCTGTAAATTTCATTATTTATACTTATCAATTATTTAATTACAGTCACACACAAAAGAATATTTGAATGGTGTTTCTCTGCATATGGAAACACACATACCATTATAGCAGAGCACAAAAGCACAGACAACATAAGTTATAGTTGATTACTAAAAAGCGTGTAGATCATGTGATAAAATCACATAATAAAAATGTACTATTGTGATCCATATAAAACAAAATTTAAGATCTAACATATACTGCATTTTTTTCACACCAGTGACGTAATGGACTTGAGAGGGGGAACCAGACATACAATGAGTTACACAACCAAAGTGTTTCTTGCAGTTCTGTGGCTCTGTGTCGAACAAGATAAGCCATCTGTGAAACAACACAAGATCAAATTGAACTTCAGGCCTCTGACAAAAATCCGTCAATTACTGAGACCAGTTAAAGACGCAGCAGGTCTCAGTACACCTGGGGTCTACAGGTTACCTTAAGAGTGTTGGCAGTCTTAAATCAGACAAACAGTATGTACCGTGGACCAATGCAGGATGGAGCATGAGAGGTTTTATCACCTACACTACCATGAGAAATGTGCTTTACTTGGACATACCTTAGAAAATGGGCATCAGATAAAATTTGATAAAATATCCATCGTGGCTCACACAGATGGCTTCTGGGATTG
This sequence comes from Schistocerca americana, assembly GCF_021461395.2. Classification (NCBI taxonomy): domain Eukaryota; kingdom Metazoa; phylum Arthropoda; class Insecta; order Orthoptera; family Acrididae; genus Schistocerca; species Schistocerca americana. The sequence continues at coordinate 303,397,748 of NC_060130.1, forward strand.
TATAATTAAGGAAGCCATTGAAATAAAAATCATTGATAACATGCTAAACAGAGACAGTGACCTGCAGCTCAGCACATTGTGGGATCCAGCAATCACACAGTTAAAGTGGGTGCTTCAAATGCTGAGTCAATGTATGCCCATATATGGCTATGTTGCAGGCACCAGTGAAGTCACAGCTGGCAGCCAGTGTACAAAGGGGTGTACCAGTAGCCCTCTAGCAGTCATATCACCTGACAAGGGCCAAGGAGTACTTGACCAAAAGCTTCTGTAATTTTAATCACTTGACATGCTGCAAACCCAAAAACTTTTTATTCATTGCAAATGCATGACATCATACAAATGAATTCCAGTTACTGATCAATCTGATTCTACCCACACTACTTTTTCACTTCAAGTTGCAGACATATTGCAATCTGTTTCACTGTATTTATTTTGTTAATAAATTTAAGTTTATTAATAAATATTGCACCAGTATGTACAAAAATCCAATTTATAAAGGTAGTAGAGGACAAACCATTTAGTATGCTCATGTCGAACAATTCAGATTACTGCACTACTCCTTCAATTAATCTTTTGTCATTTATTAAAAAATTATAAATTGTAACAAAAGAAATTACAAAACAAAATTTATATAAATAACAAAAATAACAAACAACAAGCAACTGATATCAACCACAACAAAATGAAATATTAGATCTGCGAATGGCCATGTATCAGGAGAAATGAGCTTGGGGGGTCATGTAATTAACAACAGACTGATAATGTCAACCATCAAAACTTTCTTGCTCAGAAGCCTTAACAGTGCCATCATGTGACATGATATGATGGCACAGCTTGTGTGGATGCCACCATTTGAAATGCCTTGCAAAATGTATTAATGGGGATTTGTTTTACACCTGTTGTGCAGTAGAACGCCTTATAAAGTAACTGAGCCTATGACATAACTGTCATGGATTGTGTACTGAATTAACTTACAGAATGTACAAAAAAATTATTAATAACTCTTACCTCTAAATAACATCAGTTTCTTATACATAATTCATTCTGAGATAATTATGTATGTTAAATGAGTTACTATGTTCTACAAATACTTCTTCAAAATTACACAGGACTGAAATCAGTACCAGCTTAATATGAGAGGATAGTCATCTTACTGCTTTCACAGCTTTATGTCCAAAGACAGCACTAATAAAGCTTATTTTGGTCATGATGCAGTTTATACTTGGTCCCCATGGGTTTCATTACAGAAAGCTACATCAGGGTATTTTCTGCAATGACACGTATATGGCCATTAAATAGTTTTGTCACAGATGAAGAATTACTTGCCTGCTTGTTGTTTTAAGTTTATGTGCCGCATTTTTTCACCATTTGCCTTTTCTTACGAGTGCACTATATAGTGCAGCCCACATGGAAAAGTGCCTTGTGGACAACACAAGTAGATGATGCTGGTGAATGAAAATGAATGTGAGATTTTAAAAAGGCAATACTGTGCGAGGGTCATTCCGTAAGTTGTGGCAACTATAGTACATCGTAACTGCAGTCAATACATTCAAAAGCCCATGAGAAACAGTATTATAATCAACCAAAAGATTGTGACCCCATGAGAGAATGGCTTGGAACCAGCTCCTGAAACACTCGTTGTGAGTTTGGTCATGCTACAACATGGATGCAAGCAGAGTAGAACAGCAAGCATGCATGAAAATTGCCTTTCTTGCTGTCAGAAATGCTACTATGTATCATGTGGAACTATGACCAGCTGTGAGTGAGAAGGCATTACCCTACTGAACAATTGCTCCTTGGGCGGAGGCTTTCCGACGTGGACAACAGACTCGCTTAAAATGGGTGGCCAACGTCTGCCTTTATTATTGAACAATGATTAACAGAGGACCGAGGTTGGATTGTGCAAGAATTAATGACAGAAATGGGTATGTCGAGGGTATCACAGTTGCGCATTCTGTGCCAGGACTTGAAGGAATGCCAGAAGTGTTCAAAATGGATACCACATCAGTTAACAGCAGAGCAAAAGTAGATGTGATATAAGACCAGCCATATCAGTCTGGAGTGATTTGAGTGAGGAGAGAATGACATGCTCAATTACATTTTTCCAGCTGATTAAATATGGGCATGAGTGTATGAAGACCCAATCAGCAGAATGGTGTTACCGGGGTTCACAGCAATGACAAAAGGTGCGACAGAAACCATCACCCATAAAGGTCTGGTTCACTCTGGCATATGATGGCCAATGCTATTCTGGAGAGTCATCCTGTTAGGGATGACTACAGAGTCTATGCTCAATACTACCACAACTTTCTACTGTACCATCTGTGATGTACGCTTCAGCAAAACGTTAGGCACAACTGGATAATGCAATCATACTCCTTGATTATGTTGTAGCCCACACTGCAGACGTCATGAAAAATTATGTATAGGGGCAGGGGAGGGGGTGGGAAATCCTCCCACTTTCAGCTTACTCACCTCATCAATCCATGCGACTTTGACCTAGTTTCACAACTGAAGAAAACATTATGTGAGAGATGCTTTGCAAACAGGGTGGGTATCCTCACGGAATTTTGGCCACAAGTGACACACATTGATGGTAATGCCAATGGCATTCAGTGCCTTCCCCGTCGTTGGCTACACTGTGTGGGTACACTGGGCGGACTTTTTTGAAGGACAATAGTTGATTTTGATTCATTTTTGTTCCATATGAACTTGTGCACAATAACTTTTCATAGAGTTCAAATAAGTGTGTTTCATTTCACCCTTTCCCATGACCTCTTGGAACTTAACCCTTTTGATGTTGGCATTCAGATACACACTGCCTTACTGGTTCAGTGCAAATGGTGGAATTCCGACGTTGTCGCATTATCACAAGGTATATCATGGATGCCATGACTTAAGCTAGGTTCATGCATGCAGCTAATGTGACACCACAGCTTGTGGGTTTCTGTAGTGGCGCCATGAGATACTGTTCACACAGGATGCCACAAATTAAACTTAGATGCACAGCTTTCAACATGTCTCCAACTGAAAAAATTACGTGTGGGTATTAATTTTATAGTGCAGATTATGGCATTAGAGCTGTGACAAGAGTTAAACACAAGGAAGATGAAACCCAACTGTTAGATTGGAAAACACATTTCGTTCAGAGATAAACCAGCAGCCACAAACACATTTACAAAAGAAACAACACTCGAAGATGAAAATACTGTCTGCTATGGCACACTACTTCACAGCTGGCATATAAATATGACCTGCTGATTCACCGCAGGTTCCAAAATTTTAGAACCTTATTGGATTTCCAAAAACTAATTTTTAGTTTAACAGCTATCACATCAAACTGGGAGGCTATTACCTACATACGATCCACAATTTATCTCTCTCTCTCTCTCTCTCTCTCTCTCTCACACACACACACACACACACACACACACACACACACACACACACTTACTTTTCGGTAATAAAATGAAAACACGCTGAAATCGAATGAAGTACAGCAGCAATTACTCTACAATAACTGCCACAGAATGCTCGTATTTTCAAAGTTTTTAAATCCATCGTCTGTTACCAGTTATGTGAGTATTTGGAATATAACAACATTCTTTCTGCTGCATAATTTGGCTTTAGAAAAGGCAAATCTACTGTATGTACATGCTATTGAATCTTCGATTAAAAAGGTGCTTAGTGCTTATGAGGAGAAAAACTTTGCTCAGGCTACTTTTTGCGATCTTAGCAAGGCCTTCGCTGTGTAGAACATAATTCGCTTCTGTGCAAATTATTTTTTTACAGTGTCATTAACAACAAAGTAGGTAACATTTTTGAATCATTTCTTAATAACTGCAAACAAATTGTGTGTATTGAGGAGGAGAGATCGCAGGTAGCTGAAATTAAGTGTGGTATGTCACAAGGTTCACTTTTGGGACGTTTCTTATTTATTCGTATGATAAATGATTTGCCATTTCATATAAATACGTACTCACTCCATTCTGTACGCTGATGATACCCCTTTTTTCAGTGTCAATTCAGATTTTCATACCCTTCAAACTATGTCTGAACATTCTATATCACAAATATCAATCTAGTTTTGAGCATATGGATTCTTGCTCAATGCAAGTAAACCACACCAGACTGTATTTAATTTGAGAGCTTTGCCAGTGTAAGTCTCTTTAGGTAGTGTTACGTTTTTAGGTATTGTGATTGTTTGTAAATTGTCTTGGAGGTCCACACTTTAAGTAGATTAGTGCTAGGTTGTCTAGATTGGTGTACTAGTTAAGAAATTTAGAAAATCGTGTACCTTTGATTTATGTAAGGCCAGTCTAATTTGCTGATTTTTCATATTATTACATCCTATGGGCTTTTATTTTGGGGCAATACCACACATGTTCAGGATATTTTGGTACTTCAAAAGAAAGTTTTTAGGGTTGTTACAAACTGAGAAAAACTTGCCAACTGCAGACCATCGTTGAATGACCTAAAAATATGGACCATAGTAAACTTGCACATTTACATTGTTCTCTTCTATACAAAGACTAACTTATCAGAATACCAGCTTAGACCGGATCTACACTCTCATGGCACTAGAAATAATAGGCATGTTGACACACCTTATTATAGACTATGTAAATCATTGAACAACTGTGAAGTTGTTGTTGTTGTGGTCTTCAGTCCTGAGACTGGTTTGATGCAGCTCTCCATGCTAATCTATCCTGTGCAAGCTCCTTCATCTCCCAGTACCTACTGCAACCTACATCCTTCTGAATCTGCTTAGTGTACTCATCTCTTGGTCTCCCTCTACGATTTTTACCCTACACGCTGCCCTCCAATGCTAAATTTGTGATCCCTTGATGCCTCAGAACATGTCCTACCAACCGATCCCTTCTTCTAGACAAATTGGGCCACAAACTTCTCTTCTCCCCAATCCTATTCAATACCTCCTCATTAGTTATGTGATCTACCCACCTAATCTTCAACATTCTTCTGTAGCACCACATTTCGAAAGCTTCTATTCACTTCTTGTTTAAACTATTTATCGTCCATGTTTCACTTCCATACATGGCTACACTCCATACAAATACTTTCAGAAACGACTTCCTGACACTTAAATCTATACCCGATGTTAACAAATTTCTCTTCTTCAGAAACGCTTTCCTTGCCATTGCCAGTCTAGATTTCATATCCTCTCTACTTCGACCATCATCAGTTATTTTGCTCCCCAAATGGCAAAACTCCTTTACTACTTTATAAGTGCCTCATTTCCTAATCTAATTCCCTCAGCATCACCCGACTTAATTCGACTACATTCCATTATCCTCGTTTTACTTTTGTTGATGTTCATTTTATATCCTCCTTTCAAGACACTGTCCATTCCGTTCAACTGCTCTTCCAAGTCCTTTGCCGTCTATGACAGAATTACAATGTCACCGGCGAATCTCAAAGTTTTTATTTCTTCTCCCTGGATTTTAATACCTACGCCAAATTTTTCCTTTGTTTACTTTACTGTTTGCTCAATATACAGATTGAATAACATTGGGGAGAGGCTACAACCCTGTCTCACTCCTTTCCCAACCACTGCTTGCCTTTCATGTCCCTCGACTCTTATAACTGCCATCTGGTTTCTGTACAAACTGTAAATAGCCTTTCGCTCCCTGTATTTTACCCCTGCCACCTTTAGAATTTGAAAGAGAGTATTCCAGTCAACATTGTCAAAAGCTTTCTCTAAGTCTACAAATGCTAGAAACGTAGGTTTGCCTTTCCTTAATCTTTCTTCTAAGATAAATCGTAAGGTCAGTATTGCCTCACGTGTTCCAACATTTCTACGGAATCCAAACTGATCTTCCCCCAGGTCCGCTTCTACCAGTTTTTCGACTCGTCTGTAAATAATTCGCGTTAGTATTTTGCAGCTGTGGCTTATTAAACTGATAGTTCGGTAATTTTCACATCTGTCAACACCTGCTTTCTTTGAGATGTTTTTCAGTTCTATGAAGTAACAGAAAGAAAAGTGCCTCTAGAACGAACAGAAGCTCCATTCGACCTATTTAAGCACAGATTGTACAGTTGATTATCTATTAATCCTTTTTACTTAGTTAATGATTTTTATAAATGTGACATCATAGTGCTAATTCTTTGGAGAGTGTACCAAAATTTTTTCTAGCATTGTTAATGTAAGACACTTTGTTCGAATTGTTTTAGCTTTGTTGGAAGGTTATTGTAGTTTTGCTATTATGAACACTATGCGCTCACAAACCATTTATCCGATAATTTTGCGAGCATCGCTACGTAATACTGGTTTCCTTCTAACCTTAGGCCTACCGGTGGGGGTTGTTGGCGACTCCCGAGATGGGCCAGTAACTGCCTCTTCACTCATTTTGATAATGTTTAGCACAACTGCACAATAAAAACACGCTGAACAGTACAGCGCAAAACGATAACGAAGCCGACAACAATGGCTACCTTATACAACACAGTCAGCTACGAAATGTTGGCAGCAGTCGAAACTGTGTGCCTACCGAAACCTCCCGACGTTTACCGACTTCTACCGATTCAGGACTAGGGAGTGGTCTGCCATCTAAAAGTTTAGACACTGGAGTTGGGCAACACGATTCTTTTTCCCGATTCGATTCCTACGATTCAATCTCACATTGCGAATCGATTACTACGATTCGTTCACGATTCTTTCACGATTCATTCTAGTCTTCGATGGCACGATTCTTACGGAATGCAAAAAGTTCTACATCTTACTCACAGATTGCAGGACATGTCTAAAATTGTCAATGGGGTTAGAATCGAACTGTGTGATGATGAGATATGCCACAAATAGTTTATTTATGAGTAAACATGCAAATGACGTTGCAAGTGTGATTCTCGATTTACACGTGTAATGCCTTAATTGTTGAAAGGTCACGTTTGATTTGATTGCATCTATTGTTTTATTTCAGTATGCCAGAAAAGAGGAGTCGATTTGTGCGGAAGATGGTGCAAAATTACGTGGTATGCCAGTTTAGTTGTGTGGCTTGAACGTATTTAACTACAGACCTCTGTTTTATAGTAACAAAATCTAGCAGTGAGGCAGACGTGGCTTGCCTCATATCATCCTAAGTTTTCCTGCGCTAAATGTCTTTCCAAGTCCACATCACCCTTGTAATTCATAACGCAGCTAACAGCCCTCCCACACAGCAAATTTAGCTTAACTTTCATTTCTTCTAATTACAAAGCATAGGTATTTTGCTTTTAATTTGTCTGAGAACTTGCAGCTGTCACTGCTATTTACGTAAGAAGACGACATACTTCTAAACAATAGGATTCAATCGTATACCGCGACTTTATTTCACTAACATTTAGTATGAATCTGAACACGGTAACATTCGAAAACTAGAATTTTAAAGACGGTATTACACGGCGATCCGTCAAGAAAGGTATTGGTTAGAGAGCTTACATTCGCTCTGTAATATTGGTCTAGTGCGACAGCCATTTAGTGGCGGCACTGGTGGGACTAACAGAATTAGCAAATTAGCAGTGAAGTAATGTCGCTGTATACGATTGTATCCTACACTTTAGAAGTATGTCGTCTTCTCACATAAATAGTAGTGGCAGAAGCAAGTTCTCAGACAAATTAAAAGCAAAATACCTATGCTTTGTATTTCGACGAAACAAAAAGTTAAGCTACATTTGCAGTGTGTGAGGGCTGACAGTTGCTTTATTGTGAAATATAAGGTTCTGTGGAATTGGAAAGAGCACAGAAAAACGTAGGATGATATGAATCCGCCCATGTGCACTATATAGGGATAGTAAATGGGAAATGCCTTTACGCTCGTTCCCGTCAGCCACCGCCAAATGTCAGCTTGGTTTTCACGAGTAATATTACGACCCACGAACTTCGTTTGTTCGTTCCGAGCTTCCTTTGTTCACACGCATCCTCCACTTGACTGCCACCGGGCGGTCGTAATTATTCGGCACGATTCATAAGTTGCCTTCGAAGCATAGCGTACTAAGAATCGATGAATCGTTGGAACTTGGAATCGTCACGGCCCGGAAACACGCAATCGTTCTTACGATTCTTTTGAACGACGATTCGTCCGTATCACGATTCGATTCTTACGACTCTTTGTTTAGAGTCGTTCAAATGAACGACTCATTCACGAATCACCACAACTCTATTAGACACTGTACAAACACTTTCCTCGACAGGTTGGACGCAGAGACAGAAATTAAATAGGGCTAGTTGGAAGTTTCAAGTTTAGTTTGTAAAGTAACTATTGTGCAAGCAGTTTTGTATTCATGGTTCCTGAGTTTTAACGATAAAATGTCGGAATAATAGGAAAGCAAATATCGTGTTCCACTTATTGAGAAAATCAGTTGCGGAAACTGGACATTTCGAATGCAAGATGTGTTAGGTGAATTAGATTTGTTGGATTCGCAGCGAAGAATACATAGAAAAAGTGACGTTTATAGTAAGGGACACGGAAAAGGGAGAAAGACAAACATCTCAAAAATATCACATAGCGTGATAAAAATTGTTATTTAAGAATAATAGACTGCGCGACAGCCATTTGGAATATGTAAAAGACTGTGACAGTGTGTTTCAAATGTGGAAAAGCTGTGGCACACTTGAAAGAAAAAGCATTGCTAGCCAGTTACTTGTCCATAAACGGTTTCTGCAATGGAAGTTCAAGCCAACAAAAAGGACGCCGACCGATAGTTTCTTAGAATTTGACAAATTGATGCGTGATCGTCGGTCAACCGATTCGACAGTTGAAGAATTTGATGCAGTGCGTCGTATTTTGGTGACAGTGTCACAAGAATATCCTGAAACTATAATTGCAATCCAGACATTATCTATGGAAAATCTAAAGTTAAGCACCAGTTTACTGTATTGTATTCACCTATTATGACAGTCTCCAGACAAGTGATCAGGGTAGTTGATATATTATTCAAATGTTTTATGTTTTTTTTTATGTTACACTTCCTGACTTGTTCCACACGCACAGGAATCATCTCCTTTTTGGTTCTATGGAATGAAACCTAAATCTAATCTAATAATAACAGTGGTCAATTTGGACACAAAAGGAATGACTGAAATAAAAGAAACAAATACCAGAAAGGCCCGGCAAACTCAGTAAGTTGTGACTCTTTAGACGTTTCTGTAAATTCTGATGCAAATTTTTTTTGTACTGGTGCTTTTAATGAATCGTTTCGTGGTTTTTGGACTGTGGTGCAAGTTAACACTTTGTGAATGACTTCAGACTTTGATGATGTGGAAACGTTGGAAGACTGGTAGTGTTAAACATTGCAAAATCTAGAGCTGTTCGGTGAAATGAATGTTGTCAGCATTATTAACGGAGAGGTAGTTCTGATTCAGTTAAAGATATTGTATTTGTAAATGGACTGGCTCACAACTTATTATCAGAATTACAAAGTTAAATAACAGTAGTAATAATAATCTTTATTTGTCCATTGGTGGGGAGGCTTGCGTGCCCCAGCGATACAGATAGCTGTACCGTAGGTGCAACCACAACGGAGGGGTATCTGTTGAGAGGCCAGACAAACATGTGGTTCCTGAAGAGGGGCAGCAGCCTTTTCAGTAGTTGCAGGGGCAACAGTCTGGATGATTGACTGATCTGGCCTTGTAACATTAACCAAAACGGCCTTGCTGTGCTGGTACTGCGAACGGCTGAAAGCAAGGGGAAACTACAGCCGTAATTTTCCCGAGGACATGCAGCTTTACTGTATTTTTAAATGATGATGGCGTCCTCTTGGGTAAAATATTCTGGAGGTTAAATAGTCCCCCATTCGGATCTCCGGGCGGGGACTACTCAGGAGGACGTCATTATCAGGAGAAAGAAAACTGGCGTTCTACGGATCGGAGCGTGGAATGTCAGATCCCTTAATCGGGCAGGTAGGTTAGAAAATTTAAAAAGGGAAATGGATAGGTTAAAGTTAGATATAGTGGGAATTAGTGAAGTTCGGTGGCAGGAGGAACAAGACTTTTGGTCAGGTGATTACAGGGTTATAAATACAAAATCAAATAGGGGTAATGCAGGAGTAGGTTTAATAATGAATAAAAAAATAGGAGTGCGGGTAAGCTACTACAAACAGCATAGTGAACGCATTATTGTGGCCAAGATAGACACAAAGCCCATGCCTACTACAGTAGTACAAGTTTATATGCCAACTAGCTCTGCAGATGATGAAGAAATTGATGAAATGTATGACGAGATAAAAGAAATTATTCAGGTAGTGAAGGGAGACGAAAATTTAATAGTCATGGGTGACTGGAATTCGTCAGTAGGAAAAGGGAGAGAAGGAAACATAGTAGGTGAATGTGGATTGGGGGGAAGAAATGAAAGAGGAAGCCGCCTTGTAGAATTTTGCACAGAGCATAACTTAATCATAGCTAACACTTGGTTCAAGAATCATAAAAGAAGGTTATATACCTGGAAGAATCCTGGAGATACTAAAAGGTATCAGATAGATTATATAATGGTAAGACAGAGATTTAGGAACCAGGTTTTAAATTGTAAGACATTTCCAGGGGCAGATGTGAATTCTGACCACAATCTATTGGTTATGAACTGCAGATTGAAACTGAAGAAACTGCAAAAAGGTGGGAATTTAAGGAGATGGGACCTGGATAAACTGAAAGAACCAGAGGTTGTAGAGAGTTTCAGGGAGAGCACAAGGGAAAAATTGACAGGAATGGGGGAAAGAAATACAGTAGAAGACGAATGGGTAGCTCTGAGGGATGAAGTAGTGAAGGCAGCAGACGATCAAGTAGGTAAAAAGACGAGGGCTAATAGAAATCCTTGGGTAACAGAATAAATATTGAATTTAATTGATGAAAGGAGAAAATATAAAAATGCACTAAATGAAGCAGGGAAAAAGGAATACAAACGTCTCAAAAATGAGACCGACAGGAAGTGCAAAATGGCTAAGCAGGGATGGCTAGAGGACAAATGTAAGGATGTAGAGGGTTGTCTCACTAGGGGTAAGATAGATACTGCCTACAGGAAAATTAAAGAGACGTTTGGAGAGAAGAGAACCACTTGTATGAATATCAAGAGCTCAGATGGAAACCCAGTTCTGAGCAAAGAAGGGAAGGCAGAAAGGTGGAAGGAGTATATAGAGGGTTTATACAAGGGCGATGTACTTGAGGACAATATTATGGAAATGGAAGAGGATGTAGATGAAGACGAAATGGGAGATACGATACTGCGTGAAGAGTTTGACAGAGCACTGAAAGACCTGAGTCGAAACAAGGTCCCGGGAGTAGACAACATTCCATTAGAACTACTGATGGCCTTGGAAGAGCCAGTCCTGACAAAATTCTACCATCTGGTGAGCAAGATGTATGAGACAGGCGAAATACCCTCAGACTTCAAGAAGAATATAATAATTCCAATCCCAAAGAAAGCAGGTGTTGACAGATGTGAAAATTACCGAACTATCAGTTTAATAAGCCACAGCTGCAAAATACTAACGCGAATTCTTTACAGACAAATGGAAAAACTGGTAGAAGCGGACCTTGGGGAAGATCAGTTTGGATTCCGTAGAAATGTTGGAACACGTGAGGCAATACTAACCTTACGACTTATCTTAGAAGAAAGATTAAGAAAAGGCAAATCTACGTTTCTAGCATTTGTAGACTTAGAGAAAGCTTTTGACAATGTTAACTGGAATACTCTCTTTCAAATTCTGAAGGTGGCAGGGGTAAAATACAGGGAGCGAAAGGCTATTTACAACTTGTACAGAAACCAGATGGCAGTTATAAGAGTCGAGGGGCATGAAAGGGAAGCAGTGGTTGGGAAAGGAGTGAGACAGGGTTGTAGCCTCTCCCCAATGTTATTCAATCTGTATATTGAGCAAGCAGTAAAGGAAACAAAAGAAAAATTCGGAGTAGGTATTAAAATTCATGGAGAAGAAGTAAAAAGTTTGAGGTTCACCAATGACATTGTAATTCTGTCAGAGACAGCAAAGGACTTGGAAGAGCAATTGAACGGAATGGACAGTGTGTTGAAAGGAGGATATAAGACGAACATCAACAAAAGCAAAACGAGGATAATGGAATGTAGTCAAATTAAATCGGGTGATGCTGAGGGAATTAGATTAGAAAATGAGACACTTAAAGTAGTAAAGGAATTTTGCTATTTAGGGAGTAAAATAACTGATGATGGTCGAAGTAGAGAGGATATAAAATGTGGACTGGCAATGGCAAGGAAAGCGTTTCTGAAGAAGAGAAATTTGTTAACATTGAGTATAGATTTAAATGTCAGGAAGTCGTTTCTGAAAGTATTTGTATGGAGTGTAGCCATGTATGGAAGTGAAACATGGACAATAACTAGTTTGGAAAAGAAGAGAATAGAAGCTTTCGAAATGTGGTGCTACAGAAGAATGCTGAAGATAAGGTGGGTAGATCACGTAACGAATGAGGAGGTATTGAATAGGATTGGGGAGAGGAGAAGTTTGTGGCACAACTTGACTAGAAGAAGGGATCGGTTGATAGGACATGTTTTGAGGCATCAAGGGATTACAAATTTAGCATTGGAGGGCAGCGTGGAGGGTAAAAATCGTAGAGGGAGACCAAGAGATGAATACACTAAGCGGATTCAGAAGGATGTAGGTTGCAGTACGTACTGGGAGATGAAGAAGCTTGCACAGGATAGAGTAGCATGGAGAGCTGCATCAAACCAGTCTCAGGACTGAAGACCGCAACAACAACATTAACTTTACAGTCGTGGACATCCTAATTTTTTTGTGCATTTGTAACATTGGTATCATGCCATACAGATAATAAATATATACATCAAGTAGCACATTATATTCTCTTACATAAACCTTTATCATCACCATCATACTGCAGTATATAAGAGTAGAACTGTCTTTATTGCAGCTCAGAATTCTTTGAGTATAAACATCTTTCAATGAACAACTGTTCCAACTTGCCCTTAAAAAGATTGCCATGGTGTTTCTGTATACTATTCGGCATCTTATTGTAGAATTGTTGCCAGTTTCAAAGGGACTATGCTGTGTAGTTCTTTTGTTAGTCGGTATCGTATGATAGTCACATCTGGTTTGTGTATTGTAATTATTGATGTCTCTGTTCATTATACGTATTTTATCATTGTCTTTTACGAACATGTAGTCTTAAAAACATACAATGACTATACAGTCAGTGGATTATAATTTTTGAAGTAGTCCCTACAGGACAATCTTTTGCTTACATTGGTGGATTAAACCTCTGTACACTTGTTTAAGGACAGGAGGGGATATTAATTTGCAAGATGTTTTAGTAAGTAGATATTACTAGCAACCTTCTTACAGATGTTGCTCATATGTGAGATGTTCATCTCTCAAAGTGCCTAAAACTTACGTTTTTAAGATCTTTCAACTGTAGAAAGCGATTCAGTATTAGCATTATTATACTTTAACAAGAACTTTATTACTATGGTTTTGTCCTTATTTAGGGTATATTTGTTCATTGCCAGACATTCTCTGATTGTTTCAAAATTCTTGTTATTGCTCTAGAATGCTAGCTGCTCACTAAATCCCCAGCAAATAAATATGTATCATCAGCATAGTTCACTAGTTTGAGTTTTGTGGCCATAGTAAGTCATTAATATATACAAGAAAGAAGAATAGCCTGAGTATACTTCATTGTGGAACTCCACAGTTCAGAGTTCTGTATGCTTATTTTATTGTTTGGACATTACTTTCATTGTTATAACTTAGTTTAGTTCACTGTCTTGTATCTCAGAGATAAGAACGTAAGAATTTTAGTGATACTCCTCTTACACCATAAGTTTCTAACTTGGGTGGTAGTACTGCACGATTCACAGAATGAAATGCTTTAGATAAGTCTAGAAAAGTTCCAATAACTTTGTTTCCTTTTTCCAGTCTGTTCAGCATTTCATGGAGAAAATCTGCTATTGCTGTTATTGTGGACCATCCTTTTAGGAACCCATGCTGCGAGTTGTTTAATAGATTGCATTTACAGGAGGAGGATTCCATTTATATAGAATTAATCTTTCAAGCAGCTTGCCGTGTGTTGAACTCAATGAGATTGGCCTGTAATTATGTATGTCAGTGGTTGCAACCATTTAACACACTGGTTGTATCTCAGTAATTTTGAAAAGTTCAGGAAAGATCTGTTGGCCAGTTGAACTGTTTATTAAATGTGTTATTGGTTTTATTAATTCATTTTTGCATTCTTTAAGTAATGTAGACCATATGTCCTCCCAGCCATTAGATGTTTCTATTTTGAATTTTGAGATTATTCTCATGACATATTCAGTTACACTCCTTAGGAAAACTGAAGTACTCATTTTAACTGAGTTTACTTGTAGTGTTGGTTCATCAGTTTCTTCTCTGCATGCCTTATTGAAATGTTTTATGAAGGCGTCACATACTGTCTTTGGCTTATTCAACTATATTCCATTTTGTTCTACAGAAGCGTCCGATTCCACCCATCTGCTTTGATCCATGACATTATAAATATGGCAATAACCACTACTTTCGGTGTATCCAGTATAGTGACTATGACGTCATTACATACACATGCCAATAAACGTGAAAACACACTTAAATGACACAGTACTGTGTCACTCGAAAAATAAAATGAAACTAATGAGACAACCCGTAGAAAATTTGGGATCTAAGGTGGGAACAAGCTACATATACAATAATAAAAAAAACACCATACGATCCCAAACCAAACAATATCACAAAAAAACTAAAATTGCAGCATTCCGCTGCATCTACAAAAAACTACAGGAATAGGACAGTTCCCTTGACCTATATAGTTCAACTGCAGCTGTCGATACCAAAAAGTCAACACCTACAACTGCAAAAACTGGAATTGGACATATCCCTTGTCCTGTACAGCTCAACTGCAGCTGTCAGTACCAAAATAACAACTGCAACTACAAAAAATGGAATCGGACAATTCCATTGACCTATACAGCTCAACTGCAGCTGTTGATACCAAAAAACCAGTACTACAACTTCGAAAAGTATAGCTACTTAACATACTCAGAACAGACCTCTCAACAAAACGAAAACCAATCCAACACCACTCTCTCTCTCACACCAGTCTCATATGCACAAGAACTGATAGAGGACATCATCATTTCCTTGTGCCCTTGTCCCACTCCTATCACCACCCCATACCCCCTCCCCCCACTTGGGGACAGAATAATTGCACCCCAGCTGTCTGCATCTAGTGTAATCCATGGAACAGAGCAATGTGTACAGATGTTTGCGAGTCGTGTATCTGAGGCAGGGTGTGGGACCAGCCCGGTATTCACCTAGTGGGATGTGGGAAACCACCTCAATACCACATCCAGGCTGGCCGGCACACTGCCCCTCATCAGTAATCTGCCATGCAGATTCGATCCGGGGCCGATGCGCCTGCGTGATTCCAGGAAGCAGCGCATTAGTGCTCTCGGCTAAGTTGGTGGCTCAAAAAATGATAGAGGGCCTATAGTAAAAACAATAATTCAGCAAAAAAATCTCGCTCATGGCCAACCTGCACTTCGCGGACCAGGTACTTATCCCACTGACATCGTCACTTATACGTGTCCCTGGTCTCAGACACCGGAACTCTTGTGACCCTCATATTATTACCACAAATGCTACATGTAACATACTAACTAATGAGCCCAAAGAACTGCAGAAATTATTAACAGACATAATGATTTCTCCCATCTCTGCATGCAATGATGCACTAGTAAATGTCACTGTCATATCCATACCTAACAATAGAAACCATACAACATATGAAACTTCTTTCCACACAACAAGCACCAAACCAATCTGACCTAACAATAAAGAAAAAAAAACCACTTAACTCACAGAAAACAGTTCCAAACCACATTACGCCACCTGCTGCATACGCTCAGTGACATTACAACTGTTATAACCAAACCTCAAATGAACCCAATGCAGCATGTTACACTTAGCACATACACATACACCAGCAGAGGGCACCATCAAACACAAAAACACAACATCTACAAATACAACCAACTCAAAAATTCTGCTCCGTAGTGGTGTAACACACCACACCACCATTATATCACTGGTCAAAACAGACAACACTTCTATTGACCCGCTATGTTGCTACAGTCTGGATTCTCTCTGTGTTCATGTTATTTGGTTCATGCCAGGCTTTTTTGTTAACGTTATTGGATTTACTTATCTGTTGAGCATAACGTTGTGCTTTTAGTCTCTTCAGGGATTCCCTGTATGCTTTGCTGCTGCTTTTGTACTTTTTTAGGAAGTACTGCAATTTAGTACCTCGGAACAGCACGTTTAAGTCTTTCATATTTGCTTTTAGTTTGTGTGTCTCTGGGGGAATTTTCTTTTGTTACTAGAGGACATTCCCAGTTAAAATTATAGTTAATATCTCATAGAAAAGGCATCACTTTTCATTAATATCATGCAATCTGTTGACCTGCCAGTGTCTGTGTACAAGTTCCGTCTTAAGTTTGTTATAATTAATTTCCTTTTATAAGTGAGTAGGTCCCTATGCAGAACTTTGTTGTGGTCTATTAATCTCCATGGATAGAGCTCTACAGTTCGTGAGCTGTGTTTCAACAGTTCTTACTACTGTTTCTTTCCTGTCTAGATATGTAATAACATGGTCAAGGCAGAATTGTGAGTTAGGTGTTATTCTAGTTGGTTCCTAATTTATTTTAATATGGTTATAGGAATGCAACAAGTCAGAATATCTAAGATAATTTATGTTAGATCTTAAAGGGTCTATGTTTAGGTGGTGGTGGTGGGTAGTGTTTAATGTCCCGTCGACAACGAGGTCATTAGAGATGGAGCGCAAGCTCGGGTTAGGGAAGGATTGGGAAAGAAATCGGCCATGCCCTTTCAAAGGAACCATCCCGGCATTTGCCTGAAACGATTTAGGGAAATCACGGAAAACCTAAATCAGGATGGCCGGAAACGGGATTGAACCGTTGTCCTCCCGAATGCGAGTCCAGTGTGCTAACCACTGCGCCACTTCGCTCAGTGGTCTATGTTTACATTTCCCATTATTATAACCTGTTTTTTGTTTGTAGATAGTTTATCTAGGAGTTCTTCTAATCAGCAAAAGAATTCCTCTTCATCACTATTTGGTGATCTATACAGGCAAATAATTATTAAGCTGTTTTTGCCTACCTTCCCTTTAACTGCTGCTACTTCAAAGGCCATCTCCATTGCAAGATTATCAACCCACTCAATGTGCTCACAATGAATGTTATTTGTAACATAAAAGCCTACACCACCACCCTTGTGTATCTTTCTCTGATATGCACTCACAATTTTGTAATTGTTTAACTTAAAACTATGACCTTCCTCATTCTTGCATCCAAGTTCATGCAAAATATGTATGTGTGGTTTACTGTCTCCTAAAATTCCATCAACTTTTTCTATTTTGTTAGTAATGTTATGGACATTCTGGAACATTATTTTACATTTTTCGTTTTTCTTGATGCTGTCAGTAAATATTTTGCCTTCATGTGTGCACACTGAGAGCCTATTTACATTAAAAAAGGGACATCAGTTTCACTCAAGAATGAACTGTTTTCATGTATTAAGCTACCCAAGTTTGATCTTTCTTGTAATTAATTTGCTTAGTTTTTCACGCAGCAAACGTTTACCCTCATAGTGTGCATGCTCTTATCTAATGTGCCTATATCTAAAATTAAACATCTTTCATATCTTGAACATAATAATTTAATACTTGAGTTTGTTTTTCTTATCTCTCTGTTAACATAAAAGTTGTGCATTAAATCTTGTCAATGTGGGATGGTAGTAGCAATAGTGCTTCTTAATTTGTTTCATCCTAGAAACTTGGGTTTAATGTACAGCAGACTTGTCAACACTGCAGTTACAATTGATGTGTATTACAGAAACAATACATAACAATAGCATTAATATGAAAATATAATTAACAGTCATTTATTTGACAAGAAACTGCCAAACTTAATTAACAAAACTTGTGAACCATTTGCTTTCTGTAGAATTTTTGCAATATGGAAGTGTCAGATTCCTCCCTTCTGCTTTGACTCATGACGTCATCAAGATTGCAGACACTCCTATTCCCAGCATTTATATGATACGGCAAACATAAAGTCACGAAACACACCCACACACAAAGGTATAAACTGTGCAAAATATTTGACTTTAGCAATAAAATGGAGCTGATGTGGTAGAAAGTAGAGGGTTTTGGGTGGGGACAAGCTAAATGTATAATAAGAATGTCATGATTCTAAAACAAACAACACTGAAAAATAACAAATACTAAATCCTCAAGAATAAACCGAGCAAAAACCACCAAATGATCTGGAACTGTATTTTTCATTTGATTTACATAGCCCAAAGGAAAACAATAATACCAGGCACCACCCCTGCCACCAGAACCGTCCCCCTCCCCCCCCCCCACACACACACCAAAAAACCAAAAACCAAAACAACCGCTCACTGAAAACATTGCCACATACACCCACACTTGGTTTCAGAAGCAGAGACTTGGCTCAGTTTCGTAATTACCGTGCACTGCTGACACTTCGCACATTTTGCCCAGTGGCCGTATAACTGATGAACTAGAATTGTATATGCCATATTGTCACCCACAGCAGCAAGAAATCAGTGACTAATATATTTCATTCTAACATCCACAGACAGTACTAAAAATAAAAAATAACCTTCAAACAATTAGGAAACACACCAAACTAACAATTTCAAAATCAAAAATAAATCAGTAGCCAACAACTAAAGACACTGAGATAACATACTGCCAAAAACAAACTCCCAAAACACTGAGTAACAGCACCAAGTCCAATACTGCACTATCATCACTCACGGACAATTTAGAAACAAACAAACAACCAACCTTAGAGTCCAACGCCCTTCACAAAAACAGTCCATTTCTAACACACCGCACCTCAGTGATGTCACACAACACAACACAGTTACTTCACGGGACAAAGCAGACAGGTGGAATCGACCCTTCCACAGATCCAAATTTTTATATATCAGTATTGCACTTTCAGGCACTATAACACAACAAACCGAGAAAAGAAAGATGTCTGTTGGATTGATTGTTAATGTATGGCAACATTGAAGCTATGTCAGGGTTGCTGCGGGTTCTGGAAATCAGAGAATTTTAAACACGTCAGAGAAATCAGGGAAATAAAAAAAAATGGAAAAATCTATTTTTGTCTCAGTAGATGAAATGGTTTGTTTACTAAAGTGTCATGCTTCATCACTGGCAGGGTGCAGCTGAGTACATTCGCTGCTTCCCTACTCCCTCATTACTACTGCTTCTCCCCTTACTACCACTCCCCCAGCTTGCAGTCAGTGCTGCCACCACTTCTTTATCATTAGCCTAGCAGCTGCCAACAAGAGGCAGGGAGGCATAAGGAGTGGTTTATCTGGATCTGTTTCTCAGAGACTGTAGACATAGTGGTCGGAAATGGCTGTGTCTGAGTGATTATGTGTGTGTGTGCTCTTGTTTTCTGACAAAAGCTATGGCTGAAAATTTAGTTGTGAGTGATTGTCTTTTCTACATGCCTGTCTGTGGCTCAGCAACCATCTTTACGATGAGTTGCTACCTATATTCATTGTTATTGATTCTCAGAGTATTTGAACATGTTACCTGTTGCATGGGTTGATCACTGTGGTCTCATTTCATCAACATGCTGTCTGTGTCTTGTGAACAGCTGGCCATTCAAGTAGATTTCCGCAACAGGCCAAAATTGCAGGCTGTTTCTGTGGGTATCTGTAATGGATCAGGCCTGCCGATCTGTAGCCATTCGGTTCCCACTGATGTGCAGGCCCTGCCTGTAGGATCTAGTCTCACCAATCTGCCCACATGCCAGGTCTGTGTGTGATATAATGCAGTGGATTTTCGTGGTTTATTCATGGACCCAGGACTGCGGAGCTCCTCAGCAGGCCAGAGGACATGGGCGATGGATTTCAGGAATTGCGACTGTCTCACTACAAGTACTTTGTACAGTGTGGCGTTTTATAGACATTTTATTTGTTCTTGTTTGGCACTTCAAAAATAATTTATATGTTAGAAAGTAGGGACGATAAGAAGAAGAAAACTGTGTCAGTTGTTGGTGGTTTGTATGCTATATACTCATTCATTTCTCGAAAGAAAAATTGCATGATAACTATAAAATAATAGATATAGCACAGTGGGTAATAAACGACAGTAGCAGACATACTAGAACCAACATTTTACTGGCGGTTACCTACACTGTAGGTTTACACAATTCTTCCCTGCCTTATACACTTCTTTCAAGGGGCCTACTTTATCCTGAGGTTATTTCTGAAATCAGTGAAGGTATTTTAAATCTGTCTTGCAATGCCAAGGAAATGCATATTTTTCTCACCAAATGTGTTTTGTTTTATTGAAATAAAAATAACATCTGTGGTCTTAATGAAACACACATACCATTTGACTTGCTGTCTCCATCTAAAGCAGTTCATTACAAAAGATGTTGATGTTAGTATTTAAGATCTTTGCTAACATAAGGAAACGCCATCTGCTTGCAAGTTTTTTAAGACATTTCCTCGCTTGCACAATTGTTTCTTGTACTGCAGCTGCAAAGACAGATTCTCAACTTACGTCTTAACTTACCCTTGAGCTCTCAAACTTTGTCAGGAAAAATTGTAAAACTTGCTTGGAAATAGGGGAAATCTCAGGGAATTTCACTTGGGGAAACTTGTGGCAACCCCGTACGTATTTATGAAATAAGCAGATATAAGTATGAAATCCACTAAATACAGTACGATAAATGTGGAAACTGTGAAATCGAGATTGCACTGTACAATGTGCTTTTGTTACACATTGTAGTCACAGGACGTGTGATCTTAGCCAATCAGAACACAGAATGAGAGCACATTACAAGTTACATAATCAGTCAATCATATCATCACATTTTCAATGCGCGAACACACAGATGAAAAAATTTTAAGAATGAAACACAAATAAAGCAGATATTCCAATGTAATGTACAAAATGTACAGTACCAAGCAAAGTGATGCTGTAACAGACAGTAATGCTGAGGAAACTGAAGGCATTGGTTTCCCCAAAAGGCACAGAATAATAGTTGCTAGTCGCGGTTGCAACATTTTTTGAAAGGATTATTGCATTACAATTCCATAGGGTGGGTAAAATTTACCCACATCAACAAAAAGGTGATGGAAATATTTCTTTCTGGCAATGTGCTCAATGGAACATAGACTCAGCTAGGTAACCTGCGAAACGCTCAGCCTTTCTGCCCTCTCGTGGGTTGGCACCTCTGATGCACCGCTACCTTCTGACAGAACAATCTTTTGTATGTATGAAGTTCAGACTATGGTTCACTTTAAGGTGCTGAAAACCAGTACCTTGTGCTGTATTGATGTTGGCGTTACTGTACACGGCCACAAAAATTATCAGGCCATAAACGTAGAAACGTGGGACACTTAATATTTTTAAATATATTAACAGTAGCCGATGGGATTGTTTTGGTTTTGTATTACATATTTCTAACAATTGATTTTTGTAATTTTAGTACTGCAGTCATTTTGCTTGTGTTACCCAAAAAATAATGCCACATCACAGAGGAGCATTCTACAGTCAACAGTGAGACATTTGCACACTTTTTATTGGTACATTTTTGTTATTCTGCCTTAAAAACATAATGTAACAACCAACTAATGTGCCACTGAAAATTGTCTAGAAAGAACTCTGTTACTTATAGGAATTAAATTTTGGAATGTATGTTGGTATCTGAAATACTGAAGGAAATTCAGCTGTCATGTGTGGGACTTGGTCATTGGACATGGAAATTTTTTTCTTGTTTGTAGTTTAAAAGCTCTGTGAACCTAAGAACATTTTATTGTAATAAAATTTTTTGTTAAAACTACGTAATATTATCTACATATTCAACATATAATAATAATAATAGTATTTTAAACATAGCTGCGCAACAGCAACGGTTCCACGTAATAAGATTAAAACAGCCGACCAGTTGCAAAGGATAAAGTAATCTTTACCTAGGTTTCGATAGATTTAAATCTATCTTCTTCAGAAGGCGGCCTGAGGACAATGAACATCGTAATTTATATTAAAAGGTATGAAACATAAGTCAAGAATAGAGTTTAACATATATTAGGAGAATCTTGTATTACAAAATATGAGAAGGATTCCTGGTACTTACAGTATTACATTAACATGGAGTGATATGTCATTGTCGTTTTTACAAACATCTGCATAGCTCCATTAGTCCAAATAAAATATAGCCCTGAGAATAGGGTTTGTCAGACAAATAAAAATAAGTACATGGAAGTTGGAGAGCGCATACGCGACTGAGTAAAATCGGCCAGCGTAGTAGCACTGCAGCCAGGGCAGGTGGCGCTCAGGTCGCAAGCTATGTGCCGATTGGCGTACTGAAGCAACATGTAAAATATCAATATTAATTGCGTCCTTAGATAGAGTGACAATAAATAAATGGAAAGCATTTAACACTCCCGTTATGACATTGTGGGAGCCTTAGGAACAATAACGTAGATACATACATCAAAAAGGCAGGTGGCGCTTACGCCGTAAGTTACATGCAGTGGCATATGCAGCCAGAATATAAAAGTTATATTACCATATTAGTGAAGCACATAGAACGTATATAAATCAAAACTTTAAGAATAATCAGTAATGGCTCTTAAGACATAAATTACGAAACCTGGTCAACAATCCAGTTAATATACATTCTCATGGAGCCAAGGTTTTAGAATAAGAGAAAATTACATGAGGGCCGATGTAGTGGCAGCCATACATCGTGAGAAAACCACATTACATAAAAGGTAGTGAGCTTAAAGATTTGAAAGTGCATTATAGCTTCCTGAGGAAATAGACTACTGAGGTTACCAACATTAATGTTATATATTAAACAGTACGGGTTTAAAGCCTTCGAAATATTGTCTACAGGCAAGGTTCAACTGATCGTTCAGTATATTACCGTCTTTGAGCTCTAGATGTTTAAAAATAAATAACTCTTCCCACAGATCTAGTCTCCGTCCTTTGACTTGTCTATGAAGGATAACCGTGTCTTCTAACTGTTTGGGTGTATGGCCGGCTATCAAGAGGTGTTCAGCAAAAGTAGAGTTGTGAATATTCGCTCCTTTTTTACCTAATAGATGTTCTTTATATCGTGTTTTCACAGCTCTGCCTGTTTGACCAATATAGTATGAGGGGCAGTTATTACAGGTTAGTTTGTAAATACCTGAATTAGAAAACCAATCGCTGGCAATCTTTACTGACTGTACAAGATTTCTTTTTAAACTGTTATCTGTAGAGAAGGAGACGTTACAGTTATATTTTTTATTTAGAAGACGTTTAATCCTATATGATATGTTACCCAAGAAAGGGATGGAAATAAATTTTTTAGATTCTGTGGTATCTGTGGGGAGGTTATTGCTCAAGGTCGAACAATTTTGGGAAATTTTCTTATTGAGCAGGTAATCGATCATATTCTGGTTGTACCCATTATTAACAGCGATTGCTTTGATGACATTCAATTCCTTTTGTTGATCAGCAGGCGATAAAGGAGTGGTTACCATTCAGTGAATGGCGGAATGAAAAAACGCCAGTTTATGAGATTTTGGATGAGTTGAGTCAGCAGGAATGACATTATCTGAATATGTTTTTTTGTGGAAGATATTGAAATGAAAGGTATTATCTTGTATAGAAATTGTTAAATCGAGAAAATTAAGTTCACGTTTATCATTTTGAAGTTCTTTTGTGAAGGAAATTTTTTCATGTAAACCGTTGAAAGTATTGAAGAGCTGCTCTAACTCATGATCAGTGTCATCAAAAGCAATGAAAATGTTGTCAACATAACGTGCATAATAGCGGATTTTGTGGCGTAATTCTGAACTTGAATTGAAGAATGTTGTTTCCAGGGTGTTGATGAAAACCTCTGCTAGAATACCGGCGAGGGGGCTACCCATTGCTAGACCATCTGGCTGTACATACATTTTCCCGTTAAATGTGAAATAATTGTATTTTAAAATGACCTTAAGCAAACCAATGAGTTCCGCAGTCTGAGTTTCACTTAGTTTTTTATGCTTAAGAAGATTCTCTTTTACAAGGTCTATGGTTTCATCAACTGGGACATTTGTATAAAGGCTGACGATGTCGAAGGACACCAGTCTAGTGTCAGGTGTACATCTTACAGATTGAATATTGTTAATTAATTCCTTACTGTTTTTTACAGAAAAGTTATTTTCAAATGTGAAAGCATCTTTAATTTTAAAATGGAGGCGCCTAACCTGTAATAACTGTTACTAAATAACTGTTACTAACCTGTAATAACTGCCCCTCATACTATATTGGTCAAACAGGCAGAGCTGTGAAAACACGATATAAAGAACATCTATTAGGTAAAAAAGGAGCGAATATTCACAACTCTACTTTTGCTGAACACCTCTTGATAGCCGGCCATACACCCAAACAGTTAGAAGACACGGTTATCCTTCATAGACAAGTCAAAGGACGGAGACTAGATCTGTGGGAAGAGTTATTTATTTTTAAACATCTAGAGCTCAAAGACGGTAATATACTGAACGATCAGTTGAACCTTGCCCGTAGACAATATTTCGAAGGCTTTAAACCCGTACTGTTTAATATATAACATTAATGTTGGTAACCTCAGTAGTCTATTTCCTCAGGAAGCTATAATGCACTTTCAAATCTTTAAGCTCACTACCTTTTATGTAATGTGGTTTTCTCACAATGTATGGCTGCCACTACATCGGCCCTCATGTAATTTTCTCTTATTCTAAAACCTTGGCTCCATGAGAATGTATATTAACTGGATTGTTGACCAGGTTTCGTAATTTATGTCTTAAGAGCCATTACTGATTATTCTTAAAGTTTTGATTTATATACGTTCTATGTGCTTCACTAATATGGTAATATAACTTTTATATTCTGGCTGCATATGCCACTGCATGTAACTTACGGCGTAAGCGCCACCTGCCTTTTTGATGTATGTATCTACGTTATTGTTCCTAAGGCTCCCACAATGTCATAACGGGAGTGTTAAATGCTTTCCATTTATTTATTGTCACTCTATCTAAGGACGCAATTAATATTGATATTTTACATGTTGCTTCAGTACGCCAATCGGCACATAGCTTGCGACCTGAGCGCCACCTGCCCTGGCTGCAGTGCTACTACGCTGGCCGATTTTACTCAGTCGCGTATGCGCTCTCCAACTTCCATGTACTTATTTTTATTTGTCTGACAAACCCTATTCTCAGGGCTATATTTTATTTGGACTAATGGAGCTATGCAGATGTTTGTAAAAACGACAATGACATATCACTCCATGTTAATGCAATACTGTAAGTACCAGGAATCCTTCTCATATTTTGTAATACAAGATTCTCCTAATATATGTTAAACTCTATTCTTGACTTATGTTTCATACCTTTTAATATAAATTACGATGTTCATTGTCCTCAGGCCGCCTTCTGAAGAAGATAGATTTAAATCTATCGAAACCTAGGTAAAGATTACTTTATCCTTTGCAACTGGTCGGCTGTTTTAATCTTAATAATAATAATAATAATAATTTTATAGAGTGAACAAACTGGAAGAAGTAATTAATTGGCCACTGTCACTACTATTGTTGATAGTGAAGTCTCTTTCTTCAAAAATACAAGAGGAGGAAGATTTACAATAAACTTTTTACTTATGTTCTTTTCTCATAGTTGACTCCAGTTCTTCATGTCTAGGGGCTGATTCTTGAAACTGAAATTTTTAACGTTTTAGGTTGTCATGGTTCCAACTGACTTAAATAATTTTGAAATAAGCCTGTGCAGATATTTTGTTTTCACTGTAATTTATTCTCTCACATTTTTCTATATCACACTGCCTTTTGAATTTTCAAATTAAAAAAGCTGAAATTACATTATTCTTCCAAAATACAAAAACACATCCGGTCACATCATAGGCATGCCCACTAACTACTTCATTCTGCAGTAATAACAATATTCCAAAGGGTTTACAAATTTTCTTGACAAATGTATTTCTATATTATTATTTTATGTATGAACCCAGAAATAAACATAATAAACAGTACTAAATTGCATAGTTAATAATAGAAATTTTAAGTGTGCCAAATATTTTGTAATTTCAAATATTTCTAAAAAAAATTTTCAACTACACATGCAGAGCTAGTACATATCAATCGTAAAAGAGAAAATAAAGTAATTTCTTTTTAGATTTTAGCCTAAACAGCTGAGATAATACTGACCTGTTTAAAATTAAAAAATTAGTTCTGGCATCGACTACTTCTGTTGAAAAGTAATGCTAGAGGAGGGCATCCCTTTACACCTGCCTGATCCATTGCTGGATATCCCCCGTGGGTGATAGTTAATTACCATGGTGTTTGAGGTTTATCATGACACCATAAGAGGTAATGTCGTGCATGAGTCAAAGATTCCCAGTTTCTTCCGATGACCAAAAGAAAGGGATGAGATAACTTAGACCCATGATGAAATTGTGAAGATAATTTCTGAACCAGTAATTGCTAACAACAAGGGACTGTATAAATTTATAGACAATTAGTCAACAATTTTGGTCTTTGGTCATTTTAATGTTACAATAAACTTTGACAAATAAGTTATTGGTATGTGTTTTTTTTTTCCCTTTGGTAAACCAAGAAAAGAATGAGAATTCACATGATGTCCCACATGTGACAGTGGCCAATTAATTACTTCTTCCAGTTTGTTCACTCTATAAAATTATTATTATTATTATTATTAAGATTAAAACAGCCGACCAGTTGCAAAGGATAAAGTAATCTTTACCTAGGTTTCGATAGATTTAAATCTATCTTCTTCAGAAGGCGGCCTGAGGACAATGAACATCGTAATTTATATTAAAAGGTATGAAACATAAGTCAAGAATAGAGTTTAACATATATTAGGAGAATCTTGTATTACAAAATATGAGAAGGATTCCTGGTACTTACAGTATTACATTAACATGGAGTGATATGTCATTGTCGTTTTTACAAACATCTGCATAGCTCCATTAGTCCAAATAAAATATAGCCCTGAGAATAGGGTTTGTCAGACAAATAAAAATAAGTACATGGAAGTTGGAGAGCGCATACGCGACTGAGTAAAATCGGCCAGCGTAGTAGCACTGCAGCCAGGGCAGGTGGCGCTCAGGTCGCAAGCTATGTGCCGATTGGCGTACTGAAGCAACATGTAAAATATCAATATTAATTGCGTCCTTAGATAGAGTGACAATAAATAAATGGAAAGCATTTAACACTCCCGTTATGACATTGTGGGAGCCTTAGGAACAATAACGTAGATACATACATCAAAAAGGCAGGTGGCGCTTACGCCGTAAGTTACATGCAGTGGCATATGCAGCCAGAATATAAAAGTTATGTGACATGAAGAACTGGAGTCAACTATGAGAAAAGAACATAAGTAAAAAGTTTATTGTAAATCTTCCTCCTCTTGTATTTTTGAAGAAAGAGACTTCACTATCAACAATAGTAGTGACACCAACAAATTTTGGGAGGGAAAGATTACACAGGGAAGGGTGACTATCCAAAAATTAAATCCTGTACTTTGGTTCTCAAAAGTTAGTTTGAAGGTTAAACTGAATTTATACAAATCCATCTTGGAATCAATAATAAGCTACGGCAGTGAGTGTTGGGAACTCACAGGTAGAACTGGCTGCATAAGAAATGAGGAAATAAGACAAACACACAGACTTGTTATGGTATTATGGATAGAATACAAGAAAGACAACTAGAATGGTTTGGGAATGTCAAAAGAATGGATGAAGACAGATGGTCCAAGAGAGTACTTTCATGGCAACCTCCTGGAAGGAGAAGAAGAGGAAGACCACAGAAAATGAAGCTAAGTGATATCTCAGAAGCAATGGAGAGAAGAGGGTGAGGAAGAATGGTGAGATTTGAGGCATTTGGTGACAAGAGATGCAGGATATGGCAGCAGCTGTAGCATCCCAAGAAGAAGAAGAAGAAGAAACAACATATGCTAAACAATAACTGCTCTCCTATTACTAAAAGATGCAACGGTTAATGATAGGCAAAAACCAAAGTATACAAAAAAGTGGTGCACACTACAGCTCAATAAAATCCAGGTAGTTTTACTTGGGCCGAAGGACAGGAATTGTGAACTCAGGAGCAACTATGTAAGATGAAGAAAAATTTACAAATCAGAGTTGTTTGTAACTGACCATAATTCATATCGCAAGAATAAATTACAGCAGCAATACCTGTCTTGGAGTTAGGACCATCGGACATCACTAGATTGCAGGCCAATCAAAAGATTCAAGAGAACCAGAGAGTTGCTGAACTGTTTGAACAGTTTGAGCTGTGCTCAAACACAGTCCTACATGGAGCAGTGAAAACTGAGCTGAAACAATAGAAGACAAATTCATCAAAAACACAATGAGATACTTATTGCAAAATGTAACAACAGATGGTGCAACTAATCATCTTTTCAAACAGGGAAAGAATATTCATTCATTGCATTCCATTGACAGCCAGTGATTAAGATATGCCCTTCGATGTAAAGTGACTGCAGTTTCTCACATGGGTACCATTCACTTTGAGTATCAACAAGGAACAGAACCAATTACTTTGTGTGGCAGATATTAAACATCCTGGGCAACGCCAGGCACTGCAGCTAGTTAAGTATGTTCTAAAATGAATAATTCAGGAAATCTGAATGTCCCTGTTCTATACCTTGTAAATTAAAGCCATCATGATTATACTTCCTCTGAATGCCTTAAAATTACAGTTACACTTCCAGTAAACATAGAGGGTGACAGAGACATACTAGTTTACTATAGACCACTATCAGTTGTCCCTGCAATATCTAACATCAGAGAGCTGCATACATATACAGATTTACATTCATTTTTAGAATAACAAGTTGCTAAATGGAAGACAGTTTGTATTTAGACCAAACATAAAAGCTGCTGGAACCCTGTTAACTGAAAATTGTAATGGTTATGAGAGGAAAGTCACCACCTGTGATACACTAATATACTTAACAAAACTTCTGATTCTGTATCACATTAGACTGTTGCAAAAAAGCTAAAATTAAAGGCAAGTATGGTCACTTGCTGTGCTAATATTTTCACCATGCAAGAGACCTTCCTCAGTTGCAACAATTTCTGAAGGTGTCAGTGCTGACAAATTACCACCTTGTTTATTGTTTCTTTCTTTCTTTTTTTACTGAGTAGAAATCTCTCTGTCTCTTACACTTCTTGCTTGCAGAAACTCTCGACGCAGTGACTGGAAAAAGGGAAATAGTTGCTACTTGAACAGCCAAGTTCTCTTTGTGTGAAGAAATGGCTGCACTAGTTGGCTGTATGAGTTATACAGTGTTGCCACAACAAAAGGTGCATCTTCATCACTAACATATACTGCAAATGCTTGGAACATTGCACTTTTCTCGAATAATGCAGCATGCCAGATCAAAGTGGTGGCAACAGAGGATGGCTGTGGTGCTACCACTTCCATTATCATCTGCAGTGCCTCCTTTTGAGTTATCTTGTCTTGTCAGGGGCCCACAGTGTTTCCATGGTGCAGTGCAACTTTATGGACATGTGTACACAAGTTGCTCTTCACCTTAAAATCTACGCAGGAGCGAATATCCCTGTGTACAAATACCTATAAGAAAGAAGAAGTAGAATTCTACTGGCAGGCAGTCTCAAAATATAATTTTGAAAACAAGTAAACACACCTTGTGTGTTGGACAGGATAGAGGACACCCAGCACATGTACTGTCTGCAGTGATCACAATATATGAGAGGCCGTTCAGTATCACCTCCCACTTATCATCTGCAATAGAGGTAATGCTTTCCTCCTCAATACTCACTCTCTGTTTATAGCTCTGAATTAATCTAGCAATGTGGCCAGATGCCAATCCTCTCTTGGCTAACCTTGTGTCCCTCTCAAACAGGAAGTCCCTTGAGTGATGGATCAAGGCCCGAACACATATGTCACATCTATTATTGACTTTTCCAGAAAAATAACAATGTTTGAGAGTTTTTTGGAGCACCTCCAAATGCTTGTTTGTGTTCAGCCCTATCCCTGCTTGGTAGCAGTAGGTCTACATTTCTGGCCTTGTTGCAGACTCTTTCCTAAAATAGCTAGTGAACTCTTGTGTCTTGTGATCTTCTGCACACTACCTTACAAAACTTTGTAGCATCAGACAAAATTTATCTTTTTTAGTTTCAATGTGTTAAGTCTTCAACACTTTGTACAGGTTATGTTTAATCATATTCTCTTCAACTTTGTTCCCCAAGCTTGGTCGACATGCCAAGTGCACAACAATTTATTATTACACTGGCCCATTACTGTACACCAAGCATTGTAGTGCATCAGATAATTGTCAGACATGAACACTAGTAAGTAAACAAAACTACAATTATAGCACATGATACTTCAAGAAAGAGAATGCATCAAAGTTTGACAAATAAAAAATCACTTTTTAACCTGTGTTTTTAAGGGCCTGACTCATTTCTGCATTGCCTGTGTGAAAACCTCCATTGAAATCATATTAGTATGTGTACTTCAGCAAAATGTCACAGGACACCCTACTCTAAAGTGGTTAAATGGAAACTGTATTTGTTATTACCATGAGTACTGTCAGTCAAGACTTTATTTGGCATGTAGGTCCTGGCCATTTCTATTTGAAATGGTGCCATTAGCACCAGCATAAAACCATTACTATCTAATGTTTCATTCTCCCCCCCCCCCCCCTGGGCTTTGTGAAAAGTTACAGAAGCAGCTTCCGCTGCTGGACCCAAAGATGCACACTGACGACATTATTTTCACATGTTGAGGAATCATTCATCCTGTATTCTTTTCTGATATTATAAATATCTTTTCTGTTTTGCAGGTGCAAACTTCTAAAGTATCCTTCACAACCAATTTCCAAGTTCAACCAAACAAAGGGGCATCACGAACCACTTTCCAATTTCAGCCAAACACCAGATGCAGACCTTGCATCTCCTGATATTATTCACTAGTCAAGCTCATCCAAAATGAAGCAATCTCATTGGCTCTCATTATCCTGAAATACTATTGGTTATTCACGTTTCGGGCCCAGCTTTCCCTAATGATACATCTACATCTACATCTACATTTATACTCTGCAAGCCACCCAAAGGTGTGTGGCGGAGGGCATTTTACGTGCCACTGTCATTACCTCCCTTTCCTGTTCCAGTCGCGTATGGTTCGCGGGAAGAACGACTGTCTGAAAGCCTCCGTGCGCGCTCTAATCTCTCTAATTTTACATTCGTGATCTCCTCGGGAGGTATAAGTAGGGGGAAGCAATATATTCAATACCTCATCCAGAAATGCACCCTCTTGAAACCTGGCGAGCAATCTACACCGCGATGCAGGACAATCCATCTGAATATGCAACTTTGCAAACAAAACAGAAAACTTCCCCATTACATACTAAATAACACAGCCAATCTCTTACATTTCGTTTATTTGTTAGTTTATGTGTATGTGGAAAATGGCTTTTGACTGAATTGTGATTTATTTTCTTTGCGTATATTTTCTTTGAAGACAAAAAATTAGTGTTCATATGTTGCACTTCACTATTGCCATTCGCAATGCAATAACCTTGATCAATGTTGCTAGGTTATACAACAATATCATTGGAGTACAATTTACTTTCATTTCGTTTTTGTCTTGTAGTGGAGCAAGAGGGCTTGCAATGCTTTTAACTTCTCTCCAGTTGTTAGACAATGTGGCTGAATTGGGAGTACTTGCTGACCATATGACTACAGCATCACTTTTAGCTACATTGGAAAGACTTGCAGATTCTAATAAATATTTTGTAGTGGACCTACCACCATCATCTGGACGATGAGTTGCCATTTATATTGTGTGGTTCATGCACAAATGCCATTTTTGTGTTTAATAGTTATGTGACCAACCTTGTGTGTGATGCAGGTGTCACAACATTGAAGTTTTACACATGCCCAATGAAGTTACACTCCAAAAAATGAGCAAAGCTCTAGGATTGTAAAATGCAGATTGTGGGATTAGTTCCAGTGGTTTGCTAATTTTTTTAATAATCTTAATAAAAAAAGACTGTGGTCTTTAATTTTATCCATGTAATTTGGTTTTAAAAATAAATATTTATTTATTTATTTAATTTCTAATCCTTACCCATGTCATTTTAACCCTCATATTGTAATTAAATAATCTGATCTTACATTGCGGAGATAAAATTGTACATTACCACTATAATAATTCTACAGCCATCATTGCCATTACGTTCAGTGTTTTCGTGGCAT
Source organism: Schistocerca americana (assembly GCF_021461395.2). NCBI lineage: Eukaryota > Metazoa > Arthropoda > Insecta > Orthoptera > Acrididae > Schistocerca > Schistocerca americana. The sequence goes on from NC_060130.1 coordinate 303,430,110, forward strand.
ACCCGAGAACCAATAAGATTAAGGGGTTGTATGCCTACCATGATCTAAACAGATATTTACGTAAATGAATCAACTTATTTTTGTTGAATGTGATATATTTGATGTAAGTTGATTGTAATTTGCAAATGGATTAACTAGTGGTGGCTGTGAAAGATTTTGGTGCTATGTGAAAAAAGGGCTGTATAGATGGGGGTAGCATTAGGAACTTAATGCTGTTAGTAATTAGATGTTCACTTAAGAAAGAAAGTTTAAGATTAGTAATGTGTCCCGTCTTCTGAGCAATTAGGCTTCAGAAGAATGCAGTATTAGCATTCCAGTCTGAATTTCAAAATCTGCCCATTCTGATTGGGTCACATTAAAGTAAGCAGTTTTTTATTTTGCTCAAACTTTTTCTTCCTTTTATTCTTTTTTTGTTTGAAGTCTTTGTTTATGTCATTATAATTATTGTACTTTTATTAATCTTTTGTAATACTTGAAGTTTAAAAAATTACTGGTCTATCAATTAAACACAGATGAAACACACTATTTAGAATCTGTAAAAGTTTCAGTAAGTCTTGTCCAGAGGGGTATAAGGGAAAAGGAGAAGAAGTAAATAAGCTTTCGTGGGGTGATGGGTGGTGCAAGGGGAAACAGTTGCATCAAGGTTCACAACATATGCTTTTGACAATCATCTACTATGGTAGGAATGTCACACGGAAGTTTCATAAAGTTCATTACAAATACGACCAACTGAAATCGACACTCATTTGACCACACGAAGATTCTCCAGTTGTCTATGTCACAAGCAGAGGCATTGCACGTGATGTCTTGCTGTTAGCAAAGGTATTCACGACACTCGTCTGCTTCCACAGACTATTAATGTCAAATTTCACCGCACTGACATAACGGGTACTGTCATATGTCCAACATTGATTTCTGTAGTTATTTCACCTAGTGGTGCTTGTCTGTTTGCACTGACAACTCTACTCAACTGCCGCTGCTCTTGGTCATTAAGTGAAAACCATCAGCCACTGTGTTTCCCATGGTGGGAGCTAATGACTGCAGTCTGGTAATCTCAGAATTCTCTTGATACTATGGATCTCAGAATATTGAATTCCCTAACAATTTCCAAAATGGAATGCCCCATACTTCCAGCTCCAACTACCATTCCACGTTCAGCTTCAGTTAATTCCTTTCGTACAGCCATAATCACATTGGAAACCTTTTCACATGAAGCACCTGAGTACAAATGACGGCTTCGCCAATCCACAGACCTTTTATACCTTGTGTATGCAATACTACCACCATCGGTATATGTGCACATCACTATCCCATGATTTTTGTTACCTCAGAGTAATTTTCCATGCTTTAGTCCCAAAATGATATGTGCATTTCATTGGATGGTTATCATCACACAAACATTTAAAACATAAATTCTTTGTGCACCATGAGAAAATATTAACGCTACCTTACTGCAATCACATTTTTTAATACAAATTCACTTCATGAAATTTTTGCAAAATAATAAAGTAAGCACACTGACTGAAATGAAACATTCGAGGATTAAAAATTTTCTTTCAGTTAAGGTTTAAAAAATACCATTATGTAGGAATTGAACACACAACCTTTAGCTTATGAGCCTAGAGCCTTAGCCATTATGTTATGGACACATTTTGTCACATTTTCACAAACAAAGGTCTACCAGGTTGGATGGCCGCATGATGTGAAACCTGGCACCAAATCCTACAACACTGTATGGGTGGTTTCAAAAAATCAATGCCTATCCTTGTCTCAGTGGCAAATAAATCTTTACTGTATTCAGAAGTAGACAAGTTATAATGATAACATGTCATTATCAGATCAAATGCCAATAATTGATACACACTTACATATGCGGCAAAAAGTAATGACAACACGAAACGAACACAGAATCATGAAACTACAACACGTTATACAACAACCCACCAACAAATAAGCAACCCTTACTCTAGAAGACTCATATCAAATGTAAGGGTCTGTAAAAAAAGTAAATACTCTGTAGAAAGGAAAAAAAAACTAATAGTAGACTTACTAAAACAAATATGTTATTTATTAATTACTTTCTTATTGGTAACGAGTAGAACCCTATTCTAATTGATCGTTTATAATGATGAACTTGGACATCATCTTCCTGTAAATTTTGCAATGTTGTGACCAGCACTCATTTTTACAAATGAACTAAAATTGTTACTACTCACTGTAGATTTGGGCACCATCATCTTTCCATCGGATCATAGGTAGAATATCATTAATATCTAACTTGACAGGCATGCAGCCCGTAGCATGCACTAACTATGGCTAATCTGGCGCTGGTTATAGTCCATGTAAACAGAATAAAGACAGACTAGTATTACCTCTCTTATCTTCCAAACATTCATGTTAACATCTTAGATAACATATACCACACACAGAACGTACCTGTCCATATATATTTATTTTTGACCTGTTTGCCATGAAGAGTCACTGCGCACAGTTCAGTGCTCCCCGACAATAATAAATTGTGTCTCTGTATGCTGCTGTTTGTACTGAAGAGAATATCGAGGCTACAGCTTTCAAGCCTGGCAGTGTGGCAAACCTTTTATTATATAACATTTTCATCTATTGCCTACTTACTGTTCTGACTTGTACTTGCATAGTGTTTGTTTTTTATTTACTTTATTGTATGTCAAGCCAATGACAAACTGCAAATGAAAATGACAGCAACTGTAAACACTTATAGTTGGTGGGTTAAACAACGTCAGTATGCTTTTATACAGGTGACTATAACCAATGGTTGCTTTGTAATTTGTATTCTAATGTGTATGGCATATGTGGTTGTTTCAGTACTAACAAAAATCACTGAATAAGGTGGTGCAGTTAAGCACTGTACTTGCATTTAACAGTCACTGGACTCAAACTTGTTTCAGATTTAGATTAGAGGATAAGAAGTCACCCTCATTCTGTCAATGGTCTTCTCAAAAGGGGGCAGACAGAGGTTCAAGGCACTTCTTGCCCTCAGAGTGGGAAACTGCCCCTAAAAGGCAGAATGGCTCTGAGCACTATGCAACGTAACATCTGAGGTCTTCAGTCCCCTAGACTTAGAACTACTTAAACCTAACTAACCTAAGGACATCACACACATCCATGCCCGAGGCAGGATTTGAACCTGCGACTGTAGCAGCAGCGCGGTTCCAGACTGAAGCGCCTAGAACCGCTCGGCCACAATGGCCGGCTAAAAGGCAGAAGAAACACGAATGGTCAACAGCATCAGGATGCAGAAGGCAATGGTAACCACTGCATTAAAGACACATACCATGTATCCACAGAACATGTGGCCTGTAATTGAAAAAGTGTTATGATGATCTCTCCATTGGCAAAAGATTCTGGAATAGTCCCCCATTCAGATCTCAAGGACTTTCCCGAGGTGGGTGTCTTACATGCCTCTATGATACAGTTACCATGCCATATGTGCAACCACAATGGAGAGGAAACTATGGAGAGGCCAGACTAACTTATGGTTCTCAAAGAGTGGCAGCAGCCTTTTCAGTAGCTGGTGGCCACAGTTCGGGTGGGTGACTGATGTGGCTTTGTAATACTAGTCAACATGGCCTTGTTGTGCTGGTACTATGAATGGCTGAAAGTAAGGGAAAACTATAGCTGTTATTTTTCTTGACAGTATCAGCTCTACTGTCTGGCAGGGCGTACTCAGGAGGATGTCAGGAAAAAAAAAATTGTCATTCTACAGGTCAGAGCATGGAATGTCAGATCCTTTAATTGGGTAGTTAGGTTGTAGAACTTAAAGGAAAGTAGGTTGCAGTTAAATATATCGTAAATGAGTGAAATGTAGTGGTATGTAGAGTAGGACTTCTGGTCAAGTGATTACAGGAGTATAAATAAAAAATGAAATAGGGGTAATGGAGAAGTAGGCCTAATAATGAATAAAAGAAAATAGGAACGTAAGTACGCTACTATGAACAACATAGTGAATGAATTATCATAGCCAAGACAGATATTAAGCCAACACCCTTCACAGTAGTACATGTTTATATGCCAATTAGCGCTGCAAGTGATGAAGAGATTGAAAGAAAGTTAGTTTCATGTTCCATGGATCATTTTGCATGCTAGATCATAATAATGTGGAATGAGTCATTTTACATTCACATTGTAAATTAATTTGTACATATTGTTACAGTCTGAACATTTCTATGTATACATTGCAGTAATAGAAATTCTTCTGTGAAATAGGGAGAGTTGTCAATGAGAAACTTTCTCAATTTGTTTTTAGATTTTACTTTTCTGTCTTTCAGAAATTTTATATCAAAGGGTAAGTAATCAAAAATTTTTGTTGCAGCATTGTGCACCTCTTTTTCTTCTAAGGACAATCTTAATGTGGAGTAATGAATGTCATTTTTCCTTCTGTATTCCAATTATGTACATCATTGTTCCTTTTGTACAGTAGTGGATTATTTATAACAAACTTCATGAAGGAAATAAAAGAAATTATTCACATAATCAAGGGAGATGAAAATTTAATTGTGATGGGGGACTGCAATTTGACAGTAGGAAAAGAAAGAGAGTATCATCAGGAAAGCCACAGGGACATGTGATAGGATCAGTATTATTCTCTACATACATAAAATATCTAATGGGCAGGGTGAGCAATAGTCTGCAGTTGTTTGCCAATGTTGCTGTGATGACAGGAAGTTGTCGAAGTCGAGTAACCAGTTACTCAGCACATACTTCTTCAGAGCGCCAATTACAATCCATTTAAATTTTGGGGATGCTAACTATTCCTTATCTCCTTTTTCCAGCATAAAAATGCTCCCAGCCTTCTTGACACATTTATTAACTTCAGTAATCATAGTCACTATATGACATCATGATCACTAATCCTTGCTCATTTACTGATACTGTGGATAAGGACATGCTTGCTTGTAGCTGCAAAGTTTAAAAGTATGGATGCAGATTGACACAACAAATAAAAATTTCTACTAAGGCTGGGTGGGATTCGAACCTAGGTCTCCCCCTCACTAGACAGATGCACTAACTGCTACACCACTTTGCACAGTGGCTTTGCAGAACTGCATGGAATACCCTAGCATGCCTCCCTCCTCCATCCAAAGTCCTAGTCACCCCATTAAGTCCACTCTGTATTCCCCCTAAACTTGAACAGGATTGCAGAGGTTCTCCAACTGTATTGGACAGCACCTCAACATCAAATGAAAAAATGGGGGATCCTGGCTGAAACCCAGATAAAGGTGTTTTATCAATCCATTCGATGCTCAGGTGCTATTCCGATACAATTGGAGAACCTCTGCAAAGCTGTTCGAGTTTAGGGAATACCAACCGGGCTGAGGCATGAATGGGGATTTTGATGGAGGAGGGAGGTATGCTAGGGTAGTGTATGCAGTTGTGCGAAGCCACTGTGCCAGGGTGGTGTAGTGGTTAGCCATCGGCTGCCCCTCGGGGTGTGAAGGTTGTGCGCCAATAAAATTAGGAAATTATATTACTATTCTTAATAAGTATAAAGTACATTGTGTCTATGAATTTGCTTAACAATGATTCAACTTAACTGTCTACCACCAGCCAAGCCCATGGCAGTATGCAACACACTAAACGTGAACCAAAGCGTTGGATGAATTCACTGCTGAATCCCTCACTGCGTGAATGTCATTGCGCATGCGTTAGCTCCATTCACTGGTCGGCCAGAATGCAGTTAGGATGCTGTCTCGTTTGTCGGTGACTCAGCACGTTGCTGACTGGCTGACTACTGTGGTGTTGTTTACATCTAGTGTTTCTTGTGTATGTGAAGGTTGCGGTAGTTTTGAAATGAGTTGGTTGGTTGGTTTTGGGGGAAGGAGACCAGACAGCGAGGTCATCGGTCTAATCGGATTAGGGAAGGACGGGGAAGGAAGTCGGCCGTGCCCTTTGAAAGGAACCATCCCGGCATTTGCCTAGAGCGATTGAGGGAAATCACGGAAAACCTAAATCAGGATGGCCGGACGCGGGATTGAACCTTCGTCCTCCCGAATGCGAGTCCAGTGTCTATTGAAATGAGTAGTGAAAGCATTGTGCAAGAATTATTATATAGTCACAAGAACTATTATATAGTCATTTTTCATTACTATCTTATACAGAGAAGAAACAAATTATTGACGATGGCAGACTGTGCCCTAACTTAACAGTATCAATGTGCATGAAGGCAAACTGTGGCTCTACTGCAAAGGGATTTGAGAGACATTTTTGTAAGGAGTTGTATGGGTTATCAGACTGGCTTTGTGGCTGTGCTGTGACAAATACATTTTATTGTTGAACCTATATGTTATTTGCTACAAAGAAATTTGTGTGGAATAAGTAAGGGTATTGTGATTTAATTCATCTTAATACTGCAATGAAGAAATATGGTGTGTCTGAAATTCACTTTTTAACATACAACAGATTTATTGTGATGCCTGCTAGAACTGTCATTCTTTTGAGTTCTTAATGAAGGGCAGAAATAGAATTGCACAGTTAGAAAATAAAAAAGGAACAGGGAAATACTGAACAGATTAATTAATGCAGTGTACTATTTAGTGAAACAGGAACTTTCCTTTTGAGGCCACGAGGAAAATTCAGAATATGCAAACAGAGGAAATTACATGGAATTTCTTCTTGCAAATGCCGAATTTGATCCTCCATTGAAAGAACATTTAGTAACATCTACAGGTTTCTGCAGCACATCGGCAAGCATTGTAAATGATGTAATAGATGCAATAGCTGATGTTTTGAGAGATGAACTCTTTAATGAAATTATGAATATGGAGTTTGTGGCTATTATGCTTGGTGAAACATCAGATATAGGTAATAAATCACAGTTATCAACTGTATTCTGTTACGTTTCAGTTTAAGAGAAAAAAAGCAGTGGAACTATTTGTTGGGATTCGCAATGTGAATGCTGACAAAACTACAACAGCTCTTTTTAATCGTGTCGATGAAATGGTGGAACTGTATAACTGTGGGGATAAACTAATTGCCCAAACCTATGATGGCGCTGCCATCATGAGTAGCCACTTAAATACACCCCAAAGTAAAGTTCAGGAAAAGTATCCTAATGCTCTGTCTACACATCTATGCTCACATAATGAACCTGGTACTTCAACGATCATTGGAATGTAACAAGGACCTCAAATTATTATTTTTTTTTTCTGATCTTAAATCACTGCGTACATTCTTTTCTCATTCTTGTAAGAGGTTACATGAGCTATCAACATTCGTGTCCTGTAAACTCCCATCATTGTCTAATACTTGATGGAATTTTACCTCTAGTCTTATCCAAACAGTTTTTGAGAACAGACAAGTATTGATAATGTGATTTGAATGTACCGTATTTACTCGAATCTAAGCCGCACGTGAAAAATGAGACTTGAAATCAAGGAAAAAAAAAATTTCCCAAATCTAAGCCGCACCTGAAATTTGAGACTCGAAATTCAAGGGGGAGAGAAAAGTTTTAGGCCATCCCTCGAAATCGAAACAAAGTTGGTCCATTGTAATATGAGACACAATTTAGATCAAATGAATGACAATACAGCTACAGTAGTTTGGTTCGAGTCGTAAGCTTAGCAGTTAAGCTTTACCAAGTAGGCATTGCTATGCGTCAGGCGCTCCGTCCGTATTTCTACGGGTACCCTTCCTTTTTCACGTGCTTCGTCTGGTTTGAATTGATTGCTTATTTTTCTTTGATCTGATAAGTGCCGTTCTCTATGTTATAGGTGTTTACGTCACTCTAAGCTGAAAATGTATTATTGTACTGTGTCATGCATTGTTTGTCGCATTCTGTTAATGAGTGTTAACGGCCTGTCGCCGCTCGCGGCATGGCTTGCTGTTGTGCGCGCTACCATGGCTTAAAAGAGGAATCGTCCAATTAGCGAAACAATGGCAAGAGACTGCTATTTGTTGTTACTTACACTGCTGCTTTCTTTGATAATCAACAAGAACCAAATAATAGACTGCGTACGATAGATGATGTTCTGAACTAGAGTTTAGCGAAAATTTTTCTCCGTTTGAAAATCTTTGCAGATGCCTCTTTAGTACATTACATTCTGCACAGGAATTAGTCATCGTAGATTTAAAAATCTAGTCAATTGCCGTGCTTCATTTCTGACTGTATCACTATTAGGCATAAGAATAATACGAATATAAACATGACATGATATGTATATTCTTCCGCGTTTGCTGTTGTCTCACTCTAGCTTCGTAGTTTATTATGCAGACAGGATTTAAATGAGATAGCAGCAAACACGAAAGAATACATGGCAAAATGTTTATATTCGTATTATTCTTATGGTGCAGAGAATACTGCATGTGATTCACAATTCATAAAATTCCTCTTAGCAACGATCTCTTCTCACAGGTTGGAAAAAAATCAGAACGTGGAGTTGGCCATATTGATAAACATCCCAAACAGTCTTTCCAGTCGGATTTTCGTAGTACATTGAAATGCTGCTACATTCGAAGATGAACAATACGGAATTTGTATTTACTACGTTGGATAATGTATGAAAAATGCAGCGGTCGAAACTCGGGGCAGAGAAAACGCTCGTCTTCCACCTTTTTTTAATTTATTTACTGAGGCAGAGGTTTTGGCGTCAGTATTTATCCTTGTGCCTGCAAAGCATGCCTGTATAGCGCTACATATATTCGATGGCGGAAGTTTGTTGTGGCGGCACCTACCAACATTTTTCATAACTTCCGCTTACTTTGCACTCGATTCTAAGCCGCAGGCGGTTTTTTGGATTAAAAAAACCGGAAAAAAAGTGCGGCTTAGATTCGAGTAGATACGGTATTCATGAAAGTGGAAACTTTGACTGTGTTACTGCAATGACCACAAATGAAGGAAATAACTTACTGAAGGATTTCTGGAACATATTTCTAATAAAGGTTTTATCCAACTTGTTGATTTGGATGTTTTGTTTAGTATACTTCAACCCAAAAACATTGACATTGCAAAATGAAAGAGGGAATTTTGGAGCAGTATGATCTTCTGTTCATGGTACTGTGGAAAATGAAGATGTACTTCAAATGAAAAGGAGAAAATTGAACATTAAAGCACAGCAAGATTGTTTCTGGTGAATTTAATATGAAATTATTGATAACATCAGCAATCAGTTAAAAATTAGATACGCAGTATTTAGAAAGCTGGAATAATTCAATTTGATAAATCCAACAAAAATGGCTCATTTAAAAAAAAGAGAGAATTTTTGTAATGATTGCATAAAGTGAACAACATTTATGGCAATATTTTCACTGTAAGCAAACTCCAGAATGAACTTCACATATGGTGTGCTTCTGATAATGGGTTGGACAAAACACCAATTCAGATTGTAAATTACCTGTTGGAGATGATTTAATCAGCAGATTTATAGAAATATACAAATTAGCATTGCTGGTCTCAACAATTCCTTTCACTACACCATTTGTCAAGAGGTCATTCTCATTACTGAAGAGGATACACAATTACTGCCACCTTGCTCAAATGAGGAACCGCATGACTGACTTAAGTCTTATGGATGGATGGATGGATTTCAAGTTCAGATAACTTTATTTAGACTGCTTTCGTGCTTTAAGTTTCTTCATTTATTTTAGCCACTAAAATGACCTCTCAGATTATTTCAAATCAATTTTTTAGACTAATTCATTTTCATCCATAATATTTCCAAATTATATGGACGCTGTAAGACCTGCATACGGGTGTCTAATATGCCACTAGCTATGGGACATGTGTGGCATCACTGAACACCTTTGGTTTTCTTGCCCTCCTGCACATCCCTGTAGTCAACACATCACCTGACAGGGTGACACACATTCTGTAGCTGGTGCAGTACCCAGCACCAAACGGAGATTCTGTTGATGTTCACTTCAGCCAGCACTAACTGTGGAGACAAACACATGCTCAGTACCAAAGCAGGCGCCCCACTTTGGAGCGAGTGAATAAAGTTCATTATGCTATTTTGTTGTTTTCACAAATGCAGTAACAGTAGTTCCAATGAAAAGATGGGGGTGGCCTAATAGTGACGCGATCTGACTGGGTGATGAAACTTCCTGGCAGATTAAAACTGTGTGCTGGACCGAGACTCGAACTAGGGATCTCAGCCTTTCACAGGCAAGTGCTCTACCAATTGGGCTACCCAAGTACAACTCACGACCCGCCCTCACAGTTTGGATTCTGCCTACCTTCCAAACTTCACAGAGGCTCTTCTACAAACCTTGCACAACTAGCACTCCTGGACGAAAGGATATTGCGGAGACATGGTCGTGAGTTGTGCTTGGGTAGCTCAGGTGGTAGAGCACTTGCCTGCGAAAGGCAAAGATCCCGAGTTCGAGTCTTGGTCTGGCAAACAGTTTTAATCTGCCAGGAAGTTTCATATCAGTGCACATTCCGCTGCAGAGTGAAAATCTCTTTCTGGAGACCTCCCGCAGGCTGTGGCTAAGCCATGTCTCCGCAATATCCTTTCTTCCAGGAGCGCTAGCTCTGCAAGGTTTGTAGAACAGCTTCTGTGAATTTTGGAAGGTAGGTGACAAGGTACTGGCATAACTGAAGCTGTGAGGGTGGGTCGTTAGTAATGCTTGGGTAGCTCAGTTGGTAGAGCACTTGCCCGCGAAAGGTAACGGTCCCGAGTTCGAGTCTCGGTCTGGCACACAGTTTTAATCTGCCAGGATGTTTCATATCAGCGCACACTCTGCTGCAGAATGAAAATCTCATTCTTGACTGGGTAATGTTCATAACAGTCATTCCTGAGAGCTGTGTGTGTAGCTGTCTACTTCAAATGAGTAATTTGACTGCTGACATGTATCATGTCACACGTAGGCTTGTTTGTAGAGCCAAGAATTCACATTTATGAAACAGCTTGATAGTCTTCAGTTCATTTAAATAAGTCTGTCAGTTGTATAACATTATATTTTTTTTTAAAATAATAATTTGTTGGGAGTTCAATTGTTTCCAATATTCATTTATCACAAGAGAGAGAGAGAGAGACAGAGAGAGAGAGAGAGAGAGAGACTGTGTGTGTGTGTGTGTGTGTGTGTGTGTGTGTGTGTGTGTGTGTGTGTGTGTGTGTGTGTGTGCGCGCGCGCGCCCGCGTGAGTGATATATATATATATATATGACAATGCCTTAGATCTGTGGTTAGCACATCTGCCTAGTGAGCAAGAGTCCTGGCCTTGATAGAAGTTTTCATTCGTCACTTCAGTCTGCACGTATCCACCATAGATGTTTGGGACTTGAAAACGTCTCTGGAACCATATAGTTTCATTTGATTGAAGTATAAAATATTTCCTTGTGTGTGGGGTTGTTGAACTAACTGCTCAAGACAATTTTCAGAGAATGTGTTCAGAACTAGTTCATGAGACTGTCTGTACATACCACCTGTAACAAATCTATAGATGTCCCAGTCTATGGCAGATAGATTAAACTCACCTCCAACTAATACTGCATGACTGGGGTGTTTCCATGCTACTGAGTGTGGACTTTCTTTAAATGATTCTATGCTCATTACAGCAGAATTGGGTGGCCGGTAAAAACTTCCAATGATTGTCTTGAGTTCACTGGGACTGGTTATTTACATCCAGATAACTTCATAGTCAGACTCAATTTCTAACTTAATAGAAATAGTATGTTTGTCAGTTGCAATGAACACTCACCCTCCTATGTCATTTAACCTGCCTTATGATGCGAGTTTCATGCCTCTTTAAATATTTTACAGCTTTCTACATCGAGTTTCATCCAGCTCTCAGTTCCAAATATAATTTCAGTGTGACAACTTTCTTGTAGTGTGGTAAATTCAAGGACACTGTTAAGAATGCTTTGGTAATTTACTGTTAAAATCTTGATCTTAAAAATGTCTTAACTCTTTACACAATATGATTGTGAGGCCCTTGCACTATTGCCTAAGCTTAAAGAATATAAAATAAAAACGAAACAAGTGCACTCCACAAGAACTCTGCTACCTGAGTAGTGGCTTTCACTGTGTACCTGGTTCCAGCTTGTGGTCTTCATCCTTTGTTTGGAGGCTACGAACCAGAAATGGCTTACTGTGGCCACTAAAAATAAATTACATGCCATAAAGGGGTCCGTGACTGCATGGTAATCTTGCTTACGTCCTTCTTGAAGGAAATCTATTATCTTAAAAAACAACTGCATTTTTGTTCATACCAATATAACTTAAACTATTGCATGATGTACTGACAACAAAAATGGACTATTACGCTACGTTACAAATTAATACAATGTATTGTCATTGTATAAAATGCCATTTTAATATGTATGATACACATGTGTAATCAAAAGGGAAGCAAGAAATTGAAGAATGGTGTACAGAAAAACGTACAAGCAGAAAACCAAAGTTGTAACTGTGGGTTCTTCTACATAGTGAAACAGAGTGTGGTGATACTAGACAGTGTGTGGTAGGATACTAGACTTGCATTCTGGAGGATGCAGGTTCAAATCATTATCTGGCTATTCGGGTTTAGATTTTCAGTGGTTTCCCTAAATCACTTATGGAAAATTCCACAATAATTTGACGAGGGTACAGATGTTTTCCTTTCCTATACTTCCCCAATCCAAACCAAGTGAGGTGGCACAGTGGTTAGCACACGGGACTCGCATTCATGGGGACGACAGTTCAAACCCGCATCTGGCCATCCAGGTTTAAGTTTTCCATGATTTTCCTAAATCGCTTCAGGCAAATGCTGGAATGGTACCTTCGAAAGGGCACAGCCAATTTCCTTTCTAGTGCGAGCTTGTGCTATATCTCTAATGACCTCATTGTTGACGGGACATTAAACAGTGATCTCCTCCTCTTCCCCAATCCAATCACATACTCTTTCCTAATTACCCTCACTGCTGATAGGATGTTAAACCCTGATCTTCCTCCATTCTGTGATGCAGAAAAGAAACCGCTCTATTGAATAAAATACTGAAGTGCTAGGATGAGATCCCCAGCACACCAGTCAAGACACAAGAAGTATGGTGTGGTTAGGGGAAAAAGTATTAATCTGAGATTAAAGGAACTGTCATGTCCTGACACAGTATACAGGGGGAGACAGGGGGTTTAAGGTCAGGCTGCAGTTTCCGAGCAGTGGAGGAGCAAATGCAGAAAGACAAATTCCCAGTGAAGACAGGTTGATGACTTGGATCAGCATCAAACACTGTCACAAGGCATCTACGAGAGATGGGGATTTTGGGACTTGACAGGATGCTTGCAGCAGGAGACACATGGAATTCAGGGGTCTGACTAACACTATTTGTTTGTGATCAGGCTAACTATTACACTGAAGGCTAATTGTAAGCATTAGAAAAAGTAAACGAGGCAACTGGTTGCACAACAGAAGGCAGTGTCTGAAGCCATTGGGGGAGGTGTTAACAGAAGTAGTGAAGACTAGTAGCATGTTAAGTATAAAGTTGAGGGCAGCACTGAAAGTGAGAAAAACAGATATGTCGGAGCTTGCCGAGGCTGGGCACGAGTGACACGGAGTCGGCACTCCAGTGATCTGACTGAGAACTTCCTCTGAATACGACAACAGTTGGTTTTAAAGAATGGTGGGAATGCATCATTTCTCCCTTCCTATAGTCGATCCACCAGTCCACCTGCAATCTGGTGAGTCGTTCTGCAGCTCCAGGGCACCTCTGGCCAATCCCCTACCACTAATCGGTAGGTAGGCATGCTTCTGGATTTTACATTAACTAAGTCCAAGTTTGGTATCAAATGTGTTCAGCTGAAAGCTAAACGTCACTGCCACTCCAACTATGGCCAGCAACAACAGTATTTTACGCCACTTGGCCCTGCCGTCTGTGGGTAGGGACTGCTGTAGTAGCACTCTAACCTGTGTAAACCCACTGATGCAGTTCTCAGGAGCAAGTATCAAGCTTGCTGCTTCTGCTAAGATGCGCCTTTTTGTGGCCACCTTCTACAGTGACACCTTATGACAGCAGCTAGGTGGCGGATGGAGTTACCAGTTAATTCTCTGGAGTGAAACTTCTCCCCTGGGACAGCTGCATACAGTGTCTGCGATTTGTACGGCTCTAGTATTTCTGGTAATCTAAACACTACCATTTTTGCCTGTTCTCTGCATTGTCTCTGATTTACTACCTTGGAGTGACCTTGATGGCTCTAAATAGCCTTAAGCATAACAATGTACAAGTCATTAGGTCATCAATATATGACAGAATTAACAGTAAGATGTGCTTTAGAAGATCCACAGTTTTACTTGTCACACACATCCTATACTCAGGTTGTTAGTATTTGAGACAATGTGTTGCTGCACTGCTCCAGGTCCTAGTGAACGTGACTTTCCATTGCATTCAGTTGACCTCTAATAAACTGCTAACACAATTTCTGACACTGTGTGAGTGTCTGTGACAAATGCTGATACAGTGCAATATTGTGCATGTGCTGTTGTGCATGAGAGAGAGCAACTGCTGCCATACAGTCTACTCTTCTCAAGTAACACCCGAGAGACCTCTGAATGTACCGCCTCCACCTGACATACGAACTGCCATTGCCATGGCTTTTGACAATGCTGTACACCCTCACACCTTAAGACAGTGGAGACGGGTTTCGGATTTAACTTTGTAGTTTTATGCGCAGTCTCATGATTGCAAACTATACACCATCCTTTCTTTTACCCTTACAAGGTAAAGAAAATTCTTTCACCATGAAGATTTACATCCGCAGCTTGTGGTCTAGTGGCTAGCATTGCTGCCTCAGGGACTGGGTGTTGGTGTTGTCCTCATCCTTTCATCATCATCATCATTTGTGACAGTGGCTAGATTGGGTTGTGTAAAAAAAAAAAAAAAAGGAACTTTGTATGGGCACTGATGACCACCCCACAAACCAAACATCACAAAGAGTCACATCACTCAGTAATACATAGAGATTGGAATCATTTCAGAATCTGTGAAAGCAATTGCACCAATATGTCTTAAGACAGTATCAGTTTTAGCAGTAAAGTTGATACACACACAAAGTGTAGAATAAAAGAGCCAAGTAAGATGAGAATGTAAGAAAAAATATGTAACATGTTTGTGGTGGCTATGAGGCTCAGTGATTGAGAAACAGGAAGCACTAATTGGAAAGGAGAAAGGAGCATATCCAGGACGGAATAATGAAAAGTACATTTGGAAGGTGGGGAGAGGAGTTCATGATACTGTTGGCTGTAATAAAATTTATGCTTCTGGGAATATATATTTCTATTAAGATTCAGATTTGTGACTGACTGGAGTAATAAGTAATGCTGTGCAGTGCATGTCTAGTCACGTAAGTATGGCAAGTTTTATGGTGGTCATTATTACACAGTAAGATGTGCAATGTTTGCAACCCACACAATGATTTTTGCATACAGTCTTCCCTCAGAAAAGGCAATCATAGAATGATGTGAGGAGCAAGTTTTATAACAGTATTTATTAGGTGGGTAAGGGGCAGATGATGAAATATGTAATATGACCTGATAACACACAGTACATTGAAGATAGGTGTGTGACCAGCAGAACACCACCAACAAATGTTACACACACTATATAATTTGTGCAGAAGCAGTAATGTCAATGTTAGATCTTGTAAATTATTTTTATTTGTTTTATATATGGTAGGAGTTTTGTGCAATTAAGACAAACTGGTTTGTCATGAACCAGAACAGCTATCATTGGTCGTCTCTGAAAAGATGGAATTAGCCTCTTGTTCAATATTTTGTATCATAAGCAAACAATGAAATTTTTTAGCAGTCCTTTAATGTATTTTGAACTGGACTGATCTGAACCCAGAATCGTACCTAAAGATAACCAACATTTTAAGTTCAGAAAATATAATGTAACTGGATAGATTAAAAACCTACTGACCAAGTGGCTGAAAGAGAACACACACATAAAGATATTGAAATTTGCAAGCTTTTGGAGCCAGTGGCTCCTCCTTCAGGCAGAATGGCTGAAGGGGAAGGAAGAGAGGTGAAAGAAAAGGACTGGTGAGGTGTACGAAATGGGAAGAATTTGGCAAATGAGATAATGCAGGACATGGCAGTAAACATTGATCAATATGGTTTGGCAAAAACAAATGCATGAAAACATGAAAGAACTGCACAGAAGCAAGGTAAGTGGAGATGGAGAAGAAAATTGCCATCAAATTTGCAAATAAACCGGCAAAAGACAATTGGGAGAAGGCCTTACAGTGCAAACTATAAACGAAGTTACACGCAAATTTGTCAATAACAATGGACCCATCTAAGTGCACGGAAATAAGTACTAGGAAAGACGTCGGGGAAATATGTAGGTTAATATAGGTCATACACATAAATAAGCAAGCGAACTAGCACATAAGGTTGAAAACAGATAACAGTTTGAATAAGATAGATAACAAACACAGACGAGTGGGTTACATGAGAAGGAATGATGGTCACACAGACAAATGCATTAATGAAAATAATCAATTTTTGGAAATATAATGAACTGGGTAGACAAAAAACTCTATACACCAAGAGGCAGCAGGAGAACACACATGAAGATGCTGAAACTTGCAAGCTTTCGGAGCCAGTGGCTTCTTCTTCTTCTTCTGGCAGAAGGGGAAAATAGAGGTGGACTGGTGAGGTGTAGCCAATGGGGAGGGTTCAGAAAAAAAATCACCCAGAACCCTGGATTGGGAGAGACGTATAAGACAGGATGAGAAGGAAAGACTGATGGTTGGGGACTGCGACGGATGAGATTTGAAAACATGAGAGCTCATATGTGGAAGATAGGGTAATACGGAAACAGAGATTACTGATAAAACATAGTGCATGAATTAATAAGAGGGGAAAGCAAAGTGCATTTTATGTGGTAGAAGTGGAGGATGGGAAAAAATAGACAGGTCAAAAAACAAAAGATATCGAAAACTAAAAGAGAGTGAAGAAAGTAGCAGTTACTGTCAAGAACTGCTGAGACCAAGTAAATTAATGTAAATTAAGGCCAAGTCAGTGGCAAGAACCAAGGGCATGAAAGCCAATTCCCACCTGCTCGTTAATGAAAAACTGATGTCTGGGGAAACAATCCAGATGGCACGTGTGGTGAAACAGTCACGATGTCAATGTAGAGCATGTTCTGCAATAGGATATTGTGTGTTGCCAGTATACACCCTATAGTAGAATGCCATTAATCCTAGCTGATAACTTAGTGGTAGTCATGCCAGTGTGAAAGGCTGAGCAATGTCTACATAACAGCTGGTACACAATAAGCGTCATTCACAGGTGGCTGTCCTTTTGATAATATATGTTTTTCAGTTATAAAGCTGGCATAGGTGGTGGTAGGAGGGTGTATAGGGCAAGTGTTACAGCACAAACCGGTAACAGTGTTAGGAGCCATACAGTAGGGAAATGGGTGCACAAGGAGCAAAAGGTTTGACAGGGATACTGCAGAGATTGGGAGGGCGATGAAAAGCTATCCTACATGTAGTGGGCAAAATGTCGGACAGAACGGATCTCATTTCAGGGCATGATTTTAGGAAGTCATAGCCTTGTTGAAGTAGGTGATTAATACACCCAAGACCTGGATAATATCATGTGACAAGAGATGTATTCTTAATTTGAAGAAGTAACAGGACTGGATGTGATGGCCCGGGAAATCTGCTTTTAAACTAGGCTGGTGTGGTAATTACATCCAGTGAAAGCCGAGGTGAAAATGATGGTGTATTGCTGTAAAGAGTCTGCATCTGAACAAATATGTTTGCCTTGACTGTCAGTGCTGTATGGGAGGGAAGGTTTGACATGGAAAGGATGGCAACTGTCAAAATGTAAGTAATGTCGTTTTCCTAGTATGTTTAATGTGAACTGAAATGTGTAGCTGACCTTCAGTGAGGAAGAGATAAACATTAAGGAAAGTGGCATGGGATTTGGAATAGGATCATGTTAAATTTAATTGGGAAAATTTATTTAGAGATTCCAAGAACTTTAATGGACCAGTCTCACCCCGAGTCCATATGACAAAGATGTCATCAATGTATTTAAATCACACCAGGTGCTGACAGTCCTCTCTAAGTGACCCATGGAAAGGTTGGCATAAGAAGGAACCATCCTGGTTCCCATGTCCCTCACTGGTAAAGTAATTGTTGGTAAGTATAAAGTTGATTAAAGCGAGCAGGAAGTATTTCGTAGGGTTTGAATCAGGTGGGCACTCATTGAGGAAATGTCCAGCAGCAGACAGACCACGTACATGGAGGATGGTGATATGGACTTTAGAGGGAGGTAGCATCAATTGTGACATGCAAGGTGTGTGAAGACAGTGAGAAGGGCCCATATTTCAGACGTTTATGTGTTTAGTTATACTTGTGTACTGAAGCATGCTTATGTGAGCCAGTTTTTCTGCTACAAAAGAATAACTTCCTGTATGCAAGGGCAACACCAAGAATACAACAGAACCTTAGCTTTTCAAACAGAAGAGAAGAGGAAAGAAAGTAAGAAAGGTATGGGTTTAATGTCCTGTGGGCTACTAGGTCACCAGAGATGATGTGCAAGCTTGCATTGAAGATGGAAGGAAGGATATTGGCCATATATTTTTCAAAGGAAACATCCCAACATTTGCCTTAAGCAGTTTAGGGAAATAATAAAAAAACTAAATCATAATGGCTGGACGGAGATTTGAAGCAGCATCCTCCAAAATGGAAGTCCAGGGATCTAATCCCTGCACCACCTTGCTTGATTCTCAATTTGATGGTTGACACAATCAAAGGGCATGGAGGATCAGAGATGATGCCAACAGACAACTTACTTATTTAGTTTATTGCTCTGAAAGTAGTCTATTATTAGTGGCTATTCGTTTATTGTCAAGTTTTCTAAGTGGGTGTAATTATTGCATACTTACGATATTAGAAACTATTGATTACAAGGACAACTGAAAGAGCCCTACAAGTCGGCACAAAATTGTAATTCTCTATTAAAAATACTCTCATATCCAGAATCCTTACTTTCTGACAGCAACATAATGATTTTTATAATTTCCTTTGTGGTCATATGTTTGAAACTACAATTGCTGGTGTAAAGTATGCACTGGAGAAAAACATTACATGTGGAAAACTTGTACCCATTTCACATACATTATGTCCACAGTCTTCGATATTGGTGACAATTTCACGCGACTTGATTTTTGTCACTGATTAGGTGACAATCATCATTTGCTTCCACTAATACTATCCACTGATGAAGCCACATTTACATGGAATGGAATCAACAGCACAGATAATAAACATTGAAGTCCGCACGAAACTCCACATCGTAGAGTGGGAACCAATTTCACTTTTTTGATCAGTGTTTGGTGCAGCATGACTTAACACGTTGATAGACCCAGTCATTTTAGAATAGCAAATGACAGGCGATAATTACTTGCAAGTTTTGGAAAATTTGCTTGTTGAACACCTCGAGGATGCTGCTTTGGCCATGTGGACTGTTATGTACTTACAGCATGACTGAGCTCCTCAACATTTTACCTGATGCGTGAGGGAATATCTCAAATGCACTTAACCTATCACTGGATTGGTCGTGGCAGGACAGTTAACTGGACAGGTACATCGCCAGACCTCCCAGTACTAGATTATCGTCTATGGGGCTGGGTGAAGCCTGAAGTGTAAAAACAGAAGGTGAGTATGCAAGATGAATTGCTTGCTCGCATCATAGATGCTGCTGTCCTCATTAGGGAATGTGCAGAGTCACTCAGGCAAGCAACACAACATATTCTTCCAACAGTGCAAAAATCCAATGAAGTCGATGGTGGGATATTTGTCAGTTATTGCAAATTCTACAATAGCTGCGATGTGTTAAAAATATCTACTTTTCAACTGATACTTTGTAAAGCGCATATTGTAATGTTTACTAACTGTTGTACATGTGTAAACATGACAATGTATTGAATAATGTACATTAAATTGTCCTTTCTTAGAAACCATTTGAAATAGGGCATGTGCCCATGTGATTTATTTATTTTGCTTCAAATGATTTTTCTTGAGTACTGATCATTCCTACTGGGACACTCTGTACATGATGGCAGCTGTGAAAGCAAAGGCAGTCACAGTGGTAGTTGTACACGATCCAGTCACAGTAATGTGACCAACACCTATGTTCGATGTCAAATATGTAATAATCATCCACAGATGGCAAGTGGCAGCACTAACAGTGGAGAGCATTCAGCGCGTGTTAGGGGATGTGGAAAACAGTGCAGTAGTTGTCTTAATGCAGAAACAGAGTGCTTTAACTAACGTCCAAAAGGACACGACCACGGGCTTTCGGGCCAATGGTGGAATCATTTCTGAAACATCTAAGTTTGTAAACTGTTCGCATGTCATCGTGGCAACTGACTGCCCAGATGAACCAAGGGGCTACCGACAGTGTTTCCTCAACTACTGTTCAGTAAATGTTGCTGCTTATGGTCTTTCGCAGCAGGCACCTGGTTCGTGCACCCATGCCGACTGTTGTTCATTGGCAATGACGGCTGGAATTTGCACACAACTGGATGTCCACTGAGTGGTGACATGTGGCTTTTCCAGATGAATTGTATATTATATACCCCAGTGGACAGATGGCCATTACCATGTGTGGCATCAAATGCCTGCAAGCAAATACCCTGCAAGTGTTATGGTCTGGGAAATTGTTTTTGTGGCATTCTCTGGGTGATCTCGTCATTCTGGAAGGCACAATGGATTAATTTGTTTTTCCTCGGCATGAAGGCATCTACCAGCAGGACAATACAATGTGTCACATAGCTCACAGTATACGTGAGAGATCTGAAGAGCACCAGGATGAGTTTACCATACTCCGCTGGTCACCAAACTCCCCAGATTTATACCCAATCAAGACTCTGTAGGGCTACTCCGATCATGCTATTCACACCATGGACCCTCTATCGAGAACCCTAGTGCAATTGGCCACGGCATGGCTCCACATCCTTTCAGAACCTCATCGACACACTTCCTGCATGGCTTGCAGCAGTCCATGCTGCAAAAGGTGGTTATTGCGGCTTTTGACAGGTGGTCACATTAATGTGACTGGTAAGTGTATTATGGCAGTAGAAACTGTATTTTAGTTATGAACAGTAGCTGTTGTACCGAATTTTTGGTAGCAAGTATGTGGTTTTTTGGGTTACAAAACTGAGTTGAAGTTTTGTTAAAGTGTAGTTCAGAAGCCGATCAGAATAAAGTTGGAAAGTTATTCATTAAATCAAATTCGAGTTCTCATTTCAAAACTTACCTTAACAGAAATGCAGATTAGATGCCAGTATATTCCAATAGCAAGAACTCAATAATGCTGCAGCAATCATATAGAAACATCAATAATTCTTGCAATATAGAAACATCAATAATTCTTGCAGATTACCTGTTCAAATAATTAGCGATACAACTGGAAGTACAGTTCATTCACAGCCTGAAGCACACACAACCAATAAATTGAAAATCTGCATTTTATTAATTTATTTTCATCAGATACTTAAGGATCAAGGAATGCTACAGTAACAATTACGTTATGTGTTATTCCTTGGTAACCTCCATTTAGGTCTGTAGCTCTAATTTTGTGATGTCTGTTTATAAAATAGGTCTGTTGATTGCACACGAATAGTTAACATGCCATTAGGTGCTAGTCATCAAACGGTCTTTTTCTTTCAAATAAATACTGATGACTCTCATATGACATTACGCTGTACTCTGCGTGACTTAAATACTTCAGCTGCACAAAACTGCAATATTCTGCAGTTCCTGGATGAATAAAATATTTGAGACTATAAAAAGAGTTTATTGATAAAAAATGGAACATACATGGCAAAATAATATCCAGATCTTTCATTATCATATAAAATACGTTTAATAAAGCTTGGTTGTATACAAAATTGTTGTATTGAATTTAAAATGATTACATATAATACTGTACAAGAACTGCTGCAAACATATGAGTATCTAAGGAGGTAAGTTATCTCTAACAAATGAAAATACTTTATCATCAATAAACCTTCCCATTTTAGGGCATATCAGTAAAATAATTCCAACCACAGACAGTTAACGTATGTTTTACTGGTTTAGAATATAAAGTTTACTGAACAGTCCAATAAAATACTGACACATTTGTATAATACGTTTCCAACACTTCTATATACAGCTTGCATAAAACTATTTTGTCATACAAACAAAACACTTGTTTATGTTAGTTAATGACATCACTGTCTAATGTTAAAGCTGTTGTCCTGTGCACAAACATTAATTTCCCGTGAAAAATTTAAAAATGACAATTGTTTGAGCTGCCTCACTTCACACACCTGATTGCACAGCGAATATAAACAATAATTAAACATCATTATCTATTAACTACATCCTATAAAATACCATCACCATTACCCGTAACTGATACGGGTTTGGACGGATACCGATAAGACCAATACTGGTACATATAATACTCTCTGTAGAAGAAAAATAAAATTTCATTGTTCTTATTCCTGTCTACAGTAGACACTTGTGTTATCAAAATACTTTTCTTTACTGTTTCCCAACTGGCATAGCAGATAAAGAAAGTGCGTCTCCATTCTTTGTCATATGTTAATGACAAGAGAAACTGAATTTAGAGGTTCCTGCCAAAAGTCAACAAAGTTCATAGCTTATTCTGACGTTGTCTTTGAAATAAAAGGTGATACCTGTCTAGGACGTCAATGAATATACTGCAGAAAGCAAAAAGTATTTTGAAGCTATAAAAGAAATATTTATATACTTGATGTGGAAAATGGCAACTAAACTTGCTAATGCTGCAATAGTTACTCCGCTACAGCAAAAACTGCTCAACTAGCACGTCTATAAACCTTGGTAAATGAAGTCATGAGAGCTTTGGTGACAATAAACCATGAAGCCAGTGGGGATACAAAGAAAAGTGTGCTGATAGTAAAGTGATAACAGAATTAACAGATTACCTTCATTTTATGTACATATTCTTAGGCATAACAATGATACACAGCATGTAAACTAATGAGAATATCTCCTCCATTAAAGCAGATATGTAGGGGCTCCCCCTCTCTCCACACACACAGACACACACACAAACACACACACGCACAGAGAGGGAGAGGGAGAGAGGAGGAGGGAGAGGGAGAGAGAGAGAGAGAGAGAGAGAGAGAGAGAGAGAGATTTTAATTGTCATCACTACTTTTTCTTGCTGGTAGTACATTCCAAGGGGATGTCAAATTCATTAAAAATACATACTGTGATACTAACAATCAAACTTATTTTGATCATACGTATAGATAATTATTATCTTGAAATTTCAGACTTACTTACATCATTTGTGGTACATATTCTGTCATAATTTATGATACAATAATACTCCCTACGTTCATGCGATGCATTTGTGTTAGGTACCATCCAAAATGATACACTAGCTTTAACATACTTGAGTACAATTTTAAGGAATTTATATAGCTAACTACAACTGGAGGATTGAAAATATTTCAAAGTTCTCTCACACACTTTTGTGACACATGAGAAATAACCCTAGTATCTGTTTGAGACAATCACACAAATTTAACTAAGGCACACATCTTTTTACATCCTTTCCAGACATTTATAATGCTTCCCTTAAAATTTAACACACCAAGATATGTACAATAAAATACAAATATCTCACCTTAAGTAATAATTTTTGTTATACTAGAGATAGATAACTGGGCACAACTACTTGTCTAATAGAGTCTCTGCACGGAAATAATATGCTGTTCCCCAAAGTTAAGAGTGTGGGGTTGGCAGAGGGCGAGAGGATACAACGTACGATGAAACAGAGAAATGAATCGTTGCTTAGAAACAAGTTTTGCAGCCCAATTTCTGGTATAACAAAAATTGCAACTCAAGAAGAGAGAATACTTTAGCTACGGAAACATAATCACAGATGTGGACGGAAAAAGACTTTTTATATAAAATGTGGTATTCATTAAAAATTAAGCAAAAATATTTCACTTTAAGCATAAAATATTTTGAATATATTACAGTCTTAATTCAGTAATTGATAAAGAATTACTAACATTTGGGCTAACAATTGTTAGCTAAATACATTACAGAAACAGTCTAAGGATACCGACATGAGAGTAACAAATGCGTATAATTGATCAGTAAAGTAGATCTAATCTTTTCCAATATTTAAATACAACCCAAACAAAGGCAATAGATTGCCAGATGTAACAAACAGGCACTGGCATTCTGTGAAACTGTTTATGCTGATTCTCGCAGATATACCAAATCAGCAACTGATATCAGCATGAATACCTTCTAACAATTCAAACACTGTTCTCGAAGGGAAGTGTAACCACTAATGAGATTCCACATCTGAACTATAATTTGTATGACTATAAAGGCACTTACGGTGTAGAAACTTGTGCTTAGTTACACAATTTCCAAAGGCTTCAGAAGCAAAAGGAAACCAAATACTATCACAAGCACTGATGACTTGACAGCAACTACATTGCTTCCATTCAGCAGAGACTCATCACCTATAAGAGGAAAAAACTCTAATTAATGTCTGTTAAAAGTAACAAAAATTATATCAGAGGACAAGCTTGCTCAATAATCGATATATATTTCCAAAGAGTACCTTTATCTAAATACAACAACCATGGATCAGTATAAAAAGCACACAAAAAAAAGATGGTCTAATTGTCTCAAATTGTGAAATAATAACTGCACCAGTTAATTTTTTCAAATATTAGTGAACAAGACAAGTCCCGTTCGACACTGTGGTAACAAAACAAATAATTTAGTATAACAACACAGGCTCTGTACACCTCACTTTTCGATTTAGGTTTATGTCCTATAAATTGAAATAATCAGAATGTCATGCAATAACTCTTACAACAATAATTTAGTGTGATTAATAACATTCATTCACCTTTTAGAGACAAGTGCTACAAAATGGTAACAATCTTCTGACTCTGCATAAACAGATTAGAAAGTTGGTTTGTACATCATCACAGACAAGACAGCATAAAAAAATAAGTCAGCTAAATGAAGTATATATCTGCTTACGAGTTTGTCTGAATATTCTTGTGTTGCAGTGTGTCCCCCCGTCCGTGTGTCCTTCATTGAGAATGTATATAAACATATTATAGTTTTTTTTTTTTTTTTTTCTCCCCACACACCCCCTGGATGTTTGAAAGTTGGCACCACAAACTCTTCACCATGTGGGATCCATCTTTTGCAACAAAATAAGATAAGGTATGTGATGTGACAACACTGCAATATGGACAATGTGGTTGAGTCTTATTTCAAAACTCTAGGGTCTTCAATAATTGAGTGGTAAAGTCGTCATTCCTCATACCATAGAACTTTAGCTTCAACCCAGACAGTTTCGATAGGTGTATAATTTACTGGTTTCAGTGTAATTTTACTTAATACTACATACAAACACATTTTGGCATTGAACTCATCTTATTAACCACTGGGGCATTTTTTTTTTTTATACAGAGATATAGTGCTAAGCAGAATCTGATGCAGCTACAACCACAACCACAGATATATTGTAGCACACTACAATGAAAACCACTGAAAATATTTATAAGCCTTCTTCTGGATGGTTATCACTGGGGACAATACTAACTTCTGAAAGTAAAAACATATGAGACAGCACACTGCAATGTGTGAGCGCAATTGGTAGTCATTGCTGCACAGAGGAGTGCTGTCAATTCCTGTTTTGTTGGTTGCTGTCACACACAAACAACACCACATGGCTGGCCGGTGTGGCCGTGCGGTTCTAAGCGCGTCAGTTTGGAATCGCGTGACCGCTACGGTCGCAGGTCCGAATCCTGCCTCGGGCATGGATGTGTGTGATGTTCTTAGGTTAGTTAGGTTTAAGTAGTTCTAAGTTCTAGGGGACTGATGACCTCAGTAGTTAAAGTCCCATAGTGCTCAGAGCCATTTGAACCAACACCAGATGGTCAGCCAGAAAGAAATCCACAAGATTCAAATAAGGAGGCCATGTCTGCAACCAAATGGAACCACTGTGCAAGATTACCAATCTTGCCACTCGTACTTTAAGAAACGCTGCACAGCAGGTCTGTGACAAGCTGATGCACCAATCTTTTCGCCTCCAGCACTGTTGAAGTTAAACCTGGATATACTCTTTTACAAAAAGGGTTTTGTTGTGCTACTAACAGGTTTTCAAATGGCTCTGAGCGCTATGGGACTTAACATCTGAGGTCATTAGTCCCCTAGAACTTAGAACTAATTAAACCTAACTAACCTAAGGACATCACACACATCCATGCCCGAGGCAGGATTCGAACCTGCGACTGTAGTGGTCGTGCGGTTCCAGACTGTAGCGCCTAGAACCGCTCGGCCACTCCGGCCGGCTAACAGGTTTTCAATATAATATCTTTGAAGCCTGTGGATCCTCAACATTGAAAGTTGCCACATCACATGTTCTAGGCAATATTTTCTCAGGAAACATGGATTACACAACATTTTTGTAAAGGAATTTAAAGTTGGAGACTAAATCACATGGTAATAGCTTCAGTAGGAATGTCACGAGACCATGTACGTATAAAACGTGTGCGTGCGCACACACACGCACACACACACACACACACACACACACACACACACACACACACACAAGCAAACTTTCATTTGTGTTTTGTTGCATACATGAGATGTTGAGTAATGGCCTTGTGACAATATTTTGGTAAAAAATGCGCCACTGTGGTCCCCAGCATTCATCTCATTTGATTGGGCTATGTTATTCTGTTTCAGTCTCAAAAACCATAAGGGAATCTATTACACATAATTAACAATGTTACTTGCTAACAGACAGCCAAAATGTAATTTTGGACATCCTTCCCAATGAATGGTAAGAATCACCAGATTCTAATCAAAAAGTCTAAATAGTGAGTATTACTCATTTAGTTTAGAATATGGATGCCCAAACCATGTCCCTCATGCGACCCAAAGCAAGGATCAATGTGGCCCAAGGAGTGAGTGTCTATCAAAAAATTCCATAAAATTTCATTTATGAAAAGTGATGATAAATTGGATATTTTCCATTTGAAACTCCCGCCACAGATGCTATTCTCTCATTGGTGTATCCTCTTCTTATTTTTAACATTGCCGCTCTTGCTATACTTGGCTGGACACCCCTCGTTTAGAAGGAACACCCACTTGTTTTATTAAATAATCAGTCTTTCTATTATAATTACCATTTAACATAAAATTCTACTTAAAAAAACACTATCTGTCAAATTTACACAGCTATATTAACAGTTCACTGAAGTACAAATATACCTTGAACCATGGCCTAGTGCCCGAAAAACAAAAGTTACCAGGGATGTACATAATGGCTGTGAAAGCCTGCACTGTATGATCAAATACTAGCCTTGTTTAAGCATAATTTGGCACATATGGACAAGTTTTAACCACCTCCTCTCCTTCCTGCCCATAATCTGAACACCATTAGCAATCAATTAAATGACTGTCTCAGAATGAAGAATCTGGTACAGACCTCATCCCTCACTGCCCCAACAGCTGGTGCCAATGGTATATGAATCAGGTCTTTCCAGTATTATGATAAACACTGTTACAAACATGCAAGCTGCAAATAGTTATATTCTCCACAATCTTAATAACTTTTAGTAGTTAAATGCTTAATAGTAATTCAGGTTATGTAGCACGGGCTATGATGTCAATACCAACACCAATTACACACTGGCTTTGTA
Source organism: Schistocerca americana (assembly GCF_021461395.2). Classification (NCBI taxonomy): domain Eukaryota; kingdom Metazoa; phylum Arthropoda; class Insecta; order Orthoptera; family Acrididae; genus Schistocerca; species Schistocerca americana. The sequence goes on from NC_060130.1 coordinate 303,457,813, forward strand.
CTGTGAGGGAAGGAGCTATATCAGAAATTCAGTGGCAGTCTCTGCACTGACATAGCTTGTTTGATTCTCCCAAGACAACATTTACTGAATTGTGAATGCTTTTTTTCTGTTGCAAAGAAAGTATATAGTAAGTACAGGGTGTGTCCAGAAAGTAATGGGTCACATTCTCGTTTGTGACGCGACTGTGTTGCAGAGCAGTTGCACCAGTTGGGAAGGGACCCTTAGCTTTCCAGCAGCAGGTATTTCAATTACCTCTGTGCTCTTGGAGAGTTAGGATGGCTTCTTCTGTAAACCTCTATGTAGTGGTCATGTTGAGCAACACTATATGGTTTAAGATTTATGTGAAGCTACACAAGAGGCTGCTCGAAACTTTTGGAATGCTCAAGGAAGCCTTTGGGGATGATTGCCTTCCCATATCACAGTCGAAAAGGTGGCACAAGATACTTAGAAAAGGTCAGGAGGAGGTCGGTGACGAAGCCCGTGCAGGATACCTGTCAACATCGTGAACGGGTTATTTTGTTTTGTTTTAGGGCGCAACAACAACTAAGGTCATATGTGCCCATATCAGAACCAAAGAACATTAAGAAGAAAAAAATGACTATATGTTAAGCCCAATCGATGGAAGGAAAGACAGCTAAAAACAGGGACTTGGAGGAAGGTCCATAAAATACGCCACAGAGAAACGGAGGTCCCGAACTAAAGATTAAATGTCCTTCGCCAACTGCTACGATGGATAAAAAGTAAAACAAAGTCGACAGCCAGCGCGTCAGTCCCTAAACTGGCCAATAACTCACGCAGCAAACATAAACGATAACGTAAGTCATTAAAAAAAGGGCATTCCATCAGGAAATAGTGAACCGTTCAGAAGTCGAGGTCAATGAGCACATAATGGTGGGGGAGCACCACTTAACAAATGGCAATGGCTAAAAATGACAGTGCCCAATATGCAGCCTAGCTAAAACGATCTCCTCACAGGAAGAGGGCCAAGACGAGAGGTCGTCCGAGCCGATGGGAGAGGCTTAATTCCCCAGAGCTTGTTCCCACGAAGGAAGGGCCAGTGGTGGTGCCAAAGTGACACCACCTGCTGACAGATGGCAACACAGAGACCATTGGAGGGAATGGGAGAACTAGCAGTGTCAACGGCCTCGTCTCCCGACAGACCGAAGCGACCAGGAATCCATATAAACTTCATAGTGGATCCATCGAGAGTGAGGAAGTGACCAGTTTCCTGGACCCATTGCACTAAGGGATGGACGGTGTACAGCATACTAAGGCTCTGAAGGGCACAGAGAGTTGGAGCAGATGACGCAATTGAAAAGCCTGTGTCGCTGGATGCACTGCGTGGCCCGATACAGGGCGAAAAGCTCTGCTGTAAATACTGAGCAGTGTTCCGGAAGTCGATACTGAAAATAATCGGTGCCAATGACGAAAGCACACCCGACACCACAGTCAGTTCAAGAGCCATCAGTATACACAAAGGTACTATCACGAAGTTTCGTGTGAAGGTTGTGAAACTTATGGCAACAGAGTGAGGTTGGAGTAGTGTCCCTAGGAAGCAAATGAAGGCCAAGATGAACACGGGCCGCTGCATGAAGCCAAGGTGGTGAAGGGTTCACACTCATCTGGATAGTGGTAAGTGGCGTGAAGTTAAGCTGCCAGAGCAAGAGCCGAAAAGTGAACTCCAGGAGGTAACAGAGAAGAGGGATACACCCCACACTGGCGATCAAAGGAGTCATCTAAGAAGGAGGCATAGGATGGGTTACCAGGCACGGCAGACGAATGGCATGCATATCTGCTGAGGAGAAATTCACGCCGGTATGACAGTGGTAGTTTGGCAGCTTCTGCATACACTCTCTCAACTGGGCTAGAGTAAAAGGCGCCAATTGCCAAATGGATGCCACCGTGATGGTGGACGGTGTTGACATGGTGTCACAAATGAAACACCCATATTCTAGTTTCGAACGGACAAGAGACCAGTATAAACGGAGGAAGGTGGTTCTATCTGCTCCCCAGGAAGTACCACTGAGGATACAAATGACACTGAGGGCTGCCAGGTAGCACACGTGGGAGGATGAAGAAAGTTTCCTATCGAGCATGAGCCCCGGAAATTTCGTAGTTTCATTGAACGGAAGAAAACGGGCCCAAGATGTAAAGACACTAGAAGAAACCAATGGCGCTGCCAGGAATTCACCGACTGAGATATCAGTGAAGATGCCGCTTAAGGACTCAAGTCCGTGGAGAACTGCAATAGATTGCAGAATTGTCAACGAAAAGGGAGCTGGAGATGCCCGGCGCGAGACAGTTAATGGATGACACTCTGGACGGAACCCTGAGGCACGCCGTTTTCCTGGATAAAGGTGTCCGACAAGGTAGAACCCACACACTTTTAAAACTTCCTGAAGGAAACAGGGCACGCAGCCTCGGAAGCTTTATGTGTAGAGAGTACGGAGGATACCAATCCTCCAACAGGTGTCGTAGGCTTTCTCCAAATCGAAAAACATGGCCACATTCTGGTATACCCGCAGAAAACCATTCATGACACGAGTAGAAAAAGTGACGAGATGGTGAACCGCAGAATGGCGTGCTCGAAATCCACACTGTTCAGTGGTTAGTAAATTGCAAGACTCTACCCACCATACCAGCGTAGCATGAATCGTACGTTCTATAACCTTGCAAACACAGCTGGTGAGAGAAATGGGGCGGTAACTAGAAGGAAGGCGTTTTTCTTTACCAGGCTTAGGTATGGCTATGACAGTGTCTTCATGCCAGCGACTGGGAAATGTGCCCTCTGCCCAGATGCGATTGTACATATGAAGGAGAAAGTGCTTGTCCGCAAGAGAAAGGTGCTGCAACACCTGAACGTGAACATCATCTGGCCATAGGGTGGAGGATTGGGATGAAGTGAGAGCACGATCTAGCTCCCTCATAGTAAAGGCGGCAGTGTGACATTCACTATTGTGAGACGAGAAGGGTATCTCCCAAGCCTCCTCCACTCGTTTATGTTGGAGGAAGGCAGGGTGACAGTGGGAGGAGCTCAAAATCTCCACAAAATGGCGGCCCAAGGTGTTGGGAGATAGCAACAGGGTCCATTATGACATCGTCTGCTACTGTCAGGCCAGAAACTGGGGAATGGACCTTGGTCCCAAAGAGCCATGAGAGATTGGCCGACATGACAGAAAATGGAATGGAACTGTTAAAAGAACCAGTAAATAAATCCAGCTAGCTTCTTGCTATCCTGAAGAACATGACAACACTGTGCACACAACTGTTTATAACGAAAACAGTTTGCCACCATAGGATCAGCAGAGAGGATGTCTCCACACGTGAATTGCGCCGCTGCACACCTCAGCCCATGCATTAAAGTCACCAAGCAGCAGAAAGGCGTGAGAGAGATGCCCAATGAACTGGTGGAAATGTGCCCTGATGACACCGAATGATGGAGGGATTAAACAGCACAAAGGGAAAAGGTCAAGTGAGGAAGGAAAATGAGGACTGCAACAGCTTGAAGCTGGGTAGTGAGGAGATGAATGTCATTCCGGATGAGCAGCGTGATTCCCCCACGAGATGGTATGCTCTCCTCGGGGGGGGGGGGGGGGGGGGGGGGGGGGGGGGGGGGGATGCATGCAATTTTGTTTCCTGGAGGCAGAGAACAATCAGACACTGCGATTCTAAGAGCAGCCCTAAGTCCTCTTTGTTGGATCAAAGGCCACGAACATTCCATTGGAGGAGAGTCATGACAAGGAAAGGGGAGGAAGGAAAAAAAAATGAAGTGCCAGCCTTCGAAGACTCACTGCTACTGGGCGCAGAGGCTGGAGGATCCTGCTCCACGAGATCTACAGAGATGTTGGCAGTCTCCATCTTTCGGCTTGCGGGGCCAGGGCAGAAAAACAGTTGGTGGTGTGCGCCAGTGACACGGAGGTCAGCAGTGTGCACCGGTGACACGGAGGTCAGCTGTGTGCACCGGTGACACAGAGGTCAGCTGTGTGCACCGGTGACACGGAGGTCAGCCGGGCGAGGATATCACATAGTGACACCGTTGAAGAAGACTGCCTAGATGGCAAAGCAGAAGACCGTTTGACTTCTTGCAGCCTTTCCGGTTGGCAAAGGAAGCCTCAGAAGTTTGTTGGCTGGAATGATGTAGGAACTCTTCATGGCAGTATTCCTCCTGTCCTTTCTGCCCTGCCAGTTGTGTAGCAGGTGACTCCGCCACATGAGGTGAACGTTTGGTGGCTTGTTGCACAGCTGGAGGAGGAAAGGGGGACACTACCATGACACTGGGTGATTTTACAACCGCTGTGCTGAATTTGAGGTCGTATGTTTGTGTGGCTATGTCCTTCATGGAGCGAGATGTAACAACAACAGTACTGTAAGTGCCAGATAGTAAAATGCAGTGTTTGCAAATAGTCAACAACTTGCAAGTGACTAGGTAAGGCACTTTTTCCTTCACTTCGATCTCCTGGATAGCCCGCTCATCAAGATACACGGGCCAATCTCGAGAGGAGGCAGCACGGTCGCCATTTCAGTTGATACAGCGGGGAGAAAGAGGCGGACTATCGCCCCTGAGCTTCCCCACCATTGGTTGCACATTTGGCCCTGAGTCGACAGGACATTCGAATGTGGTTGGAACGATGACACTGGTAGCAGCGCATCGAGTTCAGAATGTACGGTCAGACTGTGATAACTTCATAACCTGCTTTGATCTTTGGCGGAAGCACCACACTATCAAAAGTGAGAAAAGGAGAGCATGTGGGCATTAAGGATGCATCTACCTTTTTCATCTCTCAATGGACTGCAATGACACCCTAATCAGAGAGGTACATACGGATTTCTGCCTTGGTCAGACTGTCAAGCAACCTAGTGTAAATAACACCATGGGAAGAACTCAGCATTCGATGGGCCGCGACGCGAACAGGATAGCCATAGAAGAGTGATGCAGCAAGCAATTGTTGTGCTTGAAAATCAGAAGTAGTCTCCAAAAGCAAAGTGCCATTGTGTAAACGAGAGCAGGATTTCATAGGGCTGGCAAGTGCATCAACACCTCTCCGAATAACAAAGGGATTTACTGTTTCAAAGGACTGACCACCTTCAGTACGTGAAACCACGATGTACTGTCGTGCAGCTGGGAGGGTCTTTGAATTGTGAGCTTCATTCCGTTTTCGTTTGGTAGACATTGACTGTGAAGATGATGATTGCCACATTGCGAGAAAATCCTCCATGATTGCCAGTGTCTCTGTGGCATGCTCCTTCCAACTGGGGGGCCCCCTCAGACGGGAGCTCACCCGCCTTAGGTGATTGTTCATACCTCAGATCACACCTACCAAACACCTGACAGAGAGACCAATTAGCAATTTGGGAAGGTAGCAGCTAGGCAAGCGCCCCTCCCTGGGCCTGGCCTGTACCAGGTGGTACATGCAAACCCTACCTGTCAACATGGGGCTGGGAACTACATGTTACCCAGTCATCTGTTACACATCAGACACGTGGGCCAGCCTTCAGGAGTGCAAAGGGAGGAAAAAGGAAAAGAGGAACCTGAAACGCAGAAGTGGAGGAATAGTAGGAGAAGGTGAATGAAGAAAGAAAAAAAGGAATGAAAAACAGTGGATAGACTGTTCTGATGTCAGCTACTGCAAATGCAGAACACACTCCCAAAAACATGCCAGGTATGTTCCCCAAGGGAGAGGAAAAGGAACAGCAAGAGGATAGACATGCAGCACAGAAGGAAAAAGATGCTGCAAAGGCTGGGGCCCCTTGGTAGCCAAGCACGAACCTGCCGTATAGCGGCGAGCCCCCTGGGGGGGGGGGATCATGAACGTGTGACCATGAGTCTCATATGCACCAGTTACCGAATTCAGACCACTGAAAGAGTGTTCACTTGATGTTGGCATCATTGAACTTGCCAAAAATGGTTGTCCAGGAAACTGTATCAGAAGATATGTGCAAAACTTGTGCCCACAGTTTTGACCAATGTGCAAAAGCAACAATGAGTGGAAGTGTGTGAAGCATTCAAGCAATTGTACGAAGATGACCCTAATTTCCTGGACAACATGATCACTGGGGATGAGTCATGGGGTTTTCACTACAATCTGGAGTCAAAGAGGCAGAGTACGGAATGGCAATGATGTTGTCGTTGTACCAAAAGAAAGTTCACACAATCAAGTCTCATGTGAAGTCCATGCTCATTGTTTTTTCTGATGTAATGGGGAGAGTGCAACTGACCCCCTGGTCAGACTGTCAATGCTCAATTTAACAAATAAGTGCTTCAGAGACTGAATTGCAGGGCAGCCTGCATCTGAAAGGAGTTCTCTACTTTGTGCAGACTGCTCCATGACAATGTTCCAGCTTACACTGCCTTTGTTGTCACTGCCTACCTGACCCAGATTGGTGTGACAGAGGTACACAGCCACCCTACAGTCCTGATGTTTCTGGACAAACCCCATAAATTCTAAGTCAAGAGTCACATGAACAAAGTATAGAAGTTGACCAATACGGACGCTTATCTCAATCGACTTATTAAAGTGATGGTAGTGATAGTAATAACAGTGGCAGCAAATGTGCTAGAAGCGCCAGTGAAAGCAATGACATGGTCACCTGCCAGCAGTATCACTGACACAATAGGAATCCAGTTGTTATAGTCTCTAATTACAGAAAAGGAAGATAACAGGTATGTGTCATTCAATTGTCGAATATTTTTAAGGTGGGTAGTAGCAGAGCTGCGTGCTCTCACTCCAATTAGTGTCCAGTTTTCTCACTGGACACACATCTCACAGCCCGTACTACACCGTGTCAACTGTACGAAACACGACAAACCAAACAACACATATCTTACACACATGCTATTAATCATCCAACAAACGTGGACTTCTAAGTACTCAAAAATTCATGCTTAAGCATGTATACCTAACACATGCCAACACAGACCATGAAACAGTTTGCAATGTAACATTCTTTTTTAGACCACGCTACAACAACAAAGCTTACAGGGAATCTGTATTTATTCATTTCTATAGTAACTCAGTCTTGTAACAGCATGCACAACAGCACTGGAAAGACAGAAAAGTACCACACTCACAAACGTGTGTGCACGTGCGTACCCACATACACACACACACACACATGCACTGTATTATAATTATAAATCTTACTTCCAAGTAAGACTTCTCCGCAAATCCTTGTAACAAAGGCACTAAGAAACAAAGTTTCCTAAGAAAAGAAGGAACATACAAAATTATTAATTGTATCTTAAAGAAAATGTTCAATAAGCACAATTTAGTATACAATATCGAAACTCAATTAGGGGGGGGGGGGGGGGGGGAAGAAAAAAAAAGAGAGAGAGAGAGAGAGAACAACTCTTACTTATCCAAAAAAAATACACTATCCTGAAAATTTATATCTGATGCTACCAATATTTTCACTCTGAGCTGTTACTTAACTTACTTTATTGTAAAGCACCTTCAGTGGCTTTAAAGTAAAGCCAAACATATATATTCTAAGACTTTTATTACAGTTGCAAAAGGTGGTATGTAGCCTATAACTTGTATAAATGGTCTTAACGAAGCATCCTGTGTGCCCTGAAAGGGGATGATTTTGGTGACATTCAGTGTGTTGTGAGCAACACAGTAATGGAGGTACTAACCCAAGCTCATCACTATGTTTCTGAACACCACTGAAATACAAGCTATTATCATATCAATTCATGTACAGTGACGGGCTTAGACAACATCTCACATTACAATGCAGCACATAACCTGTACCTCTTGTGCCCACAAGGCACAATGTAACCTCCTGATCACTCCATAACCTGTCACAAGAGACCATCAATGTTTACCTCTGAGAATAGTTATGTAAGAGATTCCTTCTGTCCATGGTGGTGTAACAGACCAAATCTATAGTGGATAAGGAAATTTGTGACTGACACAGAAATAGTAATATTTCTATTTTGATTAGTGGTCCCCACAACATATCATAATGGATAAAATAGTTGCAGATGCTAATATTGTGTGGAACTGATGAAAGGTTATCCTGAAGCTTAACAGAAATCCATAATATTAGTTATTTTTTGTTTTTAGGCCTCTCTTCTGCAGCCACATTTATACAAGTTATAGGTTATATACCACCTTTTGCAACTGTAATAAAAGTCTTAGAATGTGTGTGTTTGGCTTTATTTTAAAGCCACTGAAGGTGCTTTAAAATAAAGCAAAATGTGTGCAGCCTAAATAATACTTTTATTACAGCCACAAAAGATGGTATATAACCTATCTCTCTCTCTCTCTCTCTCTCTCACTCACACACACACACACACACACACACACACACACACACACACAAAGAGATTTGTCTCTGCATCATAAATTTAAAATGATACCAGAATTGTTAGTCAATAATGCACACAAAGGTTCCGGCATGAAGGAAATGTAAAATACCATGAAGCAAATGGAGCACAGATACTGAAATCTGACTACCATGTTTTGCATCTAACATCATGTGGAGGTGCTATCAGAATTCAGAAGTTTACAACCTGCACAGCATTCAATGAGGATTAGGTATTAAAAACATCAATAAAAATAGTTATGCATCAACTGTGATTCTTCTACAGAAACTACTGCATCTGACCCTTCTATAGACACTAGTGTACCACTGTGAATGCACTAGTAAGAGGAGCTTTAAGAGTCCATGTGGAAAAAAACATATAGCTTGTTTTCATGATGTAATGTGAGAGGATGCTATTAATATACATTGTATGCATCTGAAGTGCTTCTGTGGCCATATGTTGGTCTGAAGTTAAAATAATACCATAGTTTGTCTAAATTCTGGAAGGCCACATATGACACCCAAAAATAATTTTTATCTTCCTGGAAATCTGTCCATGTTGAATTTTGGTCAATGGGATTTTTACAACATTCTATACACAAATTGTTCCAGTTTCTTCAGAGAGGCAGGAACGGGTAATAACCCACCGATTCTGGAACACAATTTTTATAATGAGAGTCTTTGGCAAAAACCTATCTGTTTTCTTGTTGTGCTAGATATAACTTATCTCAAGCTTCTCACAACACCACCACCACCACCACCACCACGAGTTGACTGTCATGACTGATGCTGTGCTGGTATTTTAACTGATACAGCATTTGTATTTTTTGTGTAATAGTTGCTTAAATTACATCTAATCTTGAAGTGAGAGAAAGAAAGAAAGCAAGAGAGAGAGAACGAATTTATTCTGGCAACTGTCAGTAAATTATTTAATGCTTTTACACTTGTGTTTGTTTCTTGTTGCAATACCATGTTAGCACAACAATGTTTCTTATTCATCTTGGAGACCTTTACCTTATGGACATGAGTCTAATTTGTATTGTGCAGCAAGGTTAATTTCCAATTCAACCACAATAACCAAGGTTTTTTATGTATCAGTAATGACAGTAAATGTAATAATAGAAAGTCCTGGGTGGAAAATAATTAATGGAAGGAGTGAAGGTAATAACTGACCATATAGTGGAGATGCTGATCATTCGAAGGCACAAATACGAGACTGCAAGACTGAAAACATTACTATGCTCTAGGTCGATGTCCTTCTTCAGAGAGAAATAGGACAAAATATACATACAAACACACGTACCACTCCATGGCTACACTGTCCCAGTAAACTACACCGTACAAAAGTTGCATATAGTGCCGGTACAATGGTGAAGACTGAGACATTGTGTGTGTGTGTGTGTGTGTGTGTGTGTGTGTGTGTGTGCGAGCACGCACATGCGTGTGCATGGGCGCACGTGCTGTACTGGTTAGCTCTAAAGAAGGACATCATGAAAAAGCTTAGTTTTTGCGTTTGTGCCTGTCAGCCACTCAACTCTGTAACTATACAATGAGTTGCTATCATTATTCCTTCCATTACATTCATTCAGTACTGACACAAACATTTTTATTCTCTCAATACAGCGAATACATACACTCCTGGAAATTGAAATAAGAACACCGTGAATTCATTGTCCCAGGAAGGGGAAACTTTATTGACACATTCCTGGGGTCAGATACATCACATGATCACACTGACAGAACCACAGGTACATAGACACAGGCAACAGAGCATGCACAATTTCGGCACTAGTACAGTGTATATCCACCTTTCGCAGCAATGCAGGCTGCTATTCTCCCATGGAGACGATCGTACAGATGCTGGATGTAGTCCTGTGGAACGGCTTGCCATGCCATTTCCACCTGGCGCCTCAGTTGGACCAGCGTTCGTGCTGGACGTGCAGACCGCGTGAGACGACGCTTCATCCAGTCCCAAACATGCTCAATGGGGGACAGATCCGGAGATCTTGCTGGCCAGGGTAGTTGGCTTACACCTTCTAGAGCACGTTGGGTGGCACGGGATACATGCGAACGTGCATTGTCCTGTTGGAACAGCAAGTTCCCTTGCCGGTCTAGGAATGGTAGAACGATGGGTTCGATGACGGTTTGGATGTACTGTGCACTATTCAGTGTCCCCTCGACGATCACCAGTGGTGTACGGCCAGTGTAGGAGATCGCTCCCCACACCATGATGCCGGGTGTTGGCCCTGTGTGCCTCGGTCGTATGCAGTCCTGATTGTGGCGCTCACCTGCACGGCGCCAAACACGCATACGACCATCATTGGCACCAAGGCAGAAGCGACTCTCATCGCTGAAGACGACACGTCTCCATTCGTCCCTCCATTCACACCTGTCGCGACACCACTGGAGGTGGGCTGCACGATGTTGGGGCGTGAGCGGAAGACGGCCTAACGGTGTGCGGGACCATAGCCCAGCTTCATGGAGACGGTTGCGAATGGTCCTCGCCGATACCCCAGGAGCAACAGTGTCCCTAATTTGCTGGGAAGTGGCGGTGCGGTCCCCTACGGCACTGCGTAGGATCCTACGGTCTTGGCGTGCATCCGTGCGTCGCTGCGGTCCGGTCCCAGGTCGACGGGCACGTGCACCTTCCGCCGACCACTGGCGACAACATCGATGTACTGTGGAGACCTCACGCCCCACGTGTTGAGCAATTCGGCGGTACGTCCACCCGGCCTCCGGCCTCCCGCATGCCCACTATACGCCCTCGCTCAAAGTCCGTCAACTGCACATACGGTTCACGTCCACGCTGTCGCGGCATGCTACCAGTGTTAAAGACTTCGATGGAGTCCGTATGCCACGGCAAACTGGCTGACACTGACGGCGGCGGTGCACAAATGCTGCGCAGCTAGCGCCATTCGACGGCCAACACCGCGGTTCCTGGTGTGTCCGCTGTGCCGTGCGTGTGATCATTGCTTGTACAGCCCTCTCGCAGTGTCCGGAGCAAGTATAGTGGGTCTGACACACCGGTGTCAATGTGTTCTTTTTTCCATTTCCAGACACTATCCTCATTATATCCCATACATGATTTTGACTCTCTTCTGCGTATCTTGCCCGCAAAGTTCATACTCCTAGCCTCTTCAACCACATCTCTGGTGCTTCACAACATTCTCTGTAACAAGCTACTGCCGAATTGTGTATGTCAGTGCTGGAGGTCTGTTAAGGCCCCCGTAAACGATCAAACATTCTGTGAAACTCAATTACGCTTGTCAAATATTTGGCCAGGTATGGAGCAGTTTCACGTGTTTGTCAAGCATAGATTGTTTCTGATGTGTTTGAGAGAAATTCTGATTGACAGAAAGTTTGACAAGATGGCAGACATTGTATGTGTTGATGTTTCACCACATTTGTTTAGTGAAAAATTGATTTATTATGATTTATCTCATTTTATCGTGAGTTTCTGCTACTATGAAAACTACGATCAAGTATAAAAACAAAATTGCACAGACAATTATTAAAATAGTAGAGGTACCATATCTTTCCTAGCCATATATTACACATGAAGAGGTTATGAACAAAATCAATATTTTACACATACAGTGACGTACAAGTGGAGTGGAATGAAATAAAAGGAATTGAAGTTCTCTGGTTCTTCCATGGACGATATGGGCTATATGTTCCCACATTGAGGTATTTTAATGACCTGTCATTAAATGACCAAGTAGAAGAGAATAAGTTTTTGCATACTTTGTGTCTTCTTTTTCAATGTGAGGTTGAAGTAATGATGAACAAGTTATTAAACGTTTCACTGCCCATCTGCAGGAAGTTTTTTTAATCATCAGGTTCTATCTGAAACATTCCCATTAACAGGTTTCCAGTTGCATATTTCTCATTTTAAACCATTCCCTTGACCAGCATCTTGTTTTCTTCTTCTTTAAACACAGTGCAGAGGCAACGTTAGAAATGCTCTATCAACATCTGTAGCCATTCCCACTAGTGGCAAAAGACAGTGTACAGAATAAGTGTCTGATTCAAAAGTAAGGTTAAATTGACCAGCTTTCTTAGTACACGTATGTGCTTGTTTAACACATTCATGGCTAGACAAGAGTGAACTTGATGGCTAAGTTTGCTCTTTCAGGAGGGACTTAATAACTTTGGACTTAATTTTTTCTTTTTTGAACATAGTGCCAAAGTCAATGCCAGGACTTCTTTGTATGCATTTGTGGCTGTACTCACTATGCTCAAACTACACACGAACACGAATAGTGTCTACTTCAAAGTTAGGTTAAACTGACAAACATTGTTTGAACATGTATGGGGTTGCTTGGCAAATCCATGGCCAGATATGAGCAATTTTATCAAAAACATTTGAGCATTTACAGGGGCCTTTAGCCATTTACACACTGAATCTAATCAGTACTGAGACACCAATGAAAATTTAATCAGTCACTGAGCTGTTGCTTCCCTGTATTGCTTTAGGCACAGTCACAGCTAAAGGTGAATTATGAATAAATCACACAAGGAAGGAACATTAGGATTTAATGTTACGTCCATGGCAAAGTCATTGAAGATGGATCAAGAGTTCAAATACTACAAGGATGGGGAAGGAAATTAGTCATTTTCTTTCCAAAGGCAAGAGCCTGACATTCACCTCAAGGAAATCACAGACAATCCATTGAATGACCAGATACGGGTTTGAACCCCACTCATCCCAAATGCAGGTCCACTGTGCCAGTCACTTGCTTGGTAAGTGAATAAACGAGACATTCTAAGTCTGTCTCCAATAAATAGAATAATGGCACAATAATATTAACATTTGGCAATTGTGGAGACCAGAGTAGACATGTTAGTTTATGCTCGTTTTCATCAGACCAATGTATGTCACTTTCAAGTGTGTGAGAGATCACCACTATCTTGGAAGATGTAATCCTGAGGTCGGGACAAAACTTGCTTTACTGGATGAACAGTACCCTCTTTCTGTATGAGCATAGCACACACTAAAACACACATCATCACTGCATTCAGGCTTGTATGATTCCTCTAGTACAATTCATATAGTATATTAGAGGTTTCGATTAGTCAGGATTTGTTATCCCTGGAGCACTGGGTGTCTCCTCCTGGTTTGTAATATCAGTACTGATGATGAACGGTTTTCTTTTACATAGTTTAGTTCCCACTTTACTACATATGAAGCTGAGCACTGTGGTACACGTCGTCCTGTCACAATAAAAGTTAACATTCTTTTTTCCTTCTTTTCTTTTCTTTTTTCTTTTTTAAGTGGACAAAGTTTCCTACAGTTACGACACTGAATGCTGGAAGATCTGTGATTGTTTTCACAAATGCTCCAACTATGCAGGAATCAATGAACTTGCCACTGTCCGATGTCTTTAAGGTCCAGAAAAATGATTGATTAACGTAATATCGTAGCAATTAGAACACAGTGGAGGCTTATAACAGTTACAGAGATTTCCAGAATGAATTACTTAATAACCCTCCTGGAATAATAAACAAATGTATGCACCTGTATTAATCTATTTCTGAACTTTGGTTCAGAAGTGATTTAAAAAGAAGTGTTAAAGATATAGGAGTTCATAGATGCAAACTGTTTAACCCTCTATTGCATGGCTGTTTTTTAGTACATGAATTTCAGTGGGGGAAAAAATTGCCCTGAGGTAGGGTCTGACACACAAAATACTATGTAACATGTTGAACATATAAATTTTGACTTGAAACTTCCTGGCAGATTAAAACTGTGTGCCGGACCGAGACTCAAACTCGGGACCTTTGCCTTTCGCGGGCAAGTGCTCTACCAACTGAGCTACCCAAGCACGACTCACGCCCCGTCCTCACAGCCTTACTTTTGCCAGTACCTCGTCTCCTAAGGCTGTGAGGCCGGGGCGTGAGTCGTGCTTGGGTAGCTCAGTTGGTAGAGCACTTGCCCGCGAAAGGCAAAGGTCCCGAGTTCGAGTCTCGGTCTGGCACACAGTTTTAATCTGCCAGGAAGTTTCATATCAGCGCACACTCCGCTGTAGAGTGAAAATTTCATTCTAAATTTTGACTTAATCGATATTTTAGGTTTGCTGCCAAATCGAAACAATTTGAAAATACTGATTAATTACCATTACAGTGCCATAGAAACATAATCTTTGTTATCATCAAGCATCATTTCACATACCTTAAAAATCTTAGTGGCAAAAATAATTCTCTCTTTCAGCTTCTTTCGTGTATGTTTACATGCACTAGACCTGCAGCAGAGATTATTGATTTTGAACTATTTCTGCCAACATAATGAAGCTAAACTCAGTTTAGCTTGATGCAGTCGCACTGTATGTGTTACGAGAAGGTGATATCATGCATATATGAGTAGTTTCCCTACCATTATACATAAATTTGTGGTTTGTTGCCAAATGGCAACACCATGCAATACATGGTAAATCATCATCTAACCATACACTGTAACTAAATAATATCTTACTGAACTTCAGGAAAAATTAACACTTACCCATCTGAAAAGTCAATGCCGGAGAAGACATTCGACCATCACCTCCATTTGAAAATGCCAAGACCCTCATGTGATAGATTTTACCTGGTGACAAATTATCCACATATGCTTCTAGCTTTGAACCGACATAAACAATTGTGTCATTTGCTGTGCTCATGTCTTGATCAATCTCCCAAATACGGACCTGGAAAATAAATACATAAATAAATTAAAAATGGAGTGAAATTAAATATATAGAAGATGAAAGGAACAAAGATTTTCAGAAACAAAAAACAATGATATTTTACAAGGCATAACAAAATTATGTTAGTGCAAATCAAAGATGTGATGCGAGGGGTTTCTCTTGACGTACTTGGGAGTTCCAGTTTCAAAATGCTTTAAAAAAGAACCACTGCTCAGAAGGATATCAAATTTGACTGGATTATTATCAAAGAAGGGGGAAAAGTTGTGGAAACAAAAGAATTTAACAAAAATTTTACTGTAGATGGTGCTGCAAGTGGCAGAATATGCAAAATAAAAGATGTGGGTTACACGGCTGTTCCTCAGTCTGTATCTCTGATGTTTGGCATGACTGCCTCAATACATGATTGCACTGCATGTAAAGCTCTTTTACAAGTAACAAGTACAGTAACTGTGTGCCAGTAGCTCTGCAGAAGTTCCACATACTCAAAGGTATGAGAAAAGGTGTTGGTCCGATTGTCTGGAGAAAATGATTATGATATTCACAAAGGGGATTTCTTTGAAAGTGCATTGTGGCAGTAGATGATGTGGCCACAGCACTGTAGGAGGGGTCGAATGGTCGTGTGCAAACATCCAGTGCACGCAGAATTGTCCGAACACTGGACATGCCTGTGAGCAGAGTGCATAAAATTCTTTTTTGAAAAATGAAGAAAACCACTGGACAGTTGCTTAATCCACTATCTTTATTGGGTACATGGCCGTTTCGGACCAGTTACAATTCCACCATCTGGCATAAAAAATAAAATCACTTAATCATGTGGGGTCAACCTCACCCCAATGTTGTCATGGAACCAAAGATTTTGTGTCAAAAATGTAAAATGGACAAAAATTCCATAACAGCCATACCTCTCATGTTGTTATGGAATTTTTGTCCATTTTATTTTCCATGACAACATTAGGGTGAGGATGACCTCAGATGATTATGTGATTTTATTTTTTTTACACCAGATGATGGAACTGTAACAGTTTTGAAACCTGTCGTGTACACAATAGAGTGTGTGGATTAAGCAACTGGACTGCGGTTTTCTTCATTTTTCCAAAAAGGACTTGTCCAGTTGTGACTGCCCCACAAAAACAACTCTTGGTGCACAAAATTCTACGAAGGATCCTGCATTGCTTTCCGTACAAAATAATCCATCTTCAGGGATTGCTTCATGCTTACCTTCCAGTAAAACAAACGTATGTTCTAGAATTTCTTGCTTGCATGGAATTGCACAATGATTTTCCATGAAACATACTGTGGATAGATGAAGCCCATTTCCATCTCCAAGGACACGACAATACGCAGAAATGCAGATTATGGGCAACAGAAAATTGGCTCACACGTCAACTAGTACTGCTTCATTGTGCACAGGTAACTGCATAGTGCAAGTTGATGGCATCATTTGTCGTAGGACCATTTTTTTTTTTAAGTAGATGAGTCCTGTTACTTGTACTGTCAGTAATAAACACTATGAGAATCTTTTGTGCACCAATGTCTTTCTAACCCTTCGACGGCATGGATGCATGGATAGAATCATTTATCATTTTTGTGAAAGACGACGCTCCTCCACACATTGCATAGACAGTGAACCAGTTGCTGCAGAGGCATTTTGGAAATGCCAGAATTATCAGCCATAATTTCCCTACAGCCTGACTATCTAGATCACCTGATACTGTGTGACTTCTAGCTGTGGAGTTATCTGAAAGATGCAGTGTTCAGAGCTCCAATTAAAACCATAGCTGAATTGAAGGTGTGCATTGTGCAAGACATCCTGAACATGACCCCTGCGAAACTCTGCTCTGTTGCGGAACATGCTGTTTCTCAGTTTCAACTTGCAGCAGAAAATGATGGACAGAATACTGAACATATCTCGTGCCAGTCTCACTACAATTAAAAACCAATTTCACTGCTGCTTTTTATGTGGTTTTTGACCTCAGGACAGTTAAAAATTGATGTCATTATTGTTTTTTCCACAGTTTTTGGCCAAAGGAAATTAAAAACTTTTGCCATTGTTGATTTGTACATGGTTTTTGGCCTCAGGACAGTAAAAGCCAGATTCTTCCCATCTGGTGTGGTACTGCCGTGGTGGGTGGTCTTACCTGACTAACAGTGCTGCAACTGCTGAATGTCAGACACGTGTGGTTCTGCACACTGCACACTACAGTTGGTTTAATGTGCAACTCACACCACAGCATTTGTAATGTGATTCGTCTAGCCAAACCCATTTAAATTATGATTCTTACAGTGCTATCTATTGGGAAAATATTTCTTAATTTTCCCCCCATAACATTATCCCCCCCCCCCTTCTTCAATAATATTCTGTTCAAATGTGATGTCATTCTGACCAGTGGTTCTTTTTTTTTACACTGTTTTGTAACTGAAATGTTAATTAAAACCACCCTGTATATTTATAGATATTGGTATCTTTGATTTCATTACAACAATCTATTCTGAGTACAATAATTTCCCACCAACAAACAATACATGAGAGTAGAAACACCATATTTAATAAGAGAACAACAGTTATGTGTTACTGTCAGCTTTAAATTTACCAGTTAGTGTGAAGATAATATATGCATACAATAACAGTAATTATTACACCTATTTGTTATGTCCCACAATGAGAAGAATAAACAAGACAACTTAAAAAAGTAAAACAATTCCATAAAAAGGATGTCGTACCTGATTTGCAAGTTTATATACAGTTGTGATTAGTACATAACTTTTTAAATGTACTGGAAACATTCTTGACAGGAAGATTACTAACTTTATTAAATAAAATAAAATCATTTCAAAGATGTTCAAGTTGATGCTTTGAGCACACTTGTCCAGCAAAAGGTGCCAAAATATTCTCAGTAACATGATGTAGATAATTGTCTCTGGTTTGCACACAAATGGAGTGTTGTCCTGATTCAGAATAGGTCCTTTTTCCAAATTTCAACCACCATACGGTACACAATAAATCAGCTGAACTGCTTTTGTAAGTGTGTGTTCATTTTGACACTGATCCACTACGCACACATTCTTTTGATCAGTTGCTTCTACGCAGTTACCACTTTCAGATGAATTTTTCTGTCATCAAGCCCCATACTGGAGCCACACCAGAAGTCCCGAACAATAGCTGACCAGGCTGTCTGACAATTTGTTTCTTAAGTACACTTTACAGTAGGAATATTAAGTATTGAAAACAATACAATAGTGGCTTTTGCGGCGCGAATGCAAGCCACACTTTTCTTTCCGGTTTTTGGAATCCAAAAAACTGCATGCAGTTTACATTCGGGTGTAAAGCCTAAGAAGTTCCGAAAAATGCCACTAGTTGCTGCCGTAAGTGCTTGTGGCCTTTATTGCTGCTTTTTGCCACTAGAAGCCGCCACAGAAGCCATTGTGTTAGTTTTGAGTAATGAATGTTAACGTATTTTTTATCATGTGTGAATTTAGCAATTCTTCAAATATTCATAGCAATTAAAAAAATCTCTTTACATATATACCATCAAAACGGACGTTTTGAAGAAACTTGACAAGCGTGGCTTTAAATTTCGACAACTCCAGCTAATGAGAGCAGTGCTCGCAAAAACATTTGTTTCAGTTTGCTTTTGAACTTCAGTAAGACATGGAGACAGCAAAACTAACAACTTTCAGCTTGTTTCAGCAACAGGAAAGAATTTTCTGGACCACAACGTGGCTGCCACAATGAGTTGGAATTCGTAGTGAATTTTGTGAGGAAGCAGAAATAATTCAAGTTAAAGCATGTCAGAAAATCCAGGATTTTAAAGGGTGCCACAATTGGGCCAGAAAAATATGGGGAAAAAACTCGTCCCATTTCAGTGCTACATCATCAAACTGCGCACCGGAAATACATGCTGGCTTGTACGGCCGATGGCCATAAACAGCCACCATTCATTTCACATGTAAGACTGGTTCACGGAGGACATGGTTTTAGAGTGGATCAGACCTCTCTGGCAACGTCGTTCTGGTACTTTGCTAGGTTTGCCACGTATGCTTGTGTTAGATTTGTACGCAGATCACTGTACACCAGCTGTGGAGGGGGGGGGGGGTATATTAGCAGAGGTATAAACGGACTTGGTTGTAATTCCAGAATGGATGACGTCCATTCTGCATCCGTTAGATGTTTAAACAAACTTTTTATGGACAAGCGGAAAAATATGTATACATGGTGCCTAATGAAAGAGGATAGGCAATTAACACCTACAGGACATGTTAAACGTGCAAGATGTCTCAAGTGTGCGTGTGCATTAGTCAATCTTGGAAATGTCTCCCAAGTGAAACTGTTCGTCTGGCATTTAAAAAATACTGTATTTCTAACATGCTTGATGGCAGAGAGGATGATACTTTGTACAAAAGTAGCAACAAGGAGTCGCTAGCATTCATAATAAAACATGAAAAATCATGACTGTGCTTCGGTATGCAGTGCAGCGAGCATGCCTGTGACGTCACTGCTCACAGCTCATGTGTGTGTAGATCAGGAATACTATATTTTGATAGATATCGTGAATTTTCACTGTTGTCGGTGTTTTGCGATGTAATTGTAATTTTAGGTGTCCCAAATCCCTGAGAGGTAGGGCCACTTAATATTCTATCTGTGGTGTCACCGCCAGACACCACACTTGCTAGGTGGTAGTTTTAAATCGGCCGCGGTCCATTAGTACATGTCGGACCCGCGTGTCGCCACTTCAGTGATAGCAGACCAAGTGCCACCACAAGGCAGGTCTCGAGATACGGACTAGCACTCGCCCCAGTTGTACGGACGACGTAGCTAGCGATGCACACTGACGAAGCCTCGCTCATTTGCAGAGCAGATAGTTAGAATAGCCTTCAGCTAAGTCAATGGCTACGACCTAGCAAGGCGCCATTAGTAACATTGCATGTATCTAAAGAGTCTCACTTGTATCGCCACAATCTCCAGACGTACCAAAAGGATGGATTAAAGTTAAGTATTCCAGAAGCTACGTACTTTTCTTTATAGCATTCATTACGTATCCTGTTTCAGACCTCACGCCATCCTGCTTTAGCTTAGCGCGTGCCTTTCGGCTTCCTCTCATTGTGTCTAGGCTGTCTTGTCTAGACACAACACTATCCATCATATGATGAGCCATATCTTTCACTTGTAAGTCCGGCTTGAAATCACAGTAAAATTTATTTTATTTTATTTGATTAATTTTTATTTATTTATTTTTTTCTTCTTCTCCGAGTCTCATTTCTGGGGTGCAGCTTGCATTCGAGGTCGACTTGCAATCGGGTAAATACGGTAACTACAGTACTTGTGGTGGCTACTAGCAGGATTTTTCGGAACTTCCGTAGGCTTTGCCTCCAAATGCAAGCATCGTGTAATACGGGCTTTAAGAACCTATGAACTCTAGCATTTATATTGGATACAGTAGATCATCTTCCATATCGATTCCTCGCTACATGCACGAGCAAGCTCGAACTTAGCCGACCATAGCCAAATACTAGCAATGTACAGCGTGCTAACACTTGCGCCGCTTTGCATGCTTGCACGTGGCCAAGCTCTGTCTGAGTCTGTACGTTCATAGCAGCATTACAGTACAGCGTCAGTTTATGCAAGTTTGCATCAGTTCGTGTATTACTGTGTACTGCGTGGAGAATCCAGCTGTGTATCAGTTTGCTCACTCACATTCATTGTTGTAGTGAAATTGACTATGGCAACAAAAAGAAAAACTCTATCTGTCACGGAGAAAGTGAACTTGATTCGGGAAGTGGAGAGAAACGCAAATGTGCCCGTAAGTGAAATGGCTCTATGCCTGGGACTTGCACAGTTTTCATTCTCAGGAATATTGAAGAATAAGGAGAACATTCTGGATCGAGAAACACAGTGCAGTTTAAAAGCAAAGCAGAGGAAAAAATGTTAAAAAGTCGCTGTATGAAGAAATGGAATCGAAGCTACTGGAGTGGTTCAAGAGAGCACTTGCTGAAAATTTACCAATCGATGGGGCATTGATAAAAATGAAAGCATCTACAATATCAGGGAAACTTGGGCTAACAGAATTCAAAGCTTTGGATGGTTGGCTGGATACGTTCAAAAAATGCTATGGGATAACTTGCAGGGCAGTATGTGGAGCGAGTACTGCAGTTAGTGATGAAAGTGTTGGACACTGGAAAGAAGAGGTGCTGCCACCCCTCTTGGAAGATTTCGAATCTCGGGATGTGTACAATGTGGATGAAACAGGCCTGTTTTACCAACTCATGCCCTCTAAAGCCCTAAGTGTTAAAGGAGAAGCATGCCATGGAGGAAGAATGAGCAAGCAGAGATATACTGTTCTCTTATGTAGCAATGCAGATGGCAGCGACAAGCTGGATCCCACAGTAACTGGAAAGTTCCACAAACCACGTTGCTTTAAGAACAGTGCTACGCTGCCATCTAAGTATTATAGCAACAAAAGTGCTTCGATGACTGCGGACTTGTTCAAAAAGTTCTTGCAAGCTTTTGATGCACGAATGGGTGCTAAAAACAGGAAGGTTGTTCTCTTTGTGATCAAGTGTCCTGCTCATCCAACAGACTTAGGATTTCTGCAGAATGGGAAAGTGCATTTCTTTCCTGCAAATTGCACTAGCAGACTCCAGCCCATGGATCTAAGGGATTATTCATAGCCTGAAAACCAAGTATTGGAAAGCTCTTCTCCTGAAAGCACTTGCTTATTGATAGGAATGAAGTGCTTAAATTGAACATCCTGCAACCAATACATATGCTCACAGGAGCTTGGAAAATGGTAACTAAGGAAACTATGTCAAATTGCTTTCATAAGGCTGGATTTAATGAAATGAGCACTCACAACAAAGACGGTGACAAAGCAGTAGCGGAATGCACAATTGGGTGCAGGTATCTAACAATTTACCCATCACTTTTGATGAATTTGTGGCTTGTGATGATGATGCCATCACTGCATACATCTGACATGTTGAGGAAATCTACGGAGCTGAAGTAAAGCAGAATGATGAAGATATTGAAGAAGATGACGATATTGGGGATGAAGAAATGCAAACACTGTCATTCAGTGAAGCTATTGCCAGCATCAACATTGTCCAGAGATTTGTCACAGCACTTGAAGTGGACAGCCCTGTTATAGACAAAGTAAATCAATAGGAGATGGACACTTTGAACCTAAAATCCAACAGTGCTAAAAAGCAGACTATCATTTTTGATTAAAGGTATCTCAAGAAACAAGGCACTGTGAAAGTTGTGTAAATATGTGTTGTACATAAGAAAAGTAACTCGATTTATTATATTACTGTAATTGTGTAAGTATTTTGTGGATGTTTTAATCTTTTAGTGTGCTGGGAAACTATGATCTTTGACTACTGTATTAGTGCTACAAAAAAAGTTGTAACTACAGTACAGTGTGTAGGGTAGGTATCTCCTCGTTTTATTGTTGTTATTGTGTAAATTATGCATGTTGGTGCAATTCATGTCAATACAGGCAAAGAGTTCTGGAAAAGGATTTCTTTATATCGAAACCTCGATTTAAGGTAAACCCCCATTTAAGGTTAAAAGATTCTGGTCCCTAAAAAAACGTTAAATAGGGGTTCTACTGTAGTTGAGAGGTCAGTACAAGTAAACTTTGGGGCTATGGCAGGAATGAGGGGCTCTTATTTAACAGTTATACTTCATAATAACATTTGTTTCAGTGGACCTGTACAGAAGAAAATTCTCCAACAAACTGTCCAAATTTGGAGGCCCATGCCATCACAGCCTGTCTACCTCAGTCAATCCACTGCCTCAATCCCCTCTAAGCAAAACACATATATGATGTCACTGCAATGTATCTGCAATTGTACTCACGGATGTGGACAACCTCATATCAGACAGAGCATGTTTAGTGGGGTCATGTTAAATCCCACAGTGTCAGCCTTGAAGAGAGAATATTTTCAGTGTATAGAAATTTAATTATGGAGTATGTGAAGGCACTATATTAGGGCCATTATTATTATTATTATTATTATTGTAAGCATTAAAATTTATTACAGTCAGGAACAGGGGCCATGTTGTTTGCATATTATGTTAGACTTTTAATTAAAGACTACAATTACATCAATTTATAGCTACAAGTACCTACAGCACTCATTGTACCAGTGTTCCAGTTCAACTGGAGTGATGATTCCTGTCAGGTGGAGTGGGTGAGGGGAAATAGGGGTGGTTGGTTGGTTTGGGGAAGGAGACCAGACAGCGTGGTCATCGGTCTCATCGGATTAGGGAAGGATGGGGAAGGAAGTCGGCCGTGCCCTGTCAGAGGAACCATCCCGGCATTTGCCTGGAGTGATTTAGGGAAATCACGGAAAACCTAAATCAGGATGGCCGGACGCGGGATTGAACCGTCGTCCTCCCGAATGCGAGTCCAGTGTCTAACCACTGCGCCACCTCGCTCGGTGGAAATAGGGGTGGTATGGAGGCTTGGAGGGAAGGGTGCTGTAACTTTTGCACAGTCTTTTACGTGGGCCACCAACCAACTGTCCAGCCAAATTAATGAGCATTGCCAAACTGTGGCAATGAGTGATGTTGACGACTTAGTAGTGGAACACACTGTCGAGCACGGCATGCTCGACTTCACTGGCTGCTTCAAAACCTATGCTATCTAGATACAGCACTGATACCAACTTCTCTTAATTATGTAGATGGAAGTAGATGTACTCTTGGCGTCAATCTCAGCTAGCCCCTCTGCCCTATCCACCTCCAACCCTGTTCCCATGCCCCTCACTTCACTCATTTTACACTGCAACCGTCCTCTCTGCAGTCTCCCTCTTCCTGTGTTCATTTTCCCCCTCCCAGTCCACTCCTCCAGGTCACTGTGTGCCACAAGCATCTCCTCCTGCTTCAGCCGTTAGAGTGAGTGTACTGGCGCTATATTCCTATTGCATCTGTTTGCTGCCTCTTCCTCTCCACAGCCCCTCATGCCAAGTACTGCTACATTGTAGACATTTCTGTGTGTGTGTGTGTGTGGGGGGGGGGGGGGGGGGGGGGAGAGGCGCATGTGTCCGAGACTATTAACTTGCCAATGAGGTGGTCTTAATTCTCTATTTACTGCATCGGTGTATAACACAACAACACAGAGATACAGAATAAATTGGATGGCTTACAATTTGGTGTAGCTGTGCTCTATATGGGGTATCCAAAGCAACTGGGCTATATATTTTAGAGGAATCTAAACTGAATACTTTGTCAATGAATATTTATTTTTTAAATGATTAATGGAAAATCTCATATAAAGATGTGAAACAAATACTAACAAAGAGATAGAGGGGCTGGCCAGTACTTACCTCAGCTCAGTACAGCCGATAGATACACATAAAACAGAACTGAAAATTTACGTTCCTAGCTTTTGGAACAAATGTTCCTTCATTGGGGAGGAGAGAGGGGAAAGAAAGGGAAGAAGGGAAAGGAGATTCAGTTACTCAAAACCCAGGTTATGAAGCAACAGGGAAAGGAAAATAGGGAGGGTAGCAAGGATGGAGGCATGGTTGTCAGAGGGAAGCCAAAGATATTCTACTGTAAGTACTGTGCCAGCTTCAAACCAAAGAGGATGCATACAGAAGTAAAGAGGTATATAGTATAAAGATAAACACAACTATGTAGGATGAAAACATGCGTGAATGGCTAAAGAGGAAAGGGAAAGAGAAGAAGACTGAAGAGTGAATGGGAGTGAGGTTGTTTAACGTAGGTTCAGTCCAGGGGGATGGCGGGATGAAAGGATGTGTTGGAGTGCAAGTTCCCATCTCCACAGTTCAGAGGGACTGGTGTTGGGTGGGAGAAGCCAAATGGCACATACAGTGTAGCAGGTTCCTAGGTCCCTAGAATTATGCTGGAGGGCATGCTCCGCTACTGGGTATTGGGCATCTCCTAGGCGGACAGTTCGTCTGTGTCCGTTCATGCGCTCAGCCAGTTTAGTTGTTGTCATGCCGATGTAAAAGGCTGTGCAGTGCAGGCATGTCAGTTGATAAATGACATGTGTAGTTTCACACGTAGCCCTGCCTTGAATTGTGTATGTTTTACCAGTAGCGGGGCTGGAGTAGGTGGTTGTGGGGGGATGCATGGGGCAGGTTCTGCAGCGGGGTCGGTTACAGGGGTAGGAACCGCTGGGTAGAGAAGGTAATCTGGGAATATTGTAGGGTTTAACAAGGATGTTACGGAGGTTAGGGGGGCGACGAAAGGCAACTCTGGGTGGTGTGGGGAGAATTTTGTCCAGGGATGATCTCATTTCAGGGGTTGACTTGAGAAAGTCATATCCCTGGCGGAGTAATTTGTTGATGTTTTCGAGGCCAGGATAATATTGGGTGACAAGGGGGATGCTTCTGTGTGGTCTGGGGGTAGGAACATTGTTGTTGGACGGGGAGGAATGTATTGCTCGGGAAATCTGTTTGTGGACAAGGTCTGCAGGATAGTTGCGGGAGAGGAAAGCACTGGTCAGGTTATTGGTGTAATTGTTGAGGGATTCGTCACTGGAGCAGATACGCTTGCCACGAATACCTAGGCTGTAGGGAAGGGAGTGTTTGATGTGGAAAGGATGGCAGCTATCAAAGTGAAGGTACTGTTGCTTGTTTGTGGGTTTGATATGGACAGAGGTGTGGATGTGAGCTTCAACAAGATGAAGGTAGAAGGTAGGGGTACGTGGCTCAGGTGGAGTGAGTAAATCTATGGAAGTCGTTGTGAGGCCTTGTGAGGGACCTTGGATTTTTAGGATTTTTTGCAGCTCAGTCTGGATGGAGGGAATGGGGTCCTGGGTAACAGCTTTGTAGGTTGAGGTGTCAGAGAGTTGACGCAGTCCTTCTGCCACATACTCCACACGGTCAAGTACGACAGTTGTGGAGCCTTTATCCGCCGGGAGGATGACAATAGAGCGGTCTATTTTCAGCTCCTTAATGGCACGGGATTCAGCTGGGGTGATGTTGGGGGTTGTCGGGATGTTCTTCAAGAAGGACTGGGAGGCAACACTGGATGTGAGGAATTCCTGAAATGTCTGCAAGGGATGGTTTTGGGGGAGGGAAGGAGGATCCCTTTGAGAAGGCAGTCGGAACTGTTCTAGACAGGGTTCAACACTGGGTCTAGTATTTGGGGGCTGTGTTTGGGTAGTGAAGTGATATTTCCAGTTGAGGTTCCGGGTGAATGAGAGGAGATCTTTAACCAGGGCAGTGTGGTTGAATTTAGGCATGGGGCTAAAGGTTAAGCCTTTTGATAGAACAGATGTCTCTGGAGGAGAGAGGGATCTGGAGGTTTAGGACTGAATTGGGACTGGTGATATGTGGCATTTGACTGTGGTTATAGTTGAGATTTGGTCTGTGTGGGGTATGTGCTGGGATGGGGAGATTGAGTAGGGTGGCTAGGCTAGGTTTGTTGGCTATGAGGGGGGTTTGTTGAAGGTTCTGTTGTGGTTGGTGTTTGTGAGGGATAGGGAGAGGGACCCCACTTCTTAGGTGTTGCACTAGCACTGTGGACAGTTTTTTCAGGTGGTGTGTGGCATGGAACTCAAGTTTGCAGCTGGCTTCTAGGATGATGTTCCTCAGTGTGTTCTCCAAGCAAGGGTTTGAGAGGTGGAGGACTTTGAAGAGAGATAGGAGCTGTTGGGAGTGGTGGTTACATGAAGTAGTGTAGAGATTCAGGACAAGTTGGGTATGGGGTTAAGGATTGAAGGTTCTGGAAGTCCAGGAGAGACTGGTGGAAGGAGGAATTGCACCCGGAGATGGGAACTTATAAGGTAAGCCCTTTAGGGGTAATTCCAAAGGTTAAGCAGGACCGGAGGAAAAGTATGTGGGATTGCAGTTTGGCTACGGTGAATGCATGTTTCCGGAATGAATGTAAATAATGTGGTATAGGATTAGGGTACATAGTGGGTAACTGATGGGTAGGGGAATTAAATAACTAAAGTTGAAATAGTAATCATAAGAAGGAATAAATAGGAATAAAACACGGAGGGAAGGACGAGAAGGAAGATCTTCCAAAGGAAGATCTTCCAAAAACCTCGTTCCTTATCACACTTACCAACTTCATCCTCACCCATAATTACTTCACTTTTGAAGGCCAGACCTACAAACAAATCAGGGGAACGGCCATGGGAACCAGGATGGCTCCGTCCTATGCCAACCTCTTCATGGGCCGCATGGAGGAGGCTTTCCTGAAGACCCAACAGCTGCTTCCCCTGGCCTGGTATAGGTTTATAGATGACATCTTTGTGGTCTGAACTCATGGTGAAGAAACACTCCTTAATTTCCTCCATAACCTCAACTCCTTTTCGAATCTGAATTTCACCTGGTCCTTCTCCAAAACCCAAGCCACCTTCCTGGATGTTGACCTTCATCTTGTTGAAGCTCACATCCACACCTCTGTCCATATCAAACCCACAAACAAACAACAGTACCTTCACTTTGATAGCTGCCATCCTTTCCACATCAAACACTCCCTTCCCTACAGCCTAGGTATTCGTGGCAAGCGTATCTGCTCCAGTGACGAATCCCTCAACAATTACACCAATAACCTGACCAGTACTTTCCTCTCCTGCAACTATCCTGCAGACCTTGTCCACAAACAGATTTCCCGAGCAATACATTCCTCCCCGTCCAACAACAATGTTCCTACCCCCAGACCACACAGAAGCATCCCCCTTGTCACCCAATATTATCCTGGCCTCGAAAACATCAACAAATTACTCCGCCAGGGATATGACTTTCTCAAGTCAACCCCTGAAATGAGATCATCCCTGGACAAAATTCTCCCCACACCACCCAGAGTTGCCTTTCGTCGCCCCCCTAACCTCCGTAACATCCTTGTTAAACCCTACAATATTCCCAGACTACCTTCTCTACCCAGCGGTTCCTACCCCTGTAACCGACCCCGCTGCAAAACCTGCCCCATGCATCCCCCCACAACCACCTACTCCAGCCCCACTACTGGTAAAACATACACAATTCAAGGCAGGGCTACGTGTGAAACTACACATGTCATTTATCAACTGACATGCCTGCACTGCACAGCCTTTTACATCGGCATGACAACAACTAAACTGGCTGAGCGCATGAACGGACACAGACGAACTGTCCGCCTAGGAGATGCCCAATACCCAGTAGCGGAGCATGCCCTCCAGCATAATTCTAGGGACCTAGGAACCTGCTACACTGTATGTGCCATTTGGCTTCTCCCACCCAACACCAGTCCCTCTGAACTGTGGAGATGGGAACTTGCACTCCAACACATCCTTTCATCCCACTGAAGCTGGCACAGTACTTACAGTAGAATATCTTTGGCTTCCCTCTGACAACCATGCCTCCATCCTTGCTACCCTCCCTATTTTCCTTTCCCTGTTGCTTCATAACCTGGGTTATGAGTAACTGAATCTCCTTTCCCTTCTTCCCTTTCTTTCCCCTCTCTCCTCCCCGATGAAGGAACATTTGTTCCGAAAGCTAGGAACGTAAATTTTCAGTTCTGTTTTATGTGTATCTATCGGCTTTACTGAGCTGAGGTAAGTACTGGCCAGCCCCTCTATCTCTTTGTTAATATTTATTTTTTTATTGACATAAACAACATACATCTCATAGTAGCAGTTTAAGCTCAAAGCAATTGTTAAAAGTGATAATCATCAGCACTGATGTGTGCATTACCATGCCGCATAAAATTTTCACTATCTCAAATATGCCTGTTGCAATTTGTACAACGAGACTCAGTTTCTACTGAGATTTCATGCACCAATGACTTCCATGTATTCCCATAGGTATCTAGATATCTATCTAGAGAGGATGGTGGCAGTGTGAAATGAGTGAAGTGAGGGACGTGGGAATAGGTGTGGAGATGGATACTGGACAGAGGCTAGCTGTGATTGAGGCCAGGAGTACATGTTGTAAGGACAACTCCCACCTACACAATTCAGAGAAGTTGGTATCGGGGCTATATCTAGATAGCAGTGATCACACTGGCCACAGGGCAGGACTTCCACTTTTAGTACAATATCTGTTGCTCAGATATTCACAAACCTTAATGTTGAAATAGGATGGTACACTGCTGTGACAAAATTGCATCTTATGGTGGACAAGAGATACAGTCTCCAAAAACTATGGCAGCACATTTCAAATTAATATCAAGTAACAAGCACCATTAAAACAAGGTGGCAGCTAATGACTTTCAATTAGTTCATCTTGTACATTTCCAGTCCATAAACTGTGTGGGAATCATTGCTAGTGATCAGACAGAAATGTGGTGTATGGATTTTCATCATTTCAAACACGGTTATTGTGGCAGCTTAAATACCATCACAATTATTAGAGACCTCATTCATGAAAAGTATAAACACCAAGAAGTTCGGCACTGCATAAATGAGCTGGATATCCACTGACTGAATTGAACTATAGGTTCAAAATCACAGGGCCTCATTGCTTGCAAATGCTGCTTTTGCTGTTTCACAGTGCTCTACAAATTGTGTTCTTCAGTGAGCACTTCATGGGCAACTTGACAAGTGCTCATTAATCAATTCTCTTCTATTTTCCACATGACATCACTCCTCAAATTCTGAAGAGTAACCAATTCTTTTTTGATGACTGGCCA
Organism: Schistocerca americana; assembly: GCF_021461395.2. Classification (NCBI taxonomy): domain Eukaryota; kingdom Metazoa; phylum Arthropoda; class Insecta; order Orthoptera; family Acrididae; genus Schistocerca; species Schistocerca americana. The sequence continues at coordinate 303,487,396 of NC_060130.1, forward strand.
ACTGTGTGTAGCTTTAAGCCAGTTTCTCAAATGTTTCTATCTGTGGTCATAAATTTCTTCTAATCAGAATAACGTCTGTTAAACTTCTGTCTGTACGCTCATTCAGATTTCTGGATACTACATTCTACTGTACCATGTATTAAATTCATGTCTTTGATAACCAGTATGAATAAATAGTGGTAAAATCCATTATGATTACATCAAAGATGATCAAGTAGTTTTTTTAAAAAGCAGCACCACCAACATGAATGTGGTAGGCACTTAATTGTTATGAAAAATAATCAAACATGTGCCTCATAAATATTGGCTATTACAGTTTTATTTATTTTGATTTACATGCTACTAACCTCATAATGTCATTGGTCAGTATTGTATGACAATTTCTACATTTCTAATATGCACATTAAAAGTAGAAAAAAAAAAAAACCTATTCTTAGCTTATGGAACTGCAAGCTCCTTCCCCAGGGAGGAAAATGGGATAGATTTTGGAATGTTGTGAAGGAGGGGAGAGTCACTCAGACCTGAGGTTGAGATGGACCCAGCAGTTGTTAGGCTGAGGGGAGACAAATACGAAGGGGAAGGAATCAGAGTCAGAGTTCAAAGATAGTAAGCACTGAGCTAGCTTTTGTTTGAAAACAATGGAAGGACAGACTGAGAAGTAAATGACCTTTACTTTTCATGTGTCTATCGCCAGTAGTTAAATTTTGCCTCCTGAATATCAGTAGTGGCCAGCCATTGTGTCTCCGTGTAATTTTACCATTTTCTCAATCAAATTATCTTTTTAAAACAACTTATGTTTCTTTTTTTCTTTTTTTTTAAAAAAAAAACCTAGTACAGAGCTCGCCAATGCTACTTACAATAACTGTATTTGTGGATTTTCCAAGAATTTGTGTACACTACTGTATTTGTCACACAAACATCACGACCAACTACACATCAAACAATCTGTTAAGACATACCTTAAAACCAATGACTGGTTCTTCCTCTGCTGATGGGGCAACATATCGCCACAGTACCTTGACAGTTGTAGGGTTCACCCCAAATACTTGCACTGTCGATGGAGGCTTTTGAGGAGCTTTCCTGTATGTTCGCTCTGAAATTAAATGTCAGAAACTGTAAATAATTTATTAATTTCTTATTCATTTGAATATGCTACTCTTTATTGCCTTAAGGTAACTTCAGAGCTAGGGTGTACAAAGCAGTTACGAAAAACAACAATAAAATTACTACAACATGACTGTCACAGACACAACAAATCATTTTGTTAACAGTGGAAAATTAAATACTAATTGCTGTCATTGCGCCGGCCGAAGTGGCCGTGCGGTTAAAGGCGCTGCAGTCTGGAACCGCAAGACCGCTACGGTCGCAGGTTCGAATCCTGCCTTGGGCATGGATGTTTGTGATGTCCTTAGGTTAGTTAGGTTTAACTAGTTCTAAGTTCTAGGGGACTAATGACCTCAGCAGTTGAGTCCCATAGTGCTCAGAGCCATTTGAACCATTTTGTTGTCATTGCAATCTAAAGCAGTGCATGACACAGAAATTACACAAAACATGTAACTGATAATAATACAGTCATTTCATCAGTATACATGCTACAAAAAGCAGTCATTGTGAGTTGCAATATCATAGGTACATCAAGAAACATAAGAGGGTTGGCAGTGGCTGGGGGAGGGTGGGGGTGGGGGGACGGATTTCACCAAAGTGATGACCTGTACATATATTGATCATCATATCCATAAATGAAATATGATGCTCTCCACATTTTTATTTATGCTTTGTTTATTTTCACAACTTCCCTAAATACGAAATCTCATCCACTGGTTCTATGACCTGATTGTTAATGTTTTCTGTCTTCTTTCTGAATTGTTGGCTGCACATTCTTTACATCTTATTCTACATCTACATCTACATTTATACTCCGCAAGCCACCCAACGGTATGTGGTGGAGGGCATTTTATGTGCCACTGTCATTACCTCCCTTTCCTGTTCCAGTCACGTATGGTTCGCGGGAAGAACGACTGCCGGAAAGCCTCCGTACGTGCTCAAATCTCTCTAATTTTACATTCGTGATCTCCTCGGGGGGTATAAGTAGGGGGAAGCAATATACTCGATACCTCATCCAGAAACGCACCCTCTCGAAACCTGGACAGCAAGCTACGCCATGATGCAGAGCGCCTCTCTTGCAGAGTCTGCCACTTGAGTATGCTAAACATCTCCGTAACGCTATCACGCTTACCAAATAACCCTGTGACAAAATGCGCTGCTCTTCTTTGAATCTTCTCTATCTCCTCTGTCAACCTGACCTGGTACGGATCCCACACTGACGAGCAATACTCAAGTATAGGTCGAACGAGTGTTTTGTAAGCCACTTCCTTTGTTGATGGACTACATTTTCTAAGGACTCTCTCAATTAATCTCAACCTGGTACCCGCCTTACCAACAATTAATTTTATATGATCATTCCACTTCAAATCGTTCCGCACGCATACTCCCAGATATTTTGCAGAAGTAACTGCTACCAGTGTTTGTTCCACTATCATATAATCATACAATACAGGATCCATCTTTCTATGTATTCGCAATACATTACATTTGTCTATGTTAAGGGTCAGTTGCCACTCCCTGCACCAAGTGCCTATCCGCTGCAGATCTTCCTGCATTTCGCTGCAATTTTCTAATGCTGCATCTTCTCTGTATACCACAGCATCATCCGCAAAAAGCCGCATGGAACTTCCGACACTATCTACTAGGTCATTTATATATATTGTGAAAAGCAATGGTCCCATAACACTCCCCTGTGGCAAGCCAGAGGTTACTTTAACGTCTGTAGATGTCTCTCCATTTAGAACAACATGCTGTGTTCTGTTTGCTAAAAACTCTTCAATCCAGCCACACAGCTGGTCTGATATTCCGTAGGCTCTTACTTTATCAGGCGACAGTGCGGAACTGTATCGAACGCCTTCCGGAAGTCAAAGAAAATGTCATCTACCTGTCAGCCTGTATCTAATATTTTCTGGGTCTCACGAACAAATAAAGCGAGTTGGGTCTCACACGATCGCTGTTTCCGGAATCCATGTTGATTCCTACAGAGTAGATTCTGGGTTTCCAGAAATGACATGATACGCGAGCAAAAAACATGTTCTAAAATTCTACAACAGATCGATGTCAGAGATATAAGTCTATAGTTTTGTGCATATGCTCGACGACCCTTCTTGAAGACTGGGAATATCTGCGCTCTTTTCCAATCATTTGGAACCTTCCGTTCCTCTAGAGACTTGCGATACACGGCTGTTAGAAGGGGGGCAAGATCTTTCGCGTACTCTGTGTAGAATCGAACTGGTATCCCGCCAGGTCCAGTGAACTTTCCTCTGTTGAGTGATTTCAGTTGCTTTTCTATTCCTTGGACACTTATTTAGATGTCAGCCAATTTTTTGTTTGTGCGAGGATTTAGAGAAGGAACTGTAGTGCAGTCTTCTTCCTCTGTGAACTTTCAAACTTACTATATTAAGTTCTTCCAATATTAAAGTTTTTGTGCACTAGAGGCAAACAGGTAGTCCAACATGTTTTTCATTTATAAGGACATGAAAGCTTCCTTTAGAGCTACAGAGAATACTTTTAGTGATATGGCATCTGCTTACATGACTCTTGTTTCACCTTCAAATTTTCTATTACCCTGATGAAGTCTAACTGAAGCTGTACCATTAATGTACATATTCTTCCTCAAACTAATACATACTTAATCAATACCTTGTTTATATAGGGCTCTTAATACAAATTCTGTTGATACTGAGTCCACAGCTTTCTCAAAACCTACAAATCACAGACAGAGTACTAATCTACACTCATTGCTACATTCTATAATTTTGTTCATGACTTGCAAATGGACTATTGCGTTATATCCACTTCTAAAGACAGTTTTTTCTTTTGGTTGCTGATCTCATACAGACAGTCGGTAAATAATATTGGAAGTTCCTTTTGTAGAAGGAAAAACCACCCTAGTTGCAAATTTTTACTTTTTTATTCATTCTATGACTAGTTTCGGGCCGAGACCAGTTTTCAAATCATCATAACAAAGTCGAAAATGGCATTTCTGAAGATATAAAAAATGTACAATGAACATTTACAGTGCATACAGATATTACCTTGACCCGACCACTGCCAATTATTCTGAAACATGTGCCTTTACTTTCATCCTACCTTAAATGGCTTTATACAGGGTGAAGCAAAATTTGCACACTTGGGCTTCGCAGCGCGACTCCTCACACGCCAATGATAAAAACATGCCTCACACAAAATTTCGTCCAGCGACTACAACCGGCAGAAAAAGGACATTAAAGAGTGGCAATATGGCAACACTGTAACCACATGTATGGTAACTACCTGTGTCAGCACATCTTAGTTCTGCTGGTTCTGTCCACATACTGTAGCACATTAATTCCAGAGATGGAGGTGCACCATCATGTTGGAACCATATCCTCCGCCGAACATGTAGTGTAACATCTTCCAGGGCATCAGACAGATAGTTTGAGATGAATGCGTGAACATGTAGGGGCCCAAACACCTTTCGCCCAATATTCCGGCCCAGATGTTGATGCCGAATCGAACTTGATATCCACATTCGCGGGTAACATGCAGGTTAACCTCACGCCAATGGTGGGCACTGTGCATATGGAAGAGACCCGCATGACTGAATGCTACTTCAGCCGACTGTATTATGGTGTTCACAAAGTCATGGTTGGCTTCCTGTTGTTGTTGGAATCATCCGCTGATGGCAATGTGCAGAATGGAGGTGTTGCATGAAAGCATAATGATAGGGGTGCCGCCCATGCCAGTACAGCATGTTAACGACCATGCATTGCGAGACACGCAGCTGCCTTGCTATGCTACGTGTACTTCGCTGAGGTTCTTTGTGTATGACCTCCAGAATAGCTTCCTCAGTAGCTGGGGTGTGGTGAGTCCATGGATGACCTCTGTCACACGATGGTAGAAGGAGAGAACCTGACACCTGAAGGCACAGATCCAGACAACGAAACACATTTTTATCTGGATGGCATCGACGAAGATATCTAGCTGCATATTCATGAGTGGAAACACCAGCCCAGTTATCAGATGCACGAAGGACCAGAAGCATATCCACAAATTCATCGTTTGTGTATGCCACATGTCTGTCACACTGGTGTAGAGGTTTACAATGATAAAATTCGATGCATGTACGCATGTGCATTGCAATCTGTCATGGGGGTGTTACTTCGCTCGCAACTAGTCCCTGTCTGATGGACAGCGCATACAGTATAAACAGCCGTCAGTCCTGCATGTTGTTCCATCTAACGGCATTAGCCCCTCCGACAGATATTGTTCTGTAGGATTCATCCCTACACCGCTAATTGTGAAATGTTCAGTTTCGAATTACACTGTTTCCCTAGTGGAAATGGACGTGATGTTTCCACAATCTCATCGATAGAATAATAATAATAATAATAATAATAATAATAATGCATTGAGAAACGTACTGAACATCATGCGGTTACCAGACTCAATGTCAAAAGGCATAATTAGTGGAACCAGGGTGATAACACATACAAATAGTAACAGAGTTTGGAACTATTCGCAAAGCATGTTGCTAGTCCTACTGGTAACGTAGGACCCTAACGAAATGTAATGTACCTGAACGAGGCAAGAATAATAGTTGGTACTAATCTATGGGACCACTGGAGGAGGGTACAAAGAAAACAGGTTTCGCATATAGTAGACGAAGTGATGTGAATAAATTCACACCCACGTCTTGGAAAGAGCTTCATTCGAAGTTGACCAATCTTCCATTTCTACGATTGTAGTATGTAAGCACAAATGTTTTCTAGAGGACCCATAGCAATCGCTGTTGACGATTAAGATGCCAGAAACCATACCACCTGGACTACATTTACCAAATAAAAAACATATGCTCCGACCCAGGATCGAACCATCGACATCCTGCATGCTAACCCAAAACTCTATCCACTGCAGCAACTGTAGAGCACAACTAAAATGTGCTTCAGAGGTAGTTACCATACTTGTGGTTACAGTGTGTCTTTAACGTCCTTTTTCTGCCGGATATACTCGCCAGATGAAATTTTGTGAGAGACATTTTTTTATCGCTGGCATGTGAGGAGTCATGCTGCGAAGCCCGAGTGCGCGAATTTCGCATCACTCTATACACCTCATTTGGCATTACTTTCAGAACGTCATTTTTTTATTATTAACTGTCTATAACTTTGATTCATCTACTGAACTATATATGTTTAAAAAATTGTCAAATGGTTGTACAGTAATCTCTCTGTTATTAGTTATTGCACCATCTGCCATCTTAACTGACAGTGTGTGATGCTAATGCAACATAAGTTTCTGTTCTATTTTCTTCATGATCTTCTTGTTTTCAATTATTTCTCTTACCAAAATTTCATGCACCTTCTCACATACTCTTAAATGAAACACAATGAATTTTGCACTAATTATTTTATAATAACCGTATTTTGTGTGTTCATTGTCAATTGGTGAGATAAACAAAGTGATCGCACACATTAGCTAAACCACAGGAAAAAATATATACAAACTAAATATCATCATGCTTCTTCTGATGAAAAAAGTATCAAATAATTGCAATCTACATCAATACAGATAATAGCACAACATTACCTAAGAATCTCTCACTTTCAGGGCCTTCTCCTGCAGAATTATAAGCCATGACTTTCACATAATAATACGTGTCTGGTTCCAGGCCAACTACAATTGCCCAAGGCCGAGTGCTACGGCTAAGGTAATAAACAGCATCTTCTTCACGGTTCTTTTCCTTCCAATATTTCAACTGAAAAATGACAGCATGTAAGTACATACATTACAACAGGTATTGAAGCACAATTAAATTTACACTAATCAATACAAAAGTTAACCTTATTCTAATAATATAATTTTCAACATTTTATGATACAACAGGTTCTCATAATTTTTTATTGAATTTTTAAACGAAAAACATTTTCCTCACAGTCTGTTGTTTTATTTTGCTTGGAGTACTTATAATTTTTATGCCATTTGCTACACATTTTGTGCAGTTAGTGTGTAGAGGCAACACTTCTTACTTTAGTGATGCCTTCCCTGAAAATCTGACTTCATCTTACTTGCTCTCATATGCACTGCTAATCTGAATCTCCAGACTGTCCCTTCAGTCCAATCTGTCTGAATTGTGCAGTGCAGGTGTACGATCCTATTTTTTAAAGAACAGGAAGCATGGAAGAAAGTGTATTATCACCTGTCTTTTACATACGCTCATTATGTATAACATGGCTGGCAGCAACTCATAAGAAAGAGGTATGTAATAAAGGATTTCTCGCAGTTAATGGAATGAATTTTTGTAATAATCCTTTCAGCATTAGATGTGACGATCTTCACAATTCACAGGAAGTTACCACCTGAATTATGATGACAACTGTCCAGAGAAAAACAGATTTTTGCTGTTGGCTCAATCATTCTGAGTCTACTCAAACATGTTTACAGTACCTGACATCTTTAACACTCACCCTATGTCCAATGAGCTTTCCACGTATCATCTCCCTACTCTGATTGATAGGTACCCAACTGACATTTAGAGCAGTGGAGTTGAATGCTCTGGCTGATACTTGCTGTGGAGCAGCTTGAGGCATGTCTTCTGCACTGTATATTGTCACTATTTTTGATTCAGGTCCATACCCGACTTCATTCACAGACTGGAAAAAAAAAAAATTCAATTACACTCAAGTCAACTATGTTTAACTTGAACTTAAACTCTAAAAACAGGTTCCTGTCATACAGAGCCTCTGCAGTGAAATGTTTGCTTCTTAGAACCGCTTCTATTTCCTCACAGGAGCAAACTTCTGTTCTACTGATTGCTTCCTTTGGTCCTTCCCTTAGACCTTAGATTAGACTGACAGAGTGTATACGTGGACAAGGGGAGGAGGAAATAAACGGATTCTCACTGTTAAATAGCGCGTGTACACAAATTGGAAAAGTTAATGGTTTAAATTAATATACATAGCGTTGCTACAAGACAAGCAAAACTTTCAGATATAACATTGGTCTCTAAGATTACTAAGCTGCAAGAGAAGCTAAGCTTTCACATATAATATTAAACTTTTTTGCGCATGTTACACTTTAAGATACATCCCACAAATGTGGCAGTAAAATTTTTAATAACGACAAAAATGTCTGATCTTCTGGGTTCAAAACTTTTCTAAATGGTCGTCCCTGAAGAGTTGATTTTTAAATGAGAGGCAAACACTGTGATTTAAGAAATTCATTGTACATTCTCGCACAAAGTTCAGTTTACATAAAAGGAAATTTACTTTGAAAGTAACACTTTTCATACAACCATTCGCAATATTTTCCAGCAACCTGTTAGAAATAGGTTTGTTTCAGCAGTTGCCAGAGAGTGCCAGGTAACAGGCATCACCATGCTTGCGCAGCTACAATGGTGCAAGAAGCCCATATGCTCGTATGTGTAAAACATTAAAAGATCTTACATTATGTCATAAAAGAAACAAGAAATTAGAGGATACTCCAAGAGCATCGGAATTTCGTGAACCATACTAAAATGCATAATTCGGCTTACAGTGCACATTCGTATGTCCAGATTCAGATGCAAATTTTCTTGGAGAACCAGTACTGTATTATCTCATGTTCGGTTCTTTATTATGGCATAATGCCATATGTGCTAGAAGATGAAAAGATGCATTTTTGAAATGCAACGAACAGTTGAAACTATCCAACAGTGTGGAATTAAACACTTCGTTTCAAATAAATTGACTGCCTCAGTGGAAAAGATCAATAAAAGCCAAATTTCTTCAGCAAACTGACAAAAATAACTTCATTGTTCTGCAAGGCGATTAATCTTTGACTGTCAGAAAGGTGGAAATAAAATCTGAAACTAATAACATAATTATGTGAATGTATTCTAATTCAACTGATAGCCCTCGCTCACAGAAATCCATTGTGTTTTCATTTGATGTGAGAGCAATAAACAAAGAGGGAAAAGCAAAATCACTCAACGTAAACACGGGTCACACAGACTACCCACCTCCCCACTGCAATTCAGACTGCTCTGTGCATCAGCACCGGATCAACGATATTTCCAAACTACGCCAATACTAGATAGTGATCTCCCCCCCCACCCCCTCCCGTTTTGAGCGTTTGAGGTAGGACAAAAATTTGGGAAAAAAAGAAAAATAGACTTTCCAAAAATATGTTCATTTTGTAGCGCCCATCTTTCTGAAGAATCTGATATATAAAACGTGTGTTTGAGGAAATGTAAGACATGTTATTTGGTCTTAAGTGTGCCAAAGTGCAGTGCCATGCCTCTTCACACGGCATTTTTCCATTGCAAGTCATTGTATTTCGCTCTGTGGAATTCAAACGTATAATATTTTGTAATGGCTGCCATCAAACTATATTCAGGACAGTGAAAATTAAATTGTCAATTGTCCTGTAGTGTCTCTCCTGCTTCCAGTCAGTCAGTTTGACATCCAGGCCCCCCCCCCCTTTTTTTTTTTTTTTTTTTAAAAAAAAAGAACCTCGCAATTAATATTGGATGGGATTATTTGTAGCCCAGTGAACAAGATCTCTTCAGAAAATTTGCACTCTTTATTGCCTATTAGCTAATAACTTGCTTTTTTTGTGTAACATAAAATTAAATATAGGGTACATGAAACCAATAAAAACAAGTGACAAGCAAGACAGTACACACATTTCTTATTTCTTCAATCCTTAAGTCCTACTATTTTCTTCTCTCCAACCTTGTTACAGCTTTACATGGTGTCCTTTCCTTTGTGCGAAACGATCTATTACCTCAAATGCTTTGCCACATGAAAAAACAAAATGTCGTTGTCTAATACTGAAAAAGCTGTTAATACAAACAGTACCCAAGACTGGTGTGGTTTTTCGATCTGATTACATGTATTTTGTCACTGTCTTCTAGATAACACGAAATAGTCCTGTCTAATATTGCAGCAATTGTAACACACACCAAATAAACAGCCTGTTTTAGCACAAACAGTCACTTTTTTTTAACACGACAGAATATACTTCACGAAGTACCAATATCAAATGCCTATCAGGCCTACTACAAGCATAAAGCTTTATGTTACGAAATAGTTTCACATTTCATTCATATGCTCAAGCGTCTCAAGCATGAGATCGAAAAGTAGTAGTACATAACTTTTATATAAATCTGGACTCGTCATATTCTTCCATAATTTGTGTGATATCCCCGTTTCTTCTCCTTCCTCATTCTAACAAAAAATCTTGTCGTCACTAATTCTGTAACTATTCCTGCCAGTGTTAAAACTCATTCTCCGGTTAATTTCACCAACCCTGCCACAATCAACTGCTTAGTTATCCCGCATTTATTCTCTGGTTAGGCATTATTACTTGTTCATACAATGCGTTTCCCGCGCTACTCCCAGAATAGAACTTAGGCGGCTGCTACAAAGGTTTGTACAACTGGCCGTTACTAGTGTAGCAGTCTGGCCAAAAATTTTCTATCAAAATTTCATTTTATTGCATACACCGAGAAGATAATACGTAATCTTTCTTACCTGTTAGTAGTTTACTTCCACTCTGGTAGTCTAAATCTATGGATTTCGCTGGTATTTATAACAACGCTGATCATTTGCAGACCCAGTCAATCATATAAACAAACAGTGATTGACATTCAACCATTCGGCTTTATTCCGCTCAACTCATATAACTCTGTCCCCTTTTGTCTGCAGGAAAGTTTATTTCTAGATGTGACGGGGATTCCCCTGGCAGACACAAAGTGCACTATGCACGCATTCAAAAATCAACTTATGATCCATTCAGAAATAAACTTAGAATATGTTCACAAATGTTTAAAAACCAATAGGGATGCGATTCAAAATCATGTGAATAATTGATAGACCAATGTGCGCTGGATACTAGGCGCTTTGTGAAACAAGGCTTTTTCCAATTTTGCCTCTATTGAATCTGACAGCTTACGTGCGCCACTAAAATGTTTCCAGGTAGCACCTTGCTGCTGCTGCTTATACAGCTAACAGTCACACTTCTGTAGCCAGAAATGGGAGAAGGTACTACACATGCACGACTCAACTGTGCCTGCACATGAGCCCGCTCGCAACTGCTCAAATGAATCTAATGTAAACAGTTGTGATGTCACGCTCGTTGGAGGCAATTTTCTATTATGAAGCAATGCAGAGTCTTCCTGAAGCCTTTGACACATTTTGCTGTTGGAAGACACTTGTATGAGCACTGTGTTTTGTTGTTGTATATGGCGCATTTCCTTTGCAATTGAATTTTATTTTTGTTTTTTCTTTTTCTCTCGTTTATGTTTTATTGCTGTAAAGTTATTCTGCAGTAGCGGGATACAGTAATATCCTTTGTTAGAGTATTATTTCTTACCAGTCAAAATTACAAAAATTTAACTAAAAGAAAACAAAAAATTCTTGGAATTCTAAAAATACGCTTTTGTCTGGACTGGCCACCACCCATCTTATCTTTGCAGAACAAACAAACTTCATCCCCATGCAAATTATTTTCTGCTAAGGGGCCCACAAAGCAAACTGCATTTTTATGTTCATTCTATGTGGCGCTGCCTGTGGAATGAAGTTGAACCACCGGAGCACTATGGGAATGTTAACAGAACCAATGGACGAGATAAAATAGAAGTTTTTCCAGGGAAAGACCATATATGACATAATATGGGATGAAGCACTGTGGGGAGATTTAGATGAAACAGCAGATAAGTATTCATCAAGACAGTACAGCTAAAGAGCCCCTCTAGACAATATGGAGGTAGTATTGCCTGCATACGCAAATGGGGAACTGGACAACAGCTATCAGCAAAACAAGAGTGAAATGAGGCAAGACTGTAGAATACACACTACAGACATTAGCCAATAGAGGCAGAAGTGAGGAAACTATAGTCAGGCTGATGAAAGATGCCACAACAGTAGACAGTACACATGTACAAGAGATCTCTTCCAACAGCATTCATTCACTCCCTATCTCTTTTGTAACAGTAGCAATCACTAAGTCACAAGATTATGCAACTTAGCATTTTATTCTTAATTAGTTGTACCCCGTGTTTCACTATGGAAATTAAAAAAGGGCCTGTGGGTGCCATCACCTTTTTATGGAAACTTGCTGTTCGTGAAATACTGGTTAGTGATTCGCGAATACACAGTGAGAAAAGGATTACATATTTATGTAGTAGTCTATGACACGTAAAAATTAGAGAATTTAAGAAGGAAGATTAGGGTTTAACATCAAGAGAATTTAAGATAGCCATTTATTGGGCACCTCATCTATTAAGTATTCTATGTGTCAATCTACCTGTCTCTGTATCTGATGGTTACAGTGTTCTGGTAGTGAGGGAGATTCAGAAGAAGCTACTGAATCCAAACTGAACAAAAACTACATAGGCTCATGTACTCTATTAGTATACGCAAGTATTGCTTTGTATGTTGTCTTTTTACAATACTTCTTCGTAAAAAAAAATTCTTTGTCATTTTAGACAATGGCCTTTCTTGTTCTGTTACCACCAGTTGTTTATGTTCATCCCTATGCAACTTATTTTCTGCTAAGGGACCCCACAAAGCAATCTGCATTCTCACATTCATTATATGTGGCACTATCGTGGGAATGAAAATTTCAACACACGTTTCATATGCAATTTACTCTCATTTGGGGCTGAGTTTTGAAAAATACTATCTCAGTAGATTCCTATGGCACATAAAGGAAGTTCCATCAAATTTCTGTTTCTAGGACCAATCCCATGGTGGGCATTTAGCTGTGAAATCAGAGGGGCACTGCACTGCATTCCCCCCTCCCCCCCCCCCCCCCCCCCAAAAAAGAGACCGATTTCAAACCTCTATGGAATGAATTTGCTCTTTCTTAGTGGGTGCCTTTGTCAAACAAACAATATTCACTTCGAATTTTCAGACCATATCCCCAAAACTATATTAATACCAATTTCACTACCTCTGGGGTTGAATTTCCTAGAATGTTTTCTTCGCAGACATCTATCCAACAGGGGGAGGGAAAAAAAGATTTCAGTCTACCAGTTTATCCCTTTATACACATAAATTTCTATTCTAAAGTACTAAGTTTTATTTTTACTCATTCTAAATTTAATCTTTGTATAACTGTGTATAGTACAAGCAAAAATGTTGTACAGTTTTTGATTTGTGGTGTAAGAAAAATATGTTTCATGTGGTGCAAACAGAAAATTGGAATTAATAATATATTTTTAGATAAATATTCATGTAGTTAGATGTGGGAAACAGTATGAAAACAACATCCAACTGGCTGGCACACCAGCCCCCATCAATAATATGCCGGGTGGATTCAGAACATGGCTGGTGTGCCTCCCCAAATCCTGGAAGCAGTGCGTCAATGTGCTTGGCAGTATGGGCATGTTGATCTGTCACAGACTACCTGATAAAATCTTCTATGCAGTTTATTAGAGACCAGATGGCATGATCCCAGGTAAACCATTTTTATGATTAAAAATCTCTAACATAACAGCGATAAATCAGTCATGTAATTACCATTACCATGAAAATAAGCAAGGAGAATGACCCAAGTTTTTTTGTATATTTTTAATTTTACTTAGCGTAACAAAGATATAGTTACTTTCATTTATTTTCACAGAAATTTATTACACTTTTCCGTTTTAACAAAAGGATTACAAATTTTGTGCTTATTCACTTTGCTCCCCAGGATGAATTTATCATCCTGCTCACATCCGCAGTAGGTACTTTGAGTGTTTCAGCACTTTTCTACCAATAACATTTCTTTTCATCCAGCATTTGTGCTGTGCATCTCTAGGATCCCAGAAGCATGATTATCTTCTGTGTTTCAGACCACTCACCGAGCGAGGTGGAGCAGTGTTTAGCACACCGGACTCGCATTCGGGAGGACGACGGTTCAATCCCGTCTCCGGCCATCCTGATTTAGGTTTTCCGTGATTTCCCTAAATCGTTTCAGGCAAATGCCGGGATGGTTCCTTTGAAAGGGCACGGCCGATTTCCTTCCCAATCCTTCCCTAACCCGAGCTTGCGCTCCGTCTCTAATGACCTCGTTGTCGACGGGACGTTAAACACTAACCACCACCACCACCACCACCACCACCACCACCACCACCTCAGACCACTCCATTGTTAACAACTTGTCAACAATGGCAAACATTGACAAGACAGCACACAAAAGTTTTGTGTACTATTTGTGCTGAGGTGGAGAGACATGAATTTCAATTGATGGCCCAATAAATGAATGGAATCGGTGGAATACAAGTGAACAGAAGCAAATGTGAACAGAAAACGACTGAATTTGTTCACTGTGGCATATTCGCTTTGGTGTACAAGGGGCTCCACTGATTGGCCAAGAATTTTTCACACTGCCCTCATACTATCGTATCTCCCAACACTGTTCCCTCAAAATATATATACAATAAAATGGCAATCAAATACACTGAAGAGTAACTAACTGCACTTATTTCCCACTCAATTATAAAGGTAATTTCTACAAACAGCATACACAGAATAGAAGCTACACACACACACACACACACACACACACACAGATGTCATGCTAATAAAAACCACAGGTATAAATTTGAAATTTTTTGCAAACCAACTACAATGGACGTCTTTATGAACACACACATACACACAAACACACAAACACACACGCAAATAAAAACAATATGACACTAACCTGCACTTTAACGTCGAACTGGGTGTAATAATACTCTGGCTGTATTCTAACAACAGCAGTTCCTATGTTACCATATTTTTTCAATCCCAGACTTTGAAACTCCATATCATGGTGAGCACGCCGCCAAAAAATCTTGTAGTATATGCCAGGACCATTGTGATCTTGAGGTGGCAATGGCTACAACATAAAAACAATGTATACTCTTGATATTGCAATGTTTTCTAAAAATATTATAGCTTTCTTCTTTCTGTGCATGACATGTATCCTCATCCAACTTCGGAACTTGTCACTACTATTCAGAGAGAAATAACTTATGACAAACAATGCTATGTTGCTACAAAACATGCACTGAAATGAAAGATGGGATCAGCACAGGTATCAGAATAGGAAAAGGAAGCCCAGAGTTGATTCTGCAGGAAGTTTCAGGAATTGTCTTGATTCAGTTGTCCTGATGGAACTCATGTAGACTAAATCTGCTATAAAGAGAAGGGCAATTAACTTGAAAATCTTGGGGATGAAATAAGGTAACACCAGACTTATATTTTACTTAATCAATCTGATCTATGTGAACTGATGTCAGACTAATAAAAACCGTAAGTATAAATTTACCATATAGCAGAGCTGCTGAGTCACAGATAGGCACAACAAAAAGACTGTCACAAATATGTCTGAAATTTTCTATAAACCAACTACAATGGATGTCTTTATGAACAATTCTTCTTGTTATCCTGCAATGTATTAAGCTCACTTCTGAGTTGCCCAAAAGTACGCTATTTAGCACTCCTCTAGAATACGCGAAAATTGACAAAGAAATTAATATACCAGAAAAGATTAATATGGTTTTCCGCTTTGCAAGAACAAACTTTTCTGCAGGGTTGCAATGTGACCAGATTAGGAATTACTTAGGCATCTATTACAAGAAATGTACATGCCACCTATACCCGGGCTGGTGAAACATGTCACTTGACAGCTCGTGTGGGGTTGGCTACACTGCGATTGCGAGGTTGCAATAGCTGCCACCGCACACACCCACAACTCCGAAATACGTTTTGTAAATGTAAGCTACAATCAACATTTATACGTTAAGTGCAACAAAGTACATTATTCTAACAATCTAACTTTTTTTTAAATGGAAGCCCGCACTTTTTAACATAATCTTAAGTGGCTTTTTACCCCCTGAGAAAAGTTCACTTTCTTTTAAAGAAATTAGCAACTTCGCAATTGTGGGGTATTCTTTCCTTTTATTATATCCATATATGTGCCAACGAATTGCATCGGATTGGAAAGAATCAATATCTGTAACAGGACGAGGCTGCTTTTTTTTCTTGCCCGGAGTACTTAAAAACACACTGTTTCTTCCGCAGGAGCTCTCTTCCTGTTTACTTCACTGTCTTGTAAGTCTTGAAGTAGCACACCTTTCCTTATAACTGTTCTTTCACTGAGTCCTGAAGTTTTCAAGGTACGATCTAAAACTTTATCAGCAGGAATCAACGCATGCCCATGAGCAGAAACAAATTCTTTGTCTTGCTCGTAAAACTCACGCATCCTCCATAGCAATTCCAAAGCCTGACTATTTAATGGCACTCCACAGCGCAATGGATTGTCACTTGGTGAACGACATTGTTTTGGTGACATCGTTTAACAAACAAAAACCGTAGTCAAGGCAGTAACACAACACAACAGCAGGCGTTCGCGCACTAACATACAATGTTTACACGGAAGCCGGCAACGTGGTAGTGTCGATGCCGGAACCAGCTTTTGTTCGGTGCTGTTATTGGTTCAGAAGACACGGCACCTCCCGTTCCTCACTTGTACGTTAGTTCTACTACCAACTCTACAGCGCTTGAGGAATGACCTTGAAGTGACATGTTTCAGCGGCCCGGGTTTAGTGCTTCGAAAGTGCAAATGACTGTGGAGTACCATATTATTAAAACATTTCAACTTCAAATACTTTGACGCATTTGCAAGGAATAACACACACCAACTAGAAATGAAAGACACACTGTATACAGAATAAGGTATAGTTGATTACACTAGAGTGCAATATCTTACCTTACATTGGTGTTATGTCAAATAACGTAGCTGAACACGTTTCACAGCACCAAAGTTAAGATTGATTTTCAAACAGAAGATGACTTGCACATCACATTTCAGTGTGATACATACAAATTTCCTCGGTTTACACACTGAATGACATGCAATATAAGCTGTGTAGCATATAAGAAATTCTTTGTGGGATAGATGGCTAGAACATTTAGTGCCACATGTAGGGAACGCATTTCTACGAGCAACAGTAGTACTACTTCGTTTGGTGCTCACATTCACCTGGATGGACACAAGTTCCTGGACATAAATAATGGGATGCAGAACCTTCCAAAACTCAGCAAGGGGGGGGGGGGGTTATGGATATTCTTAAAGAGCTGCCAGCAGCATTTGAAAAATATACTCAGGATGGTTAACTCATATGCTGACCTGGCAGCAATGACCAAGGACGTGTAAACCTCTTACAAGCAGACATGAATTTAGTTCAAAGTTAATCTCTAATTTCAAACACTACTGCAATGTGACATATACAAGGTGAGGCAGTCAAAAAGGAAGACTTGTGGACTGGCTGGGTGCTGCAGTGGGGGTTATATAAGTGGGGGACCCGACCTTGGACGTGTAGACAAGTGGAAGTTTTAGTAGCGATGGATTGTTAGTCAAGTGTACAACACGTGTTTCCTGCAAAGCCGTATCCCAAGAACTCTTGACAGTTTGTTGGAGCTCAACACACTTTCGAGAGTTTAAATCACCACAGCCACTCCTGCACCATCTGCTAATGGTATAAGCCTCCGGGTGAGCAAAGAGGTGGTAGTGTAAAAAGAAACCTGACCTAAGAGAATATTGATCATTTGCATGAAGCTTTACAAAGAGCTCAGTCAAAGTCAGTGAGATGGCACAATGCAGAACTTGGTCTCAGTAACTGGTGAGAAAGATTTTGAAGAATGATCTCTAACACCATCCAGACAACATGCAAGCTGTGCAAGCCCTTTAAGCTCAAGATTACAACAACAGCATACACTTTTCACTTTTAGACACAAGAGAATACATGCAAAACCAAGGATGACATTTGAGTGATGACTTTCACAGTAAACTACTAATTTCAACTCATGTATACCAGATTCATGTAAAATAAAATAAAATTTATTTAAATCTCCAGTTTGGGCATTTTTTACCCCTTTACAAGGGGTAGTCTTAAGATTTTAATTATCACTTTGAAAATATAAAACTGATTATTATTTGTTCGTTTGCAGGTACACATCTAAGTCCTGGTACACACTAAAATCCCTGTGCCACAATACTGAAGCATGCTACTGTACCCAGGCCACTGAAACATGTCACTTGGACAGTTCACGTGTAGTTGACTATACTGCAACAGTGAGGTTGCAATAGCTGCCACCACACATTCCCACAGCTGGTATCTCCCAATTATGTTTTGTAAATGTACATTACAATCACCATATACATAAGCTGTCACATGATAATACAGATGTAAGTATGACAAAGAAAACGTTCCTGATAACGGAGAAAACAGCAATAGAAAAAAAGCACTTGATAATACGTGAAATGCTAGAACAAATAAATAACAACCAAAGTTAATGATATTGTCTATCAGAAGCCATTCCGAATGGTTATTGTAATAGTTGCATATACATCATCATATAATAATGTAGACCTAATAATAACAAAGAGCACGCTATCGACAACCATACACGAAACAGGTACATACTCTGTTACAGTGTCAAATAATTAATTCCAGATACATTTACACCCACTAATCTACAATGTCAATAGTGCAATTCCATCCAGTTCTCCATCATTACCATAATCCAAAAATCAGTGCCAAAACCATCGTTGTCATCATCTTCATCAAGATAAATCGTTAGTTGTTCATTCTCATTTACAATAACGTCTATAGCCTGTGCTTCTCAAATAAGCTTACCAACATGTCCACTTTCTTCCTCCATAAGGTGGAGTCTACAGTGGCAAGACCTGTATATAATAGTCTTTCACTTCTGTTGTGGTAAAAGACTTCTTGTTATTTCTAATGTAAGTCTTAACGTCACCTCAAACCAATATAATTGGGTTGAAATGGCAGGGATAAGCCTATTTACCATATAACTCAGCTTCCTTACAACTTCATCTACAACATTTGCAGGCCTCACAGGCTTTGTCACACTCATGTCCACAGCAACGCCTCTTCTCAGCAACCATTGCAACATCGTTTCTTTGTGGTCACTACCGTATTTACTCGAATCAAAGCCACACTTTCTTTCCGGTTTTTGTAATAAAAAAAAAAAAAAAACGCCTGTGGCTTAGAATCGAGTGCAAGGTAAGCGGAAGTTCTGAAAAATGTTGGTAGGTGCCACCACAATTAACTTCTGCCGTTGAATATATGTAGCACTACACAGGCATGCTTTGCAGGCACAAAGATAAATACTGGCGCCAAAACATCCACTGCATTTTCATACATCATCCAACGAAGTAAACAGAAATTCCGTACTGTTCATCTTCGAATGTAGCAGCCTTTCAAATATTCATAGCAACAAAAATAAATTTATTTACACAAAAATACCACCAATGCACAAGGCTTTAGGATTGTTGCACGAGTTGATACACTGGGGCTCATTAAGATTTCACTTAGCAGCACCTATTGCTTCATGGAATTTTGTGAAGTGTTTGATGGTGTTCGTGAACCATAACGAATCACTTTAATTATAGTGCCAAATTCAAGAGGGAGAGTTATTTTTTTTGTGGAACAAAGTTCTCATCGTGCTGCAGGTCTGCGATACGGGATTGATGAGAGCAGTGTCAGGCGATGGCGACTGCAGAGAGACAAATTATTTGAATGTTCAAGTAGCAGGAAAGCATTTAGTGGGCCAAAGTGTGGCTGATATCATGCACTAGAAGTGATTTTAAATGAATCTGTTAAGGAACAGAGTCAGAAATTCCCGCCTGTGAACGCTGAAATTTTAAAAATTAAGGCACATGAAACTGCTAGAGAGCAAAAAATCGAAAATTTTAAGGCTAGTCACAGCTGGATTGATCTGTTTATGAAGCACTGGGGTTTTTCACTTTGGAAGCAAACTTCAGTTGCACAAAAGCTGCCGAAAACTTACGAAGAAAAACTTGTGGAATTTCAGCGCTTCATAATTAGGTGGTGCACAGAAAAGCAATACCTTATTGGTCAGATAGGAAATGCTGACCAAACTCCTGTATATTTTGACATGCTGTCAAATTATACGGCTGACGCCAAAGGAAAAAGAGACATAAGTGTTCTTACATCAGGGGGCAAGAAACAGTGGATGTCCATGATGCTTGCTTGCACAGCAGATGGACGTAAATTACCCCCATTCATAGTTTTCAAGCGAAAGACTTTACCATCATCAGAAGGGTTTCCAAAAACTGTAATTGTACGAGCAAACGAAACTGGGTGGTTTTCGGAGGACACGGTGCTGGAACGGATTAGACGTGTGTGGAATTGTCGTCCTGGCGCAATGCTTGGTTTACGCAGTCTGTTGGTATTAGATGCATGCACAGGCCATACAACATCTGCAGTAAAATGAAAATTAGAGGAAAGCAAAACGGACTTGGCAGTAATTCCAGGCGGGATGACATCAATTCTGCAACCACTTGACGTCTGTTTCAATAAACCATTTAAGGACATGCTAAAACGCATGTACACAGACTGGCTTTCGAAAAGCAACAGACAACTGACATGAACAGGACGTGTAGAACGCGCAAGTTTGTCACAAGTGTGCCAATGGATTTATGATGCATGGAAATGTGTTCCAAATCAGACTGTGCAACAAGCACTTAAAAAATGTTCGATATCCAATGCACTAGATGGTACAGAGGATGATGCTCTGTACGAAGAAATGAGCAATAAAGAATCGAGTGATAGAGATTCAGAATCATGACTGATATTTTAAACACTGTTGGCAATATATGTGACAAACAAGTGAGAGATGTGAGGTGCTGAGACTTCTGAACTGATTACACCACTGCAACAAAAGCCGGTTCCAGCATCAATACTACCATGTTGCTGGCTTCTGTGTTAACATTGTATGTTAGTGTGCTACCACCTGCTTTTGTATTGTGTTGTGTTGTGTTACCGCCTCGACTACAGTTTCTTTTTATTAAAGAACGTCACCAAAATGGCGTTGTTCACCATGTGACAATCTGTTGTGCCGAGGAGTGCTGTCAAATAGTCAGGTCTTGGAATTGCTATGGAGGATACATGAATCTTACAAACAAGAAAAATAATTTATTTCTATTTGTGGGCATGCATCGTATCCTACCAATAAAGTTTTAAAGCATAACTCACAAACTCTAGGACTCAGTCAGAAAACGGGTAGAAGGAAAGAGGTGCTATTTCATGGACTGCACAATACTGAAGTAAATAGTGTTGAACAAAGCATGTGTGGAGAAAACAGTATGGTTTTAAGAACTCCTGGAAAGAAAAAAAAAGCAGCCTCGTACAGTTACAGATCTCGATTCTTTCCAAACTCATGCAATTTGTCAACACATTTATGGGTATTATAGCAGGAAAGAATACCCCACAATAGTGTAGTTGCTAATTTCTTTAAAAGAATGTGATCTTTTCTTGGGGGAAAAATGTTACTTAAACTGGTATTAAGAAGTATGGGCTTCCACTTTAAAAAGTTAGATGCAGAAAAACTGTTATGCAAAAAAGCTCACATCATTGCAGCTCATAGCATTTTCTTACACAAAATTGTAGGAAAGGATATAAACTTCATTATTTGGTTAGATGAAACCTGGGTCAGCACTGGAGAATCAATTGATAAATGCTGGACAGATGATACTCTGAACAGCGGTGGACATCAGCCAACAGGAAGAGGATCCCAATTACTAGTGGCCCATGCAGGTTCTTCAAATGGCTTTGTGTGTGAAGGACTTTTATTTTTTTCATAAAAAAAACCCTATGACTATCATGAGGATTTGGACCACCCATGATTTCTGCAATAGTTTAAAAATTTGTTGCTCCAGTTTAGTGTTCTGACTGTGTTTGTAATGGATAATGCACCTTGCCATTCTGCGATTTTAGACAAAACTCCCATCACTAGTGGCCACAAAGAAACTATGGAGCAGTGGTTGCAAGCGAGACATTACTGACATGAGCATGACAAAGCTGTTGTTATATCTGATCATAAAACAAAATAAGCCTGTGATACCTACATATGTTGTAGATGAAACTGCAGGGGTTCGGTCATATGGTAATTAGGCTACTGTCTTATCACTGGCATTTTAACCCAACTGAATAGGTTCGGAGTGTGTTACGGCATATATTAGAAATAACAGCAAGACTTCTACAATTACAGAACTGGAAAGACTGCTACGTGAAGGTCTTGCTAACGTAGACATCACCTCATGGAAGAAGAAATTAGACCATGTTGGTAGCCTAATACAAGAAGCACAGACTACAGACAGAATTATAAATGAGAACAAAGAATGAATGATTTCTTGTGATGATGATGATGTGATGGTGGTGATGATGATGATGAAGATGACAGTTTTGGTGCCGATTCCAACGATAGTGAATGTGAACTGGATGGAACAATGACACTGACATCATAAATTGGCGAGTGTAAATGTATATAGAATTAATTCTTTCTCTGCAACTGAATAGGCTATACATCTTTTGCTTTATTTCGTTCTAGAATTATGGATAGCATGTTCTCTGGCATGCTTAGCTTTACACTATTACACCATGTTTTAACTGTAGCTGGATAAGTAATTGTACGGATACCTACATCCCAGGTGATGGTCAGGTCACCAATTTTCCCACCACCACCTCCAACATTTGATGGTGCTTTGTAAGGAACATCAGCAGGTGTGTTGTAAATAGGTGATGGTGCAGATGGAGGTCCATAACCGAGAGCATTTGCAGCCGATACTCTAAATTCATAGCCAGACCAGGGTGACAGAACATTTTCCACTGTAGCTTCTTTACGGCCATTGTAAAGATAAACTTCTTTTGCTTCTACATCTGTAAAAATTAACATTTTATGAGTTTCACTTAAGGGACACAACAATTGGGTCATTACTACTCACACCATTTTTACATGGAACAAGCTCAGTTTAATTAAATAAAGTAACAGCAATAAAACAGCAAGAGTCAGAGAAAATAATGCTTAAAAAGTTAAAAAACCTACATTACATGTGACTAATTAAACAGTAAAAAATGTTTAAAAAGTCAGATGGAGATACCTCATTGACCACTGGCACTAAATTGAACCAAATCCTCTGACACATATTACAAGATACTACCTAATAATTTTGACCAAAGTTTCAGAAACATATAAAACTTTAAAACCTGTTTCACCATGACCTTAGTGATACCTAAAATAGAGGTAACCTGAACAAATTCTTCTCCCCTTTTCTGATAAAACAGGCAACCAATTAAAATGTGGTGTATTGAAACTGGTGTGCCACAAGCACTATAAGCTGGTAGCTCCTCTTCCTAAAGGAGTTATTTATTTACTATAGAGTGTTGCCTTGCTGTTAGTGTCATTTAAGAGCAGGACTCCATTGGCACTCATTAGTTTGGCACAGTAGTTTTTAATTTCATCGAAAATTATTTTTATTTTTCCATATGAAGAATC
This sequence comes from Schistocerca americana, assembly GCF_021461395.2. Classification (NCBI taxonomy): domain Eukaryota; kingdom Metazoa; phylum Arthropoda; class Insecta; order Orthoptera; family Acrididae; genus Schistocerca; species Schistocerca americana. The sequence goes on from NC_060130.1 coordinate 303,510,819, forward strand.
TGTCCTTCCAATGGCCATTTCTTCTTTGATTTCATCACATTTATCCTGCAGCTATTCTGCTTTAACTTGTGTGCACCTTCTATTGATTTCATTCCTAAGTGGCTTTCATTGCTGTATTCCTTTTGTTGCTGAATATTTTCGAATTTTCTTCTTATTTTTATCAACTGAAGTACGTCTTCTGTTACCCACATCGTCTCTTACCTACATCTACATCACTTCTCTGCAATCCACAATCAGATGCCTGGCAGATGATAAAACTGCCCTCCACATTTTCAGGAAGTATTAGTAAACTGTATGTTAAAACAAGTACCAATCTTCTGTAGTGTGCTACTGAATTTGTTCTCTATGTTGTTCATCCCTGTGACTACCCGCTAATTTTGCAGTTCAGCTGTGTCCATACCCATGATTTGATTGCGGCTTAAACCCCCTTACTGAATTTAAAGATGGGACTACAATTAGAGTTTAACACCCTGCTGACAATGTGTTCATTAAAGATGGAGCACAAGCTCAGATTCGAGGAAGGAAACTGGCTGTGTTCTTTCCATCTTTCCGGTGTTTGACTTAAAAGATTTAAGGAAATGAGGGGACAACTAAATCTGGAAAGCCAGATAGGGATTTGAACTGCCATCCTCCCAAATGTTAGTCCAGTGTGCTCGCCACTACTCTACTTCTGGTACATTGACATTAAGGTGGTTGGGCTACTCTACAGTCACTGGATACTGTCCCAGATCTTTGGTGTGCAAATTGTAGCAGTTTCTATCAAAAATTTGCCAAAGAGTGTGCTTTTTTTAAATTTCAGATTCATAGCAAATTTTCCAAACATTGACGTATACACAAAAGGACATATTTTCGAAAGATCCCCCTATAAGTATATATTCATATTCTAGCACTGAAGGGTACAGTTATTCTCATTAAATTTTGATATAATGGCACCCCACTTTGGAGGGGTAGTCTGTCAAGCATTCTACATTGTGCAAGTATAATACTCCATGACAGCCAACTCAAACCATTCAGAGTATTGGTACTATGACTGTTGCATCAATACTAGATACGAGGAACAGACAAAATGATTTCAACTGAGCCTGTCACGCCTGCATAATTGTGTTGCAATTTCGGTGCATCAGTTGCCCCAAAGGTTGTCTGCTATTGATTATTTTTCCACCACTCCAGTGGCCCAATGCCAATTTGAGATTTTTTCCCACTTTTTAGAATAGAAGTTTCTACCATCCACATGATCCAGGCAATTAAGCCAAGATCTATACTTTCATGCAATGCATCAAATTCACTATCACAGGCAATAACGGACACTGAAACAAGCCAGAGTTTACAGTAATGAAGTACTGACGGTGCTGACCAGTCTCCAACATGGGAAACTCAGGTTATCCAACACTAAATTGTGCCAGTGACTGGATCCCCTGAGTACTTGTCATTTATTACCATTGTGTGTGTGTGAGTGCGTGTGTGTGTGTGGGGGGGGGGGGGGAGGGGGGAGGGAAGAGGGAGGGAGAGAGAGAGAGAGAGAGATGGCAATGCATTTAGCAAGGTTTCTGTTCTCCACTGAACAGCTTTAAAATTACACCACTCAATGAACATAGCAAATGTCACAGCTCTATTTACTCTTACAGAATATTTGTTGAAATATAATCCTACAACAAGCATATGATGACTACAGCATTTTCCTGGGCACTTTATTTTAATTAGTTTGACAATAAGTACATTCTGAGTACTTGAATTAAAATGTGGACTGAGTGTTCCAATATTTATGAGGTAGGCAGAAGGTTAAGGTTAAGCTTTTGCCATGAGTAGCCTCATTAGAGACTGACATGGATGCAAAAAAGGGGGGCAAGATCTGGTAATGACCTCACTAGTGGAACTATCTGAGTAGTCATCTGATTTCAGAAAAGTTTGATAGACATAATAATTTGGGGCCTGGACTCCTCATCTTTCACTGCAACACATCACTTACATATTTCAAATTGCAAAAACAATTCATCACATGTACATTATAACTTAATCTATGACATGTTATTCAATTAATTCCAAATAAAAATAACAAATGGAACAATAACTAAATGGAGAGTGAAATTACTTACTTCGAGAAAGATTCATCCACGTGTTATTCCATCTTGTACGCCCCGAAATTGTGTAGTGCAATATTGGATTGCCATTTGTAGCTCCATCTGTCCACTGAATAGTTGCTGATGTTTTCTTTATGTCTGTTACCTGGACTCCACCTGATATAAATCCAAGAAAAACATTAAAAAATGGTAACACATTTTCTTCAGCACAAATAAACACCTGAGTTTTTGGTGTAGTCAAATTTTGTGTATATTTAATTCTTTAAATTATAGACTTCTGTGTGACCTCACTCAAACAAGAAAATAATAATTGTTGGGAAAAAAGAAAGGATAGTGGTATTAAAAACAACTTAATAGATTTTTATAAACCAATTAGTATGCAGAGAATGCTACTTGGACTGCACCTGTCCAATCAATGTTAAATGTTCAACAAATAATATGGTGGTTATAACCTCTTTTGAAATCATACAAAGTCTTCCTTACACCAAATGCATTTCGTTTTATTTAAAAGCATTGGCAGTGGTCACAGTAGCAATTCTGGTTTTATTTACATGTTGGTTTAGTGAGGCCACAAACAGTTATCATATTTAAAATTATTTTTTGGTATTAAAGTTTTTCTGGCTCTGAGGTGTAGCACCTCTACATAATACCTATTTAGATGAGTCATTACAGCCTTGATTGGATATGCAGTATGAGTCACGCACAGGACAGCTGGCATCAGATTGCTCGAGAGTACGTAGTTTTTATGTGAGCTGATAGAGGTCACTAGATGACAGACACTGTTTGAGCAGCAGTCAACCTACTGTTAATTTTATTTACGGTTCTGTTTGTTTAATTTTCTAACTGTTTATTAACTGCTACGATGATTGTGCTTAGTTATGAAAGTGAATGAAGATGCGAATGTGAAATACTGTTTATATAAAGTTTTTAAACTACACAGTTAAGTAATTGGTCATGTGAGGAATGTTCAAGAATGAAGTGTGTGTTAGTCATCTGTACTGGGGAATTTGTTATAAACTATTTAGTCAGTTTATGGGCTTGGGGAAATGAAATTCTGATTTTGGTAAAGCAGCTTTGTTCTACATCTACATCTACATGATTACTCTGCAATTCACATTTAAGTGCTTGGCAGAGGGTTCATCGAACCACAATCATACTATCTCTCTACCATTCCACTCCCGAACAGCGCACGGGAAAAACGAACACCTAAACCTTTCTGTTCGAGCTCTGATTTCTCTTATTTTATTTTGATGATCAGGGCTCAACAAAATATTTTCGCATTCGGAAGAAAAGGTTGGTGACTGAAATTTCGTAAATAGATCTTGCCGCGCCGAAAAACGTCTTTGCTTTAATGACTTCCATCCCAACTCACGTATCATATCTGCCACACTCTCTCCCCCATTACGTGATAATACAAAATGAGCTGCCCTTTTTTGCATCCTTTCGATGTCCTCCGTCAATCCCACCTGGTAAGGATCCCACACCGCGCAGCAATATTCTAACAGAGGACGAACGAGTGTAGTGTAAGCTGTCTCTTTAGTGGACTTGTTGCATCTTCTAAGTGTCCTGCCAATGAAACGCAACCTTTGGCTCGCCTTCCCCACAATATTATCTATATGGTCTTTCCAACTGAAGTTGTTCGTAATTTTAACAGCCAGATACTTAGTTGAATTGACAGCCTTGAGAATTGTACTATTTATCGAGTAATCAAATTCCAACGGATTTCTTTTGGAACTCATGTGGATCACCTAACACTTTTTGTTATTTACCGTCAACTGCCACCTACCACACCATACAGCAATCTTTTCTAAATCGCTTTGCAACTGATACTGGTCTTCGGATGACCTTACTAGACGGTAAATTACAGCATCATCTGCGAACAACCTAAGACAACTGCTCAGATTGTCACCCAGGTCATTTATATAGATCAGGAACAGCAGAGGTCCCAGGACGCTTCCCTGGGGAACACCTGATAGCACTTAAGAGGGAATTAATTTTATATTTGGTGGTTTTCAAAATTTATTTTAGTAATTTACTGTTCTGACTCAGTGATGAATTTTGCTTGGTTCTGTACATATGTGCAGGATTGAGCGAGCTTGATTCTGCTTTGCAAATGGCTGCGATGTTTCTTTGTCAATCAGAAATTAGCATATTCACATGTATTTTGGGAACTACAAGCTTCTTTTGTGTAAAGAGATGAGTAGAGTCAGAGCTAGGACATCACAGTGATCAGACCTACTGATATGTGCTCTGTTTAAAATTATTAATACTGTGATATCTTGGTAATAAAATGTTCGTGAAGTGCTGTAAAGTGTGGAATGGAGTTTGAATTAAAGCACAGTATCAAAATTGGAACATTTGATGAAATTTAAATAATTAAATTCCACATGGCGTGTTGCTTACTCGCGAACTTGAACATTTTGGTCCGCGAGACTGATTATAGCAACATTTGAATGAGCTGTTCTAAAAGAAACAATCCATTTGTAAACTTTTGGTGAAGAATAATTCATAATTACCATAAACTGGCAACAGTTGTGAACGATGTGTGTGTGTGCGGACTTTTCAGACTTCGTACAGTTTCGAGCAAGGCCGGGTAGTAACTGGTGTATGAAAGCTTATCGTAATGGAGTGAGATATTATGCACATAAATACTTTTATTTAACTATTCCTTGCACCAACAAAACAATTTTAGTGTGACTTCTAGTTACGATGTGTACAGCTGTTTTTTCTATAGTTTTTGCAGCTGAGAACTGCATGTCAGTAACTTCAAGGAGGCGTGCGTGTTAGAAGAGGTTCACCATGAGGTGAGGGGAACTTTATACACTTTGCAAAGCACAACGCCACCACAGCTCCTTACCATGTTACACCGAGTTCTATATGCAGGCGTCCATTTTTCAACAAACTGCACTCTACTAGCCACAACATTTTCTCCTTTGCTTGTTTTGATTTGTATATAGGGTGTCCATAATTAAAGTTCCAGTTTCAAAATGCTGTAGAAAGAGATCCATTGCTCAGAATGGGAAGCATATTATTAATACAGGAGGAAACATCATGGGAAAGAAAATAATGAAAATTTTACCAATAGATGGTGCCTAAAGCGTCACAGTAGATACACAGCACACAACTGTCCCTCAGTTTGTGTCTGAAACACCCAACATGACTATCTCCATGAAGGCTCACAAAATGATTACACTGAAAAGATAGGTTCTCCTAACATGCAAAGTGGCAGAGGGAGGAAAGAAGTTGATCCTACATCTGTCAAAGATGTGGTCACAGCAATGCAGGAGGGGTCAATCAGGGATGTACAAACATGCTGTGCACAGGGCATTGCATGAAGGCTGGACATGCCTGTGAGCACAGTGCAAAAAATCCTATGGAAGATCTTACACTGCTATCCATTCAAAATCACCCATGTTCAGGAGATGCTTCTGACTGACCAGCCAGCAAGACAAATGGTCGCTCTGGAATTTCTTGGTCACATCCAAGTGGACAATGAATGGCCGTGGAACATTCTGTGAGCAGACAAAGCCAATTTTCATCTCCAAGGACATGTCAATACATAGAATTGTAAGATATATGCAACTAAAAATCTGCACACAAGTCAATTGGTACAATTTCGTTCAGCAACGGTGACTATGTGGTACGGGTTGACAGCATTGTTTACCTATTTTTTCGAGGAGATGAATTCTGCGGGTCCTGTTACTTGTACCGTCGTCACCGGGAAACTTTATGAGTGTCTTTTGCACACCAATGTCATTCCAACCCTTCCAACAGTATGGGTGCGTGGGTAGGATCATTTTTATGCATGATGGCACTCAGCCGTACATTGCACAGACAGTGAAACAGCTGCTGCAGAGGCATTTCAGAAATGGTAGAACTATCAGCCATCATTTCCCTACAGCCTGACCATCCAGATCACCTGATCTTAATCTATGTGGCTTCTGGCTATGGGGTTATTTGAGAGACGTCATTTTTAGTGTTCCAATAATGAACATAGGTGAAGCAATGGCACACATCGTGCAGTGCATTGTGAACATGGCCCCCGAGACACTTCGAGCTGTTGTGGAACATTTTGTGTCTTGATTTCAACATACTACGCACTGAACATGTCTTGCACCAGTCTCACAACAATTAGAAACCCACGTCATTTTGCTTATTATGCAGTTTCTGGCCACAGGACAATTTGCAATCAATTTTTCCCATTTGATGAAGTATGACTTTGCTGTGGTGGATGGGCTTATCTAACTAAGAGTGTCAGAACTGTTGACTGCCAAACTTGTGCAGTTATGCAAATTGAACAGTATGGATGGTGTAATGTGCAACTCAAACCACAGCTGTTATATTGGAATTCATCTGTCATTTGAAGCCAACCCTACTTCAGTAAAAGATACTTACAGCACCATCTACTGGTAAAATTTTCATTACTTTTTTTGGTTAAATGACGTTTCCCCCGTGTCAATAATTTTCTCGTCAAATTTGACATCATTCTGAACAGCAGCTCTCTTTCTACAGCGTTTTGAAGCTGGAATTTTAATCATGGACACCCTGTATATCCACATTCACCATGTCTGTTTCGATCCACATTCACCGCGACTGCTTTATCATGGGGAATGGGAACATCTCTTGTTCTGTTTTGTTTCTGTGGCAGTGTGTCTAAGTTAGGTCTGCTATACAACTCTGTGTTTCTATGTATCTGACTCTCTCTCTCTCTCTCTCTCTCTCTCTCTCTCTCTCTCTCTCTGTGTGTGTGTGTGTGTGTGTGTAATTTACTCCACCTGCAAAAGACACATCAAAAACAAAAAGACAATATGTATACAAAACAGTCTCCTTTTTATATTAAGAATGAACATTAAAAAGGCACTATATGTCATTGTCCAATAAGTTTGTGGATAAACTGTTGTAGTATCACTTTCACAAGAAATTTTAAATATGCCAAATTATACCACAATAGAAAACAGATCCATTTCAAGTGTTGTTTCCCCACAAAATTTCTCTCTACAAATTTTATCAGAAATGTGAATTAATCATTCTATTAGCAATGGTAGTAACACTTTAATCTATTGCTTATACAGTAGTATAATTCACAGGACACAAGTACATTAATCACCACTGCAGACATTCAAAATTATCTTCTTCAAACTATACAGTGATTTAAAGATTTCTCACATAGTAAAGAGTCTAATATGCCCTGCAATTTCACTTGTCACATCATACTGTTCAAATCGGAAAATAAGAAGTAAGGAAGACTGGGATTTAAGGTCCCTTCAACAACAAAGACATCAGAGACACATTAAAAAAAGGGACAGGGCACAGATACAGGAGCAGATTGACTTTGTTCCTCCCAAACTAACCACACTGACAGTCAAACTATACTCTGAATCCAGCTCCTACCAGAATGTGAATCGAGAACTTTAACCATCTAAATCTCAGCATTTGTATGAAGTTATTTAGTTAAACATTGGACAAATTAAAAAGCATTTCAGAACTGGATCTGAACAAATTCTAAGTGTTCTTGCATCACATCACCCAGTACAATGTAACAAAACACTCATTACTATTCACTATTAAGCAGCCTCATAATGAAATGCAACTGCGATGTCTACAGTTTATACAGCTTGACATACAAGGGACAGTCAAATGAAAATGACACAGATGGAAAAAAGTAAGTAAACTGTTTATTATTTGAAAAGCAATTGCCATAACTGTTAATACATTTATCCCACTGTGAAACAAGATGGTCAATGCCTTTGTGGAAAAATATTTGTGGTTGCCTAAGGAATCATGTTTGTATCTAGGCACATACATATCCACCTGAAGCAACTCTACGGCCAACGAATCTCTTTGTTCAGGGCCCCAAAAATATGGAAAAACAGGGAAAGAGATCGGTACTGTATGGAGGATGTGTAACAGTGCTCCAGTGACACTTCTGCAGTGTAGATGAAACAACATGTGGGCAGGTATTATTCTGCAACAGAATGATGCCATCTATCAACATTCCTGGGTATTTGGACTTGATGGCACACTTTAATTTCTGCAAAGTGTCCACGTAGACAGGGGCACCTCTGAATTGCTTCACTGTCCACCTTTAATCTGACCTGGTAAGATTCCCAAACACTCTAAAAAGTATGGGTCACACTAGTGTTCTATACACCATCTCCTTTATAGATCAGGTACACTTCCCTAAAACTTCTTCCAATAAAACAAAGTATACCATTTGTCTACCCTACTACGAACCTTAAGTGTTTTCTCCATTTCATAACACACCGTGACAATAGACCTAGATTTATAATCATCACAACTATACCAACCAGTACACCACCAATATTCATCACACCAAATATACATTCTGTACCCTGTATCCTTGCCATTACCAGTGCCTGGCAATGGAGGTCCAGCCACTGTGCAGCAGCATAATCAAACACTGGAGGCAACACCGCATCAGAGCCGACATACAGTATCACCACGAGAGATGGACAAGCAATCTAACTGATATAATCCCAGAGTGGAGTGCACTTGGCCTCATCCTGTTACTTTGTGTTATCATGTTAACTTAGTTTTGCTCTTCAGACTCTTTGCATTGTATTGGATTCGGCCTGGCATTTTGGGCTATGTATGGAACTTCTAAACAGTTTACTCATTAAAGCAATTTTCATTCTATGTCCATACTTGTGTGTGTAGTTACTACACAAGTGGTGGACAAGCGCAGTTGAACGATCACTCGTGTTTTTCAATGAAGTGACGACATTGACAGGTGCCTTTTTGCGGGTAGCACTTCAAAGCTTTCTGCAGCAACAGCTGGAAAACCAGAAGAATCTGGAAATGCAGTAGCAGACGCACATGGCCATGTTGGAAAGTGTGTTGACCAGCCTGTTTGCACAACCTCACCAGTTTTCCCTGCCTACGATCAAGCCGCCAAGGACTGGAAGGCATATAAGAAATGCCTCTGGCAACACTTCACAGCCTTCAGGGTAATAGATGCTAACTTCATCAAAGCCCTCTTTCTGTTGTGTGTTTTTCCCAAATGTATCACTTGTCAGTAAAGTTAGCGCTTCTTCAACATCCGACATCCCTACCATTTGACGAAATGTGTGGCTTGTTGACATCATATTAACACTCTGCCATCTGGCGACACCACAGTGGTGTCGTGCACAAAATAGCAGTCAACGGCCGGCAGCAGCACTTTAGTATCTTTTGCATTCTGTCGGTGTTTTGTTTAGGTAACAATAAGTTACACACATCAACAAGTTTTTGTTTTTAGAAGTACTTGTGCCCTTTCATCATGGCAGACAAAAGAGACAATACGATTATTTATGATGAATACACGGAGCAAAATTTGGAGGTTGCCACTACATCACGTACGACCCATCATGATCCGGTTGACAGATTTTCTGGTCACATAAAACACCACCAACGTATAGGCCTACGCATTTCCAAAACGAATAAACTGCCATTTATGTAAACAAAAAAAAAAAAAAAAAAAGGCTTAACGTGCACATCTTGTGGAGTTGCATTACATCTTGAAGACTATTTTGCTGCATATCATATGAAAGAGAAATACTAAGTACCAAAGACAATGGAAATAAACAAAGCTATGAAACAAACAAATTTTGTATTTATTTACATACATATATCTTCGAAATATCAAGAAAGTAGGGGAACAATGTTGAGAACTTATGAGAACAATGAGATTAGTAAAACATAATAATTTATAATCTCCAGATAACGTCAAGAATGGCTGGCGACAAGCCAAGTAATCCAAATTAGCACTGCCGGCACAAGCAAATAAATTTGTACGAGATCTGCGGACAGCAAAGTGTTAAGACCAGGATACCCATATTTTCCTTTCTCTCTTTTTCTTTTTTTCCCAATGAGAGTGGAGTTTTACCAGTGCAGGAAGCAAGCCTGTCAATCATATGGGCTGTAGAGTTGCAAGGTCTTAGTCGAAAGTGTCGTTTCACTAGTGCCCAGTCTAAGGAGTGTTACCCTGATACTATGGCTCAGGATGCTATCATCAGGATGGTTCCCAACAGAGAAGTCTGCCAATGGATGCTGCTATTTGAAAAGCCTACTTTTGCAAGAAATCCTCTCTATTACACAATTGTTTGAAGATGTGTGTGCAGTGGGCTGTCAATTAGATTCCTGGACAGTGGCAGTTGTCAATTTAGACAACAATATGGACTGGCGTTTCATTATGAATTTGTTAGAGGGAATCGTAGTGGTACAACACAGCCTGGCCGCCACACTCCACAAAAAAAGGGCAGCAGCAGATGGGTTTTCGCTAGCCGTTACCTTCCTACTTCACTTATTTTGTTCAATATGACTGGCCCACCTGCCCTAAGTGTTGGTCTTCTTGCCACCACTGTAGAAAAAAGAGGACACATTGTAGTGGTATGCCATGCTCAGTTAGCACCAGTTGCAGCTCCAATCTCTCAATCTATGGACATTAACGTCGTCAGTCCTATGTGCGACAATCTTGTGAGTATTTCCAACAAACTGTTCATCAGTGTACGTGTTAATGGGACACCCCTAAGGTTACCAGCAGATATGGGCATGGCAGCATCACTTATTAATTCTAACATGTATCTGCGCCTTGTCTCCCCTCTGTTGTCTTCTACCATGTGCTGCCTTGTCAATTATAAAAAGACAACACATCCCTATTCTCAGCAGTTTTATAGCGGAGATGGCATACAAGGAAGTGGTCCAACCCCTAAACTTCCTTGTGGTGGATAGTGTTTTAACAGAAAATCTGTTTGACTTCGATGCTTTTACTGCTGTTGGATTCATGGTCGCAGATTTGGTTAACTTTGCTCCCAACCTCGTGCTGTATCAGGGATAGGATGAACTATGCAAGGAGTATTTGGACATTTCATCTGGGTTATGCAAGGTCACACATTTTACAGCGCATATTACTCTCGAACTCATGGCACAACCTCATGTTTTTCAGAGCCAGGACAGTGCCACTAGTGCTTTGTGACAAAGACAGGTAAGTACTCAACAGATCGACTGCTGTGGATGTCACTGAACCAATGTCTAGCAGATGAGCTACACCACTGGTGATTATCAAGAAACCAAATGACAAGCTCTGTCTATGTGGCGGTTTCAAGGTTATAATTAATGCACGGACTATAGTCAACACATACCCCATCCTGTGTCCAGAAGTACTACAGCTTCTGCTGGATAAGGAATCACACCAGTTCCTTGTAGTCAACATACCCTATAGTCTCTACAGGTAGAACCGGTTGGTTTTTGGGGTTGTGGGCGCTCTGGCCCTTTTTCAAGGTTTTTTTTAAGCAACTTACATGTATTCCTTGCTCTATAAACTACCTAGATGGCATTGTAGTCACGTTCCACCACCGAGAAACCACCGAGAAACATCTACAGAGAACTTCCAGCCTGTTTCAGACCTTGTGGAACTTAGGTCTCAAGTGCAATCTGGATAACACACATTTCTTCCAATTCTCTACTGAATACTTGGGACATGCCAATTACAAATGGAGGATTCAGCCAACAAACAATCGTGCTGCAGCTCATCCAACTAATGTGAAGGAAATTCGGGCATTTTTAGGAAACATTGCGTATTATAGTTACCATAGAATATCCTCTTTAATCAATTGCTAAAAAAGGATGCATCATTTGTTTGGACACCAGAATGTCAACAAGCATTCAAGAGTTTGAAGAATAGTCTTCATTCAGTCCCGTGCCTGGCCCCATATGCATCTTAGAATGGCCTGGGAGGCGTATGGGCCCACTGCAATCCAGATGGTTCCAACACTCAATGTAGCACTTAAGAATTTTTCTCAATCGAGGAGGGCCCCCTCCCCTTGCTATTATTTATGCAATCAAGAAGTTTCATGCATTCTTATATGGTGTCAAGTTTTTCCTCATTACAGTTCACAAACCTTTAGTCCCATGGTCCATCTGCTGGATAAATGGGAAATAGACTTCAATGGTGGGTACTCTTCTTCAGTCGTTTTCACTAGAAGATTCACTTACGTCCAATGGCTTAGAAATAAAACAAAGATGCTCTCTCAAATCATCTTGTGGGGCCCTGAACCCAGCTTTGAACGGGGTGAAGTCTTGTTTTTACATTGACAAAGCAGCTCAGTGGACAGGTTCCCTATAATAAACTCACACGATTGACTCAGATGCTGTTCTTCAGCAGGTGTGGCAGCATATTCAAGAGGGAGTGGTCAGTACAAGCCCATTTTGGATTCATATTGGTTGATTGTCACAGATACCTACTCCCAGTTTCCATACATTGTTAACCACCATTCCATGACAGTGGAACTGACAATGTGGGCCCTCAACTGTATCTCCTCCATAGGAGGCCTCCCCCACACCCTGGTGATGGACAATGGGCTGCAGTTTATCTCACAGACTTTTCAAAATTTTTATGTGCAACATGCTGTCCACCACATCAGAGTGCTTCTGTTCCACCCTCAGTTGAACAAATCAGACGAAGAAGTACTTCAGAGACACCCCGGGGGAGAAGCGCGCTCACATTTTCCAGGTCCACGCTTGGCAAGAGGAGCCTAACAAAACTGCTGCAAGGGCACCAGCTGGGTACAGTGCTGCATATCCTCCTGATTTCTCCATGCTCACCTATGGCAACCTGGTTGCTGCACTGCACACCACCGCCTGGGCTTGCGTCTTTAGTCACTGTGAGCATTAGATTCGGGCAGTTATCAACAAATAGTGGGGTTGGCAAGTCTTTGTGACGGGCTCACACATACAACAAAAGCGTTGTCACAGCAGGTGGCATACTACAGTTGCATGTGTGAACTCCCAGTTTTTAGTGGCTCAACTTAAAGAAATGGAACTTTTGTCATGCCACAAATAGTTCAACTTGGTTGTACTTTGTTGCGCTACTTTCCATCACCAATGCTCCCTGGTGGCAGTATACTGAAACATGAACATCCTGCGATAGTTATTGTGGAGTAATTGCTGCTGCACTCCATTCGATTTCAGTGTGTTTTCATTTTGTTACTGCAAAAAGTGAAAACAGTGGTTGGCAGGTACATTTTTGCTACTTATGCAACTACAAGAACAGCAACCTATGTCTGACTGTCTGCAGCAGTGTGTGTGTGTGTGTGTGTGTGTGTGTGTGTGTGTGTGTGTGAGAGAGAGAGAGAGAGAGAGAGAGAGAGAGAGAGAGAGAGAGAAGATTTTTGGATACACAAATACATAAACTTAATATATGTAACCAAAAAATCGAGTCATACAAACTTCATGATTTGTGGGACCACATTGTATATATTGTGGATTATAAGCAGGAGATAGCTCCCAAGTGTGTCGCAGCAGCTGTTAAACTAAAAATTAGTTATTCAAAATTCCTATATCAACTAATACGATAAAATTCTAAAAATCTTGGAAAAATGGTGTGTCTGCAGGTGATATTTAGACACCAGCTGTTGGTTAGTTTGCCACTGCAGACACCATTTTCATTTTTGAGTGTTATTTCTTTTATTTAGTTTGTGCAGCCTGATTTATCACTGTGTGAAATCTATTTTTGGATCTAACATTAGGGTTTTGCCTTCCTTGTACTTTGCTCTTGTCATAGCTCTAAGGCCATAACCTGCACTATAACATATACAGGACGAAGCAAAATTCGCACACTCGGGCTTCACAGCGTGACTCCTCACATGCCAGCGATAAAAAAATGTCTCTCACAAAATTTCATAGGGCAGAAAATGGATGTTAAAGAGTGGCAATCTGGAAACACTGTAACCAAATGTATGGTAACTACCTCTGTCTGGACAGATTTGTTGTGCTGTACAGTTGGTGCAGTGGATGCAGTTTTGGGTTAGCATGCAGGAGGTCGATAGTTCGATCCTGGGTGGAGGCATATGTTTTTTATTTTGTAAATATAGTCCAGGTGGTATGGTATCTGTCATCTTAATCATCAACAGCGATTGCAGCGAGTCCTCTAGAGAACATTTGCACTTGCATACTAAAATCTTAGAAATGGAAGATTGGTCAGCTTTGAAAGAAGCCCTTTCCATGTCGTGGGCATGAATTTATTTGAACCACTTCATCTACTAGATGTGAAACCTGTTTTCTTTGTACCCTCATCCAATGGCCCCATAGTTTAGTACCAACTATTATTCTTGTCTTCTTCAAGTCCATTACATTTCATTAGGGCTTTACGTTACCAGAAGGACCAGCAATGTGCTTTGCGAATAATGCTTACTATTTGTATGTGTTACCACCATGGTCCCACTAATTATGCCTTTCACCAGTGAGCCTAGTAGCCACATGCTGTTTAGTACGTATCTCAATCCATTATTATTATTATTATTATTATTATTCTATTGATTGGATTGCGGAAACATCGCGTCTATTACCGTTACAGAAACAATGTAATTCAAAATCAAACTTTTCCAATCAGTGGTGTCAGGATGAGTCATACAGAACAATATCTGTCAGAGGGGTAATGAGAGATAGGTGGAATAATGCGTAGGACTGACAGTGTGTTTGTACTGTATGCGCTGTTCATCAGACAGGGACTAGTTGCGAGCGGAGTAACGTAGCCATGACAGACTCCGATGTACATGCGTAGACGTATCAAATTTTCTCATTGTAAACCTCTAAACCGGTGTGGCGGACATATGGCATACAAAAACGATGAATATGTGAATATGCTTCTGGTCCTTGGTGCATCTGATAACCGGGCTGGTGCTGCCACTCATGAATATGCTGCTAATTATCCTCATCAACACTATCCAGATAAGAATGTGTTTTGTCATATGGAGCTGTGCCTTCGGGAGTCAGGTTCTCTCCTTCCACCATCGTATGACAGAGGTCATTCATATACTCTCCATACTCCAGCTACTGAGGAAGCTATTCTGAAGGTCATACACCAAGAACCTCAGTGAAGTACATGTAGCAGAGCAAGGTAGCTGCGCGTCTCACAGTGCAGAGTCGTTAACGTGCTGTATGAGCATGGGCTGCACCCTTATCATTATACTTTCACACAATACCTGCATCCTGCACATCGCCATCAGCAGATGCAAGTCTGTGAATGGTTCCAATGACAACAGGATGGCAAAGATTACTTTGTGAACACTGTAATATGGTTGGATGAAGCAGCATTCACTCACGAGGTTGTCTTCAATATGCACAATGCCCACCACTGTGTCACTCACGACTGTGGATATCAAGTTCACTTTGGCATCAACGTATGGGCCGGAACATCAGACGACAGGTGTTTGGGCCACTACATGTTGCCTGACCAATTGACTGCATGAAGGTATCGTACATTCCTCGCAAACTATCTGCCTGATGCGCTGGAACATGTTCCATTACCTGTTCAGTACAGGATATGGTTCCAACATGATGGTGCACCTCCACATTCTGGAATTAATGTGCGACAGTATTTGGACAGAACATTCCCAGGGAAATGGCTCAGACGTGGAGGTCCAGTTGTATGCCCACCACGTTCACCTGACCTAAATCCCCTGGATTTCTTCCAGTGGGGAAACCTGAAGGAGCACACGTACTCCACTCTGCTGACAATGTGGAAGAATTGGTAGCGAGTGTTCATGCTGCTCTTGTTACTGTGGACGCAGCTTTGCTGCAAAGAGCCCAGAGCTGAATGATTCAGCAGGTTGCGCAATGTTTAGATGTGCAGGGAGGTCGCTTTGTGCACCTGTTGTTCTGAGAACAGCGTATTCTGTTATGAAGGTCATGCGGTCATTAATATGGGCATTATTATTGCCACTGCTTGATAATGTACGACATCTGAGCACTCACGTTATATGTAGTATAAATGACAAGTAGATGTTGTGTTATTGTACTGTGCCATTATCTTTAGCATCTCGAAATTGATATTGTTTTTGTAGTTATTCTGTCCTATGACATGCCATTTGCTTCAACTGTCCATTTCTTATTTGTCTAACCACATATTTGTTATGTTCGGCATTACAAAATGTTGTAAATTTACGATACATGTGACCTAAGAAATGGTGTATATTACAGTAAAAAAAAAAAAAAAAAGGTGCCCAACCCAGGATCGAACTCTCAACCTCCTGCATGCTAACAAAAACTGTACCCACTGCACCAACTGTACAGCAGAACTAAGATGTGCTGACACAGGTAGTTACCATACATGTGGTTACAGTGTTGCCAGATTGCCACTCTTTAATGTCCTTTTTATGCCGGATGTACTTGCACGCCGAAATTTTGTGAGACACATTTTTGCTATCACTGGCATGTGAGGAGTCGCACTGCGAAGCCCGAGTGAGTGAATTTTGCTTCACCCTGTATATGCACTGCCTCATGATGCCACTACAGAAAGCCAAAAGCTGTGGTGCCAAATTAAGACGCATATGTGAACTCCACTTTATGCTGGATATGGAGGACAGGCTGGTGGCCTGATATCACAATCAATTACGCCCGCAGAGGGGACCAGCGTTTGCTGCATCTGCACAGCCTCCTTTGTAGTGTCCGGGTTTTTGTCTTCTCCTCCATCCCTGGGGGTACCTTCCCTGTTTTTGGCTCCAGCTTCTAGGCTGAGCCCTTTGTCCATCACACATTCATCTATTACTTTTTCCAGCCCTCACTCAATAGGAGTTCGCATGTGCCGGTCCAGCAGCCAGTTCCTGCTCCCGCCCTAGAGCTGCCAGATGTCCCCATGGATTCATCTTCAGCACCCCCCTCCACCCCATCTGCCGCCTTTGTTGGTGTTGCACCACTGGACATTTGCCCACGGGGGAGACATCACTATCAGAGCTGTTCCCGGGCCTACTCTCCAGTTGCAGCTAATAGCAGGGGGCTTCTGTCCTCATCAAGGACACCTGCCTATGATGATCAGGAAGGCATGGACATCTGTTTCCTGGGTACCTATGTCGTCCCATGGTGCGGGGGAGGGACCCCGGGGTTGCATCGTCTAACAGTCAGCCCTCCAAGGGGCGAGGACTGCGGTAGCCCTATTTCAACATTTTTCTGTGCATCATACCAGTAGCCTGACACCAACTACTGTCATAATACAACTCATCCGTGCCAGCGGTGCAGGTCCAGACACCAAGCGGTGGTACAACCTAACACTGGAAGTGCCACTGCATCGAGGTTGGCATGCACAGACGACTGACAGCACCACCTCGAGAGACTGACGAGCAACCTACACATTATAATAATGGAGTGGAGGGCACTCTGCCTCAATCTGTTATTGTGTGTTCTCGTGTTGACTTTCCTTTCGGGCTGTTGGCACTGTATTGGATTTCCCCTGGCATTGTACTCTGACTGTGTATGGAAGTTCTAAACAGTTTTCTCATTAAAGTGATTACCATTCTGTGTGTGTGGTGACTTGTGTGTGTGGTTACTACAAAATTCTTCACAGGTAGAGGGAGAAAGTATGTGGCAGGAGACAAAGCACAAATTGTTCCAACTTTTACCAATTGTGTGGAGCACCCAGGTGTTATGAAAGTTAACTGAAAAGACCGATGTCATGCCAGGGTCGTTTTATGTCAATTACGCCAGTTTTTTCTCCAGCAACACTGTTTCATAAAGTGTAAATCATGACAAAATTATAAAAATGTTAACGCAAAAGTGGGTGCAAATTAACACTGCAAACTTAGGAAATTTGACTGGAGCAATAACAAATGTTATTAATAGTGGGAGAATATTAGTTCTGAAAATGTTAAAGTAGGATTATACTATAAAGCAATTCCACAAAAGTTGTTCTTTCTTCCAGGAGTGTTAGTTCCCCATGTTTCACAGGAGAACTTCTGTGAAGTTAGAAAGGTAGGTGTCGGGGCATTGACGGAAGTAAAGCTGTGAGAATGGGCTGGGAGTTGTGCTTGGGTAGCTCAGTTGGTAAGAGCAAAGTGAAAGGCAAAGGTCCCAAGTTCGAGTCTTGGTCTGGCACACAGTTTTAATCTGCCAGACAGATTCATAACAGTACACCCTCCGCTGCAGACTGAAAATTTCATTCTGAAATCATATACCTTTCTGCATGATGTTATGATGAACTCTGTTTACAGCTGGTACAATTGTTGGAATGTAAAGTAGTTTGTGATATACCTTTCTCACTGACACCAATATGTTGTATTATGAAACATATCTGGGCATATCAAATATGAACCAGAATTTAAATCTAGCACTGTGACAGTGAATGGAAAGGGCTGCCACCTTGACGGGATGTCGGGAATAGCACAGTGATGCCGCAGTTGGTGTAATGTAACCACTCGTGTCTGGCGGACGGCGCATAATAATCAAGTTTTTTGTGGAAGAATGCTCTGAACCCGTGGAAATTTTAAAGAGGCTCCATGCACAGTTTGGGGAAGAAACCCTTTCGAAGATCCCAGTGTATGAATGGCATAAAACTTTGTGGCAGGATAGGTAGCTGTGGAAATTACACCCCACCAAAAGCAACCCCGAACAAGCATCACATAAGACAACATTCATGCCGTACAGAACCTGTTGCAGAAGAACAGCACATGAAACATTTCGAAATTACTTCAGCAGCATGGATAAACTGTGAAAGTATTCAAGCCATTGTCACTAATGATGATTCATTTGTACAGCAATGCAAGGCCATGCACTGTTTCTTTAATGATGGAAAACTGGAGAAAAGTCTTTGGGAAACTCCACAACTCATCATGCTGCAACCACCACATGTTTGGAAATCTGAAAGAAGAGCTCAGAGGACATTACTTTGATGACAATGCAGCGGTAGAGGAGTTTGTGAGCAAGTGGCTGTACACGGATCCCTCTTCTTTATTCGAGGATGGCACGAAAAAGTTGCCAGTTTGATGATAAAAATGTGTAGCAAAGTCAGGGGAAAATATAAGGCAATGACTTGCATTTGCCTTATGGACCAACAAGACTATGACAGTATGTAGCTAAAAACTTCATCATGAATGAGCCAGGTTGTAAACCATAATCTTGCAAGACGATGGTCACTTTCCTTCTTTATTACCATCATCTTGCGAGATTATCATTAACAGCCTGGCTCGCAATGAAGGTTTTAACGACATACTGTCATTATCTTGTTTGCTCATTTTATGACTGCATTTCATTGCAGAACTACAGCTAATGCATGTTCACAGCATTTTTATGATTTGAACTCTCTGAAGATTGTTATAGAAAACAAAGTCATTGTGTTTTAGTTGTATACTGAAAATTGTGGCCAAGGCATTAAAAGCTTTTTGTATTAAAATGTTTTATTTGATAAAATTGAGAAACGGAACTTTATTAGTTTCTGACCAAGAAAAGAAAAAAAAGAAACATGTTTGCAGAACGTTTGCAATTAAAATGAACTGAGATAATCTACCCAGACTCTGCCTAATGAAACAGGGAACAGACTAAAGAGAGCTGACTTAGGAAGGACACCGTAATATATCTAGGTTTTGGTTCAAATTTGGCAGATGGGGGTGGTGATTAAAGTTATATAGCTTTAAAGATAAACTAAAATAAAACTGTTACCCTTGCCATAACCTTCACAGACAACACCGACAGTCAAAAATGGTTCAAATGGCTCTGAGCACTATGGGACTTAACATCTATGGTCATCAGTCCCCTAGAACTTAGAACTACTTAAACCTCACTAATCTAAGGACAGCACACAACACCCAGCCATCACGAGGCAGAGAAAATCCCTGACCCCGCCGGGAGTCGAACCCGGGAACCCGGGCGTGGGAAGCGAGAACGCTACCGCACGACCACGAGATGCGGGCGACACTGACAGTCATAACAAGCAACAACATTAATATAAAACAACCAAAAGAACATTACATTTGTTGTATAACAAATACCTGGTGGGCCTGGAGGTCCTTCAACAATAAGATGGGTTTTAGAAGCAATCCTTCCAACAGCACTCTTTATAATACACTCATAGTCACCGCCTTCAGCAAAAGATATGTTTCGAATATCCAAAACATTGCCTTTAATATGCTGAAAAAAGTACAATTTAGTGATTAATATCATTTACATGGCACATTGTTTTAAGAATAACCAAAATGCCAGTTACATTGATAATAATCTTCAATAGCCATTGAAGATTGGACAAGTGACACAGCACATCTTATTTAATAATACTAATAATAATAACAAAATCTACAGCCACAGGCTTCCTGAATTTTACACAAGAAATTGAAAAACAAATTGAAATCATTCAAATTATTCTTCAGATTGTCTCCATTTGAAACAGCGTGCTCAATGACCATATTAATGAGATCCAAGATAAGACAAAGGGCAGCACTGGTCATAAAATTTTAGTCTCTTTATTGCAGATTGATTTCAGCTACTGCACAGCTATCTTCAGAGCAATTATAGCCAAGTCATGATGAAACATCGTAAATGAAATCACTCGTGGTACCACATTGACATTAAACTCATGGTACCACACTGACATGACATGTAATGGCATAACTGTCAATGTGGTGCCATGTGCAATTTTATTTATGATGAATCATCAAGACTTGGACATAACTGCATTGAAGATAACTACACAGTAGCTGAAATTAATCTGCAATACACAGATTAAAAATTTATGACCAATGCTGCCCTTTCTCCTATCTTGGATTAAAATTGTTTCTCTACAAGTATACATGCGCAAATATTTGAAAATCCTCTTCTTTTATGGAAGGACGGTACTTTTGTATATTATAAAACAGTGTATAACATAATCCACAGAATAATAATTGTGATACAATTCTGAGTGGACTTTTCAGTGCCAAGAAAAGATTACATTGAGGGTCATTAAAGCAGCTGCACATAAGATTGAAT
Source organism: Schistocerca americana (assembly GCF_021461395.2). Classification (NCBI taxonomy): domain Eukaryota; kingdom Metazoa; phylum Arthropoda; class Insecta; order Orthoptera; family Acrididae; genus Schistocerca; species Schistocerca americana. The sequence goes on from NC_060130.1 coordinate 303,531,623, forward strand.
TCAACCTGTTCCTCCATTAGGAGGATGTCGATATATCTACTGCGTCATGCTTACAACTAGAATAAAAGGGGGTCTAGCAAACAAAATATTAACTCAAAACAATCACACAGTAGTGAAGCAAACTTCCTCAATATTATGTTACAACAGTCACAACTCTGGTGGAAGTCCTCGTAGTGCCAATTTACAATTTGATGGCAGAATTACTTTTAAATGTCACCCACTAAAACCTCCCCCCCCCCCCCCCCCTAAAAAGAAGAAGAAGAAGAAGAAGAAGAAGAAGAGAAAGTCTTTGACTTCCAAATATACTCCCAAAATGAACAACAGACACATCTGGAGGAAGATGTTAATATAGTAACTGGTTACTGTTAGATCATCATCTTCCTCTGCATGCCAAGGTTTAGGTACTTGTGCCTGTTCTGTCTTCACCTGTAACTGCCACTTTGTTCTGGGTTTTCCCACATCACTTCTTTCTCTAGGCTGGTACAGCATGGCCTGATGTGGGATTCTCTTTGTACTCATTCTTTGTAGGTGATGTTTCAGTAATGTTTTATTCTCTTCAATCTTTTCATTAATATTATGAATATCTAGTTCATTCCTAATATCAATATTATGAAAAGGATAGTTGCTACACACCATATAGCGGAGATTCTATGTCGCAGATAGGCGCAACAAAAAGACTGTCACAAAATGAGTTTTTGGCCAATGAGGCCTTTGTTGAAAAAAGATAAAATGCGCGCGCGCGCACGCGCGCGCACACACACACACACACGCGCACGCATGCACGCACACACACACACACACGACGACAGTCTCTGGCAGCTGAAGAATCTGGCAGCTAGCTGTCAGAGACTGTGGTCAAGTCTGTGAGTGAGTGAATGAATGTGTATGCGTGGCCTTGTTGCCCTAAGGCTCATTTTGTGACAGTCTTTTTGTTGTGCCTATCTGAGACTCAGTATCTCTGCTATATGGTGAGTAGCAACTATCCTTTTCATAATATTGTTACATTCCGTCCTGGATTTTCCACTGATTGATTATTCCTAATATCTTCATTTCTTACATGGTCTTCCCTGGTAACACCTCTGACTTTCCAAAGAAATCTCGTTTCCGCTGCTTGTAGTTTATTTTTATTGGATTATTTAGGGATAGGTAACTCAATTCCACACAGCAACACAAGTGTAGCTATGGTTTTACTGTTAGATGACATACCTAATATTACAGCCAAAGTGAGCATAAACACGTTTATGTTACTTCTAAACACAACACTATAGATGTAAATAATGAAATCTTAGAAGAGGTTTCTTTTCAATTTGGTTAACATCAAAAGACTAACAACGAGCAATTTTATATCACTACCATAGTTTGTAATTATTACGGAAATACGTGCTCACTCAGTTTACATTTATCACTTAAGAATTAAGCAAGGCTATCATGTTTGTAATTACATAAGGCAATTATTAGCACCCACAGGTAATTGGAAGACAGCAGCATTGTTATTTGCTGTGAACCATGCCGTTATGTCACTATGTTTATAAAAAAATCTAGTAAAATTTAATCATGAGCACAAATAGCAGTAACTGTCATACATCTCCCAGGGAACGGCTATGGTGCGAGTTTAGTAGTAAGTTTATATCAAAAGTGACATACATTTTAAAGCTGAAGAAGATTTGATCACAGTTAGTGTATACAAACATTTTGAATTGGTAGCCACTGAAGTCATAAAGCTAGATGTCCATAAGAAGTCTTCATTCTGTGCATGTAGCACTCACCAAGTGATAATGCTGACACTTTCTTAACAAATTAACTAAATCCTAGAAAGTGCCTCAGCCCCCAAAACTAACGTAACAATATGTGGACGCATGAATATTAACACGGGAAATTAGGGATAACTTCCTAAATATTCTGAATACTTTCTTATTTAACCCAATGTGACTGGAACCTTAGACCCTCTCTTACACTGGACCACACTCATTCGCTTGCTCTCTCTCTCTCTCTCTCTCTCTCTCTCTCTCTCTCTCTCTCTCTCACACACACACACACACACACACACACACACACAGTATTTTGATATAGCACAAATGATAAACGCTGCTACTACAGTCAAGTCAGCTTAATAAGAACTGATGGAGCCACTGTTGCCAGCTTTAACCTGTGTAGTGCTAACATCTGCAGTGGAAACCAATAGTCATCTATACAGCTACAACAACACTGAGTCATTGCCATACAGATGTTTACAAAATTGTATTATGTAATTGGTTGAGACACACGCACAAAGTTGCAGCACCCAGGCCACTGTCAGAGAAAAAGACAACTCTAAATAGCATCAAAGACTTCTAACAACCCTGCTCAGCTAAAACATTATAAACTCTACTCTAAAATTCTTGCCAAAGTAATTAAAAACTCTAAAAGTATGTGTATAGCATCTGAAATTACTAATTCTTAAAATAAAATTAAAACAATCTGGAATGTGATAAAGAGAGAAACAGGGACTGTAAACTACACCAAAGACAAAAATATTGTTTTAACTGTTGACAACTCAGAGATACCTAATAGTGAGGAAATTGCTGAAATCTTAAACCAACATTTTTTAACTGTCCCATCACAGATAGGTTGCCATGGTTCTGTAGATAAAGCTGCCTGTATAATGAAAAATAATTTTCCAGAACCTTCAGTCAAATAAGTGTGCTTCCCATTACTGCCAATGAAATAAAAAAAAAAATCATACAGTCTTTGAAAAATAAACATTCTGCTGGTATCGACGATATTTCAAGCAAGCTGTTGAAGGCTTGCTGTAGTGAAGTGACCGAAGTTTTGTCTCACATCTGCAACACATCCATGCAACAAGAAGTGTTTCCAGACAGAATGAAATACTCTGTTGTCAGGCCCCTGTAAAAAGCAGGGGATGCTACAAATGTGTCAAACTATCGCCCTATCTCTCTATTAACAACATTTTCAAAAGTCCTAGAAAAAGCTCTGTACAACAGGATTGTGGCAAACCTTGGTGACCTGAACATCATTAACAGTCAGCAGTTTGGTTTTCAAAAGGGAGTTTCAATAGATAACGCAATTTTCTCATTCACAAATGATGTTCTAGAGTCTATAAACAGCAAGAGGCTGCCAATTGGTGTCTTATGCGACCTATCAAATGCGTTCGACTGTGTAGATCACCAGATACTCTTCAAGAAGGCCTGTCATTATGGAATTACAGGACCTGTAGGGAACTGGTTAAAATCATACCTCGAAAATAGGAAGCAGAAGATTATTCTAGATGTTTCAGATAGTGTATCACAATATATAGTGGACTCTGAGTGGGGAATTGTGCAGCATGGAGTGCCACAGGGATCAGTGCTTGGGTCCTTGCTGTTCCTCATATATGTTAATGACCTGCCTTTATCCATCAATAAGCAGTGTAAATTTACAATGTTCGCTGATGATACGAGCATTGCGGTGGATAATGTGTCAACTACTGACTTAGAATCCGAGGTCAATGATATCCTTAAAGAAGTTCTGGGTTGGTTAAGTATTAACTCCCTTTCAATAAACCTGGAAAAAACCAATTTTATCCAGTTCCAGACAACCCACAAAAACCCAAAAGAAATAGTTATCACATAGAATGATCAGATGATAAAGCAAGTGTACTTATCAAAATTCCTAGGCGTATACGTGGACAGTAGGCTGAACTGGGAACATCACGTTCTACAAACACTAAAACAGCTGACGTCGGCAACATTTGCTTTACGAATTTTGTCACGCTTCAATGACATTACCATCTCAATGTCAGCTTACTTTGGCTATTTTCATTCAGTCATGTGTTATGGCATCATCTTCTGGGGCAATACACCTGCCGCAAAGAAAATACTCACAGCACAAAAAAGAGCAATAAGAATCATTTGTGGTGTACCCCCACGAACCTCATGTCGAAATCTTTTTAAACGACTTGAAATACTGACAGCAACATCTCAGTACATATATTCACTGTTGTGCTTCATAATAAATAACCCCACTCTGTATGAAATGAATTGCCTACATCATGAACATGAGGAAAAGAGAATTTCCACTGTGAGTTAAAGAACTTGACACTTATTCAGAAAGGGGTAAAGTACGCTGGAACGAAAATTTTCAATTCCCTACCCAACAGCATCAAAAGTATAAGGAGTAGTACATCAGTATTTAAACGTAGGTTGAAAAATTATTTACTTGAGACCTCACTTTATTCACTAGAGGAATTCTTTCAGAGAAATAAGTAAAACCCAGATTGGAAAGATGTTTTTAAATTTTTTGACACTGTTTACTGTTAAACTAATGTAATAATGCCCTAATGTAAAAATTCCTGTTTTTCTCATTTCCATTTTTGGGTCACTCTTAAACCCAAAGTGGGAAGTTTTGATTACTGTTCAAGGTTAAAATAGATGCAATAATGCCCTAAATATGAAACTGCTATCTTCACATTTATGTTGACTAGTTTTTAAGCTAATAAGTATGACTTTTGTGCACTGTTATTAATACTATAACAATGTCTTTATTCTATGTATTTTATTATGTATATTGACACGTTCCACATCTGAGTGACTTGCTCACATGTACAGATCTATGGAACAAGTATATAAATAAATAAATAAAAATAAATAAACTGCAACTGTCTCAAATATAGGGTATTAAGAAGTTCAGCATCAATCTTAGACCATGTACTCACAGGTACTGACAGGGAACAGTGTAAAGTATTAATAAAAGATTTTGGTCTCTCTTATCATTACTCTCAGATAATACGGCCACAAAGACAGGCTTTAAGTCTACATGGAATACAATTTAGATGCTATAGTCCCTAAATTCTGCACATTGTTTAAACTAATTTTTGCGGAGACTGACCGAACATCATTCAGGGAACAAATCTGGACACATTTTGCACCCGTTGTGTCACCAAGGGATATTGGGAACCATCTGCTTGCAGCAGGACTAAGATCACATGTGCCTCTAACCAGGCTACCACTGGCAACACAACAGTATCATGCAGGGCTATTCTGGTGTCACAAAACAGTCGACTGGAATGTGGAATGCTGCTCTGTTGTCTTAAGTGATGAGAGTAGATTTGTCTGTATACGAGCAATGGATACACATGCGTGTAGCACAGACCTGGTGAGTGCTCTATTCCAGAATGCATTCGCCCACAACACACAAATCCCACCTCATATTTCATGGTATGGAGGGCCATCAACTACAACCCGTTCCCACATTTTGTGTTTCCGCAGAGTAAAGTAACCAGTGCCTGCTACACTGCACAAGTTGTTATCCCCCTGCTACTACTATTTCTTCGATAGAAATATGATGCACTTTTTCAGCAGGACAACGATCATTCACATACGGCTGCAATGACACAATGTGCTCTTTGAAGTGTACAACTGCCCTAGCCATCAAGATACCAGATCTCTTGGCAGCTGAACACGTATGGAACATGGTGAAGCAGGATCTTACTCATTCACTTGAGCCTGTAAGAACCATTGTGTAACTGCAACGAATCATGCAAGATGTTTGGGAGAATCTATTGCAGGATGCCATTCAGCACCTTTATGACTGTTTGCATGCAAGAATATACGCCTGTATTGATGTCGGAGAAGGGTATACTGTGTACTGATGCAACGGTTTGGGTGCGCATTATTGTGACGTGTGTTTCATTTGGTCTGAATTTATTTGTTAAAATATACTCCTACAATGATGAACTACCTGCCACACCACTTGTCAATAAGATGGCCTTACATCTGAGTGTGCTACATTTTTTCCAGCACTGTATAATAAATGAGACCCTTAGTTCAGGTACTATTCTGGAACACCTCAAGCTCTTACTAAAGGCAGGGAATGTGGAGAGACTGAAAACTACAGGTCATTATAACTAATCTCTACGCACTCAAAAATAATTGTATCAATCATGGAAGACAGACTAATGAGTTAAATGAATAAATATAACCTTTATACAGAAACACAGTTTGGTTTTGGAAGGGGAAGAAGTACAATATCAGCCATTACAGAAGTTCAAAAAAGTGGTACTTGAGGATGAAGATGATTGGTTTGTAGGATATTCAATTGCGCAGTTATCAGTGACCGTACAAATTCCCAATCTTTATATAGTTAAAGTGTCACCACTTCCACGAATGGTAATGAAATGATGAGGAAAACACAAACACCTACCCCCCTGAGCAGAGAAAATCCCCACCCTAGTCAGGAATCGAACCTGGGACCTCATGATCCAGAGGCGGAATGCTAGCCACTAGACCATGAGCTGTGGACGTGGTACTTGAAGCTCTTGACAGGTATGTCTGTGTTACAGGCATTTTCTTAAACTTATTCAATGCTTCTGACACTGCTGACCACGAAATATTATTAAACAAGCTAGAAGCACTATGTGTAAGAGGAATAGCACACAAATAGTCCCAGAATTACCTGGAAAATAGGGTACAAATAGAAGAGAGAGTTCGCTTGTCTGCTGGTGATACAATTTTAGTAAAACAACAGGCAGACAAGAGACATAAAAACATAGCATAGTGTACTGAGCCCAGGTATGCTCTTAATATACAGGCTGCATAAAAAAAAAAGAAAAAAAAAAAAAAAAAAAAAAAAAAAGAAAACTTTGAGCCACCTGAGAAAATTTATTCCCCACTCTACAAGTTTAAATTTCTAGAAATGGTAGGACTAAGGTGCAATCTGAAAAGTAAAGTACTTTCTTTCTGATAAATGTTCAAAATGGTGGCCTTCAGCATCAATACATCTCTGAGTACACGTCACCACTGACTCCGTACATCATAACCAAGTGCAGAGACCATTTGACTCTCATTCTAAAGTGTGTTCTGGTTATGTGGTTTATGTTTGCAAACCCAACATTTTACTGTGGCCCATAAGAAGAAATCGAGCAGCACAGGATCTGGAGAGGGTGGAGGTAATGCAATTGTCCCTGGCCTTGCAAATTTTGATCCAGGTATGCTCATACATCCATATGACAGTGCGGAGGGGTGGCATCTTGTTGGTAATAAAACTGTCATTAGCTATAATGCATCAATGGCAGGGAATATTGAATCAACAAGCACTGTTAGGTATTTCTCTCCAGTTACATTACCTTCAAAGAAAGAAAATATATTTACTTTTCAATCTGGACTTTAATCTTTCCACTTCTTGTAGAACTGAAAATAAATTTTCTATGACAGTTCAAACTGTGTATGCATTTTTTTATGCATCCTGTTTATCAATGACTTTTGAGATGGTATGACACACGGAGAAAAAGTTCTCTTTGCTGATGACACAACATCATACTCACTGATAAAACACCAAAGCTCCTATTGCAGAAAGCAAATGAAACATCAAGGATGTTTATGATTGGGCAGTAGATAATAAATTAACACTGAATGTAAAGAAAACAAATAGTATGCAATCAGTATAAAGAGGGAAAGCAACTCTGTCACATTAAGAATAAGTAAATCTATAAATGCTGGGATGATTCCTTCATCAAAGCCACGACTGACCACCTATCATCCACTTCAGAAAAGCACAATTGCACACTATCTGATCAAAAGCATCCAGACACTTCTATGTAATGCAGAATTGACCACTAGATGTCATGAGAGGTGGATTCACAAGTATAAAAGGAGGCAAGGAGTACTGCGTTATCTAGTAGACGAGCAAGAACAGCAGAATGAGTTCATCAGGAGAGTTCATATCCACATCCAGTGATGCCTGTGGGTTGAGGGTAACACTGCGGCCGGTCGGTACCGTTCGGCCTTCCAAGGCCTGTTCGGATGGAGTTTAGTTTACTTTTCACATTATATATGTTTGTATCATGTATTTTGCAGATTAGGAAATCAAATTACAGTTACTTGGGTGTGCAAACCATTGTCTATTCCGTGTGGCCACCAGAGCTGCTTAGAACCTGCAAGTATTTTGCTACTTTGGTCTTTTGTAAACCTGATATGTCATTTCATTAGGATACTTCATGCTCTTCACATTATATATGTTTGTGTTATTTCCCTTGTGTATGTTAGGAATGCTACTCAATCAATTCTTAAGCAGAAATGAAATAAGAGCAGGTGAAAGCTGTAATGCTTTCTGACATTACGCAGAGAAGCAGATAACGACAGCATTGGCAGGAATGTTGAAATGTGGAGAACAGTGAGTCACCACTCTTTTGTGTATGTTCACCTGCTCCTGCGTTCAGCCTTCAAGGCCTTCCTGCCTGCCAGGTGTAAATGAATGCCCTTAGCCATCTGGCCCTTCTACCTGCCAGGTGTACACATACACCCACAGCTATCTGGGCACTCTACCTGCCAGGCGTACACGTCTGTCCACAGCCGTGAAAGGTTTAAAAAGAATAGAGTACAATGGTCAAGCAGCTCCTCATAAGCCATGCATTTCTGTAGTCAACGTTAAGCGACAATTCCGGTGGCGTAAAGTGCAATACTTCTGCACAGTTGGTGACTGGAAATGACTGATTTGGATTGATGAATTATGCTGTATGCTGTGGTAATCTGATGGAAGTGCTTATGTTTGGCGAATGTCCAGAGAACGTTACCTGCCACCACAGCTAGTGCCACCAGTGATATATGGAGTAGGGGGCGTTAGGGTATGTGGGTGTTTTTTTGTGGTCTCTTTACTGCTCTTATGAAGCCATGAAATGCAGAAGGATGAAAACAAACGTTAGAGCGCAGTGTACTTTGTACAGCAGAGGAACAATTCGGAGATGATAACTGTTTACATCAGCATGACAATGTATCCTATCATAAATAACATTCCTGAAATGGGCCGGCCTACCCAGAGCTCCACGATGAATTACAGTGTCGACTTTGCTCCAGACCTCAGTGTCCAACATCCCTACCTCCTCTAGTTTCGAGTCTTGAGGAAGAATGGGCTGCTATCCCTGCACAGACATTAAGACATTTCATTGAAAGTGTTCCCAGCAGAATTCAAGCCACCATGAAGGTGAAGGGTGGACACACTGCATATTAATGTCCACTAATAGTTGTCCAGATACTTCAGGTAAGATTGTATATATTTATTTTCACTGTATTATGATGACAAATCCTACATCATTTTAAGATGATTCCTAGATGAATGAATGAATAATTAAGATAAAATCAAGTAGTTTAAATGGGGCAAATGTGCAGAAGAGTAGCTATTGGAGAACCAGTTGTGAGGTAGCTTTCACAGTAGTAATACCAGTGGGCCACAGTACTTTATTTGCATAAATCATTTTAATTACTTGTTTTATTATTTGCTTCAGAGTGGAAAGACAGCAAGAGATGACAGTATAATTGACAGAAGGTAGAAGTGTAATAATTGGGTGAAGTAAATATGTCAGGAACAGCTTGGGACGGAAAAGTGGACTCATAGGAAAATGATCAACTCATAACAAATACACTAATCTGGGAGAGAGCTATCAGCAATTAGTTTCAAAAATACAATGGCTGACAATGAATGCATTTTTGCTAAAGCCGAGTTGAAGTCAGACACTACTGAGGAGAGAAGGGCCATAAAGCAACAGTACTGTGAATATGTTTAGTGGGTGCAAACCAAATGTGAGGGTACCCATCTGAAATGTTCAATCAATGGGTAAGAAGCTGTCTGCAAGGGGAAGGGAATGGAGGAGAACAGAAACTACACACCAGTTAGATTTACTGTATCATAAGTAAAATATATGAAATAATTGCAAACAGACATATAAGGAGAACCAAGAATGGTGCACTTAAACACCACAGTGCAATTCCTTGCATACAAACAGTATAAGATTGCCCCTAACCGAATTTTGCCCTTCACATATGTATGATACAAAAAAATCAACACTGTGTAATCACGTGTACAACAAGTATCTCCATTCAATATTGGTTAGCTGTGCTGCCCAGTTTGTGCAGTGGGACAGTTTTGCGTTTGAATACTAGAGTCCTATTTGGGGTCTATGGTTACTAGTTATTTATTTTCCAGTTTTGATCTGCCCAATAATGTTGTGGAATGTACTGTATTTTAAACAATACACATACTACAACTAGAGTGTTTTTAATATTGACCATAGCAAATTATTGGTCAGACATGTCGAAATTTTCTTTAAGAGTAATAATCAGTTAAAATTAATCACCTGTCATAGGGCAGAAATAGCTACAAAATTTATCAATGTGGATACGTTAAACACAGATACATACATACTACATTCAGTAAAAGTAGCTGTTGATTTGAAAGCTGAAAGACATAATTAGTTACACCATGATGATGACAAATATAGTAATAGTGTTGCTAACCCACTGGTGACGTGATCTCCTAACTGAATGAACTTATGACAGGCAGGTATCACGAAAACTGGATTTGAATTTAAAGGATGAAATAGTGCGAAACAAAATACTTTAACAATGTGACTTGCATGGTTGTGGGGGAACTACCTAGGATAGATGTAGAGGTTAGATTAAGACGATTTTTATTTTGAGGGAAGTGGTATCCAAAGCTGACAATGAACTGGAAGGCATGGAGGGCCCTAGTCCATGGAAGAGAACAGAATAAACATTTTAACGGAAAATACTTCATTAAAGTGGAACAATAAAATGATTGCACACTCATTTATGTGTTGGCATGTGTTTTGTGTAAGATCTGCTGCCATTGCTGTATAATGCTTAAGAAACCAGACACCATTTCATGCAGGAACTGTACTCTTAATCTCTAGTATTGTAATACAAAACTCTACCTACTGTGTTACACATGCAGCACAGTCACACAGTACCAAACAAAAATACTGGTTGTATATGTGACTACAGTATTGCTAAACTGCCTTTTCTACTTCCATTTTCTGTCAAATATACATACAGAATAACATTTTGCTTGTGAAATTTTTGTACTGTCAATACACAAGGAAGCATGCTGTGGCATCTGAGTGTGCAAATTTTGATTCACCCCATGTAAGAGGGTGGTTCCACAAAGATCGAGGTTTTCATGTGTGTCACAGCTAGATGGTTTCTAGCAAGTCTTGTTAGGAATGAGAGGACCACAACTGATCTCTCAGAAGCTCTTGATAAAGTAAATTGACTTGAATAAACTGTGAAGCTGGAACTAGATGGAAGAGTAATAAGTTGGATCACAGTATACCTGCACCAAAGAAAACAGGTGGTTGGTTTGGGGAAGGAGACCAGACAGCGTGGTCATCGGTCTCATCGGATTAGGGAAGGATTGGGAAGGAAGTCGGCCGTGCCCTTTCAGAGGAACCATCCCGGCATTTGCCTGGAGTGATTTAGGGAAATCACGGAAAACCTAAATCAGGATGGCCGGACGCGGGATTGAACCGTCGTCCTCCCGAATGCGAGTCCAGTGTCTAACCACTGCGCCACCCCGCTCGGTAGAAAACAGGTGGCAATGGGGAACTTCACATCACAGGTGGCAAAAATAGAAGGCTGTCCTGAGGCAGTAAAGTGGTAATATTCCCAAATAGCAGTAGGATAAAATGTATGTATACAAACTGGAACCAGATGACATCACAGCAACATGAGAATGCCACTGCCTGTGTGTAACTCCTGAGTGCAGGGAAACTATATTTGGGTCTGCACATAAGTGAGGTGGAAAACAAGACATGTAAGTTTCTGTACACATTAATAACAGAACTAAAGGGTGCAAAAAATGGTACAAAATAAAATAAAGTTGAACCTAATAAGCCCTTGGTCACAATTTTTAATCTTTTTGACCAGGTTTCAACACTCCCATGAGTGCCTTCATCAGAAATTAAATATTTGAAGTAGCCTATAACGTAAGTACAAATTTATGGGAAAAAAGATTTTTATATAACAGTACAAGAAAGAGACAGTGCTTACATGTCACATATAAAATAAATATCAAGCCAGAAAGGCTTTAGTCACAAAGTATTTTTAAAAAGAATACATGAAAGGTGAGCCACTGTGGGCTGCTCATACCTATAAAGCCACAGGTAGCGACAGACTGAGGCGCCTGCATTAGCAAGCGTGGGCAGGTGAACATTACACCAAGAGTGCCATCTAGTAGCCATAGATATAAGCAGGCTACTGAACAGCTTAGACAGCTGAATGCTAAAATGAACAGTATTTAGTATATGAACTCACAGGCAAAATTTCATTTGACAAAAGCAGACATGGTTACTTTTTGCTTATGTAAAAGCATAGAAATATGGTTTGGAGACTGAAAACTGATTAAGTACAAAAAGAAGCAGTACTTACACATCACATATAAATTAAATATTAAGCAAAAAAGCTTTAGTCACAATTCTAAAGTAGAATGTGTGGAAATTTGTGGTAAGGTCTTATGGGACCAAACTGCTGAAGTCATCGGTGGAAAGCAAGCCACTGCGGACTGCTTGCATATGTCAAGCTACAGGTAGCATCCGACTGAGGTGCCTGCATTAACAACTGTGGGCAGGTGAACATTGCACAGACAGTGTCACCTAGTAGCTGCAAGTACAACCTGGCTACTTAACATTCAAATAAAGACAGACGAATACTATGATGAACATTATTCAGTACATGATGAAAAAGGCAATATTTTGTTTAACAGCAGCAGATAAAGTAACATTTTGTCTACATCAGAGCTTAGAAGTACAGTTCAAAGTATGAAAACATCATTACAGAAAATACAAAAAGGGCTGAATGACACAGCCTGTAGAAAACGACATAACATGAAATACAGCCATTAAACCATTTAATAAATGAAAAATTATGAGCTTACTCAGATGGAAAAAAAACATTTTGGTAACTGCAAGACGAAACCCGAAATTAAATGTCAAGTAATGGCTTTATACCGTTGAAGATATTTTTATTTTTGTTTTTTTCCATCTAAGTCAGCTCATAATTTATCATTTATTAAATGGTTTATTGGCTGTATTTCATGTTATATCGTTTTCTACAGGCTGTGTCATTCATATCTTTTTGTATTTTCTATAATGATGTTTTCATATTTGAACTGTACTTCTAAGCTCTGATGTAGTTAAAATGTTACTTTATCTGCCGCTGTTAAACAAAATATTGCCTTTTACATCATGTACTGAATAATGTTCATCAAATATTCATCTGTCTTTATTTGAATGTTAAGTAGCCAGGTTGTACTTGCAGCTACTAGATGGCACTGTCGGTGCAATGTTCACCTGCCCACAGTTGTTAACGCGGGCACCTCAGTCTGATGCTACCCATAGCTAGACATATGCAAGCAGTCTGCAGTGGCTTGCTTTCCATGCATTCTTTAGGGACCGATGACTTCAGCAGTTTGGTCCCATAAGACTTTACCACAAATTTCCAAATTTCTACGCATTCTACTTTAGAATTGTGACTAAAGCTTTTTCGCTTAATATTTCATTTATATGTGATGTGTAAGTACTGCTTCTTTTTGTACTGTTAATCAGTTTTCAGTCTCCAAACCGTATTTCTATGCTTTTACATAAGCAAAAAGTTACCATGTCTGCTGTTGTCAAACAAAAGTTTGCCTGTGAGTTCATGTACTATATACTGTTCATTTTAACATTGAGCTGTCTATATTTTAGATGTTAAGTAACCTACTTATATCTACAGCTACTACATGGCACTCTTGGTGTAATGTTCACCTGCCTGCACTGGCTAACGCGGATCTGCCCACACTTGCTAACGCGGACGCCTCAGTCTGTTGCCACCTGTGGCTTTAAAGGTATGAGCAACCCACAGTGGCTCGCCTTTCATGTATTCTTTTTTAAAAAAAATTGTGACTAAAGCCTTTCTGGCTTGATATTTATTTTATATGTGACATGTAAGTACTGTTTCTTTCTTGTACTGTTAGTCAATACTTACACTTTTATATAAAAAAAATTTTCCCGTAAATTTGTACTTATATTATAGGCTACTTTAAATATTTAATTTTTGATGAAGGCACTCACTCATAGAAGTGTTGAAACCTGGTCAAGAAGACTAAAAATTGTGACCAAGGGCTCATATATTTCAACTTTAGTTTATAAACAGTCACTGAACCAAGCAGCTATGTTTAAAACTCTGAAAAAAAAAAAAAAAAAATAAAATAAAAATTAAATAAAATGCTTGTTTGTCCTCTGTATGACTAGAGTTGGAGTATGCTTCAGGGATACAAGATCATTTCCACAGAGAAACCTGTTAAAGCAAATGTAGTGTAATAAAATATAATGGGAGACTACAGAAGGACGAGCAGTCACAGAAATGTTTAGGAAACTGAAATAGGGAATGCCTTCTCCAAAGAAGGAAAATAGCTAAATATACATGGGGTATTTACCAAGCATATGTGGGTAAGGATGCATGTGAAGATCTAGGGCATAGGGTGGTCAATGATGTGATATACCAAATGTCCTGGGATGAATGGTCATTACTCATGGACATGACAGGAACGATCATTCAAAACAAAAAAGTCTGGTTAACATGGGCTCTAAAATACATACCTTAATACCTATGAGCACTTGCTCCTCTTTGATACTATGAGAAACAGCTCTTCTACTGAGTAAGTGCTCATTGTTCTCTAGGTATGCACTTTAGAGCCCATGATTACTTGACTTTCTTTTGTTTTGTTTTGGTCCATACTACCTCCTCCTCAAATTTGGAAAGCAAAGAGTATGCAGTAGAAGAGATTTGTTTCACAGTATCAAAGATGATGAAGTGCTCATTCCTAAGGTATGCATTGCAGATCCCTTGTTTACTACACTTTACTGTTTCGAATGATTGTTCCTGGTATATCCCTAAATACAGGCCATTCTTCCTGGGATGCCCAGTATAAGGTACGGAAAGACCATCATTGTGATGTGAACTTTAAATGCTGGAAATCTTTACCAGATTTAAAGAATCCTTTCACAAATTGCAAAATTCCCAAAAATGTGCAAATTAAGATATTACTGATTTTAGTAATATGAAAAAATATTAATACATTGTAAATTACTGCAAAATAATACCAGGGAAACAGTCTATAGTCACCAACCAGAGTTTACCTTCTTACCTCCTAAAATAAAAACATAAAAAATAACATACCATTCGAGTTGCACTTGGGTCGGAGTCCCTAATACGAAGCCCATTATGAGTCCAAATATAAGCGACATCAAGTATTTCCTCTGCAACTGCCTGGCATCGCAGTTCCATGTCACGCTCCACGGCAGTGTGTGCTACGGGAACCATTTTTTGAATAAAGTGTGGACCACCTAAGAGAGTTGAAATATGCATTAGTACATTATTATTAAACTGGCGAATGAAAATCTGAACCTCTTAGAAAATAGATGAAGCTGTTCTGACATTATGAGGTACAGCAAATATTCTTACTTTCATCATATTTTATCATCTTTCCGATTTCAACTTAATAGTTTTCAAATGCTGAGTATGAGAGACAGCAAGAAGCCCACAAATCAGTATCTATTCAAATTTAGTACGTAATATAAAATGACCAGTAGGCTTGTCAAATACAAGTGTAAGGATTTGGAATGTGCTGGCAAAATGTCAGAAACACCACTAAGTGTCTGTATGGCAAAACATCTCGAGAGATGAGTGCCAAAAGGCAACATGTCAAGTGGCCACAAAAGCCCGAACAATTTTGTAGTAATGTTTATAGAACAATAGAATCAGCTGTAACTATATTTGATTCTGTTTGTTTGTTTCTGTTGAGAAGCAGTAGCATTTTACTGTAGATGAACAAAGTGCTCACTTGATTTGTGGTGTTTCTTATCATTATCTTTCTTTTCCAATCCATTTTGATAATTACAAAATCTCAAGAACATTGATTTATAATCCGTAACATAAAAGCACTGATTAGCATATTGCAGAGACCTTTCATGGGTATTTAAAGCCATATGACCCTTACTCGACAACATTACAGAACGAACTTAGAGTAGGACCTAAAATAATTCTATTCGTACTTCATAGGAATATGTTGAGACCTGTTTTCTTTTGAGGTCGCTACAATGTGTACATTACACTGTGGTAGTCAGCAGCATGACTAAACAAATGATAACTTAAACTACAGTCAGCCTACACCAGGGATTTGTGCTTCTGCAAAAGCAGAATTGAAATGTGGTCGTAGGCATTGCAGATTCCCTCCACTGTTGTGAGAGTCATACTCCAACCCTGTGATGAACCAGGATTAGTCTCTTTCATTTTTAAATAAGAAATTAAAATTATGGGCAATGTGCAACCCAAAGCAACGCGCAGCGCACGAAGAATTTGGTAATGGCTAGTGCACAATTGTTTGCTGAGGCTGGCACCACCATAAATGAGAAGTTCAGGTAAATAGCAGGCTGAGCCATGAAACAGAGTGGTTTGGTAAATGATAGTAGAGGAGAAGTGAGGGTGAGGGTACGGAAATTGAGTGTGAGGGTAGTAGAAGGGAGGGAAAGTACTAGTGGTAGACCTGTGGGATTGTGGGAAAGAAGAATATGCTGGAGACAAAGTTCCCACCTGTGTAGATCAGAAGTGCCAGTGCTGGGAGAGAGGGATTCCAAACGTCTCAGGTACTGAATCATTATGGTTGTGTTGCGCAGAATATATTCAGTAGTTAGGGGTTGAGTTTGGGGTTGACCACAGTTTGGCTTACGAAAATAAGTTACAGTTTCTCAACCTCTTTACATGAAATGATATTGGTCATTTCCCTCTTACACAACAAATACTACTGCACCTCAATTATACATAATTTCTTGAATGTGCAGTGAAATTCAAAATGAATATAACAATTACAAACAGCTATAACTATTTAATACATAGTGATACGCCAATAAGACTTACAGATAATGTAAAGAGAAATGAAAAGCAGTTGGCCCACACTGGAAGTCACGGAGGAACAAAACGTTTGCTGCGTGCCTCACTTCCACATACGTAGTAAGGTTTATAAGCTCAACATTCAAATGAAGGGTACAGAAAAGTCTTTGTATGTAACTGAACATCAGCATGACTCACCAAAAATTAATGTGTTCTGTGTGATGTCAGCACCAAAACTGTATGGTCCAGTTTTCTTCACTGAGCAAAGCATTTCAACAAACATTTACTTTGACATACTTAAGTAATGGGTGACACCACTGCTTGACAGATTCCATTCATTACATCTTTCAGCAAGATGGAGCACCCTAGCATCAGGAAAGGGGGGGGGGCACTAGTGGGGAGGCCAGCACCTGCCACCTAGATGGCCAGATCTGACACATTGATTTTTTAATGGGGTAATGTGAAAGACCTCAAGTATGTGCATCCTTTGCTGAAAACAATTCCAGAAATGAAAATATGCATTTCTAATGTGCTCACGTCAGTGACTCCACATATCATTCAGAATATGTGGCGTAAATTGGATTACTACTTATATGTTGTCCGAATAAACATGGGAGTTATATTGAACACCTACAATGTACATAAAAAACTGAACATTCTTTCACATTCTCGAAAATTCTTACAGGTGTATCACTATGAATTAATTAGTAGTTACAGCCATTTGTAAACACTGTATTCATTTTGATTTACCTTGTGGCTACACACATCCAACTAACCCTGCAAACAATATTTAGCTAAATTCTTCCACTTCATTACAGTGACTGTATTTGATTTTGCAACAGTTGTTGACAATGGATAGATCAACTGTTCTTAAAGAACCACCTGGATGTTAAAATAACTTTCTAATAACAGTTTATTGCAGGCGATAGGACAGTACAGCCCAGAAACAGATATATTTCTTCTTCAGCACGATGAATGTTAGAGCATCAGCTCAGTGTACTGCATCAAACTTCAGCTCCAAAATGAACCCATGATGAATTGGATATCATTGTGGAATTCGAGTACTGTGTATATTGCATATAAGTTTAAATTATTCTTCATTATCAGGATGATATACAATAATGCAAAGTATTGACAAATTTACCAAAGTTTGTGGAAATACCTGGATAATCACTTTCAGAAACTGACCCTATAAAGTTTTTCTTTCATGATAAATTTGTTGTAATGCTGACTGTTTAATGTCTCTGTACTATTCACATCTCATATATTTGTATTCCATATCCTCTACCTGGCATGAAACAGTGTTTTCCTGAAGTAGACAGAATCCTTAAGTCTTTACTCAATATTCTTCCATACTGCTTCCTACAATATAATGTAACAGCACACTTTTTCCAGAATCTGCCCACTTTCTAGTATCTGAAGTTCAGATGTAATGGAGATATGCAGAGCTGTGAGTTACTTGTGTACTCTCTATCAATAGCCACTCCACTTCTCTATCAATAGCCACTCCACTAATACTTCACTTCATAGAAAAGCAGGTCAAATTTTGAAAGAATTAATGAATTACACATGATCAATGTGTGCAGGGAATGAATTTCCCCAGGAATTGGTGGAATGCATAACTGGGTACCATAAAAACACTGACACATGTCAGTTGCAACAAACAGACTCAACCACTTTGAGGATGTTTATATTAAGATCTGGACCACAGACCAAAACACAATTGTAGTAAGGTACAAGTAAGTGTAATAATGTAAGTAAACCTACACTGGGCAGACAAATGTAATAAGATGAATCAACTACGTAGACTTTCAGGCGGTTTCATTTCATTTTTTGCAACAATTCCTCCCCATCAGCTTGCCTCTCCCAACCTTTGATTGTGAGTGACCCTATTAACTCTCCCCTTTCTGCTCTCCTTCCTTTGGCTGTTCATATGAAAACAAAAACTAGCATTGAATGTTTTGCATTGATAACAGCCCAATTGATATTAATTTACTTTGTAAATACGTAAACATGACCTTCAGATGTATTGCTTAAACTTTCTTTTAAATTTGAAAAACTGACCAATGTTTTAGGAAATCAAAATTTAGCACTACAGTACAATACTTACGAAGAACAATTAGCCTTCCTGTGCTTTCAGCCACGCCATACTCATTCTCGGCAATACAAGTATACAGGCCTTCATCATTACGAGATACGGAACGTATCAGAAGATCACCATTCCTCAGAATTTCACGGAGGCCTCCAGATCCTAAAAAGTATTGAAGAATTGATATTTCAAAATAGATTAAGGCCATAATATATATAACCTTTACTTGCTTACTCGCTTTAAGTTAGGTTAAGTAACAATTGTAAATACAGTTACTTTGATGTAAAGTTGTCATACTGAACAACACAATGTTCTTCAGCTCAAGTTGTAGCCAGCTTCAAGTACAATATCAAGAAATTGATATCTTAGGCATGCTCATTATGAGCATGGCCACAAAGCTGGAAAAAACAGTCATTAATGAAAGTTGTATTAGTTTCACTTAGGAGTCTTACCAATCTGAGAGCCGTCTTTCTTCCATACAAAACTTGGCCTTGGAGCTGCTTCTGGATTGCAGTTAATAGTGATGTTTCCCCCTTCTGCTGCATACGTTTCTGGCTCAAGTGGCCGTTTTTTAAATGATGGTTTCAGAGCTGACAGTTTAAAAACAAAAGTATCAGTTGTGACTATGATCAATTATGTATGAATTCAAAATTGTATAGTGCCTGCCTTAAGCTAGCTTTTATTTACATGTTCACTAAATTAGAAAATGTATGTCACTCGAGCTTACACAAGATACGCAGTTGAGCTGTAGAGTACTTGGCTTTAAGCTGATTCCTGGCTTTGCATTGGTACATAGCTTGATCACGATCTGGATCGAGATTCTTAATTGTCAAGACATTGTCAACAATTCTGTACCGGTCACGATCTTCTCCTGGTAGTTTCTCAACGTCCAGAGGTTCACCATTCCTTAACCAGCTGTATGTGACATCTGGTATTCCAAATGCTTCACAAGTCCAAGTCAAGTCTGAATTTTTATCCATGTGTCTGTCAACCAATGGTATTGTAAAGTTTGGCTCAGCTGAAAAATAATTTTTATATTAATACTGCACATATAGCTAAAAGCCACGTAGAGCTTGAGAGTCCTAAACTTAAATGACAGATGTTGTTGACAAAACATTAAACACTAATCATCTCCTCCTCCTCCTCCTCCTCCTCAAGTGATAGTTCTCTAATGTTCAACACAAGTGTGAAAAATCACAAATAGAGGTACCTCGGCATTCCTTTACTGCTTGTTATGACAGATCGAGTAATCATAATGACACGTTACAGTTCCTATTAAATGTCAAGATTTATCTGAGATTACAATACACACAACTGAAGTTCACAAATGAACTTACAATTCTCTTTGTGAGCCATCTGCTTGACAATATAAAGTGTTAGTTCTAAATAAAGCCATTAATAATATTGGTTATTTAAAATGAAACAAGTAGTATAATTTCTTTTATATACGTGCACTGCTGCTGAAACGCACAGAGAAAAACTATCATTTGCTTTGTGCTTCTAATGTAGGTATTTGTGGAATAGCTGTAAAAGTTATGCATTCTAAAAGATTGTAATTGCTTAAACTCACAGGCAGAAAGACAAGTTTTAACATTTATGTTTTTTTTATGCATCTCCCAAAACTATGAGTGAACTATAGACAGCAAATGAAATGGGAGGCAGTAGTACATAACGTAGTTAGAAATAAGTGAGGCCTACATTAGAATTTTCACTGTGAAAGTAGGCTGTCTAGGCAATGTGTGACAAGAAATATAATTTTTGGAGAACATACATACCTGAAAATAAAACTGCACCAAATTGTTTAACATGTTCAATATGCCATTAAAATGAGACTTAACTTTATGATACTTCCTGTGAATGATATTATATAGCACCGTAAGCTGCTGTTAAGTTAGTTTTTTAATGTGTGACCAGTTTCAGTCAAAGACAGGTAAGTGCAGTTTGGGTTAACAGCAAGAGTTACATACATATGTCTAAAAACATCACAATACCAAAAATATAATACACTTCCTGACAAAAAAGTGAAGCATCCGGAAGGAGAGGAGAAAACGAAATGAAACTATGTTATTTTAGAGATTATATAACTGCGTCAAATTTACAAAGAACGCAGCAGTACGAGTCCATCAGTACAGTGTAGCTCCTTCTTTCACCTGTATGCATACATTGTTTGTTGATGAGTATGTACACATTGTTTGTTGATGAAGCTTTAGTATATTGGAAAATATCATCATTGAGCAACTGCACAAGAACACCGGATAACTTAGACAGAATTTCTATTTCACGTATTGAATAGGAGCTTGCTGTAAATGTACAAAAAAATGTTTACTTCATGCAGATGAGTAGGAAAAACAGGACAGAAGTAGGGAATGCGAATGGTCGACTTTGGTTTATTGTGAGAATTTTAGGAAAATGTGAATGAGACCATTTATAGAACACTAGTGCACCCCACTCTTGAGAAACTTCCCCCCCCCCCCCCCCCTTTCTCTCCAAGGTCAGGTTAATGGAAGACACTAAATCAATTCAGAGACAGGTTGCTCGATTTGTTACTGGAAGGTTCCATCAACACATGAATATTATGAAGATGCACTGTGAACTCATATAGAAATTCCTGGAGGAAAGATGATGATCTTCTCTTGAAACACTATTGAAAGAACTTAGAGCACTGGTATTTGAAGGTGATTCCAGAACATTTCTACTCCCACTGATGTACATTTTGCATCATGACTATGAAAATAACAGAAATTAAGGCTCATGTGGAGGCACACAGATAGTCATTTTTTCCACTCCCTCTTTTTGTGACTGGAACAGAAAAGTAAACGACTAGTAGTGGTACAAGGTATCCTCTGCCATACACCATATGGTGATTCGCACAGTACATATGTAGATTCAGTTGCGAAGGGCGTCCTAAGGACACTGTATCCTCTCCTGATGTAACCCAGAGTCCGCAGCTCGTGGTCTCGCGGTCACATTCTCACTTCCCGAACACGGGGTCCCGGGTTCGATTCCTGGCTGGGTCAGGGATTTTCACCTGTCTCGAGATGACTGGGTCTTCGTGTTGTCCTAATCATTTCATCATCATTCATGAACATGGCGAGATTGGACTGAGCAAAGGTTGTGAATTTGTACAGGCGCTGATAACCGGGCAGTTGAGCACCCTACAAATCTATCATCATCATCATCCTCATGTAACCCAGCCCACAACAATTGTAACTGATCCTTGATATTCTGGGCGCTCACAATGGGATGAAGAGAACATCCGAGCTGGTCCCACACTACCCTTCGTAATGACTAGCGGAAGAATGGGACCTCTCCTCAGGTCACAACCATACTTGCTGGTGATGGCTGTCTGAGGTAGTGCCAAACCACAATTCATTATTCAACACAATGCCACACCATTCATTGACAGTTCACACTACCTCGTCGCAGCACCACACCAAAACCAAAGGTCTTTGTGTTGTGGTGTTAACAGCAGTTTATGCATTGGACAGTAAGTAATTCCTAAGTCCAATTGCTGCTAGTAGCCGACGAATGGAGTCCAATACTTGTTCCCAGATGACATGTGCAGATGTGAAAGGGTTACAATCTGCTTTGTGCATAGTACAGCAATCCTCCCTTGTGGTGGTCGACAGGAAACTTGGCACTGAGTATGCCTGCACTCACGTTCCCATACTGCCAACATTGGGCCATTGTCACATACAAATGCCCCAAAAACATGGATCCTGCATGATCTGACCTCCTGGCCAAATGAAGACCCACAAGGAAGCCCCTTTCAAACTCTTGTCAGGTGTTGATAATGTTGCCTCACAGGAGTAAGCGGCATCCCTTCGTTGTTCAATACCTGACATTTCTCAAGATCATTACATACCTTACCAGGCCTGGTAACAGCACTAACCATGGTCAAGACTAATGCACTCTGGTTGCCATTCTACTTGTCACAGAGTATTGCAACTCTAATCATTTCCTCGCCCACTGATGTAGTCTGCACGTATAAAGTTACAATGTCATTCCACCATGTCTTCTGGGTGCTTCATGTTTACTTCAGGCAGTGTATTTACAAATGATGTTTAGCCATGGAGATGTACGTACATTTATAAACATTATATTTTTCACACTGTGTCCTTTATTGAGTTATGTATGTAACACTTGCTGTTAACACAAACTGTGCTGGATTATAGTCTCTGAACAAAACTGGTGACAAATCAAAAAATAATTTAAACAGCAGCTTATGGAGTTATATACTGTTATTTCTACAGTTTATCAAAGCCGTAGAATACAATAAAAAAAAAAAAATTTGACAATTATATCAGCTGAAATATCCCATCAACTTAGTGAAATATGAGACTGCAATGCAACCACACATTTTTTCCATTACCTTCTCTTGAAACTTGAAAGATCATGCAAATGTTCATTTGTACATCCTTCAAACAGGTCCAGTGTGACATAACCAACACCACACCTCAATTCAGGTAATGTAATCATTATAGTACTTATTAGCTAACTTGAATTTGTGAGGTTTTTCCAGTGTGATTGACAAAAGATATAGTTTAGAGTGCTCTGTCAAGTTGACAGGTCCATTTTTTGGCACAATAATGAAACATACACTGTGGGTGACGGTCTCAGATATGTTTGCTGCCTGGTTCTGATAGCGAGTGCACTTGAGACTGTACTTCACATCACCTGACATATGCAACTAGGATAGTAATTCAAATACGGTACAGAAAATGGGAACTGTCAATACAGTTCAAAATCTCCTAAACTATAACATTGTTTCTTTATTACACACCTATTCACTTCAAGGAAGCTGAGTGAAATAGTCAGATGGAGTTCTGAATCAGCTCCCTCCAGAGCAAGTCTGGTACTATGCCAAGAAGTCATTTACAGGATCTTCTGCAGTTTATGCACTGATCATCAAACGTTAACCTTGACATTATAATGTAATGTTCATTATTTGTCTAATAAACCATAAATTTATCAAGCCAGCAACAGAACATGTATTACATATGGCATACCTTGTATTGTAAGTATGACACCGTTGTCAATTGATGCTCGGTCATTGTGAACATGACACACATATTCTCCTTGATCTTCAACTTGGACACGAGGTATTGTCAGCACTCTATTGTAGTTGGACAGCACAACCCCACGAGGTAAGTGTGCACCCCGCCTTGTCCAGTTGTATGAAGGAACTGGACTACAATACATAAGAAGAACAAGAGCAATGTATTACTGGAGAAAAACCTACCAACAAATTAAAAAGTATACTTTTAATTTATGCCTTACTTTTAAGCTCTACCACAAAGATAATAATACATACCCATAGAAAATGAGTGTACAATGTGCCTGTGATTGTGGTTAACCAACAGACCAATGAGTAGTAAATGTATTTTGTATAAAGGTTAGTAAAATACTTTCATTAAATATTAACTTGTGGCACAACACCACTCAAATGAACAATACAACACAGATATCTGAATTGTTGCTTATCAATAAAACAACCCTGTCCTGGGGGCACAACATGTATGAAGAACAACGTTTTCAAAATAAAAAAATTAAAAAATTAAAAAAAAAGACCTGTACACAGTATCTGGCTCTTCATATCACATTATAACCAAAATAATTCCTGTAGTTTTATATATCACGATCCCACTGTTATATCATACATTATCAGCCAACACACAAATCCCCCCACCACCACCACCACCACCTCCTCCTCCTCCTCCTCCTCCTCCACAACCCATTCACACATGTACACATACTTCACAATAAAGGAACTTGCTAGGAGACGACACAGAAAAAACATCACGATAGATGGCATGCCATATGATCAACCATTAAACATCACTGTTCACTATTCTCAGCTCACACGTAAATTATACAACTACTAGCAGGCCAAAAAATAAGGAATGCTCAAACTGGGAGAGCTGTTGCTGGAAAAGAGAATACTGTTCTGGAAGTTTATAACATCTGAAAAAAATTTAGTTAGCCTCTAATTCTAGTTGTTCCAATGCCAATGATGAGCGTGTTACTTTTCTTGAGCATCCATTCAACAGGTCTCTGATACAACTCATTTCCTTTTTCTTTTATTATTATTATTTTATTAGCCTGGAGTGTGGCTCATAAAAAGACAAGTGGGAAAAATTTGGTTACAAGCATGCAAATGGTAACTCATTTAGCCACCAAGATATAAGTGATTTAGTGAAACAGCAAAACCTAAATTAGCACCGTGGGATGCAGATGTGAATAGTTCCCTTCCTGAAAAACAGCCTGGTATATTAACAATCGATCACTAAATTAACAAATTGGTCCTGTTCTGACATGGGCTGATAACCATTGTGGTTTCCTCAAAGGAACTGTCCTCTCATTGAACGGAAAGAAGGAAGGAAGATTAGAGTGTAATGTCCCATTGACAGCATGGTGATTAGAGGTGAAGCACAATCTCGGATTCCGAAATTGGCAACGCCCTTTTCAAGGGAAAAATTTGCCTGGAGTTGTTTTGGGAAATCATGGAAAATATAAATCTGGATGGCCAGATGGGGATGATCTAAATTAAAATGGCCAGATTGAGATATGAACATGTTTCTTCATCAGTACAATTCCTGTGGGCCATCTCTCTCGCTTTTTCTTCTACACAAATGAGAGTCATCAATAAACTACATACTCCTGTAGTATAACATACAGGTAACAATTATACTGTTGCACATAAAAGAAAATTTAATTCAGAAAATTGTTACAACCAATAAGAGACAGGAGGGTCTGTATTTCTCTAATTTTTATAGCACACTATGTTTTTATACAACAGCTACACTCTAGCACCCTTCTGAATGACAGGTTAAGGAAGTGATTGCCTGTTTGTCCATAAAATAATCTCCAGAAACTGTAAATCACACTACCTGGTTTGTGGTAAGACGAGGTGGAGGACACACTACTAGGGTGTAGAAAGAGTCAAGGCATGCAGTAACAGATGCAAGATGTAGTTAGAAACTAACTGAGAAGTCTGCATTAACTATCAGTAAACTGATAGATTTGTGTGTATAACATGAGGGGAAAAAATCAATAGATAGAATGTAATTTCAAAGAAAAAGGTGCTACTTCCTAGCCGTAATGAGTATATACCGTTAAAATGCTACAGCTTAATTCATATTTACAATTCCTCGCATGTTGCAATAATATGACTGTAGGTTGTGGGCATTTGATAGTGCAATTACCATTAATAAAACATTCCAAGATGGTTAAATAACCACAATGTAAAAACTGATAACAGAAGATTGTTAAAGGCTCATTCACTTAAGATATGAATTCACAAACTGAACAAACCACGAGAATTTCACTGGGTTATCATTTACAAAGTAAATGGAAGAGTAGCCAACCTTACAGTGTACTAACAACACTAGATAGGAAGTCACAGCACAGAACTTAAAAAATAAAAAAATAATAAAAAATAAAAAAATAAAAAAAAAATAAAAAAATAGCATTTTGGATGCAATAACACAGAATATAAATACATTCATATTCTGAGATAAACAAGTGGGTATGGAAAAGTCACCATCCACTGACAGGTACTTTCATTAAGGAAGAAATCCATGTGCCAGACACATGTTAAAATCATTTTGTATCACCTCAGGGGGAGGGGGGAGGACTAATTTACACATGTTGTCCCACACTAAGACCAGTGTGGAACAAGAGTGGCACAGTTTCAGAAAAAAGAACAAGTTCTGGGTTTCCTGCAGATACAGTTCTACTGCAGTGCAGTTATTAAGTGCATCACAGTGAGGGAGTGAAAGGACACAGAAGCTGGAAATGCCTTCCAAAGCTGAAGTACATTGGACAGTATGATTCTTGTGGGCAAAAACACCTAAACTGCACACAGATTCACGGTGAAATCCTTGCAGTACATGGACCAACTGGAAAGTCATATCCAGCCATAGTGAAATGGTACAAACAATTGCCCTCACAGCCCAAAATGCTGTGGGTTCTCTGGTGTTGATCTATTCTTTAAACTTCGAAATGCTGCCTGCCTGTCTCTGAATTGTCATTCCAATTTGAAACTGAATGTCATCTAAAGTAACCTGAAGACTTTGGGGTTAACGCACAGTGTACTGGCAGATGATATTTGTCATCTGCTCCACACAGTTCCGGACAGTCTATATGGTTGGTTGCACTGCATTCAGTTAGGCCTGCTGAGAAGCCCCTGTGTGGGTAGAGGGGAGGAAAGGGGGGAGGGGAAAAGATAATGACAGATAGTGCTGAAATGAGCCACGTGCCCAGTATTGAGGAGCTGGATGTCCTCGGATTGAATAAGATTATCAGCTAAATGTATTACAGGGGACATATCTTGCTGTGGTTAATGGATGGGCCCAAGTGCTACTTGAATTATTTTTTTTGTGCAGTATTGGTTCAGAGGAGACTTTCTGTACACAGACTGTGCCAGAAGGAATGGTCAATACTCAGGGACATGGCAAGAACCATCATCTGATGCAAAAAAAAGTTTAATAAACATGGCTCTATGATGCATACCTTATGGGCTATGAGCACTTACCATCTCCTATACTGTGAAACAATCCTCTTCTACTACAAGCTCTTTCCTTTCCATATATTGAGAGATGGAAGTATGGTTCAAAACAAGGAAAAAAGTCTGGTAAAAACAGGCTCTAAAATGCATACCATAAGAGCTATAAGCACTTGTTCATCTTCGTTACTGTGAAACACACCTTTTGTGCCAAACAAGTGTCCATAGCTCTTTAAGTTACAGAGCCAATGTTTACTAGATTTTTTGCTTCCAATGATCATTCCTGTCATATATTTGAATATTGACCATTTCTCCTGAGACACCCTGTATAATTATGTCCACCTCCTTCTAGCTGTGCAGCCAAACGACTTAGAGCTACTACAGCGCTACTGCACTACAGTGGTGTCTGTTCATTAAAGTTGGCAGTAGCCACAGAAGAAAACATTAGTAGGTCCAAATCAGCACACTCCTGAAACGGTTGAATTACGGAGTCAAAACTTCAAGAACACATACACAAACACAACTTTACAATTCAGTTACCACCACTATCAAGAAACTGGTTTGTGTAAAATAAACAACAGCTCAAAGCTCTCACAGTACATAGCACCTGTTCATGCAACCAGCTTTACACCTCATTCTCCCGACCTGTGATGACGTCACAGAAGAAAATTCACATTCCACAATGCAATCATTAATCATAAATACCTCAGGGCATCAGTCTGCAACTATGTGCAAGGTGATAAATTTCGTATCAAGCAAAAGATGAATTATTCCTATCATGTAATTCATTAATATAACTTCAGACACAATGGCAAATTTTATACAAGCTGTGTGTCATAAAATACTCTCAAACTGGGTGGTACTCTAGCCACAAATGAAAGGCATCATTCTCCATATACAGGCATCTTCCAATCACAACCTCAATTACCAAAATTTATTTTTAAGTTGAAGGTAAAGTTCCACATTCTGGCCCTAGGCAGACCAATCAAACCCAATCGACCAATGTGTCATCCTCTGTGCATTGACCACGTCCCCCTCCATACTGCATTCAATGACACTGTTGGCAGAGGATGACACATTGGTCGATTGGGTTTGATTGGTCTGCCTAGGGCCAGAATGTGGAACTTTACAGTGTCATTGAATGCAATATGGAGGGGGACGTGGTCAATGCACTACTCTCTGGGTCATTGTCCGGTTTCTTGACCTCGGAACCATTACCAATTGGCTAAGTAGCTTCTTAGAATGCCTCACAGGACTGAGTACACCCTGTAACAGTCCTCCCAACATGGAAAAATTCCTGGCAGTACCAGGAATCGAACCCAGGTCCTCCACATGGCAGTCAGCCGCACTGACTACTCAGCTACGAAGGCAGGTAAAATGTATCCGTAAATTACTGCAAATGTAATGTGGCAAATTGCTGGTATCATCATATCGTGATGAACATGACTCTTGCTCTTCATACCAATAATAATTTTAATGTTAAGACAAATGAAATGAAACAAAACTCTCTCTCTCTCTCTCTCTCTCTCTCTCTCTGCCTAAAACAGTGCAAGATGATAATAGAAATAAGCATATGAATTAGTAAAAATCAGTTACTTACTATCCAAAGGCAACGCACTCTAAACGTACATCTTGTCCCGCAACAGGTGCCTCCGGGAAAGCCTTTGGGAAGTTGTTAGGAAATTTCAACTGCTGATAGTTTGCTGAAACATGGAATGTAATTTATGAACGAATAAACAATTTTTATAATGTTTGCAGTGTACAAAGTACCATTATCGTATGATAGCATATAAGTTATGTATATCAAAAATAGTTATGAAGAAAATAAGTTTGCCGAAATAGAATTCTCTTAATCTCTGCATAGTACACAGTGCATTTATTTTATGCGACAAATTAAATTTGTGTGCTGCACTCACGACTCAAACTTGGGGAACAACTGTCTAATATGATCCACCATAGACAGACTTCAAACTTCAACCTCTCACATCATTCTCTCCTTTCCTCCCAGTTTTAGCCAGTCACATACAGTCAACAAAGCATGTACAAGGCAGAGATAAAAATAATTCTTTCTCAGCGACAACTTTGAGCCTGTAGATAAAATATACTTGCTGCTATGTCCTTGAAGCCTTTAGTGTTGGGCAGATGCTTAGAAAAACAGTTGATCAAGCAAGCACTGGATATACATGTATCTAGAAGAACAGTTTGTGATGAGAGGTACTCTCCACATAATACAGTCTCTGTAAAGATAGGGCTAAAAAAACAGCAACTACCACACAAGTACAAATAAAAGCATAGGAGCCTATATACACAGGTTCTAAATGAAGCATGTTTCGTTGTTAAAAAGGCAATGCCAGACATTTTGAATAGTTAACACAGAAAGTCCGTTGGGTGAGATCAGGGTTATAGACTAGTTATCTGATCTCACTAACTCTTAGCACATTTACTCGAATCTAAGCTGCACTTTTTTCCAGTCTTTGTAATCCGAAAAGCCGCCTGCAGCTTAGAACCGAGTGAAAAGTAAGTGGAAGTTCTTTAAAATGTTGGTAGGTGCCGCCACAACTAACTTCTGCCGTTGAATATATGTAGCGCTACACAGGCATGCTTTACAGGCACAAAGATAAATACTGGTGCCAAAACCTCTGTGTTAGTAAATAAATTAAAAAAAAAAAGGTGGAAGACGAGCTTTTTTTCTACGCCCCGAGTTTCGACCACTGCATTTTCATACATTATCCAACGAAGTAACTACAAATTCCGTATTGTTCATCTTCGAATGTAGCAGCCTTTCAATGTACTACATAAATCCGACTGGCAAGACTGTTTGGGATGTTTGTCAATATGGTTAAATCTACGTTCTGAATTTTTTCCTACCTGTGACAAGAGATGGTTGCTAATAGGAACTTTTATGAATTGTGAATCACATGCAGTATTCTCTTCACCATAAGAATAATACGAATATAAACATTTTGCCATGTATTCTTTCGTGTTTGCTGCCATCTCATTTAAATCCTGTCTGCCTAATAAACTATGAAACTAGAGTGAGACAACAGCAAACGCGGAAGAATATACATATTGTGTCATGTTCATATATGTATTATTCTTATGCCGAATAGTGATACAATCAGAAATGAAGCACGGCAACTGACTAGATTTTTAAATCTAAGATGACTAATTTCTGTGCAGAATGTAATGTACTAAAGAGGCGTCTGCAAAGATTTTCAAACGGAGAAAAATTTTCGCTAAACTCTCTTTCAGAACATCATCTATCATACGCAGTATATTATTTGGTTCTTGTTGATCATTATCAAAGAAATCAGCAGTGTAAGTAACAACAAATAGCAGTCTCTTGCCATTGTTTCGCTAACAAGATGATTCCTCTCTCTCTCTCTCTCTCTCTCTCTCTCTCTCTCTCTCTCTCTCCTCTCTCTCTCTCTCTCTCTTTCTTTATTGTAAGCGGCAGTAGCACACACAAAAGCAAGCCATGCTGCGAGCGGCGACAGGTCGTAAACACTCATTATGAGAATTCGACAAACAATGCATGACACAGTACAATAATGCATTTTCAGCTTAGAATGACGTAACCACTTATAACAAAGAGAATCGCACTTGATCAGATCAAAGAAAAATAAGCAATCAATTCAAACCAGACGAAGCACGTGAAAAAGGAAGGGTACCCGTATAAATACGGACGGAGCGCCTCACGCATAGCAATGGCTACCTGGTAAAGTTTAACTGCTAAGCCTATCACTCGAGCCAAACTACTGTAGCTGTATCGTCACTCATTCAACCTAAATTGTGTCTCATATTACAATGGAACAACTTTGTTTCGATTTGGAGGTGCAGCCTAAAACTTTTCTCTCCCCTTGAAATTCGAGTCTCAAATTTCAGGTGCGGCTTAGATTTGGGAAATTTTTTTCCCCTTGACTTTGAGTCTCATTTTTTAGGTGTGGCTTAGATTCGAGTGCGGCTTAGACTCAAGTAAATATGGTACTTCATCGAAACATTTTTTAAGGACTTTGCTCCATGAATAAATGCATTGCAAAGTTGAGAGTAAAACATTGCATTTGGAAATTTCTGTCTTGTTTTGGGCAACTGAGAATTGATTGACACTGCCAAAAAAAAAAAAAAAGCACTGAGCTTGTGAAAGTATAATTATGATTTAACTTTTTGTCAATAAAAATGTTGTTAAGAACGGTCCTGCCATCTGCCTTAAGTGTTTTAGAGAGATGGTGGAACACCTAAATCTTGATTTCTGTGCCAGGATTAGAACTGCTGTCCTCCCAAATATAAGTCAAGTGTCATACCACTGCATCACCTCTCACTCGGTGTTACTACAAAATCAAACAAGTACAACAAGGTTAGCCCTCCAATAACAAAACTGCTGTCTCAATGTATTATCTGTCAAATTTAACAGTGAGAACACTTCAGTAAGTGACAATCACCAAGCAATGGTCCAGACCATAGGCCAAATTACCTAATTAAAAACAAACAAGCATTAAACACAATACAACAAATAGCACGAGAAAACTGCTATGATACTTATGTGACAGACGAACAGAAAGCGAATGAACAGGCCACGTATATACAAAACCTAGTAGGACAACACAGAACAACCCATTTGCCGACCACCTAATAGCCCAAAACCATCACCAAGTAACACAAAAACAGATTTTAAAATACTAAAATCCGATCACATTCTATATCATAAGCTAAACATGCACGTCCGCACGCATGCACACACAAACACAGAGAGAGAGAGAGAGAGAGAGAGAGAGAGAGAGGGTGGGGGTGGGAAGTAAACAAAATCCAAATTTGGTGCCATACTACCTTGAAACATCAACTGGGACTGGACACACTGCGATTTGGTTCTGTAGAAAGTGTTATTTAGAAAGTAGTTAGAAAAATTGTGTGTAGTATTTGTGTGAGCTGCTCAACTAACTTATGAGAATGCAGATGAAAAAGGACTTTCAATAGCAAAATGTAGGTAATTACAAATACAGAAGCGAAACATTTCTGAGCAACGAAATTATGCTCAGGTGTAAAGCGCTGTGTTAACTTGCCAACCAAATTCACAACAACATTTAGTTGCAGATGAAAAACTACCAGCATACGATAATTTATTTATTTATTTAATAGTATGGCTATGGGCCCCCTGTAGGGCAGACCGTTCGCCGGGTGCAGGCCTTTAATTTGACGCCACTTCGGCGACCTGCAGTCGATGAGGATGATAGGATGATGATGATGATGATGATGATGATAGCACAACACCCAGTCCCTGGGCGGAGAAAATTCCCTGACCGAGCCGGGAATCAAACCCAGGCCCAGAGGAGTGACAATCCGTCACGCTGACCATTCAGCTACCAGGGGTGGACATACGATAATGAAAAGATGGTTCTATATGACCCAATAAATGCAAAAAACCTATGTTAATGACAACAACAAACAAAAACTGTTTTAGGCCTAATTTTTGTTGAATAATTATCACTTGAAACATGTTCACATTTTACAGATTTGAATGAAATGTACTTACTGACAATGGCACAAAAAAGATGCTGAAACACGTTTGGGTTTATACGACTTCTTCCCAATGCAATCATCTTTATTACACACAAGGATCAAAACGTACAATGCACAGACAAGATGACAATTAACAACAACTAAACTGTGCGAAATTAATATGCATAATGCATGCAAATGCCATAGGCAAAATATTATTAAGTGCAGCTATACTGCATTTAAAATTAGTTGCAACTTTTGAAGTTTGTCCCACCAGAGCAGACATGACGCTATTGCCCAGGTAACGCCAATGGCGAGCTGGCTTTCCATACCGCCAGCAGTTCAGTTGGTAAAGCACCCGTTCCCACAATGTGGTTAAACAGCACCACATGGTATCACACATTATATGCACCTATGTTCATTAGCTCCCATTGTAAAGTGATATTTTCTGGCGTTGAAGTGTTCTACATTCGTCAGGTATTGTGAACGATAGTTTCGTGATGGCACTGGATTAATAACAGTACAGCACGTCTGAACACGAGATTCGCAATAAAAATGGTCATCCAAGAACACTTTCACCAGCTGTGAAGATAATGTTCTGCCACAAAATATTCTTCCAGATTCGACCGTAGTAATGGACAATGCACCATACCAGTCGGTTGTTATGGCTAAAGCTCCAACAATGCAGCAGAGGAAAGTGGCTATTTTTCTCTGGATACAAAGAAATGTTTGGTTAGATAAAGTTAAACCTAGCTTGTGTAAGGTGAAGTTAATGGAACTTGCAGTACAAGCCAAAAATACACTACCGGGTCAACGACCTGGATAATGTTTAATCCGGCTTCCTCCGTATCGTGCTCTTTTAAATCTGACTGAGAATATATGGGTTTAGGTGAAAAGTAATGTGGCAAAAAACATGACATACATGCTCAGTGAGGCTGAAATGGTGACAAAAGAAGTCATTGCAAATGTTACATCACAGGAGCTGGTCTCAAGTTGTCAGTCATACCAAGTTGATAGTTGAGGAGACATGGATTCATAAGGGACTGTGTCGAGTTTTGAGTGATATGTTACTTTTCTTGTTGCAATGTTAACATCTGCTTCATTTGCTTAAACAAAGCAGTTTACAAATATTCATCTCACAAACATTCTAATGCAGTTGACACTGTGCCAGATTCATAAATTAGTGCATTATTAAACTAGCAACTGAGGGCGAAACAGGCCAATATTTAAGAAAGAGCCCATTCTCAGTATAAAAATAAATGTGCAACTTATTTATTTATATTGTTGCAAAAACCACAGCAACTCCCATTTCATCGGCTATTGATGGTCCTTAAAGTTACATTATTTCATTTAAAAACATCTATAGTTGCTTGAATGTCGCAGTAGGTATAAAAGTTTCACATATTAATCAAATGGCAAAATAGTCTCCTCTTTGTGCGCTATCATTTGCCAAAATCTTGTTTTGATGTTTCAGACAATTTATGAGATACGAGGGATTTATTAATATTTCATTCTTGCCTTTTCAGTGGCATGTGCGTTTGTGACAGAGCCCTTATACATACAATCCATTTTTCTCAACACTGGAGACGGATAGCAATATCCTTCTCAGTTTAAAGAATAATTCTGTATGTTACCTAAATCTCATACAGAGCAACATATGACCCAACGTACACCGACACTAATTCATAGTGACCCATATTTTTCACTGCAAACATTCTTCTTACAGTAATTCACCTTAATATCAAAATATCACAATAACTATGACCATTAATGAAATGATAGGCAATTCATAATGAAGCCGACAAATGAAGCTATAAGATGTGCAAGACTCAGAGATTGCAGATCAGCCGACTTGCACAGCTTGCTGTTCAAGCAGTCAAGCGAGCTTGACAAGTTACGTGCAGAGATAGCCTGGTGTTATTGTCACCCACCGACATGCTCAGCACACACTGGCAACTACAGTTCCCTCCACTCATCCATGCTGAACTGTCAAAAGTCGCAACAAATTTTAAATGCACTATAATCTTTCTGGAAAATTTGGTTGCATACAAATACGACTATTTGCTTCATACTTACAGTTTGGATTAACACGGAGTGGAAAGAAAGGTCCAGTCCTTCCCTTATCTGACACTTTGCTTTGTACACTGCAGCTGTAATTACCACGATCAATATTTTCGAGGGCTGAAAAATATAGTGCTCCATCGTATGAAACAAATACTCTTTTATCTTCTTCAACAAAATTCGGGAAGTAATCTCGAGCCCAGTAATAATTAACACCTGCAAAATGTAAAATTCCGAAGTAGAACAACGTAAGATTTTCACTTACATTACTTAACCACAGTAATATCATACATTTAAGGGAGGTAGGACGTCAAATGGGCCGACTTCGAGAAGGAGAGGCACCACAGGACATTTTAATTTGAACTGTCTATACTTTTACAAATAAATTCATAAAACTTTGTTAGCACAACCAGGAAGGATTCAGGTTTCACACTCATAGCAGTGGAAGTTCAAAAACATGAAAAAATAATATTTTTTTAAAGTGAAATTTCATGATTTTTTTTTTCACTTACTGTTGGCTGCATTTGTTGCTATAGGTACACTTTTCTTCATAAGTAAGAGAAATTCCTCGATGAATTTTGCGCAGCTTACAAACCATACTTACAGGTGTATGAAACTCTAGGATTTATTTAATCTATGAAAAAATTAATGGGCTGTTACATTTTAAACTTTATGTTTAGAGAAAACTCGAATTTTATAGTTAATTATCTAAATTTTTACCACAGTTTTAAACAGATTTGGGAAATTCTAGAGTTTCATACACCTGCAAGTATGGTTTGTATGCTGTGCAAATTTCATCGAAGAATCTCTCTTACTTATGAAGAAAAGTGTACCTACAGCAACAAATGCAGCCAATACTAAGTGAAAAAATGATGAAATTTCACATGTAAAAAAATTTGTTTTGTTATATTATGTTTTTGAACTTCCACTCCTATTAGTGTGAATCCTGAATCCTTCCTGGTCATGCTGACAAAGTTTTGTGAATTTATTTGTAAAAGTATAGACAGTGCAAATTAAAATGTCCTCTGGTGCCTCTCCTGCTCCAAGGCTGCCTGTTTCACGTCCTACCCCCCTTAAGAATAATGTCTCCTGGTACATACATATTACAGTTCCACAAATGAATTACAACTACTTTTCCTCCATAAATACAATTCGAATACATGCAAAATGTCAACAGTTAATAGACTTTCCCAATACACAACTTCGTTGGTCTCTTATTTGGAATAAACCACACACATTAAAAACGAATCTGTAGCTTGCACAATAAATAAGTCAGAAAAATAAATATATTATGAAAAAGATAGACTGCTCATCACTAAAGATGCGATGGCTGTGGGTGGCTAGCATGTATGGAAGGGGCTTCTTGGTATGGAATGGGTGGCAGCTGTGGAAGTGAAGGTATTGCTGGTGATTGGTAAGTTTGATGCTGATGGAGGTAGTGATGTAACCATCTTTGAGATAGAGGTCAACATCAAGAAATGTGGATCATTGTGTTGAGAAGGACCAGGTGAAGCAAATGGCGGAGAAGGTGATGAGGTTCTGGAGGAATGTGGATAGCATGACCTCGCCCTCAATCCAGGTCACAACTGTGTCGTCAGTGAATCCAAACCATGTGAGGGGTTTGGGATTCTGGGTTGTTAGGAATGATTCCTCTAAATTGTCTATGAACAGGTTGGCATAGGATTGTGCCATGCAGGTGCCCATTGCCATATCCTGGATTCTTTGTAGATGATGCCTCCAAAGGAGCAGTAATTGTGGGTGAGGATATTATTGGTCATGGTGACCAGGAAGGAGGTTGTAGGTCTGGAATCTTTCGGGCACTGGGAAAGGTAGTGTTCAATAATGGGATATTAGTGTAAAGGGAGGTGCCATCATTAGAGACGAGCAGGGCACTGAGTGGTAAAGGGACAGGAACAGCGGGAGAGTTGGTGGAGGAAACAGTTGGTATCTTACGGTAGGTTGTGGGTAACGTGTTGGTCTGTGAGAGCAGAGTTTCTCTCAGTAGAGCCACAGTAACCAGCTACAATGGGGTGTCCTGGGTCGTTTGGTTTAGAGACTTTAGGAAGCATGTAGAAGGTAGGAGTGCAGGGAGTGGAAAGGGTGGGGGATTCAAGATCCTGCTGGATTTCTGGAATGGGGTCATTGTGGCAGAGTTTGTATGTGGACAAATCTGCCAGCTGGCAGAGTCGTTTTGCCAGGTAATTCTTGCAGTTCAAAACAACAGTAGTGCAACCTTTGTCAGCAGGTAAGATTATAAGTTCAGTATCAGTTTTTAGGTGGTGGATTGTGGTTCTTTCTGTGGATGTAAGGTTAACTTGTGTGTTGAGGGAATTTGGGGAATGGTGGTGAAGCACAGTTCGAGGTTAAGAAATTCTGGAAAGTTAACAGCAGATGATCTGGGGGCAGTTAGGGAGATCATGGTTGGATGGAAGAGTGAACTGAGTCACGCATGGTTCAACATTGGTCTTTGGTTGAGTCTGGCGGGTAGTGTTGGTGGTGAAAACATGTTTCCACTGTAGGGACCAGGAGAAGGAGAGACGGTCTTCAACAACTTCAGCATGATTGAACTTGGGAGTGGGGCAAAATGTAACACCTTTGGAAAGGAATGGTACTTCTGTGGGGCTAAGACTTCTGAAGGAAGGGTTCATGACTGTGTTTTGGGTCCGTTTAGGTTGTGGTTTCTGTATGGTGGTGGGAGGGAGTTTTTGAGGGTGGGGTAAATGTAGTAGATTTGCAAGGCAGGGTTTGTCAGTCAAGAGGGGCTGTGGAGGAGGTTTAGAGGCTGGAGTACAGGAGGTGGCTAGAGGTAGTCCAAGGTAGGAGTAGGAAGTGAACAGATTGGAGAGGTTTTTTTGAGGTGGCATTGTGCATACTGCTCTAGTTCCCAGAAGGCAAGAGTTTTAATGTGTCAGATGGGATCCACAGATTTGGGATTGCACAGCATAAGAATTTTACAGAAGGAGACGAGATATTACAAAGAGGTGTGGGTCTGATTTACACAGTTTCGCAGGACTATGTTGGCGAGGATTAAGGACTGGAAGAATCTGAACAGTGGCCCCAATCTATATCATTCATACCGATCGGTGCAGTAGGTTAGTCTCAGTATTGACGTCATTTTCAGTCCTTTATCCAAATTTCCTATTCAGTAAGCTTCTGAGACCTGTTACCAAACGGTCCTCCTGCCGATTTTTTGACAACTGTGCAAAAAGGTTTTGGTTTTCAGTACAGCCCTGTCGTTAAGTTAGCTGTGATATATTTACACCTATAATTTGTTATTTTAAACATATTGAGTGGTTTTAGTTTTCGATTTAGTGATTGTGTTACTAAAGAATAAAGAATCACCACAGGACGAGTCTGGTTGGAAAGTGAGTTCATAATAGACTATTTTCCTTTGTTAGAAATATGGTTAGGTTACGTTGTTACTGTGAATGATTTTTTTTTTTTTAAGTTTTTGGTCAATAATCTCTCAAAATAACTGTTATTTTTATGCAATTAAGAGCTTAAAGATCATTAAATATCAAGACAGTTGCTCTGCTTATGTACATTACATGAGTGTTGGCTGAAATTACCAGTGACTTTGCATACTCTTTTCCACAAATGGTTTACTTATTAATTATCAATACACGTTTAAAACTGTTAAATAACCATGCAAAGAAATTTTGTGAAGTCTGATAGAGGAAACCTTTCAAAATTTCATGCATTTATAGGTTACTCCGGCATCATTTGGCAACAAAGTCAGCCTGCTTCTCTCTCGCATGGAATTACATACAATAAAGTGCCGACAGCATGCGAGTTGTAGTAGCGAAGTTGGTAAGGTAACAAAATGCCATGGCAAAGGGCATGGGTTCGTATACTGCTGGATGCGAACATTTTTTTTTCCTCTTTGTGTTTGCAACACATTTTGAGATTTCGTTAACTGTCAAAGTTAAGCATTTTTCTGAAATATTCATTGTAATTTACACGTAAGAGCACGCTTTCTCAGTAACGAGTATCTTCGATTTCGTGACTTCCATATGTTTAAGAAATGAAAGATGAAACTACTGTGCATGAAATAACTGACAGTGACATTTATACGACTTCCTGTCACAAATAATTCACCATTTTTTTTTGGAATACATAGCGATTTCTGAGAGTGTGGTCAGACAGGAAACTAAGAGCACAACGTAAATTACTGCGAATGAAACTAGCAGCAATCACCTTCATACTCTAGCTTGTCACAAGTATTTATCTGCGATCGAATCCTTAACAACAGTTGACAGAGATGAAAGGTTCCCATGACAATATTTTCAGACTATACCACCATATATGAAACATTTCGATTCATCGGATGCATGTTATAAACTACAACGAACTTCTGTAACTGCACTCGCCACATGCTATCGAAAAGGCGATTTTTTAAATTTTGTTTTTATGAACCAAATTGTTGATGAATCGCATAGGGAAGGAGGCTACTTCATCATTTTGATCTCTAGGAGCGAGCTACAACCCCATTCTATGCATCTCCTTATTCTTTGACACTCCCTTAAACAATTTTTTGAGTTTGTGGAGATGTGTTCCATCTATGCAACTAATTGAAGACAGTTTATTCCCATACGCATTTCGCTTCTTTTGTTTGTGAAGCATCATCACGAATAAAGGAAGCAAAACGCATATGGCAGTAAACAAACTGCCTCCTATTAGTTGCATAGATGGGACAAACCTCTATGAACTTTGAAGCAACTAAGGAACAATGGAAAACAGAAAATTTGATGAATTTTTTGGGTGTTTCTATAGATTTATTTGTACAATGTGGTACTACACTCCATTCCTAACTCATATTCTGAAATGTAAAATCCAATACAAGACGTCGATGTGAATGAGAATAAAATGACATAATGTGACAATTACGACAGTTTCCAGAACACAGTCAATATTCTACATTATCCTGCTTTTATGGAAGTCCATGGTTAGCGAAATTTTAACAGTATTACGTACTCAAACCACACTTTTTGGTACTGTGAAGAATGGCGTGCTCGTGTCGGCTGCTAGCCGCTTCGAGTTCGTGCCGCTGTGGCGCTGCAGTGCGCATGCGCAGATCTGAGAGATTGCTTTTCATTGGTTGGCATGAGGAGAACTGACAACATCACTTCATTTCACTAGGACCGTTCAGCATCGCTTTTGAAACAAACAAAAATAAAATTGTTTTGCACAGTTCCATTGTTGTTTCGCAACTGTGAGCCCATACCTATTCCTTCCTTATTGCTTCATCTAACACACTGATAATTCATATTATCATATATCCAAGTGTGCGCAGCAGTAATATAAAATAAACAGCAAGCTATATGAGAAAAAAAATTAACGATCCATATAAGGAAATGAGCCAGATTATGAACTAGCAGCACAATCTCACAATGAGGCAGTTGTAGACAAGATAATTAGGAATCAAATAAGAAGTTGGCTGGGATGTGATGCAACTGCGCTGTTTAACGCTTTAAGTGGGTCATTACTGTGAGGGAACACCTGTCTGTGGCAACAGAATGATATAATGGAAGTTTACATATGTACAAAGCACGCTGGGTGTCCGCTCATGTTAGGAAAAATGGTGCACCCTCTCGAGGATTAATAGTGAACATTAGAAATGAAGGATGTTGTTCACATCTCAGCTGTTGTTATTAAAAATATTATATTATTCTGCCAAAAATAATATTTTGATTAAATTACTGACATAACAGTAACTTAAACAGATGTGACGTAGTATATAAATAGGAATTTGTAAAGAAGAATCATAAATCATACTTACCAGGAAAAAATTGTGGAGGATCACAAAAAACAGTTTTGCCCCAATTCTGATTTCCAGTTTCTGGTGAGCGTTTGAGGTTAAATTCACCAATAAAACCAAAAGACAGCTGCACACTTTCAGACATGATGGTACCAAACATATTTGTTGCCTTGCAATGGTACGAAGCTCTGTCCTCAATCTAAAACAGGGACCAATAGTGCTAATGATTAGTCTTTAATTAAGGTAAACTTACGCACGTTTCAATATTGTAAGATGTGGCTAATACGGTATGTCAGTCATTTATAAACTGTAATGGGAAGTAACAAGTATTATGGACAGAGATAATGTTTTAATGACACTTACTACATTATTTACAGATTATTGCCCTGCAGAACATTGAAAACATGCTCAGATTGGGCAAGGGTAAAACAGGCCTTTTTGAGGGAACCTTCAAAGCATTTTTCTTCAGCAACTTAGGAAAACCATGGAACCTTAATCTGGATAGATGGGCAAGGATCTGAACCCCTCTCCTCCTGAACACATGATAAGTGTTTTAAACACTGTGCCACCTAGCTTGATATTTTATTACACCTTGAACAGTACAATAGGCACCTGCAGGACAATTCAAAGTTCACTTTCAGAGATTGAAAACATAAATTATTCTTCTCTCATGAAGACAGGAAGTGAAGGCCGACAGCTACTTTTTCAAATTCCACGAAGGCGTTCATAACTTAAACTGTCAATTACATTATTGTTACTACTGTACTTATGCAAACTGCCTATATGAATAAAACTGTAATTGTCATGCCAACCTGGAGAACCTTAACAATGATTGCAGCATTTTATACTTGGTTCATTCCCCAACTTTCTGCAGACTGATGTAGACTATAATTCAATGATACTGCCTGCTTCCATAGTAGATTTACTCCATTACAATACATGATCAATTCAGTGCCATCCCAATTTACTTAAAAGTTGGGATGGATGACAACACAAAGCCAAGAGGATTCTAGGGACTGAAATTAAATGAGTGGTTTTTCTTGTCGTCAAAAGTTACAGTTTTCTTATAAACCCTTGATGGTAGAACCTCAGCTATGCTACTCAAAATTTTAGCCAACAGCCACAAAATGTGTAGGTTGTTTACACACAGCCCTTTCACCAGTGCAATAAAATGAAACATTGTGAGGTAAACCAGTACCATGTAAAACATAACGGAAAGCAAACATGAAAGGTTCTCAAGCATTGTGGAACCTGCATAATATTTTAATAAGGCAGCTCCTTATCTCCACAGCCACACCTGAAGGAGAAGCTGTCTCAGTGAAATATTTTGCATATTTCATGACACCACCTGATACAACATCTGAGAAACTTTCAAGTGATCATTATATCAAAAAAGCATTGGACAGCAATTCGGTGAGGAAGCTGTCCACTGTGGCACACTAGGAAATATTTACGATTATGATAGAGCAGATTGCAATATCAACAAGGCATATTTATGTTTATAGTGCTGCAGTGAGGGTGACTGGTGAGCAGAGATGTGTCATAGACGAATACCACCATTTCTGTCTTATCCGCTTTAAACCTTGTATTGTTCTTTCTGAAAATACGATAAATCCATACACCAAAAATTAATCTTGAAGGCATACACAGGTCTACCCACTGATAAGGACTTTACGTGCGCCAGGTGGGTTATGAAACTGTTTACATTTCACAACAGTATTCTCCAGCCCAGTGAGGCCTACAAAGTAATTAACTGAAGAATAAATGTGATTCTGTCAAGCTAACATTCATCTACATTATCAATGTCCTGGATGGCAGTTGATTCTGGCCATGATGATTTTACTATCTCTTAGTTGTTACCTTAGTTTTCCTCCTCCCTCTCAGTCTTTTGATAGACATAGGAAAAAGAGTGCACAAAGTGACATACTGGTTGCAGTAAATTGTAGGAAAGACAGTCTTCAGAATCATCAGCAACCACTGCAAAGGATAGCTTGAAACTAGGATTAACATGAATGAAATTTATTTGTTGCCTTTCTTTGCAGTACATTTATTTTTTTAATTAATGAAAAGCCACTCCAGTTGCTTCATTAGAACTTTATTAAGTCCACATGACTGGCTTCAGCCTTTATATTAGACCATTATCAAATGTATTTGAAACTCCCAAATGTTAACACACAATATTAGTGAACCGGGCAAGCCTTCACAATTGCTAAATAAGTATGGGAACTGGAAATATATCCTAATCCTCTCCCTGTGCATCTCCTCCTACCACTACCTCTCTCCACCTCCTTCCCTCTCTCTCACTCACTCCACTTCTTCCTTCCCCTTCTCCATATCCCCCCCCCCCCCCCCCCCCACTTCCATCCATCCGCCTCTCTGACTTCTAGCTTTGTTTATTGTTATTGCCAATGAATCCTTGACTGGGAATTGGAGTCCTTAAAATGAATGGTTATATCATACACAGGGTATGACAGACCTTCCTTGCTGCTGCATCTGTGGGGACAACGTTTCCATCACATTACTTCACGTGGTTTTAATCTGAGAATAGGTCGGCTTACAAAGTTTGACATTTACAATATACCGGAGATGCTGAGTCGCGATAGGCACAGCAAAAATATTCACACTATTATAGCTTTCAGCCATTAAGGCCTTTGTCAGCAATACACACACACACACACACACACACACACACACACACACATGTCTGCAGTCTCAGAGAACTGAAACCACACTCACAATTGTTACATTCCATCCTGGATTTTCCATTGTTTGAAAGCTTGACGTTTCAGATTCCGTAGAAGTATTCTAACCATAAGCCGATAAGTCACAAATATAATTTTCATGTTTTCTGTTGAAAACGAAGTGGCCCAAGCACGTCATATAAAAAACTCAAACTGCAATGTGCTTGAATCACAACTGCACTTTCAATATGTTTACATCCACACCTGGGCATACAGTTGCTGCAAAGGATATTTTATATTTTCTTTTTTATGTGTCTAACAAGCCAATATGGTGTCATTTCCTATAACTGGAAATTGTTGTAATAGTATTGGTGGCATGCATGCATGATAATAAGAATTTCAAGAAATCCGCTGACGACAGAAAGAGTTGTCGAAACCGGTCATTGTGAAAAAAAAACAAAAATACCAAGCAATTTCGGCTGCAGAATATCTTCCTATTATAGTCACTAGGTGCACAGTATTGAAAACAACCTTGTAAGCCTTCATGCAATGGAGATGGGATACTTTATGGACATTTATGAACACTCACCTGAAAAAGTCAAGGAAAAGAAGATTAACAAGCAATGCACATTGCTATCCGCTGCCACTTACTGACAACTTCCTCAAAATATATTCTGCACATTCGCAGCTGTAGCTAGTTGTTTGTAAACGAGCAATGATGCGTCCCAGCTTTGCTAGAGCCCTCAACAGTTCCCAGTGGTTCAAATTTTACTTGGCGGCGATTGTACTTTTATGCTCGGCTTGGATGCCTCATTCATTGCAACTATTATGCATATAAATGCAGCTGTAATTTTGGATCATATCAGAATATAACTACAAAGCTAAGGCATGCTAACAGATTTAGCGTACCAGATCGCAAATGTTTATAATTACGACATGCTCATTTTTATCATGATGTCACTGGGCGTGAAACTTTTTTAAATCCACTTGACTTCTACTATTTTTTTCATTTCATGTTGCTTCTCTACAGTACAAAAACTTCTTTCAATAACAAGAACATGTTTTCGTTAGACCGTCAATTTCACATGCAAGTAAAGCTTACTGAGACTCGTCTA
Source organism: Schistocerca americana (assembly GCF_021461395.2). NCBI lineage: Eukaryota > Metazoa > Arthropoda > Insecta > Orthoptera > Acrididae > Schistocerca > Schistocerca americana. Next base: position 303,576,014 of record NC_060130.1, read on the forward strand.
TGACACTGTATGGGGAATTTTACTCCCAAATTCACTAACACAATTTCCATAAAATGGCGAGCTGCAGTCAGTTGATGTTGCTATGGCATTTAAATTGACTGCCGAGCTCATCTCACAAATGTGAGTTTCACTATATAAAAGCATGGAGTTCGGTTTCTAGGTAACAGATGGCTATTAAATGTATTCTACGGAACTAAGCACAGGGTCCATGTGTCACATTAATGTTGGTTTTATAAATAACCAATATGGTGAAGATAATAGTTTGTCATGGCGATGAGGATTTACAGCAACTTTTAGTGTGTCCACAGTTACCTGAGTACTCTATTCACAGGTGACAATCAAAGCGTGCCACTACTATGAGACTTCGGCAAAACCATGGGCTAATCTCCCAATGCCCATACCTACAACTGAGAAGAAAAAGAATGAAACAAAAAGATGTGTTACATGCTACTCAGGAAGAAAAGAAGTGAAAATGCATGTCAGTGTAAAAAGTGCGGTGTTGCTTTACAGTTACAAGATTGTTTTAAGGTTTACCACACCCATATACTAGCTGATATATATTAAACTCTATTTCCCAGCAACCAGTAGGATATTTAAATATGATGTAATTCAGTTAAATTATTTTTTCTGATGTGTTCTTCTCTACAACCTTTTCATTTCCTTTGAGTAAACCATGCAGCTTTCTCTGCAACCTTCTAGTAATGTTATTACGCAGCTGAGAACATAGTTCTTTTCACTAACTCTAGGCAGTGCATATTCGTATCGAGACGTGGCTAACAATAGATTTCAATACCAGATCATTTACAGTTTATCCCTGAGAACCATTTTTTGAAACGTTAGAAGCAAGTCATTCATTACTTGGCACTTGGGGCAGCACACCTGCGCTGCTCAGAGGAATATTACAACCTCAGAGAATTTTGCACACTTCAGAAACATTGCTTTTAATCTAATGTTCATAGTTTGGTCCAAAACAAGTGATTCTACTGACTGAACTAGTGAGCCATTTTAAGCCAGGCAATCTCTGGAGATGTGGTGCACAGTAAATCAATACAGGACACATGAATCACATTGGGAACATAATTCTCCAGTCAATTTAAATCTAATTTCAGAATTTCTGTAGTGATCACAGTTTTCTTGTAATAGTGGTTTTTGTAAATGCTTACTGCAGCCTACAAGCAGTAGTTGGACAATGTTGCAGTACTCCATTTGCACTGATACTGTCTCTAACCATGCCATTTAACATCCACTTGCTAGCTTTCAAACTACATTTGGTTAAAATATTGCGACTTTACATGTAGCACTTCTTGGAAACTCTTCATGAATTATTGGGAAGCAGTATACAACATGAATGGCGAGTTAAAATAATACTTTTTTGTCTGAGTGGGCAGACAGACATATGTCAGGATTAAGTATTCCACAATTCTCTGTTTACTTAATGTACACTGTAAGCCAGCACCAATGGGGAAAGTCATTAAGCAGGGAAACCTAATCCACTCGAAAATTATGACAATTGTATGCAACTCAGCACTTAAAACTAACTTTTAATGGCACCTGAATCCTTGGAGCATTGAAAAATCACCGAGGTAATGTTGAGCCCTTAGCCCGAAAGAGTATGTAAGCCACTGTGATGCTTGTTTAATATCCAATGTAATATACACAGACAGATAAAATTTGCTCTATTCTACTTGTAAGAAAAATAACAACATGAATTAGAATAGATTGCAACTCACCACATAGAGGAGGCGTTGAGCAGCAGGTTGTTGGAAATTATAAGGTATGAGGCACGTGTACAGGCGAGTGTGTGTGTGTGTGTGTGTGTGAGGGGGGGGGGGGGGGGGGCATTTCATCTGATGAGCTTTGTCCAGCTGCTTATAAAATCCAACAGTCTACTTTTAAATGTGCCTGTATGCTACTCAACACTTATGTGATGAGAAGCAATCTATCCTAATTAATATTGTTATTTCATCCCAGATTATTCATTGTTTGATTTAATCTACTTGTAAGAAATTAATTTAAAATTTATCTTTGGCACCTCAAGATGTTTTGCTCCACTGTTGGGTGGGGGGGGGGGGGGGGGTAATCTTGATATCTACTAAATAATTCTTTATGATGAACTGTTTCACCAGGATCTGTAATGGTACTGCCAAAAGTATTGTGACATGTGGCTAGTTGCGAAACAGTCACTCTACTAGAAGACGCCGGAGTCTCTCGGGCTATCTTTGCTTGTCAGGAGCCATTGTCAGCACTCTGTATCTTTGGCACAGACGTTAGGAATAAGGCTTAGCCAAGAAGACCATGTTGTCAGTGTGACATCCCCATTGTCTTCTGCATCCAGCAAAATTTTTAAGTACAGAGTTCGAGCTGAACAACAAATGCTACACCTGTAGCCTATCCAGAACTGGACACACACTTTGTAAAACTATTATAGGTGGACCTGTCTGCACCCCAGACCCTTTCACCAAGACATTTTAAAATCTTTAAAGCTTTTAGGTAAATAGCAAAAATAGGTGTCTACAAAAAAGTTCTTTCATTTCCTGTTATACTCCACTATATTAAACAACAAAATTTTTAATATTTTCTGGCAGGTTATTGAATACAAATGTGACATTTTATCTGAAGCAATTGTGTACTAATCTTTTTGTAAATGTTTTTTGTTCCAGTGTTACACCTATGCTTTGTACAAAGGGTGTTAATGACTGCAAATAAATATTATAGCAGAAATTTCCATCCCCATATGAATGTTAATGAAGGTATGAATTGTGGAGTAACTGTCAGAATATCAAGCTCTTGCAAGAGGTTTCTGCACAATCCAGGAAACATCAAATACAACTCTCATTACATGATTCCATAATGTCATTGTTCTCTTTGCATCAAGTTAAAAAGAAAAGAAAACACACACATCATAAGACCCAAAAATGAATGGTAATAGGATAAACCGATTTGTTTATTTTTAAACCACCTACAACAGCAATCACTTAGTAAAAATGCAGTTGAACTAAGGTGCTTCATTAGTTCTAGGGTGTGGGAATTCAATTCAGGTTGTATTCCTAAAACCGAAACATTATCAACTTAATCTATTTGTTAGTTTAAGTGCACTATAGTAACATGTTCTGTTGTTCTAAGGAAAGGACTGAAATGCATGCGCTGAACCTAGTACGGATCTGACAAGTCATTTGCCTTGGACTGCTTGTTACTATTCTCACAAATTTCCATCACCTGTTTTTTGGTAAGGGAAACCAATTCTATTTCCTACTGCTACACATGTATTACATGCAAAAAGCACAAAGTGTACACATTATGATGTTGCAAATATCAATAATGTGTATAAGACACAACAAAAGACCCACATGCAGCTCTGAGGTACATCATCATGCCTTTATATATAACCACTAACACTGACTATTCTGTGGTATTTAAATTTATCATTAATATGTCGTCGTTACTTTTATTTCAGTCAGTATTCTCACAACTGTTACCATTTTTCATCCCCATTATCTTTTCCTTCATTTATTTTCAGCCTCTGCGTCGGTGCAATTCTTGGACTACCTTTACGTATCAAATCAAAGAACTGTGTGCCTATCCCTCCTTCCTTCTGTCGACAAGTGCCCACATACATATTCAAAAGCAGCCTATTGTCAAACATGGATTCTGGCTGCTACCATCAGCTTGAATACATAAATGTTTACAACTGCGATCATATATGGCATTTACAAAATGTATTGAACGCAGAGTGCAATGGGATGAATTTGAATGTTTTTACCATTGTTTCAACACAGAACTGGCAAAGGCATGCCAAACTTCAAGCATGCACCACGTGCGGGCCAGGTGCACCATTTTTTGGTTGGCACAATTCTCTGAGTTCCGCAGAACTACAGTGTCAGTGCTGTTTACCCTTTGATATTTGTTTATGGTATGAAGGATGTTCACACGTCCGGTGGCTGTGTGCACAAAAAGGGGCAATCTAGCAATCTCTTGTAACAATCCTTTGACATGAATGGAAATGACAGAAATGAGAGAGATGACAATTCTCAATCCGTATAAGCGACCGGTACTGCATATCTGTCATGAAACGACATTACAATACCACGCAGAAAGAAATTAAAGATTTAGTTGACAATGAAAAAGACAAAAATTACAATGGTCGACAGATGGGACAGGTTGTTCTGTATGTCAAGAAGCTAAATTTGCAGACATGGAGCATGTGAAAAAATTGGTGGTACAAATAGAAAAATTTCTGAAGTCGCATGCATTATTCAATTGTCAGTTGCAAGTATTCAATGGAACTGAAAGAAGACTATGCCGACTTCATATATTACAACAAAGTATGTTGGTTAAGTCAAGGTGCATGCCTGAGAGTTTTATTTAATTTAAAACCCACTATTGCTGAATTTATCAAGGAAATAAAGAGTGCAAGAATTAAAATAAGAATATCTGGAATGGTGTGTGAACTTCAGATTTTAAGTAGATTTGACTGTACACTGCCCAAAGTAAGACATTGCATTGTAACTTCTTTCTGCTTTGCTAAGAATGCATTTAAAAAGAAAATTGCATTGCAGAAGGAACACTTTCCAACAAAGACAGTCCCATTCCTCATTCACATGATGTTAAAGAAACACGAGTTTTGAAGACTTCACTGTGGCCTTGAATTAATTACAAGGATAGTTTTCTAAAGGTTTTGAGGACACTGCCAATCTCGCATCTGTATTTGAAACTGTTTGCTGTTTCCGTTGACAGCGCCCCTGTGCATGTGCAGATGTAAGGGACTGACCTGCAACATAATTACAGTTTTAATGACAATTATTTTTACATTAAATCTGCCCAGGATGTCTACATTGCTTTCCTAAGGTAGGGTTTCTTAGTCTCCATAATGAGGTTGCAAAAGTGCTAAAGTACTCCGATCAACATACTTGTATGAATGATCTTTTTTGATTACAAAACTAAAAAAGTTGTGAATAGATGGCAAATTGAGTGAGAAACTCTGTGAATTTCTGTGTGTCTGTATGTATGCCAACAGTTTGTACAAGATAAAAATTACATTACATCTTCAGATTGCCAAAAATAATTAAATAATGCCAAAAATTTGGTTTGTTTCTGCTCTATATTGTTGAGAAATGTGAACAATAAAACCAAGTTGTATGCAGTGTGAATCCACTGCCATTTAAACACAGTGTGTTCACAAATTTTCCCTCTTCCCTCTCCTCACGCACACACACACCGTAGCATGGTGGTGTGGGAAATATCCAGCAAGGTTGAGTGCTTTGGCCCTCATGGCCGTGCACCCCGTGAGCTGAAATCTTGGCCACCCTTGTTTTAACACCTCTTTTGTGATGTGGCTTGAAAATATCACATTCACAGCTGTAGGAGAAAACATCATCCTGAAGAGATGCTTTACATATTGTACTCCTTAGTCCGAAGATTGATGTGATGCAGCTCTCCAAAATAAAATATCCCATGAAGCATCTTCATCTCTGTATAACTGCTGCAAACCTACATAAATTTGAACCTGCTTACAGCACTCAAACCTTTGTCTCCCTCTGCAGTTTTTCCCCCACACTTCCCTCCATTACCAAACTGACAATTCTTTGATATTCCAGTATGTTGTGTCCTATCAACCCATCCCTTCTTTTAGTCAAGTTCTGCCATAAATTTTTTCTCCCCAGTTCAATTCAGTAGAGGCAGAAAAATTTCTTGTAAATGCTGAAGTGAAAAATAAAGCAAAATATGAGGTTTTTAGTAATAATGTGAAAGCAGCTTTATGAAATGTCACAAAAATTTGGGGTTTTTTCCCCCGTTTCTATGTAAAGATGATGTAAATCTGTAAGTGGCAATTTACTAATATTGGAAACTAATAATTATTGAATGCTGAAATTGGTTTTCAACTTTTTCAGTCAACACAAAAACAGAGTCCCGAGCTTCAGACTGGTTTGATGCGACTCACCACAAATTCCTCTCCTGTGACAATGTTTTTATCTCAGAGTGTCAACTGCAGCTAACATCCTCAATTACTTGCTGGATGTATTTCAATCTCTGCACAACTCCCTCTACCACAATGGAAGTTCTTCCCTGATATCTTTAACAGATGTTCTATCATCCTGTCCATTCTTCTTATCAGCGATTTTCATAAATTTCTTTCCTTGCCAATTACCCGAAGAAGTACCTCATTCCCTACGTTATCAGTCCACCTAGTTTTCAACATTCTCCTGTAGCAGCACATCACAAATGCTTTGATTCTATTCTATTCCACTTTTCCCACAATCCATGTTGCACTACAGTACAATACTGTACTCCCAACATACTTTCTCAGAAATTTCTTCCTCAAAAAAGGGCCTATGTTTGATACTAGTAGGCTTCTTTTCGCCAGTGAGAATTGTATGCAATCTTACAATAACAGTTAATTTCCAGAGTAACGAACTGTGAGTACAGATGTGATGTCAAGCAAACTATATTCCACTAATAGTTTTAAGTGAAGACGTGACATTTCCCAATACTTTTGAACAATCTGTTCGTACAAAAGAGCTGTGTTTTTGAGAGCTCTTAAATGTGGTGCATCAATTAAACAACAAATTTTGTAATACGCATGCAAAAATATGAAAAACACAAAATAAGGTATATACGAGGGAATGTTAAAAAGTAATGCCTCCAAATTTTTCCATGTGAAAATTCTTGAAGCTTTTTAATTAAAACAAATGTTATTAATATTTTACATCTTTATTCTTCATATCTACATACAGTGAAACCCCACGTTTACACTTTTTAAGCGACTTTTAAAAAATGGTGTAAAATGCAAAAAAAGTGTAAAATTGGGAAATTTTTCAAGTGGTAACAGTACCGATAGGACCGACCCCCCTCCTCCCTGGATTTTCGCACTTTATGTACGATATATGTACAGAATAAGCATCAAAATACTTGTCAGGGACTTAATAAAAACCAGAAGTGTAACTCAAACTGGTAACAATCAGGGAAGTAGAAATGTTTGACTTAATTTCATACATCATAATTAATGTTTTTGGAAAGATGGTAGCGGTCATTCATTATTTAAATAATAAAATACTGCACGAGTAATGAATTTTTTCATGCTTATCATTACATGTTTCGAGAATTTATTCTCATTGCCAAGTACAAATATTTACATAAGAATTTTGTGTAGTGTTTGAATATGTGTTGTTCTGCATCTCTTGCATTGCAGTTATCTTTTTGAGGTCATCAGGTCCTGCGTTTCCCCAGTCATATAGGAAACCACACATACGCACACTACCACTCACCTTGTTTGTTGTGAAACATCACACAAATACTCACGTAAATATAGCACTTGACAACAAGAATAAATTCTCGAAACACATCTTGTTAAGCATGAAAAAATATGGCGTTGTGTTTAAAGCAAAAACATTTGAGGAACGTAAAGTGTGCAAAGGTGTCAACTAGCGCTACAAGTGGCCAGGTGTTGAAACACACCAAATATGGTTCAACATTAGTGTCAAGAGCTCCTGACGATCACACCACAAAGCTGTGCACGTGCAGTAGAGACAGTTTGTTCATCGTTATGATTGGTCATGATTTGAATGAACCATAGTTATTTCTATCAGCCACCACGCCAAGTAGAGCTTGGCAGTGGCAGGAGATACAGCATGGATTGTTCAGACTTTTACCAGTTTACCATTTAAGATTTGCTCAGTAGAACAACCTGGTATCAAGAAACTTAACCATGTAACGTTTGTGAACACTTCTTGACAGTCAATGCCATGCCAACGCCATTTTGCGTGAGTTTTTGTCACCACAAACATTTTTTGTAATGTGTAAATTGTGGGAAAATTATAGATACATTAACACAAAATTGGGTGTGACTTAACATTGTGAACATAGGAAATTTGATGGGAGTGATAAAAAATGCTATAAAATGCACGGAATCAATAATTCCAGGAACATAAAAGTGGGGTTGTACTGTATTTGCAGCCCTATGCTGCTAGAGGGTTGTGAACTGTTGCGCATAAAATGCCAGTTGTAATGTACCTATCTATGTTGGTGCATGAGAAACGATTTGCTGTAATCAAATTTTGAATTTGAAGAGTTTATGTACACATGGGGCACCCTCTCCTTCAGTATGACAATTCCAGACCACATGAGTTCTGTGACACCTGCAACTATTAAACACCTTGGGTTCACTGTCATAGATCATCCTCCATACAGGACAACTTCGCCCCATCCGATTTTCATCTGTTTCCAAAAATTAAATAACACCCTCAAGGACTTCACTTTGATAGTTATGAAGCATTTCAAGCAGAGAAGAAGTTGTGGCTCCAACAACAAAGTCAAACAATATACATTGACAGTATCAACAAACTAGTCTCTCACTGGGAGAAATGTGTTCGTCAGCAGGGTGACCAGGTTGAGAAATAAATATGTCGACATGATGAATAAATATTTTATTTTCTGTTGGGCCCGCAGCATAGTATAATTGGTATAAGACATTATGCGAATGAATGCTTCGAACCAGCAGCAATAAGGTAGTATATTTTTTAATATTTTACATGACAAGCCTGTTTTGGCTCATTGCCGTTATCAAGTGACGTCTAGTAGGAAGTGATGACCATATCGCATCTATCATAAAGTTTTTCTGTCATGTCTTGGTAAGTATAATAGTTCTTGTAGTTATCTAAACGTAAAAATATGTTTTTGTCAGATATTTTGACAGTTCTTTACTATGATGCTATATGTTTACAAAGCATCAACCCTTATGACTCAGTACTACCTAGGACTGCAGCAACTGAATCACGTTCTCCGACAGGGTTAGACTACCTGTAATCATGCCCTGACATAAGGAATATCCGACCCAACTATCATTCCCACTGCTCCCAGTGGTATTCCGCCGTCCATCAAACCTACACAATATCCTCGTCCATCCCTACTTCACCTCTGCTCGCAACCTCTTGCCTTATGGCTCATATCATTGTAATAGACCTCGATACAAGACCTGTCCCGTACAGCCTCCCACCACCACCTACTCCAGTCCAGTCACAAGCACGGCTACCTGTGGAACTAGTCATGTTATCTACAATCTAGGCTACAACCACTGTGCTGCATTCTACATGTGTATGACATTCAACAAGTTGTCTGTCTGTAAGAATGGCCACCCAAAAAGCTGTGGCCAAGAGACAGCTGGACCATTCGGTTGCTGAGCATGCTGCCCAACACAAAATTCTTTAATTCAATGACTACTTCATAGCTTGCACCATCTGGATTCTTTCTACCAACTGAGCTTTTCTCAGTTGTGCAGGTGGCAACGCTCCCTGCAATATATCCTACGTTCAGGAAATCCCTCTGGCATCAATCTTTGTTAGTCAACATCCTTCACTCACCTATCCCTTTCCCTGCTCCCCCTCCAGCACTTCACAGCCTTACTCGACCAACCCAACCACACTCTCTTTACTTCTCTTTTTTTCTGCCCCCCCCCCCCCCCCCCATCTCAAGTCCCAACTGCACTTACCTGCCTTGCCCTGTCCCCCCTCCCAAATGTCCCTGTATGCTCCCAAAAGCAGCACTTTACCATCTCCCACCCCTATACTGCTATCCCTCCCCCTCCCTGCCCAAGCCGCCTCCTTACTGCCACCACCTATATTGCTTTCCCATCAAACACAGTTGCTCACAGTCTAGCCTCGGCAGCCACACAGTGGTCATGTATGTGAGAGTTGTTCTTGCGTGAGTATGTGGTGTTGTCTACTTTAGGAGGAGGTCTTTTTTGGCTGAAAGCTAACTTGTTTAGCAGTCTTTTTGTTGTGTCTGTCTGTGACTCAACATCTCCACTATATGGTGAGTAGCTATCTATTCCTTTAATATTGTCATTATTTGACTCCTATAGACACATATTCATGTATTAAGTCTGTGTACACAGCTTTAGGTTCTCGGTTTCAACCATGGGATGATAATGAACTTGATTAATGCTGACATGGCAAAAAGTCTGTCTTGTGTACCTAGAACAACAGGCTCAGATGGGTAGGGTATTCTGAAGGGATACAAATCTATTCATAATTTAGTAAAGCAACTTTCCACACCAGCAGGATACATGGTCATAGTCAAAATGCTGGTGTTTTGCTGAAGGCAGTTAGCCTTCCATGTTTAAATTTAAACTCCGGATAGCTATTTTCACACAATAGTGAAATCTGAGAGATTTAACGCAAAATATCTCAGAAGAGAACTTTGAATTGATGAAAATGCTTCCTTTTGAGAAAACTGTTAACAGTGTGTGGTTGAAAAGTTATGTTTACTTTAATTCATTAGATTTACTAGGTTTAATGTAAATAGTTTATTTTGTAATAAGGTGAATAAATGTGACTTGTGATGTCAATAAATATAATGCTACTGATAAGTATATTTTAATTTTCAACATAATACTGAAAAACAATTGAATAAGGCAAAAACAATGACACACAGCTCTACAAAGATAATTGGTTGCAAACTAATACCAAAATCAGCAAAAAAATATTGCCTAAATTGGCAGAAAATGCCAAAATTGACAGTAAATAACACCACCAAAATAAAATCAAAATAGGAAACAAATAATACGGAAATAGGCAAAAACCACCTAAATTGGCAAAAAATGACATGAAATTAACCATAACTTAAAAAAAAAAATCATGTCCCTACTCATTGGTTATCCAATTTACCCATCTGATCACAGCATTCTTCTGCACCTTCTATTTCCTTCTTGTATGAACTGAGTATAGTCTATGTTTTGTGTCCCTAGAAGGCTACACTCCAGATTGACATCTTCAGAAGAGACTTCCTAAATTTATATTTAATGTTAACAGCTTCCCTTTTCAGAAATACTTTTCTCGTTGTTGCCAATCTATATTAAATCTTGTCTACTTTGGCCAATCATCTGTTATTTTGCTACCCAAATAACATAAAAATCATCTACTACTTTCAGTGTCTCACTTTCTAATCTAATTCTCTCAATATTGCCCAATTTAATTCAGCTTCGTTTAGTTACCAGTATTTTATTTTTGTTGTTGCTCCTCTTATAACCTTTTTTATGACATTATCCAATAATTTTAACTAATACTATAGGTTCTTTGCCATCTCTCACAGAATTACAATGCCACTGGCAAACCTCAAATTTTTATTTCCTTTCCCTGAACTTCAATTCTATTTCCAATTTTCTCCTTAGACTCCTTTGCCAGCTTGATCAGTGTACAGACTGAACAACATTATGGATAAGCTGTGACTATGCCTCACTCTTTTCTTAACTACTGCTACCCTTCGACTAACTGCAGTATGGCTTCGGTACAAGTTGTAAACAAACTTTCATTCCCTGTATTTTATCCCTGCTACCCCTCCAGAATTTCAAAGATGGTATTCCAGTAAACATTGCCAAAACTTCTCTTAATCCAGAAATGCTATAAATGTTGGTTTGTTTGTCATTAGTCTAGCTTCTCAGACAAGCTGCAGGATAAGTATTTCCTCATGTGTTCCTACATTTCTTTGGAACCCAAACTAACCTTCCCCAAGGTCACCTTCTACCAGTTTTGAATTCTCCGTAAATAATTTGTTTCTATATTTTGGAAGTCTGACCTAAAAAAGAATGGCAGAGGTTGAAAATACTGCTTCAGTTGTAAATTACTTTTTTTTTCATACGACCAGTTTCGGACTGGTATAAGCCCATCCTAATGTGTCGTAGCTGTGCAGTGGTCCCCGAGTTCCGCATGTACCAGGTGCGGTGTGCTGCCTATGAGCGCTCATAGGCAGCACACCGCGCCTGGTACACATTGCACTCGGGGACCACAGCACAGCTACGACACCTGATGATGGGCTTGTAACAGTCTGAAACTGGTCGTGTGAAAATGAAGTAATTTACAACTGAAGTGGTATTTTCAACCTCTGCTGTAATGCTCAGGATTGTTTGTAAAAAAGAATGGTTTCATCACATCACCTGTCAACACCTCCCTCCTTTAGCATAGGAATTACGCTGTCTGACAAAGGAAGCGAAGCTCCCAGAGCAGGAGGAGGAAACAAAACGAAACTTCATGGGTTGAAAGAGCACATATTATTTCAGTGAATACAATATCGAGCCAAATTTGCAAAGAAGTTGGCAGTATGAGCCCACTTATCAGTATGAAGTTGCACCCCTCTTGCCCGGATGCTTGTACTCATTCAGTTGGGAAAGGTGTTACAAAACTGTTGTATCCTCTCCTGAGGCAAGCTGTCCCACAACTGCTGTAACTGCTCCTCATTATCCTGGATACTGCCACTGAGATGGAGCCGACATCCGAGCTGGTCCCACCCATTTTCTATTAGGGACAGATCTTGCTGGTCACAGAAGTACCTCAACATCACGCAAACATTTTATAGACACATGCGTAATGTGTCAATGAGCATTGTAATGCTTAAAAATGGCACGAGAATACTGCTGTTTGAGAGGTAACATACAAAGACGCAGGATGTCCATAATGCACTGTTGTGCTGTCAAGAGCTCCCTCAGTCACTACCAATCATGACCTGAGGTTATATCTGATGGCTCCCTGCATCATGATCCCAGAAGGAACAACATTGTGCCCCTCCAAAACATTTGGAGAATGGGTCCTCGTCTCCCAGGATGGCACTACACTCGTCAACAATAGTCACCTAGGATAGAGCAGACTACAATTCATTGCTGAATACAATGCAATGCCATTCGTCAGCAGTCTATGTTTCCCAGCCACAGCACCACTCCAAATGCAGCCATTTCTGTAGTGACATTAACAGCAGCCTACACACGAAACAGTAATTCCCTGGCTCTGGCTGCTCCTAGTCGCTGATCAATGGTAAGGAATGACACAGAATGTAGCAGCAGTTCAGTATTTGTTATTGGATGGCAGTCACAGGTGTGGAGAGGGTTATGATGTGCTCGGTGCACAATATGGTGATCCTCCCTTGTGGTAGTCAGACGTGCTCGACTGGAGCCTTGATAATGAGTAATCCTGCCCTCACACTCCCATGAACTCCAACATCAGGCCATCGTCACATCCAAATGCTCCACACATCTAGATATTGCACGATTCAACCAGCCAGCAAAATGATGACCGTTAATAAGGCCCCTTTCAAGCTCCGTCAGGTGCCAATAGCACTGTCACACAAGTGTGCCTTCACAGTGATCAGCCAACATTTGATGCTGTTCATGCACCTTATATCTCCTAGCGGCCTGGTAACAATACTAAACACAAATAATACTAATGCACTCCGGCAGCTGCTCTACAGGACAAAGCAGTTAAAAGTAACCTGCATCCCCTTTGAAAGCTAATGCAATATTCCAACTTCTGAAATACGAGTACACAGCTACAACAATGGACAGTTTTGTGCGATAACCGACTGTTAGCATTCTTCTGTCAGCATTTCAGTTTATTTGATCAGTGAAGTTAAATGTTTCTTTTTGCAATCTACACAATGACTTTCCCACTAGAAGAAAGAATTATAAGTGTGTAAGCATATGTGAAAAAGGCTCAATTAAGGAACTTGCAAAATTTTCCGGGTTAAGAATCCAGATAGAGGACTACCCGCAACAGAGCAACTGAGTCCGTTTAAAAATTGGCGTACATGTGGATCTGTGCAAAATGTAAAGCAACAAAGAATTCTTTCGGTTTACACACCAGGAGTTATTGCAGACATTCACCGAAGAATTATTCATAGCCCAAAGAAGTCTATATGTAAATTGGCCCAATAGGCACATTTATGTAGGAGGCGTTGCCAGCGGATACTGAAGTGTTAATTTGAAGCCATATCATGTGACGGTTGTGCAGCAATTACAGGAGGATGATAGTCAGAAATGTGTACATTACTGCACCTGGCTTTTGAATAACTTCAACTTTCCTTCCCTAATATTGTTACATTCCATCCTGCATTTTCCATTTTTTGATCAACGATGGTTTGTTAGACCCTTTCCATTTCATCATGAGTGATGAAGCATGGTTTCATTTTTTTGGTCACGTGAATTGACTGAACACAAGTTACTGAGCAATGGAAACTCCTGACATCGTGTGTCAGCAAGCATTCCATGACAAAAAAATCAGCATCTGGTGCAGTGTAACAGGAACATGCATCATTAGACCAATATTTTCTGACACCACTATCAACACAGATGCATACATGGAAATTTTTGATACATTCTGTGCTCTAACTCACTGAATCTGAAAGACGATACTGCTTCTTCCAGCAAAATTTGACAAGACTCCATATGTCTAAGATACTCCTGGAATAAGTCCATGATGTCTTCACAAGGAACAAACTGTCTGCAAACATCTATGGCCACCACATTTGTTGGATCTAATACCATATGATTTTTTCTTGTGGGCACACATGAAGAGCAAGGTCTATGAAACAAATCCACACACAATACAGGAACAGAAAGACAATATCAGCCGTGAAGTAGCCGCCATCGATATCCGAACATTATGCTGGATGAATCCGAATATGCTTTGATGCAGACAGCTGTGTACTGACATTGCAGGAGTCACTTTCAACATCATCTATAGACGTATTTTTCATTGTAAATAAATGGTAAGTCCAACACAGTTCCTCATTTCTATAAATTCACTGCATTTCCTTTTTACTTACATGGGCTACATTTATCTGAGCCACCCTGTACCTGTCGCAGAAAATTGCAACTCTAATCATTCACATTCCCCCTGACGATGTGTACATGTATAAAGCTACACTGACATTCACCCTTGTCTTCTGGGTGTTTCATTATTTTTGTCAGGCAGTGTATTACATTCTTTTGAAAGTCGGAGTTTTCACGTATCTCATGTACCAGGAGGAATAGTTTTGTAATAGCTGGCTCTCACAAGGATCTCAATAATTCTGAGGGAATGTCGTCTACTCCAGTAGCCTTGTTTCAGTTTAGGTCTTTCAAGCGCTCTGTCAAAGTCTTCTCACAGTAGCATATCTTCATTTTTACGATACCGTCTCCAAGTTCGTTATTCCTGCATAGCTCTTCAACATACATCTTCCACCTTTCTGCTTTCCCTTCTTTGTTCAGTAATGTGCCATCTCATCTATTAAAATTCATACAGGTGCTATTTTCTCCCAAAGGTATCTCTAATTTTCCAATAGATGCATCTGTCTTACCCACAATCATGTATGTTTCTACAGCTTTGCATTTCTCTCCTAGCCATTTCCGCTCTGCCATTTTGCAACTTTTGTCAACCTCATTTTTAGATGCCTATATTTCATTGTGTCCATTTCATTTATTGCACTTTTATATTTCATCCTTTTGTCAATTAAATTCAATATATTGTGTGTTCTCTGAGGATTTCTACTAGGCCGTGCCTTTCTGACTATATGGTACCCTGCAGCCTCCACTATTGCATCTCTCAAAGATACCCATTCTATAAGTAACTCAATTTACAAAACTCATATGAAGATTGTTTGACATTTTAATATCAATTTCATCAATCTGAATGGAAAACAAACTTTCAAATAGTTGATAACATTTAAAAAAAACCTTTTTGGAGATGTAGCATGTAGATAATTTTATGAAAATTCTATATCTACGTAATGATGATGAGGGAAATTTCTCAGTGGCAAATTGCAATTGAATGTTGTTTGTTTGTGAGAAGATTGTGTTGGGCCTCATGTTCAGAAAAAAACATCTACTAATACGTATCAGAATTCAACAGTGACATGATTGTGGCCTATTAAGAGTGTGACACTGCTGCTTGTATCGGTTGGCAGCTCATAGCAGTTATGGGAATATGAACTCTATGAGCTTGTGTGGGCAATACTCAATGCCACAGAGGATCTCGAGAGCTGTAAGTGACTAGCACTTGAGAAAAAGAGATATACTACTCTCTCAGCTGTGCAGCACTATACAACCACATCATGTACCTTCAGTTAGCAAATACACTTGTTTTTAGCAAGACAAGTACACCCTTTGTCAGAAAAGTTCCAGAGAGGTTTTAAAAATATTTTCACTTGCCAAGTAATTATCCTAGCTCCTATCAAAGTAGTTCCTTGGCTATCTATACACAGCAAACATTTCTGGAGGTCTTGGAAGCAAGCCGGAAAATTTTCAACTGCAATGCTTGTAAGCTCATTTGTCACAGCCCGTTGGATGTCGGCAATATATTGATGAAGCTTTCCTTTCAGTCATCTTTTTACTCCCAGAAACATGAAAAAATTGCAATGCAAGATGTCGGGCTAATATTGCGGATATGGGGTGGTAATAACAGAATATCTGGCCACATACTCAGTAACAGATAAAACAGTATGGGATCTTGCATTGTCATGCAGTAAGAACCAGTCCTGAGAACACCACAAATCAGTGTGGTAACGTCGAATTGTTTGTCGCAAAAGTTTCAACACTTCGATGTAAAGAGTTTGGTCCATTGTTTGACCTGGAGGAACATACTCATGGTGAACTAATCCTTTACTATAGAAGAATGCGATCAATATTGCCGTTTTTCTCTAAGGTTGTCGTTTGACGTTTTTTAAGGCTGGTGATCCAGGACTCCGCCATTCAGAATTTGGAGGTTTCGTGTGAGGGTCATACTGGTAGCAAGACTTTCATCCCCTGCAATAATCTTTAACATAAATGTGGGATCACATCTGGCTCTATCTGGTAGCTAAGGAGAAATTCTTCGTGTTTCTGTTCATGTGTTAGTGTGTGAGGGACAAGTTTTGTATTAAGTTTCTGTCCTACGACACATCACGATTCAAATTATGTTCTTCTGATGTCACACGCACAGTTACGTAGTGGTCTTCTTGCAATAACTGCCTTACATGCTCTATGTTTGCATCAGCATGTGCTGTGGACTGGCGACCAGCTCTGGGACTGTCTTGCACTGAATCTCTGCCTTCATGAAACCTTTAGTGCCACTTGAAAACGCAACTTCTCGAAAGTGCATCTGCTTGCCTGATCACTGTCCATGTTTAACTATGGGTTTTCCCAAACTTAACACAGAACATAATGTTCACTCTTTGCTCACAATCAGCATCCATTGCATCACTGAAACTAATGTGCCAAGAACCCAAACAGTGTGTTGCTAAGCACGGCTCTGGCAACTAGTGAGTTTGCACAGAAACATGGCCAAAGTCATTCCAAGGACACACACACACCAGGTAACACAAAAACAACATTTTGTTCCCTTTTAGTACTGCAAACTCAGAAACAGAAAAAAACCTGTCCATGAACTTTTCTGATAAAGGGAGTATCTACAAGGACAAAGTGAAGACGTCTGTAGTACCACAGATTGTCAGCATGGTAATCCTTGGTGTGGTAGAAGAGAGAAATGTGTTGGTAGTGGCACATCCAATTGTAACACTGGACATACAAATAACACCAGGTTGTCTTTTCAGACAATGTGATACCACTCTTGACTAGACTTACATCCCAGAGAACACTGACACTAACCTTTCCTGCAGATAAAATCAACTACATATTTTTTGTGCACCTTTCGTCTGTGGTTGCCATTTTGGGATGTCTTATACGAAGTTCATATTCAAGAGAAGCACTGGCGGACTTGAATTTAGTACCTCATTTCTTAACTGTGACATTGGTAGTTAAGTCCACTACCAACTTCAGGACTAACTTTAGTACGTGATAAGCTATCTTAAACAGAGAATTATATGGTGATATGTCATTTCAGTATATCCACTCATATGAACGACAACTTTAAAGATCTGTATAAACAAAATCGTTCCACTGATAAAACTGACAGTTGGCTTATGCTACTGCTCAACATGTACCAATGTAACAAACCAAATTTCACTGATACCAATGGCAGTTCTGTGGAAGGCCAAGCACTTTACATACTGCCCTAATATTAGTGGTTTGATGGACAAGACTTTACCTGTACAAATTATTTCGTTTAGTATGCAGCTTATCTACACTCCTGGAAATGGAAAAAAGAACACATTGACACCGGTGTGTCAGACCCACCATACTTGCTCCGGACACTGCGAGAGGGCTGTACAAGCAATGATCACACGCACGGCACAGCGGACACACCAGGGACCGCGGTGTTGGCCGTCGAATGGCGCTAGCTGCGCAGCATTTGTGCACCGCCGCCGTCAGTGTCAGCCAGTTTGCCGTGGCATACGGAGCTCCATCGCAGTCTTTAACACTGGCAGCATGCCGCGACAGCGTGGACGTGAACCGTATGTGCAGTTGACGGACTTTGAGCGAGGGCGTATAGTGGGCATGCGGGAGGCCGGGTGGACGTACTGCCGAATTGCTCAACACGTGGGGCGTGAGGTCTCCACAGTACATCGATGTTGTCGCCAGTGGTCGGCGAAAGGTGCACGTGCCCGTCGACCTGGGACCGGACCGCAGCGACGCACGGATGCAAGCCAAGACCGTAGGATCCTACGCAGTGCCGTAGGGGACCGCACCGCCACTTCCCAGCAAATTAGGGACACTGTTGCTCCTGGGGTATCGGCGAGGACCATTCGCAACCGTCTCCATGAAGCTGGGCTACGGTCCCGCACACCGTTAGGCCGTCTTCCGCTCACGCCCCAACATCGTGCAGTCCGCCTCCAGTGGTGTCGCGACAGGCGTGAATGGGGGGACGAATGGAGACGTGTCGTCTTCAGCGATGAGAGTCGCTTCTGCCTTGGTGCCAATGATGGTCGTATGCGTGTTTGGCGCCGTGCAGGTGAGCGCCACAATCAGGACTGCATACGACCGAGGCACACAGGGCCAACACCCGGCATCATGGTGTGGGGAGCGATTTCCTACACTGGCCGTACACCACTGGTGATCGTCGAGGGGACACTGAATAGCGCACGGTACATCCAAACCGTCATCGAACCCATCGTTCTACTATTCCTAGACCGGCAAGGGAACTTGCTGTTCCAACAGGACAATGCACGTCCGCATGTATCCCGCGCCACCCAACGTGCTCTAGAAGGTGTAAGTCAACTACCCTGGCCAGCAAGATCTCCGGATCTGTCCCCCATTGAGCATGTTTGGGACTGGATGAAGCGTCGTCTCACGCGGTCTGCACGTCCAGCACGAACGCTGGTCCAACTGAGGCGCCAGGTGGAAATGGCATGGCAAGCCGCTCCACAGGACTACATCCAGCATCTCTACGATCGTCTCCATGGGAGAATAGCAGCCTGCATTGCTGCGAGAGGTGGATATACACTGTACTAGTGCCGACATTGTGCATGCTCTGTTGCCTGTGTCTATGTGCCTGTGGTTCTGTCAGTGTGATCATGTGATGTATCTGACCCCAGGAATGTGTCAATAAAGTTTCCCCTTCCTGGGACAATGAATTCACGGTGTTCTTATTTCAATTTCCAGGAGTGTAGTTTATGCCCCTTTCAAGACCTCGTATTTCCTTGTGTTTCAAAAATGGCCCAATACCAAGTAGCTTATGCTAACCAATTATAACTTTCAGCTTATGCTAACCAATTACAACTTTCAGGAAAATGGTTTGATACTGTAATTTCAGTAAAACAGCTCTTAATTATTGTCCCAGGATAGTTGAAAAGCATTCCTATTAACCGTGCTATCATCCCATATGTAACGTAATCACTGCTTTCATTTTATTTGCACATATCAAGAAGATAAAGTGGACATTGGAATGTACTGCAAGCAACATGAGGCCTAACTTACAAAACATTATCTGCTCTTGGCACTGTGTGTCTAGCGTACTCAGTTGGGCTTTGGTTGCTCTCAACCCATTGCTTTAAGTAACTGTATTCTCAACCCATTGCTTTAAGTAACTGTATGAAAAGTAGGTGGACAGTTCAAACATATGCCACTCTATCCGAAAGTCATATGGTACAGCAAAGACTAAACTGGCTGTACAAATATCCAACTATGAAGGACAACCAGACAGTACACAGAGTATTTAGTTATTTTTTCTATTCTACTACAAAGTCAACAAACACCACACGATATAATTCTGCTGCAATCATTTCAAAGAGAACCAAGTTTGTCCATGGGGTGTTGTGATCTTGTTGAATGGCTATTTCTCCTGGAATCAAAATCTCTGGAATCCCAGTGCTACAAACCAACAACAAAATGATCAGCATGTCACCAATTTTGTAGCCAAAAAATATATTAGCAAGACAAAAGCAAGCTCAAATTCCCATTTCAATTTACATACTGTTCAAAGAAAAAATATGATTCTTGAATGGAGCTTTCATTATACCTTGATCCGAATAACAAAGTGACTGACATCTAACTCTTTACAGGTAGGCTACCATAGTAACAGCCAATCAGAGAATGCGCTTGGTCAGTCGCCTTCTGTTCCATTAGCCGTAGTCAAATCTCTCTGCTACGGCTACTATAGCCAGACGCAGATGACACTAGTGGCTGGTAATCTACATCTGTTTCATAGTGTGCTTTGTTTCCCTGTATGACAAGTGCATTTTGTGCTACAGAATGTCTGAAGCTTGCAGCGGAAATGTTCAGTAAAGTGCAGTTACTAAACAGAAAAGTTCAGCGACCTAGTGATGTTTTAAGTGTTCAGACATGCAAATTTGGTACTCAGTGCGCAAGTATTTTGAGGAGGAGAGAAACAATGGTGTGACTCTATTGCCTCTAACAAAAGTAGTCGAATGAATTGCAGACACTTCGAAGATACACAAAACCAATGTTTTCATAGTTTGTAAGGAAAAACCACTATGCAGAAGAGTAAGAGCCTGGTTCATCTAAGCTATGGACATCCAGTAAAAAGAGGAGGGCAGAACCATGACAAACCACCTCAGATTCACTGCAATAAGATGCTGTTTATCACCACATATTTGGACATTACGAGAGAAAATAACACCCAATTATAAATAAACTGTGCATTACTCTTCATGGAGCAGAATTATCCAGTTGCAGCAAGACTTCTTAGTTAATGGTTGTCACAGCCCTCAGTTTTTGGTGCAAAAAAATTTACAGAGGGAAAATTATAGTGGAGAGAAGTAATGTAACGTGGTAGTGTTGATTTTTAAGAAGCATTGTTAAAGAGCTGTTTGAAGACATTGTGTGACTCAACAAAACATCCATGAACACCGGTAACCCCATCAGAGAGAAACAGGGCAGATGATTGTTTATGTGGAAGTTCCGCTGGTCCTGTGGCAAAGAGTGCAAGAATGACAATCTTGCAATACATAATTGTCTCCTTATCTACAAATCAAGGAAAACAAGCAACTACTAAGAGGAGATGAATGCCCCACGATAGTTTGCTTAAGTTGTTCCTGGGGGCAACTATTGGAAAACTTACATTAACCATATTTCATAGTAATGGATAATGCCCCACATCGTGATGATGATGAAGATTATTATTATTATTGTCACCACATAACATTCAGTTATTAAAGACAAAGTCTTGACAACGACAATGAAAATAGCTGACGCTGCTGAATGGTTGAAATGCCACAATATAAAAGTTCAGGATGATTTATGTAAGTAGCAGCTCATAGAAATACTGAAAACAAAATAAGCCACAGTTTCAACAGTATGTTCTAGATGAGGTGGCTAAAGTACACAACCTGGCAGATTTTCTCCCATTCTTTTCCAAATCCAATGAAAATACTCTTGCATACCTTGCTGGCCTGGCAGATATGTGAGCAAGTACGTGACACGAGAATAGCTTAGCTGCAGCAGCAAATGGCAAATATAGACCGTATGCCAGGAAGACACTAGAACCCAGATTTTCAGCATAGGATCTGACGCTCAGTACGTATGTGAGCCTCTGTGTAAAACAGAAGGTATTTTAGATAGATACTACCATGAGTCACTGGCCCAGGATAGAAGGCATACTCGGCTTGCTTATGTGGTAGAGGACTACTAGCAAGAGGAAACAATTAGATTTCTAGTATCAGTCTGTCACCCAGCTGAAATGAGATACCATGAGAACCTGTGAAAGTGTGATAACAGACTAACCAGTTCTCAACAATAGGTGTCAAGAGAAGGAAGGTGGGGAGGAGGATCTTTCTCTTGAGTACAACTTTATCTACACTTTTACTGTCATATGTAACATATAATCATTGATTTCTTGTTTTCAGCACAAATATGAGACTTGGGAAAAAACCTTCATACTGTGTTGTCACATCATGGACTCAGTGAGCACAAATTTTTCTTAATATCATTAAATAAATAATGACATAATAATGGAGTGAAATGCAAATATCTATCATGACTTTCACAATACAACTAGAAAATTATTTTATGTCTACATAACAGCAAACAATGGAGACTTTTTGAAACAAATTGTTTTGAAGGGACCTCTCACCCTCTCTTTTCATTCTTTATCAAAGTATTCCTCCCCCAGATTCTGATACAAGTGTTAAAACTCTTAAATGTTAAAGTTATTAATTCTCCACAAGTACTGTAATGATTGTGGTAGCATGCATCCTTCTACATACAATATGTCTCAACAATACTGGACCGACCAAGTACTTGCATAAAGGTCAATCAGATTGTTTTCCCGCAAAATTACCTTCATTCCTTTTTAAAATTCTCTTCTTTGAGTTTTATACTGGCACATACTTGCATTTCGCTCTGTCTTAGCAATTACTGGGAAAGTCCATACAGGCACAGCTCCTAACAGATTAAAAAACTGTTAAGGTAGAATTTAGTTTTTTGTCTCCCATTTGTTTGAGGGGGAGGGGGTGAGGGTGAGTTATGGAAAGAACCTGTCTGTGATCAGAAATTAGGTGTGAGAATGCAGGCTTGCAGTTGGCTGCATCATTTAGATCATTCCAAAAGGGAGAAGACTGGTTTGAGTTTAACATTCTCTCAATGTCATCAAAACACTACCTCAATTGAGTAAAAGATAAGGAATGAAATTAGCAAAAGTATTGTTGAAGGAACCACCTCTGTGAACACACAAAGTGTGACTTCCCTGAAATAGCTTAAGAAGCAATATGGATTTACTGCATGACCCTCTTCGAGTAAGTGATTTCCCTAAATCGCTCCAGAAAAATGCCGGGGTGGTTCCTTTGAAAGGGCATGGCCAACTGCCTTCCCTGTCAATCCCTAATTCGATGAGACCGATGACCTCACTGTCTGGTCTCCTCCCCACAACAACCCAACCCAACCCAACCCAACCGATCTTCAAGTGTAACCGTAGTGATAAGCCCAACTGGACCAAAGAAACAGCACCTCATTTTTTTGCTTACTTCTTGCACTCCCCCAACTGTTAGATGAGTCTCATCAGGGATGGTCCAAATGTACAGACTGCATTGGTCTCAAATTTTGCTACCAGTGACAAACTGAAAATAGATTTTCACTTGGTAGGATTAAATCTGTTCAGTGTATATTGTCAAAAACCCAAATGCTGAGCCTTTTCCCCTCAGTTTGATTACCTCAGTCATTCTCTGAATACTTCTGTTGGCAGTAGCTACTGCTGGCATCCTCAGAACATGAAAGTATTCCCACTTAAACACCACAGTTGTAGTAACTAAACAATGTGATGAGCCCAATAACAGTGGTTCTTTCACTAATTCTAAAAGTTGCACATGGTTGGAATTTAAAACACTGGAGCAGAACTCTGTCATTTTCCAAACTTTCAGAGTAATCTTCATGCTCTACATTCCATTAGCTCCTGCCTGTTCTCCAACATTCAGGATTACTCTGCATATGATCAAAAAATTCAATGATACATTTAGATTCTGGACATAGCTGTGTGCTTGTAAAGTCAATAATTCATGTAAACTCTATAAAAAAACCTTCAAATAATTTATTTTAAATAACACAATGAGTACTCTTTCTCTTGTTCATTTATTTCGTGTCAAACCCTCATTCTTCACATCCACCTTTAATAACTTCAATTTATCACATTTAGAAACGTAAAAACAATTTTTAGCTCACTTACTATTTAAAAGAATTAAAATATTATACTGATATTCATCAGAAACATATTTTAAGTTTTATGCTCATGACCAAACAATTTTTCATGATATTTCAAGTTCAAAGGATAAAGATCACAATGCCAATAAATATTATAAAGGTGTGACTCTGTGAAAATTATAGCACTGATTGAATCCTCAAAATGTAAGCTAAAAGATAAAGGTTTGAATTCATCATCCAAAAATATTTAGTTGTAAGATGGAACTGGTCCTGCAAGTATCATCACAGTTCCATCGCTTATTAGTATTCCTCTAGAGAATTGACAAACGACATACCCACAGGAGATAAAATATGTACGCCAACATAGGACCTCTGGGAATTCAAACTCAGTTGCAGAAGTTATACTAAACACTAATAACTTCATGTTAGTACATAATGCTCTGTTCAAGATTAGGTCATAAGGATGGTAGGTTAAAGTTTTGAAGTCCCACCAACAATGAGACCACTACAGACTGATTTACTATTGAAGTGGTTGAGCACTGTTTGATACATGCAATCATCGCAGTACTTAGGACAGAACTAGACATAACAGTGACTGTCTCACATCACTGACTACAGGACAAATCTTCTGAAGGGTTGTACCACTTAAAAAAACATGACAATCAAGATTAACTAAAATAATCTGCTGCAATTTACAACTAAGGAGACAGATGAAGTGTATTTTACTCAACTTTATTTTATCTATAAAAATACGATCAAGAGGATGAGCAAAGAGATCTTACCATTTTGGGATCGAAAATTATCAAAGCACCGCCACTGATAGTATATCGTCTGTCACTTAGAGGGTCAATCTTCCTTGCCACTAAGCGATCATTCTCATAGTCTTCTCTGAACCATTCGTATGTTGGTGTTGGGTAACCCCCAGCAAGGCAACTGCAATACAATTTAATATTTAAAAGTAGTACTCCACAACATGTAAATTTTTCATTGTTGTCACTACAGAGATGGTGCAAATCGAAAAAAATTTAATCTCATCAATTATCCAGTCTTTTACCTTAAAGTGACATCATTCAAAGTAGATCTCTTTGATAAATCAAAAACGACATCATGTGGCTGCCTTTTAAAAAATGGACCACGTGGCACCTTTTCTGGATCTTCTACTTCCACTCCATATGTAAAAGTGCGATCTTCTACAACAAGGTAACTCAGGCTAGCTCTTGGAGCTTCACAAATGAACAAAAGTGGTTCTTCACCATCAACTTTCTCAAAACCCCATCGTTTCAACTGGTTGGAAAAGCTGTAACAGGAATAAAGTTAAGAAACTAACTTGTTAATACAGTATAAGCCAGAACATGCATCAATAGATTATTCAGTAAAAATAGATTATTTGGTAAAACTATACTTATGGTGTTCCCAGCTACTGAGCTTTGTGCTGATGTCGGTAACAAATCATGTGACAAACAACAGGAACTGAATACAACAAATTGTGAAACAGCTGCGGTAACCAACCAGAATGCTTGTTCATAATTTCATATGGTTTTGTAAGCTGGATGGTATTTTGTTCTGGTAAGTTAGAATTTAACCACACTGTTGGAATTTTCAGCAAAATTGGAGGTCGGGCATACAAGTACGTTATTGCAATGACAAACGTATATCTTGAGTTACATTACATAACAACATATTATGGCAATTATATGTCTTTCACCTTAAGATTTGTTGGCTTTATAAACTCACAAGCAAATTTTCACATTCCAACTTAACCTAAGGCTTGGGCTATGCTACAGGCAAGTTTGTCCGAACATTGCACCTTCTTTTCCATTTACATTTCGGAGTCACCTTGTCCCCAGGTACGGGTGCCCTTGCTGCCACATTATTCTGTTTATACGTGAAAGCTAATCTTATGAACTGCTGTACAGATTGTGATACAGTTTTCACTAATAAATAGACTGATTCATGAGGAACTTTTGTGTACATAATTTATAAATATAGTAATGATGTACGTGTAATATATGTACGATTATATGTTCCTTATTTAACTGATGTTTGGGGGTGACGTCTCTTGGCAATGATGGAAACCTGGAAACGGTCAGCTAAAGAGGGGTGGTACCTGGTGGGGAAAGCAGTAAGTAAATGGTCACCAAAACTAAAGAGAGCAATGAAGCTTGACTCTAATCTCATAAGCTCCTTACATATGCACAAATTCACAACTTATTAATTTGTATCTCACATCCCTCCTATGTTTCCTTATAATTTTGATAATGCTGCCAATGATGATGATGTTGATGCTGATTATGGGTTTCAGGTTACTCAGCTGTAGTTTGTTTAGTGCCTAAAATAAAAGCTAGATGTGGTGAAAATTAGTAATACTTTAAAATATTCCACTAAGTGGTGTACACAAATAATATGACATCTAAGAGGAATGCGTGTCGCTAAATGAACTAAATTTTACATTTTTTATAAAAGTTCATCACATTTTAGATTGTTGTATTATCTCACAGAATGTGATATAGTCCACAATAGTTAGTTCTAAATATCTTGATAATTTTTTGCTTTGTAACTAAGCCATACCTATATACAAGATAGTCTTTATTGAAGGTCGATTCCTGTTCTGGCAGAAACGCAGCATCCATATTGATCACCTGACTATTATCACCATCATTAACCCAGTAGTCTGGGCTCTGCTGCCGTGCACTCGTATACCAGCGACGGTGTTGTGGATCTTGCATAACGAGCTGATGCACCAGAAACCCATGTTCTTCTAGGTTGCTTACACTTACAAGATCTGCATCGTATGCCTGTTAACAGAAAGCAGATAAATTAAAAGTTAAATTCCCAAATGCCTTGGTATTTGGTGCTACACAGAGTCAGAGGTCATTATCTGCTGTTTCGGTTTACATAAAAAACAAGACACATTAATATTTGCATCCAATGGCTCCTTTGGGTCTCATTTTAACTGTTATTTTAAACTAAGAAATTAAACATTACAAATTTATTAGACAGAATTGCTGGCCAGTGCTTACTATAGGGAGGTGAAATAATAGTACTGCTTACATGCGCATGGAAAAGTATATGATACTTATAGAACTATTTGTTCCTTCCTTGAGGCAGAGAGGGAGATAGGTTGAAGAAGGTTAGAAAGGACTGGCAAATCACTCAGATCCCAGATGAGCATGATCCACCTTTGCTAGTTAGTTAGTTTCACATTCCATGGATCATTTGTACAATAAATCATAATGATGTGGAACGAGTTATTTTACATTCACATTAAAAATTATTTTGTAAATATAGCTACATGCTGAACATTTGTCAGCTTTTTTATCATCAAATATACACCAACAAACCATTAAATATATGCCACCTTTTACACATTTTCTTCAGTGGGATATAAGGGGTTGTCAAGGAGAAACTTTTTCAGTCTGTTTTCAGATTATACTTTGTTGCCTGTCAGACATTTTATATCACTGGGTAAGTTAGCAAAAATTTTGGCTGTGTCATTGGGCACCCCTTTCGTGCTAAAAGACAACCTTTATGTAGAGTAATCATTGTCATTTTTTGTTCTGGTGTTGTATTTATGTGCATCATTGTTCCTTTAAAACTCAGTGGATTATTTACAATAAACTTCACAATTGAATAAGTATACTACAAAGCATAGACAGAACGCCAAACTACTTAAACAGATGCATACGAGATGATCGTGGGTGAGAACCATATACTATTCTTACAGCATGCTTTTGAGCAACAAAACTATTCCTGCCAGTGCTGAGACTGATTCTCTGGTTAACTTCACTAACCCTGCCACAATCACCGGTTTAGTTATCCCGCATTTATTCTACGGTTACGCATTATTACGTGTTCGTACAGCACATTTTCCATGCTACTCCCAGAATTGAACTTAAGCAGCTGCTAGCCGGGGACTCTATAATTGGCACTTACTGGTGTAGCGATCTGGCCAAAACTTTTCCGGCACAATTTCATTTTCTTGGATACACCGAGAAGATGATGCACAAACTTTCTTATCTGTTATTCTTGTTTGTCATTTATTTCCACTCTGGTAGTCTGAATATATGGATTTCACTAGTAATTATAAATTACACAGTTGATCATTCACAAACCCAGTCAACCACATAACAAACAGCGATTGGCATTCACCCGTTCGGCTTTATTCCGCTCTCGTATAGCCCCGGATTCTTTTGTCTGCAGGGAAGTTTATTTCTAGATGCGACCGAGATTCCTCTAGCAGACATCACATACACTATGCACGCATTCAAAAATCAACTTATGACTCATTCATCAACTTAGAATGTTTTCAAAAATGTCAAAAAAATCAACAGGGATGCATTTCAAAATCAATAAATAATTGATAGACAAACGTGTGCTGGATGTTAGGTGCTTTGTGAAACAAGGTTTTTTTCCCCTCAAGGATATGAATCTGCAGCCCCCCTCCCCCGGCCACTAGATCCAGGCCTGCTGCGCATGCGTGAATCTGACAGATTGGGCATGTCAGTAAAATTTTTCTGGGTGGTATCTGGCTGCTTGCTGCTACTGCTTATACAGCTAACAGTCACACTTCTGTAGCCAGAAACGGGAGAAGGTACTACTCATACACCACTCACCTGCAAATGCACATGAGCCCGCTCACAACTGCTCAAACAAATCTAATGTGAACAGCTGTGACGTCACACTCATCAGAGGCAATTTGTTGTTATGAAGCTTTGCATAGTCTTCCTAAAGCCTTTGACACGTTTTGCTGTTGGCAGACGCTTGTATGAGCACTATGTTTTGTTGTTGTATATGGTACATTTCCTTTGCAACTGAAGTTTTATTTTAATTTTTTTCTCTCATTCATGTTTTATTGCTGCAGTATTACTCTGCAGTAGCGGGATACAGAAATATCCTTTGTTAGAGTATCGGCTCTTACAGCCAAAATTACAAAAAATTAACTGAAAACTAAAATACTGAAAAATTCCTGGAATTATAAAAAATTCCCGGGTTTTCCCCATCTCTCCCAGTTGTCTCAGGTTGTATACACACTGATATACCATCAATCCCACAAAATCTCTGTTTATCTCAGAGAATATTGCAATTCTCACAGTCAAAAAAGCCTTAGACAGGTCACAGAAAATGCCAACTGGTGCTATTTTTTATTTAATGCTTGTGCAACTCGGGTAAGATTCTATCCTGTAGTCAGATTTAAACTAGTTGTCACTTGACGGGTAGTGGGCTGCACGGCTCCTACCAACAATAAACCAATGGAAGGCTGGCACTGTCGACGTCTACTGGGTTGCCACCTCCACGGTGCTGTGCTGCCTAAAGCACTGTGGCAGCCAGTCCTCAGCAAGCCCTTGTAGTGAATGATATGGGTAACTTTTAGTTTTATGTGCCTTATGATGTGTGACGAAAGTGCTAAAAATACAGGCAGACCGAAGCTACAAACCCCCAGAAAATTTTCAAAATGTGGCGGACAGGGCATGATTATAAGCAGTCAGTTGTGTGAATTTGTTTGTTCCTAGACGGAGTGTTTTGAGAGAGAGAGGAGGATGCAGGAGTGACTATAGTTTCTTTGGATAAAGTTGCGGAGCAAGCTGCAGCTGCTTTACTAATCAGCAAACGATCAGTGATACGAATCTGCAAGCAGAAATTCGAGAAAGAAGAATCTTGGGAGTCATCTAAATTAGAGACACCTTAAAAGAAGAGGTACCTCAAAATGAGTGTCACAAATCTCAACTCTTTTCAAGAAGATGCACTTCGTCATCAGATACACACATATTACTCTCAGATACTCACATATTACTCAAGGAAGGATTATCCAGCACTCCCAAATATACATGTTACCCTTTTAGCAGCAGACTTGTTTCAGGGTAGTAAATCCTCCTTGTTACAAGTCATGAAAACGTTAGGATTCGGCTATAAATCCACTTCTGACACTAATTAAAGGAATGCCAAGATATTGCAGCCTGGCAATGCTGCTTCGTAAGAGAAGTAGTAAGGAGAAATTTTGACACTGTTTGGCCTGACAAAATATGGGGGAATGTGCGACACAGTTTAGAAAAATCCTAGACAGACAATACCACAGAGTTGGTATGGAAGCTCCCATCGGCAGAGGAAAAAAAAAATGCACATGTTGGAAACTCTTCAGGTTTCATTTCATCTGGGCACAGATTAATCATCATACTGCTACAGAAAATAAAAAATAAAAAAAATATGTTGATTGAAGTGGAATGGCTTTTGAAGGCGAGAGTTGAAAAGCACAGTAGAAGACAGGCAAAAGGATCATGTGAAAAAGAGTTATACAGGAAGCTTGGAATAATGAAGGTTTGTTACAAGAGTGCATTCAAGACTTGATAATATTTGTCACAATGAGCAGCGAGACCAATACTTCCACTGACTCTGAATTACGTGGTGTTTTCCCATTCTCCGATTAGTGTATGGTGTATAATGTATGTCTTTTTAAAGCTTGTATTTCTGAATTTATTTCGATCAATTTCTCTTTACTGTTGAGAGACTGAAGAATATTGTTTAGCCGATTTCCATCATCTCCTTATGGTAAGCAAGCCTGCATTTTCAATATATTTCATTTTGTTATTTCATCTGTTTAATAGTTTTCGAGACATGCAATAATAAGAAGGAAACTTTTCCGGCCAAAAAATTTCTCCTATTTCAGTAGCCAACGTAACACCGGCCCTAATAAAAATTGGGGAGAGATTTTTGACATGCTTAGAGAGACCACTCAGAGCAATACCATACGTAAATTTCAGAATTTTTACATTATTTTTGTAGGAGATAGAGACTTCAAACTTGTTATGAGTTCAATACTGACCCAACTGAATAAAAACATCTTCAGAGGCATATACACAATAAATGCAATGCAGTAAGAAAATTCTGAAAAATTTGCTGTCAAGCAAGATATTTTTGTAATTAAAAAAAAGTATTACTGTGACAGCAATAGTTTCTGAGAGATGACATGATAAATTTGAAGCTGTTTACGAATGGGAAAATTTAATTTGTTTCAAAAAAATTACCCTAATGCTTTACCTAACTAAAATTACGAACAGATTTTTGACATTCTCTACATCGTACGTGAATTTGAGGTTCTTCCCTTCATTTCTGGGGATTTTATATCGTCGCGGAGAGCACTGTGCTGTGGTGGCTGCCTGTAGACAGCGCTTGACACGAAAACACTGCAACTTTGGAGCTCAAACATCAAGTGACAACTAGTTTAAGTCTGACTACTGAATACATCAACTTCTCAAAAATTTTGTATAATAACACCATTATGAAACAAGTTGCTAGTTCTTAAAAGGAGGTGGGGGGTTACAATGGCATGTCTCAGTATCCCTGGAAAAAGGCTTGAACTATGGATGCATTACATGTTTTAGATAAGACAGGCGAAGGGACTGTGCTCACAAGTGGGTCCAATCTTATCTGGAATCTAAATGACATGTCCTTCCTTTTTAACCTTCCCCAAGCTTTCCTAAACTATGGGTAGACTAATTAATAAATTATTACTGTAACAGTCACAACAGGTGGCAGCCATGGCAATATAATCTAAGTCTATGCCCCTGCTGAATGAAGTAGACGAGACAGAAAATTTTTAACAAGCAGCTTTCAAAAACATCAAACACAGTATTTAATGCTAATAGGAGATCTCAATGATAAAAATGCTAAAATTTATTAAACTCCATAATGGAGACACGTTAAATTTCAACAGAAAGCTACTGAAGACTGATTCGTCTTAAATAATCTAAGGATAAATAAGCATTTTCTAACTCCTAAAGATATTCATAAGTGCACTTGGTCAAAACAACGTACACAAAGAGTTATTGACAAGTGCATTGAAAAGAAGAATTGGGGATTTATACAGGGTGAAAATTAAGTAAAGTGACAAGCTCTGGAAGGTCACATGAGAAACCAAAGCAAATACTTTTCTCTAATGTCATATTTTCCCAGGAGAATCTTTGAAACTGGTAGAAGGAGTTTTCTCTGGATGAAAATTAACTAAACCAACAAACTCTGGGAGGTTGCTTGGGATACTGAAAACACTTTTCCTTATGATTTCTCCTGTGAGGCATCATTTTATGAGGACATCCAACCTTTCTTAAACTAGACAAAAAGTAACAGAAACAAGTTTCAATTTTTTATTACCAAGAACAACAGTATTAACACAACACAATTACAGTGGAGATTCAACAATGCCTTCACTGACTTGCAAACAAAGTTCACACTATTGGGTTACATTATGTCTACCACAGTGAAAGACTGCGGGAGTGTCTGCAATTTCTCCTGTTGCTGGTAGTATCCAGGCAACCAGGTCCTCTTCTGATTTAACAAGGGTTTTGTTAACAAGGTTACACATCTCTCCCCGCACAAGGAAGTCCAGAGGGGACAAATCAGGGGATCGTGTAGGCCATGGTACAGGGCCAACTCTGTCAATCCACTTTTATTGATACTTATGGTTCAAGAATTGATGCGCAGGATGACAAACGAGTGGCCATCATGTTATGCTGGAAACGCATGTGCTGTTCTGAAGTGAGTGGCATGTCATCCAACAATTCTGGCAATCTCTGGAAAGGAAATTGTAATAATGCCTGCCATTTAACAACCTACATAGGAGATATGGGCCAATTAAACAGTCAGCACCAACACCTGCCCACACACTCATATAAAATCGCACTTGATGAGCACAAGTAAATGTGGCACATGGATTAAAGTTACTTCAACATGCAAATTGTGGATGTTGAATATCCCATCACACCCTAATGTTGCTTTATCTGTAAACAGCACAGAGGATGGAAAATGTAGGATCCATTTGACACTGATAATACCCTTGTCTCTGATGAACACTCGCCACTGAGAACAACATACTGAGTTCTATTACTTAAGAAGCTATACCTGGGAATCTATTCCATATGACCTGGCCTGTGTTAAGAGTCTGCAGTGGGGCAATATGACAAATTCCTAAAGTCTTAGAAATATGGAATCTGCCTCTTGTCCTTCATTCACAGTGGTAGAAGGACAAGCTGAGTTTCACATGAGTGATGCTTTCTAAATTTGTGCTGATTTGTGGACAGAAGCTTTCCTATATCAAGGAAATTTATTATAGTCAAACTCAGAATATGTTCAAGAATTCTGCAGCATACTGATGTCAAGGATATGGGTCGGTAATTCTGGGAGTGCATTCTTTTCCTGTGTTAGGTGAGAGATTCATTATGAATGCAAGCTAAGTATAGGGACAATAACATGTAGTACTCTCTTCTATCACACCAAAAAAAATGTTAGTAAATGGAAAGAACAACATGTAACAGTGCCCCTAAGAAAAATTCTGCACAACCCCAGCACGTTCATTGAAATTTGACACAAGATGCACCAAAACCGGAAAATATAACATTCTACAAATACAAAGTTACATCACTGATAGCACATTATTATGCCATTTCTTGGAATATTGTAAGGCATTTATATTTTCAACATTTTATTTATTTACAGTGTGAATTAAGTTGTGCTCATACCTACTTTGAATGTGCTGAACTGTTATTACTAATGCCTTTGAATGTTGTTTCCATACTGCTGTACGGTGTGCAGTAAAAGTTCTTTAATATGGCGAGGATGTAAAAATTAGGCTTCGCTACAGTTCAATTTGTTGCCATAATCAGCTTTACTCCTTTCACAACCAAACTGTCACCTTCCAACCTAACCAAGGCCTGCGCCACAAATTAGTCTGACACCACACCTAAAATTTAAGGGGGTGGGGGGGGACGTATTAACTGCACTTCAATCTGACATGCTGTATGCATAGCTACATAATTTTGGTGTGAT
Source organism: Schistocerca americana (assembly GCF_021461395.2). Taxonomy (NCBI): domain Eukaryota; kingdom Metazoa; phylum Arthropoda; class Insecta; order Orthoptera; family Acrididae; genus Schistocerca; species Schistocerca americana. The sequence continues at coordinate 303,609,585 of NC_060130.1, forward strand.
GTATGCACCAGGTAGCTTCATAGCGCTCAAGAGGTTGAAATAAGTCATTTATTAATAATGATATAAAATCAACTCTTTGAAGGAATTTCTACTTTGCTCAGGATTCATACATTTTCAAAAAGATTTTGAGTCACTTCCAACAACGTCTCGACCTACAACTCAATGGGGAGAGGCAACTAATGGATCACGGCATAACTAACCAAAGAATGCATAAAGTTGTTCTTAGTAATTCAACCAATATAGTCTTGAGACATAATTCTGACTGGGGAGAAATCACTCATTTGGTTCCCCAAGGCTCAACCTTAGGTCAGCTATTGTTTCTCATATACATAAATGATCTTCCATCTAATATACAACAATCAGAATCAGTTCTTTTTGCAGATGACACTAGTATTTTAATCAGTCCCAGCATACATACAGAAACAGAAGAAACAATAAACTAAGTTCCTACGAGTATCACTGACTGGTTTTCTGCAAAGGCGCAACATATTCTGCTCTGCACATCCAAGGCTACTACACCAATGATAGGCATAACACATGGTGAGGAAATAATAAGCATGATGTAAACTTCAAAATTCTTAAGTGTCGATACTGATGAGGATTTAAACTGCGATTTGTAATGCCTAAAAAAACTTCATTCACCACATTTACAGTTAGAATCATTTCAAATCTTGGGGAGAGACAAATCAGTAAGCTGACATATTTTCATTCAATAATTTCATGGGGATAGTGTTCTGGAGTAACTCATCTTTCATAAGAAAGAAAGTCTTCATTGCTCAAAAATGTGCTGTAAGAATAGTGTATGGTGATCACCCATGATCATCTCGTAGACATCTGTTTAAGAGGCTGGGCATTCTGACTACTGCTTCACAGCACATTTACTCCCTCATGAAATTTGTTGTAACTAATCCACTACAACTCAAAACGAACAATGATGCACACAATTACAATACCAGAAGGAAAAATGACATTCATTATTTCAAATTAAAACTGTCTTTAGCATAAAAAAGGGTGCACAATGCTGCAAGAAAAAATTTTGATCATTTACAAAGGTATATAAAATGTTTGTCAGATAGCAAAGCAAAACATGAAAATGAACGGAGAGAGTTCCTCCTTGACAACCCCTTCTATTCCACAGAAGAATTGCCATTACTGCAATGAGTAAAATGTGGTGGGTTGGACTTACTGTCTCACAATATCTGCATATCTTTCTTCATTTTGGAAAAAGAAGCTTACAAATGTTCAGAATGTTATCATATGTACCAGTTAATTTGTAATGTGAATGTAAAATAACATTCCACATCATTATGACCTATCGCGCAAAATGATCCCTGGAATATGAAACTAACTCACCAACCAACAAACCTAACTTTTTTTACCTAAAGTAACTACTGATTCATTAAGTACATTTGCAGTCTATTTTCACCTACATATATAATGATCATGTCATGAAACAAAGCCCACTGCAATTTACATCTTAAGAAGGGTAATCACCAAGATAGAAGTAGTAACTTTTTATGTTTATGACCGGAATGAAGGTGTTTTTGCCACCATAATATGAGAGACAAAGTCAGTGACAGTGACAACTATTTTTGTAGGTCTGACAAGAAATTAAGGCGTAAAAATATAGTAAATATGGTGATTTTGGTGCTACATGACAAATTCAAAGGTTCCATTAAAACTACCTTGTGCACAATAAAACACTTCTTAATTATTATTACCTGGCAGTTTCTCCTGGCATCATTGCGTGAACGAAGTGGGGATTTAATAAACCTGTAACACGAATCTTGAAATGACAACCAATGGCGCGGGCAGGACTCTTGCTCACGCATTCTTTGGGCTGTAGCCAGGAACAGAAGACACAACGTTGCAAATATGAATTTGACGGTCATAATGGCCTGAAAATTAAAAGTGATTCTTCAGCGCTCCGTTACAAATTAGCCGATAAAACTGCAAAAAAAAATCACAGGAAATAAAAACGAATACTTGCTTTCGCATTATTATCGTCAAACAACTACATACTCATCTACAACCATATCAATGGAGATGACAAATTATCGGTGCATGTCGGCAGAAGCAAATAGCGAACCTTCACACGCTGTTTGGTATAAACGCCTCATACGCTATTTGGTATAAACCACGATGTGAACAGAAACGCAGGAGTGGAAGTGGTTACTGCTTGAGTGTCTACAATTATTACCATATCATACCATAATTCACAACCTTACGTCAAATGGCATCAAATGTAATAACGTTGATAGAATCCGAAAATACGCACATACTCCAATGTCAAAAAAACTCGTGATAGCGACATCAATAGAAATGAGAAAAAAAAACACACAAGCTATGACATTGTACGATACAAACAATCACAAACCACTTGAGAGTGTGAATTATCGACTAGCAATGGATGAAGGACTTGCAGATGACATATTTTGCAAACAAACAAAACAAACGTCTTTTTACGAAACTAGCAAAACGATATTTCTGCATTCCACTATATTTGCTATTATGTTGCCACACGTAATATACCTAACCGTGGGAGTGGCACCAAGAATAAAGTCTTTCCTTTAGTAAAAACACCATTGTTTACATGTAAACATAAGTTACATCGAAAGCATGTCAACATAAATGCTTACCATCTCGTACAAAAAAACATAAACACTACTTAAACTCAGGAATACAGGTACTTTTCTTGAAAATAAACATAAGGCGCTACCTAAACATCACTAACGGCCATGGTTCAACGATATTAGCAAATTAAGCAGGGTGCAGTACTAGACGTGACTCACCACTCAACGACTCAACGTCGAGGGACGAATCACCGTGAACAAAGACAGATTACGTTTTTTAATAACCATTTTGCAGGAACCATGGACCTCCATGGCAGGAACGGAGATTATACAAAGAAACATTCACGGTATGACCCAAAGGCGAAAAATTTTCCAATGATTTATTAGATTAGATAGAATTTGATTCAGTTTTCGTTCCATAGACCCAAAAAATGAGATTATTCTCATGGGTGTGGAACATGTCCAGACAATATAACACAAAACATTTGAATATAATACTTACTACCATGATCATTTGTCAGGAGATTGTCAAACTACGTGAATACAATACCGTAAACTGGAACAGCTAATATTTCCAGAATTAATACGCTGTCAGAATGAAACATTGTTAGGCACTATTAATAAATTTTTCATACACAAAATACCTAAGTTTGATTGTTGTGACAAAGTGCTGTCAAAACTGAAATCTAACAGACGTTTTTACTTAAGCTAGCCTAACAGTCTCTGTTAAGATATTCATCTATAGTGTAGAAGGACTTGCTTATCAAAAAGTCTTTTAAATTCTGTTTAAATCGTGCTTTATCTGAAACCAAGTTTGATGAGTTAGCCGAGTATATGATCCCGTATGACGTAATGAATGAAAGTAAGGAAAGTATGCAAGTTCTTTTATATTTATATCTCCTACATCTGACATCATTCTCTCTGCAAATACAGACCTGTTCACGCACTTAAGCAATTTTGTGGTATGCCGTGGTATGACTCGCGTTTCTCAAGCTCTGACGGTCACCGTACCTAAGAGATCTGAAAGTAAAGTCTCTTTAAGCACTTAACTGTTAAGTGCTTAACATTTTAAGGTGGCTCAGTCACAGGGCTTTAGGAACCAACAAAGTACACGTTTTCACATCGGTTTTTGTAGGCTATGCCCAGTATCGGCCTACGGACCAGCAAGACCTCCACGCTTGGAGATCATTGAGACTGTTCACAACAAGGAATTTCACCTGGCTCTGGGTGCCTACAGACCCACCCCTGAAACCAATGTCTGTACTTAGGGTAATAAGCTACCGCTAACCATGAGATGACAATACCTCATGGTGTTACAGGCATATAGGTTTTTGGATACCATTCAGAAGTCTCTCTTGTGGCACTTGTTGTGGACAAAATATGAAATGCTATCCAGTGCTGGATCCAGCGAATGTTCTGGTTGTTAACAGAGTCCAAATGGTTCAAATGGCTCTGAGCGCTATGGGACTTAACATCTCAGTCATCAGTCCCCTAGAACTTAGAACTATTAGAACTACTTCAACATAACTAACCTAAGGACATCACACACATCCATGCCTGAGGCAGGATTCGAACTTACGACCGTAGCGGTCGCACGGTTCCAGACTGAAGCGCCTAGAACCGCTCGGCCACCAGCGGCTGGCTAACAGAGTCCAAAATTATCTTAGAGGTAATACAGGATAAACGAATCTTTAATCATGATTTCTATTTAAAAGTAATACACTCCTGGAAATGGAAAAAAGAACACATTCACACCGGTGTGTCAGACCCACCATACTTGCTCCGGACACTGCGAGAGGGCTGTACAAGCAATGATCACATGCACGGCACAGCGGACACACCAGGAACCGCGGTGTTGGCCGTCGAATGGCGCTAGCTGCGCAGCATTTGTGCACCGCTGCCGTCAGTGTCAGCCAGTTTGCCGTGGCATACGGAGCTCCATCGCAGTCTTTAACACTGGTAGCATGCCGCGACAGCGTGGACGTGAACCGTATGTGCAGTTGACGGACTTTGAGCGAGGGCGTATAGTGGGCATGCGGGAGGCCGGGTGGACGTACCGCCGAATTGCTCAACACGTGGGGCGTGAGGTCTCCACAGTACATCGATGTTGTCGCCAGTGGTCGGCGGAAGGTGCACGTGCCCGTCGACCTGGGACCGGACCGCAGCGACGCACGGATGCACGCCAAGACCGTAGGATCCTACGCAGTGCCGTAGGGGACCGCACCGCCACTTCCCAGCAAATTAGGGACACTGTTGCTCCTGGGGTATCGGCGAGGACCATTCGCAACCGTCTCCATGAAGCTGAGCTACGGTCCCGCACACCGTTAGGCCGTCTTCCGCTCACGCCCCAACATCGTGCAGCCCGCCTCCAGTGGTGTCGCGACAGGCGTGAATGGAGGGACGAATGGAGACGTGTCGTCTTCAGCGATGAGAGTCGCTTCTGCCTTGGTGCCAATGATGGTCGTATGCGTGTTTGGCGCCGTGCAGGTGAGCGCCACAATCAGGACTGCATACGACCGAGGCACACAGGGCCAACACCCGGCATCATGGTGTGGGGAGCGATCTCCTACACTGGCCGTACACCACTGGTGATCGTCGAGGGGACACTGAATAGTGCACGGTACATCCAAACCGTCATCGAACCCATCATTCTACCATTCCTAGACCGGCAAGGGAACTTGCTGTTCCAACAGGACAATGCATGTCCGCATGTATCCCGTGCCACCCAACGTGCTCTAGAAGGTGTAAGTCAACTACCCTGGCCAGCAAGATCTCCGGATCTGTCCCCCATTGAGCATGTTTGGGACTGGATGAAGCGTCGTCTCACGCGGTCTGCACGTCCAGCACGAACGCTGGTCCAACTGAGGCGCCAGGTGGAAATGGCATGGCAAGCCGTTGCACAGGACTACATCCAGCATCTCTACGATCGTCTCCATGGGAGAATAGCAGCCTGCATTGCTGCGAAAGGTGGATATACACTGTACTAGTGCCGACATTGTGCATGCTCTGTTGCCTGTGTCTATGTGCCTGTGGTTCTGTCAGTGTGATCATGTGATGTATCTGACCCCAGGAATGTGTCAATAAAGTTTCCCCTTCCTGGGACAATGAATTCACGGTGTTCTTATTTCAATTTCCAGGAGTGTATTTTTCTTCAGTTAAACCCATTACCACAGTGATACATCTGAGCAAATGAACAACATTAATTCTTACATGGTTTGTGCTGACTGTGCCCTAAAGATCTGTTTACCAAATAAACTTACTATGATTGACACAAAGATATATTTGATCTTGAGGGCGTCTTTGAACCACAAGATATCCCGATTCTCTAACTCAGAGAGGTTTTCAAACCATTCAAAGCATGTGACCAGCAGAGGAATCCAGAACTTCCTTATTCGCTTAGAACTAACGAAGGTGATGTTCTGTTGAGTACCAGAGCAGGTAGGAACCAGAGAAAGTAGTTTAACAGATACAATGGCCAAGGAGATGTAAATAATTCCTTCTATGATGCTAAGATTCATCCAACATAGCTTGTAGCAGTACTAGTAATTTATTTGTCCACATTTATTCAGTGCTGAATAAAAACTTGATGAGCTGTAATATTTTGCGAAATATTGCACTGTAGGCCTTTATGTACTTTAAAAGTAGCTAATGTAATGATGTAACAGTAATGTACAATAGGATTATACACTTTAGTTACAGGTGCAATACGAGTTCAAAGGTTACATTAAAAAAAATTATATACACTACTGCACATTTACAGGATAGGAAAAGTAAAACTTGCCAACAAAATATTGCATACACCTCAAGATAGGACACCCATATTACATACTCTGCCCCAGGAGCAAATGATGTAAGTTCGATTGCCTGTCTTAAGGTGCATGAAATATTTTCCATACCAGTTTCATTTCGCCCACCCTGTATAATCCTGTGTATATTCAAAAATGACAGTTTGCCTTGTACTGGAAATCCATATGCTACATTTACTGAAGAGCTGTATATAGGGTGATTAAAAATTGCATGACATTGGACAACTCCATTATTTTACAGTCACCAAAAAAACAATAGAGGGCAAAATGTTGGGCATACATTTTGAATCATGAACTTAATGTTTAATTTTCTTTTGTTTCCGGTAATTAACAACAATGTCCCTGTAAACAATCCAGGAAAGGGTGGAAATGGTTCTTATCCATGTTGCAGGCATTAACCTGTGGAGGAATATCACAGATGGCATCGAGATCAACTGCCCTCATGTCACATAACCACAGATCATTTACTGGAGCAGATCAAGGCAGCAGGCAGTATCCATGATAAATGACAGTCTGGGTGGCCACATACAGCAACAGATTATGCAACCTCAGCTAGCATACTAGCTAAGCTGACAGTGAATCCAACGTGGTCAACAAGAAAATTGGCTCAAGGACGTGGCATCAGTCAAGCAACCATGTTCAGGAAATTATCCAGAAATCACTTCGATCCATATCATGCGCATTTTATCCAAGAACTTCATGGAGATGCTGTAAATAGACAGGTGCAGTTCTGTAAGTGGTTAACAGAAAGACAAACGCACCAGCTACACCTTGAAGCTTATATTCTTTTCATCGATGAGGCTTGTTTCCACCTGACTGGAACAGTGAATAGACATAACACTGTTTTTTAGGCAACTGTGAACCCATACATTTCTGTAGATGCTCATCATCAGACTGACCCAAGGCTAAATGTGTAGTTTGACATACATGGAGATCTTCTCATTTTCCCCATATTTCTTAACGACAGTCTTAGTGGCGAACTGAACAGGGAGCATTGCGAGATGACACTCCTGCCCTACTTGGGATTTTTTTTTCAGCAAGATGGACCACTGCCATATTTCAGACGAGCAAATCGCGAATTGCTGAATGTTGGATACATGAAGGGATCCAGTGGAATGGCTGTCTAGATCATCAGATTTTACAGTAATTGACGATTCCCTTTGGAGCCATCTCAGATCTGCAGTGTACAGAAACAGGCCCCGAACAGTGCAGAACTCCAGGAAAACGTCAGAAGAACCTGTGCAGCAATAACACCTATGATGTTACGTAAGTTGTGTAAGAGTTATGTTAACCATATTTGGATGTGCCGACAACATGATGGCAATCAATTTGAAAAAAAAAAAAATCCTCCAGTAGTGTCCAACGATGAAGCTGCAGGACATGGCAGTACAAGTCAATCATTTGTTTCAGTTTGCCACTCTACGAATTTGCTATGGTGATTGCAATTTTGTTGTTAAGTCATAAATGCTGTATGGATATGACATTGGTTTGTTTATGTTTGTTTCAGTTTGCTATTTTGACAGTAATCTTGTTTTGTTAAGTTTGTGATTTCAAGCAGACTAATAAAGTTACCAATAATTAACCTGAATGGTGACTCTTATGTTGCAACAGTTAACATCATAATTTAAAAAAAATGTATTTCCAACAATTTTGTCCTTTATCGTTTTTTCAGTATCTGCGCAAGTAGCACAGTTGTCCTATATCACTTGACTTTTGAATCAGCCTGTATATTCGCTACTGTCATCTATATCTACAAAGGTATGGCCCAAAGTAGCCAGAGAGCCATTACTACCTGATTTTGATGCAGTGTCAGTATTTTCATCCATAGTATCTGTTAATAACATCTTAAAGAAGGAATTCATTTTTATCTGAGACTCTTTTGTACACTGGTCTTTTATCACTTGTTGTTTTATCTTGTCTAGTGTAAGGTAATACTTTTAGTATTCTTGATTAATGTTAATAAATTTGATAAGTATGTCCACATTTTCCCTTGCATTTGACAGTTTAGCCTGTATATTTTCTGATATCAATGATTTCCTCTTCCTTGCTGGAAGCTCCTCCTGCCTGGTCCAAAATTTTCTTCGCAATCAGAATAATGTGGCAAAATCTTCTTCATTTTTATCCAGCCAGTCATAGACACCCTCCACCATTGTAGCTCAAAACGCAGCCTGGATTTCAGAATATTTCATTCCTTCACCACCAAACTCTGAGTCTTAGTTGGTCAACAGATTATTCCTTATGCTTAGAAGAGTCATATTTTTAACTTCCATCCAGCTGCTGGCCCAGTTGAAAATAACACTCTTGATATTAGAAATTTTCAGTTTCAATAGTTTCTTCACCTGTAATGTCTTTGTCATTTTTATCAGCACTTGCACCTTGTATAAAGGTGTTTACAACTAAAAATCACACTTCCATCCACAGGCGGGATCAGCAAAGCAGTGTTTGGAGGGATAACTGTACACTTAATCAGTTCATTATCACTAGACATACGTATCAGGAGGATGAGCATAAGCATTGTCTAATATTAATAATTCTTTCACGTTTTCAGTTTTCAATGATAACTTTTAAAGTCGGAATTTTCGAACTTCAGGGCCAAAGTCGTTCTTGAATCAGTCGCAGAATAGTTGTATGGTCCCCTATGCCATTTTGTTAGCTTCACAGCTGACTGGAAGCAAACGGCCTTGCCACAGTTGTAACACTGGTTCCCATCAGATCACTGAAGCTACGCCTAAAGGCTAAGTACGACACAGAGGCCAGTCGGTACCATGTTGCCTTCAAGGGCTGCTCAGACGGTGTTTGTTCGTTTTACAGGTGACTGGAAGATGCTTCACAACGTTTTGATTACCCTACATTCCACAAATTTTCCTGTTACTAGTAATTTTAAACAGCGTGAACCGTCAGCACAAGTAAACTAAAGACAAGTGATTCATTTCTTACTAACTTTACATCCAGGTGTTGAAGTGACTTGCCTGCTGACCTACATATTGTCGGGGATGGACTTCATAAATAAGCCTGTGACAAAGACAAAATAAACGTTTGTAAAACTGTATTTCATTGTTTATGAAAAGCTTCAACGCTTGCATTGTCTGCACTTAAACTTTCTTCACACACTTTTCTGTTAGAGATCTTGTGCCAATCTTGGAATCTGAGCAGTCTTCCAGGACCAGCTCTAATATTTGTTTGGCCTAAATTATCTCTAAATCTTTCTGCTACAGCCTACAGTTCGTATTCCCATAGGGGAACTGTGACAGAGCGTTGTTGTTTGTGTCAGGTGTACAGTGTCATTATTGGTTGTCAGTTTTGGTCCAGTTGTGTGAAGACGTCAACAGATACGATGCTCCAGCGCTACGTTCGAAACTACAGCTGCCATCGACCTGCAACTGTGATTCAGAGCTATGGTGCACTGCTTAACTCATCTTCACATGCACATAGTATTTGGGTAGTCTCTGGAATATTCTGGACTCTGCTGCTTTGCATATATAAGATGGACCCCTTGCCAACCCAGTAAACTTCACGACATTGTCGACAGATGCCCAAAGACCATTTGACCTTCTCACTGCGGAACCAGTTGTTCAGCTGCCCCTAAACCAACCAACTTTCATAAGTTACACTCACACCAACGTCACACTGGTGAGTCATAACCTGCTTGAAAGCACCTCAGAGCCTCATATAGGGGAACCCATCACCAGCGACTCTCTCTCCATCGTATTTACTACCACTCATGGCTCTTCATCACTATCCCATCCATCAAGGAGAACAATAAGAAAATATGCCAATGCAAAGTGGAATCAATGCAAAGAAATGATCCAAGAAGAATTCAGCGGACCTATACCTACAACAACCGATGACGACCTCTTTAAATATAATCAGCAAAATAGAAAACACCATTAGACTAGCGATGGACAAGGCAATCCGCCTAATCACAATAGACAAATGGAACCTGGCAATTCCACATGAAGCTCTTGATCTCACAACGAAAAAGAAATGCCTCTATATGCACTGGCCATCCTACAAAATCTCGACAGGGCAAAGAAAACCCACAAATAAAACATTAACTGTATGATATGTGCCAACAAGCACCAACAAAAAACAAACACATGCCTTCAAATATGTACTAGAACAGGTGTATTGCTCGTCCAAAATGCCAAATTAAGCGACCACCTCAGGAGACAAGTAGAAATAAAAGTGGCAGTCCCTTACAGTGTCCACAACTGCCGCCAAGGACAAAACCTCACTCACAAGGTCAATGCGAGCCCATGATACTGCAGAAGTGATGTTCAACAATTGGAACTCAGCACATGGTAAAGATGAAATAAATCACATATACCTATGCAAGGCATCTATATTAGTAGTTGGGAGATGGCGGCACCACCCCAATTTTGATATCAAATTCATATGAAAATTAATTAAATTGATCAATTAATTACCCATATTCCCAGCCACACCCCCACCCATGGATGATGTCATGTTTTCCTCAGCTGACACATGGGTCTCCATACCCTCCCCCTCCCCACCTGTCCCCTGCCCCCACCTAACCTATTGGAGGGAATTCGGAATTTTGGTGGAAATTCCGAATTTTCGCTGTAAAATTCAATTGTCAATTCAGAGGACGTAGCACTAACGGAAATTGTTGATGGAAATTGTTTATAAAACGAGGATAGGTGGTAAAAAAAATCAGAGGTCGGAAAATCGGTAATAATTTAGCCCTGCGGAGTGGCCATGTGGTTTGAGGCGACATGTCACAGATTGTGCAACCCCTCTCACTGGAGGTTCAGGTCCTCCCTCAGGCATGGGTGTGTGTGTTGTTCTTAGCATAAGTTAGTTTAAGTTACATTAAGTAGTTTGTAAGTCTAGGTACCAATGACCTCAGCAGTCTAGTCCCTCAGGAATTCACACAAACACACACACAGGATATAATTTGCATTTATTAGGACCGGATACTCTTGTTTAACTTCCGATTGCATCATATACTGCGATCGCAACGTCATTAAGATGCATTGCCAGATGCGACCACCCTGAGAAAGCAGTGTGCTCACTGTGTCTGTCTAATTCTGATGTTCGTGAGTGAATAGGCCTTCCACCCTTCCACACTTCCCCACTCTCACTAGTGGTGTGCTTGGCTCCATCGCTTCCCTGCCTTCTGCTCCTGCACCACACTGCTCGCCCCACAGGCTGCTGTATGCGGCTTGCTGCGTGGTCGTTACTCTCCAGTGAGGGGTCTCACTTAGACAATGGTCTGTCGTTACTGGGTCCGCCCTCCACTTCCGTACAACACCACAGGGTGTGCCTGGAGTGGCAGTCAGTGGTCAAAGAGAAACCGGCTGATGATTGTAATGTGAACTTCCCCCGCTGTGGGCATCTACCATGATCAATAGATTTGTTTTTGAAGGTTCGCGTCTTCCTCCCACAGCTGCGCCCTAACGAACAACAACATATATTTTGAGGGATGCAGCTGGCATTGGGAGTGCTGGGCTATCTGTTTGTCCCAGAATGAACAAAGGGTGTTTTTCTAAAGATAGCAGATGCATACAATTTTCCAGCCACATGCAGTCACTTGCCAGCAAAAAAAGAATATTTCTGAAGGATTCCTCTACTGTTTGTCTCTAAATTTTTTTCTCCTTCACAGTACCGTTCAGTTTCTCAAACATCTGCACCAAGCATCCTTCACACTGCTTGAAGAAAAAGAAGGCAAGTTGTAAGTTGTTGACATGGCATTCTGAGTTCCTAGTGATCTTCTGCAACCTAGAGGGTGGAGTCTAAACGTATATGAAGCCCAATCCCCATCACAATCATTATCAGTCTTTGACAGTGCCTAGTTGCGTCCATTTGATTTTCACAATATCAAAAGGCCACCCAGTAGCGATGCCAGTTGCAGTGGTGAAGGGAAATGACTAAACTTGGGGCAATTGCCATGCAAGTGTTTATAAAAAGAATTATGAGTTCAAATTGCGACAGTTATAAAATTTTGTAGCAAATTATCCAGATTTTTGGAGTCTGTGATACATGTTCATAACAAGTGGTTATAGTAGTTCTTTTCCTTGCTATTGTAGCATTCATTCCCAAATTGGTGGCTGAATTAGAAAAATCAGCCAGAAGCTGAAAGTCGCCACCAAACCGATCAGGTTGTGCTACCACCATCTAAGTACATCTCACAATTTCGCATGTGATAGTTTACATGTTTAGAAAACATCTCTTTAAGTATTCAAATCGTAACATGTGCTTATACAATTTCTACTGCTGTTCTAGCATTAGAGCTGGAAGCTGAAAGTCGCCAGCAAGCCGAAGAGGTTGCGCTACCATCATGTAAATACATCTCCAAATTCTGTGTTATAGTTTACATGTTAAGAAGACTGCTCTTGATGTATTCAGATTGTAACAAGTGTTTATAAAATTTTTGATTTTGCTGTTGCAGCATTAGACCGACAGCTGACGTACATTGAGCAGCTGCTGCAGGCCAAAATGCAGCAAGAACGTAACTACTATATTGCTGTTAGACATTCTTTCATCGTTTACAGTTGTGTAAGGCATATATTCTTCATTGTTATTGTTGCAGATATTGCTACGAAGCAAGAGGAGGATGGGAGGATGAGAAACTAGCAGGGGTATGCATCGAGAATGATGAACAGGAGTCATCACTTCCATCTGGTATGAACTTTTTTTAAAAAAAATTTCATAGTTATGTATAATCAGTATCTTGCTGTAGGCAAATTGAGTACAGATTTTGTTGTTGTTCTTTCTTGTGATCAGTATCTTGTTGCAGACGACTTCCATGTGATGGAATGGTGGCTCCACAACAACAGTTCCAGTGAGGGTGAAATACTGGAGTGGGTGCTGAAAGGTAGTGCCATCTCGCCCTTTAGAATCAGGTGGAGGAAATATTCGATTACATGGGAGAACTAACAGAAAGATCGACTAAACTGCTCAACCTGCGACTCAGAGTGTAAAAGGTGATTATAATGCAACTGTCATCGTTACAGCATTTAATTATTATTCTGGAATAACTTATGTGTTGTTATTTGTTTGCATCATATATTTAAAAAATCTTGAGCATTGTACTTAATTTTTTCTGTTGTTCATGTGTTACAAAGGTGCTACCAACACTGCCACCACAACAGCTTGCTGTGACATGGGCACATAGAGCGCTGGCTGTGGGAGCAGGTATCAAACACACACCTGACTGACATCCACCACCATGCAAAGCGCTACTCATTGCCATGTGAAAGGCAGCGGAAGCAGCAGCTGCTGCTGCAGTGCCAGCCCTTGCACCATCACATACCTTCTGGCACCAATGGGTGGTTCAGTCACTGCTGCACAAACTGCAGCGACACTCAGACGTCTCGCAGGTCGTTTCGCCCTGCATACAGTAGGCGAAACTCGACCAACGCCGGTCGTTCCGCCAGGCACTTAAGCCTATTGTACGAACCCCTCAGAGTTCAGGGAAGTGCAGCCCCCAGCCGGAAGTGCCGTGTGCCGCGTCCTACGATGCTTGTGGCTCAAATGGCTCTGAGCACTATGGGACTTAACATCTGTGGTCATCAGTCCCCTAGAACTTAGAACTACTTAAACCTAACTAACCTAAGGACATCACACACATCCATGCCCGAGGCAGGACTCGAACCTGCGACCGTAGCGGTCACGCGGTTCCAGACTGAAGCGCCTAGAACCGCACGGCCACATCGGCCGGTGCGATGCTTGTCTCACACAGGCCACCCAGGGAAGTAACCCAACACGTTTAGCAATCAAGTGAAAAGTATTTTTTGATCTCTCAGTACAAATACTCTCATTAGAATAACCTTTTTCAGTCTATTACTACCGTGCAATGACATAGAACATTAATAAAATTGATGAAAATGAGAGGCGACGTGCAAAAGAGGGCACGGAACCTCTCAAGGTATGTGTGCCTTGGTGCATATCCCTCACCCCATAAGGCGCCTCTTCCCTACTGCTGTCATCTTCTAACATTCTGCGTGGTGTCTGTTTGTTCTATATCGTGTCTCCCTACCCCTTTCGCGCAACGACGCTCTGAGTGTGTTTTTTAGGGAATTGACTGGGGACCTGTTGCTGGTAATGAGTCGCCAGACCACACATGACATGTAGAATTCAGAAGAGTTCAGTGAGACTAGCGATGATATAACCAAATACTTAATGATTTCAGCGTCAGCTCCATTGCACTCCCTGTAAAAGAATCTTAATACTAACTAAATTTAGTGGAAGGGGTTCAAGGCTTTCCTACTTTTAGTTAGCTGGTAAAATAACGTCGAAAAAGCAGTTAAGTTTACCATTGGAAATTTTATTCTACTCACAAAACATCGTTTATAAATTGCACTATTGATAAAAGGAAATGTTCTAATACAGGGTGGTAAAAACCAATTGCGTTCAACAAAAATGTGAACTAATATTCCCTGAATGAGTTTCCAAGTTCTACAATGGATCGAAGGATGACCTATGCCATATCACATCTATAATCTAGGTTTAAATTAAGTTTCACAAAAGAGAAAACTACCAAAATGGTCTACAGTGACCCTCAATTATCTTTCATTACTTATCTAACTTGTCGTAAATTACAGTGGCTGATGCGGCTTCTCAATAACTATATAACAGAAAAATCATCGCGTTTCAGATTTTTACTTCAAGTGGCAAATGTGAACACCATGAGCTTTAGTTGACGATCGACACTAGTATTACGCAAAAAGGGGGTGTAACGGATGAGACTTCTGCAGTTCTGAGTGAAGCTTTATGCGCTGTTACGCGGCATCACGTGCGTTCATTACCTTGTCGGTGTTCGTCAGGGGGCAGCAGGCAGCACAGCTCCGCTCACCTCTCCGTCTCAGAAGCAACTCTCTCCTAACTTCTCCTTACTACAATTTACCGAAGTTGGTTTAAAAAAACTATCTGGCTGTGTTTTCATCTGACCAATCAGGGTCTCAATGTTAACCTTAAGCTCCGCCTACAAAAATTCTGTCTATCCAATGAGGAACGTTATACTTTTCGTGGTGGGGCAATGTTTTTAAAGTTTGCAACGTAACAGAGACGCGAAAAAGTCTCACGCTAAAACTTGCAGCTGGTGTGGCCCTTTTTGTGTTATCGTAAGATCTATACTGTTCTTCTGGAGGGCTCTAGCTTTTAACATGGGCTGGGGGTTGGTCCTAACGTAACAGAGACGCGAAAAAGTCTCATGCTAAAACTTGCGGGTGGTGTGTGGTCCTAGCGGTTAGCTGGCGACGTGAATGTCCGTCCCTTATCATAGGGCCTTCCAGCTTAACACGGTTCTGCTCTCGGCTTCTTTTCTCGTTTCTCCCCTCGGAACTGCGTCTGTCTCACGGTGGGAAGGTATGACATGCATTTAGGCATTCTTGTGTTAGTCTGTGGTATTCCATTTGCTCACTCGTTACTCGTATTACTTTGGTTAATTTAATGTCACGATTTATTCGGAGCTATGTGACATACTACTGGATTTGCTTATCATGTCATGGTTTTCATGGAAGGTGTTGGATTTGCCTGACACCTTACAATCTACTGGGTGGGAGCAGTCGTCTAGTAGTTGTGTTAATGATAATGAACCTGTGGCTAACAGTAGTGCTCTACCCCATCCTGATAGAGAAGGACATCAGATTAGCGGCGTCATCACCTTTCTGGAATACTTGGCAGTTGGTGGGGCCTTTGAAGGGTGTATCTTGTTTACTAGAATTGAGAATCCATTCAAGGGGTATTGTGACCCAGTCAGGTTTCTGGAGCATGCCTCCTGGTGCTGGAAGTAGAGCTCCTCAAAGCCCTAGATGATCTGATGTATAATGTCATTAAATGTAATTCAGTACTCTGTTTACTCTGCTGCAGGTTGACTGACCCCCCCCCCCCCCCTCCGCCCCAAAACAGCATGGTGCTGCTGAGGAGAAAAGCCTGAACTACATCTGGGGTGATAATGGCGTCATAGCTCAGAGTACAACAATTGCCAAGTGGTATAGTGAATCCACCTGGGTGCTATACTGGCTTGGTTTTCTGAGATGGAAGTAAGAGGGTCAGCTAAAACACTCAGCCAAATACCACACCTCGACATCCACATTCATGTATATGATTCGTTAATTGGAGGATCCAGTTATATCAAACTCCCTGAGGATATTAAGAACAAGTGGGCTTGTATTAATGTTCAAAATGAAAAGGATAACGCTTGTTTGCATGGTCAGTCCTGGCTTCTAAGAGAAATTAACATTACAGATACTGTCCCGAGCACACAACAAACAATGTACTAAGAATAAAAATCCCCAGATTTTGATGGTATCGTTCCCTGGACAGATTCAGGGCATGTCAAAATTTGAGGCACTAAATCCCAGAATATCGGTTCGCAGTTATGGACAGAAGAAGAAGCAGAAAAGCAAGCCAGATGAGCCGGACAAGCGCACTGTAGTTGGACACACTCCATTTTTCGAAACATGCAGGTGAGTGTGATCTTCATATAGACATGCTGCTCTTCTCTGAAGGTGATAATCAGCATTACATATGGATCAAATAGATGTCCTGCCTTCTTCACAGCCAACTGCTGAAAAAACAACACATTTGCTTCAGGTGTCTAAATATCTTTTCAGAAGAAAAGTATTTAAAAAGGCATCTGAAGGACTGATGCATTGTTATGCTTACAGAAGAAAATAAGTTCATTAAATACAAGAATGCTCACCAGCAGGAATGATGACTGTTTGTTGTATATGCAGACTTTTAATGTCTCTTTATCCCTATCACCCACTGTGAAGGGATCCCCTTAGCCTCACATTCCACCTTCAAGCAAAAACACATACTGTATGCTGCAGTGTGCCAAATTGCATGCTCATATGACTCAAGTCTTAACCACTATGAATCTTACATCAGGGATAATCCTTCAGTTTGGTTGCTCACTGAGCTTGAAAAATTCTCATAGGGGATGTTTATAGGCTTTACAGCATCAACATCCCCATGACGGAATCAGAGGAGGGTAATAATTGTACAGTGATGCGGTTAACCGTCATATTTGTGGGCTGCTGTTAGGTCGAAAAGCTGAAACTCTTCATAGGGAACACTGTCATCTTACGGGGAAGTTCTGAGGTGCAGCTCACAATGCATGCACTTTGAAGTATATGTTACAACGACACATACCCGTCTTCTTCCATAATTTATGCAGGTATGACGCTCACTTTCTTATTGAGCAATTGGTTAATTTCGGCTGGGAGAAAAATCAGGTCAGTGTCCTGCCTGAAAGTGTCTAGAAGTATATTTTATTCTCCAAACGAATGACGCCAAAAATTATGCACCGCTTCCTTGGCACGCTACATTTTACGCAGGCGCCACTCCAGAAACACGTTGAAACTCTATATCGGGAGGATATGCATGTAACTCGATCTGTATACCTTAATGAGTAAAGTTACAGCTTGTGACTGGGAAAGGAGTTTTCCCTTATGAGTATCTGGATACTAAGGAAAAACTCTACAAGACCAGGATACCTGACACATTTGCATTTACCAGTATTCTCACAGGCGATATCATAACTAGTGCAGAATATGAGCATGCCCTGAATGTCTGGAGGAAATTAAATATTCCCAATTTGGGTGAATATGCAAGACTATAGATGGACACCAACGTGTACTTGCTTGCTGATGTTTTTGAAAAGTTCTGGAGTGTATGCACGTCCACATACTCTCTGGACCCTGTCTTTTATTATACAGCATCTGGGTTGTCCTGGGACAAGAAAACGAGGCGCAGCATCGAACTTTTGACCGATGCTGATATGCTTCTTTTCTTTGAGTGCAGAATTCGTGGGGGACTTTTCCAGTGTCGCCGTAGACCTGCAAATGCAAATAATCCTTGTATGGGTATGGGGCTCAACACATCATTCAATTCAAGTTAAATTCTATATTTGGATGTGAATAACTTATACAGGCATGCCATGATGCAAGCACTGCTGGTTGCTGGGGTACAGTGCTTGCCCAAAAACGAATTAGAGGGATTAGGTGGAAAAATAATGGGTCTGGCAGCTGATTCTGATGCAGGGTATGTGGTGGACGCAGACCTCATATACTCTGTTAGTATGCATGAAATAACAAGCAACTTGCCATTATGTCCAGAGCAACAAGTTCCACAGGAAGCACTAACTCCAGACTGATTGCCACTGTTTGACACAAGCAGAGCTACATAATTCACTATTGTAATCTCCAGCAGTGTCTCAGCTTAGGGATCGAACTAGGTGGAATCACCCAGGCTATCTCCTTCAAACAGTCCCCCTGTTTGAAAGTGTATAATGAATTAAATACGGAAAAGAGAGTGGGTACAACAAGTAATTTCGAAAAAGATTTTTTATTAAGTAATGAACAATTCCATTTTCGGTAAAACCACGCAGAATGTAAGAAATGAATATGATATTTCGATTAGGATCAAATGGAAGGGGCTGTGGGGTGTAAGAAAGTACATCGCCAGACCAAATTTAAAGTGGGTCACTGTTTTCAATGAGAACTTTGCTGCTATGGGGATGACAAAGTTTTCAATAGAGCTTACAAAACCTATCTATTTGGGTAGGTGTATACTAGACATCTCTAAACTCTGCATGTACTGCTTCCACTATGAGTTTGCTAAAACTCATTTTGTGGAACCAAAGTTACTTTATATGCATACAAATAGCTTCATCTATTGGGTGAAGAATTACAATCCATATGAAGTAATTAGGTGTCACGGTAATGAATTTGACACATTGGGATATGCAGCTGATAATACTTATGGTATTGTTCCTCAGAACAAGAAGGTTATCAGCTTAATGATAGATGAAGCGGATGTATTGCCGATTGTGGAGCCTGTGATCTAAGATC
Source organism: Schistocerca americana (assembly GCF_021461395.2). Classification (NCBI taxonomy): domain Eukaryota; kingdom Metazoa; phylum Arthropoda; class Insecta; order Orthoptera; family Acrididae; genus Schistocerca; species Schistocerca americana. The sequence continues at coordinate 303,628,785 of NC_060130.1, forward strand.
CAAAATATAAGCATATCGAACCACAGATGGAACCACCCAGAGGCAGGCTAAGGGTGTGCGACATATTGCATCACATGTCCTCATGGGCGAAGGCTACTTGCAGTTCCTGTATGGTGATGTTCACAGTGCTCTGCTGCAACCTCTGCATTTGGCACAGCAAACTAGTATTCGATCGCGAGGTCATGAGGTGTACACTAAGCTGCAATCTAAAGTTGGACTGTCATCTTATAACGATAAAAGAGCCATTTGTGATACAGGATCGAAACCCTCCCGACTCACAATATTTACTTGAAGCGTGATGAGAGAGTGGAGTACTCCGACAGTGTGAATGAGAGAGATAGTCAGTGTCTGGATGAGTGAGAGCTTTTGCACTTCATGTGCATGTGTGATTGTGTGAGTGCATGTATCAGTAGAATAGTGTTTAAGTTTCACCTACCGCTAGCTGTCCAAATCATGCCAGTTTTAAGTTTGAGTTCCATCCAGTTCATTTTCGTGCAGCTGTTTGGGATGAACATTTTAGGGCCATCCACTTTATTGTATTATTAAATTGTTTCAGCTGCTTGAGATGGAAAATGTTTAGAACCACCCCAGTTCAAGGTAAAAATGAAGTCTTCTGTTTGGGTGGAATTTCACAAGGAATAGTAATATTGTTAGAGCAAGAGAAACTGTACTTCTGGAATAGCTGTAATGAGTACTGCAATGTAAAATAAAAAAAGTCAACCTGTACTATTATTTGTAAAACCAAGAGCTGCGAATAAAAATTTTTAAAAAGTGACAAGAACTGTGAATTTGAAAGTGATATTACTTCGTGTATTGTAAAAGCAACAAGATTTATGGATGTAAAGGTGTATTACTACAGTGAATATTTATCTCTGAATAAAAAATATTATTGGTTACCAAACATCTTAGTTGTTGTTTCACAAATCCCTACCCTTATAGATGTATATAAAGGCTGTGCAAGATGCACAAGGTATTAGTTTGAAACGTGAGGGCAATGAGGTTTAAAATGGAGGAAAACAAAATATATGTAATGATTACATGGCATTTCTCCTATCGTGCTGCACATATAGGTTTTGGGAACAGGCGGCGGGTGATCATGTTCACTTCCAAAGACATGTAACAAACGTATCTGAAATTGTATCTCCTGTGCTTGAACAAAGACACAGATGTAGAAACTGGGTAGAAAGACAGAAAAAACACAGAATGTGAGGTAAAAATTCATTTATTTTCATTAATCCAACTTAAAAGTAAATTTGCATTTTCATAAGCAGACACAACACTATTTTCACACATCTTCTTCTTCTTAAGCTGATGGATGGTGGGGCACCCGTGGAATTTCAGATCTTGAATAGATGCAAACTTGAAGATTTGCTGCAGCCATGTGATCTTCTCCTCGTCTTTGAAGTAGATGATAGTCTCAGTATGATCGAATATTCGAAGTGACCTTATCATATCTTTATAGGATCGTCCCAGTATAGTCCAAGGAAGAGACTTGTCAGCCACTTTGGACTACTCTGTGTTTTAAGCACAGTTCACATCCTTGAAAGGCCTCGCTGATACAGTTCTTGCTGAGAATGTTTCCATTATAACAGCATCTTTTCTGCATGCTATGAATGCAACATCTTTACATGTGAATTGTCTACACTCATCATCTTAGAAACCTTGAATGTCAGCAACGACGTTCACACTCCAAGTTATTATTGTGAAATGCTCTGGGTATGACACAGCACTTGGACATTTATACGTCACGCTGCACAACACCAGTAAGAGGGAAATACTAAATCACATGGTCAGGTAGAACTAGAGCATATGCTGTAGTGTGTTGTGGGAAATTTGATGAAGATTCAAATTCGATTTGTACATCAATTGGTCCTGGATTCATTATCTCATTCTGTTTAGAACAGTCTATTACGACGATTGGTGCTAGCTCCTTGAATTTCCGTGGACTGAGTAGCCATCCTTCCTCCTCAACGCCTTCATAGTAAGAAACACAGAAACTTGCTTTCATGTCAAATGCTAGGCTTATGTATTCTGCTCCCACTGTAGCAGTAAATTGTCATACAGATAGAATTCTGAATCAAGTAGACTCTGGCATTAGTTAATTTACAGTTGTTAAATACAGTGTCATCATTTGCTAAAATCCACCTTCTATTGACCTGAAATGCAAGTACGATGAATCTCGGTATTTCCAGCTGCACAGAGGTTTTAATAGCCTTTAATAGCCATTAACTTTCCGCCCATGGGAGGTTTTTGAATATTCGGTGCTGAAAGGTTCGACAGGCCTACTACTTACTGAGTTTCTTAAATCAGTACGCTTGAAACCTCTCAATGACGTCGTCGCCCAGTATATTTCACCCAGTGGAATATGATGAGAGAATCATACACCAGAAATACTTCATGCATAAACCTTATGCTTCAACGACATTTAACAAGAACGATGGCATTAGGATTGTCATCCAGCATCAATACGCTTTAACTTTTCCATGCAAGAGTTTCATATATTTGGATGGATTGTTTAAGAAAAGGGATGGTAGCCATAGAGTGGGATCAAAGCTTATACATAATGTTTTGGCTTTCCTGTTCCAGGAAATACGATATGAACTTAAAGGGGTAGAGGGCGTTAATGGCAAATATGTACCGTTATTCAGAACTTTGAAAAGCTTCAAAGGTTCCTCGTCTGTCACAGTAATGATTCTCCTCTTGAGCTCCTTGAATGTATGACTTGCTATACGTCGCACTCCGTAGCAGTATAAGTTCCTGTTTAGCATTTGTAATAATTCGCTGCATGTACTTAAGGTGTCCCATCAGCATTTTTAGGTGTACGCACACAGAAAATAGGACGTACTCTGTCACTGTTCTGCCTACAGGCTCGTCTATGAACCATCCTGCATCTTCTAAACCATTCAAATCCGAGAGTGATGATGAGACATATGTTTTAAGGGTTGATGCTAGGGCAACATTAAATGTACGATCAGTCTCTACCCCTTTAAGTTCATATCGTATTTCGTGGAACAATAATGCCAAAGCATTACATATAAGCTTTGATCCCACTCTATGACTACCTTCCTTTTTCTTAAACAATCCATCCAAATATATGAAACTCTAGCATCGAAGAGTTAAAGCGTATTGGTGCTAAGTGACAATCCTAATGCCATCGTCCTTGTTGAATGTCGATGAAGCATATGGTTTATGAGGGAAGTATTCCTGGCATTTGATTTTCTCATCATATTACAATGGGTGAAATATACTGAGCGACAATGTCATTGAGAGGTTTCAAGCCTATTGTTGTGGTCTTCAGTCCAGAGACTGGTCTGATGCAGCTCTCCATGCTACTCTATCCTGCGCAATCTTCATCTCCCAGTACCTACTGCAACCTACATCTTTCTGAATCTGCTTAGTGTATTCATCTCTTGGACTCCTTCTACAATTTACATCCACCATGCTGCCCTCCAATACTAAATTGATGATCTTTATCCACCATGCTGCCCTCCAATACTAAATTGATGATCTCTTGTTGCCTCAGAACATATCCTACCAACAGATTCCTTCTTCTAATCAAGTTGTGCCAGAAATTTCTCTCCTCCTCAATACCTCCTTATTAGTTATGTAATCAACCCATCTAATCTTCAGTATTCTTCTGTATCACCACATTTCGAAAGCTTCTATTCTCTTTTTGTCCAAACTATTTATCATCCATGTTTCACTTCCAGACATGGCTATACTCCATACAAATACTTTCAGAAATGACTTCCTGATACTTAAATCTATACTCAATGTTAACAAATTTCTCTTCTTCAGAAACGCTTTCCTTGCCATTGCCAGTCTACATTTTATATCCTCCCTACTTCGACATCATCAGTTTCTTTGCTCCCCAAATAGAAAAATTCATTTACTACTTTAAGTGTCTCATTTGCTACTCTAATTCATTCAGTATCACCAGATTTAATTCGACTACATTCCATTATACTCGTTTTGCTTTTGTTGATGTTCATCTTATATCCCCCTTCGAAGGCACTGTCCATTCCATTCAACTGTTCTTCCAAGTCCTCTGCTGTCTCTGACAGTATTACAATGACACTGGTAAACCTCAAGGTTTTTGTTTCTTCTCCCTGGATTTTGATTCCTACTCCAAATTTTTCTTTTGTTTCTTTTACTGCTTGCTCAATGTACGGATTAAATATCATCGGGGGTAGGCTACAACACTGTCTCACTCCCTTCTCAACTTCTGCTTCCCTTTCGTGCCCATCGACTCTTACAACTGTCATCTGGTTTCTGTACAAATTGTAAATAGCCATTGGCTCCCTGTATTTTACCCCTGCCACCTTCATAATTTGAAAAAGAGTATTCAAGTCAACACTGACAAAAGCTTTCTCTAAGTCTACAAATGCAGGAAAGGTAGGCTTTCCTTTCCTTAATCTATCTTCTAAGATATGTCATAGGGTCAGAATTGCATCACGAGTTCCAACATTTCTATGGAATCCAAACTGATCTTCCCCGACCTCAGCTTCTACCAGTTTTTCCATTCGTTTGTAAAGAATTCGTGTTAGTATTGTGCAGCCGTGGCTTATTAAACTGATAGTTTGGTAATTTTCACATCTTTCAACATCTATCTTTGGGATTGGAATTATTATATTCTTCTCGAAGTCTGAGGTTATTTCACCTGTCTCATGCATCTTGCTCACCAGATGATAGAGTTTTGTGAGGGCTGACTCTCCCAAGGCTATCAATAGTTCTAATGGAATGTTGTCTACTCCCAGGGCCTTGTTTCGACTTAGGTCCTTCAGTGCTCTGTCAAACACTTCACGCAGTATCATATCTCCCATTTCTTCTTCATCTACATCTTCTTCCATTTCCATAATACTGTCTTCAAGTACATTGCCTTTGTATAGACCCTGTATATACTCCTTCCACCTTTCAGCATTCCCTTCTTTGCTTAGAACTGGAGTAGTTACCTACTGTATGTTCTGGCTCACTAGCTCAATAATTATAGAAAATAAAAAAACTTGCTCATTGACACTAACAATTTTCTGTTATGTATATAAATATTGGTCTAATTACCCAGAATCTAGAATAGGTAACTACTTTATTTACTAAGTAGAAACTTTACTAAATAGAAACTTTACTAAATAGAAACTTTACTAAGTACTTTACTAAGTAGAATCAATTTAGTAAAGTACTACAAAAATCACTTATTTTACATACATTTCCCATAGGTGAACATATAAATTAAAAAGTTAATAACGTATTTACCTAGGTGAACATAAGAAAATTCTCAATGAAGACTAGTATGTGACTTAATATCCTTCACCTTCTGACCTAATTACCTGGAATTACTCCAATATCCGTTTGTCCTGTGTATCCTCATGATCATGGAGCACTATATTTGGTTTTTGCACTAATTCTACGTTGGTGTACCTTACAAGAACGTGGTGTTGACACGACATGCTGTCCACCACCTTGAGTGATGGAAATGTTATTATGGTCCCACTAATTGGTGTACCTAATGTACTACCAAAATGATAACATGGAATATTACTACGACATTTCAGTGTCTTGGCTACACTGATTAATACTTCAAGGAAAAGAACTTCAGATTGTCTCACTTGGTGTTGTCCTTCTGTAGAAAGATATGGACTTCCAGTGCAGCTGCGTGCAGCCTAAAGTGCTACAACCATGGTGCAATCCTTCCCATTCCTTTCTTAGTTCTTGTAAAATGGTAAACACTTATACAATGCGTTTAGATTCTTGTAAAGTGATAAAGACATATACAGTGCGAGTGCACTTTTGTCATTTTATGAACATGATTTGTACTCATTCCGTATACATTTTGTGATTTGCTGATATGTTCTGAACTACAGTGCATGTGCACTTTTGTCATTTTGTTAATATGATTTGTATTCATTGCCTTTGCATTTTGTGATTTCCTGATATGTTCAGTACTACAGTGCGTGTGCATTTTTGCCATTTGTTAATATATTTTGTATTCATTGTGTATACATTTTGTCATTGCCAGATATGTTCTGTACTCAGTGCATGTGCACTATATTTTACTTCATGTTCTGCACCTATATATCTGTAAATATTCTGTGATTGTAAACTTAGATAATTAAGAAAAATATGTTGCTCATGGCAAGTCCAATTGACTCACCATAGCTGCCAAATTTTTGCCCCCCCAGTGGAGGGTTATGAAAGACGTATACATTGCCTGCGATGGGCGAGGCATGACAGAATCTCTGACCAGAGAGTAGTTTATCATTAGTTATGTTAACGTAAGAAATTATAAATTGACTGTCTAAAATTATTTCCTTTCTGTCTTAGCAGCCATAAGTTTATTATGATCTGTTGTTTGTAAATGTTTTTTAGGATAAGACTTATTTACATTTCTACCAAATTCACAAGTAACTTTAATTTTCCGACGTTCTTTCCAGCATTCTTTACATACATAACAATGTCCATCTGTTCTATAATTATCTTTATAAAATTCCTCAATACTTTTTTAAATCATACATTTACTACACTGTCTTAACTGTGGTTTAGTGCTATCCATTTAAAAAATATAAGATAATGTGAAAAATAATTTTTTTTTAATTTTACATTGTGAATGTAAGTAAATAATTAAAAGGTATTAACTACAGAAGTAAATTACATTAAATTTGCAGTTTTTATTTTTTCTATCTTTCTTAATATGTTTCAGAAATATCTATAAGCGTGAAGTTAACACTTTTATACATTTTTTAAGTCTTTCATTCATTTATATACAAGTAAATGTTGATAGGTAAAAATTTTCAGTAAGTATTCTTCATGGTGCATCATATGTAAGATTGTTTTTACCAAACATAATCACATAAGCAAGTGTATCATTTGGAATTTTACCATTAAAACTTGCACAAAGTTTCATAGTAGTTTTCTGTGTAGTTACAACATTCTTTCTACGTGTCACATTGATTACATAAATTAGATAATTAGATATAAAACTAAATGGAACAATATCAATATTTGATTTTAGTAAAGTGATTCTTTTAAAATCAAGCAATGCACGATGTGCCTTTAGTAAATTACTTGGTGGATTAATATTCCGCATTTCTTGAGGAAACAATTCATTTCTACCAATTTTGAAATATATATTATGTAGTTTAACATCATCAATTAATTACGAATCAACTAATTCATTATTTTTACGATTTGTCTGATAAACAACAAAAACAAAATACGGCATATCAAATTCTGTAGAGTTATAGTAATTTGTAATAACTAGTTCAAAATTATTTTAGCAGCTTTTCTTCTGTTTGAAGTTCATAAAAAGAAATAGGAATTTTTGGTTCTTTTAGAATACTTTCACATTTTTCAAGTTCGTAATTTGGTTCATATTTAACAAAAGGTATACGAATTTACATTGATTCTATAACAATTTTACCTTCTTTTGGAAGTATATCTTTCATTTCAAGACCAGCATCATTATAATCTGACCAAAAAAGAATTGCATCTATAGAAGACAAACTACGCGTAAACTCTACAGTTAAATCTCCTTCCCACATGCTTTTTTTGTAATCTTTAAGAAATACACCAAGCACTGAATATGGATAAAATACTTCATTTCTATTACTATTTATTTTTCTTGTATTGAGAATATATCCTTCTAAACTTATTTTGTCAGTAACAGGTGACGTTAGGCGTAGTAAAACTGATGAAATGAAAGTATGTTCAATTATAGATAAAATATTATTTCCCTTTTTTATTGTTACAAACTCAAAAAATTTTGTTACATAATTATCAATTAATTTTTTGTTTGATTTACCATCATAAGTTGGATAATCTGTACCATCATTTCTAATAATAATAAAATTCATGTACAGTGGTGCATGATTTGGATGAAGCCAATATTTATTTCAATTTCTGTATCTTTGTTGGGAACACTTAAATTATTTTTAGTTTTCTCATTCACAGGGAATGAGTAAAATTTATAACTTTCAATTTTGTTCATCTCGCCGTCTAAGATTGTTTTTGAAATTACTTATTTATTATGGAAAAATTTATTAAGACATTTCTAAAATAACTGTAACTGTAGCACCATTAATGTCAATTAAATGATCATTTTCATCAGTTATAGTAACTTCTAAACCCTGAATTATATTAAAAATAGGAATAATTACAGGAAAACTTCATTAATGAATTATTGGTCCACCAAACTCTGCCTAATGTTTGAATGAAGCAATAATATTAATTTCTTTATGAAAATGATCATAATGTTTTCCATATATTCCATCAGCAAGATTAAAATTTATATCAATTAATTATTTTATGAACATCTTCAGATATAGCTTTTTCGTTAGCTTGAACAACTTGATTTCTAAAACCAAGTAAACTTCCAATAGTATCTTTTATTTCCATATACAATTTTACATCAGTCTCAATAACAATTCTATCCACAATTTCACCAGCATGAATGACTGTATTCGGTTTTTTAAAAAGTATTAATTTTTTAAATTTTTGAATCTGTATTGACTTACAGGAATTTCTATTGTTTCTCCATCACAATAAAGTTTATAATTTTTTGTTGTAATAGTGTTAAAAAAGTTGAATAAAAATCAACTAATGAAACATTAGTAGAATTATCTCATATTCGAACACTTAATAGTTTTCTAAGTGTAGATGATTCATCACTAAGTTTAAACACTGTACTCATTTACTACTGAAAATAACTATTAATAGATGAACAAAAGAACCGATTGGGAACCAAAAGTAGGAATTCCAGAATATAAGTTAAAAAACAAACATGGCAAACTTCTACCAAATTCTATAAGATGGGTAATAATTGGACCAAGTGATTGTGGTAAAACAATATTAATGAGTGATAATTATATTTTAGCTCCACGGTGGTTGAATTGGAATGAAATTAATTATGTGTGTGATTTCTTCAAAAGTTTAGAACAATCAAAATATCAAGAATTTATAAAACAATGTAAAAAAGTTGAAGATAAAATTTATGAAAACATTGTCAGTTTTATTGAAAATAACTAACAAATTAATCCATTTGATGAATGTAAGGAAAATTCAGTTGTTCTATTTGATGACTCCATGCTAGGAAATCAAGATATTGTTAGAGATTATTTTCCTAGAGGAGGACACAAAGCTATAGATTGATTTTACTCAGCCCAAACTTATATAAAAATATCAAAACAGTTAGTTAGAGACAATTTAAATTTTTTAATATTTTTAGACAAGATGATACAAATTTAAATCATGTTGGTGGAGATTTAAAGTTTGATAATTTTAAAGAGATGTGTAGTAAATGTTGGAATGATAACTTTGGATTTTTCACAACTGATATGTCTAGAAAACCAAATGAAGGTAAGTTTAGAAAATAAATATAACATTTCTTAGCAGCATAAACATTAAACATAAACATTAGTGATAAACATAAATATAAACATAATTAATGATCATTCTTCATTAATAAATGTTTGCAAATTACGATGAAGATGTTGTTAAGGAAGCTAAACAAAGCTAGAAAGCTAGAAAGAAAGGTGAGGAATTAAAAGAACGATTTGAGTTTTAGAAAAAGTAGTCAAGAACAGAATATGAAAAACATAAAAATGATGATAAACCTGTAATTGACGCTATTGAAAATGTAAAACAAAGTATTGAAGGTTTAGGTGATAATGTTTTAAAAGCAACTGAAGAAAACAGAGAAGTTGAAAAACTAATGATTAAATATCGTCATCATTTAGTAGATTTTGGAGACTTATCACGTATCAAACAATCACATGCTTGGTCTGATGATATGATTACATATTAAATGAATCAGAAATTAAACATGTATTTAATAAATATGTGAAAAAAAGAATCAAGTATTCATCAAAATGAAACTTAAAAGATAAATGAAATTTCTTGTCAGATTAAAACTGTGTGCCTGCCTGAGACTCGAACTCGGGACCTTTGCCTTTTGCTGGCAAGAGCTCTACCAACTGAGCTACCCAAGCACGAGTCATGCCCTGTACTCACAGCTTTAATTCCACCATTACCTTGTCTCCTACCTTATAAATTTCACAGAAGCTCTCCTGCATATTATATTCGATAATCCAAAAGGAATTCAATGTTTAGATAGGTTTTTTAATAATCTTCCACAAAAATTTTGAAAAAGTGATAAATGTGGAGAAGGATTAGCAAATACTTTAATTTAAGAAAGTACCATTTAAAAATGCATCCTCCAGGTTATAATTTTTGTGGTCCAGGTACAAAATTAGAAGAAAGATTGGTGATAGTGGTATAAATCCATTAGATGAAGATTGTAAAAAACATGATATTGCTTATAGAGATAATAAAGTTTTAGGAAAAAGTTAGCTGTAAAAGAGAGAATGTATGCAAATCAAGATTCATTTGGTAAAAATGTTGTAGAGACAGCTGTTAGAGGAATAATGTATGGAGAAAGAAAATTAGGTATGGGAATTAATAGTGATGTTGATGAAAATGGTTGGGGATTATAAACATCTTAATCAATTTTTAAACTATATGAACTTTAAACTACATAAAAAAAACTTTATAAAATTTTTAACTATGTAAATGAATAATTTTACAATTGATTATACTTTTTACCTAGTGGTAAAACTAAACCAAAATCAATTAAATTAAATTTAAATAATGAACAAGTAATTTCAAAAACCAATTTTAGCACATGTACAAAATAGAAAAAAAAAGAAAGTTGGTGGAAATTTACTTATTACATTTGGTATTCCTGTTGTAAAAAAGTTATGGTACAGGATGGTAAGGGTTTAACACAACATGAAGTTGGATTTTTACCATTATTACTAGCTGCATTACCATATTTAGCACTGGGTCATTAGCTGGTGAATCAGCTACAATTGCAAACGCAGTTATATATAAGAAGAAATCTGATAAACAAATAGAAGAACAATAAACACATAATCAATCAATGGAGTAAGAAAAGCAGGAACTGGACTACACAAAGTAAAAAAATTTCTGGAAAGTAAATGATAAACATCCTAATGCATTAAGTAATTTTGATATAGAAGAACTTACTAAACAAATGAAAATTAAACACTTTTGCAGTGTATCTATTATTGATGAATTAATAAATAACCAGTAAAAATGAATGTGGTATAGTAAATTTAGATATATCTGATAATGTGGGTAGTCATTGGATTTGGTACTATAAAAATAACATTAAATTTTTTTTATACATTGTGTTGTAATACACCAACACAATTAGTTAACTTTTTAGGAAAAAATACTACAATGCAGAATGAATAAAAAATTTGGATGAACTAATATGTGGTCATTCATGTTTATTTGTTTTAAAATTGGTATGTGACAATTATAATTTTAATGATAATTTAGATTTGGTAAATGGACATTTTTGGAATTAAGATCTAATTAAACATAATGAACAAGTAGTTAAAATGCCTACATTAAATTTAGAAAAAAATTGGAAAAGTTGAAAATATTATTAAATAACTTCAATCATCAATAGATCTAATGATAACTAATGCAATTTAACAAGTTCAAAAACAATTTAATGCTATTTTTAAAATGACTAAAGGTTATATGGGTTTTAACAAGAGAAGACTTGCCAATGTAAATGATCAAATTGATTTAAAAGATGTAGTTAAAAACAAAACTTAGTAAAAGAATATCTTGCAAACCCTGAATACACAAACATGCTACAACAATTCTATAACTACGTCTCCAATACACAGTTTAATAAAAAAAATTACTCAGATGCATCAAGGTAACTACAATACTTTCATGCAATTCTTCTCAAAAAAGGATGTAGAAAAAGCTTTCTCACATTATTTCTCAAAATCAGATTTAAATTCATACTTAAATGAGGTAAGCAATCTTAAAGATAAAGTGTATGATAAACAATTAATTGAATTTCCTTTTATAACAGGTGAGAACAAAAGAAATACATTTCTAAATGTGATTTCATATTTAAAAAATTATTGTTGTTGGTAAATATATAAATATGAATTTAAATTTAGATGATTTTGATATAACATTAAGTGTAGCTGATAAGCTATATCAAATAAATAGTAATAATAATCAATCAATAATGGTAAACAAATCAAATTTTATAACTGTAAAACTGAAAGATTCTGTTAAAACTGTTCCTGTAGATGAAAATATAATTTTATTTGGTGAAATAATAAAAATTTAATAATTTTTTAATCTATGTAAATTTTTTAATCTATAATTTTCACATTTGTAAATGGAAAATTGTGCTTTCCACTCAGCGCTTCAGAGTAATTATAGTTCACATGTAGTTCTTAAATGCGATCACATTTATTGTTTAAAGTGTTAAAAGTTTACTGAGACACATAATCCACATAGAGTAACAACTTAAATTGGAACACAAAGATTTGGAGTTATTTGTACAATTTGTGCATGTAAACAGAGCAAATTCGTTAAAAAAATTTGTAGCTGGTGATGGTGAAACTAATATTCGTGAAGAAATAATTAATAAATTAAATAAACCAGTTAGAAAGAATTTAGAAGAAGACATGTTGTTTCTCTTGGTATAGATGATTTATGGCAAGCTGAACTAGTTGAAATGGATTCTGGTAATTTAACAGGAACTTCAATAATGAATAAAGGTTATAAATATTTATTAACAATAATTAATGTTTCCTTCAAAATATTCATTTTCTGTTCCTATTGAAGGTAAAACAAGTAAAAATCTATTTTTTGCTTTACAAAAAAAATTTAGTAGATTGAATGCCAAATAGTTTACAAACAGATAACGGTAAATAATTCTATAACAAAAAAATATGGAATTAATGAAGAAATATAACATTAATCATTATTCAATTTTTCCAGAATTAGAGGCATCTGTTGTTGAGAGTTTTAACAGAACACTAAATGAAAAGATGTGGAAGAAATTTGTTTTACAAGGAAATTATAAATGGTTAAAGTTAGTTAAAGATCTAATTGATGTAAACAGTAACACAAAACGTTCTACAATAAGAATAAAACCAATAGAAGTTACTGGAAAAATTTAAAAACAAGCAACATTGTATCTAATGAAGTTGACACTAAATTTAAAAAAGTTGATAAACTGAGAATTAGAAAACTTAAAGAAATTTTTGAAAAATGATATACAGCTAATTGGGCAACAGAAATCTTTGACATTGAAGATGTTATCATTGTAAACTAATTACATTTAAATTAAAAGATGTAAAAGGAAACTTTTATGAACAAGAACTACAGAAAACGAAATATCCAATTGTATAAATAGTTGAAAAAGTTTTAAGAAAGGAAGGTAATCAAGTTTATGTTAAATGGTTAGGTTTTGACAAGTCACACAATAATTGGATTAATAAAGGTACTGTAATTTTATACTATTTTAGTTTGATGAAGCATTTTAAAATCATTAATCAAATGTTCTTGTGTATAATTATTCAAAATATTGAAATAGTTCATATGACAGAAAAGCCTCAAATTTTCTTTTAATCTTTGATAGAGATTTATTGAATTAGGATTGAAACTCAATCAACTTGGATGTCTATCTTCGATTTTATATAATTATTCTGTAAATTTTTTCGTTGTGTTCTAATGACATAATGGTGATATTCACGTTCATCATCAAATAATCTTAAAAGAATGAATGATGGTCTTAATTTTTTATTTGCTTTTACCTATTATTTCTGAAGCAGTATGCCCTGTTTCTATCACATTTTGAATTTGATCATCTTTCATTTGAATTATTTCTGTGTTAAATTTATTTAATATTAGTAGTTCTTGTATGCAATTATCTTTGTGTTTCATTCGATCTTTGTAAAAAGTTTTAATTTTATATTCTCCATGTTTTCTAATTGATGGTAAACTTTATATGCAATTCATCTTTTAAACTGTTTAGCTTCTTCCTTTTTAAGTGAAAGAATAAGAGAACATAATCCAGATACATTAAAAATGTAGTCCTTTCTTCATTATAAGTTAGGTCCATCTAGCGAATGGGTGTCAAACATTTCAATAAATTAGTATCATCTGTACATTCTTTCTAATTGCTTGATCTGTGTCTTTATATTCAAGTATTTAAACAACATCTTTTGTTTTAAACCATGGATTATTTTCTTCATCAATAATCATCAACTCACAGTTATTCTTGTATGTAAGCTTTTAGTTGAATGGATCTACAATCGGTTCCATTTAAGATAAACATTTATTATTAGTTTTGCTTAAAATAATCAAAGTGAGTGATAAATTATGAAGCAAATCATTAGTGTTATTTTAACTAACAGAAAATAGTGAGGTTACTGGTGAATTAAGTTAAGAAACTTTACACTTTATGAACAAACCTAGATGTGGTGTATAAGATTTATTCGATAGTTATAGAACTAGTATGTATAAATAGAATAAAAAGAATATAAAATGGAATTGTAAAGGAGCAAATAAAAGAGTATTGGAATTAACAGATGCAGCTTTTGATTTCTGGCATAAATATAGTGGTATCCAGTTTATTTTAATTTGCTGATCCTGATATTTTATATACAGATAAAAGTAGAATACATTTAAATGAATTTAATGGTCAACGTAGAGTTAGAATGAGAAGGAGATGTGTCAGGTCATGCTTTTTTTCCAAATAGGAATAATCATCATTTAGAAGTACCTATGGATAAAGATGAAAACTCGTACTTGGAAACTGATTAAAATACATTAAATATCAAAGAAATCTATTAGAAGTTTTAGTACATGAAATTGATCACATATTAGGTTCAGAACATTCAGATGTATTTGAATCAATAACGTATCCTTATTATAATGGTTCACATTTAGAATTATCTCAAGTTGATATGGATGCTATTCAAAGTTCATATACAATACAGACAACAACAACTACTACTACTACTACTACTACTGCTGCTACTACTACTATGTCACCTACACCAATTGAACCAATAGAATGACTATGCGAACTTAGGAAATTTGATCACATACTATTTACAAATGGAATTTTGTAAATTTTTCATAATAAATGCCTTTTCATAAATAAGAACAGACCTAAATTAATAACTAATTGGTTAACATTTTACCCTAAGATTTACAAAAAATAGAACAAATATATCAAAGACAAAATAAAGAAATTGTAATAATTGTTGACAATATGTTTTATATGGTAAATTTACACACATTAGAATTAATTTCAGGATATCCAAAGGCAATAACTACTATAGGACTAAGTAAAAAAATCCATTGAATAGTATAGTAAACATTTAGTCATGTAGAACATTTTTGTTCTATAACGAATATTTCTATTTAGAATTAGATAAAGGAACTTTTACACATAAATCAGGGGGAACTATAACTAGAGAATTTTTAGGATTACCACCAAAAATTAATTCTGCTTTTACATACACAAATGGTTTGTTGTATTTTTTAACGATGATACATTCTATGAATACAGCGAATTTACAAAGAATGTAGTTAGAGCTGGTACAACTGGTTTATCTTTATTTGGTATTGATTGTCATAAAACATGTGAATCAATTCCTAAAGTAGTAAATATATTGCCAGTACAAAAATTGGAGAATTTAACTTTTTCACAAATCATATAGAAATAACTTTTAATAATTGGAGAACCTAAACGCAGTGCAAGCTAAGGCATAATATACTTATGAATTAATTGAACAATCTGAGGAAGACATTGATTGTCCTATTTGTTTAAGCAATGAAAATAAAAATCAGTTTGTCAAAACAAGCTGCAATCATACTTTTCATAAAGAATGTATCGATTAATGGTTAAAGGAAAAAGAAAATTGTCCACTTTGTGGAATTATTATCAAAAATCAATCACCAGACACAGTTAAAATCGTTAATATTTATGCTTTGATGGCTATTCAATGTGAAGCAGCATATTATAGTGATTATATATTTTAATTGTAAAAATTATAAAAATTTGCTATTTCACCTTCCTAATAATTTTTGTACAGAAATGGAGCAAGTTTAACAAGAGTCTTCTATGAAATCTAAATTTTGTAAATATTGTAATAGAGATAAATCAAGTGATAATTTTACTACACAAAAGATGGTTGTAGAACTATGTGTAGAATATGTATAAATAAATATCATCTAAAAAATTACAATAAAAATCGAGTTCCTTGTGTATGTGGAAAAAGTGTTGCTAAATATTGTTTAAAGGAACATAAAAGACGAAATCCAAGTGAAGAACATTTAAATATGTTATTATCGATAAATAGTAATGAAAACCCCGTGATTAATCTAGAAAGAAATGGGAAACTTGTCAAGATATTAAAGTTTTAAATTTGCTTTTACATGAATCCTTCACATAAAGACAAAGATAATAATAAATGTAAGAAGTATACTTTTGAATATATTAAGAATAAGAAAGCTGCATCATCTTGAATATTGTGATTCATTATCTATAAAATAATAATGCCTTTTAATTAATAAGCGATTAAATAATAAACCTTATCCATCTATTAAATAGTTACTCTTATTCATCTATTAAGTAATGATCCTTATCCATCTATCAAATTATTATTAATTTGTTAAAAAATATTTTTTTCCAAAACTAATATATTTTATTTTGTAATAACTAGAGGAGCAAGATGGAAAGATATATTGCTACTCAACTTGAACAATTCACCATTGATAAACTTCATGACATTTGTAAAATGAATAATTTACAAGGATATTAGAATTTACATAAAGCTGATTGAATTAAATGTATTATTAGAAATAATAAAAATATAGTTAGAAATTATGCACCCGAACGCTGTTCTAAGACTGCTACAGCTGTCGCTGAAGTAAGTGACAATCTTTTGGAACAGTTACCATATTATAATACTGATGATGTTTTCCTAACTAAAGTACATAAACCATTAAAAAGAATATTTCCATTTTCTACAGATGTATTTGCAAAACCAAAAACTTGAACCATTAAAGTAGTTTTATTTCCTTTTTATAATGATTTGTTTGAGAAACCAAGAGATAGAAATACAGTTAAAAATTATTTAGTTGAAAAAGCTTTTGCATGCAGATTACAAACTATATATTTTGAAAAAATATAGATACACTTGATCCTGATCATTTCTTAACTGCACTAAAAATGAAAATTCGGAAACATGTTAAAGAAAATTTGAAAGTACATCATGGATTCAAGATAAATTTTAATTTATTTTGTGCATTTAACCTAGAAACAAATGACAATAACATTCAAGAATTTGGACAACAAACAAAACTACTCTATCTTGTCAGAAAAATATTTTTAGTAGTAAAATATGTTGTTGTTGTTGTGGTCTTCAGTCCTGAGACTGGTTGGATGCAGCTCTCCATGCTACTCTATCCTGTGCAAGCTTGTTCGTCTCCCAGTACCTACTGCAGCCTGCATCCTTCTGAATCTGCTTAGTGTATTTTCTCCTGCTAACAACGTCCTCCTGAGTAGTCCCCACCCAGATATCCGAAAGGGGGACTATTTTACCTCCAGAATATTTTACCCAAGAGGACGCCATCGTCATTTAATCATACAGTAATGCTGCATGCCCTCGGGAAAAATTACGGCTGTAGTTTCCCCTTGCTTTCAGCCGTTCGCAGTACCAGAACAGCAAGGCTATTTTGGTTAGTGTTACAAGGCCAGATCAGTCAATCATCCAGACTGTTGCCCCTGCAACTACTGAAAAGGCTGCTACCCCTCTTCAGGAACCACACGTTTGTCTGGCCTCTCAACAGATACCCCTCCATTGTGGTTGCACCTATGGTATGGCTATCTGTATCATTGAGGCACGCAATCCTCCACACCAACGCCAAGGTCGATGGTTCATGGTGGGGAGTACAATATGAGGAACGTAAAAAAGATATTTTAACAAAAATATCTAATTTTCAAGCACAAGTATTGGGATGAACATTATATAGAATTATTGTTTGCCAACTAGTTATTAACAAATATGTTCCACTAAGAGGATCATCTTTCATTGAATTACTAGATAAAATTAAAAATAAGAAAGCATGTTTTAATGTGAAAAATAATTTTTTCTGCAGTCTATAAAATCATCTTTGAATCCTGTAGAGACAAATGGTGAATGTTTAACAATATATAAAAATGTTGGTCTTGATCTTGTTAAAAAAACTTGAAAGAATTAAATTTCCTGTGTTAGTCGATCATATTGGAAAAATGGAAAATATAATTAATGTATCGATTAATGTTTATTCATTTGATGATGAAAAATATCCAGTGTAGCCATTAAAAATAACAAAATCTAAAATAGAAAAATATGTAAATCAACTTAATGTCAAGAAAGAAAATAATTCACACTATTGTTATAAAAAATTATCTAGTCTTGTATCAAGTCAATTTACCAAACATGAAACAAAAAAAATTATTTGTGATTTATGTTTATTACATTTTAACAGTGAAGAAAAATTAAATAATCAAACACCAATCTGTTTAACCAAAAAAAAATTAAAAGTTGAAATGCCTAGTGAAGGAACATCTGTATATTTTAAAAATTATCAATATATGCCAAAAGTTCCATTTGTTATTTATGCTGATTTTGAAAATTTACTTTTAAAATGGGCAATTGTGAACCAAATTGAGAAACACAATATACAATGAAATATCAATAACATGAACCAAGTGGTTTTTGATATTTTATTATATACATATATGGAAATTATAAAGATTTTGTTGTTTATAGAGGACCAAATTGTCATAAAAAATTACAGATTGCATGAAGCAAGAAGTTGAAGAAATTGGAAGAACTTAATCTGAAACTGAGGAAATGAAACCACTTACACCTGAAGAATACAGAATATATAATAAATCTAAAGTTTGTACATTGTGTAAATATCATTATACAAAAAGTAGTAAAACAGTTCATCATCATGACCATCTAACCGGTAAATACATTGCTCCATTGTGCAATTTTTGGAAAAGAATGTGGTAATGATTAAGATGAAGTAGAATTAATAACATGTAATGAAAATAAATACCTTAGTTCTAGTAAATAAACAAAAAATTAAAAACGAGATTTATTCATACATTTAGATTTATGTTTTCATTACTTGACAAAATTTCATCTAATTTGAAGAAACATCAATTAAATAATATTAAGAAGTTTTTCAAAACATAATTATTCGATCTAGTAATTAGAAAAGGTGTTTATCCATGTGATTACATGGATTCTTGTAAGAAATTACAAGAAACACAATTACCACCAAAAGAAAAATTTTACAATAAACTGAATGATTGTTACATAAGTGATGAAGATTATGAACATGCAAAATTAGTTAGGGAAAAAGTCAATATGAAAATCTTGGTGAATATCATCATTTATATCTTAAAACTGATGTACTATTATTAAGTGATCTATTTCAAAAGTTTAGTTAAACATGTATACAAACATATACCCTAAATCCTTCTGGGCATTATGCAGCACCAGATTTATCTTGGGATGCTATGTTAAAAATGACTGAACAACAACTTTAATTATTACATGATTATCATATGCTTCTAATGGTTGAAAAAAATATGAGGAGGTATATCACAATGTTGTAAAAGATATGTAAAAGCAAATAATAAATATCTAAAAGATTATGATGTTAAACAAATATCTGATTATCTAGCATATTTAGATGCAATCAGTTTATATGGTTATGCTATGAGCCAGCATTTACCAATTGGTGGATTTCAATGGGATGAACCAAATAATTTTGATTGTACAAAAATAAGTGAAATGTCCAACAATAGCCAAGATGGATATATATTCGAAGTAGATCTAGAATATACAAAAGAATTACTTGATTTATGTAAAGATTTACCATTAGCTCCTGAGGCGAAGCTTCTTCCAGGTACAAATGATGTAAATTTAGATAAAAAGTGTAATTATGTTGTACATTATAGAAATCTTCAACAATATCTATGTCTTGGAATGACACTTACAAAAATAAAAAAAATTTAAAATTTAAACAATCTAATTGGTTAAAGAAGTATATAGATCTAAACACACAGTTAAGAACTAAAGCTACAAATCATTTTGAAAAAGATTTCTACATATTAATGAATAATTCTGTCTTTGGTAAAACAATGGAGAATATAAGAAACAGACATGATATAAGATTAGTTACCGATAGTAAAATGTGTGATAAACTTGTAGCTAAACCAAACTTTGGACCATATTTAATGAAAATCTTATCACTATCCATATGAATAAAACTAGAATTGCATTTAATAAACCAATTTATGTTGGAATGATTATACTTGATATGTCTAAAGAATTGATGTATGATTTTTCACTATAGAGTTATGAAATCCAAATATGGAGAAAATATTGAATTCTGTTATCAAGATACAGGTTGTTATATTTACAATATTAAAACAGAAGATTTACATGAAGATATGAAATCGATGATTCACTATTTTTATACAAGTGCTGATCCAACAGATAATATATATGGTATTCCACAAGTAAAGAAGACAATTGTTACAAAAATGAGAGATGAATGCAATAGAAAAATAATGGAAGAATTTTGTGGTTTAAGAGCAAAGATGTATGCTTATAAACTTAGTGACAAAACAGAGGAACAACCTAAAGGAGTTAAGGTATTTATTGTTAAAAACAGAATAAGTTTATAAGATTACAAAGATTGTTTGTTTAACAATATAGAACAATGCAGAAAAATTAATTTAATTAAAAGTGAAAAAAATGAAATCTATACAATTGAAGTAAACAAAAAAGCACTAAGTCCTCATGACAATAAAAGGTTTGTTTTAGAAAACAGAATAGGTTCATTACCATATGATCACTACTCATTATTGAAAATCTAATAAAATAATATTATACATAAATCTAATAAAAAAAATTTCTATATAAGTGGATAATCAATCAAGAATCTCAATGATGTTAGTGTCTCGAAAGAGGTTAAAAAATATCTGAGTTAGAGATAAATGTTTTATATAATGTTACTGACTGTGAATATTTAAATACTAGATATGGAGAAAAAATTTGTATGGAGCTTAATAATGATTTTAATATTATTTTTCCAAAGAGATATTACAAATTAATTGATCATCGGAAACTTGAAATAATTAGAAAAGGGCAAATGAAACTGAAGTATAAAGGAAACTTAAAAATTGAAATAATGAATTTCATGACTTAGAATACACAATGTAAAATTTTAAAAGTCTGTTTTCTCATTAATTTTATATTCTTTAAATGGATAGCACTACACCACAGTTAAGACAATGTAGTAAATGTATAATTTAAAAAGGTATTGAGGAATTTTATAAAGATAAATATAGAACAGGTGGACATTGTTTTGTGTGTAATGAATGCCAGAAAGAACGTCAGAAAATTAAAGTTACTTGTGAATGTGGTAGAACTGTAAATAAGTCTTATCGCAAAAAACATTTTCAAACAATCAATCATAACAGTCTTATTGCTGCTAAAGCAGAAAGAGAATAATTTTATGCATTCAATTTATAATTTCTTATGTTAACCTAAGGAAATGAGTCATTCACCAAGTTCATTAAATTTATTTTCTTATGTTCACCTATGTAAATGAGTTTTTAACTTTTTAATTTATTATATTCACCTATGGGAACTGTATGTAAAATAAGAGATTTTTAGTACTTTTCTAAAGTGATTCTACTTAGTAAAGTACACTACCAGCCATTAAAATTGCTGCACCAAGAAGAAACGCATATGATAAACGGGTATTCATTGGACAAATACATTATACTAGAACTGACATGTGATTACATTTTCACACAATTTGGGTGCACAGATCCTGATAAATCAGTACCCAGAACAACCGCCTCTGGCCATAATAATGGCCTTGATACGCCTGGGCATTGAGTCAAACAGAACTTGGATGGAGTGTACAGGTACAGCTGCCCATGCAGCTTCAACACAATACCACAATTCATCGAGAGTAGTGACTAGCGTATTGTGACGAGTCAGTTGCTCGGCCACCATTGACCAGACGTTTTCAATTGGTGAGAGATCTGGAGAATGTGCTGGCCAGGGCAGCAGTCGAACATTTTCTGTATCCCGAAAGGCCCGTACATTACCTGCAACATGCGGTAGTGCATTATCCTGCTGAAATGTACGGTTTCAGAGGGATTGAATGAAGGGTAGAGCCACGGGTCGTAACACATCTGAGATGTAACGTCCACTGTCCAAAGTGCCATCAATGCAAACAAGAGGTGACCGAGACGTGTAACCAATGGCACCCCATACCATCACGCTGGGTGATACGCCGGTATGGCGATGACAAATACATGCTTCCAACGTGCATTCACCGCGATGTCTCCAAACATGAATACGACCATCATGATGCTGTAAACAGAACCTGGATTCATCCAAAAAAATGACGTTTTGCCATTCGTGCACCCAGGTTGGTCATTGAGTACACCATCGCAGGCGCTCCTGTCTGTGATTCAGTGTCAAGGGTAACCGCAGACCTGGTCTTCGAGCTGATAGTCCATGCTGCTGCAAACGTCGTCGAACTGTTCGTGCAGATGGTTGTTGTCTTGCAAACGTCCCCATCTGTTGACTCAGGGATCGAGTAGTGGCTGCACGATCTGTTACAGCCATGCGGATAAGGTGCCTGTCATCTCGGTTACTAGTTATATGAGGCTGTTGGGATGCAGCATGGCACTCCATATTACCCTCCTGAACCCACCGATTACATATTCTGCTAACAGTTATTGGATCTCGACCAAGGCGAGCAGCAATGTCGCTATACGATAAACCGCAATCACGATAGGCTACAATCCGACCTTTATCAAAGTCGGAAACCTGATGGTACGCATCTCCCCTCCTTACACGAGGCATCACAACTACGTTTCACCAGACAACACCGGGTCAACTGCTGTTTATGTATGAGAAATCGGTTGGAAACTTTCCTCATGTCAGCACGGTATAGGTGTCACCACCAGTGCCAACCTTGTGTGAATACTCTGAGAAGCTAATCATTTGCATATGACAGCATCTACTTCCTGTCGGTTAAATTACGCGTCTGTAGCATGTCATCTTCGTGGTGTAGTAATTTTAATTGCTAGTATTGTATTTAGTAAAGATTCTACTTAGGAAATAAAGTAGTTATGTATTGTAGGTTCTGGGTAATTAGATCGATATTTATAGAAATAACAAAAATTGTGAGTGGTAACGAGCAATTTTTTTATTTTCTATAAATATTCAGCTAGTGAGCCAGAACATACAATAGGTAACTACTAAGTGGGTTTCCATCTGAGCTCTTGATATTCATACAAGTGGTTCCCTTTTCTCCAAAGGTCTTTTTAATTCTGTTGTAGGCAGCATCTATCTTACCCTTAGTGATATATGCCTCTACATCTTTACATTTGTCCTCTAGCCATCCCTGCTTAGCCATTTTGCACTTCCTGTCGATCTTATTTTTGAGACATTTGTATTCCTTTTTGTCTGCTTCATTTACTGCATTTTTATATTTTCCCCTTCCATCAATTAAGTTCAATATATGTACTGTTACCCAAGTATTTCTATTAGCCCTCGTCTTTTTGCCTACTTGATCCTCTGCTGCCTTCACTATTTCATCTCTCAAAGCTACTCGTTCTTCTTCTACTGTATTTCTTTCTCCCATTCTTGTCAATCGTTCCTTAATGCTCTCCCTGAAACTCCCTACAACCTCTGGTTCTGTCAGTTTATCAGAGTCCCATCTCCTTAAACTCCCACCTTTTTGTGGTGTTCTCAGTTTTAATCTACAGTGCATAACCAATAGATTGTGGACAGAGTCCACAACTGCCTCTGAAAATGTCTTAAAATTTAAAACCTGGTTCCTAAATCTCTGTCTTACCATTATATAACCTATCTGAAACCTTCCAGTACCTCCAGGCCTCTTCCATGTATACAACCTTCTTTCATGATTCTTGAACCAAGTGTCAGCTATGGTTAAGTTACGCTCTGTGCAAAATCCTACCACGTGACTTCCTATTTCATTCCTTGTCCTCATTCCATATTCAGCTACTATGTTTCCTTCTCCTCCTTTTCCTACTACCGAAAAATGGCTCTGAGCACTATGGGACTTAACATCTGAGGTCATCAGTCCTCTAGAAGTTAGAACTACTTAAACCTAACTAACCTAAGGACACCACACACATCCATGCCCGAGGCAGGATTCGAACTTGCGACCATAGCAGTCACGGGGTTCCGGACTGAAGCGCCTAGAACCGCTCGGCCACCGCGGCCGGCTCCTACTACCGAATTCTAGTCACGCATGACTATTAAATTTTCGTCTCCCTTCACTATCTGAATAATTTCTTTTATCTCATCATACATTTCATCAATCTCTTTATCATATGCAGAGCTACTTGGCATATAAATTTGTACTACTGTGGTAGGCGTGAGCTTCATATCTATCTTGGCTGCAGTAATGAGTTCACTATACTGTTTGTAGTAGCTTACCAGCATGCCTCTTTATTTTATTCATTATTAAGCCCACTCCTGCATTACCCCTATTCACCTGACCAGAAGTCTTGTTCCTCCTGCCGCCAAACTTCACTAATTCCCACTATATCTAACTTTAACCTATCCATTTCCCTTTTTAAATTTTCTAACCTACCTGCCCGATTAAGGGATCTGACATTCCACACTCTGACCGATAGAACGCCAGTTTTTTTTCTCCTGATAACGGCGTCCTCCTGAGTAGTCCCCACCCCGAGATCCGAATGGGGGACTATTTTACCTCCAGAATATTTTACCCAAGAGGACGCCATCATCATTTCACCATACAGTAAAGCTGCATGCCCTCAGGAAAAATTACAGCTGCAGTTGCCCCTTGCTTTCAGCCGTTCGCAGTACCAGCACGGCAAGTCGTTTTGGTTAGTGTTACAAGGCCAGATCAGTCAATCATCCAGACTGTTGCCCCTGCAACTACTGAAAAGGCTGCTGCCCCTCTTCAGGAACCCACACGTTTGTCTGGCCTCTCAACAGATACCCCTCCATTGTGGTTGCTATCTGTATCGTTGAGGCACGCAAGCCTCCCCACCAAACAACCAACCAAGGTCCATGGTTCATGGGGGGTGGTTGGTTTCAAGCCTACTGATTTAAAAAACTCAGTAGTAGGCCTATCGAACCTTTCAGCTTAAAATCAATCAATGCATTCACCGTCCCTATTTCAGATTTAAGTGTACTGATGTTTGCAAGGAACTTAATCCCTAAATAGTCAATATCGTATGCACCAGGCTCAATTTACACAATTTCGTTCTTACCATTAATATCCAGATGCAGTTTATTGCTAGCCTCTTTGATATTTGTGATGGTGTTGTTTCTCTCTCTCTCTCTGTTTCACTCCAGTCCAATCAGAGCACTACTCGTATCTTCAATGCTTAAATATGTTGGTAGGAAGTAATTTTCAGGTAATACATACGATCGTTCTTTTAAAGTCAGAGTGTACGACATCGCATCTAAACATCAACTGGTGAATGGATTATTAATACCCATCTTTATATATCATTCGTAAATGTGAGGAGGAACATGACGCATAGAGGACCACTCAGTAATGTATTAAAGTCTTGGTAACATCGTAATTTGTAGAACACATGTCTTCTGCCTGTGAAGTATCGTAGTAATTCTTTTGGAGGTTGCAGGTAGCCGAATGAGTCGAAATAGTAGACGTTATTTGTATTTATTTTTTTAACATATGCTACCCAGTGAGTTCCAGGTCCTCGTGCTACATCCATATTCACAGTTCCGCATTCTCCTGATTTCCACGTAGTTTTCGGTCATGTATTCCGCATAAACACACCTCGGAATCTTGAATTTCTTCTTAACATACGTAAGCAGATCTGTATTTGTAAGCCCCCTGTCTGGTGGGAATGCTAGGTCGCTTTTCCTGTTTATGAAGAGGCCTAGTCCTTTGTTGTATGGTTTCAAGTACAGCCCTTTTCTGATGGCTGCTGCGTCCATCGTGTGGTTAAGTCTTCGTGCCTCCTGCAGTTGCTCCTTAGAGTTTTGTGCAGTCTTGACTGTCCTGGCAATAGACGTAGCACCCCTAGCCAGCGAATTCACCGCCGAGAGACCGACTATGGCAGGAATGAGGAAGGGAATAACTCCACCTGACTTCTTGGCTATTGGTAGAACCCTGGGCGGTTTACTCAGTATTATTTTTCTCGCACCTTTCTTCCTCAGGGCGCTTTTAGCTGCCTACATCGCTGCTAGTATGCAGTTTTTCATGCACCCTTTGATTGTAATCTTCTTCCTTAGTGCCCTGCGTGCAGCGCTCATACTTGGCTGAACTTCTTCACACCCAAGTCCAACTTAACTTTACCACGCATAGTTTTTCCAACTGCAATCTCTGCAATGCGTTGACCTATATCTATATCTCATTTCGCACGTATTGACTTAGCTTTAACAGCTGAAATTCGATCTGTAGTGTGACGGTCTTTATTTGCTGCGTATGCGATGTCCTGTTCCATACACACTTTGTCGAGCGGATTTATCCCCTTATCACTGTGTACCAATCGTTTTTGAAGTTTTGTTCCAGGTCCACAGTAGTTACACCCAGGACTGTATAATTCGAATGGTAGTTAGTCGAGAATACCTTCTCCTCCTTTAACGCGTCTCTTATCGTGTAAGTTACGCTACTGAGGTGGTTGTGGTCTGCTCTCCCTGTCATATACGAATTTTCGATCCAGCTGTTTTGTGATCCGTGAAAACCAAGCCATTTAACTAACGCTCTACTCCTTCGACGCCGTATGAGCATCTCTATGAGATACACATCTGGGTCTGAGCTCTATTCTGTAACTCTTTTATGTAAGAGCATTCTGCAATTTCAATACCACTGCTGTCCTTTAAGAGGTAGGTTCTAGGATTCGTTATTTGCACTCTGGAAACTGTAAATATCTCGTTTGACCAGTTTGGCATGTATGACTTCTCAAACACTGTATTGTGTTCTGAAAAACGTACTAAATCACTTACGTGAAGTTGCTGTTTTCGTGGATCTAGCATTTTAATACGAATGTCTACTGTATTTAGAAGTCTGTTATCACAAATATCGATTAGTCTCATTTTTATAGTGCGATATTTTTTCGGTTATACTGCGAAGTTATTTGCGGGAGGATATCGGTCCATCTGTGTGAGCCTCAAAGATTGAGTCACATCCACATCTGACCTTTCACTGTTTTCAGGCGTTCCATGATACTCGTCTTCCGGTTGGTGTACGTCGAGTAGTGATGTATTCCGTACCGCTCCATCACAGTTTTGAAATATCTATTGTAAAACTCACCCCCGTGATCTGTTTGCAAGTTGTCTGGGCTTTGATTCATCCCATCTGTAGCAATCGCTCAAACATTTGAGCGACATCCTTCCCTGTTTTCGCTTTTACGGCTAACACCCAGGCAAATTTAGACTAAATATCATTGACTATTACAATATATTTGAATTCGTTATTCACACATGAGTATTCCTTCATGTCGACAAGATCCGCCTGCTACAGGTCGTCCAAACCTTTAATCACAACATATCTTTGACAGTATGTTTTTCGTGATGGTTTGTGCAGTTCTCAAACTACAGTCTCCATACTTATTCGATGATACCTCTCTCTAAGCTCAGAAATTACTGAAACAACTTCATTTGAATGAGCTGTATTACCAACGGCATCTGATGCTATGAACAGTCTTAGCCGATCTATTAGCTCATTGAGTTTGTGTATATTTACTGCGGGAGTTGATTGCTCGCGGTTTTATGCTGAATATCCATACCATCACCACTGCTATTTTTTCAGCATCCATTGTAAGTTTTATAATGGTCTTGTATTTCACATTGCTTCGGCTTTTTACTTTCTTATGCAGATCTGTCAAAATCAATATTTCAGATACATTTCCAGATCTTTAGGTGAATAATTAACAGTTTTAGTGTGTCTTAGGAAAATAAGTTTCTGTACACCGGGTGTTCTCTTAAAATGTCTATTGCCCATCTGTACTGTTATTTTATTTCAAGTTACGGGCCTAGTGTCCAACATGTATGGTTTTTCACCACTGACACTGAATGTTTTGTCTGTCTTAGCGTCGCTGTGAGGGTTAGTGAAATCGGCAATAGCGTCATCTTCGTCTTTGTGGAATTTCGCTGAGAGTTCATAGAGAAACTAGTGGTTTAAAGCTGTCTCACAGTGTCTGCTCCCGCTTCAAATGCCCTAATCACAGCAACCGTAACTTCTCTCAAACGGCCTTCCGTGCTTCGGTGATTTTATGCTTAGTCGACATCTCGTTGTATACTAATCGGACTTGGGTGCAGCGTGAGGTTTTATATATCTGCTCTTCTTCCTCTTATGTTGCTCGCCCTTCTCAGTAACAGTTATTTTCCATTCAGTTAAGTCGCTTACTTTCATTTCAATTGCATTA
The DNA here is from genome assembly GCF_021461395.2 of Schistocerca americana. Classification (NCBI taxonomy): domain Eukaryota; kingdom Metazoa; phylum Arthropoda; class Insecta; order Orthoptera; family Acrididae; genus Schistocerca; species Schistocerca americana. Next base: position 303,657,133 of record NC_060130.1, read on the forward strand.
ACCCATTCATACAATATCCCCTTCCCAATAAAAGCTATTTCGCCTTCAGTCAAGTCATTTACTTTCTTTTCCATTGCATTAACCCGATCATTCAGTGTACTGTTCAGTATCAGAAGGGTATGACATTATGTCTCTAGTTCCTTGCATACACCTCCAACTTTACGTTAGAGTTTGAATTTCGGCGTCCATGTACAAGTGAATGTTTTATCTATGTGCACCCATCATATCAGACTGAGCTCCTGGCATGTGTGCAAATTACCCATGGCGATGCATATACTGATATACTCACCTCTTTCCATGGCTGTGTATATCCTCGAAGTTCCGTCTATACCTGCCATCATTCAGTTTTCTTGTTTTATCAAAAACGAGAAACACATACTGTGATTCCAGCTGTTGCACACATCTTTACAAAATCATTGAATGATATATCGGTTCCTACGTGAGTCTGATAAATGTGTTTTAAACTTAGATTGTCCTGTTTGAATGCTATAATTAGGTTTTCATTATCCCTCACCATCTGTTTTGGGGTTCTGGAATATATCTGACTCAAACAAAATACCTCAACAGCAATTTGGCGACCAAAACAGAAATATCGTCGAATTTGATCTTGGTTTTCCACAGCAACATCGTCAAATATGAACACTGTGTTTAGCTTTATTTTTTCCACTGGAGGGATATCACTGCTCTCACTGAATGTCATGTATGTCACACCATATACACCCTGCAATATTTCCTGTAATACCTGGTATTTGGTCTGAAACAGTGTTTAAAAAAAAAAATACACTTACATGCTCAAAGCGGACTCTATCCAGATGTGTCAGCAGCGACATGAGAACATTTGTCTTGCCGCAGTTGGATGGACCTACAATTTTTGCCTGTACTTTGTCAGAAAGGAGTACGCCATTATTCTTCTGGTCTTCTTGCTTGCCGTCCCAGCTCCCCCAGCTCCAGTCGCTTACAATGAAGTCTTGATGCTTCACCCACGCTGTCATGATACCTACTACGTCAGGTACTGGCGTGCAATGGGTTTTTAGAGGAAATAATGAACACTATGCCCTGCCATGATCCCTACTATGTCAGATACTGGCGTGCAATGGGCTTTTACAGAGAATTTACTTACGTAAATGACATAATTTTCTGATGTTGCATGTTTGCAGTAAAATTCCTGGTAACTATAGCTTTAGTACTTGCAATGTAATGAGAGGTATGAAATAAAAACACATACACGGTCATATACCTTTTTATTCAGTAATCATACACATGGTACACTACATCAACAGCCTCTTTCTTTATCTTAACACCAGTACAGAATACAGAAAATAAAGCCTTCTTGTAAGCACAGAACTCAACGTGTGTTTCTCTCAAACTTATTGACAGTAAATTAGTTTCTGTTGGCATCATATTGACCCACTGTTCGAAGTCGTCTACATGCAAATTGTCTGCTTGGGTATAGTCTGCAATGTCCCTATACACAGCTTTAAAACAAGGCATCCATCTGTTTAGTCTTTCCAGCACAATGTGTATAACCATCTGTAGATCGAAAAAGGTTGTAATGGTGGAGTACTGTAGATAAATTGGTGTGTCACCCGATTTCACACAGAGTGCTGAGTCATCATACTCTGTTGTAATGGGGATGGAGGAGGTAATTAATTGACCAATTTAATTAATTTTCATATCAATTTGATATCAAAACTGGGGTGGTGCCGCAATCTCCCTACTATTTATGTCTCTTAATATCCCATTACTCTCAAAGATTTTCAGCTACTGCCTAACAGCTATGATGCTTCCGCCTGGCTGGAAAACGAGTAAAACCTTAATATCACCCAAACCCAACAAACCAACAATAGACCCACCCTCATACCAATCAATCTCCCTACTTGATATCACATGGAAAATGCGTAAAAAAAATAATAACTGACAGGTTCACACCCTAATTGGAAAGGAAGCAGCTCATCCCAGCTATCCAAGCAGACACCATCACAGCACAAATGATATCCTTACCTGCAGTATAATAAATACTGTAACTTCAATGTAAGGCACTATCGGTGCTCCTTGGTATCGAACGTACCTTCGATAGACTATGGATGACAGCTTCCTCCAGCAGACAACCTCTATGCGTTCCCATGTTGACCCAATGAAAGCATCAATTACAATAGCAGTGGGCATTGGATCACTGAGATTGGACCATGAATAAGAGGAAACATGTCGCCTGGTCAGATGAATCAAGTTTCTTGTTACATTATGTCGATGATAATGTCCACATATGCCATCATCCAGGCAAACAGCTGCTCGAAAAATGCACTGCACCACAGACACATGCCAGTGGAAACAGTATTGTAGTATTGGGAACATTTACCTGGTCTTCCAAAGCATTTGTCGGTAGTGATCACAGGCACTATGATAACCGTGGGCTACGCAAATACTATGGTCTCCTATCTGCATTCCTTTGAGCTCAATACCATCCATGACAGTGATGGCATTTTCCAGGAGGCTAACCGTCTGTATCACAAGGCCAGACTCACACTACAGTGGTTTGAGAAGCATGATAGTGAACCGACATTAAGGTCTTGGGCCCCCAAATTAGCCTCATCTGAACCTGATGGAACACATCTGGGCCAATATCGGGCACCAGCTCCTAACCCATAAAATTTCAGCCCTTAATTCACAGGAAGTACATGACCTGTGTGCAAACAACCAGTGTCACACATCTCCAAAAACCCACCGAGGAATTATCAAATCCATACTGTAATCACGGCTGTACTATATCCACTGCAGAACGAACACGCCATCAAGCAGGCGGTAGTAACGTTTTGACTCATCAGTGTATTACCTGCACACACTGTAGCACAAAATATGATGCACATAGACTCCAGCATGAAAATACCACTCGCACCATTGATGCACCAGTAACTTTTTCCACCACATCTACACATACAACAATACAACACAAAGCAACAATGTACATGTCCAAGATATGGAAGCAAAAGTGCTTCATACCTAAGAGCAAACGACCAACACCAAAGCAGCCCAATAAGCAATCACTAGAAACGGCAAACATGCATAACAAGGACCAAAACTTGTGATGCAACGCAGTACCACAAACAGATATAGGTCCAATACCAACAACAGAATATGCACTAATTATAGCAACATACACACCTGCGCACTTGCACACACACACACAAATGAACAACACTTATACCATCACTATAGACAGCAAAACCCTCCATCCTATACCTAATATATATTTACCTATGTTACTCCTATCTTCTGTCTCATCAATTTAACCTTGCTTGGCTTTAGTTTAATTTTACCTCCATTTTTGTCTAATTGTTAACTGTTAGTTTTTAATTTTCTTTATTTTTCTGATTTAATTTGTGTTCTTTTTAAGATTTTGTAAACTAGAAATATTCATACTCTTTTCTCTCTTGTACCCAGATAAACCAAGCAAGAATCCAAATGATTCGAATGCACCTGATGCATACAACAGAAGTAAAGAAAGTAAATAAAAATCTTAAGCCTTTTTTGTTGGAATGTAGTACTTTTATATCGAAAATAATCGAATGTTGAGAAGGTTCTACACTGCACAATTAAAGGATCATTTTACCGAAACCTCATAATTGCCTCCCATTGTGACGTGTAAGTTTGAAATTTGCCTCAAAGGTGCCAACGACCTTCCTCTGTAATGGTGTAAAAGCTTGGCGCCCTGCAACGTAACCCCCCCCCCCCCCCCTCTGGCTCGGCGATGCTTCAGACAGCAAGATGTCGACACGGGCGAGAAGAAGGCCACAGCTCAAAAGTTCATCTGAGCTCTGAAGTGGGTTAGTGCCGCTATCTTGGCACCAAATTTCACCACAATTCTGCCCAACGCCACCGTGGACATGGGAATATAGTCACAGCCCCTCTTACTCACAGCCGGCTGCGGTGGCCGAGTGGTTCTAGGCGCTACAGTCTGGAACCGCGCGACCGCTACGGTCGCAGGTTCGAATCCTGCCTCGGGCATGGATGTATGTGATGTCCTTAGGTTCGTTAGGTTTAAGTAGTTCTAAGTTCTAGGGGACTGATGACGACAGAAGTTAAGTCCCATAGTGCTCACAGCCATTTTTGAACCTCTTACAATTCATCCCTTCTTTTAACGTCCCTGCAACGGAGGTCAGAATCGATACACCCAGCGCTGAAATCACGCTGTTTTCTCATGGGTGGGCGAGGAAAACATTTCAGACACACCGCCGTTCGGAATCGACACAAAGAGATCTCAGGGGGTGGAATAAAGGGTGTCAGTGAAACCACCACTTACCTTGGGTCGTTGATTCCCACACATTTCGCGGTCAAAAGCAACATGCGATGAGCAGCAGGAAGGTGTTCTTGACAACTTTTGACACTGTTGACACCCTCGGACTTTCCAATAATTCTCTAAAGACGTTATGAGGCTGCATCTGCAGTGAAAGTGATCACGCCCCTTTGGAGTGGAACTTTTGATATTACTGACACCCCCGGCCTTTTCAACAAATCTCTAAGTGCATTATGAGGCTGCATCCCCATTGAAAGTGATCATACCCCTTTGGAGTGCAGCGCGACTGAAATTTTTACCCTTTAAGACCATCCAGTTCGGCATCACCCTTGGTGCCACCACTCAACTGCTGAGGGTGACGCACCTTTGGCGCGGTTTTGCCTGCGTTCATGCGCTTTGTGTCGAAGGTCCTAACAGGTACTTTTGTAATGTGCTCAGTAAAGTTGCATGGGTGGCATTGAGGGTGCTGCCGAACTCGAGGGTCCTAGAGGGATCCTTTGCCGTTTTATTCACACACATGTTAATGTTGGACTCCTGTGTGTTCACGTCACAGGAGGACAGAAAACAGGAAGGCTGAAAAAGCAAATGTACGAGGGCATTTCGAAAAGTAAAGATATAATGGCTCGCAGTCCTTAAATAGAAAATTTATTTAGAAAACGTCAGTTACATCTTATTAACTGGATTATTTGTTATTTTTCGACATAATCACCCCCATTATCCAAACATTTGTTACGTCGGTGCACAAGCTTTTGTATCCCACAGTCATAGAAGGTTTCACGCCTGTTGTCAGAACCACATTTTAACTTCATCTTTGATCTCTTCATCGTCGTGGAATGATTTTCCACCAAGATATGACTTCAGGTTGCGGAAGACATGGAAGTCGGTGGGCGCAAGGTCCGGGCTGTATGGCGGATGGTCCAATACGTCCCATTTGAATTGTTTGAGGCCTGCATCTCGTGGTCGTGCGGTAGCGTTCTCGCTTCCCAAGCCCGGGTTCCCGGGTTCGATTCCCGGCGGGGTCAGGGATTTTCTCTGCCTCGTGATGGCTGGGTGTTGTGTGATGTCCTTAGGTTAGTTAGGTTTAAGTAGTTCTAAGTTCTAGGGGACTGATGACCATAGATGTTAAGTCCCATAGTGCTCAGAGCCATTTGAACCATTTTTTTTTGAATTGTTTGAGTAGTGCTTTGGTTACGAGCGCTGTGTGAGGCCGAGCGTTGTGATGAAGCAAGCGGACTCCACTTGTCAGCATTCCCCTGTGTTTGTTTTGAATTGCCCTTCGAAGACGTTTCAAAGTCTGGCAATATGCAGCAGCATTAAGAGTCGTTCCAGGAGGGATAAATTCCAACAGAAGAATGTCCCCAAAAAACAGAAGCCATGATTTTCTTCGGTGAAATCGACGTTCCGCATTTCTTGGCTTTTGGTGAATTCGAATGGCGCCATTGCATTGATTGTTGCATGGAATCAGGTGCATGGTGATAAACCCACGTCTCGTCACCTGTCACAATGTGATCAAGAAACTCATCACCTGCTTCAGCATAGCATGTGAGGAAGTCGAGTGCAAAGCCCATCCTTTTCTTTTTGTGTTCTTCCATTAACAGTTTGGAAACCAGGACGCACACAATTTCCTGTACCCTAACTTGACAGTCATAGCGTCATAAAGAGTTGTCACTGACACGTCTGGTATGATCTGACGCAGTTCGTTCAATGTGAGACGTCTATTTGCACGAATTGCTTCTTCCGTTCTCCAAAGAAGGGCATCAGAGATCACACATGGCCGACCTGTTCTTTGTTTGTCATGAACATCAGTCCTACCTTCAGAGAAATGACGACACTATTTCGTTACATTTTGTCGATTCATAATGTTCCCATAAACAGAAACAATTTCTTTGTGAAATCCGTTGGTCACTGACCTTTTTCATGAAGAAAACATATGACGGAGCGCACTTCGCATTTGGCGGGATTCTGAATCGTCGCAGCCATTTTGAACACGACCTACTCCAACCAGAAGCAACGTTAAACTGCCGAACGACCGCGAGGAGAAAGCTAACAGTTCAGGGTTAACGCCAGTGTTGCCAACTTGCTCGCCAAAACTCTTCTGTTCCTCTGGCGTACAGTGTACCTTTACTTTCTGAAATACCCTCGTATAATTTGATGCTTCGCATCACTTTCAAATTCCATTGAATGCTTCTGAACGGTCTCTAGCGGTTCCAACCTCTAAATGAGAGCAAAAATTACGGTCGCACCGCACTCCAAAGGGGTGTGTTCACTTTCAATGTGGATACAGCTCCCCAGTGTCCTTAGAGAAGGATTGGCAGCACAGTCTAACATAACAGTCGCGACACTCACTGCTGTAAAAGTTGTTGCCGTTTGACAGATGGAGCGACACTAGCGCTCCAAGCGGCAGGTAAGGTGAACGTCAGACGCGTCGTAAGCATAATGTTTGTTTGCATCCATTTCCTACGTAATTTCCGAATTATTCGGGCTATTATCTTGCATCCAAGAGTTTGTATAGCACCAGAAGGCATATATGTTTCTAAAAATGATTCTAGAATAAGCGCAAGTATGGACAAAAACCATGAATAGAGTGGCAAGCTTCAACACATTCGCGAAGAAACACTTGTGACATTGGACAGAATTGCAGCTTACCACGTTGATATCAAAAGAATATAAATACTCAGATTCACATGTAAGAAACACAGATATGTACCTTTACATGCAAAAGCGATCGACAGCTCGTTTATCGTTCTGTAGGCCTACTGTTTGTGTCATTGTCGCCTGTTGCCACAAGTACGACCTTCATCTTTATATTATTCTAAGTGGGACAAGCAACTGCCAAATAGTGGGAGAAATATGCTGAAACCATTATAATGAGCTGATTACTTTACTTTTGATAAAAAACCAAATATTTGAATAATTTTCAAACAATCTGTCTGTAGGCACTTTCCTTGTCCTGTAACAGTTTCGTTCGATCTGCACATTCTGACACTTCACACGCTTTGTAAGACACAAACAGCTGCACTTAATCTAATCACTTCATCGCCAAAGCAGGTCTGTGTTGATAATTCACACGAATCTGGCACTGATACATGGAGAGTTGAACTGGCTGCTTCTGTGTCATAGGACTGTTTTACAACTTTAGATTGACTGTCGAATCTTTGTGGCAGTTTCCTCTTCATCGTCAGATGAGGTGGCTTCTTTGGAATGTCAAACAGTGTGGTTACTGCATTCCACACGAGTTTGTTATTGTTTGCGTTCATGAACTGATTTTGTTCGAAATGTAGGGGACAAAACCTAATATTATTATACAGGCAAACTGGGTCTTTCTTCATAAGGTCTTCTCGTCTGCTATTAACTAGCCATTTTCTGCTCCTAAAATTTTTTTTTCCTTTATTGTAATTTTCATCACCTGATACAGGCGGGCTGTCAGCAGCATAGTACGCTGCTCTTCAGCCTTAAGCGGAACAATAACAAGACATACGGGTGATACAGACACAACAGTAAAAACGGCGGGCAAAAAAAGGAGATTTAAAAAACAATAAACAGGAAGCCGTTCACGATGGACCCGAAAAAACAGGAAACACTTGGTGACATGGCGCACGGAACACGGATGACGGCGACGGCACACGTGAACAGTTGATGCGTGATGGTCACAGAACACTAAACACAAAATCGAGGCACACACATGACACACAGATGGCGATGATCTCCGGCGCGCGAATGTTCACTGAGCGTGTACGAGTCCGGGGACCTGCCAAGAGAGGAGGTGGAGGAGGAGGAAGGGGAGTGGGAGAGCGAGAGGGGAGAGCAGAGATGCCACGGGCAGGGGAGATAGGGGGGAGGGAGGAAGGGGGAGGGGAAGCCTGGGGGAAGAGGGGGGAGGGAGGGGATGGGGAAAAGGAAAAAGAAGGGAAGAGAAGAGAAGGGAGGGAGGGTGCCGAGAGGAAAGGACACCGGAAGTGGGGGGCGGGGCAGGGTCAAAGTTGATAGGAGGGGTAGATGGAGGGGACGAGGACATCATCAGGGAGAGGGAGCTGGCGGATGCCACCTTGGGAGAGGGTAAGGAGGGTGGAGAGATGGAGACCGGGCGGGACGTGGGAATATAGGCGCGGCAGCGGGCGGGGACGGGAGAGGATCGGGGATACGAGCGGGTGAGGTGGATCAAGTTTACGGGAGGTGTACAGGGTCCGTATCCTTTCAAGGAAAAGGAGGAGGTGGGGGAAGGGGATGAGATCATACAGGATCCGCGTGGGGGAGGGGAGACGGATGCGATAGGCGAGGCAGAGAGCATGGCGTTCAAGAATTTGGAGGGATTTATAAAAGGTAGGGGGAGCGGAGATCCATGCTGGATGGGCGTAACAAAGGATAGGGCGGATGAGGGATTTATAGGTGTGGAGGATGGTGGAGGGGTCCAGACCCCACGTACGGCCGGAAAGGAGCTTGAGGAGACGGAGTCGGGAACGTGCCTTGGCTTGGATTGTCTGGAGATGGGGAGTCCAGGAGAGGCGACGGTCGAGGGTGACGCCAAGGTACTTAAGGGTGGGAGTGAGGGCGATGGGACGGCCATAGATGGTGTGATAGAAATCAAGGAGGCGGAAGGAAGGGGTGGTTTTGCCTACAATGATCGCCTGGGTTTTGGAAGGATTGACCTTGAGCAACCACTGGTTGCACCAAGCGGTGAACCGGTCAAGATGGGATTGGAGAAGGCGTTGGGAGCGTTGCAGGGTGGGGGCAACGGCAAGGAAGGCGGTGTCATCGGCAAACTGGAGAAGGTGGACGGGGGGTGACGGCGGCGGCATGTCCGCCGTGTACAACAGGTACAGAAGGGGGGAGAGGACGGAGCCTTGGGGCACACCGGCGGAGGGGAAAAAGGTGTAGGAATCCGTGTTATGGATGGTGACATAGGAAGGACGGCGGGAGAGAAAGGAACCGATCAGACGGACGTAGTTAATGGGAAGGGCGAAGGTTTGGAGTTTGAAGAGGAGACCGGAATGCCATACGCAGTCATAAGCGCGTTCGAGGTCAAGAGAGAGGAAGATTGCGGAGCGACGGGAATTGAGCTGTTCGGTAAGGAGATGAGTGAGGTGAAGGATAAGATCGTCGGAAGAGAAGGACGGCCGAAAGCCACACTGGGTAACGGGAAGGAGGCGGTGCTGGCGGAGATGCTGGTGGATGCGTCGGGTGAGGATAGATTTCAGGACCTTGCTGAAGACCGAGGTAAGGCTGATGGGACGGTAGGAGGAGACAGCGGACGGCGGTTTGCCGGGTTTAAGGAACAGGAGGATACGGGAGGTTTTCCACAGGTCGGGGTAGTAACTGGTGGACAGGACTACATTGTAGAGCCTGGCCAGGGTGGAGAGAAAAGAGACAGGAGCTTCACGAAGGTGACGGTAGGTGACACGATCGTGACCAGGAGCGGTGTTGCGTTTTGTGCGGAGTGTAGCGATGAGATCCTGTGTAGTGATAGGAGTATTGAGGTCCGTGTGTGCAAGTACTGGAAACCAGGAGCGAGGGGAGGGACAGAGGTGTCAGTTCGATCGCGGATTGCTCCTAAAACGGAACATTCATCATTTATACACATTTAGTTTGCAAGTGAATCCTGACGCCGCAGTTTAGTAACATGAGGGTATATACCTCTCAGGATCCTTAGGAAGCCTAAAAAAAGACAGCTGTGGTGTCTTGTGTCTTCTTCCTGTTGTTGCTGCAATTTATTGCGCTACAAACGTTTCCGATGGTAAAAACCATTGTATAAATCAAAATAAACAACCACTATTCGCTTTCACGATCGCGCCGAACTCACAGTTCAACCTACCGGCCGCTTGGGGCGCTGCTGGCGTTGTAGGCAATAAAATCGAGGTGAAGTGTCGCGACTGTTATGTTAGACTGTGATTGGCACGCCCGAGGATTGCAACAGCGTCAAAAGTTGTCAAGAACATATTCCTGTTACTCATCGCGTAGCGAACTGTCGTTTTGAAGCGCGAAGTGTGTGGGAACCAACGCCCTAGTTAAAGGAGTAGTTTTATTGACGCCCTCTGTGCCACCCCCTGAGACTTTTCGTGTCGATTCTGAGCGGCGCTGCTTCTGATATCTTTTTCTGGGCCACCCATGAGAAAATCGCGTGTTTTCGACGCTGGGTGTCGTGATTCTGACCTCCATCGCAGAGACATCAAAAGAATGGGTGAAATGTGGCTAAGAGGGGCTGTGACGACCTTCCCATCGTGTGACATGTCCACGTTGACGTCGGGCAGAATTATGGTGAAATATGGTGCTAAGGTGACATCACTAATCCACGTTACAGCTCACATGAACTTTTGAACTGTGACCTTTTTTTCGCATGTGTCGGCATCTTGCTGTCTGAAGCATCGCCGAGCCGGCGAGTGATGTCACAGGGTGCCACGTTTTCGCACCGTTACAGAAGAAGGTTGTAGGCACCTTTGAGCTAAACTTGAAACATGTGTGTCACAGAGGGAGACCATTACAAGAGTTTAGAAAAAGTGATCCTTCAATTTTGTTGTACAGTGTAGTAAGAAGTGTATTCCAGAATTTTAGTATACAGGGTGGTCCATAGATCGCGACCAGGCCAAATATCTCACGAAATAAGCGTCAAACGAAAAAACTACAAAGAACGAAACACGTCTAGCTTGAAGGGGGAAACCAGATGGTGCTATGGTTGGCCTCCTAGATGGCGCTGCCATTGGTGAAACGGATATCAACTACGTTTATGTGATATTTGCAGGTAATCACGCTGTAACATCGTGCGTTCTCAGAAATGATAAGTTCACAAAGGTACATGTATCATATTGGAACAACCGAAATAAATTGTTCAAACGTACCTACGTTCTGTATTTTAATTTAAAAAACCTACCTGTTACCAACTGTTCATCTAAATTTGTGAGCCATATGTTTGTGACTATTACAGTGGCCTCTATCACAAAGCGAAAAAAGTGGTCCAACTAAAACATTCATATTTCTTTACGTACTACACGAATATGCAATAAAAATAGTGGTTCCTATTTTTAAAAAAACGCAGTTGATACCCGTATGACCTATGGCAGCGCCATCTAGCGGGCCAACCATAGCGCCATCTGGTTTCCCCCTTTAAGCTAGACAAGTTTCGTTCTTTGTAGTTTTTTTCGTTTGACGCTTATTTCGTGAGATATTTGGCCCGGTCAATATCAGTGGACCTCCCTGTATATGGCGGCACCTATAAAGTATACTGACAGGTGGGCCGCTGGAGGGCGGTCAGGAGTCAGTGGGTATCCACTTAAGAGGATGGTAGGATTAACAACAAAGTATTCATGCTGTAAAAGTGGGTGATACTCCACCTTTACTGCTAAACACTATGGATACATCAGTGTCTGTGGAGGCCACTAAGAGACAGGTGGACATGACGTTCAAGAGAAAGGAAAGGTATGTCTGCTCGGGTCAAGAGCTGGCTGGAAAGAGAGGCAGAGCTCTTTACTCCACCGCAGCCCTCAGTCCACACGCGGTCCTCACATGACCATTTCTAACCGACTGATTGGCGGGCTGCTTCCAGTGACACTACTCTCAAAACGTTACCTCTGTAATAGCCGGTGGATGCGGAGTACAGGGACCCAGTTAAACAGCCTGAAATTCTAAATTGCTCGATTATGGCTCCCCACCATGGACCAATACAGCAAGCAGCAATATGGCTGAGGCATCTGGCTGCCTCCTGTGTATTGTCACCCCACAATGCTGACAGAGTGCAGCGTCGCGTGGGCAGGGGCTCGTGATGGAGCTGCCTCTGTCAGCAGCAACTCCGGTCTGGGCAGTCTGGGCTAGCTGCGGGCGCGAATGTTGTGACATGTCTCACGCACCCTACACACTGTCCAGCAGGCAGCCGATGTAACGGCAGTGACCCACTGCCCTGCGTTGATGGCTGGCAACCTGCTTCCCTGGACCTCTACTAGCCAGGTGTGGTGACAGCTCAGGTACCATGGTTTAAGAGCAGACTGCGCTGATGCACAGTCAAACTGTGGTCCATGAACAGCAGTCTGGATGCCGCCCAAGCGTCACAGCCCCATGGTGATATAACTGCAGCACTAACAGAAGTGACTTTAGTGTAAAATGATTAGGTATTTATACGTTTCCAAGACGCGCTTGCTTGGGGTTTGCTATGCCCTCTGGCTCGTATACTAAAGATTTTGGTGGCCACCAGTGTGGAAAAGCTTCCACCCTCCTCCACTTATGTACAGCTGTGTCAACTGTTTCTACTCCTCGCCAGGCCAGTTCGCTTAACAACATTGTAATGGCTGTGTTATATTTTGAAAGGCATAACTCCCCCACTTGCTTGCGGTGGCCGCTACTGCATACCACTTCCTACTTTGTGCGTTTCTGACCAAATATTGTCAGTGTGGTATATTACCCTCCTCTTTGACAAGGCCCAGTCCCTCAGGTCGCCTTAAACTACATTACCTGCATGCAAACTAGAGTGACAAGTACCCTGAGGTTTGGTCCAGTTGGCTTTAATCTGCTCTTAACTCAAGACTGCTCTTACCACTACATTTCCTTACGCTTATACTAAGCTCCATTAGTTCCTTTTTAGCTTACCTTAACTGACAGCTACAGTTCTCACTACTGCCTCTTAGGCTCTGGGAGTCCAATCCACTGGGATTTAAATAGTGGTTTGGTCGAAACTTCGTCTTCTGTAGGTGTAAAGAAGGACTACACTTAACAGAGTAAGTGACGCTGCAGCTCCTGGTATGACAATGGTCAAGATCGTTTCTCTCTGGTACTGGTTCTCCCTGTACTGATCCGCATGCTGAATCATCGTCTTCGTGGAGATTCGCCCCTCCTACTTGTTAAAGAGTTTGTCTATGGACTGAATTAACTTGGGTCCCCTAGTGTCGTTCAACATACACAGGCGTCCAAAATTAAAGTAACAAACGGAAATTTTGCAAGGTTGTGTTTATTTTGTCACAAAACAGTATAAACAGGCGACAGTAAATAGAAACAATGTAAAGAATACAGGACGTAAAGAACCGCAATATGCATAATGGTAGACGAAAATGTCCTTCGTTTTTTTCCAACTTAACAGATATGCACGCACATTCTGACAACTGGTTAATGTGTTCAGTATGGGACGTGACCTCCTCTGGCAACAATACAGGCCTGACAATGATGGGGCATGCTGTGAATGATATCGTCGATCTCATGTTGAGGCAATAAAGCCCATTCATCCTGGAGAGCTGCTTGCAAGTCTTGGAGAGTGGTTGGTGGATGCTGACATGATGCAATCTCCAGAATGAGATCATTCTGGAAACATCCCCCAGGCTGTGGCTAAGCCATGTCTCCGCAATATCCTTTCTTTCAGGAGTGCTAGTTCTGCAAGGTTCGCAGGAGAGCTTCTGTTAAGTTTGGAAGGTAGGAGACGAGGTACTGGCAGAAGTGAAGCTGTGAGGACGGGGCGTGAGTCGTGCTTGGGTAGCTCTGTTGGTAGAGCACTTGCCCACGAAAGGCAAAGGTCCCGAGTTCGAGTCTCGGTCCGGCACACAGTTTTAATCTGCCAGGAAGTTTCATGATGCAATCTGTCTCCCTAGTGCATCCGAGACACGCTCTAAGGGATTCAAATCGGGAGAGCGAACAGGTCACACCATGCATGCAATATCTTCGTTTTCCAATAAAACACCAACCACTCTTGCTCTATGAGATCGATCGTTATCGTCCATCAGTACCAAATCAGGACCCGCTCCACCTCGCCACAACTGCTCATGAGGTGCCAAGATTTCGTCACGATACCTGACAGCAGTTAAACCTTGCCGATTCACCGATACAATTTCATGAGGAGGTGCTCATGTGATCACCATAATCGTTGCCCACAACATTAGGGATCCTCCTCGATATTGCTCTCTTTCCATAATGTTTGGGTTCCAAAATCGTGTTCTACGTTCCCTCCAGATGCGAATACGTCGAGAAACTCTCCAGACAAAATCGGAACTGATCTGTGAAAAGAACATTGGTCAGTTTGTGACTGTCCTTCTTCCATTCTTATGGTCCTCCACCACGGAGAGTCTAGTAGGCGTCTCTCCGTTGGTGGCTATATACACAGCGACTGTGGATGTTGGACTACCCGGCAAACACTACCCCGTCTGATAGGTGCCCTGACGTCATTGTTCATGTGGTTGTCCGTTAACCAGAATGCCACTTTCCGTGCAGAAAACGATTGTACGGACATCTGTTGACAGTTTGTATGATTATATTGTGAATTAGACACAGGACAGGGGAATAGGGATTCGTTGCTTTAATTTTGGACACCAGTGTAAATGTGCTGTTGGTAATACTTCCATTGGTTCCTCTGACCAATACAACTGACGCTGTGAATTGTTCAGGTGGGTTATTCCTCAAATTATGGCAGGTAGACAGAAAGTAGGTGCCACTGTTTACCATGATGTCTCATTTCTTAGCAATCCACTTCCATCTAGCTCCACCCTTTTTGCTGCCATGAGTTTCACCTGTTGATAGCAACTGGCGACTTCTAGCACTTTATCGAAGGTCTAGCACAACCAATGTTCCTCAACCTGTCAAAAGTACAACTCAGGCCGAATCTCCTCTTTCTTGCAATTCTTTTCCGTTTTCTGGCTCAGAACTAACTCCACTGTGTAGGAGTTTTGGCCCTCTCTCACTACCCTATTTGGACAAACCGTAACTTCATCACTGTAACACTTCTTTAACTCCGTTTCTTCCTTTTTCACGTGCCTGCTCTTGTTTTCTGCAATTATTAAGAACCTATGCAGCGTTACACTGACAAATTTCCTCTGCATCCCCCACTTGACAGGATTTGTGTGGACTATGTAACACTGGTTCCTTGCCAGCTTCCCCGCTACTGGAAAGGAAGCAGAAATGTACACCTTTACTCTATCGGTCCTTGCTTCCACTGTGGCTGGGTTAAAATAGAAAGACAAGTTTTTATGGCTACGATCAGAGACCAAATTTAATTCAGGAGGTAGTTCTTTTTCCACGTTCTGTAGTCCCCCAGGTACTGATCTGGTGAACAAGAATTTTATTTCCAGTAGTCCTCGCATAGGTTGTTGCATAGCTAACTACAATTCCAATACCTCTCCGCATGCTTCCCACTCACTGTTCTCCAACAACTGCAACTACTTTGTTACCACTACTCCCCTATCCAGTATTTCTACTTTGGCTTGTAGCTTCTCAATGTTATGGTTCGCTGATTCTTCCACAGTTTTCGCGTAGTTCACTACTTCCCTAGTCATCTGGCGTAATAACAGAGTATTTTGTAAAACATCTTTCACCAAACGAGCAGTTTGCATTGTGTGTTACTCACTTGCGGCCTTGTTTTCTTTTCCGATTACTTTATTACTTTCACCGTCTCATTCATCTCCCGATGTCCTCCACGTTAGCTGTCCCAAACACAGTTTTCATAAGTCGACCCCTGAGTCAATCCAACCTCTCCTTCTCCTTGTATGTGGTATAATCCCCACAACCTGTGTAATTTAATGCGTTCCGCTGGTCAGCCACCTATTGCGGCGTTCTAGCTGAATGGTACACTGCTCCTTCTTGCTTTTCTAGAGCCATGGTATTAGCCCAGCGCCCTCTGTTCCATATTTCCCTTATAACTCTCTCAAACTCTTTAACAGTTTCTCCAGTCTTACCCTACTTGGTCATTATCATGTCGAATTACGATAGCATCTAACGATTATATGCACCATACAATCCTGTATTCGTGTGCTGCATCGAGTTGTACACTGAGACCACACTTCTTAAATAAACATCACAATTAGTATGGTGTATGCCCACACTGTATCCTAGCATCTTTTCTATAGTTCTATGGACTCTTTGCGTTCTTCCATTAGCCTGAGAATGTAAAGGACTTGTTCTCAGTTTTCTTCACACACTACAGTTTATACAATTCCTTGAACTAGCCCAGTATAAAGTTGGCTCCCTCATCTATTACTATCATTGCAGGTGCCCCAAACTTCATTATTCAATTGTTTGCTAGCTCTTATGCCACTGTCGCTGCCTGCTGGATGGGGATTGCTACCATTTCCACATATCTCGAAATCAGTTGTGTAATTCTGAGTAAATGTTTACTATGTGCATGTGTTTTGTTAAAGGGACCTAGGACATAACTCCCGAGCTAATGCTTCAGGTAACCTCATCAGTGGCACTCTTGTCCAACACAGATCCACTCTCTGTGCAGATTGTATGCAATTCCGCAAATATTGGTCCACATCCACGTTCCTATTGCTCCACTAGTAACTCTCCGCTACTTTCTTGTTGGTAGACCCACTTCTCCCATACTCTGTAGCTCAGCTTTGCTGGCACCACCACTCACGGACCCAACTTAGTTTTTCTTCAGAGCAATCCATCCTATACACAAAATTGCGATTGCTCATTAAACTGCTCACATTAATCATCCATCTTCTGTGCTGTCTGCCATTCCTTAAGCTCATTACCTACTATTTGTAGTACCACTACTCACCAACTCAACCCATCCACGTTGTTGTGTTTCTTTCCAGGTCTGTACATGGCTTCAAAATCAAATTCATTCAATTGTACTGCCCATTATATCAATCTACAAGGTATATCCTTCAACATCAGCAATAATTCCAATGCTGAATGAACCGTTATCACTCAAATCTTTCTGATATAGAGATAACACTTGACGTAATTGATTCCATAGGTAAGGACCAACATTTATTTTTTCATCATGGAGTAATGCTTCTTCACTGAGTTCATTTGCCTTGATACGAAGAAGCCAGCAGGACCTGTTTATGGCTAGAAAGAGAAATACTGAAGATTCGCCATCGGCACAAGAAACGCCAACAGCATTTTCCACCACCTACAAGAACTTCGACAGTTTCTTCAATGCGAGAATGTTGACGTTTGCTTTGAATCTGAAACCCATCTGAAGCCTGGACTTCGAGTGAATGTTACCAAGTACAGCTGTTACCACAGTGACTGACTGACAGAGGCAGAGCAGGAATTTACATATTCAAGTTGCTGCAGCATTACCAAGCCCCCACTCCACCACTGCAACACATGGTGGCAACTAATGTCGCTGTCCAAATGAGTCAAGGCGCAGTCACATCTGTAGCAGTGCATTGCCCACCAAGAGGACATCTGACACCAGGAGATGCACAGAACCTGCTGCAGATACACACCCAATGTATTATATCTACGACTTTAAATCGCAAACACGCCCACTTGGAACTTGAGGACAACTACAAGAAGTGGCCACACACTCCTCAGTGAAGTAGAATGAGCACATGCCCAAATGCACAGCCCAGAAGAACCAACAAATTACTCAACAACAGAGGCACACCATACGTCCTTGACATTGGTGTTATCAAGGGCATCCCAGGTTTTGTGTGAATGGAAGTGGTGTATGACATCTCTTGTCATCACAGAGGTGTTCTCAATGGCAGTGCAACCAAACTCCAATTCAAGATCCCACAACACGCAAAAACAAATTAGGACACATATCGCCGACTGGTGAGGTAGCAGCCTGATGGAAACCCCAATCAATGAAATTACTGGCGCTGGCGAAGCTGCTGATTACATCACTTCACCAACCAACTGCAGCATCACAACTTCCGTGCCACAAAGCAAACAGCTTGTAATAGGAAAAAGACCAGAATCACTACCATCTGAGATCCTGTAGATAATCTGAGCTGAGAACTGCCTACTCAAGGACTGGTGCACAACCAGGAAATGCAAGTACAAGACACGGGTTAATCAGCTACAGTAATAAATCAAGGCAGCCCTAATCATCCACAGGAAGGCCAGATGGACAGATGAGTTGGCATCGCTTGAATCTACACTACTGGCCGTTAAAATTGCTACACCAAGAAGAAATGCAGATGATAAACGGGTATTCATTGGACAAATATATTATATTACAACTGACATGTGATTACATTTTCGCACAATTTGGGTGCATAGATCCTGGGAAACCAGTGCCCAGAACAACCGCCACTGGCCGCAATAACCGCCTTGATACGCCTGGGCATTGAGTCAGACAGAGCTTGGACGGCGTGTACAGGTACAGCTGCCCATACAACTTCAACACGATACCACAGTTCATCAAGAGTAGTGACTGGCGTATTGTGACAAACCAGTTGCTCGTCCACCATTCACCAGACGTTTTCAATTGGTGAGAGATCTGGAGAATGAACTGGCCACGGCAGCAGTCGAACATTTTCTGTATCCAGAAAGGCCCGTACAGGACCTGCAACATGCGGTCGTGCATTATCCTGCTGAAATGTAGGGTTTCACAGGGATCGAATGAAGGGTAGAGCCACGGGTCGTAACACATCTGAAATGTAACTTCCACTGTTTAAAGTGCCGTCAATGCGAACAAGAGGTGACTGAAACGTGTAACCAATGGCACCCCATACCATCACGCTGGGTGATACGCCAGAATGGCGATGACGAATACACGCTTCCAATGTGCGTTCACCACGATGTCGTCAAACACAGATGCGACCATCATGATGCTGTAAACAGAACCTGGATTCATCCGAAAAAATGACGTTTTGCCATTCGTGCACCCAGGTTCGTCGTTGAGTACACCATCGCAGGCGCTCCTGTCTGTGATGTAGCGTCAAGGGTAACCGCAGCCATGGTCTCCGAACTGATAGTCCATGCTGCTGCAAACGTCGTCGAACTGTTCATGCAAATGGTTGTTGTCTTGCAAACGTCCCCATCTGTTGACTCAGGGATCGAGACGTGGCTGCACGATCCGTTACAGCCATGCGGATAAGATGCCTGTCATCTCGATTGTTAGTGAAACGAGGCCGTTGGGATCCAGTACGGTGTTCCGTATTACACTCTGAACCCACCGATTCCATGTTCTGCTAACAGTCATTGGATCTCGACCAACGAGAGCAGCAGTGTCGCGATACGATAAACCGCAATCGCGATAGGCTACAATCCGACCTTTATCAAAGTCGGAAACGTAATGGTACGCATTTCTCCTCCTTACACGAGGCATCACAACAACGTTTCACCAAGCAACGTCGGTCAACTTCTGTTTGTGTATGAGAAATCGTTTGGAAACTTTCCGCATGTCAGCACGTTGTAGGTTTCGCCACCGGCGCCAACCTTGTGTGAATGCTCTGAAAAGCTAATCGTTTGCATATCACAGCATCTTCTTCCTGTCGGTTAAATTTCGCGTCAGTAGCACGTCATCTTCGTGGTGTAGGAATTTTAATGGCCGGTAGTGTAATTCCTCTACTTGGCACGCCATGTGGCTTTTCACGAATATACCTGCGCTGGTTCCACAGGTCACCAGCAGGAGAAACTTTCATGGCTGCAGAAAAAATGAATATGCTTGCGAATGTGTCTGCGGAAAAAATTTAGACCAATGGAAGAGATCATCAACCCAGTGCGCATTCAGCTCATGGGGAACTGGCTCAGTGTGCATCTGTTGGCTGAGGAGGAAACAATTCAGATGATGCCAACGTCATCTCATAAGAAAATCACCAGTGTAACAAACTTTTGCCTAAGAAGAAAATGCCTGGACACGACGAAGTTACAGCAAAGAAGCTTAAGGAATTTCCACAAGAAGCCATTTAGTACACAATAATGCCATTTAACAACATCATATGGCAGAAAAAATATCTACATTTTTGGAAGTTTGCAGTGATGGTCGCAGTACCCAAACTGGACAGGAACGGAGCTGACTCCAGAAGCTGTAGGCCGATTAGTGTAGTATGAAGTTTAAGCAAGGTTTATGAATGGCTCCTCCTGAAGAGACTTCAACTGCCACTGGTCAGAGAAGTTCTTCTGTTCACTGAACAATTTGGTTTCTGGACAGGACATTGCATCCCACATCAACGAGTTTTGAAGAGGCCATGCTAGGTTTAAAAAACAGGGAATATTGCAAAATGCTCCTGTCTGACGTGTCCAGAGCTTTTGAAACAGTGCTTACACAATGAGCTTATCAACATCTCCTATAGTCAGCAGATACGTCTATATCATTGACACACAGCTCACTATCAGACATTGATGGCCGCAAGTGATCCAGCGAAGACCTCAGAATACCTGCAGTGACCTAGAGCTGTGGGTAACAGACTGGCTTATGCACTTCAATGTAGCTAAGAGTCAGGCGCTAATCCTCACCAAGAGACATCTAGCAACCATAGGGAATGTTATGCCCTTTGGTGTACCAATTCAGTGTATGAACACAGCCCAATAGTTTGGTGTCACATCTGGCCATAAGTTCACATGGAGGCAACTCACTAATGATGTACACAAAAAGACCATTGCAGCACTGGGAGCACTATACCCATGCCACAATGAGAAGTCACCTGTTTCCACTGAATGCGGCCTGCAAGTATTTTGCACATATATTCTTCCATTAATGTATTATGCCTGCCCAATCTGGAGAGTTAAACCGTAAGTTTCAGCAACAGCAAAACAAGACAATCTAAAGAGTTTATCATGTGCCTTGGAACTTCCCCTCCTGCTATCTGCACGAGGCAACAGAACAAAAACTTGTGCCGAATGGGTATCAAGAGCACACCAACAAACTCTACGGCAAGGTGTGAAGCTCGATTATTTCCACCCCTGAGACGACACCAATGTGAATATAGTTTAATAAAAATATCTCATACGCAGCAGGCAGTAACCTCCAGTAATATCCTGTTCCTGTCCCATAGAGTAGAAAACTATATGACCTTATACAGCAGATATAACTCTAGACCAAAGATGCTGAGCTGCCATGTTCATGATCTCCCACTGCATATAGCGACAATGATACTGACGTTAGTTGACGATACAAGACTCATCAAGTCACTGGTGGCTAGTTCCATTCACGAGTCAAATCATATAATCAATGATGGTGCTCATAGCAAGCAACAATGCTCTTTATTGCTTCTGCAAAAATAATTCTAATGAAGTTACAAATGATTTTAGAATTGCACATTTTAATTGACACTGGTATGTTTCCATTTGATTCACAATGTTTTATGTTATCATCTAATTCACAAAATTTCGTGTTTTAAAACATTGACTAGCTGGCCCTTGTGGCCAAGCGGTTCTAGGCACTTCAGTCCGGAACCGCACTGCTGCTACGGTCGCAAGTTCGAATCCTGCCTCGGGCATGGATGTGTGTGGTGTCCTTAGGTTAGTTAGGTTTCGGTAGTTCTAAGTCTAGGGGACTGATGACCTCAGATGTTAAGTCCCATAGTACTCAGAGCCATTTTTTTAAAACATTCACTACGTTTACATACGACATATCTTCCGAAAAGCGAAAACCGAATTTCGGAAGCCGTTTGTTGTTGTCATGTTTACACGTTTAGGTCTAAAGCGGATTTGCTAGCCCATTAAAACATGGGCGTCTGGAAAACAGCTGTTCCAGTTTCATATTTGGTCACCACAATTGTTATTTCTCTTCACTTATAAGAATTAGAGGTAGACAGTTTCATGCTCAATCTAATATTTCTGTTTCTCCTTCACTGCACAATAAGTCACACAGAGAAGACCATCAGCGGAAAAGAGAGGAATGCATCAGCCCCTAACGGCCACTACTGAAAACCAGTACCTAGAAAACCAGTACCAGATTTTCGGAATCGATTTAGAACTGTTTACATGGCCAACCAGAAACGGTATTTCGAAATCGATTACGAAATCCTGTTTTGGGAGCCCCATGTGAACATATGTAGGTGCATCCATTTGCAGATCTGCGCAAATGCCTGTGCATGCAGTATATCTCTGTAAGTATGGTACAGTTTGTTCACACGACACTATTTCCAATCAACTACTCGCCCACCATCTATTGGTGTAGAAAAGAAATTTCAGTGGAAAGCGACTACACTCGTGCACAGTAACCTCAAAGTTTATCTCATTTATTCAGAAATGGAGGAAATTTTACTACCATTTGTGTTCGCAACAGGTATTACAGAAAATAAGAAGCAAACATAATGCCAGAAACAGAAAGACAGATCAAAATGTTCTACACAGTGGGTGCCTAAGCAAAGGCAGTTTTCTCACATAAATTTGCTTCTCGAGTTGCTGGGCGAACTCGACGACTGCTGTAATTATTTGAGGTTGGATTTAGAAATGTATAATTATCTTTTGACGCTCATAACTCCTAGATTAATACGGAAAAACTTATATGAGGAGAGAAATTTCTCCACATGAGCGACTGATGGTGACGTTAAGATTCCTGGCAATAGGAGCTACAAGGATCTAGAATTTGCCACTGCAGTTTCGAAACAAGCATATTGTGAAATCGTACCCATCATATGTGAGATATTTACTCTGTCCTGAAGAATGGTTTCACGAAGGCAAGTAAAGTACAATATGGAACCCAATTCTGACAGGATACAGATAATATTTTTTAATGATTTTATTAGAAGTTATATATTTGCCAACGAGCTAGAGTTGAATTTTGTTGCTAAGTCGAGATTTTCGATTCCCTACCTGAAGTCTACTAGCAACTTTTGCACCAGAATATAAAATTCCATTTTGAACTCTAGATAGTGATTCATTGTGTATCTTGGAAGTTTTACTTGTAGAGTTATGGTAGTGAATTCTACAGTTTACCTCTGAAACACTCTCGTTTTGAGCCACACGTCATATTAGGAAGCAAAAGAAGTGAAGAAGTAATAATATCTATGTCCCTGAAGGCACTTCCCTTATCAGCTTAACACAATATTCTGACTGCTCTCTTCTTCAGAACAAATAGGGCCCACTTTATTTTTGCTACACTGGCACAACTCACATTAGATTATGGCATAGAACAGTACTGAGTGAAAGTATGCTAGCAGTTCCCTGGCACCAGATCGAATAGACTCTGTTACTTTTCTGAGCTCTTTGCGGTAAACAGTCGGCAACGATTTTCTTTTTTAATTTAGTAACCTGTTTGCCGTAGGCTCAGCCGTTCGTAAATATTCTGTTAAAGAGTTATATGCAACTGCCTTCTTATCCCTATCACTGTATTCCCGGCTTTTAATTTTTCACAAACATGTTTGACTCCTATAAATTTAAGTAAATCCGGCAAACAGTTATACCCAACACTGATGTGTACTTGAATTTTTTAAAATTCACGTTGCACACACGAATGAGAAATACCTGACTGGACAAACAGCTGACTCAGACTCATTTCAGCGTCGGATTTTAGGCGATATCCTGTCCATACGCTCCAGCCTGTCTGCGCTGATGTAAGTTGAAGCCACAGGTATGAGCAATTTTTCTCCAACCTCCAACTCGAACCTCTAGGTTTGCGCAAAACCCACATTTGCGCAAAGGTTGTTCTCACAGGGCACGATCTATCTGCGCAGATAGATCGTTGCGTGTCTCCGGACCTAATTGTGAAGCACGAGAGGAAAGTAACGGTACTTTGCCAATGACGTTTGAGGATTTTGTTTGTGGTAGCACTGTGAATTGAAGTTGTCTGCACTCTGCACAGTGGCTATCAGGTGGTAGTGTGCGAAGTGAATTGCGGCAGTCGAATAATTTGTTATACAGTTTAGCTTCATGGGCTCTTCTTCAAGATATTCAACGCCCGCGCAAATGCGGTTTGTAGTGCAGTGGTTTAGTGAGTGGAGTGAAATGCAGAGAAATGATTTCTTACTGGAGTTGGCCCAAAAAATAATCCCTAACGGTTATGTTAATGGTTTGGTAGCTGGTATGGATGGTGTTGCCGTGAAGGAAGATCGCCCACCCTCTCTGTTTCAGTGCCGGATCAAGCTGTTTAGGGAATGGGCAGATAATTGGAACGAATCTGAAAAACAGGAAGTTCTGTCGAAGATTAAAGCTTTGGATGCCAATTTTGCATCAAAATTTGACGAAGAATTGCAGTCGGTTTCACAATCTAGTGAACAACCAAGCCAACCAGTTGCGGAAGGCGGAGAAACTTTGTAAAAAGGGAAAAAGTAATATTCGCATTAATGTGGGGTGTAGGTCTGTTCGATCTGATAAAAATTTAAGTGCATTGCAAATTATAGTAAACACAGGAAACATACTCAAGTTTCTGGTGACTTGAAGTCATTAGGGTTTATGGTTCACTAAGTCTGTATCAAATGAAATGTCTTAGAAATGTTTAAAGGGCATGTCTTCTCGTTACTAGTAGAGATTGTACTTTCGATACATATTAGGTCAGTATTAGTATTATATATAGGCCTAGTAGTAAATGACTTGAACTTCGTATTTACCTGTTCCTTTTGGGTTTGGTCCTGTGTTATTGCGGTTAAAAATGCAGAAAATAGTATACAGAATTAAGATATAGAATTTAATATATTTCATTTTTTCTGCTAAATACAGATGAGCATACATTTTGTTTGGTACGCCATCAGTTCAGTTGATAGCGGATTTTACTTGCTAATAAGGCCTATAGGCTGTGCTAATGCACGGGTACAACCCAGAATCTACGTAATTTCACGTTGTTTGACAGTGTGTTGAAGCAGATGCAACATTATAACCTTCTTGGTGAGCACTGTTGCTACTGTGTGTTCCAAAAAAAAAAAGTTATGTATGTAAAATAGTACTACAGCCAGTTTTCTTCCATTTGTTTGTTACTTAAGACCATAGTGGTTGGTTCTGTATACAGAGCTGCCTGCGGCAAGTGAAATATTTGCAGTTGATGTAATTTATTTGGGTAATGCTTTTATCCACATATATTTCAACAACACATTTTTTTCCATAAAAGTGCTGCCAGGGACAGGTTACTGAAGTAACTTTTTTTTTCCAAAATTGTGCCTGAATCCCTGAAGATAAGATCTGGAATTTACTGTTCTGTTTTTTACCTCGTTCATAACCTAGCTATAACTAGCGAATATTTGATTTTCCACCAGAAATTTACAGTTTTTGTCAATAGTAAGGAGAAAGTGATTTTTGTCTGTATGAGAACTTTGTTTTGAAGTTCACAGTTTCATTCAAAAGTTGGGAGTTAATACTTGGTTTCTTTTTTGTATTGTTCATGTGTTGTAAGCTACAGGAAATTGCTTTGTGGACACATGACATTGTCATGTAATTTGTTAATTGGCAGCTTGTAAGTAACTCAGGACATGTTTTGCACTTATGTTAGTTAACACATTAGACATGGAATGTGTTGAAATTCAGTTTCATAAAGTTTGCAGCTCTTGAATATTTTAAAAAAATTTCGCTGTTAATGTGTTAAATGGCAGTCCTTGTTCTTGGGATGCACTTCATTTGTGGTAACTGAGAGGTGTATGTGACTGATCGGGACTAGTGTAGCAGGGGATACAACCCGTCGGCTTTGGACAATGACGTCACAAGTCGCCAAACGAGAAGCGATTCTTCTTAGTGTTGTAGCTCCCTTCAGTAGCTGATAAGAGTTTTTTGGCTTTTTTTTAAAAAAATCTCACGATATAGAATAAACAGATCCACTTTATTAAGCAATCAGTAAAAAAACGAAACTGAAACATAACAGCAAAAGCGAAAATGGTTAACTGCTCTCTGGCGACTTGTGACGTCATTGTCCAAAGCCGACGGGTTGTATCCCCTGCTACACTAGACCCGACTGATCAGTGCTCTGACAGAATTGGAAAAGAAAATCAGTTGCAGTTGTGAGATAGCCACACCAAACTATAGCTGACGACTTCATAATTGCTGTTTATGGCCATAACTGTTTCTCATAAATTATTTTTAATGATGAGATTGTGGAAGATAAGTGTACCGATGTCATGAACTATGATTTGATGTCAGTGCTTTGTTGTTACTGCTTGATTTACTAGAAAATTTTACCTGATGTGTAGTTCACAGAAAAAGTCAAAACAGTTCTAAGAACGATACCTTCAGTCAACATTTGTCTTAGTGTCTAACGTTTATTTACTTTTTTTCATCGGGCTATGTGAGGGGATGGGGTTGGCTTTGTGTATCAGTGGCATTACCAGTCCCAGTATTACACCCAAATAGAGCTTCTGTATCAGCCCAAGTTTCAGTATCTGATTTTGCCATCATTTGTGTTATATTTCAATGTGGTAATAATGTTCCTTTATTCTTCTCAGGACGTGGCATTTTCTAATTTTTAGGGACACTTCTTTTCAAGATGTGTATTGTTTTTGGTAAAAATCTCCCTTGCATTTGAGTATGGTTTGGCTAAACAAACCCCTTCATTACTCAGTTCCTTTGAAAATCATCACTCCATTTACTTTGTATTAAAGATCCTGACAAATGAACAGCACTAAAAATTGTTGTAAGAACATTTTGTAAGGCATAGGTCTCACTTTCTAATAATTCCTTCTGTGAGCCTTAAATTTTCTCATCCTTCCCTGACAAATTTAAGTGGCTATTTCAGGTTATATGGCTGCAAATGTCAATGTGCTTACTTGAAAGACCCATGTCTTGAGGTGTCAGGTCCTATGATCTTTTAATCTGTCCATGTGCATTGCATATTTGCTTATGCCGAGAGTAAGCTGCTAGTATTTGCACCAATCATTGTTTTTCTCATGAGGCGACTCCCTCTTAGCAGCAAAGTATTTTCAGAAGTGTTTTCAAATTCTGTGACCTGTTTTCCTGCGTCTTAAGTATTTTTTGTGTAGCTATCCTCATCTTCGCAACAGGAATGCAGTATATGATATTGTAGCTGTTTTCATTATTATTCTTACTCAAAGTCTGTTTTGACAATAAGCATGTTGCAGTAAGTGACAAGCTTTATAGTTTAGCAACTGACAGAATTAGTTACTCATAATTAAGACATCCAGGATTTTGTTTTGCAGTTGAAGTGCATTGTATAACCCCTTCATATTTAGTGCTCAGATACTCCATAAACTATGGGTGAGTAAACCAATCTTAATTACTGGGTTTTGTAGTGTTTATTTCCATCTTTTTATAGGCATGTCAGATTATCTTCATAGTTTATATTCTCATCGTGGTATGTGCAGATTCTGTTATTGTAGGTGTCTCTACTTATTGTTTTTGGAAAGTTTCTTTCTTTTTCCCTGATAGTTCCACCTGTCCTTAAGTTAGGATATGTACCTGCAATGTGATATTGGTTAGTCCTCCATCCTTAATTTCTATTGTATTCTTTGATTTCATTGGTAATACCATTCATTATGGTTGTAAACTCGTAGAAGTAATATTTATTTTCATTTTCATGCACATCTGTTTTATGATACTGCAGTATAGAATACAGCCACCTGAATGATGCATAGCCACCAACTAATGGTTATTACCCGACATTTCACTGGGATAATGTAAACATCTGTAATAAGCTGGCTTCCATGTTAGTTACAACAGAAAGTAACACTTTTAAACTGTGCATACCATCTGTAATAATTTTTTTTGTAGGTCTTTAACATTTTTTTTAGAGTGAAGATATATTTTTCATACTTCCGGTTTCTGTCAAAATGTCGTTTAATGATTCTGTGCCCATAACTTCTTGGATGCGGGTTTTGTAGCTATTTCAGTGGTGATTGTTTAATGCAGTACTGTCAAAGCAGGATTGGAATATTGTATTTCATTTTTAAAGGCCTGTTAGCACCAATTTGTTGTAGCTGAGTAGTATAAAAACATAAGTTTTAGTGTGACAATAAGCATTTTTACACATTCCAGTTCTTATTTTTTATGTTAATGCAAAGCACTGATTATTTTAGGGATGTAAATTGTAAAATTATTTTGTAGTGTGTGTGTGTGTGTGTGTGTGTGTGTGTGTGTGTGTGTGTGTGTGTGTGTGTGTGTGTGTGTACGCTTCACAATATTAATATCAATGGGCAATTTTGTGAATTTTGAGCATGAAATTGAAACTGAATAATTTTTAAAGATAATATTGAAATATACAATTGTGGTAACAAGGATGCAATATGTACCTTATATATTGTTGGTAACTGTGCTTGTTGCATTTTGAGATATATATTTTTATCAAAATGTTGTATATTTTTTGTGGTCACATTATTTTTTTAATTAATAAAATAATATTTTTCAAACATTCTGTGCTTTGCCTCCAGAAACCTTGACTGAAGTGATATTGCAACTGTGGAAATGCAGATGACATGGTAAATGTTTGGTTGAGTCTACTGAAAATATTTCTCCTGACACATGTCTAAATTATATTTTGAACAGTCTTGGAACTAAGCATTTTACTTAGCAATATGTGGGTATAGTTTACAGAAAATAAAAATTGCTGAGAACAATGTTTGAGCAGAGAATGGTTGCAAAATTCTGTTTCCCACTATGTCAAAGCTTATTGCATTATTCTGAGACGGCCCTTATACTTACGGCAGAACGACATCTTTAGCAAGCCATTCCACCCTTGTAACTGAGCAATCTGAGTGTACTCAAAGCTTCAACTTGCAACTGACTGCACTCTCTTTCTTCCTAATGTATTGGGAAATGTTAGGTGCTACATGTATTTTTGCGGATAATAGTTAAGTGGAAGCAGAGTTGCGTGCAGTTGCAGATCTGTTTATGTATTCATCCATCTTCAAGCATTTACATGTAATTAATGTCATCAGATAAAATGGTAAGACACAAAACAGCCAGAAACATGTAGAATCCATGCTGATCAGCTACAGTGGTAAATACCTCATTTGTGGATATCTACTGCTTGACAGTGTCCCTAGATGCTGGATTATTTTTATGAAACCATTGTATTTCATGTGAGAATTTTTACTTATATCACAATTTCATTATTGTTTGATGATGCTGTTCTTAAGAATGATATTGAGAGATTTAAAAGAATGACACACATTTATTTAAACACACAACTTTTTTCATTGCTGAGGTCAAATGTAACAGTATTTATGAATATAGAGAAAATCAATAAAAAACCCTTGAGTATGTCCAGAATGAGTCATAACTTGCACAGTGTTGAAGATTCCCTTTTTTTTTTTTGAACTGCACCAATTACAGAAAAAGTTAGGGATTTAACAGAAACTGCTCTCAACTTTAAATTAGGAATTTATTTGCCATAGGATTGGTTTTTATATTTCATACATTTTGTCAGTTTAATACAAAAGAAGAAAAGGTCGTATACAAATATGGCTATATACATTTTTCATGAGAAGGGGACAACTGGGTGGTTGTGGCCAGAATTTGCCTGTACTGGTGTAGTAGCAAAATGTAAAACGGACCGAATTCAGCTTTGTTCGAATAGAGTGAACTATATTGCGGCCTTTGTTGATGAATTAAATAAGAAACTGTAAATTTGTTTGACATAAGTTATCATCTTCAATCCAAAGACTGGTTTGACACAGCTCTCCATGCTACTTTACCCTGTGGAAGCCTCTTCATCTCAGAATGACTACAACAACCTTCATCCTTCTGTATCTGCTTAGTATATTCAACTCTTGGTCTCCCTCTATGAATTTTACCATCCACACTTCCCTCCAATATTAAATTGGTGATCCCTTGATGCCTCAGAATGTGCACAACCAACCGATCTCTTCTTCTAGTCAAGTTGTGCCACAAATTCCTCTTCTCCCCAATTCTATTCAGTACCTCCTCATTAGTTACGTGATTTACCCATCCAATCTTCAGCATTCTTGTGTAGCACCACATTTCAAAAGCTTCTATTCTCTTCTTGTCTAAACTGTTTATCTTCCATGTTTCACTTCCATACAAGGCTACACTCCATACAAATAATTTCAGAAAAGATGTCCCGACTCTCGAATCTGAATCTGTGTTCGGTGTTAACAAATTTCTCTTCTTCATAAATGCTTATCTTGCCATCGCCAGTCTGCATTTTATATTCTCTCTACTTCCACCATCATCAATTATTTTACTGCCCAAATAGCAAAACTTTTAAAGTAGTAGTCCCTCAGAATCACCATATTTAGTTTCACTACATTACATTATCCTCATTTTGCTTTTCTTGATGTTCATCTTATATCTTTCGTTCAAGATACTGTCCATTCCATTCAACTATTCTTCCAAGCCCACTGCTGTCTCTGATAGTATTACAATGACATTGGCAAACCTCAAAGTCTTTGTTTGTTCTCCCTGGATTTTGATTCCTACTCCAAATTTTTCTTTTGTTTCTTTTACTGCTTGCTCAATGTACAGATTGAATAACATCGGGCATAGGCTACAACCCTGTCTCACTCCCTTTTCAACCACTGTTTCCCTTTTGTGCCCATCAACGCTTACAACTGTCATCTGGTTTCTGTACAAATTGTAAATAGCCTTTTGCTCCCTGAATTTTACCCCTGCTACCTTCAAAATTTGGTAGAGCGTATTCCAGTCAGCATCATCAAAATCTTTCTCTAAGTCTACAAATGCTATAAATGTAGGTTTGCCTTTCCTCAACTTACCTTCTAAGATGAGTTGTAGGTCGGTATAGCCTCACACGTTTCAATATTTCTATGGAATCCAAACTGATCTTCCCCGAGGTCGGCTTCTACAAATTTTTCCATTCATGTGTAAATAATTCATGTTAGTATTTGCAAGCTTAACTTATTAAACTGATAGTTCAGTTATTTTCCCACATGTCAGCACCTGTTTTCTTTGGGATTGGAATTATTATATTCTTCTTGAAGTCTGAGGGTATTTCGCCTGTCTCATACATCTCGCTCACCAAATGGAAGAGTTTTGCCATGGCTGGCTCTCCCAAGGCTATCAATAGTTCTAATGGAATGTTGTCTACTCCCGGGGCCTTGTTTCAACTTAGGTCTTTCAGTGCTCTGTCAAACTCTTCACGCAGTATCACATTCCCATTTCTTCTTCATCTACATCCTCTTCCATTTCCATAATATTGTCCTCAAGAACATCATCCTTGTATAGACCCTCTGTATTGTCCTTCCCACTTTCTGATTTCCCTTCTTTGCTTAGGACTGGTTTTCCATCTAAGATCTTGATATTCATACAGGTGGTTCTCTTTTCTCCAAAGGTATCTTTAATTTTCCTGTAGACGGCATCAATCTTACCCGTGGTGACATAGACTTCTACATCCTTACATTTGTCGTCTAGCCATTCTTGCTTAGCCATTTTGCACTTCCTGTCAATCGTATTTTTGAGACGTTTGTATACCTTTTCGCCTGATTGATTTACTGCTTTTTTATATTTTCTCCTTTCATCAATTAAATTCAATAGCTCTTGTGTCACCCAAGGATTTCTACTAGTCCACGTCTTTTTACCTACTTCATCCCCTGCTGCCTTGACTATTTCATCTCTCAAAGCTACCCATGCTGCTTCTACTGTATTTCTTTCCTCTTTTCTTGTCAGTCGTTCCCTAATGTTCCCAGTGAAACACTTTACAGACTCTGGTTCTTTCAGTTTATCCATGTCCCATCTCCTTAAAGTCCTACCTTTTTGCAGTTTATTCAGTTTTAATGTACAGTTCATAATGAATAAACTGTCGTCAGAGTCCATATCTGCCCCTGGAAATGCCTTAAAGTTTGAAACTCTGTCCCTAAATCTGTCTTACCATTATATAATGTCTCTGTAACCTTCCGGCGTCTCCAGGCCACTTCCACATATACAACCTTCTTTCATGGTTCTTAAACCAGGTTTTATGATTAAGTTATTCTCTTTGCAAAATTCTACCAGACAGCTTCCTCTTTCATTCCTTGCGCCCCCCCCAAAATTTGTATTCACCTTCTACTTATCCTCTTTTTCCTACTATCAAATTCTTG
Source organism: Schistocerca americana (assembly GCF_021461395.2). Lineage (NCBI taxonomy): Eukaryota > Metazoa > Arthropoda > Insecta > Orthoptera > Acrididae > Schistocerca > Schistocerca americana. The sequence goes on from NC_060130.1 coordinate 303,688,942, forward strand.
CTCCCCATGACTATTAAATTTTCGTCTCCCTTTACTATCCGAATAATTTCTTTTATCTCTTCTTCATCTGTGGACCTAGTCGGTTTGTAAACTTGTAATACTGTTGTAGGCATGGGCTTCGTGTTTTATCTTGGCTACACAAATTACATTCACTATGCTGTTTGTAGTAGTTTATCTGTGTTCCTATTGTTTTATTCATTATTAAACCTACTCCTGCATTACCAATATTTTATTTTGTATGTATAACCTTGTATTCACCTGTCCACCACCATAACTGAGTGGACAGTGTGCAGGCTTGTCATGCTGGGGGCACCTGGGTTTCATTCCTGGCTGGGTTGGAGATTTTTGTCCACTCAGGGAATGGGCGTTTGTGTTGTCATCATCATAATAATCATTTCATCCTCATTGATGTGCAAGTCACTGAAGTGGCGTCACCTCAAAAGACTTGCACCAGGCGATCAGGTATACCCACCGGCAGGTGCTTGCCACACATTTCATACCTGACCAGAGGTCTTGTCCCTCCTGCTACCGAACTTCACTAATTCCCATTATACCTATCCACTTCCCTTTTCAAATTTTCTGTCCTACCTGCCCGATTAAGGTATCTGACATTCCACACTCCGATCTGTAGAATGCCAATTTTGTTTCTGCTGATAACGACGTCCTCCTGAGTAGTCCCTGACTGGAGATCCGAATGTGGAACAATTTTACCTCCAAAATACTTTATACAAGAGTATGCCATCATTATTTAACCGTACAGTAAAGCTGCATGCCCTCAGGAAAGTTTCTCTTTGCTTTCAGCTGTTCGCATTACCAGTACTAGTACAGCAATGCTGTTTTGGTTGATGTTGCAAGGCCAGTTCAGTCAGTTATCCAGACTGTTGCCCCTGCAACTATTAAAAAGGTTGCTGTCCCTTCTCAGGAGCCACACATTTGTCTGGCCTCTCAACATATACCCGTCCACTGTGGATTCAACTACAGTACAGCTATCTGTATCACTGAGGCACAAAAGCCTCCCCACCAACGACAATGTCCATGGTTCATGGGGGGGGTGGGGAGGGACATAACAGTACACTTGTAGATTATTTTGGAAACAAAACACCAGGTGATATTAAAGAATTACACCACAAATTGTTCTGTTTGTGCATTTATTTTATTTGGCAACATCTGTATGTTCAGACTCCCATTTACATCTAATTAGTCATCTTAAAAAAAAAAAAGAAAAAAGAATTATAGTGATGTTGCAGTCTGCGCATAAAGTATGTAATATACTGTGATTAAAATAACTGTGTAATTGACACTTCAGAGAGTCAAGTCGAAAGGACCAGTCAACCACAATTGTTCCCAAGTGTACACTCACCATGTTAGTTTGATAGGTTCAAAGTCTTAACAGGAATGGCAGGTAGTATGTGGTTGGGGAGAGAAGGGACAAATACTTTGGGGTTTTGTTTCATCTGTGATGTCTCCCTAAAAATGTTTTAAAGTAAATAAAGCAAAACTATGACGACTTGTGAAATTAGTTTTGTGGCAAAGATTTTTCTTTCTGTATAAAAATCACTTATTCTGAGACTTTTTGTCCAACTGCAATTTTTATGAAATGATTGCAAAAAATTGGATGTTTTTTCTTCGCTCTCTGAATACTAAATCACCTTTCTTTTTGTTATTGGCCACTGTTATGATGTTCAGAAATTAATCGATCACCCTTAATTTGAAGAGTTCACATGAAAAGTATGTTCACTGGGCACTTAGACATCAGGCCATTTGGTTCATGTTGCAGTCTACAAAACTGGATGATACATCGAAATCATTTTTAAAGCTGGAACTAGACCCATACCTCACTCCACCTGGGAGTAAAACATGAAATATAGCAGTAATACCAAATTGCATTCAAAGCTGGTCTCATTCAGTTCGTTGATTATTTGACATTCCTCTCATTCATACAGAGTTCATCACCTCAGTACCAAAGTATAAATAGCATTAACAGTTCCCAGTGGAGTGTGTCCTGTTTTGAAACTTCCAAGCAGATTAACACTGTGTACTAGACTAGGATGTGAACTCAGAACCTTTACAGTGTACAGTCTCTTGAAGAATGAAAAATTAATTCTGGAAACGATGCCCTAGGCGGTTAAGCCATTTTTGGATCTCACAAACTATGCAACAAATAAGGAGAAAAATGTAAATTGCACTCGTGCTGAGACTGTTGGTTCACTAGGGCCTCCAAAAGGTAAAAAAACAAATACAGACAAGAGCAAAGGGCATACTACGTGTACTATGAGGTTGGTGTTTTTTAGCAGTTAAAACTCTTCCTTTGTTACATGACACACAGCACTTAAGTCTTAAGTAGACAATGGTAGAGTATAGTACTGTCTTGTGTTCTGAGGTTTCAAACTGTAATTAGTTTTCAGTCATTTGTCTGGCTATTGTGAAATGTGAATGAACAGTGGCAGTTGTGCACACAACTGCAAAGTACACCGGCATGTTTCTTGTGTAAGTGGAAGTCCAAAAATGCAAGAGAGGCTTGCTGGCTATGTGAAGAATGTTTTCCCAACGGGCACCCCTCTACCCACAACTTGACCGCAAAGCTGGGGATGTGTTTACGTGACACAGTGTAATGTAGCAGAATGGGATAGTACTAAACAAAGAGTATGATTCCATCATATTGGAGGTTATGATACTATCTCACAATGTTTACGCGGAGTTATATATGTGCAGAAGTTTGAACTGTTGTGACGACACACTGCAGCATTTACGCATCTGCTTAAACAGATGTCAACAGCAGATGACACATCGCACAGTTCTAGATCAGGCTGTGAACAAAGCGTTGAAGTCTGCACCACGGACTTCCTTGCTGTAGCTCGGGGTTTCTCCCAGAAAGGCATGCAATGGAAAGGACTCCCTCACCAGCACTTCCTGTGCTGATGAGTGACTTTCATCTTCATTTAAATGAGAACATTTTTCTGAGTGTTAATTCCAGAGTGTTTTGTATTACAATATTGTGGTGCCTGTGGTGTTAAGAAGAATGATGGAACGTTCCTTCAGACATGCATGCACAAAGGAACAGCCACTGTGGCAACAACTGAAACAGCCACTTTCAAACTGATAAGTCATGTCTTAAATGCAGTGCATAACTACAGGAAAACCTCAGGTTTATTCTTCGACCTAACAAAAGCTATTGATGTGACTGATCACTCTGTGCTCCTGAGAAATCTTGAATGGTATAATGTAAGAGGTGTGCCAAATCAGTGGATTTAATCATACTTGAAATATCACTCTCAGTAATTGAAATTAGTTACATGGAAGGAAATGAACTCCAGGTACACCTTTCAGAACCATGTGAACTAATTCATGGAACTCCACCTGCTGGTGTGGGGGTTAGAATTGGCCTGCAGCATTCCTGTCGGTTGTAAGAGGTGACTAAAAGGAGTCCTACATGTTTCAGCCGTTATGTGATTGCCCCTGTAGGGTTTGACGTCCATACTTCAAAATTTTTTCTGAAGAGTGAACCAATTGGGGAAGGGCACTTTACATGGTGCATCGTGCATTGAGATTTTTAGCCTGGGTGCAGTTTCCACCATCCACTATGCTGTGTCGCTTTCTGCACCGACGACGACCACAGACTTGTTTGCATCTGATGTCTAGCACAGTAGCCAGTCCATTGTGGTGGGGCTGCCATGTACCCTATTGGTTGTAGCACCCTGACCACACAGAGATTGCTCTGCTGATGCCTGCACCGTTAACTCCCCACGTATGCCAAGGAGTAGATACCCATCCCACTGGGGCATCGGGACTCCTGGCAAAGGCCATCCTGCCAGGTGACTCTTGCTGCGGCTGGGTGGTGCCCATGGGGAGGGTCTGTGGTCAGAGTGGTGGGTGGCATCAGGGCAGATGACACACCGTGAAGCGTGGCACATCTTCTCTTGCTGGTGGCCAGCCACCAGCAGTCTCTAAGTGTTCCAGGGCTCAATTTAATGTAAACACGTATGACCCCAAATCATTTCTCTCCCTGGCCACCTCATGGGAGGAACAAAGGTTAATAATGGCAGCGAAGCTTATTCGCTCCGGTACCTAGTAGGTATGAGAGCTGATGGGGAATCCTTTGTGTCCATGAAGCCTCAGTTCTTTGTAGAACATTTAGAGCACAAGTTTGGGGAGGTGGAGGGCTTGTCTAAAATGCAGTTGGGTAAGTCTTGATAAAAAGAGCCTGCTCTGCCCAGTCATGGGCATTACTTACTTGTGACAAGCTGGGGGATGTTTCTGTTACTATCACGCCCCATAAAAGCTTAAATATGGTCCAAGGTATTATCTTCCACAGGAATCTTCTTTTACAGTCCCATGATGAGCTGTGCGCCAACTTAGAGCAATGAGGTGTCCGTTTCGTCCAGCGCATCCACCGTGGTCCATTGTATAATCAGGTTGCCACCTGTGCTTTCATCTTGGCCTTCGAGGGTGACACATTGACCGAGAAAGTGAAGGTGATTGTCTACTGCTGTGATGTCAAGCCATATATCCCTCCCCCCAATGCGGTGCTCTAAGTGTTGGAAGTTCGGCCATATGTCTTCCTGCTGTGCTTCCAGCCTCATATGTCGAGATTGTGGTCGTCCATCGTATCCCAATACTCCATGTGCCCCGCCTCCCATCTGTGTCAACTGTGGAGAGCATCATTCCCCTTGTTCACTGGACTGTAGGATTCTACAGAAGGAAAATAATGGAATACAAGACCCTGGACCAACTGACCTACACTGAGGCTAAAAGGAAATTTGAAAGGCTCCAACCCATATGCATAACAACATCTTACACCGCCGCTATCACTACTGTTACAGCCCCATCTGTTGCAGCAATTCCGGCCAGCTCTCAGAGCCATAAGAGTAGACCTGCCCCCTTGATGGTGGGAATCACTTCCCTCCTGTTGCTCCCACACCACCTACCATGGGAGCATTCCCCCCCCCCCCCCCCCCCCACCCACCCACGGGGCCATCAGTCCCCATTTCTAAGCTGGAGAAGCTTAAGTCTTCTTCGGCTTCTCTCACTAGGAATGGGTCTCTTGGGTAACACCCTTCCCAGATTCCTACCAGTGGCAAAGCAGACACCCGCCAGTGGCTGAAGAAGCCACAGGTAGCTGGTCATATGGCTTCACGGTCCTCTTCAGTCCTGGGGACTGAATCAAAGAAGCCCGCCCAGCTAGAGCAACCCAACGAACAGCACGAGAAATCGAAACTGAAGACTCCTAAGAACAAGGACGTTGCGGTGGCACCCACACCACCACTACCTACAAGCTCTGTGTCTGAGGATGAGGTGAAGATTCTGGTGTCCACTGAGGACCTAGATCCCGCCAGACCCTCAGACACGATGGATGTCTCTCCCACAGGTGCTCATTCAGTGGCAGCAGGCTACCCAGCGGAGTAATCTGCCTCCTCGCTCCCTTCATGCCTTTTCCAGCCGCAGAAAATGACATTCTCCAGTGGAATTGCAGCGGTTTTTTCCACCACCTTGCTGAGCTCCGCAAACTTATCAGCCTTTTTTCTGTATTGCTCTCCAGGAAACTTGGTTCCCGGTGATGCGAACACCCACCCACCGTTTCTATCAGGGGTATTATAAGAATCGGGCAGCTTATGCGAGAATATCTGGTGGAGTCTGCATCTACAACCTTAACTCTCTTTACAGCGAGTGTGTACCTCTTCAAACACCTTTAGAGGCTGTCGCTTTTCAGGTGTGGACACTTCTGGCTGTTACTGTCTACAGTCTCTATCTTCCACCGGATGGTGATGTCCCACAGCACGTATTGGCTGCGCTGATAGCCCAACTGCTGCCCCTGTTTCTGTTACTGAGCGATTTTAATGCCCATAACCCATTGTGGGGTGGATTGGTGGCAACAGGCCGAGGCACTGTCATTGAGCAAGTGTTGGCACAGCTTGACCTTTCCCTCTTAAATAATGGTGCCCACACACATTTGAGTGTGGTGCATGGCACATACTCAGCCATTGACCTTTCAGTCTGCAGCCCTAGCCTTCTACCATCTGTCCAATGGAGTGTGCATGATGAGTTTTGCGGTAGTGACCACATTCCGATCTTTCTGTCACTACCACAGCATCACTCTTATGGGTGCCTCCCCAAGTGGGCTTTGAATAAGGCTGACTGGGACTCGTTTGCCTCCATTGTCACTATTGAGCCTCTTTCTCATGACACCAGTGATGTGATGGTTCACACGACCACCACCGGCATCGTTTCTGCAGCGGAATCTGCAATTCCCTGTTCTTCCAGGTCCCCTCTGCGGAGGACTGTGCCTTGGTGGTCACCGAAGATCGCTGAGGTGATTAGAGATCACAGGTGGGCCTTCTGTCAGCAGTGGCACCCATCCCTGGAACACCTCATTACCTTTAAGCGGCTCAGTGCCCGAGCCCGCCGCCTTATTTGCCGACGGAAGCAGGAGTGCTGGGAGCGGTATGTCTCCACTATTGACATCCATACCTCTCTGTCACAGGTTTGGAGCAAGATTAGGTGACTATACGGGTATCACACACCCGTCGGTGTACCTGGGAATTCCCTGAATGGAGTAGTCTGTACTGACTCACACGATTGCAGAACTCTTAGCGGAGCATTGTGCTCAGAGTTAAACTTCTATGAATTACCCACTGGCTCTTCTGCTCCCTGAAAGAGCTATTGGAATGTCAGAGCCTTTCATTCCATATGCGCCACCCCGAATTGTACGATGCTCCATTCAGTGAGTGGGAATCCCAAAGTGCCCTAGCTGCTTGCCCTGATACGGCTCCCCGGCTGGATCACATCCACTATCAGATTCTCAAACACCTCCCGGTGGACTGCCAGTGACACCTCCTTAATCTTTTCAAGTGTATCTGGATTGAGAGTAAGTATCAATCACAATGGTGGGAAAGCATTGTCATCCACATGTTGAAACCTGGAAAGAACCCACTGGAGATGGACAGCTACTGCCCCATTAGCCTCACCAACGTTCCATGCAAGTTGCTCGAACACGTGGTGAGCCAGAAGTCGAGTTGTCTACTTGAGTCTCAGAACCTTCTGGGCTCCTTCCCAGGGTGGGTTCCATAAGGGCCGCTCTGCCACTGATAATCTGGTCTGCCTGGAGTCTGCCATCCGCACGGCATTTGCTCACTGTCAGCATATGGTTGCCGTATTTTTTGACATGTGGAAGGCATACGATACAACGTGGCGATATCACATCCTCACCATGCTTCATGGGTGGGGTCTTAAGGGCCCACTCCTGATTTTTATTCAAAAGTTTCTGTCGCTTTGTTCCTTCTGCATGCAAGTTGGTCCCTCCCATAGTTCCTCCTGAGTCCAGGAGAATGGGGTCCCGCAAGGCTCTGTCATGAGTGTCTGCCTGTTTTTAGTTGCTATCAATGGGCTAGCTGCAGCTGTGGGAACGTCCGTATTGGCCTATGCTGATGACTTTTTGCCTGTACTACAGCTCCCCTGGCATTGTGGTTGCTGAATGGCGGCTACAGGGCGCTATCCGCAGATTGCAGTCTTGGGCTGTCACGCACGGCTTCCAGTTCTCGGCTGCCAAGACCTGTGTCATGCGTTTCTGCCGGCATCACACTGTTCACCCTGAGCCACGGCTTTCTATTGACAGTGAACCTCTTGCTGTGGTGGAGACGTATCGGTTTTTGGGCTTGCTTTTTGATGTGTGGTTGACTTGGTTCCCTCATATTCGGCAGTTTAAACAAACGTGCTGGCACCATCTTAAAGTTCTTCATTGCTTGAGTCACACCAGCTAGGGTGCCGATCTGTCTACCCTTCTAGCACTGTATCAGGTGTTGATTCAGTCCCGTCCTGATTATGGGAGTCTGGCTTACAGTTCAGCATTGCCTTCCGTGTTGTGGTTGCTTGATGCCATACTTCAGTGCAGGATCTGACTCGCAACTGGAGCTTTCTGCACAAGCCCTGTAAACAGCATACTCCTGGAGGCTGGTGTCCCTCCATTGTGGATCTGGTGCCAACAACTACTGGCCGCTTATGCTGCACATGTTTGTAGCTTGCCCGTGCATCCAAATTACCGTCTCCTGGTCCCCAACTCGGTCGGCCATCTTCCAGAATGGCGGCCCCATCAGGGTGTACGATCTCGGTTCGTGTCCGGGCTCTTTTCTCTTGGCTTGAGTTTTTCCCCCTCCCACCTCTTTTCCAGTCCCATATATGTATACCCCCGTGTTGTGCACCTTACCCATGCCTTCGGCTGGATTTGGCACAGGGCCCGAAGGGCTCAGTCCCTCCTGAGGCCTTCCGCCACCACTTTGTTTTCATCCTTGCCACGTATCACAGCTCTGACGTGGTCTATACAGACGGTTTGATGGTTGCTGGTAGAGTTGGTTATGCTATTACTCTTGGGGATCATTCTGAATGCTCATAGCTGGCTGGCTGCAGTGTTTTCACTGCTGAGCTGGTAGCCATCTCTCGTGCTCTAGAGCACATCCGCTCCTTCCCGCGTGAGTCCTTTGTTATCTGTAGTGACTCCCTGAGTGGATTACGAGCTGTCAACCAGTGTTTTCCTCACTCTCGTCTGGTGATGGGGCTATCCAGGAGTCCATCCATACTCTTGCCCGTTGCTACCACTCCGTGGCTTTTATGTGGACCCCGGGTCATGTTAGCATCCCGGGTAATGAACATGTTGAAATGCTGGCCAAACAGGCTGTCCGTGCACTGGCCCTGGATATTGGCCTTTTGGAGTGTGACCTCCAGTCCGTTCTGTTGCAGAAGATACTTGGTACCTGGAGTGATGAATGGCGCACACTGCCTTCACCCAACAAACTTCGGGTCGTCAAGGAGACTACCAGTGTGTGGCGCTCCTCCTAGCGGGCCTCTCACAAGGACTCCATTGTACTCTGCCTGGTTAGAAGTGTGTGCTGACGTATTACGTAGAATGCCATGAGCACACTCACATGTTACAGATTGGTTAGTGCCTTGTCAACAGGGCTGTGTGTGATGAATGGCGTTCACACTTAAATGTGCAAGCACCTACTGTGTGTCACCCACTGTGACTTATTCATGGTTTGGCATCTGCCGTCTCTAAGCCAAGTACGGACAGCCCCCTTCCCCCCTTCCCTTGCAATCATGCATATGCCAAAGGGTATTATGCAACTCATATTGGTCACCTTCAAGCCAGTATTTAGTTTTACTCTGGTATGCACACCAGGTCCAGATGCATGCGAATAGTAGTGTCCACGATGAGAGAAATAGTGTTTTTTCTGTGCCTACTGAATTTAGTACATTATCCTATGTAATCCTAAGTGGATGTTTCCAGGTCCAATAAAGGAACCACGAGAACATTTCTGTGATCCATTGCTTCATTCTTGAGACCCAGTGCTGCATGCACTAGTGGGAGGTACAAGCTGAGCTCGCATGTTGAGAGACAGCAAGGAACATATTTCCCACATTGATAGCCTACTGTGTTAATGAAAACTAGTTTACTTTTGATTAAATTAAACCAATTCCAGTAAGTTTATGGAGATATTGTATTACAAATCAAAAATATTCAGACACAAAGTATAAAAGGGCAATGCATTGGTGGAGCTGTCATTTGTATGCGGGTGATTCATGCGAAAAGGTTTCTGAAGTGATTATGGCCTTACTATGGGAATTAACAGACTTTGAATGTGGAATGGTTGTTACAGCTAGACAAATGGGACATTCTGTTTCAGAAATCATTAGGGAAATCAATATTCTGAGATCCACAGTGTCCAGAGTGCACTGAGAATACCAAGTTTTAGACATTACCTCTTACCACAGACAATGCAATGGCCGATGGCATTCACTTAGTGACTGAGAGCAGCGGTGTCTGCGTAGAGTTGTCTGTGCTAACAGATAAGCAACACTGCATGAAATAAGCACAGAAATCAATGTGTGATGTGCGACAAATGTATCCATTAGGACAGTGTGGCGAAATTTAGCTTTAAAGGGCTATGGCAGCAGGCGGCCGACGCAAATGCCTTTTGCTAAGAGTATGACATCACCTGCAGCAACTCTCAGAGGCTCATGACCATTATGCAGTTATAGACGACTATAGAGGCAGTGTGGCTCAGTATTTCTGCATGGGACTTCCAATGACTTGTTGAGTCTATGTCATGTCAAGTTACTGCACTATGCTGGGCAAAAGGAGGTATGACCCAATATTAGGTGACATCCCACGACTTTTGTCATCTCAGTGTAATGTGGTGGATCTGTTGAAAAATTCAGGGCAGATGTGTTAACCAAATTTTGAGTTTCAGGTTTCTAAACATAACAAAAACAATATTTCAAACAAAATTCTGAATTATGGATGTGTACGATGAAGTCATTATTATTGACCAAAAATGAAACACATGGATGGACAAGGAATGGACAGACCAAATGAATGGAAATTAATTATGTGGGACATCATCATCGTAAACATTAAAAAAGACAAGTACTGCAAATTAACATTCTTCCTTTTATACTGTAGTGAAAGACATTATTTAGGTCATGTTAAAAACCTTTTCTTCTGGGTTGTGAAGTGTTTAAACAATAATTAGATATGGCAGTACAGGAAGAAGTAGTTAATAATAGGCCAGTTTTAAATGATAGTGTGAAACTTAGTGAAAGACTAAGTGAGGCAGAAATAGTTCTGAACAGCAACAACAAACTTAACCGACATCATGATGAGGGAGGCACATCTGGAAATATTAGTTGTGTTTGCAGTCCATTCTGGAATTTTGATCACAGAGAATTTTTAGGGTCCAATAATGATCTTTTTCAACAGATAATGACATTTGTGAAGGAATAATTTAAGAATCAAGGTAAAGAAGTTGCTGAAATAAGAAAATGAATTAAATAATTAGAGTAAAGAACTAGGAGGAAGGATCAAGTCACCAAAAAACAATTTAAATAATGACCTGGGCAGGAGAAATGAAGCATCAAAAAGTGAACTGAACAAAGACTTGGGCAGTAAAATAGATGACACGAATAACAAGATAAAAGATCTGGAGATTGAGATTTTAAATACTAATGTTCAAATTATGAGAATAAGAGAGGATCTAAATAAATATAAATCAGTTGTAGAGTTAGAGTAAAAATGAACCAGTGCACAGGTTGGTACTGTGGAAAGTAAAGTGACTGAGTTAAAAACAAATTTCACTGATATAGTTGAGAAAATTGACAAACGTTTTGAAATAACACACAACATGATAAAACAAGAAGGCCAAATATTGAGATCAAAAACAGGTCAAAATAATCAAAATCTTGTAAACTTAATAACTTAGAAAGAGCAACAGAAAACCAAATCTCTGCAATTCATAAGAAGTTGTTGAGGTGGAGAAACTTGTGCCTAGCAATGTGGATACATGTAATAGTAATGTAGGGAATGTTCACACTGTCTGACACTTACCACTAACAGATTTTGTGGCAGAGGAGCTCAACTGGAAGTTATCTTCTGCAAAAACCTCTGCACCCTACAGTGTTGGTTGTTCATATATATATGTGTGTAAGGAGATTTTTTTTTTTTTTTCAGTGATAACAAAATCAAGTTGAATGTATGACCTGGACAGATGAGGATACTGATTAATGGAAATTCAATCAAACAAGGAAATGTATTTAACAGGCTATGATCCACTCCGTGGAGTAAGAATTCTCATCCATTTTGGTGCACATGTTATGATAAAATCATGAACAAATCATATGTGAAGTTTGGCAGGCTTGTGGATTGGTGATAAGTTTGTATCCTTAGGATCTGGGTCTGATTCCCGCTTCAGGCGGTGGCTTTTAATAGGCAGAAACAGAACCTGTTAGCCTCTGGTAACGCCAAGTGAACAGCAAAATATTGCACCATGGTTCCAAATTCACATTAGACGATGTCCCTTCTCTGCCGACTTTAAGTTAGGTTGGGGCACATTTGGGGCAGAGGTGGAACCTGTCACCAGTAACATTCCTTACTCTTGCAACTATACTGATGTTAATAAACAAAACTCCATATAATGTCACAGGACACTTAGTGTCTCTTTTATTTGAGCTAGGGATGTTGAGTATATTGGTTTTGGACTGGGATTTGAACTTTGAACGTCCCATTCACAGGATTTGATCCCTTCATGACGATATACTTACATTAATTATTAGTGTGCTCAAGATTCCAAACTCCTCAACATGTCCAAGCAAGGCATATGATTAGGTTTGAATCCAGAGGACCCCCCCGCATGAACCAAGGACCTTGCCATTGGTGGGGAGGCTTGTGTGCCTCAACGGTACAGATAGCCTTACCGTAGGTGCAACCAAAACGGAGGGGTATCTGTTGAGAGGCCAGACAAACGTGTGGTTCCTGAAGAGGGGCAGCAGCCTTTTCAGTAGTTGCAGGGGCAACAGTCTGGATGATTGACTGATCTGGCCTTGTAACACTAACCAAAACGCCTTGCCGTGCTGGTACTGCGAACGGCTGAAAGCAAGGGGAAACTACAGTTGTAATTTTTCCCGAGGGCATGCAGCTTTACTGTATGGTTAAATGATGATGGCATCCTCTTGGGTAAAATACTCCAGAGGTAAAATAGTCCCACATTCAGATCTCAAGGTGGGGACTACTCAGGAGGACGTCGTTATCAGGAGAAAGAAAAGTGGCGTTCTATGGGTCGGAGTGTGGAATGTCAGATCCCTTAATCAGGCAGGTAGGTTAGAAAATTTAAAAAGGGAAAATGATAGGTTAAAGTTAGATACAGTGGGAATTAGTGAAGTTCGGCGGCAGGAGGAACAAGACTTCTGGTCAGGTGAATGCAGGGTTCTAAATACAAAATCAAATAGGGCTAATGCAGGAGTAGGTTTAATAATGAATTATAAAATAGGAATGTGGGTAAGCTACTGCAAACAGCACAGTGAACGCATTATTGTGGCCAAGATAGATATGAAGCCCACGCCTACCACAGAAGTACAAGTTTATATGCCAACTAGCTTCGCAGATGATGAAGAGATTGATGAAATGTATGATGAGATAAAATAAATTATTCAGATAGTGAAGGGAGATGATAATTTAATAGTCATGGGTGACTGGAATTTGATAGTAGGAAAAGTAAGGGAAGTAAACATATAGTAAGTGAATATGGATTGGGGCTAAGAAATGAAAGAGGAAGCCGCCTGGTAGAGTTTTGCACAGAGCATAACTTAATCATAGCTAACACTTGGTTCAAGAATCATGAAAGAAAGTTGTATACATGGAAGAAGCCTGGAGGCACTGGAAGGTTTCAGATAGATTATATAATGGTAAGACAGAGATTCAGGAACCTGGTTTTAAATTGTAAGACATTTCCAGGGGCAGATGTGGATTCAGACCACAATCTATTGGTTATGAACTGTAGATTAAAACTGAAGAAACTGCAAAAAGGTGAAAAGTTAAGGAGATGGGACCTGGATAAACTGACAGAACCAGAGGTTGTAGAAAGTTTCAGGGAGAGCATAAGGGAACAGTTGACAGAAATGGGGGAAAGAAGTACAGTAGAAGAAGCTCTGAGGGATTAAGTAGTGAAGGCAGCAGAAGATCAAGTAGGTAAAAAGACGAGGGCTATTAGAAATCCTTGAGTAACAGAAGAAATATTGAATTTAATTGATGAAAGGAGAAAATATAAAAATGCAGTAAATGAAGCAGGCAAAAAGAAATACAAACATCTCAAAAATGACATCGACAGGAAGTGCAAAATGGCTAAGCAGGGATGGCTAGAGGACAAATGTAAGGATGTAGAGGCTTATCTCACGAGGGGTAAGATAGATACTGCCTACAGGAAAATTAAAGAGACCTTTGGAGAAAAGAGAACCACTTGTATGAATATCAAGAGCTCAGATGGAAACCCAGTTCTAAGCAAAGAAGGGAAAGCAGAAAGGTGGAAGCAGTATATAGAGGGACTATACAAGGGCAATGTTATAGAAAGGGAAGAGGATGTAGATGAAGATGAAATGGGAGATATGAACTGCGTGAAGAGTTTGACAGAGCACTGAAAGACCCAAGTTGAAACAAGGCCCCGAGAGTAGACAACATTCCATTAGAACTACTGATAGCCTTGGGAGAGCCTGTCCTGACAAAACTCTACCATCTGGTGAGCAAGATGTATGAGACAGGCAAAATACCCTCAGACTTTAAGAAGAATATAATAATTCCAATCTCAAAGAAAGCAGTTGTTGACAGATGTGAAAATTACTGAACTATCAGTTTGATAAGCCACTGCTGCAAAATACTAACTTGAATTCTTTACAGACGAATGGAAGAACTGGTTGAAACTGACCTCGCGGAAGATCAGTTTGGATTCCGTAGAAATGTTGGAACACGTGAGGCAATACTGACTCTATGACTTATTTTAGAAAATAGATTAAGGAAAGGCAAACCTATGTTTCTAGGATTTGTAGACTTAGAAAAGGCTTTTGACAATGTTGACTGGAATACTCTCTTTCAAATTCTGAAGGTGGCAGTGGTAAAATACAGAGAGCGAAAGGCTATTTACAATTTTTACAGAAACCAGATGGCAGCTATAAGAGTCGAGGGGCATGAAAGGGAAGCAGTGGTTGGGAAGGGAGCGAGACAGAGTTGTAGCCTATCCCTGATGTTATTCAATCTGTATATTGAGCAAGCAGTAAAGGAAACAAAAGAAAAATTTGGAGTAGGTATTAAAGTCCATGGAGAAGAAATAAAAACTTCGAGGTTCGCCGATGACACTGTAATTCTGTGAGAGACAGCAAAGGACCTGGAAGAGCAGCTGAACGGAATGGACAGTGTCTTGAAAGGAGGATAATAATAATAATAATAATATAATAATAATAATTTTATTGTCTTTAAGTCATTACAGCAATAGACAATGTCATACACATAATACAATACAGTACAGTACACGCTATAAAAGAACAGAATTGTTAAGAACTTTACAGTTTAATATCACAGGTCATGAAATCCTTTATATTGTAGAATGGGTTTACAACCAACCAGTCATAAAGTGTTTGTTTGTATTGTTGCTCTGGGAAATTTTGTATAGCTTGTGGAAGTTTGTTAAATAATTTGTGACCCATAAGTTCATAACTGTTAACTGATTTTGACAGTCTGTGGTAGGGCGTATAGATAGAGCTGTCTGTCCTAGTGCTGTAACAATGTATATTTACCCTCAAAAGCAAAACGAGGATAATGGAATGTAGTTGAATTAAATCAGGTGATGCTGAGGGTATTAGATTAGGGAATGAGATGCTTAAAGTAGTAAATGAGTTTTGCTATTTGGGGAGCAAAATAACTGATGATGGTCGAAGTAGAGATGATATAAAATGTAGACTAGCAATGGCAAGGAAAGTGTTTCTGAATAAGAGAAATTTCTTAACATCGAGTATAGATTTAAGTGTCAGGAAGTCGTTTCTGAAAGTATTTGTATGGAGTGTGGCCATGTATGGAAGTGAAACATAGACGATAAATAGTTTGGACAAGAAGAGAATAGAAGCTTTCAAAATGTGGTGCTACAGAAGAATGCTGAAGATTAGATGAGTAGATCACATAACTAATGAGGAGGTATTGAATAGAATTAGGGAGAAGAGAAATTTGTGGCACACCTTGACTAGAAGAAGGGATCATTTGGTAGTACATGTTCTGCAGCATCAGGGGATCACCAATTTAGTATTGGAGGGCAGTGTGGAGGGTAAAAATTGTAGAGGGAGACCAAGAGATGAATACAATAAGCAGATTCAGAAGGATGTTCAGGGAAAAAAGAGTTTTTATTTTTAACGTCTCTTCATTTGTTGCCAACAACAACAATATGGGACAGTTTTGACACTTAGTGAGGCACAGAATTTTTCATCACTTCATTTCAAGTTCTTTATTGCGAATCAAACCATATTTAACACAGTCCATTAAATTTCGGGTATGCAGCCACACAAATAAAAGCATGGCCTTATATGCTCCACCGTGGCGGGTACTGCGTATGCGGGTCACAGATGCTGGTTGGCGGCAAAGAAATTCGCTTACACATGTGCCGCCTGTGGCGAAGGTGTACAGACATTCAATTCACTTATCGATGTATGATCGGCAGCGGTGACACCATGACGACTTCTCAGCAGTTTAATTACCCCAAGAGCCGGATTCCTTGCTTTTTCCAAATTAAAACCATTATCTCTATTTATTAAATTATTAGCTAATCTAATCTAATCTCTATGGCTTCCTTGAAGACAGATTCCCAAAAGGAAGAGGTGAATGTTAAAATCTTCACATCACTGTAATTCATGGCGTGCCCTGTATCAATACAGTGTTTGGCCACAGCTGACTTGTGTGGCTGTAATAAGCATGTGTATCTTCGATGCTCCACACATCTCTCGTGAACAGTGCGTGTTGTTTGACCTATGTGTGACTTCTCACAATTTCCGCAAGGAATCTGATACACACCCACTTTACGAAGCTGTAAATAATCCTTCACAGAGCTGAGTAAAGCTGCAGTCTTCTTGGGGAGCCGGAAGATCACCTTAACACAGTGTCTCTCAAGAATATGGTTTATCTTCGAGGAAACAGCACCCACGTGGGGCAAAAACGCACTAGATCTGAAGGAATTACTATCTTCTTCCCCATCATATACCTGCATTCTAGGTTTTGCATTGAACATTTGGAAAACACTGACAAGAAGAACAGACAGGATGATAGGACATGTATTAAGCCATCTGGGAATAACTTCTGTGGTAATAGAGGGAGGTGTAGAGGGTAAAAACAGAAAAGAAAGACAGAGATTGGAATACATCCAGCAAATAATTGAGGATGTAGGTTACAAATGCTATTATGAGACAAAAAGTTTGGCAGAGGAGAGTAATTCGTGGCGGGACGCATCAAACCAGTCAGAAGACTGTTGTTCATTTCATGTTTCTGTACTGTTTCTGCTAATTTGTTCCAGTGTGCTTTTTTATTTGTTTGTTTATTTTTGAGTCATCAGTCTTCTGAATGGTTCGATGCTGCCTCCCACAGGCTCCTCTCGTGAGCCAACCTCTTCATCTCAGAGCAGCACTTGCAACCTACGTCCTCAATTATTTGCTGGCTGTATCCAGTCAGTGTCTTCCTCTACAGCTTTTACCCTCCACAGCTCCCTGTAGTATCACGGAAGTTATTCCCTGGTGTCTTAACAGATGTCCTCTCATCCTGTCCCTTCATCTTGTTAGTGTTTCCCATATTTTCTTTTCCTCTCCGATTCTGTGCGGAGAAAATTTAGCATTTGAGAAATCTTTCACGCAGGAGGATCGTACAAACATACCGCCGTTTGAGTCTCGTACAGATTCCCGTATGGAAGACATAGTGATAGCCATCCCTGGGGTTGTGAAGCAGCAGAATGGGTTGAAAATAAATAAATCGCCAGGTCCTGATGGGATTCCAATTCGGTTCTACAGAGAGTATTCTACTGCATTGGCTCTTTACTTAGCTTGCATTTATCGCGAATCTCTTGCCCAACGTAAAGTCCCGAGCGACTGGAAAAAAGCGCAGGTGACGCCTGTATACAAGAAGGGTAGAAGGACGGATCCTCAAAATTACAGACCAATATCCTTAACATCAGTTTATTGCAGGATGCTCAAACATATTCTAAGTTCGAATATAATGAATTTCCTTGAGGCAGAGAAGCTGCTGTCCATGCATCAGCACGGCTTTAGAAAGGATCACTCCTGCAAAACGCAACTCGCCCTTTTTTCACATGATATCTTGCGAACCATGGATGAAGGGTATCAGACGGATGCCATATTCCTTGACTTTCGGAAAGCATTTGACTCGGTGCCCCACTGCAGACTCCTAACTAAGGTACGAGCATATGGGATTGGTTCCCAAGTATGTGAGTGGCTCGAAGACTTCTTAAGTAATAGAACCCAGTACGTTGTCCTCGATGGTGAGTGTTCATCGGAGGTGAGGGTATCATCTGGAGTGCCCCAGGGAAGTGTGGTAGGTCCGCTGTTGTTTTCTATCTACATAAATGATCTTTTGGATAGGGTGGATAGCAATGTGCGGCTGTTTGCTGATGATGCTGTGGTGTACGGGAAGGTGTCATCGTTGAGTGACTGGGAGGATACAAGATGACTTGGACAGGCTTTGTGATTGGTGTAAAGAATGGCAGCTAACTCTAAATATAGATAAATGTAAATTAATGCAGATGAATAGGAAAAAGAATCCTGTAATGTTTGAATACTCCATTAGTAGTGTAGCGCTGGACACAGTCACGCCGATTAAATATTTGGGTGTAACATTGCAGAGCGGTATAAAGTGGGACAAGCATGTAATGGCAGTTGTGGGAAAGGCGGATTGTCGTCTTCGGTTCAATGGTAGAATTTTGGGAAGATGTGGTTCATCTGTAAAGGAGACCGCCTATGAAACACTAATACAACCTATTCTTGAGTACTGCTCAAGCGTTTGGGATCCCTATCAGGTCGGATTGAGGGAGGACATAGAAGCAATTCAGAGGCGGGCTGCTAGATTTGTTACTGGTAGGTTTGACCATCGTGCGAGTGTTACGGAAATGCTTCAGGAACTCAGGTGGGAGTCTCTAGAGGAAAGGAGGCGTTCTTTTCGTGAATCGCTATGGAGGAAGTTTAGAGAACCAGCATTTGAGGCTGGCTGCAGTACAATTTTACTGCCACCAACTTACATTTCCCGGAAAAACCACAAAGATAAGAGAGATTAGGGCTCATACGGAGGCATATAGGCAGTCACTTTTCCCTCGTTCTGTTTGGGAGTGGAACAGGGAGAGAAGATGCTAGTTGTGGTACAAGGTACCCTACGCCATGCACCGTATGGTGGATTGTGGAGTATGTATGTAGATGTAGATGTAGATTTAGCCTTCTAATTCCTTACCTGACGAGTCCCCCTAATTTTCAACATTCGTCTGTAGCATCACAATGCAAATGCTTGGATTCTCTTCTGTTCCTGTTCTCCCACGGTCTGTACAATGCTATGCTCCAAATGTACATTCTCAGACATTTCTTCCTCAAATTAAAGCCTATGTTTGATACTAGAAGACTTCTCTTGGCCTGGAATGCTCCTTTAGTCTACTTTTGATGTCCTCCTTGCTCCGTCACAGGTTATATTGCAGCCTAGATAGTAGAATTCTGTAACTTCATCTACTTTGTGACCAATCCTGATGTAGAGTTTCTCGCTATTCTCATTTTCTGCTACTTCTCATTACTTTAGTCTTTCTTCTGTTGACTCTCAATCTGTATTCTGTACTCATTAAATAATTCATTCCAGTCAGCACATCTTGTAATTCTTCTTCACCTTCACTGAGGACAACATTGTCATCAGCGAATCTTGTCATTGATATCCTTTCACTATTAATTTTAATCCCACTCTTGAACCTTTCTTTTACTTCTGTTTTTGTTGTGGAGAAAACCCATTTGATTTAAAAATGTTCTTGAGGTATGTGAGCTCTTCTTGCAAATTGTCTTTATCGGATATACAGCGCATCCTACACACTAAGGTCTTAAGGACTCCCATGGTCTGTGAAGGGTGATGGCAACTACTGGCATGAAGATATAGATTTGTGTGTGTTGGTTTCCGATATACGGCATGTCCTAATGTGCCATCAACTTTAAGGCAAACGACAACATCCAAAAAGGGGAGGCAGCCGTCTTTTTCTACTTCCATTGTAAAGTTAATGCAAACATGGATGGAATTCAAATGCTCAAGAAATCGATGTAATTCATCCATCTCATGCAGCCATACCACAAATGTGTCATCCATGTACCTCCAGAAGACCGTTGGTTTAAAACTTGCGGAGTCCAGTGCCTTGTCTTCGAAGTCTTCCATGAATAAATTACCTACCAGAGGGGAGAGGGGGCTTCCCATGACAACGCCATCGATCTGCTCATGTGTAAGCGTATTTCTTTGCCACCCACCAGCATCTGTGACCCGCATGCACTGGCATCTTGTTGTCAGTCTTGTGACTCACTCCGAGGATGGCTGGACAATACGTGGCCAAAATATCAGTGGAGGAAATTTTATTTGTGCAGCTGCATGCCCAAAATTTAATGGACTATTCATTATGCTGTGAGAAGTTGAAAATGCACATATTTAACATCTTTCATGGTTATTTAATGATGATACTAGTTGCTGGATGGGAGTCCTAGTCCTGTACAAAGATTTTCATCATGTCATTTTGTGTTCGGATTTACTAATTGATACAATTAAAAAATGGATCCACCATGTCTCTTTATGCCTAATCATCTAGGAGATCAGTCCTGCGTTCAAATCACCATTAGGAATGAAAGCTTTGTTTAGTCTGCATTGCTTTGGGTTTGAATCCAAATCCAGAATGAAACAGTTGGTAATGTCTTTTAATGTTTAATCATATACACAGCTAGTGGCTCATAATTTTCAATGTCACTTTGTGTGATATAACATGGATGACAGGTGACTTTCAAACTGCACTTAGATCCAAATACCATCATGAATACAGTGAAATGACTAGAGCTACAGTGTTGATGCTGATGTTTCTATAGAGCACTTCATGCTGTCCATCGCAGTTTTCTAACTGGTTAGTTCATTAACCAGTTTATGCAAATAATGGTCGATAGGTGGTTGGAAAACCTTTTACTCATAAAGAGCAAGAATATTTTCAATTATCAAACTTTAATAAGACTCCAGATATTGTTGAAAACACTCTTATTTGAAAAAAAAATATTTTTGGGAATCAATTACGGAATGACTTATATGTGTGTGTGTTGAGGGCATTAATTGCCTCGGATACTAATGAGAGTATTAACATTTTTTAAATCACACTTATTGTGATAGTTTGAATTTACAAGAGTTAAGGAGCGTCTTGTCTCTAATAATGCGTTGCCTGTTTTTTTTAATTGTGGTATTAATTTAATCTGAAGTTTTTGCCATACAGAACAGTGTTTTCTAGTGGTCACTTTCACGTAGTGAAACGACTGTACCAAAAAGTGATCAGAGAACCTGCAAGACAGTTACATTATGTTGGTTGCATGCAAATTGGGCAGAATGCAATTCGGGTTGTTCAAATACTTTTGAACATGATAGTACATTGACAGTCAATCATCCAATGTGTTAAAGCAAGACCCAATCAACATCAGTGCTTGCTCCAGCAGCAACACCAGTGGTTGGTGTTTTAGTGCCTTAGTAATAAGTGTTTTAAATGGCACAGCAACAAACTGTTGGAAGCATTCAGGTGTTGTGTGATGCATTATGTTTTGCTGCCAACCAAGTATATCCATTAAATGAGCAGTTATTGAAGATAGTCTGTATAAATGACTAAAGTAAGAAATTATTATTGTTTTAAGTCCAGTGTGTAACTTCCTTCACTAAAAAGGCATATGGTTTTTAAGCTGTGATTTATAGTTACATAATGGATTAAGTAAGTTTCATTCTGTGGAGAGTGGTCTAAATGAATTGTTGGCATGAGCATTGTGATTGAATGAAGCTGTAATAAATCAAAATCATTTCTGCAAACTGTAATATGTGTTTATTATTATGATTCTGCTGGGAATAAATACATTTTCACAATATGTATAACAAAATAATGGTAATTATGGTAATTTCTACAATATTGATCTTACTGTAGGCGAAACAAGTCTCTGGCACTCAGCACTTGAAGAAAGTGGAGGTTCACATTTTACACAAGCAGTGATATGTCTATGTCAAGTAAATATCTCGCCAACTTTTCCCAGATGCAGATTTTACATAGGTGAGAATTGCCAGAAACTCCGTCATATGGTGTTCTGATGCTGCTTTCATAAATTTTATACACATTTATTAATGTTAGCTACATCCATTGCAGTACTTTTTTCATCTCTCTTCTGACAAATATTATCCACACAGTATTTACTCCTTGCAAGGATTATGAACAAACATTTGGAACACCACACAGCATGTTAAACTCATTGATAATAAATTCCTTCCCAGCATCTCAACCACCAATACAGTGGAAGAACATTTTCTGACCTCTATCACTGGTATCAAAGAGCCCAGCCTCACTTAGTCTGTCAGGACATTGCTTAACAGCTAATGATGTGGGAGATGAATGTGGACGTATTTCCTTTCTAGATGGGCTTTCACGAACACCCACTGCATTGTGTGTGTGTGTGTGTGTGTGTGTGTGTGTGTGTGTGTGTGTGTGTGTGTGTGTGTGTGTGTGTGTGTGTGTGGGGGGGGGGGGGGGGGGGGGGGTGTTTACTGTCCCTCTTGAGTTCTTTAATTCACTGTATCATTGAACTAACTCACTGTCATGGCAGAGAAGCAAGGTATCCTATAGAGAGAGTATACAAATGGCATTATGTACAGGTGGGCAGATCCATCCAGTTAATTTAAAGTTAATGATCAACTTGTAATACATACACTCCTGGAAATGGAAAAAAGAACACATTGACACCGGTGTGTCAGACCCACCATACTTGCTCCGGACACTGCGAGAGGGCTGTACAAGCAATGATCACACGCACGGCACAGCGGACACACCAGGAACCGCGGTGTTGGCCGTCGAATGGCGCTAGCTGCGCAGCATTTGTGCACCGCCACCGTCAGTGTCAGCCAGTTTGACGTGGCATACGGAGCTCCATCGCAGTCTTTAACACTGGTAGCATGCCGCGACAGCGTGGACGTGAACCGTATGTGCAGTTGACGGACTTTGAGCGAGGGCGTATAGTGGGCATGCGGGAGGCCGGGTGGACGTACCGCCGAATTGCTCAACACGTGGGGCGTGAGGTCTCCACAGTACATCGATGTTGTCGCCAGTGGTCGGCGGAAGGTACACGTGCCCGTCGACCTGGGACCGGACCGCAGCGACGCACGGATGCACGCCAAGACCGTAGGATCCTACGCAGTGCCGTAGGGGACCGCACCGCCACTTCCCAGCAAATTAGGGACACTGTTGCTCCTGGGGTATCGGCGAGGACCATTCGCAACCGTCTCAATGAAGCTGGGCTACGGTCCCGCACACCGTTAGGCCGTCTTCCGCTCACGCCCCAACATCGTGCAGCCCGCCTCCAGTGGTGTCGCGACAGGCGTGAATGGAGCGACGAATGGAGATGTGTCGTCTTCAGCGATGAGTCGCTTCTGCCTTGGTGCCAATGATGGTCGTATGCGTGTTTGGCGCCGTGCAGGTGAGCGCCACAATCAGGACTGCATACGACCGAGGCACACAGGGCCAACACCCGGCATCATGGTGTGGGGAGCGATCTCCTACACTGGCCGTACACCACTGGTGATCGTCGAGGGGACACTGAATAGTGCACGGTACATCCAAACCATCATCGAACCCATCGTTCTACCATTCCTAGACCGGCAAGGGAACTTGCTGTTCCAACAGGGCAATGCACGTCTGCATGTATCCCGTGCCACCCAACGTGCTCTAGAAGGTGTAAGTCAACTACCCTGGCTAGCAAGATCTCCGGATCTGTCCCCCATTGAGCATGTTTGGGACTGGATGAAGCGTCGTCTCACGCGGTCTGCACGTCCAGCACGAACGCTGGTCCAACTGAGGCGCCAGGTGGAAATGGCATGGCAAGCCGTTCCACAGGACTACATCCAGCATCTCTACGATCGTCTCCATGGGAGAATAGCAGCCTGCATTGCTGCGAAAGGTGGATATACACTGTACTAGTGCCGACATTGTGCATGCTCTGTTGCCTGTGTCTATGTGCCTGTGGTTCTGTCAGTGTGATCATGTGATGTATCTGACCCCAGGAATGTGTCAATAAAGTCTCCCCTTCCTGGGACAATGAATTCACGGTGTTCTTATTTCAGTTTCCAGGAGTGTACATTCCAGGCATCCCTCTGTATATGGCAGTACCCCAATACAGTCCTTTGTTCTCATAATTAAATGGTTCCCTGAGATATTTAAGTTTCTTATTATCTACAATAATGACCATTACAGAAATTTGTATTCTATCATGGAGACAATGACTATTCCATATTCTTAACACTACTTTTATCATAAAAAATGTTCCTATGGTGTAGTGTGTGTGTTTTTCATATCTCTATGTGGAGAAGGCGGAGGGTACAATACCATTGTCTTTTCCCGATTTTGCTATTCCTGTCATGAAGGCTGTGCAGGAGAAACGACTGTTGGTAAGCCTCAAGTAACTTTCTGATTTTACCATCATGCTCATTTCGTGAGATCTATGTAGGTAGTGGACAAAAATCGCAGGAAACATCACATTACGACATATAATATGGTAGGGGAAAACTGTTGGCATTCGGGTACTGATGATGGAGGTAGACAATGATCATGCTCACTTCTCTGTAAAGTAGATCACAAAGGGTCACTAGTATTGAGATCTGGTGACTGCGGTGGTCAGTGGAGATTTGAGAAAGGAGGAGCAATACTGTGCCGTATTAGGAGCAATTGACATGGAAGAAGTAGAAATATAAAACAGGAAAAGAAACATACGTCATTGGGAAAAGCACATTCCAGCACATACCTTCGTGCCCAAAGATAGATGTGGCTGTGGATTTCCAAATGCCTACTCAGAAAAAATGCGTAACACATTAACCATACTTACAGTTGTGCTATTTCATGTCTCTACTTCCCTCATAGGGGAGTCCTCACCAGATGCAGTAGTGTTATAAAGTGAATTCACCCACATTACATCTGTAATAGCATGCAGATGTGAATTTGCCCACATTCGGTTCAGAATTGATGCCACCCATGTCGCCTCCAGAATAATAATTTGAGGTGGATTCGCTTGTAGTAGGTCTGAGGGGACACCTGGAATAGCCTAATTGTTAAGTATGGGCAATATATTATGTGTTTTTTGGGGGGGGGGGGGGAGGAGGGGATGTGCATTTGGACATCTAAAGCCTGCTGCCCTGCCTCTGAAAGATGCAATCCAACTTAACGCTACACTCTTTAGTGAAGAAAATGTGTTATGGGTGTTTTTCCCATTGGTGTTGTTTGTTCTTTTCTGCTTCATACTTCCACTACCTCCATACAAATTTCTCCGAATATGGTGCAGTGTTGCTCTCCCTTTGTCGAATCTGCCCTGACCACTGTTGTTACCATATACCAATATTATTATGTCTCTGCAGCCTACTTTATAGAGAATGGTGCATGATAGCTATCCATGTCTATCATTGGTACCTAAAGGAACAGCGATATAAGAATACTTTGGAAACAATGGAGGAAATCTATTTATCCATGACTTGAATCCAACGGTTCTCCTACACTGTATTAGGAGTTGTAATGTTTTGTTTTCTGTATTTTTTGGCCACTACATACATAAGTCTAAAATGAGCATGAGAGGTAAAATTAGACAGTGACACGAGGCTCACCAACAGTCATACCTCCACACAGCATTCATGACAGAAATAACAAAATGGAGAAAGTGAGAGGCGTATAGGAAGTAGCATCTGCCTCCTTAGCATAGAGGTATGAAAAAACACACACTCACTGATCCAGCAAAATGTCCCCCCCCCCCTCCCCCTTTTTAGAAAAGCAAAAGCAGTGTTACAGATATTGAATAGTCGTAGTCTCCAGGACAGTAAATCTGAGATTGCTAAAGACTGTATGAGAGTATCACAGTATACAAAAGGATGTATTTGTTATACATTGATCATTAACCTTTAAATTCCCTGGATGGATCTACCCTCTGTGTGTGACACCATTTTTACACCTCCCAGTCTGAAACCTTCCTCCTCTACCATGCTGTCACGTAAAAAAGTTTGGTTTAAGCCTTAACCATTCCAGTGTTGACAGGTGAAATACATTTATTGTTGTTGTTACTCAATGAGAATAATTTGTGGTAGATTAGCATAGTCACCAGTGGGTTAGTTCAATGATATGATGAGTTGAAGAGAAGAGCACAGAATTCTAACTGGAGTTAAACCATCTGTGTATCATTAAATGCATGGACTCACATGACATACAGAACACCCATCCGCAACCCCAAAACTCCATGCAGCACACTCAAGGATTGTAGATCGAACTGAGAAGTGATATGATTGGATTGCATCTACAAGCATATGTGACATAATGTTCACATGAGTGGAAGTATTACCATCTTGGACATTTAGAGTATACAACAATGTAGTGGATGTCTGTGAAAGTGCATCTAAATTGGAAATATGTTCACATTCATCTCCCAGATAAGTGCTGTTGCGTAGTTCAACATGTGATGTGCATGACTTTCTGTTAGTTCACCCTAGAAATAAAACATATGGTCTGAGAATGGCATCCTTTGATGGTTGGCCGTTAGCTGTTAAGCAACTCCCTGATAGTCTAAGTGAGGCTGGGTTCTTGTATACCAGTGACAGAGATCAAACAATGTGCTTCCACTGTATCGGTGGTTGAGGTACTGGGAAGGAATGCTTTATCCACGAGTTGAACGTACTGTGTGGTTTTCCAGATGTTTGTTCATAATCCCTGCAAGGAGAAATCAAAATGCTATGTGACTGGGCATTTCTGGCTATTCTCACCTGTGTAAAATCTGCTTCCGGGAGGAAGTTGGAATAATGTTTACTCCATGTAGACATATCATTGCTTGTGTTAAATGTGAACCTTCACTTTCCTCATTTGCTGTGTGCCAGAGACCTGTTTCCCCTACAGTAAGAGCATTTTTGTAGGAATTATCATTATTTTATTATACATATTGTGAAAATGTATCTATTTCCAGGGAATCATAATAACAAATTCATATTACATCTTGTAAAAACCAATTTGATTTATTAAAGCTTCATCCATACCCAATGCTCCTGTCAACAATACATTTAGACGACTCTCCACAGAGTCAGGCTCGCACAAACCATTCCATAATTATAAACCATAGCCTAAAAGTCATGTTCTTTCTTAGCAAAGGATTTATACATGTATTATAACTTAAAAACAATAGTAATTTACATCACTTAGTAGTTTCGGGCTAATAGGCTGTGGTCAATGTGTAAAACTTTCTCCTAGCGTTTCCTCTCCGGCTGCAGGAGACATCTTCAGAGATAAAGTGCGAACTGCAACCAGTACTCGAGGGAGTGCCAAATATATAGGCAGTGTAGAAGGCACCACAGTCCATCACATGACATCAACTATGAGATTCTCTTTGGCAATCCCAACATTCTCAATTGAAACTAATTGATCGTCATTCTCACATCCAAATTTTATTTTTATCTGACTTAGCACCTTCCTCTTTTCTGTAAATATTACTATGGTGTTCATATATCTGAATAGACTCTACACATGCACACATGATAATGCAATATTTTTGATATGACCCTTGTCTCAGTGAATTTTATTTCATGATCAACCTCTTGGTAAAGATGTTACACTATGGCTGATTTATCCATATGTCCCAGGCAGTAATCCCTCTTGTGTTCAGCCGGATGGGTGTTAACACTTCTTTTTGTGGTACCGATATAAACCAGTCCACAGCTACAAGGAATTTCTTTTCGTAGCAGGACCCTTTTGGTTGTCATCCACAGCACTTTTACAGCACAGCAGTATGTCAACGATATTCTACGCCACGTTTTGTTGCCCTACATGGCAAGCCATACTGGGTATATGTTTCAGCAAGATAATGCCCATCAGAAAATGCCAAGAGTTCCCACTGCTTGTCTTTGTGCTTGCCAAACCCTACCATGACCAGAAAGATAGCCAGATCTCTCGCCAATTGAGAACATTTGGAGCATTAGGGGCAGGGCCCTCCAAACAGCTCAGTATTTTGACGATCTTATACGCCAGTTTGACTGCTGAGCTGTATAACTTCTTCCTTAAGGGTCAGAGGTGGACCAAAACATTATTGACTTGCTGAGTTTGTGAAGTCCTTTCTCTTGAATTTTTCTTAAACTGTAATCTTTTTTGGCTGTACATGTATATCACATCTATTGATTTTTGTCCAATTCAGATAATTCTTTTTTTTTTCCTTTTTATTTTATTTCGCTTTTTGAGTACATTTGCAAAGTGGACAAGTGATGAAGGATCCTACAGCCACAGAATGCTGCCCACCCCACCCCACCTCCTCCTCCCCTCCCTCCCCACTCTCCCTCCCTCCCTCAATTCCTCCCTCCCTCCATTCCTCCCTCCCTCCCTCCCTCCCTCCCTCCCTCCCTCCCTCCCTCCCCCAACTATCTGGACCAGAAAACAGTATGCAAGCCTAACAATATGCACCATTCTCTCGTTTGCTACAGACTAGCCAACACTATTCCTTTAGCCAATCCAATTGGAATTTCATTTCTTGTCCACCCTCAGTCTGCTCTGGGTATTGATAATTATGGGACGGTTCTGGAGACTCTATCAGATTTTCATTCTTTTCCTCATCACTGAGTACTTTTCCTATTACACAAGAATATCGAAATGATTTTCAGTGCAAGTAGCTCATGTACTAGCCACTCCCATAAGCAATGGTTTGGGGTCCGTAACAACAGCAAAGAAAACTTGCAACTTGTACACTAGTAATGAACCATACATAATCAAATCAACAATGTACCAGCAATTAAACTATCTCATCAGAACTACTCTACAGGGTTATTTAAAAATGGCCCTTTAAGGGATTAAAATAATACTCTAATACTCATCAATCAATATAAACAGCTTTCCTTCTACTGTGGGAGCAACTTTGAAATCGTGAAAAGACTCGGCTACTCCCTATAAAAGTTACATGTGTGCTAACCTAGTTGAACAAAATGTATGAAACAGCCAAGGGCGCCCATACCTATGGGCAAGGGCCCGCTACCCCACCCTCCCCAGGTCTCAAGAAAAGGAAAAAATATAGTGTATTCAGGTGTTTTTTCTTTCAAGAAACTGATTTAAAAGTCATCATTACACAGGTTTTTAACATGATCAAATATGAAAAAATTTGGAGGCTACTTACAGATCACCATTCACCTTCCAAAATATTAAAAATACACCATATGCCTAGATATAGGTGCCCCCCACCCCCTGCCATACAAACTATTGGACGGGCGCCCTTGGAAACAGATAATTTTTTTCGCGATTTAGAAGTTGATCCCATTGTAAAAGCTGTTCTCATTGATGATTACTTTAACCCTTAAGAGATTATTGACCTATTTTAGGTAAATAATGTGGTATAAAACTATGAAATTCACGGCAGCAGCAGGCGTGTGACGAAAGCTAGTTTGAGAAGAATTAAAAACTGAACATACCTGATGACTGATTTTATGTTACGTTACTTGCTTTAAATATTACTTCATGCTGTCCCTTGTAGTGCAGGCAGGGGGATCGAGTGTCCACACTCCAGTCCACAGCCAACCACAGCACACCAACAGAAAAATCAACTAACTCAACCGAATAAGAAGTCACAAACTCAACTAATTGTGTTTATATGAATTTCATTTATGTACATACAAAATAATGAGAAGGATGTACCTGATGAACTTTGTGTCGACAATGACAAGTCGCTGACATTGTTTTCAGGTAACGTTGGTTCATTTCGCTTGATTCACCCACTTCTTTCTTTCTTTTCAGTAAAAAACTACTAATTAATGTCTCGTTTACGTTTTGGTATCATTTTCTCAAAATTTGACAGAAACAAAATAATGGACGCCATGATTAAAACACACACACTTGGTAGCTCATTCTATTATGTTCAGTTCACTACACCATACATCAAAGGTCCACATGCAAAGAGGCATGGCACATACACTAAAAAACAGCACACTCGTATCTGAAGTGCCACGCATGACCCCCGTCGCTGGTGGGTGGGTGAACGTGGTCGTGGGGTGTAGGTTCAGCTGCATCATGTAAACAGCTTCTTATAGAAATTTAAAATTTGAAAATATAATATACAAGAGTTGGAACTTTAATAGTAGCAACTATTTATTTACAGCTTGTACAAAATAGGTACGTGTTTCAAAGTTTTACTGATCTTCAAAGTAGTCACCAGCATTGTGTATAACTCATTGTCAGTGATGTGGAAGTCATAGGATACTCAGCAGTGCCAGTTGTGTTGACAGTTCAAGTGCCGCAGTCTATTGCCCGACAAATTTGTAGCAGTTCTGAAGCGAATGCCGTGAAGTGTTTCCTTCATTTTAGATATTGAGTTGAACTCAGGATGGCTTAAGTTAGGGGAGTGCAGTAGGTGGTATAGCACTTAGCAGCCCCATCAGTCAAACAAATCAATAACAGCTTTCACTGAACGTGCTTGAGCATTGTCCTGAAAAATGATGGTCAGGTCCCGCAGAAAATGTCATCACTTCTGTCTCTATGCTGTTCATTTTTGGAACACAACATACGACCAGCTTAGAGATAGAAGAGATGGCACATTCTGCAGGACCTGACCATCATTTTGCAGGACAATACTCAAGCACATACAGTGCAAGTTGCTACACCACTTACTGCACTCCCCTGACTTAAGCCCTCGTTAGTTCAACTTGATTGCTTAACTGAAGGAAACACTTCACGGCATTCACTTCAGAACTGCTACACATTTGTCAGGCAGTAGACCGTGCCACTTGAACTGTCAACACAAGTGGCACTGCTAAGAGTACCCTACGATTTCCACATCACTGACAATGGGTTATACACAATGCTGGTGACTTCTTTGAAGGTAAGTAAAACTTTGAAACACGTATCTATTTTGTATGAGCTGTAAACAAATAGTTGCCACTATTAAAGTGCCAACCCTTGTATCTGCTCAAAATGGAGTATATCTATTTTGTATGAGCTGTAAACAAATAGTTGCCACCATTAAAGTGCCAACCCTTGTATCTGCTCAAAATGGCGTATATAAGGGTAAGTAATGAAAATTGCACTGTAGTTAGTCTAGAACCAAGAAAGTAAGGTAATAACAACTTTTTATTTGTGATTTGTCAGGGATGGACCCAGATGATTTTTTTGGGGGGGAGGGTGTCTTGAGCTCCTTAGCCCCTCCCCCCTCCCCCCCCCTCTGGATCTGCTCCTGTGGTAATCCTTGTTGCTGATTTAGTAGATATGTCGTTACTTGTCTTTTGAAGATGGAGATGTGATTTAGTTCTCTAATATAATGTGGGGAGTTGTTCCAGAGTCGGGTTTATGCTACTGAGAAGGACTTCAAGAAGGTGGCTGAACGATGGACTGGGACAGAAACGGTTTTTCTGCCATGTTGTTCATAAGAGCATTAGGGCCGAGGAGAGATATGAGGGACAGTGTTCACTGATAAGACAGTAGAGAAGACAGATGGCATCTAAATTTCTGTGCTTGGCTGCACACAGCCAGTATAGTTGTGCATATGATGATCAAATGTGATCAAAGAGTCGAATATCACAGACATAATGAATACAGGCATTCATAACCCGTTCCAGGTGCTGTGAGCTTTCCTGAGAATGGCCTTGCAGGATAACATCACTTTAATCAATAACTTGAAGTATAAGTGTTTGCACAAGTTTCTTTTTTAACTCGAGAGGGAAGAGTTGTTTATAATTTTGTTGGGCATGGAGAGATGCTGATGTCTTCTTACACATTGCAGTTACGTGCTCAGTCCAATTTATATTTTCATCCATTATTACTTCTAGATCCTTTGCTGAAGAATAGAAGTTTATATTTATCCCATTTATTGTGAAGGATGGTAAGGATTGCCGATATTTAGGTCTGAATGGGCTTAGAATGACCAACCAGTACTGCTCACATTTTGAATGGGTTGATGTTTAAGCCTGTACCCTGTGCCCATTTTGATAATAAATGCAGGTCAATACTGAGGTTCTCGATAGCTGTCTTCAGGTTTATTGGTTTTCCACTTAGATACAACTGGAGGTCATCAGTGTACACCTGGTATTTGTAATAGGACAAAACTGCTGTCAAATTATTTACATACAATGAAAAGAATAGAGAACCTGATACTGAACCCTGAGGGATGCCTGATGGTATGTGCCTCTATTGTGACCTTATGGTGCCAGACATGACACACTGCTGGCGAGATACCAGGTGTGAGTGAAACAATTGCATTTCACTTGGTGAGAAATTTGGGCTGTTAAGTTTGGCAACTTAAATATTGTGGTTGATGGTCTCGAAGCCTTTACTGACATCTAAGAAGTAAATGATAGTTGCCTCTTGCGCTTCCATCGCAAGCTTCAGGTCACCAGTTACTTTTATTAAGGCAGATGTTGTGCTGCGATGTTTATGGAAGCGGGATTGGTATTTATCTAGTGAGTTGTTTGTAGTTAGGTAGTTTGTTTATGGATCAGAAGACAGAATGTTAAACAGAATAAAGTTTGACACTTGTGACATTTTGTTCTCTTTGGATTTAATTACGGTGTGAAAGCATTGGAAGAAGTTCGAACATATGTGCCTTGTATGGAGTGACAGCTATCGAAGAAATCACGTATTGCTTCATGTAAGATGGTTTCGACATGAATTATTTGGCACACTCAGGAAGCCCAACAGCTGTAGCTTTGTCACTTAACAGGTAAAATGCTGTATCCTCATGAAACTTGAATGTAGAACCAACACAGCCTTTGCTTCACAGCATGACGATGTTTCCACAGATCTAATGAGCAACTGTAGTATTTTGTACTCCCTGATTCTCCTAGTGATGGTTAAGACAGATACTTTGCAGCGTAAAAGACGGAATTAGTTGCAGTTTGTGCGTGAAATGACCTTTTTGGACTAAAATATGCATTTGTTGGTTAGATGACACACCGCAAGTGAAAATCGATCAGAATATTTAACTGTAATACCAAGAAAATATGAAATGAATTTTGCAGGATAGTTCTGTGCCACTCTACAATGTTGCCAACTCTCAATCATCCTCACGGCAGGAAGAAATACTTTTCCACAGCTGATGTGCTTCTTGAGCAGCCTAGCAATCCAGGAGTGAAGATTGCACTTCATTGACACTACGTAAACAGATTCCCGCAAAAGGACAGTTGTAAGCAAATGTATGGAAGTCAATTGAACCACTATCAACTAAAAACTCATCCCCTTGTGGATCTAGGGGTTAGAATAGGCCCATGATATTCCTGCCTGTCGTAAGAGGCGACTAAAAAGAGTCTCTCACGTTTCGGTCTCTATTTGATGGTCCCCTGTAGGGTTTAATCTCCATCTTCAAAGTTTTTCTGAAGAGCGAGCCAATTGGGGAAGGGTGCTTTACATGGTGCATCACGTCCATCGAGCATTGAGATCTTAGCCCACTTTTTCGTCGTCGCATTGCAGTCCTGCTCATTCTCCATCCCTTGACTGAGGAAACCTTCCTGGGTGCGTTTTCCACCATGCACTTTGCACTGTCGCTTTCTGCGCCGATGATGACCATGGACTTCTTTGCACCTCGTATCAAGCACGGTAGCCACTCCTTTGTGGTGGGGCCACCATGTACCATGTTGGTTGTAGGCCCCTGACCACTCAGGGATCACTGTGCTGGGGCCTGCACTGTTAACTCCCCACATATGCCAAGGAGTAGATGCCCATCCCACTGGGGGATTGGGAATCCCGGCAAAGGCCAATCTGCCAGGTGGCCCTTGCTGTGGCTGGGTGGTGCCCATGGGGAGGGCCCCTGGTCGGAATGGGTGGCATCAGGGCAGATGAAGCGTAGTACATCATCTCATGCTGGCGGTCAAACTCCACCAGTCTCTAAGCGTTCACAGGCTCAGTTCAATGCACAGAAGTATGAGCCCAAATTATTCCCCTCCATGGAAGGAACACCAGGCTAAGGATGGCGGTGAATCTTATTCTCCCTGGTACCTAGTATGTACCCAAGCTGATGGGGAATCCTTTGTGTCCATGAAGCCTCAGTTCTTTGTAGAGCATTTATAGGACAAGTTGGGGGAGGTGGAGGTCTTGACCGAAATGTGGTCTGGGTCAGTCTTGATAAAAAGAGCCTGCTCTGCACAATCATGAGCATTACTCGCTTGTGAGAATCTGGGGGATGTTTGTTACTATCACACCCCATAATAGCTTAAATATGGTGCCGGGTATTTTCTTCCATAGGGATCTTCTTTTACAGTCTAATGAAGAGCTGCGCACCAACTTAGAGCGATGAGGTGTCCATTTTGTCCAATGTGTCTACTGGGGTCCCAGGGATAATCATCTTGCCACTGGTGCCTTCACCTTGGCGTTTGATGGTGACACATTACCTGAGAAGGTGATGGTCTACCACTGTGATGTCAAGCCGTATATCCCTCCCGCAATGTGGTGCTTTATGTTCTGGAAGTTTGGCCATATGTCTTCCCGCTGTACTTCCAGCCTTATATGTCAAGATTGTGGTCATCCATCAAATCCCAATACTCCATGTGCCCCGCCTCCCATCTGTGTCAACTGTGGAGAGCGCCATTCCCCTTGTTCGTCGGACTGTAGGATTCTTCAGAAGGAAAGGAAAATAATGGAATACAAGACCCTGGAACAAGTGTCCTACACTGAGGCTAAAAGGAAATTTGAAAGGCTCCATGACGTGCACATGACAACATCTTAGGCCGCCGCTATAACTACTATTATAGCCCCATCCGTTGCACCAATTCCAGTCAGCTCTCAGAACTGTAACAATTGGCCTGCCCCCTTGATGGTAGGGGACACTTCCCTCCCTGTCGCTCCCGCACCACCTACTTCAGGAGCAGCACCCCCCCCCCCCCCCAACCATCGGGGACATTCGCCACTTCTAAGCTGAAGAAGCGTAAGTCTTCTTCGGCTCCTCTCGCTAGGAAGGGGCCCCTTGGGTCACTCCCTTCCCAGGTTCCTACCAGTGGCAAAGCGGACACCCACCACTGGCTAAAGCAGCCACAGGTAGCTGGTCGTAGGTCTTCATGGTCCTCCTCTGTCTCGGAGACTGAATCAAAGAAGCCCTCCCAGCTAGAGAAACCAAAGGAACAACGCGAGAAATTGAAAAAGAAGACCCCAGGAACAAGGAAATTGCGGTGGCACCCACATCACAGCTACCTACAAGCTCTGCATCTGAATATGAGTGGCGATTCTGGCGTCCGCTGAGGACCTAGATCTCGCCAGACCCTCTGACACAATGGATATACACTGCTCAGGCAAAAAGTCGGTGGCAGCCGGTGACCCTAAGGCGTAAACTACCTCATTGAATGTTCCATGCCTTCCCAGTCTCATGATGACGTCATCCTCCAGTGGAGTTGCAGCGGTTTTTTCCACCCCATGGTTGAGTTATGGCAGCTGTTAAACTTTACACCTGCTTTCTGCATTGCCATCCAGGAAACCTGGTTCCCGGGAATGCGGACCCCTGCCCTCTGCAGCATAAGGGGTATTACAGGAACCATAGCGACTATAATTGAGCGTCAGGTGGAGTTTGCGTTTACTTCCTAAACTCAGTCTGCAGTGAAATGGTGCCCCTTCAAACCCCTCTTGAAGCTGTCACTGTTAGGATAAGGACCATGTGGGAAATAATTGTCTGCAACATATATCTTCCTTCA
Source organism: Schistocerca americana (assembly GCF_021461395.2). Classification (NCBI taxonomy): domain Eukaryota; kingdom Metazoa; phylum Arthropoda; class Insecta; order Orthoptera; family Acrididae; genus Schistocerca; species Schistocerca americana. The sequence goes on from NC_060130.1 coordinate 303,724,172, forward strand.
GATGGTGCATTACCCCTGAATGCATTGGCTGCACTGATTGCTCAACTCCCTAAGCCCTTCCTACTTCTGGGAGATTTTAACGCTCATAACCCCTTGTTGGGTGGCACCATGCTTGCCAAGGCAGAGATGTCGAAACTTTACTGTCTCAGTTCGACCTCTGTCTCTTAATTACTGGGACCGCCAGACACTTCATTGCGTCTCATGGCAGTTACTTTGCAGTACAGGACTTGTCCCATCTATACACTGGAGAGCACATGACGACCTGTGTGGTAGTGACCACTTCCCCATCTTCCTGTCATTGTCCCGGCGTCAGGCCCATGGACGCCTGCCCAGATGGGCTTTAAACAAGGCGGACTGGGAAACTTTCACCGCTGCTGTCACCAATGAATCTCCCCCACACGGACACATCGACGTGATGGTTGAGCAGGTGACTACAACAATCCTTTCTGCTGCAGAAAACGCGATCCCTCGCTCTTTAGGGTGTCCGAGGCGTAAGGCAGTCCCTTAGTGGTCGCCGGAAGTAGCTGAAGCATTTAAGGAGCGTTGGCGAGCTCTACAGCGGCATAAGCGCACCCTTCCCTGGAGCACTTCATAGCCTTTAAACAGCTCTGTGCCCACTTTTGCCAGCTTATGAAACGACGGAAACAGGAGTGTTGGGAGAGATACTTCTCGATCAGTATGTGCAATACGTCACCATCCCAAGTCTGGGCAAAGATCAAACGTGTTTTCGGGCACCAGACCCCAACAGGTGTTCTCTACCAAAGCAAACGCAATTGCCGAGCACTGTGCTTGAGCCTCTGCATTGGAGAATTACCCCCCAGCCTTTCACACACTCAAATGGCGGCTGCAACGGAACGTCCTCTCATTCACTACATGCTGCAGTGAATCCTATAATGCCCCATTTAGAGAGTGGGAGTTAGTCAGTGCCATTGCACATTGCCCCGCCACAGCTCCTGGGCCACATCGGATCCACAGTCAGATGATTAAACATCTCTCATCTGACTACAAGCTACATCTCATGGTCACCTTCAACCGGATCTGGTGTGATGGCGTCTTTCCATCGCAATGGCGGGAGAACACCATTATTCCGGTGCTCAAACCCAGTAAAAACCCGCTTGATGTGGATAGCTATCAGCCTCACCAACGTTCTTTGCAAGCTGCTGGAACCTACGGTGTGTCAGCAGTTGGGTTGAGTCCTGGAGTCTGGCCTACTGGCTCCATGTCAGGGCGGATCCTGCCAGGGTCACTCTACCACTGACAATCTTGTGTCCCTCGAGTCTGCCATCTGCACACCCTTTTCCAGACGCCAACACCAGGTAGCCGTCTTTTTTGATTTACGAAAAGTGTATGACACCACCTGGCAACATCATATCCTTGGCACATTATACAAGTGGGGTCTCCAAGGGCTGTTCCCGATTTTTATCCAAAATTTCCCCTCGCTCCGTACTTTCCGTGTCCAAGTTCGTGCCTCCCATAGTTTCCCCCCATATCCAGAAGAATGGAGTCCTTCAGGGCTCTGTATTGAGTATCTCTCTATTTTTAGTGGCCATTAACGGTCTAACAACAGCTGTAGGGCCGTCCATCTCATCCTCTCTGTATGCAGACGACTTCTGCATTTCGTACTGCTCTACTAGTACTGGTGTTACTGAGCGTCGCCTACAGGGAGCCATCCACAAGGCTCAGTCATGGGCTCTAGTCCATGGCTTCCAGTTTTCCAGTTTTCGGCCGTGGAGACATGTGTCATGCATTTCTGTCGGCGTCGTACCATTCATCCGGAACCAGCACTTTACCTTAATGACAATCCACTACCTGCATTGGAGACATATCAATTCTTAGGTCTGGCTTTCAACGTTCGTTTGACTTGGCTTCCTCATCTTCGTCAGTTTCAGCAGAAGAGTTCGCAGCACCTCAATGCCCTCTGCTGCTTGAGCAACACCAACTGGGGTGCAGATCGCTCCACACTGCTGCAGCTCTACAGAGCCGTTGTTCAATCCCGCCTTGACTATGGGAGTGTGATTTATGGTTTGACGGGGTCCTCAGCGTTGCGTTTGCTCGACCCATTACACAACACCATTGCAGAGTTCGACTAGGGACAGGAGCTTTTAGGTCAATTTCGGTGACCAGTGTACTGATGGAGGCTAGAGTCCCTTCAGTAAAGATCAGACGTGCACAACTGCTCGCTGGTTACGTTGCACACATTCATAGCTCTCCTGAACATCCTAATTGCCGTCTTGTTTTACCAACCATGGCTGTTCAGCTCCCGCATAGGCGGCCCAGGTCAGGGCTAACGGTTGCATTTCGCCTGCAATCGCTTCTGCCTGAACTGGAGTCCTTGCCTTTATCACCTCTCCTTGAGGTCCATTCATATACACCTCCATGGTGTAGCCCTAGGCCGAAGCTTTGCCTGGACCTTTCACGTGGCCCTAAGGACTCCATTAACCCTGCGGCTCTCTGTTTGCAATTCCTCTCGATTCTTGAAGTGTTCTGGGGCTCTGAAGTGTTTTACACCAGCGGCTGGATGGCTGATGGCCCCGTTGGCTTCGCCTACATTCACGGCAGCCATACTGAACAGCTTTCCATGCCTGATGGCTGCAGTGTATTCACTGCAGAGGTAATGGTCCTATCTTGTGCACTAGACTACATCCGTTCATGCTCTGACGAATCTTTTCTCCAATGTACTGATTCCTTGAGCTGCTTACAAGCTATCGACCAGTGCTACCCTCGTCATCCTTCAGTAGTGACCTGGAACAGTCCAGTCGTTCCGTGGCATCGCAGGAAATGAACTTGCTGATACGCTGGCCAAACAGGCTACATGGAAACCGCTTCTGGAGATGGGCCTCTCTGAAATTGACCTGTGTTCTGTCTTACGCAGCAAGATTTATCAGCTTTGGGAGATGGAGTGGCATAACAGTATATACAATAAACTGCATGTCATTAAGGAGACTGCAAATGTGTGGAAGTCTTCCCTGCAGGCTTCTCGCAGGGAATCAGTTGCCCTTTGTCGACTCTACATTGGCCATAAGTGGCTCACACATGGTTACCTCCTCCGTCGTGAGGACCCACCTCAGTGTCACTGTGGCTCCCAAAAGACGGTCATCCATTTCTTGCTGGACTGCCCACTTTTAGCCGCTCTGTGGCTAACTTTTAACTTTCCCAGCATCCTACCTTCGGTGTTGGGCAACAATGCTTCAACAGCAGCTCCAGTTTTACGTTTTATTCGTGAGAGTGAGTTTTATCATTTGATCTGAGTTTTAGCGCATATCCTTTGTCACTCTGTGTCCTCCACCCTGGTGCTTTTAAGGTGGAAGTTTTAATGTGTTGCAGAGTGACTGGCTTCGCATTTTTATTCTCGTGGTTGGCCTGCCACTGTAATCTTCTTTCTTGCTTTACACATTTCTAATTGTTTCTTGGGTATCTCTGTCGTTTCCTTGTCCTCTTTTGTTCCTTTAAGCGTTTGTTGCCTTTTCTTCGTTCTTTTTGGTTTTTCGTTCCTTTCGGTATTGGGCTGTACATGTCTTTTGTTTCATTCTACCCCTTCTGGACTTGTTTTATAGGAACAAGGGACCGATGACCACGCAGTTTGGTCCCTTCCCCTCCCCCCCCCCCCTCTTTAACCAACCAACCAAGAACAAAGAACATTAAATCGATAGCCCTCCTCATCATAGCTGTCCTACTACTTCCGTTTCAATGTCCTGGTAAGCAGAATCTTCATATGAGAATTATCGAGGAGTACTAGCTAGAATAGACTGCTACGTTAAGTGTAAATAAGAAAATAACTAATCATTATAATGAAGGGCTCAATCAACACAATTCCTTAAATAAAAAGGAAGTTAAAAAACTAGCCTGGAGTGGCTTTTTCAGACAGCGACCTGCAGCAACATTTGGGGGTACAAATGTGGCGGTATAGATGGACAGGCGATGCTGGAATATGTGGAGACTGCCCTGATGGTGTTAATTCATTAAGTGAAACTTACCAACTTTCATTGTCAGATTCTATATCAAGTATAATTTATGCTGTTGAAAGAACTGTTCAGCAGTATGTGAACAGCATGAACACCTTTGTATCACACACACACACAACACAGCCTCATAACATTCTAGTTAATCACAGCAATACGCTTTGTGCCTACACCTTTCTGTGGGCAATTTAATTTCCTCATAGCAAACAGTTGCCTCATTTTGGAAGCGATTAACAAGAGCAGCAGACTTTCACACAGTGAGACAATGCTACAAAAAGTAGTGTGCAATCCAGACTGTGGCAGATGGAAACTTCAGAATTCTACCAGAATATGGAGCCGGCCTCTGAGATGATGAAGAAAAGGAGACTGATGTTTCTTGGACATATATACGGAATGGATAGAAACAGGCTACCCAAAGAAATATTTGATTACCTGTGGAACAACAGAACAATCACGGCGTGGATTAAAGAAGCACAGAAAGACCCTGAGATGCTGTACACCCCTTGAGCCATCATGTTAGAATAGGAGATGTTTCGAAATGGAATACAAAGTTTGCAATGGTTTCAAGTCGAATTTGTGGTCTAAAAGGACTGGAAGACCATGGGCAGAAGAACAGAAGCAACTGACCGTTTGCAGGAATATCGAAAACAGAGAATGCTCCAGACAAAGAGGACAAAGTGAAGGTGTAGCATAATACTAAGTGGTCAGTTCTCCAATATTGGCTTTGCTTTCAGCCTTGCCTGATCGCAAATCTTCCAGAGGTCTGATTTTAACACTAGATGCCACATGTCTTCTGTGTCAATTTCAATTTATTCTTCTGTCACATTATCAGGCACGTACTCCCCCTCATGATGGCCTTCAGAGTGCTGTAAGGCCGAGTTCACTGGCCGTATGGTGGTATTGGTGGTGGTATGGTGTTGGTGGTGATGGTTCAGCTCATGGGGAACAAGGTGGAGGCATACTTCTGATGGCAGTTATAACGGGGTTTCAAGGTTGGTTGGGTGTGAACAGAAGCTTTCTACTGAAGATGGATGCAAGTGCAGCAGGAGAAAATAGTTCATAGATAAAAATAATTTTTGTTATTATTAGTTTACAGTCACTGGACTCTGAAACTGCTAGCATCGATGACGAGTGAGGCTAATACACGTCACAGCATCTCTGGCACAATATCAATAGGTGAACGCACTGAGCATGCCTCTCCACTACTGCTGCCTTGGAAGGAAGGTTCATGTTTCCTGGCCCATGTGTTGATCTTTTTAGCCATGGTGCCAAATATTTTTCAACATTTTCGAGAATTTTTTTTACTGATTATATATATTTTCCTGGACAGGTCATGGCATCTTCTGACTAAGAGCTACCTCATAAGGAGATAACCCTGTACTGACATGGACTTTTTCATTATACCCTGCTAATAAATATGGGATTAAGGTTTTGAGGTCATTTGATGATTGTTAATGTAGTAACTCAACATTTTCGCTACTATATGATGATCTCTTTCAGCTCATCCATTTACCTGTAGGTATAATGCAGTAGTTCTAATTTTCTTAATTCGTAATAATCGGCACAAATGCTTTATTAAGTCAGACATAAACTTCGTCCTTGGTCCATTGCCACTGTCTCAGGTGTTCCAAATTTAGTACCCATTGGCTAATCATCACGTATGCCACTCTCTGCCCGCTGGTTCGGTATTACTGTTATGGACACGAAATACTAAAAAAGATCAATTATTGTTAACACATAACAATTTCCTGCTGGAGTTTGAACAAATGGTCCAAGTATGTTCATGCCAATCATTGGAAATGATTTATCTGCCTCTGGTAACCTCTGAAATGTAATTCTTTGACGATATTTCTCCCCTTTGAGCCCATGGGACACAAATTTTTACATAACGATTGATATCCTGTTTGTGTATTGTCCACAAGTAATTTTGAGTGAGGCTGCATTCTGTTGTTCTGTAGCCATTGAGTCTGGCTAGATGTTAAACAGCCATCAATCAGATGAAGAGAGAGGTTGTGGGACCAGATAAAACTGAAGCAGAGTTCATGAAACTGATTGATGAAAATCATGTAAAATGGTTAACCCAAGTTTTCAGTCAAATTCATGTATCTGGAAACGTTCCATTGGAGTGGCTAAAACCAGAGTTCATTACTTTGCCCAACAAGCTTAATGCAAAATAATGCAGAGATTATCGTGTGATAAGCCTTATCTTGAAATTGTTTTTGAAAACGATACACAGAAGAATATATAACTATGTGAGGAACAGATAGTCCCTAATCAGTTTGGGTTTGTTAATGCTGTGGGTATGAGAGAATCCTTATTCAGTCTAAAAATATTGCTTTGGAGATGTAGAGATGTGAATAAAATGTGTTTGCTTGCGTAATAGGTTACCAGAGGGCTTTTGATAGAGTAAAAGATGACAAATTGTTGGAGATTTTGAGAAATATTGGAATGGAGGAAACTGTACTGGAATGAAACAGTGGTGTTGTGTATTGATTGAGAACACATTGAAACAGTCATAATTCTCAAGGGAGTAAGACAGGGATGTATATTTTCAACCATACTATTTAATATATACACTGGATTCATATTTAGAGAAGCCCTGGCAGAAGTAGAAGGAATTTTGATAGCTGGAATAAGATTAAACTACAGTCCATATGCTGATGATAATATTGTATTTGCTGACACTGTTCAAGTGTTACAATTAATAGTGGATAGAATCGTCAGTCAGCAGTCAGTGTGGGCTTGAATTAAATACCACAAGGACAAAACTCGTGGCCATAAGATTACAGGAGTAAACTTCGTCATAAACCAAAGAACTATAGAAAGAATAAAGCAATATACATACCCTGCAACCACAACAAATGAAAACTGAGATAACTCGCAAGAAATAAAGATTTGCATCAGGAAAGCATGAAGTGTGTTTCAGAAAATAAGTGCTGTCTTCAAAAGCCATCACCTAACTCTAAGACCAAAAATCGGACTTTTGCACTGCTGTGTGTATTCTGTTATCCTATATGGAGTAGAGACATTGACCTTAAATAAAGACACAGAGAAGAAGCTGGAGGCTCTTTAATTTTGGCTTTATGTGCGAATCTTACATAGGGAGAAATGATCATCACGATAAAATAAGAGAAATCTGGACTTGCACAGAAAAATGTAAGTGCTCGTTTTTCCCGCGTGCTGTTAGAGAGTGGAACGGTAGAGAGACAGCTTGAAGATGGTACGCTGAATCCACTGCCAGGCACTTATTGTGAATTGCAGAGCACTCGCATAGATGTAGATCATGGAATACCTTGGGCCCAGAGTGTGACAATCGTAGAGGTTTTGAAAGGAATGATCACAACACTTCAATTTATCAATATAGTGAAATGCTGAAACTTGCAATACCTAAGACATACCATGTGCAACAGAAACAGATACGAAATTCTCACAAATTCTCAAATTCTTCAAGCCATATCAACAACAAAGGTCCTAGAAGAAGATGAATATCTACGTTTGACAACCTTAGATGCTAGTTCAGTTTCTCTTCAGCAGAACTGTCCCATATTGCAACCAACAAGAGAATAGCCATCATGATTGCATCTGAATGGACAGGCACCAAAAGAATAGAGTCTGTCATTCATTATGCTATATTTCAGAGCACCAAGTCTCCAGCGTTGGACTCCCCGTGAGTGCAGTAGCATGGCTAGCACCGTCTAATTCCACAGGAGACATGTAGACCCATAAACTCGAAGATTAGTGGACATGAAGACTATGGACTATCATAGGTCCCTCCTCATAGCTGGATGCAGGGAGTGTGAGATACCTATATCTTAAAATGAGAATTACTTTCTGCTGTGTTAGTACTTCTGCACATGTAGATACTCAGTTTCGTGAAAGCAGTGTCAAGGCAGCTGTTCGCCCCAAATGAGCATGCTGTACTGTGTAACTTGATTGGCTAGATTAACACACTTCTCTGCAGTCTTGCAGCACCCAAGGACGATGCCTTAATTTCACTAAACAGTGCCATGTGTATTATTTTGCGGTATCACAGTGCCTGTCCGTTTTCTCCTCTGCATTTAACAGTGGAATCCCTATCACAGTCTTAATGTTGATGCCCTCATTTTTAATTCCTCTGAAGGTTTGTTTTGACTTTCATCTATGCTGCATTAACTAGGTGGTATTGTAATACATTTTGAACATAACTGTTGGTCTAATAATAATGTTGGCTTTGTTTTTAATTTCGATACATCCTTTAGGTAAGACATTGGACATACACAATGCAATGAATAAGTGAGCAACAACAACACCGTCGCCATCTTAAATATCGTTTTTTTGTATCAATATTTGTGATATGAGGTAAGAGTGAGCTTCATAAGTTGTGGAAAAACGTGTGTGCAGCTATGATAAAAATAGGATAAACAATACAGTGGACAACACAATTCACCATTGTAACTCTGGAAATAAGTTTATAAACATAATAATCCATAAAGAAATAAATGTATAACTCTAACTACTTTGCCAGTGACCTGTGTATTAGCATAAAACGCACAAAAATAAGTCAACCTTCATTATCAAATTTTTAAAATTATACGATTTTCAGGTGGGTGCTTACACCAAAATCAAAATGCATGTGTTACCGTTTTTGGCTTGAAATAAAATTTAACAAAAGATATATGTAATATTTTATAGAAAAATATAATATTCATTGAACATTATTCATAAGAGTCGAAATGTGCATGGATAAGTAAACAGACTAGAATAAAACTGTGTTTCGCAGAAGTCACAATTTTAAAAAAACATACTTCAGTTCACAAACACTAAAAAGTGGGAAGTGGGGCATCCAACCTATTATAATGCTTAAATACACTGATTTCTACAAAACTGTCGTATCTCAAAGGCATGATGCAACAAATATCAAATGGGCATGAAGTAGACTATATGTTTGGATAAGTGTATGATTAGTCATTATCAGTGTCAGTGTTCCAGTTTCAATCCCCTGAAATTTAATCTGAAATAAAATATCTAATTCAGCTTAAATGTAGATGGAATAACCTTATTTAATACAAAAAAGCGCTACCAACAATTGAGCCTAAAATTTTTGTATTGGTTGAAAACAGAAATTAAATATTTAACAAAATACAACTCTTCGCTACATTGACAATTATTAATTGCTAACAAAATAACTCGATTTTAAAATGTTTAACGTTAATAATACATAGTTGGATTAATTGTCTCGATGTACAAATGAAACTAGATAATGTGATACCATTCATTGATATATAAACATAAGTAATTTCACTGAAATTACTGAACACAGCTGCAGTATGACAGAGCTTACTAAACTGAATACAAATAAAATCAAATATAATGTAAATTAATGGATCAGAAATATATATAAAAATCACATACCGTATTTCTGGGATAATTTTATTAATGTGCAGTTAAACAGTTAATAAAAATAGTCTGATATACTTACTTATATTGTTGCCACAAACTGCAACTGGTCTTTGGTCTCACTCAGTCCAACCTTCTACACCTTCCCGTCAGCCGCATATCCATCTCCCAGACCCAGTACCTGCATGACCCCATGGTATTATCCTTCCATCTCGTTCTTGGCTGCCCTAGTGTTCTCCTTCCTTCTGCTTCTCCATTCATTACTGCCTTTATTACCATAATCTCGCCTCTCCTTCTCACATGTCCATATTATCTGAGCCTTTTAGTTTTCACACTCACTACAGTGTCAGGTACTGTGTATAATTTTCTGAGTTACCTGTTTTTCCTTATTCTCCACTGTTAATTACCTTTCACTGGTCCCCATATTTTTCTCAGTACTTTATTTTCAAAAATGATCAGTTTTTCTCTCACTTATTTTCTGTCACCGTTCATATCATGGTTGCATAGCACACTATGGGTTTCATGATAGTCTGAGATATTCTTATTTTTGCCTGCCTGGATAGCAACATAGATCTTACGTATACCTCCTAGACATCTTCCCATGGCTTGCATCCTAATGACAATCTCTTGTCCTATAAGGTTTTATGGGTTGATGTTGACACCGAGGTAAGTGAATGTGTCTCTTCTGTATTGTTAGGCTCCTAATTGTTAGATTCTTTGGTCATAACTGAATTCTTCTTCCTATTACCATGAACTTTGTTTTACTTTTATTTATACTTAGACCTAATTTCTTAGCATTTTCCATCTGTACAGTTTCGAGTTTCTCGAAGTCTTCCATGCTTTTTCCTATCACCACAATATCATATGTGAAAGCCGGAGCATTTATCTTTTTTCCTGTGGTAACTCCCGCACATACTTTGTTATTCTCTTCAGGGTGTTAAGTGCCAAACTCAACAGTGTTGGTGATATAACATCTCTCTGTCACACTTCTGTTTTTATCTTAGATGTTTCTGAGACCTCCCCTTGTACTTGCACTCTATACTTTGATTCCAGCTCACACATTTTAATTAGTTTTATCAGCTTGTCTAGTGTCCCACACTCTGCTGTTATCTTCCACATCTACTCTCTCATTATGTTGTCATATGCTTTGTTGTAGTTTATAAACATTAGTTATTTTATTGCCTCCTTAACCTTCATCAGAGTTGGTTCTTCGACTAATGGTTGTGTGTTCCGGTTGTTTTTTGCCCTATTTTCGTTGTCGTGGGCGTCTATTGGATTGTTCAACAGTTCTTTGAAGTATCTGCTTCAGTTCTCCAGATTGCCTTCATTTGTAATGATAAGTTTTCCATTTGCATCCTTCATTATCACAGGCTTAGCCCTGTACTTCTTTCTATAGCTTCTCATTGTTCTGTGAAACTTTTTACTGTTGTTCTGGCTACAATCTGATATAAAGGAAAATTATTGCTGAAAAATATAACCCCTCTTAAGTATCATTAGCATATATTTGTAACAAAATTAATATTGAAAATAAAGATTATATATGAAAATATAATTTAAAACTGGATTGATTATACTAAACCTGTTTACATTTTTGTTAGAAAAATTTTACTTATCACAAAATAAACATATATAGCTTGATTTAAAATATTATATAGCAACATAAATAACTGGATTTAAAATATTCAACTTAGCTACAGTATATCTGGGATAATTTTATTCATAAATAAAAGTCAAATAAACAAATTAATGTATTCAACCTAGTGTTGAAATAGCGTTAGAAGTTTATTAAAAATCAAAGTAAAATTAATCACTGGAATAGAAAGATAATTTACAAACTTATTACAACTACAATGAAGATGGATTAAAGATTTCAATTGCAATTACTGATGTTAATGTTGTGTATTTTTCATTTCAAATAGTGAGAGGCACCCGCATGCCTTGCTCATACTGTGGCATCAAGCAGTCAGGCCTGCAAGATGAGTGGTCTGCCAAGCGAGTGGATTCATTTTTTTGTTATCAAGTAACATGAACTCTAGTACTCACAATTAAGTTAAAAGTTATTCTCCTGCTTGGATATTGCGCAACGGAAACACACATCTGACTATTAGTAATTTACACAACTCTGACTGTTCACTACGCACTGGCAATACCACATTGTCGTTCTTATTCAACAGCTTTGGTCAACACGTGGCCATCGCACTGCATATGAATGGCGCACACATTATAAATTCTGGGTATCATGGCAACACACTATTCGAAGGAAAAGGCGACCAATCTTTTTCTTTTCACTATCTTATTTATTCCGATAAATTCTATAACCTAAACACACAAATTCTATAACCTACAACAACAACACATGAGAAATTCCGCCCAGTGGGCATGGCTTTACATTGGTGATTCTCTATCTTTTGGTCTCGTAATTATTTAATGCTACAGTGCACTTTCTGGATAGGATGGTGGATCTTTTGCTATATCTCACACTTCGACTCTCACAACCATCATCACGAAACTTTCCTCCAGACCGAGCGGTACAATAGGAACATGCATAACCCACTACATCCGAAACTAACTTGCTACTCTTCCATGCAAACCACACATACTTAAATTACATGACATACACCACACTACAACATGGAATACAACATAGGAATAGTCACAACATTATAATCCCATCACTTTCAGCTTTCCCACTTCAATTAGTATTCATCCCAGTTCCACACGACACTGGCCCACTTCGTAACTTTTCTTTCCTACTACGAACTCTGGACGATATATGCACGTCTTCCTGTGCAATGCAAGCGATGTGGCGTTGCTGGATAGACGGCTGACTCACCTTGCTTCTCTCTCAGAGTATTATAGTTTGAATCAAGCGTCACACGAAAACATAACACGCAAAGTAATATTAAGAACATATTCATCACACACGCGAGTCCTCAACTGGTACCAAGGACGAGTACTTCTCTTTATCCTTTGTCTCATACACAGATTAAGACTCACACAGTACTCACCACGTGGAAGTACTCGTCTCTAATTTCAAGTCCTGCACACGCCATTTCTTAAATATTTCCAACTTATAGTACACACGCTAGTAATTCAGTTAAACTTAAGCACTCGGAAGTATTTCAACTTATTGCTACACGTGGTTTCATTGTGACCGTTGGTCACTTCTGAAGATTACTATGATCCCATTAATATTACCTGCTTGACATTTAATTCTCCCCACAAGTTCCTGAAGTAGAGAAATTTTTATTCTAAACTACTCTTAAGTATTTCACATGCATACCATCTCTCCACTCTTTTGTCCTACGGAGCACGCCTAAGGCAGGTCTTACCAACACTAGATCCAGCAGCAGTGTGCTGAAACATGGCCGTTCTTCAGCTTCTCTCGCACCTCTGCCGAAGTGGGGCAGCACCTTGCTACCGTATTGGTCAGCTACATTTCAGGCGCTCAAAGCTCCGGTAAATTCTATCTCTTTGGTTCTACCAAAGGTAACCAAAGGGTTGTCTCAAAGATGATCATATATTCACATTCACTATCTGCGGTTAGCAGACAACCATACATTCATTCATTTCACAGATCTCACCAAACTGGATGTAGGGATTTATTTTGTGGGAGTGCACATACGATCAATTAAATAAATAAATAGTCATTCTTTCCTAAACTGGTATCCGGCTTCGCTATATTAATTGAAATTGAGTTATTTTTACAAAAAAATGTGTTGTTCTGACAAGAATAATGAAGTATGTTGTACCTATTTTCAATGTCAGGCGGTACTGTACCCTTTCAATAGATTTAATTTATTAATTATTTGTTTCCATGTTCAGTGTGGTATTCATGATATACATTAGATGGGACAAATATTTGGAATCTATCTATATACGTGTTGTGGAATATTTTTACATGTAGTTTAGTAAACTTAAATATTCTCTGGCTGATTCAGAAAATAAGAAAGCAAATTAATCTTGTCAGTATTTCCATTTAGGAAATCAAAATGTCTGCTTTTATATTTACTTTATATATAATTAACCACAGTATATAGTAACAGTATTAAGCATTTTCGAGACTGTTACTGAAACATTTTTTAGTATTCACTATTAGTAAAGTAATGCTGCAATGACTATCATGAAGATAAAACTAAACTTTTGTTTAGTACATAATTAAAGTCAAAATATTTACCAAGCTGCACTAACAAACAGTTAGTTCCATTGAAAACCTATATGCATAGGTATGTAAGAAATCGTATATAAAATACTTAACTTATCTATCCTATATTTCAGTTAATGTTAACTAATATAATTAGTTTTAGGATGATGCATTGAATAACTCGAAAATTTAGAATAAAATACTAACTCTAGCTATGGTATATATGTGATATTACTGAATGCTAAATATCTTCATCAACAAAATTCTATACTCTTTTGATATCTTAATGTAAATGTTTGATTTTCTGATATTTTACTAAACTTCAGTATTGGAGGAGTTAATCATATACGGTATCATAATAAGTAAAAGTAACACATCTAATCGGATTTTAGTGCTTTAGGCAGCTGCAGTGAAATTGGATTTACTGAAAAGAATAAAAATCCGAATCAATACCACAAGCTATTCACTTTAAAATATTTCAATGTACTATAATATATGTAGATGAGGCACAGTTATTTAACATTAAAACAAACAAAAGTTACATTATTACTTTTGTTTTAAATAACCCAAATGCCTCAGAGTGGTATATTTGTATTGAATTAAATGTTATTACAAATAATTTCGATTAATAGTGATGGAGATGGGAATAATCACAAATAATATTTCTGTCTTTAAATTGTACAGGACTGTTGGGTTCATGGAATTAAATATCAAAAAGGGAAAGTTGTAGATCACTAAATTTAAAGCATTTGACCCAGTTAAAAAGACACTTCACTGACTTAACGATGAAAGTGAATGTTGTTCATAATATAATAAGTAAGGTTAAAAATATTTAACTGAACATAGTTAATCAGATGTCAGATATTTAATTCTAATGCAGTATAGATGGGCTACTTATAATGCAACAGGAAAAATATGTACAAAATATTTATTAGATAAAAATTGATAACAAGTCTTGCAGTACAGCTGTTTTGTTACTATCTAATAGAAAAATCAAACAGTAACAAATATTTGGATTTAAATACTGAGTGTATAAAATAAATATTTGCGTGAATTTTTAAAACTTCCCTGACAAAATGACTGTTCAACGAATTTTTAAACTTGCAGCCAGTCAACGTTAACTACACCTTCCAGCATTTCAGCTGGGCATGTAATCTCAGGTGTGTCATCAAGGACTCACAAAGACTAACACTGTTCTGCAGTTCATTAGAGTGTTATATGTATTTCACACATGTGGAACAATGGAAGTCATTATCAGTACTCGATGGCTCACCTGTAGCTGAGTATCTGGTGCCCAGTTGAAATAATATGGAGTGTAGTTTATAGTGTCCAACAGCCTGAAATTTCTTTGAACATAAATGCACAGAAATATTTCAAATAGGAAAATTTAGCTTGGTTATAGTATACTAAAAATTAATATCATAAGAATTTTCAATGATAGTGCTATGTTAAAGCAGTTGGGTTAGACAAAGGCTTCTTACAATATGTGTGGTCATTTACTTTGTCATTATCAAAAATTAAGAAACTAGCACACTCAGAACACTTCAAACCTTTTAACATTTCTTTAACTACAAATCCTGCTATGAAATACTAAGTATTATTAACATAATTACTGAGTTTCACGCCAATCTTCAACTACAATAATCTAAACACTGTCTCAGTGAAGCGTCATTTACATTAATATTTTCTGTTTGAACATGGTGGTACCTAAAGTGAGCAACTGAAAACACAGTGTTTGAGTCAAAATCAAGTACATTTGTCTTACATCCAGAGCTTATGCGAGTTTTTTAATAATAGGGCTTGGAGAGCTGACTGGAACTGAATAGTATTTGGATTATTGTTCCAGCCTCCTTTACGTCTAATACGTGAAAATAACAATTTCAGTTGATCTTGAGACACTTTATACATTAAAACATACTGAAATGGGTCTGTGTCATGGAAAAGAAATTCTGTAGTAAGCATTCCTACACTTTTAATCGACAGCAAGAAGCCCAGAGTAAATGTCTTACACAGATACCGTAGAATGGGTAAACTTTCAATGGAGATAGACTTCAAAAAATATTCCATCTCTTCATAATAATTATGGCAGAAATTAATGTTGAACATATTTAATACTTGTTTGAAGCCTTTAGCAAAAATATTTCTACTATTTAACAAATGAAAAAGTTTGTCTACTTTTCTGATAAAAAAAAACAGTTGCAGCTGATCCTTGAAAATCTGTATGTTGATGTGACTCGAGAAATTCAACAGCATCTGCTACACTTGAGTTCAAGAGTTTGAGCGGGAAGAGAGACATTCATCTTCTTATTGTGGAACTTAACGTGCTGGTTGTAACTGAATTGGCAAACTTAAAGCCTTCGCTCTTCTGTAGTTCATTTAAATTAACTATGTAGCTCCACTGTACTTCACCATCAACTGTATGCAAAATCTGTTTGTCAGCCAAAGTATTTCTTGTTAATTTAAGCATGTGCAAGGGTCCAATACTACATAAACATTGCATTCAGTTGAAGGGTGCTTAAAATACGAAATAATATTATCAGGTTCATAGTTTCAGCTTGTAGGGAAGCAGCCTACTAATCCCATATAAAATTCCTATGCTTTCCATTGTGTGCCAGCCTAGTCCGCTGTAACTAGCTATGATGTCACAAATGTTGCGCAATACCTTAAAAATAAACTAAATAATCTGAAAAGTTAATAGCATGTCAGGAATAATGCTAAAATAATAATGTGTTAAGTTTTAGTTTAGTAACTTTAACAGTTTGCGAAATTGGACGTTTTACGTAAAAATCATCGGCGCCACAGGAAGAAGCTAGAAACTTCAAAATTTATGTTCGGATTCCTTTTTCATTGTAATTTAATGGAAACAGCATGCTGGATCTCACAATGTAATATTTTGGTTGAAATTCATGATTTTCTGTTTTTGTGCCCAAAAAGTTCGGAAGCAAGATAGATTAAGTAAGTGATTAGATACAGCTAGGATGTTTAGATTTAGGTAGACTGCAGATACGCTATAATAACAAAGATGTGAGAAGTTTCAAAAAGGTAGCTAAAAAACTATAGCTCTAGCGTCTCTCCAAAGGACAAGTTCAGAGCTCATCTATTGCGTGCAGTACAACTAAAATAATTCTCTCGCGAAAAGTATTTAATCTAGCTACATTAGAATTTTATTATAGATACTTACCTGTGTGCTGATTGCACAATTAAATCGAGAGCTTCATTGGCCTTCAGCGAATGAAGCAATTAATTGTCTAGTAACTTGAAGTGGTGTTTTACTAGCTCGAGCAGCTGGTGAAGAAGGCAAATGTTGTCGGCTGCGCCTTCGGCGGTCCGCAATGTGGCTATATAAATAAGAGCGTGCGAGCTAGAGTAAGGCCCCAGTTCTCTTCTAGATTAGTATCAGCACGCACTCCGTGTCGGAAGCCACGTCGCGTTTGTGCAGTTGCCAGGAACGGCTTTGGATGCAGGAATTATGTAACTCGGTATGCACGTAACAATGAGTTCGCATTGGGGTAAAGAGTTAATAACGGAACGACTAATGATTTATTCTCAGTTTGCGTATGTCGTATTTTCACGTGTCGCCGCAGGACAGACCTTTTGCCACTACTAGCATGGCGTTTGATGAGTATTAACATCAAATTTTGGCGAGCATTCACTTTGAACATTTACATCGATAACGATTATTCAACATTTTTGTTATCTAGGGATAATAGGATCTGCACAATTGACTCTGAACAGCTCTGATAGTACAATAGCTTATATGGGTAATCATTTGTCTGGAATTTTACGCTTTATCGTTTTCAGAATAAGGTGAAAATTGTTATAGTAAACTGCATTTTTTACGAATCCCAGACATCATCCTAAATCCTCAGAGTAATGAACTTCAATAATCAATATCCCTAATTCTCTATCAGAGTGGGCACAGTTAACTCTAATTACAGGACTCACATTTTTGCTAATCACTTTCTGGTTGCCAACATTGTGGTTAGAGATCCTGTGTTGAGAATGGCAATACAAACCATCGAAACAGTTCTTAAATTTTCCACCCACCGTCCCACAAGCCCATTTTTTTTCAAAGCTTGCAGGTTTACAACTAGACCATCAGAAGTAGTGGACCATACAACTGCACCAACTTCATGTAATTTTAGGATGCTTCTATGGATTAATTCAGCTAAAAGTTCAGTCTGAATACTATTTACAAAAAAATATGCAATGGGACATTTAAATTTCTTCCTGTAGGAAACAATTTGGAATGCTAATCCTTCTGTAGCTATTTCATTCGAATCTACTGGCTTAATGCCACCAAAATTTACATAACCACTGATAAGTTTTCTACTATAGTCCCATAACAATTGTTTATGAATCATCATACTGTCAAAAATTAAAGCACATTCTTTTAAGCACGATTTTTTCTCTACATTTTCTTTTAAGAAACTGAACATTTCACTCATGAAACCAGGCTCACAGTTGACAGATGGGATCCAAGATCTGATGCAGTTTGGATGGGGCAAACTAAATAATGATCTAGCATATCTATATGCTTTAGGTGACTAAATATGTAGTGTCAGAGTGAACTGTTCTATTATATCTGAGTATCTTCTAGCTTATTTGACACACATGGAGTTCTTCAGTTCGTTAACGGTGAAGTGCAAAGGAAAACCACTAAAATTAAATTTTCAATAATTCTCTACATCACTATTCAGGTGTCCTTTTTTTAAAGTTCATTGATCAGCTGTGCCATTGTCGAAATCTTTTTGTTTCATCAGCCTACAGCCATTTGCAATCGTCTCATCATCTTTCTTAAATTTGTTTTTGTTGATGACGAGAGGTTTGCCTGAATTTTCAGCAACTGCTTCAGGAGACTTTTCCATTTGTACACCTGCATGATTTACATGCTGCAAGAAAGGTGATCATTGTAATTTCGCATACATCACAACAGCTCAAAATTATAAAACTATCATAAGCAAGCTTAAAACAATAGTTACAAATATAGGCCTATTGACGTTTATTTTGCTTAGGCCTACACAATTGTAATTCAAAGCTTGTAATCTATTCCACTTACTTGACTACTAGCAGGTTCTTTACGAACCAACTGTCACCTTGCAGTCATCTTTTTCTGCATATGTTTCGGAAAATCAAAGACAGATGGGACGGCATCTTCTTTTAACAGTCTTAATGATGCTCCTGGCCTCACTTTCGGTAAAGTGTCTGCTGCATATCGTACTGTACACGGTAGGTGACCACTTGAGCCTACGAATTGCTTGCACCCATAATTTCAGAATTTCCGGACGAGAAAATGGAAACCTGCTTAAACCAGAGGCAAATACAGAACTGAATCCAAGAAATATCGTCTGTAGTAGTGCAATTTATACATGAAATACAGTGCGGCAAAAACACTAATTCTGAACAAAGATATAACTTACCTACGATACTGAACTCTACTGCTCTTCCTATGGAGTTCTTTACAACCATAAGCTACACAATATTTCACTATTATAACTTCACAAACTTAATAAATCGCTCACGAATGAATGATTATCAAACAACAGAAAGCACAAAACAACACGACCTATACGTACGGAGTTGCCAACCTAACAAAAATTGCTTGTCACGATTTCCAAGGGTCCAAAGCACAGCAGTTGTGTATCCTGTTTTTATTGAGATCACTGCGTTGGTGTATCAGTTCGTAGCGTTTTTGTTTTGCATATTGGTATTCCGGTTGTTATAGGTTTATTTATCGATTGTCGTTTTTATTTGTTATTCGCTGTTGCTACTTGAGTTTAGATATTGTCATTTTGTCGTTTGGAGATAGTCAGTGGAGCTGTGGACGCTAGAAAATGGAGAGTCCGACCTATTCATCTATTTGGGTTCAGTCGAGGGGTGACAGCAGTGGAGGCAGCCATAAACATATACGCCATGTATTGGAGTTGTGCCATTGGACAGAGCACGGCAAGAAAATGGTTTTCTCGTTTTAAAGAGGATAGTTTTGACATTAGTGACTCTTCAGTTCAGGAAGACCATAGGTGTTCGCTAAAGATCGTTTAAACCCATTAATCCACAATGATACACGTCAGTGTATTCGAGGACTAGAAAATACGATGAACTGCGTTCATTCCACCATCGTGCTACACTTGCATTCAATGGGGAAGTTCATAAATCGGTTGTATGGATCCGCATGCTCTAAGCCATAAACACAAAAATTAGCTGGTGGTCATACGTGGATCTGTGCCTGATCGTCATCAGTTGGTTCATGAACAACAAATATCCTGTATCGCTGCTGGTGATGACAAATTGTGTCTTTACGCCAACATGAAGGAAGGAAAGTAAGAGTTGAGCCCAAACAAAGCAGCAACTCGCTGTAAAAAGGCCTGCATGCATCCATAAAAGATAATGTTATGCATCTGACGGGACAGCGATGGTGTGGTGTTCTACGAATTTCTTTTCAGAGGTGTAATCATCACTGCTGACATTTATTGTCAACAACTGAGACGTCTTGCAGACGCAATCCAAGAACAACGGCCCAGAAGACTGCGTGAAGTAATGCTACTCCACAATAACGTCTGCCCGCATTCTACTAAACTGACAAAAAACACTGTACAGGAGTTGGGTTGGGAAGTCACTACGAGCTCACTTTATACACCTGATCATTAGCCCTCAGATTTTCACTTTTCCGCTCTCTATCGAAGAACCTACAAGGAAATTCCTTTTTGGACGAAAATGCGTTCTGAATATGGCTCAACAAGTTCTTTGCCTCAAAAGCAAGTAATTTCTACAGTCATGGAAGTGAAAAGTTACCACAACATTGGCACTCTGTTGTAAATAGTGAAGAAGAATATATTACAGAAGACTAAAGTCTCTGTTATGTGTATCTGTTGTGTTTATTAAAGTAATAGAAAAACCTTACGAACTAACATACCAACCTAATAATTACAAACTTCTTTCATATCCTACTCTCTCTTAAACAAATCAACAAGTACGTTCTTCAACACTCTATCACCTTGCCACCTTTCAAACTTCCTCACCACATTATCTCTGTTCTTCTCCCATAAAAAAGCAGTAAACCCTCTTCTGCATTAGAGTACATGATCTCTGATCCACCTTATTATTTTCACCCTTTTCCAATGCATGCTACGAATTTATGTCTCTGTCAAGAACTGTTGCTTTACTTGCCTCTTCAGAAATGAATATACTGGTTCCTTCCTCCAAAGTAACATAGTCACACTTAACTACACCACTTTAAACAACATTCTCATCGCCGATACAACGTAAACTTCTCCATAAACATCTTCACCAACATTCGCTAATGCATTATAAAATACCTCACAAATGATTTCCCTTACATACACGAATACATTTTAAAATTCACCACAAATATTTTCTCCTACATCCGCCAATACAATGTGAAAGCTATCTCCAGTAGACTAGTAGATCAGAGCTACTCCACATTCACAGATATTTTCTCCAATTAGACTACAACCTGCATCACAAAAATTGCCATTACTGCCCTGCACCTCAACAGGATTCACAATACATTCAGTCTCTGCCAAGTTCAGTTCTACCTCTGTCTCCTTTTTGACGCAAGATTCACTCCAGTATTTTGATCATGCGTTTCTTTTTCTCTTTCGAATAAAGTTAAATGTACAGTCTCATTTCGTCACCATCAAATTCATCACCATACTTTTCATTATTAGTCCACTCTCTTTTTTGCTGCACCACTTCAGACTACCCTAAAATTTGTCTAACTTCCGAACGATATCCACTTCTGACACTTCAGTCTCATCTATAATATTATTATACACAACAAACTTCCATCAATCGCCTGTCCGTTGCCTCACCGGTTTAGTTTTCCACATCAGTGTAACTTAGTTTTCCAAACCTCTATATCCTCCAAATATCGCTGTTTCCTGAAACAAATGCTTACAAACCTTATATCTAAACTCACAACCATTATTAAATTGAAAATTCTTACTAGTATCACAAATCTGTTCCCCAGAAAAATACTTATTGCCTATTTGCGGTTCGAGCTCCACTGCTTGCTCACTGATCTAGCTGTTAATGGTATCTCTACATGTTACATTCTACCCGAAAATTCTCTACTTTTCCCATAATATAACGATGTGTTTCATCTCTAGTGCAGCATGCAATCTCTGTTTGCTGTTCCTACTGCAGTGCCTCACCACTGTCTTTGCTTTCAAAATCATTTTTACATTTTACATCTTTAATATGGAAATCAACTATTTCTTCCAGATTAATTAACATCTTGATCACTAGAGGAGCATGTAATCTTTAATTGCTGTCCTGCTGTGCTGCTTTTCCTCTGGCTCCACTCACAACATTATTTTTACATTATACTTTTTTAACCTGTTAGTTTACTACCTTTCCCATCAGTTCTCTGCTTGCCTGCTTAGTTACTTCCCTGAGTTTACTTTGCTTTGGTTGACATCTCTCCGCACTGCTGCATATTTCGTCAAGTAATTCATTGATTCCATTTCCTAATGATTCCCCTAACAGATGCCATCAATACTACCAATTTGTTCCAATAATTCACCAACTTCAATTTAGAAATCCTCCCCACTTTGTCTGTCTTTTCCTTAATTTTTAGTTTCAATATCATTATTATTATTATTTCTTTACTTTCTCAGACGTTAAGTCTGGTTAAAAATGGAAAGTGACGCAGACCTTGATCAAGCGTCACTTCCTTTTAACTGTACGGTATATGTTATATTGCATTTAGGAACTTTTGGGTAATTGAACATGTATCAATAATTATGGATTTCTGTAGTTGTGTATATAAGTTTGGATGTAGCTGTATTGCATTGATGTACTGGTGGATATTGTGTGGTATGACTCCTGTAGTTGATAGTATAATTGGTATAATGTCAACTTTATCCTGATGCCACATGTCCTTGACTTCCTCAGCCAGTTGGATGTATTTTTCAATTTTTTCTCCTGTTTTCTTTTGTATATTTGTTGTATTGGGTATGGATATTTCGATTAGTTGTGTTAATTTCTTCTTTTTATTGGTGAGTATGATGTCAGGTTTGTTATGTGGTGGTGGTTTATCTGTTATAATGGATCTGTTCCAGTATAATTTGTATTCATCATTCTCCAGTACATTTTGTGGTGCATACTTGTATGTGGGAACATGTTGTTTTATAAGTTTATTATTATTATTATTATTATTATTATTATTATTATTATTATTATTAGTAGTAGTAGTAGTAGTAGTAGAAGAAGAAGAAGAAGAAGAAGAAGAAGAATTGATTTCAAGATTTGAATTTCCTGCTTTAGCATACATTCCTGTATACTAGCTGTTACACATAGCTGCCAATTTTTCCAATTAAGAACGTATTTGTGACAGTATTTGAAATGACAACTCCTACAAATCCTCTGTACCAAGACATTTCTCCACTCCGATGTTGAACTCTCTGACCCACTAACGTTTTCTGTACCACATTAAATGGATGCACATTTAATCATGCTAACCTCCATTTCTGACAGTAACCTGCAAGTTCGGAGATATTTACACTTTCCACACCAGTACTTACCAGTGATGTTGGTTTCCTTTACACTGCTGCTGTTGCCGAAAGTGAAGTCACTGTCACTGGTGAAGCTGGTGCCAATGCCAATGATGAGGATCTTGGAGCTGCTGTTATAGCCCCTGATGCTGTAGCTGTTGCCAAAACCTTCACAACTGTCTGTGACTCCACTGCTGGCTGCAAACCTTTGCATTTCTGTCTTCTTGTTTCTTGAAATCCTGCTCCACACCTATCTTTTCCATACCTAACTTAGAACTTAAGCATAAAACTTCCGACTAAACTTTAGATTTTCTATGTGGATTGCAAAGTAATAGTTATCAGTTGGATCAAACTTGCAATTTTATATGGACTGAATTCATAACTTGGATAAGAAAAACCCCAGTTGCGACCCAGTGGTACCAATGCTTTTACGTAAATAAAACCTCTGAGACGAGAAGAAGTACTAGTCACAGTATGGTGATACATGGCTACATTTAGAATTGTCTTGATATAGTCGTAGGGTTGAGTGATAGATGTCTACTTCCATGCTCAGTGGGTAAAGTCACTGCATAAATAGTTTTAATATGTGGTACTTCAGTCTTATTGTGCAAGCTATGTTCAAGTAGCAATAAGTTCAAATAAAAATTTACTCAATAATTGATGTAGAAGGCACCAAAGGGCTTAAGTTGAATAAAGAGATTTATTCAGTCAGTGATAAATAGAATCTGTATAGAATGGTGGTCTCACAATAATTCATTTAAACATGAAGTAAAATAATATTAATTCTCAAGTAAAGTTAAGATTGTGTGTATGCATAATTAGAATGATATCAGGTACTTCAAATATCAGGTAACTATAACTAGTATGCAACAGATTTCTATATCATTCAACTGAACACAAAATATGCACCAACTCACAAATATATAAAATGCAGTATGGTGATCAACATAAAACAAACTCTTGAAGTCAAGAGTAGATTCTCACATTCTATCCAGTATAATTCCAAAAAGGAACTGAAATAAGTTGAAGTACAGTATTAAACATCATCTAGTCCCCGAAAAATTTTAAGGTTCAAGCCAATTCTCAGAAGTTATCTGCCATTTCATTCGGAATATTTCTATTTGCAAAAGAACGTTAAAGTAGGCCAGTGTCCACTTGCTGCCCAAATTCTATCACTTTTAGAAGTCGAGTTTGCTACACAACACTTTACCTCAAGACGGACTGGCACAGGTCAAGCAACAGATACAGAATGACCTATTGTGACTGCTCACTCAAGCTTTTAGGACCGCATCTTGAGGTTGAAGCTCTTTTGTCTATGTTTGCTTTAACAATAACATACGTTTTTGGCTGGGGTTCGCCTTTAGCAAAACACAATTTTGTTTTTTGACCGAGACATATTTCACTGCAGTTGCAGCATCATCAGTGGGTTTTTTTATTATTTTGGCTGTTAAACATGGGGAATGTTCTTTACTGTTTAAATACATATAAATATTAGTACCTAAGTCGTAATTACAGATTTCTGAAGAGCACATAAAATTGTGTATTCATACCTTCTTACCACATGGTGTGGTTTTCCTGCTGTATTACGTTTTTACAGTGTCTGGTTTTCTTTACAGTTTGTCACCTGCAACTACTTACAACTTAATGTAGGCAAAATATTTAAGCAAAAATTACCATTTATTGCTCTAATACACTCCTGGAAATGGAAAAAAGAACACATTGACACCGGTGTGTCAGACCCACCATACTTACTCCGGACACTGCGAGAGGGCTGTACAAGCAATGATCACACGCACGGCACAGCAGACACAGCAGGAACCGCGGTGTTGGCCGTCGAATGGCGCTAGCTGCGCAGCATTTGTGCACCGCCGCCGTCAGTGTCAGCCAGTTTGCCGTGGCATACGGAGCTCCATCGCAGTCTTTAACACTGGTAGCATGCCGCGACAGCGTGGACGTGAACCGTATGTGCAGTTGACGGACTTTGAGCGAGGGCGTATAGTGGGCATGCGGGAGGCCGGGTGGACGTACCGCCGAATTGCTCAACACGTGGGGCGTGAGGTCTCCACAGTACATCGATGTTGTCGCCAGTGGTCGGCGGAAGGTGCACGTGCCCGTCGACCTGGGACCGGACCGCAGCGACGCACGGATGCACGCCAAGACCGTAGGATCCTACGCAGTGCCGTAGGGGACCGCACCGCCACTTCCCAGCAAATTAGGGACACTGTTGCTCCTGGGGTATCGGCGAGGACCATTCGTAACCGTCTTCATGAAGCTGGGCTACGGTCCCGCACACCGTTAGGCCGTCTTCCGCTCACGCCCCAACATCGTGCAGCCCGCCCCCAGTGGTGTCGCGACAGGCGTGAATGGAGGGACGAATGGAGACGTGTCGTCTTCAGCGATGAGAGTCGCTTCTGCCTTGGTGCCAATGATGGTCGTATGCGTGTTTGGCGCCGTGCAGGTGAGCGCCACAATCAGGACTGCATACGACCGAGGCACACAGGGCCAACACTCGGCATCATGGTGTGGGGAGCGATCTCCTACACTGGCCGTACACCACTGGTGATCGTCGAGGGGACACTGAATAGTGCACAGTACATCCAAACCGTCATCGAACCCATCGTTCTACCATTCCTAGACCGGCAAGGGAACTTGCTGTTCCAACAGGACAATGCACGTCCGCATGTATCCCGTGCCACCCAACGTGCTCTAGAAGGTGTAAGTCAACTACCCTGGCCAGCAAGATCTCCGGATCTGTCCCCCATTGAGCATGTTTGGGACTGGATGAAGCGTCGTCTCACGCGGTCTGCACGTCCAGCACGAACGCTGGTCCAACTGAGGCGCCAGGTGGAAATGGCATGGCAAGCCGTTCCACAGGACTACATCCAGCATCTCTACGATCGTCTCCATGGGAGAATAGCAGCCTGCATTGCTGCGAAAGGTGGATATACACTGTACTAGTGCCGACATTGTGCATGCTCTGTTGCCTGTGTCTATGTGCCTGTGGTTCTGTCAGTGTGATCATGTGATGTATCTGACCCCAGGAATGTGTCAATAAAGTTTCCCCTTCCTGGGACAATGAATTCACGGTGTTCTTATTTCAATTTCCAGGAGTGTAGTTTATGTGAAAGTGTGTGTGTGTGGGGGGGGGGGGGAGAGAGAGAGAGAGAGAGAGAGAGAGAGAGAGAGAGAGAGAGAGAGAGAGAGAGAGAGAGAGAGAGAGAGAGAGAGAGAGAAGGTTTGAGGATTTATCATTAATATTATAGTTATATATATATATATATATTTATTTTTAGTTCATGTGTATGTATGTAGGTCTCTGTGTGTGCAAGTCGGGCAGGGTGGAGGAGTTCTATAGATAGGGCAGAGAACAGGGTTCCATTGCAGAGAGCTGTGTATTCACTTATTACTTGCTTTCCTTCAACTGTCAACGGCCTTGCCGCAGTGGATACACCAGTTCCTGTCAGTTCACTGAAGTTAAGCGCTGTCAGGCATGGCCGGCTCTTGGATGGGTGACCATCCGGACCACCATATGCTGCTGCCATTCTGTATCTTAAATCAATCAACATCGTCAATTAGTGAAAATGAAATATAATCATGTTTCCTAAAGAATGTGTTAATAAATGGATACCTGACCATTGTTCTTGTCCAATGTGTAGAAGTGTTATAAAAAGAATATTCTCGTAATTAAAATTTACAGGAGCAAAAGGTTTGGCACCTGAAATTTCCTAACCAATTTAAATGTTCCATTGTTTGGCTTCAAGAACCCTGAAGAACCATAATGAATAAAACATGAAATTTTCTGAGGCCAGTGTCAGGGCTGCTGTTATTCAAACTAAAGCTGATGAAGATTGAACGTATCATGAACCAACTACTCTTGTGTGTAGTCATCTACAAGATTAAAATAATTGTGTCAACAATCAATATTAGATCTTTCTTTCATATTCTGGTACAAGTTTGTTGAGTTGGAATCATAATTAAGTTCTAACAGTTCTTCAGAATCAGGATGTATACCTCTAATATTGTAAAACTGTCCTTGTTCTTCTTCTTAATTGCATTCATAATCATCGTTGAGTAATTTTAGAAGAATGTAAACTGGTATTAAATTCTTATCAGTTGTTTCAGGTACAACATCAGGCAATGATCCATCTAATTCTCTGTTTCTTTCTTGTATTATTCCTATAGCATTATCAACCAATCCACTTAAACTTTGTATGTGTTCTCCTCGAATGTTATTTATATTTTTAAAGTGAGTTATTTGATCTAGATACATTTATTTAACTTCATTTTTAATTTTATATTCTCCATGTTTTCGAATTGATGCTGAAACCTCTTTGTAAGTGCAATCTTGGAAATTTTCTGGAAAAGACTCTTGGAACCCCTAGCTAAATAATAAAGATCAGTCTCACCGATAATATTTTATGAGGATGAATATGTTTAGAAAGCAGTATTTCACAACTATTGAAATTTTCATATTTTTTACAAAATTATCTTGTACATGGAACTTTATAATTCTGTGGTGCATTCATATCCTTAGACATTAGGAACTTGATTTCCATACAACCAAAGATTATTCTTTAGATCAATACT
Organism: Schistocerca americana; assembly: GCF_021461395.2. Taxonomy (NCBI): domain Eukaryota; kingdom Metazoa; phylum Arthropoda; class Insecta; order Orthoptera; family Acrididae; genus Schistocerca; species Schistocerca americana. Next base: position 303,751,753 of record NC_060130.1, read on the forward strand.
CATAAAAACTTGGTTACCATTGAATGCAAGCTTTTTTTTGATAAGATCCGTGACTTTAATGGAAAATTTTTTATTAGAAATTTTAGTTTTTAATTTTAAATAAAGACTAGAGACTAGGTCATTGTATATTATTTTTGTATATTATAAGGCAGCATCTTGGGGATCTCCATTACTTTTAATAGATATGCTAATATAATACGGTTACCTTATAATGTTTTAAGTGTATGTAAATGAAGGTACTTCTGTTATTGTTGTTTGTGAAAATACTAGCAGCACTGACAGATGAGAAGAATAAAAGAGTAACATAACTGAATGATTTTGGTGATGATGTATTCAAAGAAAAGTTAATGTTACTTCAGTTAACATATAATACTGAGATAAGTGGTGAGTTAACTGAAGAGACATTAAATTTTATCAATAGGCCTACATGTGGTGTAAATGTACATTTGGTTGCTGTAGAACCAGTATGTATAAATGTAATACAAAATAAAAAATGGCAGTACAAAGGAACAAATAAAAATGGATTAGAAGTAAAGGCAGCATTTCATTTGTAGCAAAAATATATTGACATTCATTTTATTCGTGACACCAATACTTGTGATATTATGATTACGAGTAAAATTGGTCATGTATTAGGTTTGCAACATTCAGATGTTTATGGAGCAATAATTTATCTTTATTACAGTGGTTCAAATTTTGAATTATCTGGTTATGGTATTGATGCAGTTCCAAGGTTATATGGTATAAAATATAGACACAGTCTCGTTCAGTACCAATAATACAGCCATCTGTACCAAAAAGCATGCCAGTAGTTTCATTATATCTTATTAAGAAATTTGATCCCTTATTGTTTGTGAATAGAATTTCAAATATATTTTTATCAGAAATGGATGTGGACTGGTAGTCAATTGAAATCGCAGTTAACTTCTGGTTAACATTTTTTACCACAAGATGTAAAAATATATATGGAGTATATCAATGACCAAGTGGTGAGGTTATATTATTTGTTGACATGTGATATATATTATAATTTTACATTCATTACACTTTACCCCGGAATATTCAAAACAACTATCTAGTACAGGTTTGCATGAAGATCTTTTTAGTAAATGGAATAGTATAGACATATTCTGGTAGTTCATATACAGGGTGAGTCACCTGACGTTACCGCTGGATATATTTCGTAAACCACATCAAATACTGACGAACCGATTCCACAGACCGAACATGAGGAGAGGGGCTAGTGTAATTGTTTAATACAAACCATACAAAAATGCACGGAAGTATGTTTTTTAACACAAAACCACGTTTTTTTAAAATGGAACCCCGTTAGTTTTGTTAGCACATCTGAACATATAAACAAATACGTAATCAGTGCCGTTTGTTGCATTGTAAAATGTTAATTACATCCGGAGATATTGTAATCTAAAGTTGACGCTTGAAACCTCCGACGTTCAGTTGCGTGTTGTAACAAACATGGGCCACGGTAGGTGAGCAGCATCTGCAGGGACATGCTTATGATGACGACCGTGTTTACGAGTGTGGCTGTAGTGCACTGTTGTGGTTTGGTCTAGCTGTCGCAGTGTCCGCATGTAACGCTTGCTGCTAGTGTTATTCTGCATTCGTCTCTGCACACAGACCAACTGTAGTACACCATGTTACCAGACGTCTGTGATAGTGTAGTGTTGTAGGAACTGTGACCATGGTGTATTCGCACTCTGAAAAGGCGGAGATGATACTCATCTATGGTGAATGTCGACGAAATGCAGCTGAAGCCTACAGGGTGTATGCAGAACGGTACCCGGACAGAGAGCATCCAACGTGCTGCACATTGCAAAACAGCTACCGCCAACTGTATGCAACAGGTATGGTCGTAGCACGCAGACGGGTCCATAACAGGCCCGTCACAGGAGAAGCAGGTGCAGTTGGTGTGTTAGCTGCTGTTGCCATGAACCCACACATGAGTACATGAGACATTGCGAGAGCCGGTGGACTGAGTCAAAGTAGTGTCATGCGCATACTGCATCGTCACCGCTTTCACCCGTTTCATGTGTCGCTACATCAGCAATTACATGGTGATGACTTTAATCATCGAGTGCAATTCTGTCAATGGGCAATAACAGAGAATGCGTTGCAGTTCTACCTGTTTACTGATGAAGCGGGTTTCACAAACCATGGGGCAGTGAATCTACGGAACATGAATTACTGGTCCGTGGACAATCCTCGCTGGCTCAGACAGGTAGAGCGACAGCGACCGTGGACTGTAAATGTACGGTGCGGAATCATTGGCGACAACCTCATTGGTTCTCACTCCATTGCAGGGGCCCAAACAGCTGCAACATACATCGCGTTTCTACAGAATGATCTGCCAACGTTACTCGAAAATGTCCCACTGGAAACGCGTCGACGTATGTGGTATCAGCATGATGGTGCACCTGCACATTCCGCAATTAACGCTAGGCTGACCCTTGACAGGATGTTCGACGGGCGTTTCATAGGACGTGGAGGACGCATAAATTAGCCAGCCCGTTCTCCTGATCTTACACCTCTGCACTTCTTTCTGTGGGCTACGTTAAAGGAGAATGTGTACCGTGATGTGCCTACAACCCCAGAGGATATGAAACAACGTATTGTGGCAGCCTGCGGCGACATTACACTAGATGTACTGCGGCGTGTACGACATTCATTACGCCAGAGATTGCAATTGTGTGCAGCAAATGATGGCCGCCACATTGAACATCTATTGGCCTGACATGTCGGGACACACTCTATTCCACTCCATATTTGAAAACGGAAACCAAGTGTGTACCTGCACCTCACCCCTCATGGTAATGTACATGTGCGTCAGTGAAAAAGACTAATAAAAAGGTGTTAACATGTGGACGTAATGTGCTGTTCCAGTCTCTTCTGTACCTAAGGTCCATCACCATTCCCTTTGGATCCCTACGTAATTTGGTGCTCTCCGATACACACGATCGAACAGCGGAGGAGTGGTACTCAAGCGTCAACTTTAGGTTACAATATCTCCGGATGTAATTAACATTTTACAATGCAACAAACGGCACTGATTACGTATTTGTTTATATGTTAAGATGTGCTAAAAAAACTTACAGGGTTCCATTTAAAAAAACGTAGGTTTGTGTTAAAAAACCTACTTTCGTGCATTTTTTTATGGTTTGTATTAACCAGTTACACTAGCCCCCCTCCTCACGTTCGGTCTGTGGAATCGATTCGTCAGTATTTGATGTGGTTTACGAAATATATCCAGCGGTAATGTTAGGTGACTCACCCTGCATAAATATTTTATTATTTTTTCGATGCAGATATCGACGAATGTAGTTTTAAAAGTAAAATGTGAGTTAAATAGAAGATTTTCTGTGCATGCTTCAGGAACAAACTCTGCAATACATTAATGGATGTTTTATTTTTTCAGGGATAGTATAGTCTGAGTACAACGAATTTCCAAAAACAATAGTTGGAGCTGTTATAATGTTATTTGCTATTGACTTCAATAAATCATCAGCATTAGTTCCTGAGGTAATAAATATATTTAAAGGTACAATGCAGAAACTAGAAAATTGCGCTAGTGTATACGTTTCATACTTTCCTATTAATTTTTTTCTGTTTAAATGGAAACATCTACCAGTACCAATTCACAATGTGTAAATACTGCAAAGCTGAAAAACTGATAATTTTACTTCACATTAATACACAAGATATGGTTATAGAACGGTATGTAGACAATGTACAAATGGATATCATACAAGAATGTATAATAACAAACGTTTCTATGAATCATTGCATTAATCACTCAAAACGAAATTTGAGTGATGAACATTTGAAGATATTATTAACAATGAAAAAAATTAACAGCTAACTGAATAAGATAACACAGAAAAAATAACACTTGTCAAGCAATTAAAAATGCAGCTTATTTTTATTCAAGTCAGTCTTGTAAAAAGAAACATGCAAATATATCTAAAAATGGACTCTGTAAAATATCAAAAATAAGAAAGCTAGTTTAAAAGTCTCTGTCAGCGCAATCATGCTTCAAATTCAAATCCCATTTAGTTTTATTTTAATTTATTAAATTTTCTTTCTCTTTAATAAGATCCTAAAATTGATTAATTCAGGCGATAGTTAACTTTTGCGATTATTGAAGAAAAAATAATTTGACTGGGAATAGTAAATTAAAATAAGCTGATGCAATTACATTGGGTAACGGACATCAGGAAAATATTTAGAAACAATTGCCTTATTCTAAAATTGGAAAACGTGATGAAACTTTTTGAAACAACAGACCTAAATCTTTGAAAGGTATATTTCCTTTTTCTACTGATGTATTTGAGAAACCAAGAGACCGAATAACAGTTAGAAGATTATCTGGTTAATAAAGCATTTGCTGGCAGGCTGAACATAAATTCCGAAAATAATTGAACTTAACTGAGCCCAATTTTTTCTTGAATGCATCGAAGGCAAAAATTATGAAAGTAGTGGAAAGTGATCTAAAATTTATTGTAGATTGAAAGTAAATTTTTGGGTAAATTTCTTGTTACTATAAAACGCAGACAAGTGGAAATACCATGGTATTTAAATTTCAAACACAAAATTATAGACTCACCAGAGAGACAGTTAATTAATAAAACTTAAAATGTTATACAAAATATTTTATCACAAATGTCGATTTTTCAATCACAAGGATGAGGTTGGATATTAAATAGAATTATTGGCTTGTAATTAATAATTAAAAAATGTGTTCTATTAAGAGGATCATCTTATACTGATTTGTCGATAACAATAGAAAATATGAAAGTTCGTATTAATGTGAAAACTAATAATCAAAAATGTTTTCTACAGGGTATAAAATCTGCTTTGTTTCCTGTGGGTAAAAATTCAGTGTGTCCCAAAAAAAATGTTGGTCTTGATAGTGACAATGAACTTGAAAATTTTGAATATCCTATAGTGGTTGACAATATTCCAAAAATTCATACTTACAATAATACATCTATTAGCGTTTATTCATTTGATGTAACATATGAGTTGTATCTACTAAAAGTTACAAAATGCAAAAAACAAAGTGTGTAAATTTTCTTTACTTCAAAAATGGTAGGATTCACAATATTATTTTGTAAAAATTTATCTAGGCTTATGTCTAGTCAAATTACAATGCACAAAAAATAAAATTTACTTGTGATATGCATCTACTCTACTGTAGTAGTAAGGAAAAATGAGATAGTCACACATCATAATGCGTAGTTAACAAACTATTAAAAGTAGAACTATCAGAGGAAGGCCTCTATAGAAGTTTTAAAACTTACCAACATACACAGACCGATGACCTCGCTGTCTGGTCTCCTTCCTCAATCAACCCCCGACCAACATACACAGAAATTTCCATTCACTATTTATGCAGAATTTGAATATCTGTTTTTAAAGTTGTATAATTATGAACCAAATTCTAAACTAATAAAAGTATTTAAATCCTGTATTCACAGAGTATGAGTTTCGTAATGGTTTGTATAAGGAAATATTAAAAGATAGGTATCGACTGAGCAATGAAATGATAAATCAAATAAAATGAAACTTAAATGATGGTTCTTACACTACAAAATATCAAAAACATGAGCCAATTCGTTTGTGTTACTATATTAGGTACATCAGTGGAGCTGTAAAGATACACTCACATATTGAGGACCAAACTGTTATAAAAAATTAATTGAATGTATGAAAAAAGAGGCTGAGAAAATTGGAAGAATATATACTGAAATTGAAGAAATAAGACCATTAATGCCTGCAGAGCATACAAGTCACATAAGACCTAAAATATGATCATTGTATAGAGATCATTATATAAAAATTAATAAAAAAGTTCGTCATCATGATCATTCAATAGGGAAATATATAAATAAAATAACATAACAATATATATATATATATATATATATATATATATATATATATAAAATAAAATAAATAAATATATAAATCCAGTGAGCAGTAGATGTAATTTAAAAATACTAATATTGCGCCAGTTTATTTCCATAATCTCTCAGGATATGATTATCTTTTCTTTGTAATGGAACTCGGTTATTATAATAAAAAATAGATTTAATGTCCAATAATGAAACAGATGTAGTAGTTTTAGCGAGAAGACAGAAAATTCAATTTGAGGTTCATTGATTTATTTAGCTTCATGGCTTCAGGCATTGACAAATTTTCATCAAATTTGAGAAATTGTCACATGTGCAATATTAAAATGTTTTCCCAGAAACTGTAGTCAGTCTAGTAATCAAGAAAGGTGTCTATTCTGATAACTATATGGGTTTTTGGAAGAAATTTGAAGAAGCAAATCCTCCATCAAGAAAAGAATTTTGTAAAAATCTCAATCACTGTGAAATAAGTGATGAATATTATAACCATATAAAATTAATTTGAGAAAATTTAGTATAAAAAAAGTCTTTGTGTGTATCTTAAAACTATTTTTTGTTATTGGATGATATTTTTGAAAATTTTAGAAATAAAAGCATGTGATTTGCAACCATCTTGGTACTTCACTGTAAATGGATTATCTTGGGATGGAATGCAATCAGTCACAACAACTGGTGCTAATTCCTTGAACTTCTGTGGGTTGAGCATACATTCCCATTCATCACCCTCAAAACCTTGGATACACAATGTACAGTAGACCAATACTGTCATATTCTAGTCAAGTTGTAGATTATCGCATTTGTAATATACTGAATTAAGGAACACTTCTGCATTGGCTTGACTACAGTTGTGAAATACCCTGGAATCCTTAGTCACACCCCTTCCCCTTCCTGTCTGCAGCCCCAGAAAAATGAATTGAGGCATTTCTATTTGAGTAGCTGTCTTAATCAGTCAACGGTGTTTAGAGCTAGATACTGATAGAGTTCCCATGAATGTTAACTTAAGGATATTTGAACTCCTGAGTTCACTACACATGAAAGTTTCAGGTAGATCTCTTCTAATACAGAAATGTGTGGAATTTTTCACACTAATTTATCCGAAACAATTTCATTTTTCTCCTTCCAGGGGACACTGCCTTACTGAAGGCACCTTCAATGCCAGGTAGGAGGGTTTGTGTGCTACGTTGACGTCAAGGGCTGTGCCACTGGTAGTATAGCTGTTGCCAGGGTCACGCAAACTCCTCTTTCAAGAGGGCCCAGACAACATCTGTCCTACAGCATATGGCAAGGAGGAGGGTTCAAAAGATGCAGGGAAGCCAACTTTTTTAGTGCAGTAAACCCTAAAGAAGTCGATGTCCTCCAGGGTGTAGATTTGGGCATGAGGCCAATTACCCCACACTGTAAAAATGTCATATTATAGAACCACGTTGGATAATGGATGGGACATACAGAACACGATTTTGTAAAAGAAAAAGAACAAAAGATTTGGCTATAGTAACTTGGAACATACAAACAATGCTGAAACGTAGAAAAATGGAAGAAATAGATGAAGAGATCATGAAGTTTAAGTACAATACTGGCATTACAAGAACTGAAACGCCAATGGCAAGGCAGACAAATATGAATCAGCATTCCCTGCTGTACAGTGGATCAGAAACAGGAACAGGGCAATCTGAAACATGGTTTATAATAACAAAAGAGATTAGGAAATTTCTTTTGGAATTTGAACCTATAAATGAAAGACTCAGCAGACAGAGAATAAACTGGAAATTCAGGAATTTAACAATGACAACATATGCACAAACAGAGGAAGCAGAAAAAAAGAATAAAAGAACAAGTTTATGAAGACCTTGAAGGTACAAGTAGTAACATACAAAACTACAACCAACTACTGATTGTGGGAGATGTTACTGCACATGCTGGACAGCATGACTATGATAGAGTAGCAGGGAGATACACATTACATGAAAGCAGTAATCAGAATGGAGATATTTTATGTCACTTTGTTGCTAGAAATAATTTTCTCATGAAGAGTATGTGTTCTCCACACAAAAGACTACGAGTTGGAACATGTAAATCACGTTTAAGTGGCGTACTTTACCAAACAGACCATGTATTAGTAAATGCACGATATGCAGCATCAGTCATAGATGAATGGAGCTGATGAGGTCAAAACTGTGATTCAGACCACTATGTTGTAAAAGCTTTAGTGAGAGAAACGTCACTGGTAATATATGAAATTGGAAAGGGAAAACAAGCAAATTGGAATATAGCAAAATTGAATGATCCTGTAGTTGTAGAAGCATAAGAAATAAAAATTAAAGCTATCCTGATAGTTAGCGAGGAAACATTGGGAAATAAAGACAGATGGAATAAGATCAAGAAAATGGCGAACGAGGCAGTAGAAGAAACAACTGGAATAAGAAGAAAGGATAGAAACGAATGATGAATGTACGCTAGCAAGGTGGCATAAAAATGGACCAAAACTGACAACGCTAGAGGGAGATAAGAAGAAATGTGGAGGTGTATAAAGAATTAAGGCCTAATGCTCATAAAACATGTAAGACAAAGAAAGTGAATTGTTGAAAGCAGAATTTCAAGATATTGAAGAACCAAAGGAACAAAATAAGACAAGAAAATACTACCATGCAACAGGAAAGATGAGAAAAAATTTTCGTCCACGCAAAATGCATTTAAAAGTAGAAATTGTAAGATAATCAGAGATGGGCAGAATATCTTGAAGATATGCTCGATAGCAACTCAGACAAGATATCAAGAGATCCACAAGAACAGGATTAGAATATATAGGCAAGAGAAGACGAAACAGAAGGAGCAAGAAGACCAACATTGGAGGAAGCAGAGTGAGAGATATATGAATTGAAAAATAACTGTGCAGCTGGAGTGGATGGGATGGTGTTAGAACTTATAAAATTTGGTTGCCATCCTCTAACAAATGAAACTCGAGCATCAGTAAACAACATATGAGAAAATGAAATCACACTGAGAATTGGAAAACTGTAAAAATATGCCCTATATATAAGAAAGGAGAAAATTTAGCTTTCGAACATTATAGAGGCATAACTTTATTGAATACAGCCCACAAGGTGTTTTCTGAAGTGCTGAACAGAAGGATAAAGAAGTGGGCTGAAAATATCCTCAGAGAATACCAAAATACCAATGTAGTTTCCAGCCAAATAGAGCCATTTATTTGTTGTATGCTATTAGACAAATAATGGAGACATTTTATGAATAAAAGATAGAAATCTACTTCCTGATTCTTGATTTTAAATAAACTTCTGATGGTGTTAACAGGCCAGCATTGTATAATGTACTAAAAGAATTCATCATTTGCGGCAAGTTAACAAGGTTAGTTGAGTTAACAACAAAGAACACAAAGGCAAAAGTAAAAGTGAACAACAAAATGACAATGAGCTTTAACTTTACAGACCGAGTGAAACTGGGTGATGGTGATGGTCTCCCTAGAGTCATCTTCAAATTGGCACTGCATACTCTGATACAGAAAATAGGCAAGAGAGGAACAATAATGATGAAATACAGTCAGATATGTGAATATGCAGATGATATTGCAATTGTGGCAAGAGATGTAAACGCCCTTAACCAAATGTATGAAAAAATGGAAGAGGAAGGTGCAAAAATTAGAATTACAGTAAACAAAAGCAATACCAAATACTCGATGATGGCCAATCCTACGGGAAGAAGAACACCACATGTCCTGAATGTCTCTAACGCTATCGGCTGCTTCCATTATTTAGGTGTATTCTCAAACCAGCGATAATAATATGAGGCAATACATTAGAGAAAGGGTACAAGAGGGAAACAGAGCCTCTTACAGTTATTCAACAATTGTTGAATTACAAGATCAAGAAAGTCAAGAATATACTATTCCCTTGAGCGACCAGTGGTTGCATATGATTAAGAAATCTGGACAATTACAGATATGAACAACCCATAAAATTCATGAACCATTGAGAGAGGCAGAGGGTTGAAGAAAAAGTACAACGGTGAAATATAAGATTTTATACAAGGGAAACATATAGTGAAATTTCTTAAATCTCAAAGAATACACTGTTTAGAATGTATGGACAAGATAACAGATGACAGGGTGCCAAAACTAATAATGGAAGGCAAATTGTATTCCACCAGAAGGAAGGGCCGATGACTGAGCAATGTATTGGTTGGCCTTACCAAAATAGAGATCCGAGGATGGAAGAGAGACACAGAGAATACAGATGTTAGAAGGAAGGTTGTGGAGGAGGCCAAGGCCCATACCATAGAAGAAGAAGAAGAAGAAGAAGAAGAAGAAGAGAAATCTAATTTTTCCGCTGTTTGCGCTTCTTGAGTATACGCATTATTATCATTGCACTTCAAACGAGAATCAGTTCCTGTTTGACATTAAAAATGGCTCCCTTATTGCCCTCAAAGTTCACTATAAGCATTTTGAGAAGAGTTCACATACTAAATAGATTACTTATTGATCTGTGAATGAACCATGGTGTGTTTTGTGGAACATTCAGCTCCAAATTTAATGTGGATTTGTAAGTTTTGAGTGTTGATGTGATTCCATTGTTTCTTGTATGGTCGACCTTGACATCATTAAGTACATATTGTAACTCTAGAAACAGGAAAGCGAATGCATTATGTATAATACCTGATGTTCCTGCTGGAGGGTTTCCATCGTTCTCCATAATTATGCCTTCCAAGAATAGGAAACTGCTGCTCGAAAGTGTTACCTCGTCTTGATGCTGAACAGTACTTGCATGTGTCATCAAAGCAAATGGTTTGTGTGACACATAATCCTGATGAGTGAACTGGTGTTGTTATTTCGAGTAACGTCATTTCACGGTTTCAGTCTCATCGACTTGAGTGACTTGTAGTTCATATATATTGTTGCCTTGTCCTTCTGCTACAGAGTGGTGTGTGGGCTGCTTTTATATCTTAATCCCATGGTGCTGCTCCAAATGAAGATGTAACACTACTTCCTCTCCTTGAAAATCAACGTTTCCTGTCCTGGTCAACAATGTTCAAGTCGTAATGGTCTGAAGTGTGAACAGTCATATACTGGACTACCTGTTACCTCAACAAGTATGTATCCTGATCCCACTGTAGGAAGGAACCCATAGATTGTATGTGTTAATTCGTTGGTGACGTATGAATTCCTAGTAATAGTATGCTTGACATGGATCGTACTAACAGGAAGAATATCCACTGGTGATCTGACTTGTAAATTCTCTCAGTATTGTTAGTCAAAACCTGACTACTCAAGAAATTGAATATTGATCCTACTGAGCCTTCCTGGCTAAAGTCTATTATGTGTTTTGTCGTTTTTTATCTTTGTTTTAAACATATTAACATATACACATATATCAAAGCCTTTTACAGATCGTTTTATGATTGCATTTAGATCGTCAGAGTCGTATGAGCCAGGAGTATTCTTACAACGTTGCTGCCTCCAGGGTGAAATTTATCGTTCAGCTCAGTGATGTTTGGAATGACGTTGTAGGTTTCCAGACTGATCAATTCAACACACCACTCATCCCCACACAGACCCATTGGGGTAACTAATTTGCACTTCATGCAGCTGTGCACTCTTTTAGAGCCAGAGTGTGTGACACGACATCTCAGAGTCAGCTGACACATTGATGCGCATGCTGCTCGTTTTTGCATTCATCATGAGAAATTGTAAGGTTTTCATAAGTTTTCTGTGGTGGTAAAATATTCACTTTTACTGTAGTAGAACAAAGATGCTGCATGAGTAGTGAATAAGAACCTTGACTTTGTGTTGAATGTATATCTGTGGTGCATTTGGTCACCCATCAGTTGTTCAGCGCTGGGAAATTCGTATTTGAGGCAGAATAGCGAGCTGTTGATCTTTTGGACTAGGAGATTTTATATTTATGAATCTGAGAGAAATTATCTTGAATAATACATTATGGAGGTAAAAACTTGTTTGTAAACATATGTTATTAATGCTGTTGATAGTAAGTAGACGATTTAAAATTGAATACTGAAGAACAAAAAGAGCAACATTGTGTGTTAACGGAGAATGTCGCAGATTTGACGACAAAAAGATGAAAAATATGTTCTCAAACATAAACAATGATTCTGATTTCACACATCCTGTGCCACTTTCTGGCATAGCAGAATATCATGCACTTAATAATTTTAAAAGAAGACAAACTAAAGTCAGTGAACTACAGAAAAAAGGCGTAAACAGCATGTGAGGACAATTGATACATATTTATCGCAAACTAAATAATAATGACGACATCACTGACTTTACACATTCACTCACACCCATGATCAAAAAATTGCGACGAAAATACCACTTTGTGACATCTTTGTTTTTTTACCAATGAACAATACTTTTCACCAAGATATGATAGTGAGCCTCCTGTCAGGCACAGCAGAAAATATTTCAGCCCTCACCAAAATCACAATTTCGATTACAGGTACTTTCTCACTGTTCATATATTCAAATTTTTTCGAAATTTTAGCAATGGTATCCACCCCTAAGCCTGGTCCATTTTCACTACCACCAAATTGGCTTTTAGATCACAAACTGGAATTCGTCTGTGGCTATCTCGAAAGAGAGTCAGCTGTAAGAATTTGGTCTGTAATCAGAGATTGTCAAAGTGAATTTGCTTTTTACCACACTTTCCTGTCTGTGTATTAGTCGCAAGCTGCTCAAGACCGAATAAACCATAGTATAATTATGATGAAAAATTTTAATCAATCCAAGTTTTATAGGCCAGTCAGTTATTTTGAGAAGATGTTACATAGCAACCAATATCTCATAAACCCATACAGTACAGTACAGTACAGTTGCCTTCACATTTGCAACACATTATATTAGCAGGAAGATGCCAGGATGACCTAGATCCTACAAGAAGTGGAACTAGACACTGATAACTGTGCCCCTAGAAAACATGGCACCAGAAATCGTGACTTGCGATATTGATTTCCACCAAATGGTCATAGAAATGGTGAACACTCTCGCAAAACTAATTACCACAGAGGCAATTACAGATGATAAAACAAGCATCATGCATATTATACACACTGGCAAAACCCAAACAATTATCGTGACAGAACCCATTTATGTAGTAACGATTATGATCACAGTAACTGACAGAACAGACACAACATAAAACAATGCAGACACTATCACAGTAATCAGAACAAGTACAGGCACAACTCGTATTCTAAAGGAAACAATTCTGGTAGATCAAGTCCACAAAACCCATACCATTACTGCAACAGTCATCTAAATTGGGAATATCATCAAAACAATAACAGACAACAACACAGTCAATACTGGCAAAATGCTAATAGATCAACCCTGCCATGGAACATTCAGATAGTTGAAGTGAAACCGCCCAACCCAGCCATGGAAATAACACACAATAAGACTTGCAGCGCAGGCAGCTGCAATATTATAAGCAGGACTGAAAAAACACTGTCGAAGGAATACATTTCGTACGTCTTGAATACATAAGATGTGAAGATGCCAGTAGGCAGAGATTGAAAACATGAATGGGAAGACTACTGATTGAAATACAGTTGTATTTTTGTGATAAAATGAGTATTTTAATGAATAATATGCTATTAATCGATAACTTTTTTAGATTTTTAGCACATATTAATTAATTTTCTTGGCATGGATTTGGGTACTGATGTGAAATGTATTTAATTTTGTTGCATAATATATCTATTGCTTAACATAGCTATTGCCTTGTGTGAATTTCTGCTTTGTGCAGTTATTGGTGCACCAACATATTTGTTGATACTGATTTCTTATTGCCATTTTGTGATGACACTGGTATTTTGCATTTCTGTGAAGACATACTTAGCTTTAGTTGCTGCATTATTTTGTTTTTATGATAAAACACTTTGTTTTTGGTTTGAGATAGATTTAGAATGTATACTTCGTTTTGTATACCGGTTTACCATTCGATGTTTTGCTGTATATGTGTAAGATATTATACTTTGCTGCATTCCCTCTCTGATGAAATACTTGTCATGTTCGTATGCATATGATAATGAATTTGGCTGCTTTGCTTTTTTGATGATATATTTTTGTGAATATATGTAGAAAATGGGTCCTATAGTTTTATGGAAGCTTACTTAGGATACGCATCTACTGTTAGAATTTATAAAAAATTAAATGTTATGTATAATAAGAGAATTAGGAAAAATGGGTATAGGAAGACAGTAAATCGAGAATATAGTGGATGCACCTGGAAATTAGAAAGACATGAGTACAAAGAAATGGGAGTGGTAAAAAATGTGGGTAGGCAGGCCGAATAAAATGGCATGTGTGCTTTGGTTGAAGAATGATGTTGATTGCAAAGTGGAAATATAAATGAGTATAGGATATTGAATAATGGTTATGATTTATGACATGTTGTGATAATGTTTTAACGAAATATTCGAAAGAACTTTGAATATAATGTTTTGACACGTAGAGTGACATGATCTTTTTGGTAGATAAATTGACATGAAACGTATTTTTATGTGAATATAATGCTTTTGTGGGTAAACTGAGATAAACAATAGTATGAAAAAAATGAGGTTTCAGTGCAAATATAAATTCAAGAAGTATGCATGCAGTATAGAAGTTAGAAAGTTGATCAGTACATTAGAGTAGTATATTACACTAGGATAAAATACCACACAGATTGAGACTATGACTCTGAAGTGCAATCAGTTCTCCTTCCTTTCCCTTCATATGAGCCATGATACATTTGTTTGTTTTTCCTTTATATCTGATCTGAACACCTTCTTGCTCTTGCAATGTGTGTGTGGTTTTCATGTATGTATTTTTTATTAGCACTGGATTTATGTTTTACACGTTAGTCATTAGTTCTGTGTAACTGCACACATTCTGAGTGGTTAGGTAACATACGATTTTTTATTGTGTGCACACTAGATTTTCTTGCACATTTTCATTGCCATTCATCACCATTAGATGGTACTAACATTTTGTCCGGTGCTCCACTTGCTGTACTTTCCTTTTGTGTTTTGCACAGAACATTGCATAATTATTTGTGTATACAGATGTTTTCTGATCATATTGATTACTGTAATCTACACATATTCAATATCTGTATCTCACATTTCATACAATGCTCTTGTATAATTTCACATATTTGCTAGGAATAAGGTCATATTTTTTACTGTCTATGAATGATTCATACATTTTTGTATATTTCACATAGATAGATCATTTTTAGGGAGACAATATTGTTTGTGCAGTTCAGATTTTTGTAATGTATTGCAAAACGGAATATAAATTCAATGAAGTTACCAGAGATTTAACTAATTCTTCGATGGTTATAAGTGATGCAATATTTACCTGCAATGTACAAAGCTTGGCTAATAGTTTCTGTGCTCTCTCCCTGTGTAAAGACAATAGTCATATGTAAAACACCAATCAGACCATTCTCTTGTAGATAATATAACCTAAAACCATAACACTTCAAACGTGATGTATAATTGTAGCTTATTGTACTCGCTTCTGCATAATTTTTTAAGAAGTTTCATTTGCCTTGCCTTACTAGAGCTATGACAATTTTTATCTGGGGGACAGGGGATAATGTAAAGTTTTCATATGTTTTCTGTCATTGTAAATAATTTACCTTTACTCTACTGGGACAAAGATGAAAGAGTGCTCTGCACAAACAGTGAATAAGATCCTTGACTATGTGTAGAATGTAATGGTCGCCAGTCAGTTGTGCAGGTTTGGGACATTCTTATTCAATGCATAGTAGTGACCAAAAGAGTTTTTAAAGGAGGAGATTTGATATTTGTAAATTTAAAGGAAGTTATCTGGACTACTGCATTATGGAGATTAAAACTCGTTTGTAAACATATGTTATTCCTTGTACTGATAGAAACATTTTTGAGGAAGTTTTCAGGGTAATCAATGTATGCTTAAGAATTAAATGTTTGTTTTTCAGAAATATTAATGGAAGGAAATCCTTGTTTTCAGAAAACTAATAACATTTATGATTAGTGTTAAGTTGATCTCTTTGTTTTTATTGTGTCATAAACAATGAAGTTGGTTGGAATGTCTGTAATTTTTGTATTGAGAGAAGTTCATAATTGTTAGGATCTTTAATGTTGTACAGCCTTGTTTGGCAACAACCTGAGTTTAATTTTTGAAAAACAACTTTGTTTAAAATAAAACACTCCTCCATCATACTTAGTAAATTTGTTAATATTTTGCTTTGTGTGCATTACACCTCTCGCCACAGATTGTTTCTGACAAGATAAAAACAAATTTTGTAGTGAGTTGTTAATTTTTTCTTTAGCTGCTGCATCTGCTGATATCATTTTGCTTTCGAGAATGTTGGAGCATCAGAAGCAAAACAGCATGCTTAGCATGAGGTAAGATACTTTATTTCAAGACAAATCTCAATTTGCATTCTTATTAAATAAGTAATCTGATGATAAAAAACTGTTTGTATGCAATTTAATTTATATTTAATAATTATTTATAAATCATTAATTTTCATTTTCTAATTTTTGACAGCACATTTTGTGATAAAAAGACCTAGCTTGAAACAAAGTAAAAACAATATAAAACTCTTAATTTATCTTCCTCTAGAACTCAATTAAATTTACTTCATCTATTATTCAACTAATTTATTTTAATTTACGAGTCTTGATAACTTAATTTTTCTTGTATTTTATGCATATTGAATAATTCTTTATCATTTTTAATTTTGTCAATTTTTTATGCTTCTAATATAACGTTTTCCCTCGAAAATAAGGACATAATCAAGACACGTTACAGTTGTTCAGTTTCTTGATTATTGTAAAACAATAAGTTAACTGCATATACTAGACTATGAAGAAATGATTTAATTGCTTTTATAATTATATCCTAGTATGAGGACAAATACTTGGAATCAATAACCTTATTTTGAAATTGAAAATTATGAGATTTTCAATAACAATGAAATTAAATTATTAAAAGAAACCTTATGGAAATAGTGAAGAAAACTTAAAATTAAATAATTGACTGAAAATAAATTTTATACATTTTTGTGTCTGGAAGGTTAAATAATAAGATTCAGAGTGAAAGAGTTATACATGAGTGAAAAAGATTTGATAAAATGCTATAAAACTGAGAACAAAGAATTTATATCATGTATTTCTGAATTACAAGCTTGAGGATCTCATTGGATATAAGCTTGAATTAATGCACTACAGTTAGCAGTTGATATATATAATCCATTAAGAAGTTCATCTTGCATTGGTTATATGTATATACACATATATAAATACACTTCATCATAATTAGAATTTACAACTGAAACATTCAAGTGTTGTACCTATTTATTTACTCGATTTATCAAGATATGATTCCTATTTGTTCATAAAAGATCTCAGTTACAATGAAAAAATCCATCTAATACTAAATATTGAAGATAGACATGTTGGGTTTGGTAAAAAACAGTAAATTTGTAATTGAGATTAATTGATACATTAAGTTTTAAGGCTTGACAAATTTGTATCAACTCTGAGAACATTCCAAATGACAAAGATTTTTTTAAAAAATTCCAAAGATTTGGTAAATTTCGTATTTAAGAAACAATATCATCTTTATGATGGTATAGATAGATAGAGAAAATTTGAAGGAACGGATCTTCCATTAAAACAAAAATTCTGTACTAAATTAAATTAATATGATATTAGTGATGAAGGTTACAAACATGCAAATTTAGTTGCAGAAACATTTCATATAAAAATCTTTGTTAAGTTTATGATTTGTGTGTTAAAATTGATGACGTTCTGAAAATACTAGAAAAACTTGTAGAAACACCTGATTTAGATCCATCTTGGTATTTTACTGCATCAGGTTTAAGTTGGGATTCGATGTTAAAAATGAGGAAATTTAAACTACATTCATTATATGTTCATGATATTATTCTAGTGAATGAAAAAAATTGAAGGTGGTATATCTCAATACTGCAAAAGATATGTATTAAAAATTAAGAAAAAATAAGAAATCAAATTATTTACCATAATTAGATGCAAATAACTTATCAGGTATGCTATCAGTCTATATTTGGCATATGATGGATTTGAGTGGGATATAACAAATTATTTTGATTCTAAATAAATAAGAGTAATTCAAAACAAGTATGATTATGGATACAGTTTTGAAGTTGAGTTAGAATATCCAAGAAATTGGCATTATAAACATAAAATTTTGTTATATGCTCCTGAGAACAAAATTGTGCCTGGGACTAAAGCAATAATCAACAACTTTAAATGACACAAAAATTATGCAATACAATACAGAAACCACTAAACAATATTTTTCTCAAGGAATGAAGATAGCATAAATACAAAAAATTTAAAATTTAAACAATGTGATTGGTTGGAAAAGTACACAGATGAAATATGGAAATGTGAACTAAAAGAAAAAATGATTTTTTTAAAATTCTAGAATTTAATGAATGATCTAGCATTAGGAGAAACAACGAAAAATGTTACAAAGAGAGTGGCTATAAAATTTGTATCGAATTCACAGAAATCTGAAAAAATTATAGGAGAAAACAAGTTTCAAAAAATGAAAAATATTAATGAAAATCTTTCTGAAATTCACATGAATAAGACAAATTAATACCAAACGAGAAGATTTAGTAATTAATAAGCATACTCGTTTTGTTGAAAGAATTTAACTTTGTTATTAAGATACTGAGAGTTCCTTTATAATACTGAAACAGAACATTTTTAATGAAGATATAAGGAAAATTCTTATTAAATTTGATACAAGTATCCAAAAAGTAATACTTCTGGCCTTCCTTAACTAACTAAAAACGCAAAAGGTAAAGTGAAAAATAAATGTAATGGAAAAATAATGGAAGAATTATGTAGCATAAGATAAAAAAAAATTGGTGATAATGAGGAGAAAACATCAAAAGGAGATAAGAAATATGTTTTAAAAATAGAATAAGCATACAAGATTATAAAGATGATTTGTTTTATAATATTGAACTATATAGAAATATGAATTTTATTCCAAGTAATAACGATGTAATTTATTCTGTTGAGGTTAATATGGAAAGTCCACAAGATGATAAAAGATATGTTTTGGGTAATAAAGTACATATATTACTATATGCATATCTTAATATTACATTATTACATAAAATTTATATTAACAGAGTTTTCATATTTATAAAATTCATATTTAATGTATACATATTTTCCATTAAAAAGATTCAATTATATGTTCTTTTATTCTTAAGGTTTTTTCCCAGCTTCATAATCAATTTTTAAACTCATAATATGAATAAATTTTGAAAAGCTCTTTTCATTGTAATTTTCAAAATAGAAAGCATCGTTAATATTTTCATATGTTTCAGGCAGAACCATATTGTAACTCTTGTTTGGGAGCGCGTAACCATTTGCCTTACAGCCGGGATCTCGCACAAAGTGACTTTCCTCTGTATCCTGCTTTGAAGAAGACTCTCGGCGGAAGGCGCTTTGGAAGCAATGCTGATGTCAAACAAGCAGTTCAACGCTTCTTCCGTATGCAACGCACTATTTTTTTCATGGAAGGCTTTTTGAAGCTTATAAAACGGTATGACAAATGTCTCAACGTAGAAAAGTAAAGATATGTCTTATCTTTAATGCCTCATTCCCTTTGTTTTCCTTTCACACACATCTCTGACCACAGTCGACAGGGGAAACTTATATTCCAACTCCCCAACGTATATACAGGGTGATTATAATTAAAGTTAAACTTTCAAATCGCTGTAGCAATAATACCACTGGTCAGAATGACGTCGAATTTCAATGGAAAATTAACGCAGACGGGGGAAAACTCATGGCAGAAGAAAAATAAATAGTTACAAAACGTAGCAATAGATGGCGCTGTAAGAATCATAATTTAATAGTGATCGAGCCAAACTTCAAACATGTCTGCCACAGCTGGCCGGTGTGGCCGAGCGGTTCTAGGCGCTTCAGTCTGGAACTGCACGACCGCTACAGTCGCAGGCTCGAATCCTGCCTCAGGCATGGATGTGTGTGATGTCCTTAGGTTAGTTAGGTTTAAGTAGTTCTAATTTCTAGGGGACTGATGACCTCAGCAGTTAAGTCCCATAGTGCTCAGAGCCATTTGAACCTTCAGTGTCCGGAATATCTGCAGGGCGATGTGTGCAGTCATAATTCTTGTAATGCAGCTTTTCAAGCAAAGCGCGATCCTGCATTGTGACAGGCATGGCGAACGTAGCAGACGCGAAAGGAGGAAAAGCCGTGTACCTGGCGTGTTTATATCAACTTCAATGGGCAGTGCGCATGACAGGTGTTTTCTTTTACATATTCAGACACATAGAGCGCCATCTATTGATCAATTTTCATGCTACTATTTTTCACTACACTACAGTCACTACACTGTTGAAGGGTTTATGTTTCTCTTTCAAAGTATTATTAAATGGATATGTGAGAATGGACTCTCCCTTAATTTTGAAAAACACTCTATATTCAGTTATGTGAACTAGTAGACATACTAAGAGTTGATGTAGCACATGAACAGAAGTCAGCAAATGGGTAGAATGCTGCAAATTTTTGTGGGCACATGATGAAAAATCTCTGAAATGGGAGAAAAATATTATTGAGTTACTCAAACAATAAAGTTCAGCTACTTTTGCTCTTGATATAAATGCTAGTATTCGAAACAAACGAGTGAACCTGCTGAAATATTTCAAATATTTCCACTGAACAGTGTCTTACGGAATATATTTCTAGGGTAACTCCTTGCTTAGAAATACAGTATGGTTGCACAAAAGCTATCAGTAAGAATAACATGTGATGTTCACCTGTGGTTGTAATCCCGGCCCTTTTTCAAGGAGTGAGACATTGTACCAAAGCAATATATGTATCCTGCAATGAAATTTGTCATAAATATTGCATCACAGTTCAAGAAGAATATCCATGCAGTTACCTAAAACACTAGAGGGAAAAATGACCTTTTTTTCTTTCTTTGGGCCTTGTCCTGCACCAACACAGGGTCGGCCTTGCTATTACGGATTTGGCAGTGGTAGTTCCAGAGGGTGGCCAGATGCCTTTCCTACCGGCGCTCCAAGCCCCCCGGGAAGTAAATAGTATACTCCAGCTGTCTGCCTCTACTGTAAGCCATTAAATAGTGCAAAAATGTTCAGATGTCTGTGAGTCGTTTATCTCAGGCGGAATGTGGAGACCAGCCAAATGTGGAAAACCGCCTAAAAACCACATCCAGGCTGACTGGCATACCAGCCCTGGTTGTTAATCCGACAGCTGGATTCGATCCGGGGTCGGCGCGCCTTTCCGAGTCCAGGGAGCATCGCATGAGCACTCTCGGCTACCCTGGCAGGTGGAAAAATGACCTCTTATTGCCCACTTTTGAAGCTGTTAGTGATTCTGGCAGGAGTTAAATATGCAACAACAAAATTTTTTGATCATTTTCCCAATATCATAAAATCTCTAACAGGTAACAAGGCAAGTTTTAATTCCTACCTAGATTCTTTTCTCCTACACAACTTCTTCTATTCCATCATGGAGTTTTAATTAATAGCTGGTAACCAGTAAAAGAGAACTGGTTTTTAAGTGCAGCTGTATGATTAGAACTGAAAAGTATGTGTTCATTAATTTTCACATCAATCATGTATACATATCCTGTAACTTGACTCGTTCCACATCATTTCGACACAAGAAGCGTTAAAATGAAATGGGAAACATGTAATTAACCAACTAACTAACTAACTCTGCATGTATTTCCAAGGGTTCAGCGGAATTATGGTACTTTCATATTTTAGACTTTTATTGTGTACTGATACCAGATACCTCTCAACGCTATCAAGAGTAATTTGAGGGCTGTGGAGTCTCGGGGCAGGATAATTCAGCATATTGTCACACCTTGTTTCCAACATTTCGGCTATATTGTCGTCTTTCAGGAAGC
Organism: Schistocerca americana; assembly: GCF_021461395.2. Lineage (NCBI taxonomy): Eukaryota > Metazoa > Arthropoda > Insecta > Orthoptera > Acrididae > Schistocerca > Schistocerca americana. The sequence continues at coordinate 303,773,656 of NC_060130.1, forward strand.
GCCCCCTAAAATTGGCAGGAATCAATTGAATCGAAGCACCTGTGGTATCTGCTGATATCAGTCAGATTTAGGATGCTTTGCATCAATTGAAACTTTCATTGTGTTGTCACAGATGAGTGGGATAGGCTTGACCGGCAGTGTCACAACCTCCTCATGGAGAACAAGTCTAATCCAAACATGGGCGGTACCAACCTAATTTGAATATTTTCCAGCTGTAGTTTTTAATTTCCAAGGTATGCAAAACCGTACACTAATGAACAGACTCACTTTTTGTTGATATTGCTTTGCTTTTATTTTGCATTAAAGTTTCCTTTTTTATTTCATAAGCTATCCCATTCACTCTCTTAAATCTAAGCCAGCTCATATTCAGGGATATGAAGGTGGTGCCAAATTTTTTTGCCTGGTTTATTTAACTGGAATAAATAACTGAATTTTAAGAATATGAAGACTCCAAAAAATTTCATGTTTCTCCCCTTCTCTGATAATATTCCATTGCCCCTGTAACTACTGAAAAGGCTGCTACCCCACATCAGGAACCACACATTTGTCTGGCCTCCCAACAGATACCCCTCCATTGTGGCTGTACCTATGGTACACCGATCTGTATCACTGAGACACACAAGCCTCCCCACCAATGGCAAGTTCCTTGGTTCATGGGGAGGAAACACTTAACAACAAATATAAACATCGAGAATCCTTACCTTTCTCATATACTTCTCTTATAATATCACTTATACTGAAAATCATGATGACGAAATTTTTGAAAGTAAACTTTCTAGAACAGCAGTTAAATAATAATTACTATTTAGTTGAAAAAGCATTTAAAAAAGATTACAAAGTATATTTTTGTAAATAATGTTAAGTCAGTTGAGCCTAAAAATTTCTTTAACGCAACTAAGCCAAAAAGTATGAAAGCAGTTAAAGAAAATTTAAAATTATTTAAAGGTTTAAAAATAAATTTTAATTTATCTTGTGAGAACAAAATGCAAAAAAATAATGATGTTAAGGAATGTGAGCATCAACCACCAAATTATAGGATTACTACAGAAAAAGAAACAATTAAAAAATGTAAAAATCTGAAACAAGAAATTTAACAAAAATGACTACTTCTCAGGCTCATGGTTCTGGTTGGATATTCAGCATAATTAATGGAATACCGATATCAATTAATAGTTATGTTCCATTAAGAGGCTCATCTTATATCGAATTACCAGAAAAAATAAACAAAAAACTTACATTTATGTTAAAAATACTGATCACAAATGTTTCCTATGAGCTATAAAACTGCATTATATCCTGTAAATAAAAATCCACAAGAGTTATAAAACAGAAAAATGTAGGACTCGCTACTGACCAGAAACTTAAATATTTTAATCAACAATTAAGGTTAATAATATTTCAATAAATTGATACTAAAATTAATATATGTATTTACGTTTCTTCTTTTGATAAAAAATACCAAGTATTTCCATTACATATAACAAAAATTAAAAATTAAGGTAGAAAACTTATTAATTTATTAAATGTTAGAGAGAGAAGGAAATAATTCACACTACTATTGTGTAAAAAAATTTTCTACACTTCTTTCACTTTAAATGTCAAAACATAAAGAATCGAAATTTATTTGTGAAATGTGTTTATTACATTTTAATATTAAAGGCTAAGTAGATGATTACATGAACAATTGTTTAAATAATAAGCCAGTAAAAGTAGAACTAAAAGAAAAAGTGCATATATAGAATTTAAAAATTATAATTGTACTCAAATAGTTCTTTTTGTTGTTTATGTTGATTCTGAATGTTTGTTATTAACGATGGATAATTGCCTGCCAAATCTGAAAATGATAAAAATATTTTAAGTACTTCAGAACTATCCAGTATTAACACAGAATGATTTTGATGTTGAGGTATAGGAAGAAATATTAGAAGATAGTTACAAACTTAGCAATGAGAAAATAAATATAGTAGAACTAAAATTAAGTTAATTGTCTTAAACTATAAAATATCAAAAACATGAACGAAGTGCTTTTTGCTATTAATTTAATATATAAATGGTTCCTACAAAGATTCAGTTATATATAAATGACCAAATTCAAATAAAAAATTGTTGTACGTATGAAAAGAGAAGTTGATAGAACTGCTGAAATTTATTCTGAAACTGAAGAAATGGAACCACTAGTAAAGGAAGAACAATCTAGACATAATAAATCTACAATTTGTTCTTTATGTGGAAAATATTATACAAAAAAATAAAAAGTTCGTCTCCATGATCATTTGACTGGATGATATAGAAATCCATTACGCAATAATTGTAATCTAGAACTAAGGAATCCTAGTTTTCTACCACTTTATTTACATAATTTATCAGCACATGATTCTCATTTATTTGAACTGGTTTTTGGTGACTACCTGTTAACAATGATGTCGGCGATAGAACATTGTTGTTACAACTAGTCTGCTAAAACTAGTTCATAAATACTGGTGACTGATGTAATCATGTTACAATTGGAGTTAACCACCTAAATGCCACTTAAGGTCTGAAAATGGTGTACTGAAGCACCAAAACTGGTAGCCATATAATAAGTAACACCAAAAGGTGTTTCATTTTATTATACTTCTAAAAATGGTTATGTCTTTGAAGTAGATTTAATATATCCAACAAATTTATGTGATTTACATAAAGATTTACCATTAGGCCCCCAAAATAAAACTGTTTCTCTAAATAATGAAAACATTATTAACAATTTTAGATAATAAATTGAATTATGTTGTTCATTTTAGAAACCTTAAACTGCTATCTGTCTCTAGGGAATAAAAATAAAGAAAATCATATAGTTCTAAAATATAAGCAATTTTTTACTTTAAAAAAGTAAATAGATTTAAATACAGACATGAGAATGAAAGCAAAAGAGTTATTTTGAAAAAGGTTTCTACAAACTGATAAATAATGCTGTATTTGGAGGAATGGTGAAAAATATAAGAAATGGAGTCTCAGATACTGAAAAATATAATAAATTAACAGCTAAACCAAATTTTAAAAATGCAAAAGTATTTAATAAACATTTAGTTGTTGTCCATATGATTAAAACAAAAAAAATTGTTTAATGGACCTGTTTATGTTGGAATGGCTATACTTGATTTATCAAAGGAATTTATTTATGATTTTCTCTATAATGTAATGAAACCAAAATATAAAGGAAATATTGAACATTATAATCAGGGCACTGATAATTATACTTATAATATATGAACTGAAGATTTTTAATAAGATATTACACATGAGTTTGGACACAAATTTTATCAGCTTTTCAATGCTGCTCTTGTGTGTGTGTGTATTGAACTGGGGACCTACAAATGACAGAGGCTTTGTCCCGCCGTAGCCCTCAGTGGCTCACAACCCCACAACAGGCCATAGAAGTCCACCCACCTCACTGCCGCCCTGCACCGAACATAAGGATTTTGTGCAATTTGACGACCAGTGGAATCCCCTGCGAACATCTCATACCAGACGAGTGTAGTCCCAATGTTTTTGCTTCGTAGAGTACTTAAGGTGTACACGTATGTGGAGAGAGTGTTTGCACAGCAAACGCCGACATACTGTAACTGAGGCGACATAAGGGGAACCAGCCCGCATTCGCCGAGGCAGATGGAAAACCATCGACAGACTGGCCGGTACACCGGACCTAGACACTAATCCACTGGTCGGATTCGTGCTGGGGACTGGCACACCTTCCCGCTCAGGAAGCAGTGCGTTAGATGGTGTAGCTAGCCGGGTGGTCTATGCAGCTCGCACTTGTCATGTAGCTTTAATGATTTTGTTACGAATTGGATCTTTGTTCATATGGATGCTATTTTGTGTCATTATATTACCAATGAACGGTAAACAGTTTAACTAATTACAGTCATACATATCTAATTACATCCATTTACTAATGCTTCCGCTACTTTCACTATTTCCTATTTTATTTATGAGACAATTCACTTTTTCGAGTGTGTAATATACATTTTGACCTGTAATTTAAAATACATAAAATTCACAAAATATCTACCAAACAGGTCAATAGTACTTACTGAGACTTATCCAATGACACAATATTTATATGAATCACTTAATGTATTAGTGAGTTATTAATTTTTAAAAACCACTTTACGTCCAAAACATTCAACATTAAATAACTTGAAAACTAAATCTCTTAAAGAGGATATATCTTTATTCACGCATTCATCTTCTTTTCATCTGTCAGACCATGTGACAGGCTTCTCTGTCACTGGTTTTCTTTAGTTTTTATTTAGAATTTACATTATTTCTTATTTTCTTTATTTACTTGATTCGGCCATGATGGCTACCCCCCAACCCCAGTCCATGTAAAAGGTCAGTTTATTCCTACAACATGGCCTGTGTCTCCAGGTATCTGATCTGCACTCAGGATTTCCTGTACTTATCGGCCTGCCAATCATTGTGCATTAAAGTTCCAAAGCTCATCTAGCTCCCCTCAGCTATCAAAACTCGCTCTGTTGACTGTCATAATATTCACTGATAGTGTACATCATGATGCACATGCTCGGCAGCATCTGTTACAATCTTTTGTAGAAATGTCTAGAATGTATCATATCATGTGGCAGATGGTATTTCAGGTTGCTTGCACTGTGTGCAGCGCTGCAGCTTCCTTGTTGGATTATTTTGGTCTCTATTTGGACTTTCCACTTTCATCTCGGATGACAGCCCAAAAATATGACAGTCAACTGCACACTTGTGTAAGGCATCATATTTCTGTGATTTGGTCATGGGAATACTGGTGCAATAATTCTCATCAACATACCTTGGTAGCTGTTCGACCTCAGACAGCTACCATAACACAGGATTATCCCCAAAGTATGAATCAAAATGGCTAAAACTGGAGTCATATTAGCATACCGCCTGATATACCACACATAAAGTACATGTCGTTCTGGGAATGTACTATTGGAGGCAGTGGGGTTACCCTCACAATGCATCACAGGAGCTAGGAAAAATGGTTCAAATGGGTCTGAGCACTATGGGACTTAGCATCTATGGTCATCAGTCCCCTAGAACTTAGAACTACTTAAACCTAACTAACCTAAGGACATCACACACATCCATGCCCGAGGCAGGATTCGAACCTGCGACCATAGCAGTCGCGCGGCTCCGGACTGAGCGCCTAGAACCGCTAGACCACCACGGTCGGCCAGGAGCTAGGAGGCACCCAAAATCAGTGTATACTACAAAGAGGCAGTACTTCTGTTGGTGGGTGTTCTTGAACTTTAAGAACTTGGTTGCCTTGGTCAGCATCTTGACCGTTATTGTTTCCTGACTAGAGCAGTCTATGAGATTCTTTTCTAGTTGCTCACTTTCTATAAACATGTTGAGACATATAGGGAAGAAAATACCATTTATGTTCCCTTTTACTCAATTGGATGGAATTTGGATGGGACCGGTTTTTGACCTATTCATAGTGTTGTTTTTCCCCCTTAGAGAATAACAACAAATCCATGCATTTAGGGCACTGAGAGGATACTTTTAAGAAGTAGAGCGGTCGAACAAATTTGTTCTTTATTTCTTTGTTCTACGTAGCGCACTCATGGTCTTCATCTTGCTTGCTACCATCAACATCCCTCCCATATACATGAAGTGTATAATTGGGATACTGCCTCTAGAATTTTGGTAAGTCGTGGAGTTTTATGGGGAATGAGATGCTCCAGAAATTGTAATGCTCACAAACATGGCGTGTTTTGTGTGTAGTCATGCATGTTTCTTGTAATTTTTTTGGAAACCAGAGGTGACCATGCTAAGCAAAATTCGCCATCCTCATCTAGATTTTGGACACTAATATAGGCCAGTGTAGGAACAATATCCTCTGGAAGAGAGATATAACTGAACCCACTACTAACTCAGTCATAAACTCTTTCCTGCATTTTGGAAAATTGACTCAGTATGCCACCTGAAGTAAAACTTCTGAACCACTCTGCAGTTGAAGTGCTCTGTGATACCACTCCTTTTTCCCCCATGTGTAGATAATGCTTTTTTGCTCTCCATCACCAACTTCGTTTGGGGGCTATAAGAACTGGAGTGTAGAACTGCATTACACTTAATCATGAGATACCGCAGAAGATCAATGATTTTCAGGCCCTCCCTTTTCAGAACAGGTAGACATTTCATTTAGAAAAATCTTAGGGTCTCAATAACTTGCAGTAGAGCTAGCTATATGGGCATGCAACATATGGTCACCAAATATGCCTGCAATCACAGAGTAATTTAAAGCTGACGTATGACTAATCTTGTGCTTGTTAACAGGATGTGTAAGAGGACTGCTGCTAAGCAAAGTATTACTATAACAAGGCTCAGGACAAGGTGAACAAGATGGCCTAGCGAGAGATGAGCTTGTGACTGAAGGTCCACAGTGCAATAAATGCTTTTTTGATTGACCAGGGCAAGCTGAAGGCATTTTTGTGGGAGCCAGCACAGGCATTGATGGTCGTGGGCTTGGGGGTAGCTGAATTGGCGGGCCAAGGCACAGCAAATGCACTGTCGATTCGTCAGGGAGTGATATTATTGCTGCAAGTACACCATTTGATCTTCCTAAGACTCTGGCAACGACGACGGAGAAAACAATGAGACTAAAAAGCATCTTGTGTGCATAACGATTTCGAAACTAGAATCAAATGGTTCAAATGGCTCTGAGCACAATGGGACTTAACTTCTGAGGTCATCAGTCCCCTAGAACCTAGAACTACTTAAACCTAACTAACCTAAGGACATCACACACATCCATGCTTGAGGCAGGATTCGAACCTGCGACCGTAGCGGTCGCACGGTTCCAGACTGTAGCGCCTAGAACCACTCAGCCATCCCGGCTGGCAACAAGAATCATTTCCAAGTTCTAATTATAACAATTTCTGGTAGTTTTGTACCTATTCATCAGCATCTGCATCGCTAAATACAGACCTCATTTCATCATCTATTGGTGTGCTGCCTCTTGGGATTGCATCCAGGTTCTCCTCCATTGCCACATTTCTTATCGAGTGCACCTTGATAGAAACATCTCATAAAAAAAGCATGCAAGTGTAAAATTAATGTAGATAAAAAAAGAATTATTACTACTACTTAAGTATCAGCCTGTCTATGATAAGAGTCCATCCCTGTGAGCTTATGCAGGATATGGGCATAATAGCCTGAGCTGGGTGATTCTCAGTATCAGTAACGTCTAGCAACAAGAACATCTCATAAGTTATGAATGCAAGTGTAAATAACAATAATAGCAATTAGAAATATGTATCACTACATATGCACGTGCTCATTCATAATTTAAGTCAAGCCTTGGGACCTTAGAGCTGAAAATGGCATCATGGCTTGCACAACATAATCTACACAAGGGCTTTACATCCCACAGGGGATTTGGTCAGCTTGCAGTATTTCTGAAAACACAACAGACAGTGTCGTATGAAGAAGCATAAACACACACACACACATACACACACACACACACACACACACACACACATACACACACAGAGAGAGAAAGAGACAGAGATGGATAGACAGGATAATTTTTTTTCTCGCCTTAATGTGCAACCAGTTGACAAGGCGTTGTGCCTACATCCTATGTGTGGACATCACAGAGAGGCTAGGTAGCGGGCTTACCCTATGGGAGTGCATAGTCAGAGGACTAAACTCAACCTCTTCCACAACCAGTGGCGGCTCGTAGGTATACATTCTGGGTGTTCACAAATTTTTAAATTCGGATAAACATGAGAGGGTCTGAAGTTAATAGAATCTGCTGTAGAACAGTTATGCTTATCAGCGTATTTATACAACTTCAGCTGCTGTCAATGATAATAATAACAGTGACAATAATGATGATAATAATAATATGTATAACTTGTCTGAAAAAATGAAGGCTAGTTTTTATGGAATTTTGTTTTATACATAATGAAGTAAACTTTGTGGCAACAACGCGATAATGTTTAAGCTTTCGCTACTCTCTGTTTCACGTTTTTGCATAAGTGTGAGTTTTCGTGGTTTTTTATGTTTTCGCATAAATCTGCAAGATCCCTAATTCATGTATTAGTTAACGAATTAACTTCAGACATTCTTAGGTTGCACCCACACAACAACTAACGCTTATTACACACATTTTTGTTACATGTTCACTTGTAGTCACGCTTATTTGATTTCGTCACTTTTCCAGACAACGGATCTGGTCTGGAATTCCCTAGTTTCGTTGTGGCTAACTTTTCCTGGTAATTTTCTTTTCTGTTCGTGCTTCAACAGAGTTCATGTTGACACTCTACAGGAAAGCCGATTCCTGCGCAGTAGACAAGCAACTCCAGACACAAACTGCCGTTTGCGGAAATAATTTAAAAAAAAAAATGGTTCAAATGGCTCTGAGCACTATGGGACTCAACTGCTGTGGTCAGAAGTCCCCTAGAACTTAGAACTACTTAAACCTAACTAACCTAAGGACAGCACACAACACCCAGCCATCACGAGGCAGAGAAAATCTCTGACCCCGCCGGGAATCGAACCCGGGAACCCGGGCGTGGGAAGCGAGAACGCTACCGCACGACCACGAGATGCGGGCAAAATAATTAAATTCAAGAAGTCCTATCTACCAACAAGGTCACTTGACCAGAATACAAATGAGCTTCTGAGAGCCGTAAGGGCCAAAAGCGCACCATTTTCGACCTCCCATATTTAAGTGAATATCAGAGAAACCAGTGAGACAGCTTTTTGTGAATGTTCAGATATTCATACAATGTGGGTCTACAGTACAGATAAACCTGACCCACCATACGATCAGCAGATGTCAGAAGCATGAGACCGGCCGGAGTGGCCGAGCGGTTCTAGGCGCTACAGTCTGGAGCCGCGCGACTGCTACGTCGCAGGTTCGAATCCTGCCTCGGGCGTGAATGTGTGTGATGTCCTTAGGTTAGTTAGGTTTAAGTAGTTCTAAGTTCTAGGGGACTGATGACCTCAGAAGTTAAGTCCCATAGTGCTCAGAGCCGTTGAAGAAGCACAAGTAAATGCTGCAGTCTCACAATCGACAATGATGTGGTTTATGGTTCTCACCGCCTCAAATGGATTACTGTATGATATAATCCAAAACTTAATGAACTATACCTCATTCAGGTTTTTTATTGGTATAATATATACTGATATCCGATCTAATTTTACTGTACAGAGTGAATTCTCGCACCTGTGGAATGTGTTACCGCCTAGCGGGATGTATGCCAAGTGAAAATAGGTAGAAGTCTGCCACAGTGTGTTACCACCTGGTGCCTGTGACATAAGCTAATAGTTGAGTGGTAAGGACTAGCAGCGCACGCCATCAACCGTGCACACTGTTTATCAAATCCATATGTATTTGGTCCGTAAGGCAATTACGTTACGCCAGTTGCGCATGCGCAGAAGCTCCTTGAAACTACGCAAGTGAAGGTGTGCTCAAGACCCTGATTGCCAAATATCGCTGAGTCTAGTGGAGCAATATTTAGCAGAGCGCAGTAGATTTAGTTCCATGTATTTCAGATTACCGTACCTACGTTACGTTTAACAGCATTCAAAGAAAAATAACCAATAAATCCACAAGATGACAAAAGTCAGGGTGTTCACATGCTCTGGTGCTCGTACACAGCAGCCACCATTGTCCACAACATAACCGAAAATTAAAAGGGGTAAAAAAATCATTACATCAGGTAACTATACCGCAGTTCACACACACACACACACACACACACACACACACACACACACATACTAAGAGAGAGATAGAGAGAAAGATAAATGTGACACTAAGGGTATACATTGTGGCTGTGTCGTCATGATGGTGCCGCTGGACTCCGGCGAGAGGAAGTGTCTCTGCCTCAAAATTCAGACCTATTTATATCGCTCTGAGGTGCATTTGTTTCACTAAAACCTGGCTCCCAGTCATGTTTCCCGTAACAAGAGGCTTCCCCTGGTGTGGTGACATCAACTTGCCTGCTAGAGTTATTACCGTTGCACAGTGAAGTTTTTTTGCTGAGAGCTGCTAGCCTGATCCCACAATCCTCTTACACACAAGTTATTCTGACCAACAAATATCCCCACTGTTGCTACACAGCAGCTTTCTCAATACGTTTTATTACTTTTGATAAAAGACTGGGTAGTGACACTACAGTAATTATCCTAATGACTGTAAAGATTAAGGGGAAGTGATTTGAACTTCTATAACTTTTGTGCTGATTGTGGGGGCAATTGTAAAAGTTTCATTTTATTACAGAAAGACTAAATATCCATTTCTACAGCGTTCAGTAATTTTGCACCTTAATATTAAAGATACTCGTCATGGAGAACCGCGTTTCTGTGACGATGACATTTATTAAAATAAATAAGTGCTTTGCTGTTTTTATTGGTATGGACAGATATCAAATTTATTTTTATTTATTCGTTCGGCATATACAAGGCAAATATTACAATGTCATTACAATCCACCAGGAAATTACAACACTACACAATGCTACTTATAGTTTTGAGCCAATCTATGGCTAGGTCAGGGAGGTAATGTATGTCCTTCAGTTCACCACTATATCCTACCACTTCACACACCAGTAGGTGGTCCATTGTCTGGATTTCACCACATTCACACACAGGACTCTCTACAAGTCCCCACTTATTCATTAGATGTTTGCATCTTCCCACGCTTGTTCTAAGGCGATTTAAGGCAACCCAGAGCTTCTGAGGGAGATCAAAACCATTTATCTTCTTGCTGGGGTCATCGATAAGCTTTTGATTCTTGTGTGTCCCTTTGCGCCATGATTTCCCCCAGGCTAGCTTTGGGTCGAAGTCCTGTAATTCCCTGCCAATCTTCCAAAAAGGGGGACCTAGATTTTAGTCTGTTGATGGGTGATAAGTCTTGGTGTATAGGGAGTTCTGGATTGTGTACGATCTTCCTATATATTCTTGAGGTCGCCATGGAGCGCCTTATATCAGGGGGTTCTATGTTGACAAGGACTGGGAGCCAGTCACATGGGGTAGCCCTAAGTGTGCCTGAGATAATTCTCATCGTCTCTTTCAATTGGGTGTCTACTTTATTTACATGCACACTTTTCGCACAGACTGGTGAACAATATTCAGCCACGCTGTACACGAGGGCTAATGCTGACGTCCTTAGTGTATTAGCTCCGCACCTCCATGATGTTCCGGCCGGTTTATACATAATGGCATTTCGAGATTTTAGTTTCTGTTTTAGTGTCTTCCAGATGGGAGCTAAACGTTAGTGTGCGGTCTAATTTTACTCCCAGATATTTGGGCTTATCTTCATGTCTGATATGCTGGTCATTCAGGGAAAGCTGTAGTTTCCTGCTTGAAGCTTTGTTATTAAGGTGCATTATGGTACTGGTCGTTTTATTGGGGTTGGGATGCAAATGGCACTTAAGGTAGTAGGTGTTCAGCGCTTCAAGGTCCGCATTCATTGTTTTTTCAAGATCTTCGAAATTTTTGCTTTGATATGCGATGGCCAGATCATCCGCATACGCATACGCATACGCAAATACGACCTGGTGCTCGGCATATCAGATAGGTATAAATTAAAAAGGGTCGGCGCCAGGGCTGACCCCTGCGGCAGGCCATTGTTTATGACCATGCTTTTGCTGCTCTTTCCATGGAGATAGACCTTGATCTTCCTGCCTGTCAGCATATTTTTAGTAATGTGTACATCTGATTGCATTTGATAATTCGAGTAAGCTTGAGCAGTAGTCCTTCGGTCCAGACAGTGTCATAGGCTGAAGTAAGATCTATTAATACCAGGCCCATTTTCAGCTTGTTCTGATAGCCTTTCTCTATATATGTTGTAAGGGACAAAACTTGTTCACAGCAGTTCCTTCCCACACGGAACCCTGCTTGATAGTCCGGGAGGTTCGCCTCAATGTATGGTGCTAGTCTGGCCAGTAATATTCTCTCAAATAGTTTGTAAGAGGTACAAAGCAGTGAGATTGGTCTATAGTTCTTTGGATTATGTCCATCCTTCCCTGGTTTCAGTACTGCTATTACATTAGCTTCTTTCCATAACTTCGGGAGTGCACCTGATTTAATGCATTCCATGAAGAGCTTGGCCATCCATTTCCTCCCAATGGGTCCCAGCTCACTCAGAAATTCTGGGAGGATTTCGTCGGGTCCGGCTGCTTTCCCTGTTTTCCTTAGTGCTAGGGCCTGGGTAATCTCCTCGACGTCTACTGCTTTGACAATGTCTAGATTAGTTGGATTATTGGCTAATTCCTTGGTTAGGTTCCTGGAGATCCTTTTCTTCTCCTCAGTCTTCAGGCGTATTTTGGAGGTCTGTTTCATGGCAGTCGCTATTTCGGATGGGCCCACACCCGCGGCCGATGTTCGTGGTGGTGTGGCACCACCTAGTTTCCGTAGTAGACCCCAGCTCTTCCTGCTAGAATGGGTAAAGTCCAGATTCTCCATTCCCATCTTCCACCTGTTCCTACGTTCCTCATTCATAGTGTTGATCAGTCGTTCTGCAATCTCGTCCTCCCCACTCCTCTCATACTGCTGTAACAATGACTCGCACTCCTCTGACCAGCAAGGAATGTATTCCCTCCGGGCCCCTCGGGGGATAGCCTTTAGGGCCTCTTTATATATCAGGTTTACAAACCTTTGGTAGTTCTCTGGACTTGGTGGTATTCGATTTATTGTCTTGTCAATAAAAGATTTATATTTCCCCCAGTCTGCTTTTCTCAGATTCCACCGTGGAATCGGGGGGGGGGGGGGGGGCTCTTTATGATCGGGATGGAAAGGCCGATCTCCACAATAATCGGGAGGTGTTGGCTCCGTGGGAAAGCTCCGAGGTCTCTTCTTGTAGCTTGCATTGGTACGCCCGTTGCGCTGCGTGTGACAAAGGACAGGTCAGGTGCCGTCTTTGTGCCCCATACTTTTAAATTGAAGGACGCTCTGTCCTTGGGATCAAACAGGAGGTGTAGGTCCCGGTTGTCAGCCCAGTCACTTAGTCCAACGCCTTCCGGAGTGGATCTCTGATATCCCCATCTGGTGTGCTGGGAATTAAAATCGCCGGCATAGATTGCTGGATGATTAGCCTGTGGTAAAATTCCTATAGGCCATTGCTGCAAAGGTGGTTTGTAGACATATCAAACATTACACAATATTAATAATGATAGTAAGCTGTCACATGCGTAAAATAACTAAACAGAGGTAGTAAGCAACATTTCATTAGTTCACAGTCAAGTTATGGAAGTATACTAGAATATGGGTTTAGACCTTTGTAAGTAAAGTAGCGGTAGATGGTTTGTCGTGTTTAATATATACTTAAGAATAAGAAGTGGTTTCATATTACATTATTGGAGTTTTTGAAGCGAAATAAATAGCTGTGGGAGGCATATATGATAGATAGGAGAATTAGCAAGCCAAAGAGAGTGTGCACACTAACTTTAACGTTCATAGAACAAAAGAAGATCGGAGTTGACTGTAGTAGGCATATCCTATGGTGTCATTTGCGGGGACAAAGCATCAAATAATGGCCGTTGTGTCCTAACATGCAGGCCAGAAGGGGTCATGGGAACAAATGTCGATTTACCACTTAAAAATACCAACAACTAAAAAGATATAATTGTATATGATGTCCTTAGGCTGACATCCAGAAGAACCGTGAAGTTTGGTGCTACTGTAATGAACTTCCACCATCTGTCCCTAAAGAAATTAACAATGAGGCTGCATTAGCCAGGTTTCGAGTAACAGTGCTATTTGTACAAGAATAATCTTAATTTAATCAAAGAAGAATACTATGTGAAAGATTCTAGTGTTATAGCTAACCATAAATGTTGTAACCAGCGTAATTAGATAGTAAATTGTGTGCCATCATATATGACGAGATTTTGGGGTACAGTAAAAGTAAAAGAGGATTTCCTAATGAGAACTATCACTTAACAGAAATATGCATCCAAATAATCAAGATAGTTCTAACTGCAGAATACAGGACACTTACATGTATTCATGGCTCTTGGAATAGTACAGATGAAAGTAATTTTCATGAAGAGCCTTTGACCTATATTCTCACTAGTTATGCAACAAGATAACGTTGTCTGATATTTCGTAAACTGGCGATTTAAAAAAAATAAAAAGACTTTGTGGCAATATTTAATAATGTACACCATATTATGCAGAGTGTATGCTTAGCAAAATATTTATCATAGTAAAGTATTTCTTAGTAAGTGAATAACACATTATAGCTAGTTATGGAGAAATGTCTACAAATAATAGTATAGAGGTTTAACATTTAGATTCCTATCAAATACTGTAACGCTGGGAAGGGATTATGTGCTGATATTTATCAAGACTGCAGCACATAATGCCTCTATAGTACGTTACACTATATGGTAAGTAATGGTACTGATATATATAGAGTAGATCATTTTAAACACTACTACATAGCTTGCTTTTCTTCGTTTGTTATAGTGTGAAAATATTGTGATATAAAAAGCATATCAGTATTGTGTGAATTTTTTTCAAAAAGTGAGCCTACTGCAAGAAAGGTAACTTTATTTAAACGTCAGGAGGAATAGTACACTTCACTAACTCATTGGATACTTGATTATGACATAAAATTATGAAGATAATATCTTGAAGTTTATGAGTTATGATTGATATCTGTGAAAACTATAACAACGGAGATTTATTAAGGCTCAGTTAAAATGAACTGCTGAGACCTGATCTAAATTTTGCCAATCAGTATTAGTCAAAAAGTTTGTGCCCCTAATCTGCAAAAGAGACAATCTGCTACAGTGGAAATTATTTCAAATAAGTGACTGATATCATATCCCTGAGTCTTGTTAGTAAATCGTCTACTGAGAATCACTAAATCAACATGAATCCATGGAGTTGTGCTTTAAGAGGAGAGATAGTGCAGAATTATTCATGCTGGCCTCATACAGTGGTCACTGTAGCTGCCCCTGCTTAATAGTGAGCATTGATAAAGTATCACTGCATATGGATTACTTATGCGATCAAGTAGAGGGGTGAGAGATATGATACACAGTCTGAATGATATCAGTAAATTTACGCGATATGGAGAAAAATTCGAAGTTATGTCACCATATCTTTGTAAGCCATCCCAGGATCATGCCAGCATACTC
This sequence comes from Schistocerca americana, assembly GCF_021461395.2. Classification (NCBI taxonomy): domain Eukaryota; kingdom Metazoa; phylum Arthropoda; class Insecta; order Orthoptera; family Acrididae; genus Schistocerca; species Schistocerca americana. The sequence continues at coordinate 303,788,796 of NC_060130.1, forward strand.
CATGGAAATTATGCATCAACCATAACATAGTTTTTTGAGTCTTGCCACACTTCATATCACTGAATGGTTTTGGTAGTGCAACATTTGTGGTGAATGTCGTGATAAGATGTCCAACCTCTGTGAATGTGATGAAGAATAGATAGAAACTCTCCTCATTTATTGTAGAAGTCTTGAGTGTCTCTAATGATATTCATGCTTTCAGATGTCATCGTGAAACACTTTAGGGATGATGTAGCTCCTGTTAACTTATTCAACTCATTGCGCCAGTCTCATAGTCATGTAGTAATAATGTGTACACTGCAGTATCCGTGGGTAGATTTTCTGATGATTTAAATTCTGTACAGATATCTATCAGTCCCGATTCCACAGTTTTGTTATGGTTTGAGCAATCTATCACAACGATGGGCGCCAATTCCTCAAATTTTTGTGGGCTGAGCGTGCATCTGTATTCATCATCCTCACAGTAAGAAGGGTGAAACCTCGCATACATGTCAAACACTAGGCTGTAGGTGTTATTACCCCAATCCAGCTGTAAAATGTCATATTGGTAAAACTCTGAATTAAGGTAAACTTCAGCACTGGTTAGTTTACAGTTGGTAAACACGCTGCAATATTTTTTTGGACTCCCCTTTCTGTGGGTATACCGTGCCAGTATAATGAATCAAGGCATTTCTTATTGAACAGCCATTTTAATAACACATTTGTATAGATGTAGTCAATATTATAGGATAGTCAAACAGTTACCATGAATAGAAAGTTAATGGCTGCTGAACATCAGCATTCAATGCCTTTAAGCATTCTAAATGCTCCTTGTCCATTACAGAGATGTGAGGCATTTTCCATGCTAATTGCTAAAGCAAAATCTTATTTTCTTGTAGTTTAGTCTGATCTTCAATGTACAAGTTCCTATATGTCGGACTTCCTACCAGAATTAGTTCTCACTTTACATTCATGATGATGTGTTTCGTGTCTTTGAGGAATCTCATAAGTATCTTGAGTAGCATATTCAAACTAAAACAATCATAGTCACTTGTCAATCATCTGTGAACCATTCTGCATTTTGTCAACTATTCAAGTAAGCAGTTAATATATATTTTAAGGATTGATGTGATTTCAACATTTCTAGTAGGTCAATCTCGATCCCATGCAGTTTGTATCTAATTTCTTGAAATAGGAAGGTGAAAGTATTATGTGTAAGTTGCGATTTTGTTATAAGGCCTCCATCCTTTTTCATAAATTTTCCTTCCAACTATAGAAAACTGTTGCTTGGAATTGTTAAAGCATCTTGATGCTGAATAAGAGTTCTTATCTCATCATTATTGTTAAACATCCCTGGAGCAAAAGATTTGTGGAAGAAATATTCCTGGAAAATAATTCGCTTATCATACTGAACTGGAGTTAAGTGATGACACTGTGTGGTTTCAAACCTACCGATTTAAGGAACTAGCAATTCTTCCATATTATCGCTTATGCTTCCACCGCAACGTGATGTGCCGATGGCTGTGTGCATCTGCTTTATATCATACACCCATGTTGTTGTTCCTGCTTCAACTGTAGCCATATCATGATTTCTTTACCTCGAAAGTCCACTAGCTTCCTGCCCTGGTACACAATATTCAAGTGAAGATAGTCGAATGTCTGGATGATCAGTGCAAGTTATATGGTGTTGGCAGGACCACAACGATTTATTGCTCTGGGTCCACTGTAGGAAAGAATCTGTAGATTGTGTGAATCAATCTGTCATTGAGACATGAATTCCTTGCAATATTACACTCAACGCAAATCGTGCTAACTGGTAGTAAGTCTACCATTTGTGCTGACTTGTTAAATTTTCTAGTATTCTTCTCCACAATTTGACTCCTTTAGAAACCTAGCAATCATCCTATTGAAACGCTATGGCTAAAGCCTATTGTCTAGTATGCCATCTGTATTTTGGTTTTAAATGTATTAACATTTGCGCATAACTTAAACCGTTCTACAGATTGCTTTAAAAAAGTATTTTTTGGCGAGAATATTTCCACAGTTTATCGCTTCCAAGATGTGGTTTATTATTCACATCACTGACGTTTGGAGTGCTGTTGTATGTTTCCAAACCGATGAAAGCTTAGATTAGTTGGTGTAAAGTAATTGACATGTAGAAATGACGGTCAGTCTTTTAAAGTCAGAGTGTACGACATCACAGCTAAACCTCATCTAATGCCGCAATGTGCGCGCTGCTTGATTTTATGCAGTCATCTGGAGGACATCCAAAGAGATATGCACTGAGGTGTCGGTAGCGTCGAAAATAGTAGTACACATGAGACTGGCAGTTCCAACGGATGGAAGGAGTAGACGTTCTTCAATTTCCTTTTTACATATGCAACCCAGTGAGTTCCAGATCCTCCTACAACATCTAAATTATAATAATCCCATATTCTCTAGATTTCCACATAGTCTTAGGAATTGTATTCCACAGAAACACTCTATGAAATCATCAGGTAGTCGAGCTAGCGGCTTTTTTTGAACAGCCCAGGCTCTTTCGTGTGCAGTTTTAAATATAGTCTTTTCCGGATAACGATAGGTTCCATCATACTATTGTGCCCTTTCGACTCGTCAAGATGTTCTTGAGCACTTTGTGCATTTTCACTGTCTGGGCAATGGCTAACTCTTCTCTGGACAATGATCCAACAGCAGAAAGTCCTGCCAGTGCAGGAATTAGAAACAGGATAATTCCACCTGATGTCTTAAGTACTGGTAGAACCCGAGATGTTTCTCCTTCTTACTCCTTTCTGCTTCAGGAAACTTTTAGCTGCTGACAGTGATGATCCGATGCAATTTCTTAAACATCTCACGGGTTTCTTCTTCTATGTGGACACTGAGTGGTGCTCACAACTTGTCAGAAATTTATAGCACGACCCAGTTTAAGTTTGTCACACATTGCTTTATCAAAAATGAAAGCTGCAATACCTTTCCCTATTCCAGTGTCCCTTATTTTTGTGTTCAGTAACAAACTTATAAGGGACCAAACTGCTTAGGTCATTGGTCCCTAGAAATCTGTTGTTCACTTTGTTTCTTATGCAGAAGCAATTTTACAGAAAAAGCACAGCTGTGGTAAAACCAGGTAGAAGCAATGGGGTAAAACCAGAACTACCTGATACTACCCTATAACTTCACTACATATTACTTATATGTGTGACATAAGATATTTATACCTTTTGAGTATGCTAATTATGTGTACTTTTGAATCCCAGACGTAAGTGTTGCTTGAGACTGGGTGACAGGGTTCAGGGAGAAAAGAAAATAGTCGGTTGCCCTAACTAAAAGAGTGTCTTGACCTGACTGTGTTGCTAAAATTCCTTTATTACAAATGGTAAGAAGCGGAATGAGTACTGAATGACGAACACTGAGTGTTTTACGACTTCTGACGTTATTCAGAGAATACTGTCAACATAGTATACATTTGTTGTAAATGAGTTGTATCCACAAAATGTCAAGTCTTTACACAGAGATGGTGACTATCTAGCACCATTCCATCTATTAAAAGAACCTGTCAGTACTAACTGCATCTGCGCCCATGATATGACATGGAGGAGTTTTAAACTACCCAGATAGAACTCCATTTACTGTTAAGAAAACAGTTAGAAAACTGCTACGGAAGCAAAGAGAACTTCACAGCAAACATAAACATAGCCAAAGCCTTGCAGACAAACAAAAATTACGCGAAGCGAAATGTAGTGTGAGGAAGGCTATGCACGAGGCGTTCAATGAATTTGAAATTAAGGTTCTATGTACTGACTTGGCAGAAAATCCTAAGAAATTTTGGTCTTTTGTCAAAGCGGTAAGTGGATCAAAACAAAATGTCCAGACACTCCGTGACCAAAATGGTACTGAAACAGAGGATGACAGACTAAAGGCCGAAATACTAAATGTCTTTTTCCAAAGCTGTTTCACAGAGGATGACTGCACTGTAGTTCCCTCTCTAGATTGTCGCGCAGATGACAAAATGGTAGATATCGAAATAGACGGCAGAGGGATAGAGAAACAATTAAAATCGCTCCAAAGAGGAAAGGCCGCTGGACCTGATGGGATACCAGTTCGATTTTACACAGAGTACGCGAAGGATCTTGCCCCCCTTCTTGCAGCGGTGTACCGTAGGTCTCTAGAAGAGCGCAGCGTTTCAAAGGATTGGAAAAGGGCACAGGTCATCCCCGTTTTCAAGAAGGGACGTCGAACAGATGTGCAAAACTATAGACCTATATCTCTAACGTCGATCAGTTGTAGAATTTTGGAACACGTATTATGTTCGAGTATAATGACTTTTCTGGAGACTAGAAATCTACTCTGTAGGAATCAGCATGGGTTTCGAAAAAGACGATCGTGTGAAACCTAGCTCGCGCTATTCGTCCACGAGACTCAGAGGGCCAAAGACACGGGTTCACAGGTAGATGCCGTGTTTCTTGACTTCCACAAGGCGTTCGATACAGTTCCCCACAGTCGTTTAATGGACAAAGTAAGAGCATATGGACTATCAGACCAATAGTGTGATTAGATTGTAGCGTTCCTAGATAACAGAACGCAGCATGTCATTCTCAATGGAGAGAAGTCTTCCGAAGTAAGAGTGATTTCAGGTGTGCCGCAGGGGAGTGTCGTAAGACCGTTGCTATTCACAATATACATAAATGACCTTGTGGATAACATCGGTAGTTCACTGAGGCTTTTTGCGGATGATACTTTGGTATATCGAGAGGTTGTAACAATGGAAAATTGTACTGAAATGCAGGAGGATCTGCAACGAATTGACGCATGGTGCAGGGAATGGCAATTGAATCTCAATGTAGACAAGTGTAGTGTGCTGCGAATACATAGAAAGAAAGATCCTTTATCATTTAGCTACAATACAGCAGATCAGCAACTGGAAGCAGTTAATTCCATAAATTATCTGGGAGTACGCATTAGGAGTCATTTAATATGGAATGTTCACATGAAACTTCCTGGCAGATTAAAACCGTGTGCCCGACCGAGACTCGAACTCGGGACCTTTGCCTTTTGGGGGCAAGTGCTCTACCAACTGAGCTACCGAAGCACGACTCACTCCTGCCTTCCAAACTTTACAGAAGCTCTCCTGCGAAACTTGCAGACGAGGTACTGGCAGAAGTAAAGCTGTGAGTACCGGACGTGAGTCGTGCTTCGATAGCTCAGTTGGTAGAGCACTTGCCCGCGAAAGGCAAAGGTCCCGAGTTCGAGTCTCGGTCGGGCACACAGTTTTAATCTGCCAGGAAGTTTCATATCAGCGCACACTCTGCTGCAGAGTGAAAATCTCATTCTGGAAACATCCCCCAGGCTGTGGCTAAGCCATGTCTCCGCAATATCCTTTCTTTCAGGAGTGCCAGTTCTGCAAGTTTCGCAGGAGAGCTTCTGTAAAATTTTGGAAGGCAGGAGACGAGGTACTGGCAGAAGTAAAGCTGTTAGTACCGGGCGTGAGTCGTGCTTCGGTAGCTCAGTTGGTAGAGCACTTGCCCGCGAAAGGCAAAGGTCCCGAGTTCGAGTCTCGGTCGGGCACACAGTTTTAATCTGCCAGGAAGTTTCATATCAGCGCACACTCCGCTGCAGAGTGAAAATCTCATTCATGTTCACATGAAGTTGATCGTCGGTAAAGCAGATGCCAGACTGAGATCCATTGGAAGAATCCTAAGGAAATGCAATTCGAAAACAAAGGAAGTAGGTTACAGTACACTTGTTCGACCACTGCTTGAATATTGCTCACCAGTGTGGGATCTGTACCAGATAGGGTTGATAGAAGAGATAGAAAAGATCCAACGGAGAGCAGCGCGCTTCGTTACTGGATCATTTAGTAATCGCGAAAGCGTTATAGAGATGATAGATAAACTCCAGTGGAAGACTCTGCAAGAGAGACGCTCAGTAGCTCGCTACGGGCTTTTGTTGAAGTTAAGAGAACATACCTTCACCGAGGAGTCAAGCAGTATATTGCTCTCTCCTACGTTTATCTCGCGAAGAGACCATGAGGATAAAATCAGAGAGATTAGAACCCATACAGAGGCATACCGACAATCTCTCTTTTCACGAACAATACGAGACTGGAATAGAAGGGAGAACCGATAGAGGTACTCAAAGTACCCTCCGCCACACACCGTCAGGTGGCTTGCGGAGTATGGATGTAGATGTAGATGTAGAGAAGAACAACTGCAGATAACTCGGCTCAGCCCTGCTTAGCTAATAACTTAGGTTGTTTCTGGCAACACTGCTAACTCTCTACTTCCACTAGGACCCGCCTGTCCCATCTAACATCTACTCCTGTCTGCTCTAACTGCCATGGCTCTCTCTTCAGAGCATCTGCATCCTAGTTTTAATCAATTTCCCCTTCTCCTCACCCGGTCCCTGACTTGGTGTAATGTTGAAGGATCATCGCCATCGCATTGGCTCTTACTATGCATTGTTTTTCAGAATGTGAATGGAGGGAGGAAAGCACCTTTTGTAAATTCATGTCCTGAAGCTGGTGTAGGCTCTTCATTACGTATTTGTGACCCTTCCAGAGACACTCTCCCTTATCCCTCTCTTACTCTCACTCTGAATTACACTCCTGGAAATGGAAAAAAGAACACATTGACACCGGTGTGTCAGACCCACCATACTTGCTCCGGACACTGCGAGAGGGCTGTACAAGCAATGATCACACGCACGGCACAGCGGACACACCAGGAATCGCGGTGTTGGCCGTCGAATAGCGCTAGCTGCACAGCATTTGTGCACCGCCGCCGTCAGTGTCAGCCAGTTTGCCGTGGCATACGGAGCTCCATCGCAGTCTTTAACACTGGTAGCATGCCGCGAGAGCGTGGACGTGAACCGTATGTGCAGTTGACGGACTTTGAGCGAGGGCGTATAGTGGGCATGCGGGAGGCCGGGTGGACGTACCGCCGAATTGCTCAACACGTGGGGCGTGAGGTCTCCACAGTACATCGATGTTGTCGCCAGTGGTCGGCGGAAGGTGCACGTGCCCGTCGACCTGGGACCGGACCGCAGCGACGCACTGATGCACGCCAAGACCGTAGGATCCTACGCAGTGCCGTAGGGGACCGCACCGCCACTTCCCAGCAAATTAGGGACGCTGTTGCTCCTGGGGTATCGGTGAGGACCATTCGCAACCGTCTCCATGAAGCTGGGCTACGGTCCCGCACACCGTTAGGCCGTCTTCCGCTCACGCCCCAACATCGTGCAGCCCGCCTCCAGTGGTGTCGCGACAGGCGAGAATGGAGGGACGAATGGAGACGTGTCGTCTTCAGCGATGAGAGTCGCTTCTGCCTTGGTGCCAATGATGGTCGTATGCGTGTTTGGCGCCGTGCAGGTGAGCGCCACAATCAGGACTGCATACGACCGAGGCACACAGGGGCCAACACCCGGCATCATGGTGTGGGGAGCGATCTCCTACACTGGCCGTACACCACTGGTGATCGTCGAGGGGACACTAAATAGTGCACGGTACATCCAAACCGTCATCGAACCCATCGTTCTACCATTCCTAGACCGGCAAGGGAACTTGCTGTTCCAACAGGACAATGCACGTTCGCATGTATCCCGTGCCACCCAACGTGTTCTAGAAGGTGTAAGTCAACTACCCTGGCCAGCAAGATCTCCGGATCTTTCCCCCATTGAGCATGTTTGGGACTGGATGAAGCGTAGTCTCACGCGATCTGCACGTCCAGCACGAACGCTGGTCCATCTGAGGCGCCAGGTGGAAATGGCATGGCAAGCCGTTCCACAGGACTACATCCAGCATCTCTACGATCGTCTCCATGGGAGAATAGCAGCCTGCATTGCTGCGAGAGGTGGATATACACTGTACTAGTGCCGACATTGTGCATGCTCTGTTGCCTGTGTCTATGTGCCTGTGGTTCTGTCAGTGTGATCATGTGATGTATCTGACCCCAGGAATGTGTCAATAAAGTTTCCCCTTCCTGGGACAATGAATTCACGGTGTTCTTATTTCAATTTCCAGGAGTGTATATTTACATCTTACAGTGCTATTTCTTAAGCGTGGCTGGCGTCCCTGTGGCGCCACCAGCTGAAAAGATTCCTTCTACGTGACTTTAAGCATCTGACTTTTTATGTAAGCTTGTTGTCGTGCTCTGGTGCTGCCTGCCTGCGTCATAACTTTTCCCTTATTATGCTCGTGAAGCCTTTCCCTTAAGACTTGGCTGTCATTTCCGTGGATACAAGACATCTTCCCTGCCGATGTAATTGACGTTACTCATCAGAGTAATTGTATCACGTTTATGATATGAGGCTGCAGTATAACTTTCTGTGCATTAACTGTAGCATTTATGATTTGTTCGCACTTTGATTCTATATACCCAAATACATCTGGCTAGTTTCAGTGCTTGTTCGCATACGGTTACAAATGTTGCAACTCTTTTAAATCCTATGTCTGTCTCCTTAACATATGACTTACTGAATCTTTCTAGCCTTTCCCTCCCAAATTTTAACTTATCCTAGTTTTATTTTATCGCACGTACTGTCCTGTTTACTCCTGATAATGTGGCTCTTACCATTGCCACTTGTTCCTTAGTTAACCTCAAAAGATTTTTGTAATCCCTCTCCATTTCCTCTACGTGTTCCCTGCCACACTTAGCATCATCTTCATCTAGCGTACCAAATTGTATCTCACTGACAAAATAAAACAGGCCTCTCTTCTTTTTTGTCTCACGCCTTGTCAGCTGGTGTACCAGCCTCTGTAACTCTGTTACCTTTTCTATGTGATGTGGCCCCCGTTGGTCTAGCAAGCGGCATTCTATTAAATCTACATTAAGTTCTTTTAGAGAGTCGCTAGACCTCTGTGCTATTAGTTTGCCATACCTGTCAGCCTTCTGAAAACGTTCAGTTACAGCATCTGAATTTGCTTTGTTACAGTCCTCCATGTGTATATTTCTACTTCTGTTAAACTATCTTAGTACAATCCTGAAGACTTATCTATTTTTGAACCTTCGTAATCCGTTGTCAATGGTTTAGCTCTTGCTGTGATTGCTAGTAGCAATAGTAGTAGCAGTAGTAGTCGTAGTACTCTTCCTGCCTGTATCATACCTGAAATTAGGAGCACTATTTTAATCTGTTTGTGTGTACCTTTGTTTCTTTGGTTCCTCTAAATTTTATGACTACGTTCGGCGTGCCTATTCTGACTACTTAATATGGCTCTTGTCACTGTTAATCTAGATCTTCCACGTCTTACTGTTTCATCGTACAGCAATACTTTGTCGTTTATCATACTTTATCTTGTTAGCCTTTTTGTTTTGTATTATAGATTGTCTTGCTACATTATGTGCCTCTTGCATGCTAGCTCTCAGCCTGTTGACCTTTGCGGATTCTCATTGCAATGTTCGTAGTGTATTTACCTTTCTGCCATACATCAATTCAAAGGGCGTGTAGCCTGTATTGCTGTGTGTTGTGTTGAATAAGAAAATTGCATGTGGTATCCACTTGTCCCACTGATTTCTCTCTAACGCACCGTTTGGTTGTGGATGGTATACCGTTACGTGTATCTTACTAATATGTAACAATCTACAAACATGGTTGAAAAGATCACTTAAAAAGTTTGGTCTTTGGTGAATTAGAAGTAATGAGCGAATTTCGTATCTTAAAACTATGTATTCTACAAATGCTTCTGCTATTGTGTCAGCGTCTTGATGTTCTACTGGCACGGCTAACGTAAACTTACGTAAGTTTTCTTGGAATGTCATTATTTATCTCTTACCTGTGCTTGGCACATTTAAAGGTCCTAAATGTCCATTGAACGCCTTTCAAATACACTTTCCGTCATATCTGCTATTTCTGACGTCATTGTTGTTTTTGCCTGTGTAAGCTTATTCTTCTGGCATGATGGACACTTACGTATATATTCATCTGTATTGAGTTTCATTCCCTTTCTCTGCTTATAATCATTTATCCTTTCGAACGGTCTATACATGCCTTGGTGTTCTCTCAACGGATTATCGTGCATTTCATGTCGTATCGGTTGCTTTTTCTCAGGACTAATTTCGTTTTCTGCTTGTTTGTCTACTGATATCTTCTCATCACGTCCTGTTTCAGTGCTCACTTGGGTTTGTCACACGTTCGCCTGATTACTCTCGTTCTTTCCTTCCAGCTGACCTCTGTCAATATGGGTACTCCCACTGGACCGTATACTATTAACAGCGTTTGCACTGCTATTCAACCTACCCGGCTTGTAAATTACATCACAGTCATACTCCTCAGCCGGCCGAAGTGGCCGTGCGGTTAAAGGCGCTGTAGTCTGGAACCGCAAGACCGCTACGGTCGCAGGTTCGAATCCTGCCTCGGGCATGGATGTTTGTGATGTCCTTAGGCTAGTTAGGTTTAACTAGTTCTAAGTTCTAGGGGACTAATGACCTCAGCAGTTGAGTCCCATAGTGCTCAGAGCCATTTGAACCATCATACTCCTCAAGTTTACGTCTCCACTTCAGGAGTCTTGAACTAGGATCATTTACACTGAATATTCGTGTTAATGGCTTATGATCTGTTGCCACTGTAAACCGTCATCTATATATGTATTGTCAGAATTGCATTACTGCAAACACTATAGCCAACAATTATTTCTCTGTGATACTATAATTCTGCCTTGTTTAATGGTCAGGATGAGTATACAATGGGCAAATCTTCACCAATTTTTTCGCCTTACGACAAGGAGGCTACTATAGCTGAATTGCTAGCGTCTGTTGGTTACTATGAACGATTTTGTAAAATCTGGGTACTGAGATAGTGGTGAGTTAACCAATTTCGTCTCTAGTTTCTCAAAAGCATAATTTTGTCTTTGATCCTATTCGTATCTTACACCTTTGTTTAGCAGTTCGTGTAGAGACTTCACGATTTTGCTAAAATTGGCAAGAGACTAGCAGTAGTACCCCCTTTCAATTATTTCGTTGTCCTTGTCTGTGGAAAGAACTTCGCTTTTTCCACTTCTGCCGTTTCCGGTGCGATCCCTTTATCTGTGAGGCATGACCCAAGAAAATCACTTCCTTTCTTAAGAACTCGCGCTTATCTGGTCGCTGCTTTAACTTGTGCTCTCGCAACCTATCATAAATTAAACGAAGCTTCTGATTATCCTCCTGCAGGTTTCTTCCACGACACACTACATCGTCTTGTTACACGAAGCATTAATACCTTGAAGACCTACAAAAACTGTGTTCATTAATCGTAGGAAACATCCTGGGGCTCCCTTCAGTCCCATTGGCATTCGTTTGTACTCATAATGTTGATAGTTTGAGCTGAACGTAGTTTTCTCTCAATCCTTCTCGTCCGTCAACATTTGGTAGTCAAGGTCAAGCGTTGAGAAGTACTTTGCCTATCCTAGCTAATCGGAGGTATTTGGTAGCAGAAATGCATCACCTACAGTAACGCCACGCAATTACCTGCAGTGTTCTACGATTCTCCACTTCACCACTTGCTGGGACAAACAATAAATACGCGTTCCAGGCACTCTTGCTTTCGAGAATTATGTCATCGCTCAACATCTTTTCTACCTACTCTTTCAAAACCTCTTTCTGTGCCTCGGGTATTCTGTATGGCGGTGGTCGTCGAACTATGGCCCACAGACCGTACGCAGCCCGAATGAAGTATTCGTGCGGCCCGCCGTTCTAAGCGGTATTTTATAGTACTAAGCCGAATCCAGAATCGTCAACTAACGTTAAGAGCTTCTTAAGAGTGTAGTTTCCCTGCTCGCTAACAAACAAAAATGTTATGTGCACACGACATTAGCAAACGCCAATAGCTAGAACACAGTATGTGGCGTGTGCTCAAGTCGGGCGGACATAAGGTGGTGCGAAGACTGTTATTTTTCGTATATGACGTACAAAAATTGTACCACTGAAAACTTCAGCCACTATGTAGAACAGAGGGCCTGATGACGGCTTATGATATCACCGAATCCGATAGCCTATTGTAAGTAGGCTGTTTAGGTTTTTTATTGGTAACACCACCTCTGTATGAAAATCACTGGCTGTGCTGTGTGCAGTCTGTGGCTGCTTTGCATTGTTGTAATACTCGCCATTGTAGTGTTAGGCAGCTGGCTGTGAACAGCGCGTAGCGTTGCGCAGTTGGAGGTGAGCCGCCAGCAGTGGTGGATGTGGGGAGAGAGATGGCGGAGTTTTGAAATTTGTCATGAACTGCTATATTTATATAAGATGATATCAAGGTAAATACATTGTTTGTTCTCTATTAATATCTTTCATTTGCTAACTATCCCTATCAGTAGTTAGTGCCTTCCATAGTTTGAATCTTTTATTTAGCTGGCAGTAGTGGCGCTCGCTGTATTGCAGTAGCTTGAGCAGCGAAGATTTTTGTGAGGTAAGTGATTTGTGAAAGGTATAGTTTAATGTTAGTCAAGGCCATTCTTTTGTAGGGAATTTTGAAAGTCAGATTGCGTTGCGCTAACAAAATATTGTGTGTCAGTTTAAGCACAGTCATGTATAATTGTTCAAAGGGGACGTTTCATATTGTTCAAAGGGGACGTTTCATATGGCGACCCTGCCAGGATACCTCACTGGAATCTTCTGATTTTTTTTTCTGGTAGTTTGTGTAACGAAGATTTTTATGAGGTAAGTGATTTGTGAAAGGTATAGTTTAATGTTAGTCAGGGCCATTCTTTTGTAGGGAATTTTGAAAGTCAGATTGCGTTGCGCTAACAAAATATTGTGTGTCAGTTTAAGCACAGTCATGTATAATTGTTCAAAGGGGACGTTTCATATTGTTCAAAGGGGACGTTTCACTATGAAATAATGTGGAGATGAACTTACGGCTGATGGCTTTTTTTATATTTATTACATGCATATCAACCGCTGTCCCTCCATCCAACACAGCAAGGATGTGTTCACCTAAGTTAATTAATAATAGGAGCGGTACATATACGGCCCGAAGTGCCGCCCCACAGTATCATTATTGGGGGTTGGGGGTTGTTTGGGGAAGGAGACCAGAAAGCGAGGTCATCAGTCTCATCGGATTAGAGAGGTACGGGGACGAAAGTCGGCCGTACCCTTTCAAAGGAACCATCCCGGCATTTGCCTGGACCGATTTAGGGAAATCACGGAAAACCTAAATCAGGATGGCCGGACGCGGGATTGAACCGTCGTCCTCCCGAATGCGAGTCCAGTTTCTAACCACCGCGCTATCATTATTGGCTCTTGAGCAAAAATGTTTGGTGATCGCTACTGTATGGTCTAGTATTTGTCACTTTTCCTGCATGTTCCTAGGGTATTGTGATTCTGTGCATCACTGTCGAGATATGTGACAGTTTGTCACCTGGCAGATGGAATACATCTACGTACTCTGTGCATTTGTAGACTTAGAGAAAGCTTTTGACAATGTTGACTGGAATATTCTCTTTCAAATTCTGAAGGTGGCAGAGGTAAAATACAGGGAGCAAAAGGCTATTTACAATTTGTACAGAAAGCAGATGGCAGTTATAAGAGTTGAGGGACATGAAAGGGAACCAGTGGTTGGGAAGGGAGTGAGACAGGGTCGTAGCCTCTCCCCGATGCTATTCAATCTGTACATTGAGCAAGCAGTAAAGGAAACAAAAGAAAAGTTCGGATTAGGTACTAAAATCCATGGAGAAGAAATAAAAACTTTGAGGTTCGCCGATGACATTGTAATTCTGTCAGAGACAGCAAAGGACTTGGAAGAGCAGTTGAACGGAATGGACAGTGTCTTGAAGGGAGGATGTAAGATGAACATCAACAAAAGCAAAACGAGAATAATGGAATGTAGTCGAATTAAACTGGGTGATGCTGAAGGAATTAGATCAGGAAATCAGACACTTAAACTAGTAAAGGAGTTTTGCTATTTGGGGAGCAAAATAGCCGATGATGGTCGAAGTAGAGAGGATATAAAATGTAGACTGGCAATGGCAAGGAAAGCATTTCTGAAGAAGAGAAATTTGTTAACATCGAGTATTGATTTAAGTGTCAGGAAGTCGTTTCTGAAAGTATTTGTATGGAGTGTAGCCATGTATGGAAGTGAAACATGGACGATAAATAGTTTAGACAAGAAGAGAATAGAAGCTTTCGAAATGTGGTGCTACAGAAGAATGCTGAAGATTAGATGGGTAGATCACATAACTAATGAGGAGGTATTGAATAGAATTGGGGAGAAGAGGCGTTTGTGGCACAACTTGATTAGAAGAAGGGATCGGTTGGTATGACATGTTCTGAGGCATCAAGGGATCACCAATTTAGTATTGGAGGGCAGCGTGGAGGGTAAAAATCGTAGAGGGAGACCAAGAGATGAATACACTAAGCAGATTCAGAAGGATGTAATCTGCAGTAGGTACTGGGAGATGAAGAAGCTTGCACAGGATTGAGTAGCATGGAGAGCTGCATCAAACCAGTCTCAGGACTGGAGATCACAACAGCAACAACAACTACTCTGTGCAAACTTCTACTAATGCACTCTTTTCTTCGGCATTAAAATGATCCACTCTCAATTGTTTTTGCAAAATGCTGCAACGATTTCTTGCTTTTTTCTATGACTTCCTCACAGCTTCGCATACCTTTCTTAGTTGCGTTGATCCTGTCGCTAATTTGACGTTCTTTAAGTGTACTTTGACCTCTGATAGATATATTGCACTTGCTATCCAACAACCATTTCGCACGATTCCGGAATGTACACTCGTTTCGAAATTTCCTCTTACATGTTTTACTCGCGTGGTTCGACTGCTTTTCGGATTCCTGATGGGTCTGGAGCTCATATCCTTTCGGTTCCATTTCCACTGTTAAAATATGTCTTTCCCTTCTAAACTTAATACTTTCCTCGCATTGTCTAATTTACCTTTATGCTTCCTTAGAAAATCCATACCGATCAACCCGTCGTATTGGATGTCTAACCATGACCCGTACACATAAAACGTGTGTTCCATGTCTCCAACACCTAGGCGTACTTGCACCTCTTCCTAACTGCTTCGTTGGTAACACGCTTTAATCGAAGCCTTTCCACTTCATCTGTTCTGGTTGTACTGACTACGGGAATACTGCTTCTCTTTAACAAACATAGCTGTGCATCTGTATCTATTAACAGCTTTAATTTCCTCCTTATCTCGACACAGTATAACATTACTCTTCGCTCTACACGATATAACACTAACACCATTTTTTGTGGCACAGTCTACTACCCTAATTGTGAGCTTGTTTACCGCGAGAATGCCCGACTATACGGCTTAGGCACCCTTTAGTTTTCCCGAACCGTTTCGCTGTCTTGTTTGACACTGGAACTCTAGTTTTTCTCCACGCATGCAAAGGCCCTTTGCAGCAGTTCTTGGCGTTGTGCCCTGGCCGTTTACATTTAAAACAAGTCACGTCTTCTACCGCGGTGCACGGTGCACCGTAGTTAACCTGGCAGATTACGCTCTCCGTTCACGCAGTGACTGCAATCCGTTGACTTCTCTGCAATTCCCTTTTTACTGTGCTGGGATCTATTTCCGTCACTTTCCTTGCATTCCGACCATGTGTGACCTGGTTTATCACAATCATATCAGAAATTTGCGAACTGTTTTGCCTGGATAGTAGGAACTCTTCCTTCCGCCTTGTTTTTCCTACACTTACTTGCTATATACCCTCATATCTACATCTACATCTACATCCATACTCCGCAAGCCACCTGACGGTGTGTGGCGGAGGGTACCCTGAGTACCTCTATCGGTTCTCCCTTCTATTCCAGTCTCGTATTGTTCGTGGAAAGAAGGATTGTCGGTATGCTTCTGTGTGGGCTCTAATCTCTCTGATTTTATCCTCATGGTCTCTTCGCGAGATATACGTAGGAGGGAGCAATATACTGCTTGACTCTTCGGTGATGATATGTTCTCGAAACTTTAACAAAAGCCCGTACCGAGCTACGGAGCGTCTCTCCTGCAGAGTCTTCCACTGGAGTTTATCATCTCCGTAACGCTTTCGCGATTAGTAAATGATCCTGTAACGAAGCGCGCTGCTCTCTGTTGGATCTTCTCTATCTCTTCTATCAACACTATCTGATACGGATCCCACACTGCTGAGCAGTATCCAAGCTGTGGGCGAACAAGCGTACTGTAACTTACTTCCTTTGTTTTCGGATCGCATTTCCTTAGGATTCTTCCAATGAATCTCAGTCTGGCATCTGCTTTACCGACGATCAACTTTATATGATCATTCCATTTTAAATCGCTCCTAATGCCTACTCCCAGATAATTTATGGAATTAACTGCTTCCAGTTGCTGACCTGCTATTTTGTAGCTAAATGACAAGGGATCTATCTTTCTATGTATTCGCAGCACATTACACTTGTCTACATTGAGATTCAATTGCCATTCCCTGCACCATGCGTCAATTTTCCATTGTTACAACCTCTCGATACACCACAGCATCATCTGCAAAAAGCCTCAGTGAACTTCCGATGTAAAACATCTTAACTCTTTTGTTTCCGTAGTTGACTTCAGTGTTTAGTACCGAGCGAGGTGGCGCAGTGGTTAGCACACTGGACTCACATGTGGGAGGACGACGGTTCGAACCCGCGTTCGGCCATCCAGATTTAAGTTTTCCGGGATTGCCCAAAATCGCTTCAGGCAAACGCCGGAATGGTTCCTTCGAAAGGGCACGGCTGATTCCCTTCCCCATCGTTCCCTAATCCGAGCTTGTGCTCCGTCTCCAATGACCACGTTGTCGACGAGACATTAAACACTAGTCTCCTCCTTCAATGTTTCGTGAGCGCACTCACTCCTTCCTTGTTCGTGGGGCTGTTCCCTGCTCTTTCATTGACAATATGCGCTTTCTTCATGTAATGATAATTCGACTGTGGCAGCTAATCCAAATTCGTCACCTCGACTTTTCACAATTGTTGATATTCGGTCATTACTTTTTTTTGGTCATCAATCTTCTGACTGGTTTGATGCGGCCCGCCACGAATTCCTCTCATGTGCCAACCTCTTCATCTCAGAGTAGCACTTGCAACCTACATCCTCAATTATTTTCTGGATGTATTCCAATCTCTGTCTTTCTCTACAGTTTTTGCCCTCTACAGCTCCCTCTAGCATCATGGATGTCATTCCTTCGAGTCTTAACAGATGTCCTATCATCCTGTCCCTTCTCCTTATCAGTGTTTTCCATATATTCTTTTCCTCTCCGATTCTGCGCAGAACCTCCTCATTCCTTACCTTATCAATCCACCTAATTTTCAACATTCGTCTGTAGCACCACATCTCAAATGCTATTCTCTTCTGTTACGGTTTTCCCACAGTCCATGTTTCACTACCATACACTGCTGTACTCCAGGCGTACATTTTTAGAAATTTCTTCCTCAAATTAAGGCCGATATTTGATATTAGTATACTTCTCTTGGCCAGGAATGCCTTTCTTGCCAGTGCTAGTCTGCTTTTGATGTCCTCCTTGCTCCGTCCGTCATTGGTTATTTTACTGCCTAGGTAGCAGAAATCTTTAACCTCATCTACTTCATGACCATCAATTCTGACGTTAAGTTTCTCGCTGCTCTCATTTCTACTACTTCTCATTACCTTCGTCTTTCGTCGATTTACTCTCATCCATACTCTGTACTCATTAGACTTTCATTCCATTCAGCAGATCATGTAATTCTTCTTCACTTTCACTCAGGATAGCAATGTCATCAGCGAATCGTATCATTGATATCCTTTCACCTTGAATTTTAATTGCACTCCTGAATCTTTCTTTTATTTCCATCACTGCTTCCTCGATGTACAGATTGAACAGTATGGGCGAAAGGCTACAACCTTGTCTTACACCTTTTTTAGTACGAGCACTTAGTTCTTTGTCGTCCACTCGTAATTCCCTCTTGGCTGTTGAACATATTGTATATGACCCGTGTCTATCTATAGCTTATCCCTTCTTTTTCCCTTCTTTTTTCAGAATTTGGAACATCTTGCACCATTTTACATTGTCGAACACTTTTTCCAGGTCGACAAAGCCTATGAACGTGTCTTAATTTTTAGTCTTGCTTCCATTATTAACCGCAACGTCAGAATTGCCTGTCTCGTGCCTTTACCTTTCCTAAAGCCAAACTGATCGTCATCTAGCGCATCCTCAATTTTCTCTTCCATCCTTCTGCATATTATTCTTGTAAGTAACTTGGATGCATGATCTGTTAAACTGACTGTGCGAAAATTCTCGCACTTGTCAGCTCTTGCCGTCTTCGGAATTGTGTGGATGATGCGTTTCCGGAAGTCAGATGGTATGTCGCCAGACTCATACAGTCTACACACAACGTGAATAGTCGTTTTGTTGCCACTCCCCCAATGATTTTAGAAATTCTGATGGAATGTTATCTATCCCTTTTGCCTTATTTGATCTTAAGTCCTCCAAAGCTCATTTAAATTTTAATACTGGATCCCCTATCTCTTCTAAATCGACTCCTGTTCCTTCTTCTATCACATCAGAAAAATCTTCCCCCTCATAGAGGCTTTCAATGTATTCTTTCCACCTATCCACTCTCTCCTCTACATTTAACAGTGGAATTCCCGTTGCACTCTTAATATTATCACCCATTCTTTTAATATTAACGAAGGTTGTTTTGACTTTCCTGTATGCTGAGTCTGTCCTTCGGACGATCATTTCTTTTTCGATGTCTTCACATTTTTCCTGCAGCCATTTCGTCTTAGCTTCCCTGCACTTCCTATTTATTTCATTCCACAGCGACTTGTATTTCTGTATTCCTGAGTCCCGGAGCATTTTTGTTTTTCCTTCTTTATCGATCAATTGAAGTATTCCTTCTGTTACCCATGATTTGTTCGCAGTTACCCTATTTGTACCTGTTTTCTTTCCGAACTTCTGTGATGGCCCTTTTTAGAGATGTCCATTCCTCTTCAACTGTACTGCCTACTGAGCTATTCCTTATTGCTGTATCTATAGCCTTAGAGAACTTCAGCCATATCTCGTCATTCCTTTGTACTTCCGTACCCCACTTCTTTGCGTATTGATTCTTCCTGACTAATGTCTTAAACTTCAGCCTACTCTTCATCACTACAATATTGTGATCTGATTCTATATCTGCTCCTGTGTACGCCATACAATCCAGTCTCTGATTTCGGGATCTCTGTCTCACTATGATGTAATCTAACTGAAATCTTCCCGTATCACCAGAGTATACCTCCTCCTCGTGTGATTCTTGAACAGAGTATTCACTATTACTAGCTGAAACTTGTTACAGAACTCAATTAGTCTTTCTCCTCTCCCGTTCCTCGTCCCAAGCCCATATTCTCCTGTAACCTTTTCTTCTACTCCTTCCCCCACAATTGAATTCCAGTGCCCCATAACTATTAGATTTTCATCCCCCTTTACATACTGTATTGCCCTTTCAATTGAGAGGCACCCACATGCCTTGCTCATACTGTGGCATCAAGCAGTCAGGCCTGCAAGATGAGTGGTCTGCCAAGCGAGTGGATTCATTCTTATTTATCGAGTAACATGAACTCTCGTACTCACAATTAAGTTACAAATTATCCTCCTATATGAATAATACGCAACGGAAACGCACATCTGACTATCAGTAATTTACAGAACCCTGACTGTTCACTACGCACTGGCAATACCACGTTTTATTTTTTTTATTTTTTTTTATTTAACGGCTTTTATCAACACGTGGCCATCGCACTGAATATGAACGGCGCACACATAATAAATTCTGGATATCATGGCAACATACAATTCGAAGGAAAAGGCCACCAATCTTTTACTTTTCACTATCTTATTTATTCCGATAAATTCTATAATCTAAACACACAAATTCTATAACCTACAACAATAACACATGAGAAATTCCGCCCAGTGGGCATGGCTTTACATTGGTGATTCTCTATCTTATGGTCTCGTAATTATTTAACGCTACAGTGCACTTTCTGGATAGGATGGTGGATCTTTTATTATATCTCACACTTCGACTCTCACAATCATCATCACGAAACTTTCCTCCAGATCGAGCGGTACAGAAGGAACAAGCATAACCCTCTACCTCGGAAACTACCTTGCTACTCTCCTATGCAAACCACACATACCCAAATTACACGACATACACCACACTACAACATGGAATACAACACAATAAATAGTCACAACACTATCACTTTCAGCTTTCCCACTTCAATTAGTATTTATCCCAGTTTCACACGACACTGCCCCACTTCGTAATTCTTCTTTCCTACTATGAACTCTGGAGATATATGCACGTCTTCCTGTGCAATGCAAGCCAAGTGGCGTTTCTGGATAGACGGCTGACTCACCTTGCTTCTCTCTCAGAGTATTATAGTTTGAATCAAGCGTCACACGGAAACATAACATGCAAAGTAATATTAAGAGCATATTCATCACACACGCGTGTCCTCAACTGATACCATGGAAGAGTACTTCTCTTTATCCTTTGTCTCATACACAGATTGAGACTCACACAGTACTCACCACGTGGAAGTACTCGTCTCTAATTTCAGGTCCTGCACGCGCGATTCCTTAAATATTTCAACTTATAGTACACACGGTAGTAATTCAGCTCAACTTAAGCACACGGAAGTGTTTCAACTTATTGCTACACGTGGTTTCATTGTGACCGTTGGTCACTTCTGAAGATTACTATGATCCCATTAATATTACCTGCCTGACATTTAATTCTCCCCATAAAAGTTCCTGAAATAGAGAAATTATTATTTCAAACTACTCTTAAATATTCCACATGCATACCATGTCTCCACTCTTTTGTCTTTACGGAGCACACCTAAGACAGGTCTTAACAGCACAAGATCCAGCGGCAGAGTGCCGAAACATGGCCATTTTTCAGGTCCTCTCGCACCTCTGCCGAAGTGGGGGAGCACCTTGCTACCGTATTGGTCAGCCACATTTCAGGCGCTCAAAGCTCAGGTAAATTTCATCTCTTTGGTCCCACCAAAGGTGGCCAAAGGATCGTCTCAAAGATGATCATATATTCACATTCACTATCTGCGGTTAGCAGACGACCATACATTCATTCGTTTCACAGATCTCACCAAACTGGATGTAGGGATTTATTTTGTGGGAGCGCACATGTGATCAATTAAATAAATAAATTGTCATTCTTTCCCACACTGGTATCCAGCTTCGCTGTATTAATTGAAAAAAGTGTTGTTCTGACAAAAATAATGAAGTATGTTGTACCTATTTTCAATGTCGGGCGGTACTGTACCCTTTCACAATATCCTCATACACTTTCTCTACCGCTTCATCTTCAGCTTGCGACGTCAGCATGTATACCTGAACTATCGTTGTTGGTGTTGGTTTGCTGTCGATTCTGATAAGAACGACCCAATCACTGAACTGTTCACACTAACATACTCTCTGCCCTACCTCCCTATTCATAACGAATCCTACTCCTGTTCTACATCTACATCTGCATCTACATCTACATGGATACTCTGCAAATCACATCTAAGTGCCTGGCAGGGGGTTCATTGAGCCACCTTCACAATTCTCTATTATTCCAATCTTTTACAGGGCGCGGAAAGAATGAACACCTATATCTTTCCGTACGAGCTCTGATTTCCCTTATTTTATCTTGGTGATTGTTCCTCCCTATATAAGTCGGTGTCAACAATATATTTTCGCATTCGGAGGAGAAAGTTGGTGATTGGAATTTCGTGAGAAGATTCCGTCGCAACGAAAAAGTTTTTCTTTTAATGATGTCCATCCCAAATCCTGTATCATTTCTGTGAGACTCTCTCCCATATTTCGCGATAATACAAAACGTGCTGCCTTTCTTTGAACTTTTTCGATGTACTCCGTCGGTCCTATCTGGTAAGGATCCCACACCTCGCAACAGTATTCTAAAAGAGGGCGGACAAGGGTAGTGTAGGCAGTCTCCTTAGTAGGTCTGTTACATTTTCTAAGTATCCTGCCAATAAAATGCAGTCTTTGGTTAGCCTTCCCCATAACATTTTCTGTGTGTTCCTTAAAATTTAAGTTGTTCGTAATTGTAATACCTAGGTATTTAGCTGAATTTACGGCTTTTAGATTACACTGATTTATCGTGTAACCGAAGTTAAACGAGTTCCTTTTAGCACTCATGTGGATGACCTCGCACTTTTCGTTATTTAGGGTCAACTGCCACTTTTCGCACCATTCAGATATCTTTTATAAGTCGTTTTGCAGTTTGTTTTGATCTTCTGATGACTTTATTAGTCGATAAACGACAGCGTCATCCGCAAACAACCGAAGACGGCTGCTCAGATTGTCTCCCAAATCGTTTATATAGATAAGGAACAGCAGAGGGCCTACAACACTACCTTGGGGAACGCCTGAAATCACTTATGTTTTACTCGATGACTTTCCGTCAGTTACTGCGAACTGTGACCTCTCTGACAGGGAATCACAAATTCAGTCACATAACTGAGACGATATTCCATAAGCACGCAATTTCACTACGAACCGCTTGTGTAGTACAGTGTCAAAAGCCTTCCGGAAATCCAGAAATACGGAATCGATCTGAAATCCCTTGTCAATAGCACTCAGCACTTCATATGAATAAAGAGCTAGTTGTGTTTCACAAAAACGATGCTTTCTAAACCCATGTTGACTGTGCGTCAATAGACCGTTTTCTTCGAGGTAATTTTCTGCTGCTGTTGATACTATCCTATACTCATCTGACAAGAAATCATTGTCTTCTTTCCACTTCACTTCACTGACCCCTACTATACCTTGATGGAGCCTTTACATTTTCCTTTTCAGATTTTCTAGTTTCCCTACCACGTGCAAGATTCTCACATTACTTAACCCCACGTTCAAGCTTCTGACATTACTTAACCCTTGTATAAAGCTTGCTCTACCTAAAAAGCTCTATGTCATCTCTTGTTTTCTCTGCTTGTGACTCTAGTTACGCCTTCCCTAAACTCTCTCTAAATTTCGCCAGTCCTATTGGCCCATGAAGAGAATGGTTCCCTATGGCCTTGTCTTGTCCTATACGCATATTAGTCGATCGTCCACTTACTCGCGTAGTTCTCTTCTAAAATTTGTTCTATCTCTTCTCATCTACCCTTTTTCTCACGTACTTGCCCTCTCGATATTGCCTCACTCGTAATTTTTACTTTAACAAATGTACACTCATGTCCCTTTCGGTCCACTAATTCAGATGCTGAATCAACATTTACACTACTGGCCATTAAAAGTGCTACACCACGAAGATGACGTGCTACAGACGCGAAATTTAGCCGACAGGAAGAAGATGCTGTGATATGCAAATGATTAGCTTTTCAGAGCGTTCACACAAGGTTGGCGACGGTGGCGACACCTAAAACGTGCTGACATGAGGGAAGTTTCCAACCGATTTCTCATACACAAACAGCAGTTGACCGGCGTTTCCTGGTGAAACGTTGTTGTGATGCCTCGTGTAAGGAGGAGAAATGCGTACCATCACGTTTCCGACTTTGATAACGGTCGGATTGTAGCCTATCGCGATTGCGGTTTATCGTATCGCAACATTGCTGCTCGCGTTGGTCGAGATCCAATGACTGTTAGCAGAATATGGAATCGGTGGATCCCAACGGCCTCGTATCACTAGCAGTCGAGATGACAGGCATCTTATCCACGTGGCTGTAACGGATCGCGAACAGTTCGACGACGTTTGCAGCAGCATGGACTATCAGCTCGGAGACCATGGCTGCGGTTACCCTTGACGCTGCATCACAGACCGGAGCTCCTGCGATGGTGTACTCAACGACGAACCTGGGTGCACGAATGGCAAAACGTCATTTTTTCGGATGAATCCAGGCTCTGTTTACAGCATCATGATGGTCGCTTCCGTGTCTGGCGACATCGCGGTGAACGCATATTGGAAGCGTGTATTCGTCATCGCCATACTGGCGTATCACCCGGCGTGGTGGTATGGGGTGCCATTGGTTACACGTATCGGTCACCTCTTGTTCTCATTGACGGCACTTTGAACAGTAATCGTTACATTTCAGATGTGCTACGACCCGTGGCTCCACCTTTCATTCGATCCCTGCGAAACCCTACATTACAGCAGGATAATGCACGACCGAATGTTACAGGTCCTGTACGGGCCTTTCTGGATACAGAAAATGTTCGACTGCTGCCCTGGCCTGCACATTCTCCAGATCTCTCACCAACTGAAAACGTCTGGTCAATGGTGGCCGAGCAACTGGCTCGTCACAATACGCCAGTCACTACTCTTAATGAACTGTGGTATCGTGTTGAAGCTGCATGGGCAACTGTACCTGTACACGCCATCCAAGCTCTGTTTGACTCAATGCCCAGGCGTATTAAGGCCGTTATTACGGCCAGAGGTGGTTGTTCTGGGTACTGATTTCACAGGATCTATGCACCCAAATTGCGTGAAAATGTAATCACATGTCAGTTCTCGTATAATATACAGGGTGTTACAAAAAGGTACGGCCAAACTTTCAGGAAATATTCCTCACACACAAAGAAAGAAAATACGTTATGTGGACATGTGTCTGGAAACTCTTACTTCCCATGTTGGAGCTCAGTTTATTACTTCTCTTCAAATTACATTAATCATGGAATGGAAACACACAGCAACAGAACGTACCAGCGTGACTTCAAACACTTTCTTACAGGAAATGTTCAAAATGTCCTCCGTTAGCGAGGATACATGCATCCACCCTCCGTCGCATGGAATCCCTGATGCGCTGATGCAGCCCTGGAGAATGGCGTATTGTATCACAGCCGTCCACAATACGAGCACCGAGAGTCTCTACATTTGGTACCGGGGTTGCGTAGGCAAGAGCTTTCAAATGCCCCCATAAATGAAAGTCAAGAGGGTTGAGGTCAGGAGAACGTGGAGGCCATGGAATTGGTCCGCCCCTACCAATCCATCGGTCACCGAATCTGTTGAGAAGCGTACGAACACTTCGACTGAAACGTGCAGGAGCTCCATCGTGCATGAACCACATGTT
The DNA here is from genome assembly GCF_021461395.2 of Schistocerca americana. Classification (NCBI taxonomy): domain Eukaryota; kingdom Metazoa; phylum Arthropoda; class Insecta; order Orthoptera; family Acrididae; genus Schistocerca; species Schistocerca americana. The sequence continues at coordinate 303,813,736 of NC_060130.1, forward strand.
GTGTCGTACTTGTAAAGGCACATGTTCTAGTAGCACAGGTAGAGTATCCCGTATGAAATCATGATAACGTGCTCCATTGAGCGTAGGTGGAAGAACATGGGGCCCAATCAAGACATCACCAACAATGCCTGCCCAAACGTTCACAGAAAATCTGTGTTGATGACGTGATTGCACAATTGCGTGCGGATTCTCGTCAGCCCACACATGTTGACTGTGAAAATTTACAATTTGATCACGTTGGAATGAATCCTCGTCCGTAAAGAGAACATTTGCACTGAAATGAGGATTGACACATTGTTGGATGAACCATTCGCAGAAGTGTACCCGTGGAGTCCAACCAGCTGCTGATAGTGCCTGCACACGCTATACATGGTACGGAAACAAATGGTTCTCCCGTAGCACTCTTCTTACAGTGACGTGGTCAACGTTACCTTGTACAGCAGCAACTTCTCTGACGCTGACATTAGGGTTACCGTCAACTGCACGAAGAATTGCCTCGTCCATTGCTGGTGTCCTTGTCGTTCTAGGTCTTCCCCAGTCGCGAGTCATAGGCTGGAATGTTCCGTGCTCCCTAAGACGCCGATCAGTTGCTTCGAACGTCTTCCTGTCGGGACACCTTCGTTCTGGAAATCTGTCTCGATACAAACGTACCGCGCCACGGCTATTGCCCCGTGCTAATCCATATATCAAATGGGCATCTGCCAACTCCGCATTTGTAAACATTGCACTGACTGCAAAACCACGTTCGTGATGAACACTAACCTGTTGATGCTACGTACTGATGTGCTTGAGGCTAGTACTGTAGAGCAATGAGTTGCATGTCAACACAAGCACCGAAGTCAACATTACCTTCCTTCAATTGGGCCAACTGGCGGTGAATCGAGGAAGTAAAGTACATACTGACGAAACTAAAATGAGCTCTAACATGGAAATTAAGCGTTTCCGGACACATGTCCACATAACATCTTTTCTTTATTTGTGTGTGAGGAATGTTTCCTGAAAGTTTGGCCGTGCCTTCTTGTAACACCCTGTATTTGACCAATGAATACCCGTTTGTCATCTGTATTTCTTCTTGGTATAGCAATTTTAATGGCCAGTAGTGTACATTGATTTCTCTCAGGTCCCTCTTGCTGCCGTCAAAAGACTTCCCTAGAACATACAACGCTTCATCGCTTCCCTAGCACTTACGTTGCTGTTAACTGATGAGGTACCTTCGCTAGGGGGTAGGGGGGAAGTGCATAGTAAAATTATAAAAGATTAACAAAAAATGGTTCAAGTGGCTCTGAGCACTATGGGACTTAATATCTGAGGTCATTAGTCTCCTGGAACTTAGAACTACTTAAACCTAACTAACCTAAGGACATCACACACATCCATGCAGGATTCGAACCTGCTACCGTAGCGGTCGCGCGGTTCCAGACTGAAGCGCCTAGAACCGCTCGGCCACCCCGGCCGGCAAAGATAAACAACTAACAGTTTTAGAAGTACAGTTACAATGTTACGATTTGCTTAAATATGTAGCGACTTCTTCCGGTGCTCTGCTGCGTGTCGGCGGCGCTGCGCCGACCTTGAGGCTGTTGCTCAGTGGGGCTGGACCTTCGCCTTGGACTTGCATACGAGGACATGACCTTGCGCCTCCCTCCTCTGCTAGCCTGGAACGGGGCCTCTTCCGGCCACTACTGGTCCAACGGTGTTACACACCAAACGGGGTGGCAAGAGTGCGCCGGGCGCAGACCCCCCGAAGGACCGGGTGACTAACTACAGTAGTGGAAATATTTATTGCATCACCTCTTACAATTAACAATTTTTGTTACATTCATGGAATAACTGAGCTAAATTTGCCTGATTCCTCTTGATTTCTATCAGAAATGAATATGCACAATAATTTTTGTCGATTTATTTTTATTCTTAATTTTCTTTTCTACGGGGTGAAAAGTATTTAAACCGACAAACTCTGGGAGCTTGTAGGGGACATAAAAACAAATACTTTTCCCTAATGTCATTTTTTCCTATGAGGAGTATTTAAACCGGTGGAGGCCGTATTACGCTCTTCAGTTGTAGGCAACTGCTGTCCACCGGTGTAGTAGTGCATTGTCTCTGTTTACTAATGGAGCGATACACCTGGAGTGAGTACACTGATATGGGTGGTGCGTAATGCGTAGCGCACCGCAACGGACGAGCTGCACAGCGGGTTTATCAACAACAATATCCTAATCACCTTTGCTGCTGTGTACCAATGTCTGCGTGAGACCGGGTCATTTAGCAGGTTACTTGGACAGGGACGCCATCGCACGGTAAGAACGCTGCAGTTTGAGGCAGCTATCTTGCAGCATGTGGAGCGGGATCCTTCAATCGGCACTCGTGCAATTGCACGTAACATGGGGACGAATCAGATGAATGTACGAACAGTCCTTCGAGAGCAATTGTTACGTCCATTTCACTTACAGCGTGTCCGCAACCTGTCCAGTTGATAATCCACCCAGAGCACAGTTTTCGCAGTGGTACCTGGAACAGTGTGAAATGAAATCTACATTTCCATTCTCTGTGTTGTTTACCGATGAAGCAACGTTCGGGCGTGATGGAGTCTTCAACATGCACAATTGGCATGTTTGGATTGAGGAAAACCCACATGCCACAGTTACTAGCGCTCATCAAGTGTGGTTTTTCATTAATGTGTGGGTCGGTGTTGTTGGGGACTGTTTAATTGGGCCGTATCTGCTACCTAGGCCATTAAATGGCCACTATTACAATTTCCTCGCCAGAGCATTGCCAGAATTGCTGGAAGACGTCCCGCTCCCTACAAGACAACGCATGTGGTTCCAACATGACGGGGCGCCGGCACATTTCTGTCGTCGTGTGCGTCGATTCCTGGACCGATGGTTCGGCATTTTTGAAAATCTTCTGTAATTGAAATTGGGTTGTGTTAATGTGTTGTCTCTTGGTCATAAAAAAATGGAAAAGTGTTTGTTGGTTTAATTAATCTGCCGCCAGAGAAATCTTCCTCTACCGGTTTAAATACTCCTCATAGGAAAAAATGACATAAGAGAGAAATATTTGTTTTGATGTCCCCTACAACCTCACAAAATGTTTTTTTTTAATAATTACATATTTCTTGAAAAATGAGTGTAAGTGGATATGTCAGCTATTCTGTTTGCTATTCTGAAACATGAATACTAATGTTGAAAGAAACTCTACATATTAATGTTGTAACAAAACACTGATGGATTTTAGTGTTTGTATTGTCTCATACGAACACACTGTTGCATTTAATACTTTGTTGCTCCACCACGCGCCTCAATCACCGCTTGGCATCGTGAAGGCATTGAAAGAATTAACATTTTAATGAACTCCTCACTCAGTTCATGAAACCACACACGCACAAGGGTCTCCAACAGCTCCCGTTTATTGCGTGGCTTCTTTCTGGTGATAGCATTTCCCATAAACTTCCTACAGTTCTCAATAGGATTGAGATCAGGGCTGTTTCCAGGCCACTCTAATACTCCAACCCCATTTTGTCGAAGGAAAGATTTTACCTGAAATGTAGAAGTACGTGATAATTAACCAAGAAAGTAATCTGATTCGTGCTCGGTACAAATGTTACTCATAGGACTCACCTTCAGAGCTCTATGGCAAGGAGCGGAGTCGTCCTGAAAAATGCAATTGGAAACATTTCCAAACTGGTCTCTAATGGTCGGCATAAGCTTCCTTTCACGGATGCTTATGTAGGCACCTGCGTTGACAGTTCAAAAATGTTCAAATGTGTGTGAAATCTTATGGGACTTAACTTCTGAGGTCATCAGTCCCTAAGCTTACACACTACCTTAACCTAAATTATCCTAAGGACAAACACACACACCCATGCCCGAGGGAGGACTCGAACCTCCGCCGGGACCAGCCGCACAGTCTATGACTGCAGCGCCCTAGACCGCTCGGCTAATCCCACGCGGCTGCGTTGACAGTGCCATTGATGAAGTACAGACGACCTATTCCGTGACTGGAAATGCACCCCCAGACCGTCCTTGTGGGTGTTTGACTGTATGTTATGCATGATAGCAAAAATTCTTCACCTTTTCTTCGACGCACGAACACTTTTCCAGCTGAGCCATGCAGACAGATCAAATTTGGACTCGTCTGAAAAAGATTACTTTGTTCCACATTTCTGGTGTCCATGTCGCATGTGTTTTTGCCCATTTTAGTCACTGTTGTCGCATTGTCTTGGTCAATAAAGGCTTCCTTCTAGGACGACGGGCTGAGCGTCCAGCCTCAAGTAGCCTATTTCTTACAGTTCTATTGGTTATTGAGATGTAGCACATTTCTTCCCAGTCTCGCTTTAGTTCAGTTGATGACAGGCGACGATCGTTGACCGAAAGCCTTTTCAATACCCTGTCCTGTTTGGCAGTAGCCCTTAACTACTATCGACCGTCTCTCAGACCGCTACTAGTTTTTGTGTCGAGATATTTCTCACACCCCTGCAAAGCCAAATGGACTCTTTCTTCCGTGTACCTTCCTATTGGCTATCAAGCTACACGTGCCAGCATTCTTGCATTGTTGCTGCTCTTTGTTTCGTAATTATTAGCCTTGAGAGGTCTCACAGACGTACCATAGTGTTTGCGTGCCGCGTTTTTATTGCATGCTACTGTTTCTCCATGGCGGGGAAAGCTGGGCCTTCTGTGCAACGTGTGTTATGTGGGACAGATGTCTTCACTTGCAAGATGAGCCTCAGACACCGAAAGAAGAATTCGAAACTCGAAGAACGTGCACCTTTTGCCGTCCTCGTCTGAAGAGGAAAACAAGGTATCCATGGTGTTCCGATTTGTTTGGAGTGTTACAGGAAGGTCTGCGTGAAGTGTTTGCAGGTGGAAATTGACTAAACTATGATTCAGTGGCACATGAGAACATGTATTTAGTTTTTACTTGTAATTTTAGAAGTAAAATGGTGGCAAAATTTCTCCATTCATAGACTTACGGACTGAAATATTCGCTCTACATTGCAAAGTGAGTCGTAAACTGAAAGCTGACTTCGCACACAATTTATCGTAAGTCATGTCGGATTTTTCCACCTAGTTATATTGCCAATTTGTAATATAATCCCTCTGATGAAAATCTGTGTGTGAGTAGAGAGCTAACTATTTGCTGTTATTTTCGTAACTCATAAAATAAAAATATACTCCAGATTTCGCTTTGTTTTAATTGTCGAAGTGTTTAAAATACCGCAGTGTTTAAAAAAATCAAATTTCTACAAAAGCCACCTCTAAGAAGTGTAATGAATGACTGGAAGTCAAGAAACTATATATATTCAGCAAAATTCTGGTTTGATATACAAAATAGAAAAATGCGGTCTGTGAGACCCCTCCATCGTAATTGTGTTCTTGCGAATGACCATAGTAGTTAAGGGGTGAACGTCGTTTTTCGATCTCTTCCTTTCTCACGATCAGCATTTCCTTTTTACCTGTATTTTTTCAGTAACTTCGAAATCATAGACTGATTAAATCCTGTCTTAGAGGATATCTCTCTGGTGCTGAGACCAACAGACGAATAAGCAAGTATAGCAGCTTTCTTTTCTGGCGTTAATTCAACTGACCTGCCCATCTTCTCACTGCAAAGTCTCAACTCAAAATGGCGGCATAAACACTGGTTTCATTGTAAAACGAAACGACAACAACAAAGAGTTGTGTATTGTTGGAAAACATGCGTGAAGAAGTCAGATTATTAAGGCAAGAATATGTCAACAAAGTTTAGCAACAATGGGAATGGTATAACCTGAAGCAAACTGCTGCAAAAGACAAAAAGACGAAGTAACTCATGGTGATGCAATAAATATTTGCACCACTGTAAATATCAGCCAAACGCAAGTTTTAAAATCTGGACCTATGGTTTTGAACAAATGGTCAATTATTCAAAATGACAGTCACAATCGCATTATTCACTTTGTCGCCAACCGGTTTCAACCCGCGATGGGGTCATCTGCAGGGCAATTTACACCATTTGGTCGCTCACTGGAGTCGTCACCCTGCCTGTGCACGGTAACTACCAACCGTGCACGACTTCAGCAAGCGACCAAATGGTGTAAATTGCCCTGCAGATGACCCCATCGCGGGTTGAAACCGGTTGGCGACAAAATAAACAATGCGATTGCGACTGTCATTTTGAATAATTGATTATAAGTAAATTAATCGCTGTTTATGTCCATAAAACTATGTTGTCTAAAAATCATGAACAAATGGTCTGAGCGCTGGAGACCCCCAATAAACTTGAGCGACCGTCTTAAAAAAGAATCTCCATATATAACTAGAGGTTAAATTAATGCAAAATACTATGATTTGCATGAATGACACGACCTCTACATCAGACACTGTAGAGCAAAAAATATTATCATTACATACGTCCAAGTATTATACACACTAAGCTGAGCTGAAAACAGCCATTCAGGAGGTCATCGACAGCATCGATGTTCTGACACTTCAGCGGGTCATGCAGAATTTCGTTATCCGTTGTCATCGCCAATGATGACAGGCATGTTGACCATGACATGTGATGACTGGGTGTTGTGTGATGTCCTTAGGTTAGCTAGGTTTAAGTAGTTCTAAGTTCTAGGGGACTGATGACCATAGATGTTAAGTCCCATAGTGCTCAGAGCCATTTGAACCATTTTTTTTAACATGACATAACCTACACTACAGGCCATTGAAATTGCAACACCAAGAAGAAATGCAGATGATAAACGGGTATTCATTGGACAAATATATTATACTAGAAGTGACATGTGATTACATTTTCACGTAATTTGGGTGCATAGATCCTGAGAAATCAGTACCCAGAACAACCACCTCTGGCCGTAATAACGGCCTTGATACGCCTGGGCATTGAGTCAAACAGAGATGGCGTGTACAGGTACAGCTGCCCATGCAGCTTCAACACGATACCACAGTTCATCAAGAGAACACATCTGAAATGTAACGTCCACTGTTCAAAGTGTCGTCAATGAGAACAAGAGGTGACCGAGACGTGTAACCAATGGCACCCCATGCCATCACGCCAGGTGATACGGCAGTATGGCGATGACGAAAACACGCTTCCAATGTGCGTTCACCGCGATGTCGACAAACACGGATGCGACCATAATGATGCTGTAAACATAGCCTGGATTCATCCGAAGAAATGACGTTTTGCCATTCGTGCACCCAGGTTCGTCATTGAGTACACCATCGCAGGCGCTCCTGTCTGTGATGCAGCGTCAAGTATAACCGCAGCCATGGTCTCTGAGCGGATAGTCCATGCTGCTGCAAACGTCGTCGAACTTTTCGTGCAGATGGTTGTTGTCTTGCAAACGTTCCCATCTGTTGACTCTGGGATCGAGACGTGGCTGCACGATCCGTTACAGCCATGCGGATAAGATGCCTGTCATCTCGACTGCTAATGATACGAGGCCGTTGGGATCCAGCAAGGCGTTCCGTATTACCCTCCTGAAACCACCGATTCCATATTCTGCTAACAGTCATTGGATCTCGACTAACGCGAGCAGCAATGTCGCGATACGATAAACCGCAATCGCGATAGGCTACAATCCGACCGTTATCAAAGTCGGAAACGTGATGGTACGCATTTCTCCTCCTTACATGAGGCATCACAACAACGTTTCACCAGGAAACGCCGGTCAACTGCTGTCTCTGTATGAATAAACTTTCCTCATGTCAGCACATTGTAGGTGTTGCCAGCGGCACCAACCTTGTGTGAATGCTCTGAAAAGCTAATCATTCACATATCACAGCATCTTCTTCCTGTCGGTTAAATTTCGCGTCTGTAGCACGTCATCTTCGTGGTGTAGCAATTTTAATGGCCAGTAGTGTAAATCCGAATATCTGTAGTGACGTTTACATGTTGAGTAAAGTGTGTGCACGCGGCAGTTTGTAACTAATTTACTTTTTTTTCGTGTAGCTCAGTAATTTTCATCCTGTATGTACGAGTACGTTAAGTTCTGGCTTCGCATACTATCTGAGCTGCGGCGATCATTTCGACAAGCTTAAAACTTTTTTATTAATTTCATATGTTATTAATGTAATTCTTTACAGTATATTCATTAGTAAAGAATGAAGTGTCTTAAAAGGATTTTTGTGCTGCGTAGCTTTTAATTTACCCTCCGGATAAAAGTGTTAAATACATAAGAAGTTTAATTGGCGTCTAGAAGTTTTAAATTTGATATTTCCTTCTTTTCGTCATTTCGAAACGATTTTCGCCTTTTAGAGCATTAGGACGACATTGTAGACAGAAATGTTTGGCAGCTGGCAGAGCTGCACGTCAGCCTCGGCTTTGAGCTGCTGTTCAGGCCAACGATCGAAAGCAAGTTTTGACGGGCCGAGATTAAAGCATCGAATTCGCGTGAGTATGGACATGCAAAAGTTTGTATTGTGGTTAAAATGGCCCTGAGCACTATGGGACTTAACTTCTGAGGTCATCAGTCCCCTAGAACTTAGAACTACTTAAACCTAACTAACCGAAGGACATCACACACATCCATGCCCGAGGCAGCATTCGAACCTGCGATCGTAGCGGTCGCGCAGTTCCAGACTGAAGCGCCTAGAACCGCTCGGCAACACCGGCCGGCTGGATTGTTGTGTTTTGTTTTGTACTGTGGCTTGTCGTACTGTTCAGAGGTCAGTCGAGCTGAATAGCCCCCTGCTCGCTATTGTTGTTTTGTGGTTGTGTAGGAAGTTACGTTTGTGTACCGTCGCATCACAGTTTTAAGTTGTTTTTGTATCGGTGTATAACACAGTTTTAAGAGTTTTGTTATACAGTTGTGGAAATCATTATAAAGACAGGGTTCCACGAAAGTAATAGTACCATGTCTGAAGCATACATGTATCCAATTTACTATGAATATAGACATAAACAATCATGACGGAATTACAAAGTTTATTTCATAACACGAGTAAGAAAATAAGGCGTTTGCATTTCCTGGAAGGAGTGATATAGAGGCATTTACTGTCCTGTTGTGATATCGCATTGTATTAGTACTTTGTCCAACCTTCGTCCTTGCTAACCTCATTAATTCTCTTTGGCACTGACTTTGTTAGGATTTGTAGTTCTTGCAGTGAATTTGTCGCCTACTCTTTTCGTATCGCTCCTTTCAGCTCACATGCGGCATCAAATTGCCTTCCATTGCGATAAACACGCCATGCAAGCATTCTACAAAAGGTTTCCACGCGGTTCAATTCTGTGCTACGAGCAGGCCAGGGCAACTCATCGATATCCTTATATTCAAACCCCTTTTTGGTTCTAGCAGAACCATAGACAGATACATTAACTTGTTGAAACAATAGACTTTCGTCTCCTCGTACATTCTAAGCAATTGTGCTCCTAGGATCTAAAATGTACATACAGTTCATTCTAGTGTTCAGCTAAGCAATGCGTCATTTACATTTGGCAGAGAAGGCTACCTGAATCATAACACTTCCACCACCAAAATTTCTCCTCGTTCTTACCTCCTGCTCTATTGTCAGAGCATGGCAATCATACTAAAATCCTTCTGGACCATCTAAATTACTGAATATCACTTTATCCCATCCACAAGTTCGTACCAATTTTTGCTTTTTCATCACATGATACCTGTTTTCTGTATGGCATTGTCACAATAGTGATTTATGTACACAACATTCACTGTCACTAATAGTGTCTGTTTCTTGTCTGCAGTAAAGGCACATACGCACACACTAACACCGCACAGAGCAAACAGCCTTCATAACGACTTCCACCCTCTACCACCTGTATCGTTGATGTCTAGTTACACTGTGTATTGTATTATTGACATCAAACGCTATACCATTTGATTGCATTTGTCGGTATACTGGATTTCATACTATTGCGTATACATTGTTCAAAACTGTTCCAACCGACAATGTTAATATTGCTCCAAATATCCATGCCTTTATACTGATTTCCACCAGTGTAGTGGAAAGGAATGGCCCGAGTGGTGAAAGAATGACTGCATCAGCGTAAGGCTGGAAAAGACAATGTTGTGAAAAGGGACAGACATTTTTACACTTTGCGCCAGTCGCTAAACTAGCAGTGGCGGGGCAGCCAGAAGGACGTGAAGGTGACGTTGAGGTTTCCTTAATTGATGGTGACCAGAATCGGGGTTATCAGAAACAAGGTACGTACTAGTTAGAGAGTTCCATTTATAACTGATTGCAGTTTTTGTGGTGTAGATACTTGAGAACGTCCCTCTCGTACAAAAATTTGTGCCTTTTTTTTTAATTTTCCAGATGCTGAGATACAAGAAAGATGTTGTTTCGAAGTATAGGCGGCATCATCGGTGCAGAGATGGGACCACGTCGATCAAGAGAAAGACGACATAAAGGGTGCAATTTGAGTTGAGGAACAGCGCATGCAAAAAAAAAAAAAAAAAAAAAAAAAAAAGAACTATTAGTATTGGAGGAAGCGACAGTAGCAGTGACGAAATCGTTCCGGAAACTGAACATGTTTTAACGGCTAGATCGACAGAGAATGAGACACTTTTAGATTCCAATATAGGTCTGTGGAGTGGAAAAAAGCGCTTCAGCAGTTCAGAGGTAGAAGAAACTGTTAGGCGCGGACCTGAGCAAACACCAAAAAGACTGCCGCGGGACCCAAAAGGTAATCAGCTTTTCCATTCAGGTGTGGTGGTGGTGGTTAGTGTTTCACGTCCCGTCGACAACGAGGTCATTAGAGATGGAGCGGAAGCTCGGGTTAGGGAAGGATTGGGAAGGAAATCGGCCGTGCCCTTTCAAAGGAACCATCCCGGCCGGCATTTGCCTGAAACGATTTAGGGAAATCACGGGAAACCTAAATCAGGATGGCTGGAGACGGGATTGAACCGTCGTCCTCCCGAATGCGAGTCCAGTGTGCTCCATTCAGGTGTATTTGAGCGCATCTTTAAAAAAATGGGGCTTGTTTGGGGAGAAGAAAAAAAAATGGTTCAAATGGCTCTGAGCACTATGGGACTTAACATCTATGGTCATCAGTCCCCTACAACTTAGAACTACTTAAACCTAACTACAGCACACAACACCCAGTCATCGCGAGGCAGAGAAAATCCCTGACCCCGCCGGGAATCGAACCCGGGAACCCGGGCGCGGGAAGCGAGAACGCTACCGCACGACCACGAGCTGCGGAATGGGGAGAAGCAAAGCAAGCATTGTACTGTTTTGCTTGCCTATTGTTTTCATGTTGTTAATACAATGAGCTAAGAGCGGCTTGATGGATTATTATTTTTTTTAAATTTGTGGTAAGTCCTGTGGGACCAAACTGCTGACGTCATCGGTCCCTAAGCTTACACACTACTTAATCTAACTTAAACTAACTTACGCTAAGGACAACACACACACCCATGCCCGAGGGAGGACTCGAACCTCCGACGGGGGCAGCCACGCGAACCGTGGCTAGGCGCCTAAGACCGCGCGGCTACCCCGCGCAGCTTGATGGATTAGCTATTATTGCAAAAAAGTCAGAGTTAACCCGTTCGTTACATTATACCGATATTATACACTGAAGGTCCAAAGAAACTGATATAGGCAAGGGTATTCAAATACAGAGATATGTAAACAGGTAGAACACGGCACTGCGGTCGGCAACGCCTATATGAGACAACAAGTGTTTGCCGCAGTTGTTAGATCGGTGACTGCTGCTACAATTGGCAAGTTATCAAGATTTAAGTGAGTTTGAATGTTGTTTTATAGTCGGCGCACGAGCGATGGGACACAGAATCTCCGAGGTAGCGATGAATTGGGGATTTTCTCATACGACCATTTCACGAGTGTACCGTGAATATCAGGAATCCGGTAAAACATCAAATCTCCGACAACGCTGAGGCCGGAAAAAGATCCTGCAAGGACGGGACCAACGACGGCTGAAGAGAATCGTTCAACGAGACAGAAGTGCAACCCTTCAGCAAATTGCTGTAGATTTCAATGCTGGGCCATCAACAAGTGTCAGCCAGCAAACCATTCAACGAAACATCATCGATATGGGCTTTCGGAGCAGAAGACCCACTCGTGTGCCCTTGATGACAGCACGACACAAAGCCTTACGCCACTCCTGGGCCCGTCAACACCGACATTGAACTGTTGATGACTGGAAATATGTTGCCTGGTCGGTCGAGTCTCGTTTCAAATTATATTGAGCGGATGGACGTGTACGGGTATGGAGGCAACCTCATGGGAGAGATATGGGACCCCTGATACGTCTAAATACGACTCTGACATGTGCGTAAGCATCCTGTCTCATCACCTGCATCCATTCAGGGCCATTGTGCATTCCGACGGACTTTGGCAATTCCAGCAGGACAATGCGACACCGACACCCCACACCTCCAGGATTGCTTCAGAGTGGCTTCAGGAACACTCTTCTGAGTTTAAACACTTCCGCTGACCACCAAACTCCCCAGACATGAACATCATTGAGCTCATCTGGGATGCCTTGCAACGTGCTGTTCACAAGAGATCTCCACCCCCTCCTACTCTTACGGATTTATGGACAGCTGTGAAGGATTCATGGTGTCAATTCCTTCCAGCACTACTTCAGACATTAGTCGAGTCCATGTCACGTCGTGTTGCGGCACTTCTGAGTGCTCGCGGAGGCCCTACACGACATCAGGTAGGTGTACAAGTTTTTTGGCTGTTCAGTGTAAAAGAGTTCGCATCTTAAAAAACTGGAAAGAAAGTATAAATCTGTGACGTATCCAATGTACGTAAACTGCATTAAAAAAGTTTCTTAAAAAAGGACGTTGTTTTGTCTTTGCACTGAAATTTTCTGTCTTTATCCAAAAAACCAAAGCTTAAAATAGTAGTAATAAGGGGAACGGGCTAAGAACTCTAACCGGGTGTTCGAATATCCTAGCCCCCGCCTTGCTTCTGCTGCCCTTCGTGTAGACGGGTATGACCTGTGCGTTCTTCCAGCTACTAGGTACAATTTTTAGTCGAGTGATCTACGGTAGATAATGTTTAAAAGAGGGGCGAACTTCACCGCAAATTCGTTATAGAATCTGACAGAGATTCTACTGATCCCTGCAGCTTTGTAGATTTGTAGCGATTTCGGATGTTTCTGAGCACTACTGACACTAATATCTACATACATTACTCATCTTTGCAGTGGTACGAGAATTAAAATTGGGGCATCATCCCTGGATTTTCCTTTGTAAAGGAAAATTTGCGAACGTAGTTCAGCATTTTTGATTTGCTTCCTTCAGCTTCAGTTCCTGTCTCGTCCGTCAGTGGGCGCTAAATGGTTCATCAAGGAATCGTCAGTTCGATGATGAAAGGAGGTGTGCGGGAGACAGGTAATAGAGAGAGAGCCCATGGTTTGTTTACAGTAAGCGGGCTCAATATACGTAGGTTGCAGTAGTTACGAAACGATGAAGAGGCTTGCACGGGATAAACCAGCATGGCGAGCTCCAGCAAACCAGTCTTCGGACTGAAGACCGCAGTAACTGCAACAAATTAACTGCAGATTCCACATCGCAGAAAGTGTACTCATTTTAACACCAATCTTCGTTAAGAAAATAATGCAGTACCGATATGCTTAATCTTGGACTCCACGATGGTGTCAAATATAGTGCGGCGAAGTTCCTTAGTGGGAGTTGGTCGTAAAAAGAAGTTCCTAGTCCGACGAGTAGATGGCTCTTGCAGTCGGTAGCTGCTTACGCCGAAACCCGTATCGCAACGGACGAAATGCTGCGCTGCTATTTCTTCAGCGTTAGTGTTGTAATGTAAAAATGCTAAAAGTAGTCGTCTGTGATAGCTGAAGTAGATGAATTTATCACAGATAGCTGTGATGCAGAAAAAATGTACCCAAGAAAAGGTGTAGGGCACTAGTAATGGGAAAAAGTTTTGGAATCACAAATCCTGAGACACCTCGTCATTGGCGTTTTTAAAGCTGTTTATGTGCAGTGAACAGTAATAAAACGTGCACAATATATCTTTCGCTGGGATAGATCATGTATGTCTGTCATCAGAGGAAGAGGAAAGCACAAGAAGATTATTCTCTGAACCGACAAATCTGTTTACAGCAGTTAACATTACAGCAAATTTACAGTAACAATATTATAATAAAAATGAAATAGACAGATCTGCATACATTCAAAGTATCGAACAGTTTGAAAATGTTGTGTTATTTTTGGATTGACGCCCTTCTATGTCTAATTTTTCGTGGGATTCATATCCAACTAGAAAAAAATAAAAAAAACCTAGAAAATGAATCATGCATTTGAAACTGTGCAGTTTCCGTGATAGAGCACATACAGAGTAAGTTGGAAAACAATGTAATTGACTAATGAAGAACACAATGTGAATAATCCCGATTTTGCCTTCTGAAACAAAACTTCAAAAATATCACATTGTGCCCAACACAGAGGTAATATTCAACTAAGAAAACTATTTATTTCTTGAAAATTCGGAAGGATTATGATATGTAATGTTGTCGTATCACTTTGCCCTCTATTGTTATTTATGAAGAGTTGACATTTATTTTACAGTTTATTGCAGTAATTTTTCCACTTGTTAATGTTTCCGGAACAGTATCTCGCCTTATATTTCGTGGCTTTTAGGAATATTGTCGTTCCATTTTCTCTTATCACATAATTTTAACCTACTAATGTGTTCAAAACTAGTAAACGTGTGGTGAAATTAAGTGACTGATTATAATAATTCAAGAAAGTTACCATGTCTGCCACACAGTTACGTTGCCGCTTGAAAAAATATTAGAATTTCTTTTGCAAAAAGGCCAATTTTGCCCGTTACGTAGCAAACTGAGAAATTTACGTAGCAGAAACTAAAACTGTTCACCTACGAGTAAACTGCTCTTTGCTCACATCGTGGACTAAAAATTCGTTTAAGTGGTAAATTTCTCTCAGTTTAAAAACGCGCGGGGTAAAAGCTGCCAGGACTGTAGTGGCATTTGTATGTGGCGGTATCTCGTGATAGATGTAAGAAATAATGGGAAAATTATCGTTTATCGTTTGTTTTCGCGTTCAGTGTACTATAATGGCTTCTGAAAAGTAATTAGTGGGCGAATATTTCAATTGTTTCGCCAAATACTAGTGCATCGGTAGGATTCATGGAAGTGTTTTCGAAATTCAAGAGGTTAGGAGAATGTCAGTAAACGAACATTCGTACGAGATTGCTGAGGAAAAAGTAAGTAAACCTGTGTTGATTTTCTGACAAGGAAGAGGGAAGCTTCACGTAAACGACAGATATATACTGGGGCCCTTACCTGTAGTTGTTATTCTAAAATATACACGAATATGGTAAAAATATGATAATTTGTTGGCGTGGTTGGCGTCCCTGCCCTCACACGTGTGTTAGAGTAGCCTGCTCGTAGCCGGATTATAGGCAGTTAAAAGTTGTCAAACTATTTGTGTACTAACCCACTGTTAATAAATGTTATGTATCTGTCGTATAAGTGTTCTTGAATATGTGAAGCTTTGGAAAGAGAGTTGAACAAAGGGAATACAATGCATTACTAATGGATTGTTTCCCGTTGCCCGTTGTTTATGTCATTAGTATAGGATAACTAGTTTATTTCTTTCCATTGAATAGCCCAAGCGTTTCGTATGGAGAAAGACTAATTAGTAGTGATATGTTCGTCCATTCAGATACTGTTGATATCAAATTCAGTAATAAAGCAACGACCTAGAAGAAGTTTAAGCTGAATCATAGAAACACTAGAAATTCTTCTGTTTATATAGAACTTCCTGTACAAACTGTACCCAAATATTTTGTTTCCCAGATCTCTGCTATGTTTTCTTTTTCAAAACCGGAAAAGTGGAATGATTTAGGCCGTATAATGATAACAGCACACATGCTGCAGCTTACTTGTTATGATTTAACCTCCTACATGCATCTTGCAGTGTACAGAGGTTGTAAAGTTATTCTTGCAGCTACTTACGGTAATGACATGCAGTGTATTGTATTTCAAAATGTACTGTGGTGACACACATACAGTACAGCTTGAATTGCAGTGTCCAAAATAGTTTCCTTCACATATTTATTACAAGGATAACATGTGCAGAAGGCTTGGTAATGACCTAAACATAGAATTGGAACAATATTTTATCTATTAGCATGGGGACCTGTTTGAGAACAAAAATATTTTGAACTATAAGACATCAAAATATGCAGAATTGAGTATGTTTACGTATAGTTTGTTGTGAAGTATACTGATTGGTGCATGTTTTCATTTGTTTTTAGCTTACATCTTCTGTTGTGTGAATTGCTGAATAAGTGGTAGACAGTTTTTTTCCCAATTGTAAGACAGTTGAGAAATACTTGTACTATGGCATATGTATGAAAATTCTGTTAATTCTAAATATCCACGTTTGACTGATGATGATAGGTTTATAAAAGAAATCTGGTGTTCATGAATAACATATTGGTTGCTGTTTGTGAAAATGATGTCGTTTGAGAAATATTATTTGACTGCAAGGCATGCTGCTTAGAAAATGTTTGACCTCTCTTTGTGGCGATTAATATTTGACTGTTGTACAAAGAATTAAGCGTTAATCTTCATTCAAAGCTTAACTGATTATACAGTGCAGATTTTTGGTGCCACAGTCATAGGGTGCTCTGTTGACAATTCAGAGTACATTCACATGTATCTAACAGCTATAGAGTTTTGAACACACAAAGGAAACAGGATATAAGGGTGCATGTTCACCAACGGATGTAAATTTATGGCTTAATAAATTGTCTGTCTTGTACTTTAACGAAGTGCTAGGAGTTTCTCATTGGAAGTAATTATTAATTTTTGTAAACAGTGTAGTTGCAATTTGATCAATGTTGTGTAGCATAGTCTCATCAGTAGAGAGTGAAATGTGATTTCCACCTAGTTTCCCAAGAATTTCTGCTTCCAAATTAATAGTTTTATTTCCAGACCTTTTTTTCTGTTGCATTCTCTGTTGAGTAATATTAAGTAAAAAATATGTGTGATACATTCAGCAGAGCTGATACTATTTTTCTGTTTGTTTTAAACATGAGGCAGATAATATTGACACGAAGAGTACAAATGAATAAATGAACAATGATACAAATTTGTTTGGATTACATTATATTAGTTGTGTGGTATGTCTAGGATATGAAAAGTAGTCAAAGATGAGCATTTTGCTTAAGTGCAGTATAATGAAGCAGCTGAACATTATGAAAGATTATTGTAGTTCAGTGATTCTAAAAATAACATAAAAGATTAATTTTAAGAGCTCATGTGAAACTACTGTTAACTGTGGTAGGAGTTGCACTATAGCAAGTTCTTTAATTCTGTCTTAAACTCTACCACATTACCTAACAAACGTTTATAGACTTTGTTAGATTTGTGTCTCTTCATGCATCTGGCTCCCTTGTGTACCAATATTAACCCCTTGAAGTCTTCATCTAGACTTAACACCAGATACAATTCTTATAACACGCTTCTGTATTCTGAAAATACTTTTCCTGTAAGATGAGTTCACCCAAAATATGATTCTGTAACACAGTAGTGCATTGAAATCGGCAGAATAAACTAGTTTCTTCATTTTTAAGTTACATAGGAATTGTGTACTGCAAACATAGCTGAACTAAGTCGGCACACTTATACCATTCTAGGGGGTGGGTTTTCTGTTAAGATGTGATCTGTTTTTTACACAAAAAAAGTAACATTATCTGTTTCTTGCATTACATTGTTTGAGTAAGGTATTTTTGTAGTGTTGGGCAACGGTTACTGAATTATTTGTACTTAGTTTTGTCCAAATTTAATTATTATCTATTTTCTTTGTACCTGGGATTTAGTGTTTGATATAAAGTGGTAGAATGGGCTGTACTTGAGAAAAATATGAGAGTCTAGAATAGCTAGTTCCAAAAAAGTTACTTGAATTGGCTGAGTGAGGCAGATGCAAAGGAAAATAGAATAAATTGAACCATGATTATTTTATGTATTTTCTTTTATTTAATCTTTAACTTGATTGAGACTACATCACAGAGTATTAGCTCTCCCTCCTGTGACTTGGAGAAAGGCTGTTGGTCTACCACATGCATTTTTTGGCATGAGGATGTGCTGGACTTCACAGAATTAGGAGCCATGAAACTTTCCTTCCTTCGTTTTCAGAGTAACTCCATTGTTTTCACTAGCAGAAGAGTACTTGGTATGTTGCATTCAAGGAAGACAAAATTCAGTGAATAGGCTGAATTCTACAGTAATAAGAATATTAGTGTGTTTTTTTTTATAATTTTCGTATTAAAGAAATAATGTATTAGCTACTTTGAATGATAGCAGTCTTGGTAAAATATAATTTTCTTGCAGCCAAGATACAGCCTCTTAGAATTCCCTCATCTCAGAGGTTGCACTAATTTATCTTATATTCTGTAGAGATTCTTTGAATATGCATGTCAGTGAGAGGTTCTTCTTTGTCTAAGCCCAATTTTTAATGTTTCTTCACCTCTGGTGTTACTTGACTGCAATGTGAAGCGTGACTGACAAAAATACTTATTTAGGTCCTTCCAGAAATAAAAGTAACTGTAAGAAGAAACAATTAGTTGTGCAGATTTTTAACCCAACATTATGCTAAAAGAAACTGAAATGTTTCTATGCTTTGTTGTTCATGTAAAATTATTCCATTGTCTTCAGCAGAGGTTTTTACATACACCCTGTTTCTCCAACTTCTGTTCTACGATAATTACTGGGAGAGGTGGAACTGTAATTAAGATATTGGACTCCTGGTCATGAGAAGAACGACTCAGATATCTTTCTGATTTAGGTTGCTCATCGATTCTTAAAACTCGTAGGATCTCCCCTTAAACAAGGCCAAAGCTAGTTCCTTCTGAATCTTTTTCCAGTCTGGTTCTTTGTTCATTTTATAATGCCCTCAACATCTACTGGGTGTTAAAAGACTGAATCTTCTGTGCATGAGGACTGTAGACAATTTCATAGATAATTTGTACTGCCATATTTCCCTTGACTGGTATATTTCTAGTTTGATAATATTTAGTTGTAACAAAAAAAGTCAATAAGCACAAAATGTACAGGAGTCCTTTCCCTTTCCACCCATACAGTTTCATTCCAGAAGCAACCTTCTGTATCTACAGATTTCAAAGAGTACTTTTGTTGTCATATTTTAAGTACTGTAGTTAAACAAAAGCCACATACACCACAGAATTGAAGTTCATGGCAGTTCTGTGTAAACAATATTGCACACTTTTGTGGCAGTGTTTTCATTTTTAATATTAAACATCTGAGTATCATCCACGTCACTAAATGAAAAATATGTCCAGGAGTGGACACATTTATTCATATATAAGCTGATGCTATTTTTAGAACTCCTCCACACACACATCATCTAAGAAGTTTGTATGTATTAATTTCCTTTGTGTCTGCCTGGTGGTCTAGCAGTGAAGTGTGTGACTGAAAACTGAGAGGTCACATTATCGAAGCCCGGCTGGACCATGGAAGTTTTCAGTCTGCCTTTAATCTAGCCGTCACCTCACAATGTGTGAAAAGTCACCAGGAATGACACATGGTTCGGATTCACTGTTAAGTTGTAGGTCCCCTTTCCCAGGTTTGATCACTGGTGGAGGTTATACACACTCAAGTCACCGAAGTGGCATCCTGGTGAAATTCGTGCACTCAGCCAATGATCCCCGTGCAGTTATTATCAATGTCTTTTGTCATTCCCAATATTTACCTTCCTCAAAAAAGTTTAAACAGTAGAACACTAGCATGAAAAACAGTCTCTATAAATAATTCATTGGTACAGAAAAGATTTAGATATATATTAAATGTCTGGTGGTTAATGTGGCTGAGTTTAATACTTAACTAAAGAACTTTCCGTTGGGCAACTCCTCCTCGTCCGTTGAAGAATATCTTTGCAGAAACACACAAATTTAAAGTTTTGGGCTATTTTAAAATTAGAATTAGCGCTGTAATACGGTAGCCTTTAGTAGTGATATCACATTTCAAGTACTGCATTTAAAGAAATGTACGTATTTGACTTCTTTGCACAGCCCAGAAACTACATTCCGTTGGATCCAAGGATAACAACTATTGTAGTATAATGTAAAAACCTATGAATTAATATATGTTTTGATCGCCGTACGTGCAGAATTATATGAAATACGGAGAATTAATACGAGCCTTAATGCACACAATCGTAGTTCACATCCCTCAACCTGTGTGTACTACTAGCATTTGTTTACGTTGAAACACGAAAGACTAAAATGTACAACGTAAAAAGCACCTCAGCAGCAGGAACTTTCTTACATATAAATCAATTCGTTATATACTTTTCTGTGTTTATAGTTGCTTTTTAGAAATTGAGCCGCTTTGTTGAAATGAATTCGACCGCCCATTTACAGAATTTTTTTCCATTAGATGTGTTCTTTTTCTACTTATATTGTTTGCGGCCATTGGGATCCCTGCCGTAACTGCCATCAAATTTCTTTACAGAGAGTCAAATATATCACTATAACCGATATGCGAGAGAGCAAAAGAATTTTGAAATGCTGCGTAGTATTCTCGTTCGATTACCTTCCTTGCCGAGATCACTTTCCTATTACGAAATTGGCGACTTGCCTGGAAAATCGCTAATTACGAGAGACTCCGGGATGAGTTGGACTTTTTGCTGACGGAAGTAATTGTACTGAGTCGTTTTGTTACAAATCGCTCTGAGATTGTACTTTGTAAATAATCGGCTGTGGAGTCTCATAAGGAAAGGCGGAAGTACATTTAATTATTGTAATCTTGGTTGTTTGTTGGCCTCGGTAATCCTCGTCACTGTCCGTTGGTTCTCGGGCTCCGTTTCCCGTGGAAAGACTGCAGAGGGGCACAGTGTGTAACGTACGCATGAAAATGTCACGTACCCGTGAAGTCTTCGTTGGCACAAAAGTAATTTTAATACTAAGTAAATATTGATACGTATTTGAACACGCATGTTTTTGGATCACCATTGAAGATTGTCCTCCATTTTACTAATTTCAGTAAAATACCTGAAGGCGCAATTTGCATTCCTCAGCCTGACGTTTTGTCTCTCTGAAGTGTTCACCCAGCTCCTCCATCGTTTTAGTTCACCTTATGAGTCGTACTCTTCTTTAGATATGCCCACAAGCAGGTGCGCTAAACAGCTCAACGTGCGGTGTGATATTGATTCGTTACCGTCCGCACTTCCACGCATATCTTTAAAGAATCTTCGTTTGCTCCTGAACTTCTGTAACACAAATTCCTTCTATAGGTTCGATGTGGTACTGCGTGTGTTTCTTTATCGAATGAGCTGGTATAACCCTAAAACAATACTGGCCCTTTAGTGGAAATTTGTTCGACCATCATTTACATCGTCGAAAAATCTCTTCGTTATTCGAAGAAAGTGCAGATGGGGTCCTTTCGGAGAGGATACGAATATTCTTTGCACACCATCGTCTGATTTGAGCTAGTGTTCATTCCTAGTAACCTCATAGTGAGTGGCGTAAACTTTACCCGCATTCAGGACAGTTCAAATCCGCGTCCAGCCATGCTAATGCGGGTTTCCCATGATTTCCCTAAATCGCTTCAGGCAAATGCCGGGATGCTTCCTTTGAAAGGGCACTTTCGGCTTCCTTCCCCATCCTTCCCTTAATCCAGTGGGACCGATTACCTCGTTGTTTGTCCCCTCCCGAATCAACCAACCGTAAACTTTACCGTTTGTTATGTTAAAACACCACTCCTACAAGGTATCAGGTAACATCAATTCGTTCGACTGCCTTAGTACGTATACATAGTCATTCGTGCGTCATATGACTGACTGTGTTGAGTACTGTGAGAGTATAGTATGATGTCCCTGTTGAACATGAGTGTGAAATGAGACGAAGGGAGTGTGTGAAATCTGATAATGGCATGGAGCGCCAAGCGCATAACGCACCTATACGGCCGATGGGTCACCATAAGTAGTGTGCCATGCTCTCCCTTTACGAGAGATTACGGAAAGATTTGGAATGTAAACCAGGTATTTGGTATACATGTTAGGGATGAAAATGACTTCATCTGACAGGATTGGAACCATCTGCCTCCGGCTAGAGGGCCGCCTTACACACAGTTTTTCAATTCACAAGCCATATTTTGTTGCAGTGTGTTGTATGCACCATACATATCGCATTTTTGTCCATAGTCCTTTGGAGCTCCCTTCCTCCATCCCAACACCCCTCAGTGACAGCTCTGAAGAATTTCGGCTGGTAAAGAATGTGGAAAACAAAAGTACGGTAGTATTTGAAAGCACCGAGGATTGAATCACACCCATCCTGCTGCGGTTGTTCGTGGATTCCGCTATTAATTCCTGCCGAATGATAGGGCCTCAGTAGGTTAGTGTTCTCGTGTGATATGCTTGTTGATAGCATCTTGAACGCTAACGTACAAACGAGATCAAACATTTCAAGAATCTGAAAGCGAGAGGGCAGTTTCTAAGCACCTAAGACTCTGTACTAAACGCTTCTGAAGAGTTATTCAACAGCCAATTGTCTCTCGCAGGATTGGAATATACTTGATGTAAATGGGACTGGTTCAGGGCCATTTTTGTGATTCTAGAGGCTGACAAAGACGTACACAAGAATATAAAATGTTTCTTATTATAACGTTAACAGAACTTTCCATCGGTTTTTGGCTGAACATGATAATAATATTAAAATGTTACCACTTCCAAATGTTCTGTAAAATTATACTTATTTGGTCACGAACCGGCTTTCGGCTTACCAGGCCATCTTCAGGTGACAACTGACTGTCGAAAATACAGATAAACATGATATGCGACTTATACAGATAATATTAGTACAGAAGATACAGAAATGACTAATTCTTTACATAGGAAAATATTACATTAATTAGGTTGGTTGGTTGGTTTGGGGAAGGAGACCAGACAGCGCGGTCATCGGTCTCATCGGATTAGGGAAGGATGGGGAAGGAAGTCGGCCGTGTCCTTTCAGAGGAACCATCCCGGCATTTGCCTGGAGTGATTTAGGGAAATCACGGAAAACCTAAATCAGGATGGCCGGACGCGGGATTGAACCGTCGTCCTTCCGAATGCGAGTCCAGTGTCTAACCACTGCGCCACCTCGCTCGGTTACATTAATTACTTTAACTAAAAAAAGGGTATACAAAGTTTTTGTGTAGAGACACATATAACAATTGATGAGAAATAAAATGAATTTACAGTTAGAATCTAGTATTGTTAAATTAAGTGTTCGTCATAAATACTAGATTCTGACTGTAAATTCATTTTATTTCTCGTCAGTTGTTGTATGTATCTGTACCTAAAATCTTTGTTAACCCCCATTTTAGTTAATGTAATAACTGTAATATTTTTCTGTGCCATTTTTGTATCTTCTGTAGAAATAATATCTGTGTAAGTCGCACATCATGTTTATCTATGTTTGCGACAATCAGTTGTCAACTGAAGATGGCCTGAGAAGCCGAAAGCCGGCTCGTGATCAAATAAATATAATTTTGCAGAACTTTAGAAAGTGTTATCCTTTTTAATATTCTTTATGATTATTTTATACACTCTCTCTTAGCACCACGCTTCATGTCTCGATTCCTTTTTTTCCTTTCTTTTTGGCAAAAGCTTATTTTCTTAAACAGTGATGTCTGATCGTTGTAGCATTCTGCTCGTAGATAGCCATTTTGTTTGTATTCCAGGGCCGCATATGCCTAAGATACACCACATAAGACTATAGTCCTTGCTCCCATACAAAAGAAGTGAGGGGGACTAATAAATTAAACTTAAGTAGGCATTTCCTCTGCCTCACGTATGCTTTATTGCAAGAGTGAAGTCGCATACAAACTAAGCACCTCACGGTATTATGGTTCTGGGACCTGTAGTTACGATGCTGAGAGTGGGAAGTGTCGTCACTAAAAGTTGTGTATTATCTGAACGTATGTAGGTTTTAGGACATGCCGTTGATTTGGACGATCACATTTATGAGCATTAATTCTCGCCTTTGTGTTCTTAAAATGATGCAGCTATTACGAGGCACTGGTAAACTCAATGTTCTGTGCTGAAACTTTCCTTAGATTCTGGAAAAACAAAGTATACAGTGAAAAGTCAGGATTTGCTTATTTTCGATTATGTTCCCATCCCTGGCAATCTTTCATGTAGAATTATCTAAATGTAACACTCGTCATTTGACTATTCTGTCATTACCTGTTATACCCTATTCCAGTTTCGAATCAAGATGAATTTCGCAACAAAAATGTTGTGCATCTCGACTAGCTGTTGGTCTGTTGGATCCAAGTAATGGATATCGGACTAGTTTTTTGAATGGATTCACAACTTGTAGATAGAACCCAATGAGGCGAAATCGTCGACATTTAAATTACGAGAGCGAGAGTGTCACAGGGCAGCTATATAAACAGCTGAAAGCTCCGTCCGCATGACCAGTCCGCATTGTAGCCCATGGACGAAACTTCTGAGTGCCCTACTTCTGTACCCGTGCAGGATGATTTTGCTAAATGAAGACAAACTGCAGGAAAGGACCCCAGAGAGGACAAGGATCAAGAAGGTCGTACGGACATATGGTTGGAAGTGCGTTGCAAGGGAGATACACCCACTTAAAGTGGAGATAGAAGATCTTTGACAGTGACCCCTGTATCAGCACACGGCAGGTGGCCCGCAGCATGGGGTAAGCCAGAAGACCGTGTGAAATATTGTACACGACGGATACCACTATCCGTATCATTTACAACGCGTACAGGCATTATTACATACTCGCAGCTGCGGTTTTATCTCTGGTTCGTCGCACAGACCACCACGATACTGGGATTTATGTTACCTATCCTGTTAACAGATGAGGCGAACTTCACCTGTGGGCTATGGAGAATCCCCGTGGTGTGGTAACAGCGTCCCGCCAGCACCGGTGCAGCAGCCTCAGTGTGTGGGCAGTGATTATTGGCGACCGCCTCGTGGGTCACGCATCCTTCCACAATGCTTCACAGGCAAGGCATATCTGGACTTGTTGCGGGTGACGCTGCCCCCCCCTGCTGGAAGACATGCCTTTGGTGGTACCGAGAGTAATGTGGCTGCTACGTGAATGCTCCAGCTCACTGCCCTCTTGAGTGTGGACCTAAAACACGAATACAGGAAGAACATTCCCACATGCTTGGTGTGTTCTCATGTGTGCTGTCAGTCATTCAAACCCACACTGCCAAAGGTCTTTTATCTCTACCGTTAAGTGTGTGTATCTCCCTTGAAATACATTCACGGCCATGCGTCAGTATGACCTTTTTTACTCCTTATCATCTCAGGAATCGTGTCCTGCAGTTTGTCCAATTTAGCGAAATCACCCTGTATATATTCTCTGCAGCCCAATTTGCAGAGCTTGGCAAAGAGTATTTTGTATCAATATCAGCGATGTATTACATTCGCGTAAAATGAGATAATAGCTGTTTGCGGTATAATCTCTCTCACGTTGGTGGTAGTACAATCGTCGCACACTCTACCTCGGATATTGGCTTTCTACATTTACCCAACAGTGATTCGTGACTACAACGTCGCCATTTTTTCCCAAAGACGATCAATTAGTTCCCTGAGCGTCTCAGTTACAGTTTCGTATGGGCTACACAAACTGGTCATGATCCTAGCAATGCGTCTCTGAATTCGTTCGATTTCTGCGACCATGCGTAGTTCACAGGGACTCTAAACACAGGAGCAATATTCCAGTTTCCCTTACAGATGCACAGCGCTTTCCAAGAGCCCTTCCAACAAATCCATATCTTCCATTCGGCTTCTCTACTACTGATATTACGTGTTCATTTCTTAGTATTACTCGTATACATTGTGTTTGAGTATTACAGGTACAAACGAAAGAAGTGAGTAGAGAACAATGAAACAATCCAAATACACTGAGGTGACAAGTCATGGGATGGCGATATGCAGATATAAAGATGTCTGTAGTACTGCGTACACAAGGTATAAAATGGCAGTGCATTGGCGGAACTGTCATTTGTACATAGATGATTGATACATGTGAAAAGGTTTCCGACGTGATTATGGTCGCACGACGGGAATTAAGACTTTGAACGCGGAATGGTAGTTGGAGCTAAATGTATGGGGCCAATTTCGGAAATCGTTGGGGAATTCAGAATCCCGAGATCCAGAGTGTCAAGAGTGTGCCGAATTACCAAATTTCAGATATCACCTCATACCTTGGACAACGACCGAGAGTAGCGGCGTTTGCGTAGAGTTGTCGGTGCTAACGGACAAGCAGCACAACGTAAAATAGCCGCAGAAATAACTGTCGGACGTACGACGAACGTGTGCGTTTGGACAGTGCAGCGAAATTTGGCGTTATTGGACTGTGGCCGCAGACGACCGAAGCGAGTGCCTTTGCTAACAGGGCGTCATTGCTTCATCTGGGCTCGTGACCATATCTGTTGGACCCTAGACGCTGGAAAACCGTGGCCTGGTCAGATGGATCCCGTTTTCAAAAGCTGATGGTTTGATTGTGAATTAAGCCCCACGAAGCCATGGACCCAAGTTGTCAACAAAGCACTCTGCAAGCTGGTAGTGGCTGCATAATGGTGTGGTCTATGATTATATGGAATGGACTGGGTCCTTTAGTCCAACAGAACCTATCACTGACCGGAAATGCTTATGTCCGGCTACTTGGAGACCATTTGCAGCCATTCATGGATTTTATTTTTGTGGATGAGAATGCGGCCTGTCACTGGGCCACAGTTGTTCGCGGTTGGTGTGATGAACATTGTGGACAGTTCGAGTGAATGTTTTGGCGACCCAGATCGCTCGACATGAATCCCATCGAACTTCTTCTATGCGGGATACTCGAGAGGCCAGTTCGTGCACAAAATCCTGCGTCGGCAACACTTTTCCTGTTATGGGCAGCTATAGAGGTTTTCTACAGGGGACTTCCAGCGACTTATTGAGTCCATACCGCGTCGAGTTTCTGCACTACGCCGGCAAAATGAGGTTCGATACGATATTAGGAGGTATCCTATGACTTTTGTCGCCACACTGTAATCCTAATAAACATAGGTCTGGAAACCAATGGTTCCCCCTGTACGGCCACATTTCCTGCTTGGCCGATTTACTATTCGTGAATACTTTCGTTTCCTGCAACACAAGCTAATCGCTTTTTGGATGATGTTCTTTTTGGTGAATGGATGCATATGTGGTAAATGCATGATGGTGCACCGGGACACTTAAACGTAGCACGAATCTACGACACCGAGTGAATCGGACGTGGGTCGCCAATACCTGGCTTCCCGCATCCCCCGACTCGAACCCTTTGAATTTCTTTGTGTGGGAATATTTAAAAGCTGTGGTGGATTCCAGCCCAGTTGATGGTATCCATGAACTCCGGGAACATATTGTGGATGGTTGCAGTGCATTCATAACATGTATGGGATTTTTGAACGTGAATAGGCATCGATGAGAAGACGTGCTAAAGCCTACCTTCACCTGAAAGGTGGACATGTGGAACGCTTGTAACGTGATTATCCTGAAACACGAGAGCGTGCTGAAAAGTGATGCCTCCGAATTTTTAATGTGAAAATTCGTAAAGCTTTTTAAAAAAAACGTAATTGACATTCTACAACTTTATTTTTCATGTCTACATATTTGCAGCCCTGTGCCGCCAGAGGGCTCCGAATTACAGCGTGTAACATGACAGTGTGTGTAACATAACTTGTCGGTGCGCTACAAACATCGTGCTGTAATACAGTTTCGAATTCAAAGAATTCGTCCATACATGGAGCACACTCTTCTTCAGCATGACGCTGCGACATAAGCAACAATCCGACGCCTAGGGTTCGTTGCCCTCGACAATGCTCCATACAGTCCTAACTTGGCGCCATCCGATTTACTTCTGTTTTCAAAACTTAACACACTTTTGGACTTCACTTTGACAGCGATGAAGCGGTGCGAGCACAGGCGTGGTCGTGGCTGCTTCAACAAAGACAAACATCAACAAACTTTTCTTTCGTTGGGAGAAATGTGTTCGTCGCCAGTGCGACTATGCTGAGAAAGACACGAAGAATAAAAATGTAGAATATTAATAACATTTATTTTATTTAAAAACTTTAAAAAGTTCACATAAACAATTCGGAGGTTTTACTTTTCACCAACGCCCTCGTACATATCTGCACTTTGGATCATCGGGAACTCTTTGTCATGAGGTGTTCATATACTCAGTCGTGTTGCGTCGTATCGGAGGAACCGTAGGTTTCCAAACCTTATTTATTAGGGTCATTTGTTCGTTTCATTGTTGTCTACACGCCCATTTCGTTCGAACCTATCGTAGCTAAACACCTAGTATGTGTATATGATGTGACGTGTCCCAGATGTTCGCCACTAAGTATTGTAATCAAATATTGTCAGAATGCTTCACTTTTATCGTAAGTTGTTTTTTTTTTTTTTTTTTGCATTTATCCACATTCAAAAATAGTTGCTATAAGTCATACCAAGTGAAAATGTTGTCCAAGTCTTTGTGCATTTTCCGGCTACCGTCCATCAAAGATACTTTCATACAGACAGTGGCATCGTCAGCGAACAGTCTGGTTGTGCTGCTCACACTGTCCAATAAATCGTCCTTGTATAATGCGAACATTGGAGACCTGTTACGATTCCTCGGGGCACAGCCCATATTACTTTCGTATCTGGTGAACGTTCGCCGTCCGGCAAAACGCAGTGCATTCTGTTAGCAAAAAATTTCATCGAGCCATTCGCGTATTAGTCAAGACACTCTGTGCGACATCATCTTGGATATTAGTTGACGATATGGTACGATGTCGAGCGCCTTTTGGAAGTCTAGGAAGACAAGAGTCTACTTGGGTAGCTCAGTTGGTAGAGCACTTGCCTACGAAAGGCAAAGGTCCCGAGTTCTAGTCTCGGTCCGGCATACAGTTTTAACCTGCCAGGCAGTTTCAAGAGTCTATCCGTTTACGTGCATCTACCATGTGGAAGACGTGTGTAAATAAAGCTAGGTGTGCTTCATGCCAATGATTTTCTGTAAGTCCAAAAAAATCACTCACTGGAGCATCGGATAACAAAAGTCATGCTCGACCTCTTTTGGGATGCAATAGGGGTGATTTTGGAGCATTACATAGAAAATGCGGTTAATAGTAAAGAGTAATTCATACTCAAATGTGCTACGAAATTACCTTCGGCCTGCAATCAGAAGTAAACGACGGTGAATTCTGGGTGCAGGTGTTTGGTTGCAACACGACGATATTGCTCGTTCAATCGTAGCAACAATACAGGATATGAAATTTAAATTTCTCGAATACCAACCCTACTCCCCAGACCTCGCCCCGAGTGTTCAGACAGCTCAAAGAAACGCTGGGAGGCAAGCATTTAGGGACAATGAAGAGGGGGGGGGGAATCGTGTTGCACGAGTATCTGCATGCACAACCAAAAGAATTATTCGCGGTATCCTTGCATATCTCAAACGGTGGAATGTGTGCACTACGCCTCGTGGAAATAACGTAAAAAATGATAGACCCTTAATTTTTCGGTAATAGGCTCTACCTCAGTTTCATAATAATAAATAATTAAGGTTTTTATTTGAATTGCTCTCGTAAAATGAAACAGGGATTTCGTCTCAGCTTGGTATCTCGTTCACTTTGAGGTGTCGTCGTCTTACCACGCTCGTCTATCTTGCGTAAGCCTTTCACATTTGAATAACTACTGCAACCTACATTCATTTGAGTCTGCTTACTGTTTGCATACATAGACCTCCGTTCTCAATTTTTACTCCTTCCCTCCCCCCCCCCCCCCCCCCATCTTGCTTCCATCACCTAGTTAACTGTAACTAATCCTTGATGTCTCAGAATGTGCGCTACCAAGTTCTCTCTTCTTTTAGTCGAATTGTAAATTCCTCCTTTTTTTTTTAATTCTGTAACTCCTCAATACCTATTCGGTCTCCCCATCTTATCTTAATCATTTTTTTCTTGTCGAAACCGCTTATCGTTCACTGTTCACTTCCGTGCAAGGCTACACTCACGATAAATATCTTGAGAAAAGACTTCCTAACACTAAAATTTATATTAGATTTTAAAAAATTCCTCTTTATTAGAAATGCTTTCTTTGCCGTTATCAGTTTGCACTTTATATTCTCCCTACTTCGGCCATCATCAGTTATTTTGCTTCCCAAGTAACAAAACTCATCTACTACTTGTAGTGTCTACTGATTTTCGAAGTTGTTCGGCAGGGCTGTCAGTGCGGTATCCGCCTGGAGACGAAGTCTGTTGATGTATTAGTGTTGTTGTGGTTGTTTTTCTACTTTTAACCTGTCAGTGGTATTATGTTTCGGGGCCTTAAGACAATTCTGAATTGTAGTGAAGCTGATGCCCGATATATCTTACGTCGCTTAAAGCGGCTCATTTGCTGTATTTAGTTGTTGGTGTCCATACGACAGCGTATTTTAATTTGACCATGGTTGCATTTCTGAAGACATTTTACGCATATTATCGTTATCTGGAACACCCGAAAACAACTTTTTAGGAGTTTTATGGATTTATTTGTACAGTATTGTATGACACAGCATTTGTAATCCATTTTGCGAAACGTGCATTCCAAAACAAGACATCACTGTAAATTAGCTTAATGTCAGCAGGAGCAGCGAGCTAGCCAGTGACGTCAAAGGCATCACATGACTCGAATAGAACGTTTTAGCGGGCTTTCAAATTATTTTAATTTCATCTCCATTTTTATAAAAGAATACTGAAATTCAAGGGAAAATTCCAGTGACATGAAATGACAATTAGTAATTTATATCAGTTTCCAGAAAACAGTCAAATATCCTATTCTTTGAGGACGATTCTTCGAGATGGGCCAAACCTCTTGTTGGCTGTTATGTGATTGCATGCGTCGGTTAGTGGCTTTGTATGATAGTTATAAACCACAGATGCTACACGTTTGAGTAAGTCTGTCTCGACTCTAGGGCAGTAGCCATCGTATGGAACTTGCTTCAAATACACTCCTGGAAATTGAAATAAGAACACCGTGAATTCATTGTCCCAGGAAGGGGAAACTTTATTGACACATTCCTGGGGTCAGATACATCACATGATCACACTGACAGAACCACAGGCACATAGACGCAGGCAACAGAGCATACACAATGTCGGCACTAGTACAGTGTATATCCACCTTTCGCAGCAATGCAGGCTGCTATTCTCCTATGGAGACGATCGTAGAGATGCTGGATGTAGTCCTGTGGAACGGCTTGCCATGCCATTTCCACCTGGCGCCTCAGTTGGACCAGCGTTCGTGCTGGACGTGCAGACCGCGTGAGACGACGCTTCATCCAGTCCCAAACATGCTCAATGGGGGACAGATCCGGAGATCTTGCTGGCCAGGGTAGTTGACTTACACCTTCTAGAGCACGTTGGGTGGCACGGGATACATGCGGACGTGTATTGTCCTGTTGGAACAGCAAGTTCCCTTGCCGGTCTAGGAATGGTAGAACGATGGGTTCGATGACGGTTTGGATGTACCGTGCACTATTCAGTGTCCCCTCGACGATCACCAGTGGTGTACGGCCAGTGTAGGAGATCGCTCCCCACACCATGATGCCGGGTGTTGGCCCTGTGTGCCTCGGTCGTATGCAGTCCTGATTGTGGCGCTCACCTGCACGGCGCCAAACACGCATACGACCATCATTGGCACCAAGGCAGAAGCGACTCTCATCGCTGAAGACGACACGTCTCCATTCGTCCCTCCATTCACGCCTGTCGCGACACCACTGGAGGCGGGCTGAACGATGTTGGGGCGTGAGCGGAAGACGGCCTAACGGTGTGCGGGACCGTAGCCCAGCTTCATGGAGACGGTTGCGAATGGTCCTCGCCGATACCCCAGGAGCAACAGTGTCCCTAATTTGCTGGGAAGTGGCGGTGCGGTCCCCTACGGCACTGCGTAGGATCCTACGGTCTTGGCGTGCATCCGTGCGTCGCTGCGGTCCGGTCCCAGGTCGACGGGCACGTGCACCTTCCGCCGACCACTGGCGACAACATCGATGTACTGTGGAGACCTCACGCCCCACGTGTTGAGCAATTCGGCGGTACGTCCACACGGCCTCCCGCATGCCCACTATACGCCCTCGCTCAAAGTCTGTCAACTGCACATACGGTTCACGTCCACGCTGTCGCGGCATGCTACCAGTGTTAAAGACTGCGATGGAGCTCCGTATGCCACGGCAAACTGGCTGACACTGACGGCGGCGGTGCACAAACGCTGCGCAGCTAGCGCCATTCGACGGCCAACACCGCGGTTCCTGGTGTGTCCGCTGTGCCGTGCGTGTGATCATTGCTTGTCCAGCCCTCTCGCAGTGTCCGGAGCAAGTATGGTGGGTCTGACACACCGGTGTCAATGTGTTCTTTTTTCCATTTCCAGGAGTGTATGATGATGCTCGGACATTCAAAGATTCAACACTTTGGCGCCTACACCGGTTATTAATGTACCACCATTTCACATTTTCAATGGCTTATCTCGCGCTAACATTAACCTATGAGCTTGCATTTTTACTCACTTAAATACACTCCTGGAAATTGAAATAAGAACACCGTGAATTCATTGTCCCAGGAAGGGGAAACTTTATTGACACATTCCTGGGGTCAAGTACATCACATGATCACACTGACAGAACCACAGGCACATAGACACAGGCAACAGAGCATGCACAATGTCGGCACTAGTACAGTGTATATCCACCTTTCGCAGCAATGCAGGCTGCTATTCTCCCATGGAGACGATCGTAGAGATGCTGGATGTAGTCCTGTGGAACGGCTTGCCATGCCATTTCCACCTGGCGCCTCAGTTGGACCAGCGGTCGTGCTGGACGTGCAGACCGCGTGAGACGACGCTTCATCCAGTCCCAAATATGCTCAATGGGGGATAGATCCGGAGATCTTGCTGGCCAGGGTAGTTGACTTACACCTTCTAGAGCACGTTGGGTGGCACGGGATACATGCGGACGTGCATTGTCCTGTTGGAACAGCAAGTTCCCTTGCCGGTCTAGGAATGGTAGAACGATGGGTTCGATGACGGTTTGGATGTACCGTGCACTATTCAGTGTACCCTCGACGATCACCAGTGGTGTACGGCCAGTGTAGGAGATCGCTCCCCACACCATGATGCCGGGTGTTGGCCCTGTGTGCCTCGGTCGTATGCAGTCCTGATTGTGGCGCTCACCTGCACGGCGCCAAACACGCAGACGACCATCATTGGCACCAAGGCAGAAGCGACTCTCATCGCTGAAGACGACACGTCTCCATTCGTCCCTCCATTCACGCCTGTCGCGACACCACTGGAGGCGGGCTGCACGATGTTGGGGCGTGAGCGGTAGACGGCCTAACGGTGTGCGGGACCGTAGCCCAGCTTCATGGAGACGGTTGCGAATGGTCCTCGCCGATACCCCAGGAGCAACAGTGTCCCTAATTTGCTGGGAAGTGGCGGTGCGGTCCCCTACGGCACTGCGTAGGATCCTACGGTCTTGGCGTGCATCCGTTCGTTGCTGCGGTCCGGTCCCAGGTCGACGGGCACGTGCACCTTCCGCCGACCACTGGCGACAACATCGATGTACTGTGGAGACCTCACGCCCCACGTGTTGAGCAATTCAGCGGTACGTCCACCCGGCCTCCCGCATGCCCACTATACGCCCTCGCTCAAAGTCCGTCAACTGCACATACGGTTCACGTCCACGCTGTCGCGGCATGCTACCAGTGTTAAAGACTGCGATGGAGCTCCGTATGCCACGGCAAACTGGCTGACACTGACGGCGGCGGTGCACAAATGCTGCGCAGCTAGCGCCATTCGACGGCCAACACCGCGTTTCCTGGTGTGTCCGCTGTGCCGTGCGTGTGATCATTGCTTGTACAGCACTCTCGCAGTGTCCGGAGCAAGTATGGTGGGTCTGACACACCGGTGTCAATGTGTTCTTTTTTCCATTTCCAGGAGTGTATGTTACCTAGCCAAATGTATTGCCGACATTTTATTACTCTTCATTAATTTTTGTTTTGGTTTGAAGTTTTTTCCCGGTTGTGTATATGCAGACTAAATAGTGTTGGGGATAGGCTACAAGCCTACCTCACTCGCCTCCGCTCCTGTATAAGTTGCAAATAACGTTTCTCACACTGTGTTTAATTGCTACTACCTTCAAAGTTTTAAAGATTTATACTCACGTGAACATTGTAGTTTTGTACATCAGTCAAACATTGGTACGGTGGATCGCCGCTTGTGAATACATTTTTAAACGCAGAATGTAAGTTTCAACACGAGACGGGCAGGACCTCGTCGGCTTGGGTGCGTACCACCTTCACGAAGCACTTCTCGCCCCCTATCATCCCTCCATTAGCTACAACAAATTGAGAACAGAGCGGTGAGTAGAAGTAGTGGACGTCTTAACCGTTGAACGAACCTTTAGCGACAGTATGTGAACACCGTAAGGACGAACATAGCCACCTGTCGAACAGTGACACGACATTGGATTCGTACCCGAGAGGAGGGGGGCACAAATTCCCGTCGGGCTTCCCAGATTTAGGTTTTCTGAGGTTTCATTGAGTTGCTGAAGGCAATTGCCGGCATGGTATCATTGGAAATGATCCGGTCGTTTCTTTCCCCAGTTCAAGCATGTCCTTTTCTAACGACATCATCATCATCATCATCATCATCATCATCATCATCATCATCTACTGGACCGTATACCCAAATCCTCCGTCTTCCTTTCTATTTTCCACTGTCATCTTTGCGCACAAACAATGTCACCATGACATTAAAGACGGTTTACTGAGCATCAGTTCTCTCTAGCTCACGTGTCATATTGATAAGAAGACAGATCTGAGCTCACCGGACTAAATATGAGTAACCCGCTTAAAATAGGACAGTAGTTGCTTCGAAGCGCTGTGTATCATCGCAGTGACATGGATTGATGTGGAGACACGACAGAATGGCAGAAGAAACTGTTCTGGTCTCTCTCTCTCTCTCTCTCTCTCTCTCTCTCTCTCTCTCTCTCTCTCTGAGTGAGCACCACAACAGCAAATGAATAGCAACTTCCTACACTATTACAAAATAACGTTTTAGACAGGATCTCAGAGAGAAAGAGAGGGGCGATGAAATTATTTGGACTGACTAAAACATTTTGCAATAGTGGGGGAAATTACTACGCAATGGGTAACCTACCTGAAACAGTGTGAGTGGTGTTTTGGGTTAAAACAAACGTGATATCCAGAATGTGTTAACACTGGACCATTGGTGGACCGCTACAGTGTTGTTGATGATTCCATTGGCAGGCCCCGTATTGCCGGGCGAAACTTTCGCGGCCCTTTCCTATTTTATACCAAATACGTGCTGCCAACTAGATGTACTGGCGTTTAACTTCTTGGACAGGACGGACAAGTGAAGGGAGAGCCTGACGTCGGAACTCAGCGGTAAACGGAGCGTGCATTCGGTGTGGAGACATCGCAGGGTAGCTATGCGTTTGTGTTTGGCTTGCTTATGCGCCGTAGTTCATGTGCGCTTAAAAGAGCTTCAAAATCTAATTGTTTTGATATTGTGTCTGTGCGGGAAGTTGTGTGTTCGTACATTCTGGCACTCTATAGAATTACGTCGGTGGCAAATGTAATAGGTAGTGTCTTACCCCTTCTTCGTGTATGTAAGTTAGTTGTAATTTCTGCAGAAATGTAATGTTGTAAACCCAACACCTCTAAGTGTATCAGGTCTTTCGCTTACTTGTTTTGTAGTTGGTAACATTCTCCCCAGTCTTTCCATGCTTTTCTCGACTTCGTTCGCTGCACGCGCGCGCGCGCGCGCGCGTGTGTGTGTGTTTGTGTGTTTTCATGTTTTCATTTAAGCTGGCCACCGCCTTCGCACGTTTCTCCTGTTACCATCTCTACCAGATTCACGATGTCTGCTTTATTTCCGTGCGATTGTTCTTGACCTGTTGCTTTCCTACTGGTGTAGCTGGCGAAACCTGCTCTAACATCGCAGTCTCTTGTGTTTTATCTTGATCTTCCTCCTCTTTCTTCTCACCGCTTTTCAGATTATTTTTCTCGTTTTACTTGATCTTCTCGTCTGCATCCTTCCGCTCTTTCTTCCACCACGAATTTCGTTAGCTCAGCGTTTTCTGTGTCAATTTCTTACGCAACTAACGCCCTTCGTGAATTCCCGGTGGAATGTGGACTCTGAAAATTCCTTTCTTCTGGAACACTGCCTCATTTCGACTCCATGCTTGTTTTTACTTTTTGCGCAATACCTTTCACTCTTTCTTATCTCTCCTTCAAGCAAGTTATGCTCTGCGCGCACTGAGCGAGGTGGCTCTGTGGTTAGGGCACTGGACTCGCATTCGGAATTACGACGGTTCAAATCCCCGTCCGGCCATCCTATTTAGGTTTTCCGTGTCTCTAAATATCTCCAGGCAAATGGCGGGATGGTTCCATTGATAGGACACGGCCCATTTCCTTTCCCGTCCTTGAAACAATCCGACCTTGTGCTCCATCTGTAATTACCTAGATGTCGATGGTACTTTAAACACTAATCTTCCTACTGCGCGCGCGCACTTTCACCGCACATTAAGCTCTCTCTCTCTCTCTGTGTGTGTGTGTGTGTGTGTGTGTGTGTGTGTGCGAGAGAGAGAGAGAGAGAGAGAGAGAGAGAGAGAGAGAGAATTTTTTTCTGTCAAGTGCACCAATCTCAGCAGCCGTAGACTTGCGCTCGGCGACACTACGTGGTTTCAGCTGCTGCTGGCTGTTGCGCTGGCCGCGTGCAGTGCTCCTTACTGCCGCTTTCTTGCTGTTTCCATGCCACCGTCGTACCGTGTCGTTTGCTCGTCGCTATGGACAGCTGTTAGTGATCTCTCACTCTGTGAACCACTGTGTCCATGGTCGACTTCTTTGTGATAACACACAGTTCGTGTCTTAGCCCGCGTATTCGGAACCATGGCTCGGAATCGGCTGAGCGCGCGTCGCCATTTCGTAATGTTACAACCAGTTCCTCGAGGACGGTACCTTAATATTTACATCCTTATCGCACTTATCGAAAACTGTTGCGACAGTAAAGCCAACCTGAAGATACACCAGCCCGTGCCGTGAGCCTGACAGTTCGCAAGCGCTAGCCTGCATTGTTCCTTGCACTATTGACCAGTAAAATAGCAACACTGTGAGGGTCATAATCGCATGAACTGCGTTACGTGCTTGGATGTGCAAATGACAATTATGTCAGCACAAGTAGGTAGCAGTAAGAACATCTATGTTCTGTAGATAAAGAGTTTCGCGATGTGTTTCTCATTCAGTATTAGCAATGAATGTACGTTTTTTGTGAGAAGATAGCTGTATGCTTCATGTAAGAAGGAGAAGCGTCTGTTAGCATACATATACTCGTATATACATCCAGCGGTCGCAGGCCCTGCGGACCACGCGCTGCTTCCACATAATGCCTCCCTTCCTTTCTGTTTTGTGCTCAGTTCCATCAACCCCCAGGGCTGCCAGGTCGTTCACTGGTTCGTCCGTCCAGGCCTGCCTCGATCGTCCTATGGGGCGTCCTGTGTATGGTTTCTCCTCAAGCGCTTTCTTCGCCCTTCTTTCTTCTGGCATACGGGCTACGTGGCCTGCGCGCTGGATTCTTTTGCTCTTCGGGTTCTTGCATCAAGAGGAACAGTTTCTTATTTTTCCTCCTCCATTCTCCTTTATTTAAGATCGGTTCCCGTATCTTCCTCATTACTCTTTTTCAAATATTAATATTTTTTGCATTTTCTCGTTTAGTCATTCTCCAGGTTTCTGAACCGTATATGACTGCTGGGAATATCACTACATTATATGTTCTCAGCGTAGTATTCGCTAATATTGATTTTGAGTTGTGCATCTCCCTGAGGGCATACATTCCCACTGTTGTTCTTTCCTTGATGTTCATTTCTATGCCGTTGTTGCTAGTAAACCGAGATCCCAAGTATTCGAACTGGTTAAAACTCTTGAGCCTCATGCTATCCATCGCAAGTATTTCTTGCCGCTCTCGCCATCTTCGTAATTCCATAAACTCGGTTTTGTCTTGATTCACCTTTATCCTAACCTTCCGTACGTAGTTGTCTGTTTTATGGAACATTTCTTTCAAGTCATGGTTTGACTCACTTAGCAGAATTATATCATCTGCATATGCGAGACAATAGAAATTAATATTCATCTGTACTTCAGCCCATAGCTGTTACCTACATTAGTTTCTCTAAGATGACATTGAACAGAACACATGAGAGAGCATCCCCTTGTCGAAGTCCTGTCTGTCTCGAAGTTTTCTGGTGTGACCCCTCTTAAACGCAGTGATGCGCTCCCTCTGCCTCTCCCTCTCCCTCTCCCTCTGGCCCTCCTATCAGACATACCTGGTAATGATCCCCTATTGATGAACAGTACTCAAAAATCGCTCTAAAAAAGCGCCTTATAAGCCACTTTGTGGACGAGTTACGTTTCATTAAGAGTCTTCCTATGTCTATATCCGGCGTCTGCTTTTCCTACTGTTTATTTTATGTGGTCATTCCAGTTAATGTCTCTATGGATCGTTACTTCTAGACATTGTATAGTAGATGCTGTTTCCAGTAGTTTCTCATCAATAGTGTAGTTGTACAGCAATGGATTTCTTTTGCTATGTATGCGCAATATGTCACATTTATTTACGTTCAGGGACAACTGCCGGAGCCTACACCAATCATCAAACCTCTGCAGGTCATTCTGCAAATGGATACTGTCTTCTGGCGTTGCTATTTTTTTTATAGACAATCGCATCATCTGCAAACTGTCTTTAGGAGCATCCGACTCTTTCTACTAGATCATTCCTATGTAAATAGTAACAGTCCTGTCACACTTCTGTCGGGCACTTCGGAAAATACCTTTACATCTGTCAATTTTGTTCCATTAAGAGCGATGTGTTGAGTTCTATCTGCAGGGAAGTCTTGAATCAAGTCGCAGATCTGGTCCGATACTTCATAAGCTCGTGTTTTTTCACGAAAGTGTAGAGCTGGACGGTGTAAGATGCTTTCCAGAAGTCGGGGAATACTTCATCAACCTGAGCGCCATTGTCTGCAGTGCTATGGGTCTCATGGAGGAGCAGAGCTAGCTGTACACAAGAGAGACACCACGTCATATTTTCAGGCTAGTCCCGATTCTGCATATAGCATCAAGATGGAGATATCTCTCTCTCTCTCTCTCTCTCTCTCTCTCTCTCTCTCTGTGTGTGTGTGTGTGTGTGTGTGTGTGTGTGTGTGTGTGTGTGCGTGCTCCAAAGAGAACTAATGTTGCCAGATTACTCATCATTCATACGATCCCAGCACCTGGCGTGGCAATAGGGAATACCATTGGGCATACAACAAGATCACTTCTGGTTTGCGTAGCCGGTAATCTGAGTAGCATGCGTTGCATTTCTGACGTAT
Organism: Schistocerca americana; assembly: GCF_021461395.2. Taxonomy (NCBI): domain Eukaryota; kingdom Metazoa; phylum Arthropoda; class Insecta; order Orthoptera; family Acrididae; genus Schistocerca; species Schistocerca americana. The sequence continues at coordinate 303,853,104 of NC_060130.1, forward strand.
TAAGATCAATGGCTATGCAGTATCTTTAAAATCTCTGTGACGATATCTTTCCACAAGCTAAGACAATACTGCATGTTACCTGTCCTCAGCTACATTAATGCACAGGGTTTTCAACTGTTGCCCTGCCTGCACGTTCTCCAGCTCTCTCACCCATTGTAAACATCTAGCATGGTTTTCAGAGAACCTAGTACACAATCATTCTCCAGTCCCTACGTTTTATGACTTCTAACATAGGGCTGAAACAGCGTGGAATGTCGTACCCGTATGTGTCGTACACTCCTGATCAAAAGTATCCGGACACCACTACGTAATGCGGAATTGACCACTAGATATCACGAGAGGCGGACCCGCCGGTATAAAAGGAGGCGGGGGATATTACGTTTTCAGTGGGAAAGCTGCGACAGGAGGTTCGTCAGGAGAGCTCAGTGACTTCGAAAGGACACTAGTCGTGGGATGTCACCTCAATAAGAAATCCATCGGGGGTTTTCAACTCTTTTAAAGCTGCCTAAGTCGTCTGTTGGTGATGTGATTGTGAAGTGGAAAAGGGGAAGGAACACTTAGTCATAGACCAGGAAGAAAAAATAAGGTTCAAATGGCTCTGAGCACTATGGGACTGAATGCTATTTTGTCTAAAACTGACATGGTGAGACCGTGGCTGTGCACAATTAATGTAGGTTGGTTCTTACAAAGAAGAAGTCAGCAACCAGCCACTATTAATAATGCTATTTGTTTAAGTAAATAGCGCCGTAACCGGTTTCGAACTGACAAGTTCATCAGACGATTATGTAAAGTGCATCTTGTGAACAGCCGTCTGATGATGAACTTGTCCGTTCGAAACCGGTTACGGCATTATTTACGTAAATAAATAGTATTATTAATAGTGACTTGTTGCTGTCTTCTTCTTTGTGAGAATCAACCTACATTAATCACACTGAACATTTATGGGACATAAACGAGAGGTTAGCATGTATAGCATTTCATTAAATTACTGGAAGATTTCATTTTTTCATCTAGTGAATTTTGCTGGTTTTTTCCTCTTTTCTACGAAAATCTCTAGCAGCGGCATTGTAATCAGCCAATTACTTTGTAGGGAAGTTATCATGTTGTTAACTGAATGTTATTTATATGAATATAAGATTCCATATTCTAACACTTCGTATATTCCACAGTCTGAGTTCCACAATTTTGACGATGTCGTGTTAATTTGAGCGAAACCGATCAATAAAAAATATTGAGTGCGGCTTTTGGCTGTCCTGATAAACTTAAACAATATAGTTTCACGGCAAAAAGTCGCCTAGTATGGGCTATAGCGACCCGTATCATACTTGCTTGGTAAACACTCCAAACCCCAGCAGTACTCCGAAAGAGGTAGCACAAGCGCCGTGAATGTGACTTTCTTTGTAGAATCTCAGATATGCCTTACCTACTTCCAGTTTTCTTTGTTCGTCCTATTACATTTCGATTCTTTGTATTCTGCCAAAATTTAAAAGATGAGACGAGCTCTAGAGGTTTAGAACTATCTGTTAGTTGGGTACTCTTGGTTTCTCTGTTCTAGTTATGGACATTATCTTGAATTTATCCACATTTAAAGAGATTCTCATTCATTATACTAAGTTGAAAGTCTGCCCCAGTCATCCTGCCCCATCGGATAAATTTTTGATGTTTATTGAGGACAATAGCTGCTGTGTTACGTTTTTATCTGACACACCCTGTATTAATTTCGTTTCCGTTGAAAGTTTGTCATGCGTATGTCTTGATGGGTTCTGTTAGTTAAAAAAGTTTCTATCCAATCGCATGTTTGTGAAGATACTCTGTATGATATGTCGACAGTGTGGTGGAACACTTTTAAGAAATTTAGAAAACCGCAGGCTTCCCATGCACTTGCATTAATAAAACGAGATAAAAATAGTTAACTGTGTTTGTACCGTTATGGAACAGACTTGTTGCCGACATTGGAAAGTGTCCAACCTAATTGTTTTAACTGCAATGGGCAAAGGACTATGGTTTGTCGCGGAAGACAGTTATGCTCTTTTAGAGCCCTGCTTGACGAGGATTGAGAAACCTTTCTCCTGTCTCCTTCACCCTGGTAAGGTTCATGTTACGACCGCAAGGGCAAGATAAGAGCGTGTAGGTCACGCTCGGAGGCACGCAAGCGACTCCTTTTCCTACGCATGCTCTGAGAGAGTGCGAGGAGAAAATAAGCGCTTCTTATATCAGAGACCACCCACTAGTCCAGTAGCTCGCGCAGTTACGTTGATATATTTCACCACATCCGCGCGCTGTTTCCTTTTATTAAAATAGTTCACAGGTGACTGATCAGAAGCAAAGTACATTTGGGAAAGCCAGTCTCATTTTTACCGTTTTTGGTTGACTAACGATCCTCTTCAGATCACGCTTACTAAAGAATCAGTATGTATGCACAACATGAGGCGTAACACCATCGTTACTAAGTATGACTAGTCAACAGAAAAAAGTTGGTCAAAGCATGACAGTGCCTCTGTGAGCGTTCCAGTTCATATACCTACTAATTTTTACACTCAGGTATGAGTTGACCGCCTACATTTGCGACTAACTGATGTTTTCGCCACAGGATACTACGTTTTTTCGTTCCGTGGAGTGCAAAATTTTAAATTTCTGTGCATTCGAAGCAAGTTACCGATCTTTGCAACACTTTGAAATCTCATCAAGATCCTACCGAATGTTTATGCAGTTTTTTTGAGACAGTACTTCGTTATAGATAACTACATCATCTGCAAAAAGTCTTGAGGTTACTAGTAATAATAATAATAATAATATGTACAAAGTGATAAGTATATATCAACAACATATATGAACATGTCCGACGAGACATTGCGTAGTCATTCGGAATAACATAGGCACTGCAATATCGTATTTATCCGTCGACACCGGGCAAGAGAGTTTCAAGTAAAATGTCTCCCCTGTACGGAAACAGAGATAATGGATGTACGAGTAGAAGTTGTACACACATGGTTGAAGACATATGGAAGTTTGAATCTGGCCGTGAGTCGTGCTCGGATAGCCACATGGTAAGGCGACCCCTCGCAATAATCGGGAAATCCGGGTTCGAGTCCCGGTCCAGTACAAATTTTAACTGTCATTTCGTTTAAAGAAATGAATGGTCCAACTTGACTAAAAGAAGGACTCGGTTGATAGGACAAATTCTGAGGCATCAAGGAATTCTTACTTTGGATGGAAATGAATGTGTGTGTGTGTGGGGGGGGGGGGGGGTGGGAGGAGGAGGAATTGTAAAGGGAGGCCAAGGGATGAATGAAGTAAGCAGATTCTGTTGGATGCAGGTTGTAGCATGTTTTTCGGAGATGAAGAAGCTTGCACAGCATAGAGTAGCGTGAAGAGCTACGTCAAACCAGTCTTGGGACTGAAGACCACAACAACAACAACAACAACAGACGGTATTACGTACACGTTTATATGATCAGCAGATATGCAAAAGATTAGAATTGTAGCCACGCGGAGTGACCGCGCGTTGTGAGGCGTGTCATGTTACGGATTGCGCGGCCCCTCCCGCTGGAGGTTCGAGTCCTCCCTCGAACACGGGTGTTGCTCTTAGCATAAGTTAGTTTAAGTAGTGTGTAAGTCTACGGACCGATGACCTCAGCAGTTTGGTCCCTTAGGAATTCACACACATTTGAACATTTTTAGAATGGTAATCGTCTGTGACAACGATGATCAGAGTGCATTAGCGTTGTCACCACAACATGACTATATTATCGGATCTGATGAGCTACATTATGTGCGTCCAGTACGTCGGATTGTTAGTGTACATTGTGAATGACCACACAGAATGCTACGTACTTACAAGAGGGAAGGTTTCCTGCACTTGGCGTACCTGTAGTTTGAAAGGGGTATCATAGAGGATTTACATATGGTTGGTTGCCTGTTCAGTTGTGCAGCATCCAAGCATGTGGGGCGTTTGAGTGTTACGTTTGCCCAGTATTGGACAGATTCAAGGTTCTGGTCGACCGAATCTGATCACACCTAGGAAAGGATGTCGTAACACCTCCACGTCTGCACTTGCCATCAGGACACAAGTAATCGAGTCGCCGCAATATCACCTGTCATCACGGACCATTGTTTGGAGACCAGCTAATGCTGTGCTATACCGTGAGAAGGCTGCCTTTAACACCACAACACAGACGGCAGCCTTTGGAGTAATGCGACAACTGGAAAGTATGGACCACCAGCGAATGGCATTCCATCATTTACAGCGATGAATCAACGTTCTACCCTATAGGTAAATTGAAAGGTGGAGAGGATGGAAGGGCAGGGATTACTGATGTCAGCTGCATCGGGACAGTGCGCGAAATCAGCGGCGACAAGTGAAAATGTTTACCGGACTGTTATTTGAATCCAGGCTCTCCTGCTTACTGCGCCATCCGAGACGTAGTGTTTATCGTAACTGCGCGGACTATCTCGACACGCCTCACGGCCGACTCACATTCTTGCTGAGCGCTACCTGTCCGCAGTCCCTGTCCATTTCCTCCAGCCGGCCGGAGTGGCCGAGCGGTTCTAGGCGCTACAGTCTGGAACCGCGCGACCGCTACGGTCGCAGGTTCGAATCCTGCCTCGGGTGTGGATGTGTGTGGTGTCCTTAGGTTAGTTAGGTTTAAGTAGTTCTAAGTTCTAGGGGACTGATGACCTCAGACGATAAGTCCCATAGTGGTCAGAGCCATTTGAACCATTTCCTCCATGCTCGCTACTGTGAGATTCCTGCACGAGGTCGGACGTACTTGTGCATCTGCACTGAAGACGTTGGATCCATTTCCCATCTAGGGGAATCAGTTACGTGAAAGCGGTACCACGCATTCATATAATAATTCTACCCTACCTTGGATGATCAATGCCTGCGAGTGTTGCGGCTCCAAATGGAGAGAACGTATAGTACCAACGTTTTCCGGAGTCTCATTGGTATTATGATTTTGGGAACTATTGGGTCACATCTGGTAGCGGTTCAGGGAGCTCTGACAGGGGTACTGTACGTCACAGCCATAGTGCACGTTCATGTGGGTCACCGTATTGATACCATTCTTCAACTGGACGATGCTCGACCACACACAGAACATACAGTGGTTGGACAAAAATATAGAAACACCGCGAGGAATGCAGGCTTGAACATAAATGCAGATTGTATCCAAGCCTGCAGGCTGCGCTCTTTTACTTGCCCACGAACGACACCTGATGAAATGTGCTCAATGCGTTGCAAGTGTGAGTCGTCGTCAGAACATTGTTCTGTGTAGTTGTGAGTGCCCTGTGTCGAAACTAAGTGAATTCGAACGTGGGCAAAATTTTGGTGCTCGTATAGTGGGTGCTTTCGTAACCAACGGTGTCGAAGTGTTGGGTGTTTCAAGAAGCACTGTATCGAAAATTCATAACTCATACAGGGAAAGAGGAAAAACCTCACCCGCTAAGTCACAAATCAGACGAAAGTGTATGTTGAGTGATTGTGACAGATGGTCATTGAAGAGGATTGTGCCGAAAAATATAGGAGCGACAGCTGCAAAAGCCACTGCAGGCCTGAATGTCGCACTCGCGAACCTCGCCAGCACCGAAACAACACGACGGGAGCTCCATAAGCATGGGTTTGCATGTGAGCTGTAATTCCAAAACAACTCATCAGGGATGCAGATGCCCATTACAGAAAACGTGGTACCGAAGTGATAAAACCTTGACTTTGTAACAATGGAAGGAAGTCATTTTGTTGGATGAGTCTTGTTTCACACAGTTTCCAACTCCTGACCGAGTTCGCGTCCCAAGAGTGGAAACATGGCGGTGGTTCGGTGGTGACGTGGGCAGCCACATCGTGGTTTTCCATGTCTCGCATTGTTACTGTGCAAGGTCGCATTGCTGGCAAGGATTATGTGACCATTGTGACTGATCAGGTTCATCCCACTGTACATTTATGTTCCCCAGTGCTGATGCTGTGTACCATGACCACATGGCCCTGATCACAGAGCTCGCATCTTCCAGGACTGGCTTTGTGAGCACGATAACGAATTATCGCATCTACCCTAGCCACGAGTCACCACATCTCAGTATCATTAGCGAGCAGGGTAGTAGCACATTGGACTCTCATTCGGGAGGACGGCGGTTCAAACTCGCGTTCGGCCATCCTAATTTAGGTTTCCCGTGATTTCCCTAAATCGCGGAGGCAAATGCCGTGATGGTTACCTCGAAAGGACACGGCTGCTTTCCATCTCCATCCTTCTCTAATCCGAGCTTGTGCTCCGTCTTTAATGACCTTGTTGTCGACGAGACGTTCAACACCAATCTCCTCCTCCTCCTCCTCCTCCTCCTCCTCAGTATTATTGAGCCATTGTGGTCCACTTTGGAGAGAATGGTGCGTGATTGTTACCCGCCACCATCTTTGTTATTTAAACTTGCCACTATTTTTCAGGAAGCATGGTATAAGATTTCCTTGGAAACCATCCAGGGCCTGTATTTATCCATTCCAAGACGACTGGAAACTGTTTTGATTGCCAACGGGTTTCTTACGCCGTCCAAAATGTTCAAATGTGTGTGAATTCCTAAGGGTCAAACTGCTGAGGTCATCGGTCCCTAGACATACACACCACTTACACTAACTTATTCTAAGAACGACACACACACACACACACACACACACACACACACACACACACACGGCCGAAGGAGGATTCGAACGTCCGGCGGGAGGGGCCGCGCAGTCCGTGGCATGATGCCTCTAACCGCTCGGCCACACCACGCCTTTACACCGTATTAGGCATAGTAATGTGTAGTGTTTTTCGTATTTCCTTATTTTTGTCCAACCCTTGTATCTCACTGAACTGCCTACATGCTATTGAGATACTGCACTACCCAGCAAGATCACCTAATTTGTTCCCGACAGAACATGTGTGGGACTAACTAGGATTCCAGTTCCAACGTAGTACCAATATCCGGGAAACTGACGTCCAAGTAAAATAGCTATAGGGCCAAATTAACATTAACTGAGTGCACAAAAGCTGTATTTGTCAGTGTCAAAACGTTGTTCTTGAGTATCATTGATGTTCGATTCTGTCTACTCTTGGTGTGAATGCCGCCATTTGAAATATGTTGTAGAGTGTTTTGACGTGTCGTGTTGGGATGTCATATGTGAAACCAACTTCATCAGATATTTTGTGCAAATAAAAACGATCCTCATCGTCGTTGGAAATCGTTGTAGTATGTCACACCCATTATGTACGCAGCGTTATGGTCATAGCCAGCGGTTGACAGAAAAAATGCTAACTTTCGGATGTGCCTAGTGATCGAGCCGGCCGAAGTGCCGCGCGGTTCTGGCGCTGCAGTCTGGAACCGCGAGACCGCTACGGTCGCAGGTTCGAATCCTGCCTCGGGCATGGATGTGTGTGATGTCCTTAGGTTAGTTAGGTTTAACTAGTTCTAAGTTCTAGGGGACTAATGACCTCAGCAGTTGAGTCCCGTAGTGCTCAGAGCCATTTGAACCTAGTGATCGATGTTATTTGTGTTTCCCGTTAACTATGTTGTGTGAGCCAACTTCAAACAGTTCACTAAACAAGGCTGGCTGTACCAGCGTGTCTGCAGACTTCATGCCTGTGGGAGGCGTCCTCGGCCTACCTACTTTTCGGTAGCTCGTGGACGCGTTCTCACGGAGAAGCTATAGATTCTAAGTTATAGAATCTGTTGTTAAAAGAAACGATAATTTAAACTCCACTTCAAAAGCTGTTTAGAAGAGACCCACCATAGCAATAACCAACCAGAGAACGAGTTTGCTCGCACCATCTGTTCGGGTCACGGTTTGTAACATAATTTCCTAGCCGCCCCTGTCGGCTCATGCTGGTCACTAGTTGCTAATTTACAAGAGACAACTTCAGGAAGGCGAAAACCAAATTACGGAAACTGTGTTTCGCTGCCGTAAGGCCTAAAGCTGTTTTGCTAGACCGGTCAAATATCGGTTTTCCGATCGTCAGTTGTTTTACGTAAATGGCCTCTGGATATCAGCTGTTCCGCTATAGTCAGCACAATGGTTGTTTCCCTTCAATTAAATATCGGTTGTCGAAAACGTCACGCTCAGTCTGTAACGCTAAGTAACATTAATGGCTACGAAATCTTCACTTGAACAGTTACTGTTTATTTGGCGCTCTAGGGGATGATGTAACGTCCACTTCTTTGCCACTTTACAGTGCCAGTTTTTGCGTTAAACTATGGTTTATTAAGACGTTTGCAGCCACTTGGGCACAGAAAAATCACTGTTACAATATATATTTCACTGGATTCTGAGCATGGCTGCCATTAACGCAGCTCCAACGGAAAGTCGCCAAGCGAGGCCTGGGGCTCTGGAAACCTGCGCTGCCCGCGTCACAGTCCCAACACACAAAATAGTCCCCTCCAAACTGACATTTTTACCATTTTTACACATTCTGGCGTTATGAAATGAATTATTATGGGTTTAAATGTTACTTAAATTATTTTAATAAGATGTAATTCTTATGTTTAAACTCAGCGGGGAAAGTTTTCCACAATATGTGGCGCATGGATACAAACATGCTTACTGTGCCTAAAAGCTCAGATTTCCAACGGAAATAACCGAATGCGCTACTAATATCTTTGAGATCTTCTAAGTCTGCTAGGTACTGTCCACTAGGAGTTACAGATATTGTTTCAAACATAAAAGTCTAATATTTGTGCGTCTCTTTCACTGCACAAATAATCACTCCATCCAGATTTGCCGAGAATTTTTAAAAACAAGGCGTAACATAACAACGAAAGCACTTTTCCAAAACCGTTGTACGTTTATATGGGAGCAAACGTCGATTGTGGTGGGGGAAATCCGGCATCTAGAACCATATTTTCAGAATGTATACTGGAGAGTTTATATGCGGTAATGAGAAATCGGCTAATGAAATCCGTTTTTGTGAGCCTTGTATAAGCGTAGTCATTGTGAACCTAGGGTCAGAGTCTCCTTTGGATCCGTGGGGGATTAGCTGAGCGGTCTGGGGCGCTGCAGTGATGGACTGAGCGGCTGGTCCCGGCGGAGGTTCGAGTCCTCCCTCGGGCATGGGTGTTTGTCCTTAGGATAATTTGGGTTAAGTAGTGTGTAAGCTAAGGGGCTGATGACCTTAGCAGTTAAGTCCCATAAGATTTCACACACATTTGAACATATTTTGATCCGTGGGACGGGGACTATTCTAAAGCGACGATTTTCCCTTAATGTCTTTAAATGGGCCAACTATGCTGTTTACACTGTTTTCTAGGGCGAGTTACTTCCCCAGGATGGCCGGGGTTTTCCAGCATATGTTGGAAATAAACGTTGACGAGTCCTAGGAGGAAGCAGTTCTTTGCTGTGAGCTGCAAATGGAAAATTCCAGTGTTTGAATACTCTTAACGAGGCCGAATAGAGGCAGAATATTGAAATAAATACGTGGAGCGGTTTTTTGGGGCTTGGGAAAAGGCACGCAGGCCGGCAGTCGTCGCAAGGACAGCGAGCGAGTCCTGGGCCATGTGTGGGGGAGCTGGTGTTTTGAAAGTGTGTTAAGTGTATCACGTCGGTATTGAGTGATTGGTCGTTTGCGGTTTTCTAGGCGAGTGTTTCAGTTTAGTGGGCATACAGCTACTCGCTGCAGCGAACTGATTCATGCTATAGGAGCAATGACAGTATTACCCTGTGTCTCGGGGCAAAGCGAGTCTGGCGACCGGTATTTATGCTGATAGTACGTAGGCACCACTGCTGAGAATTAACCCGTGTCTACCAACAAACGTACCTGATTAAGTCGGCGGAGCAGTATGTCGCATGTTTTGTCTCGCGCGTCACAGAGGCCTAAGCCACACACACGGACCGTGCATTCGAACGTTGAGGGTGCCAAGTGTCTGACGTCATAACGTGGAAAAAACACGTTGGGGAATCCTTCCCAACGTGTAGATTTATCTCTGACGTGACATATTCTGTTTGTGTTTGACGTTGACCAGTGAGAGAGATTCGGCAGGTCGTGGTCTAGTGGCTAGCGTTGCTGCTTCTGGATCACGGGGTCCCGAGTTCAATTCCCGGCCGGTTGGGGATTTTCTGTGCCCGGGGAATGGGTGTTTGTGTTGTCCTCATCATTTCATCATCATCATCATCATCATCCGTGACAGTGACTAGGATGGATTGTGAAAAACTTGGACTGTGTAAAAATTGGGACTTTGTATGGGCGCTGATGACAGCGCAGTTGAGCGCCCCATAAATCCAACATCATTACCAGTGAGATGGAAGAACGCCACCTACGTCAGATGCACGCCATATCTCTTCAGTACAGACTCGCGAGACGCCATATTGGCTTTCACTTGAAGCCCATGTGTATATGTGCCTTTTCTAAGCATCAGAAAATTGAGGATCTGTCGAAAACGCGTCGTTAATTGTGTGATTTGGTGGAATATTTACTTTAACTTATTATAATGTTAAATTACGATAAAATGAGGAGAATCGTCAGATTGGCGGTTAAAGAATTATTGTAACTTCTGTTATTATGAAAGTATATGGTTTCGAGGCAAGGATCCATAAGAAATGCACTGTTCCTGATTCAGCTTCTTATAATTAAATGTCAGTTAATAACATAACTACGATTAAAGCTTTCTGTTGACGATAAGATACAAAGTATAGTCATTTATCAATCCCGGTCGGTTTGCATAATGAGTAAGGTGACGGCTCATGTGTTGCTGGTTCGCGCCGCACTAGATCCAAATATTTTTATTATTGGCCTTCGCGTTTTCTAATAGGTCCTGATACTTTATTTAGTAGTTTAATAAAAGTATATTCTATAATATTCCATGTTACGGAAATGAGTGCAGTCTTCCCGAGGAGTGAGTGCGTTCAGTTGCCATAATTTACAAAAGTACTTGCACTATTGCAGTAAGATTTTTGCACTTTTGTATTTGTTTTTATTTCGCACGTTGTAAAGATTTTGCTGCTGAATAGGAACAGTGATCAAGTAAGAATTTGTGTCGAACTGTTTGTAATGGAACTTTTATAAAGACGATGCCTTTTTTCTGGGCATCGTACTTTCCCTTTTGCCTTATAAACATGTCCCTGGATACTGTAGATTTTATGTATAATACAGACAGAACAACATAACTAGCATATGAACTAGGGAGCAAGTGTGCGTTTTAGTAGAACTAACGTAGAAACTTTACACCAGTCCAGTTAGTAAACATTATGATGTACGAGCCGGATACTGTCGACAACTGCCGCTGGAGCTCACTGCGATCGCGTATACCACTTGGAGAACAGATACCGTATGCACGAGTCGCATCGATTCTGAGCGTTCGGCAGCTCGTTGAACTTGGCTTGGCACGCTTAACGTTGACGTTCGACGGCACGATCCTTGTGCCGACGGCTTAAAGCCGCTCTCGCCTGGGACGTGGTTCCATCGTGGTTACTGCACGCTAGGAACCGACCTGGTGCATCACACGGAACGTGCTCCGCTTTGTGGCTTGCGACCGCGGCGCTCTCCAGCGGTAGTTGTCGGCTGTACACTATGTGATCAAAAGTATCTGGACACCTGGCTAAAAATGACTTAAAAGTTCGTGGCGCCTCCTTCGGTAATGCTGGATTTCAATATGTTGTTCACCCACACTTACCCTTGATGACAGCTTCCACTCCCACAGGCATACGTTCAGCCAGGTGCTGGAAGGTTTCTTGGCGAATGGCAGCCCATTCTTCACGGAGTGCTGCATTGAGGAGAGGTACCGATGTCGGCCGGTGAGGCGTGGCACAAAGCTGGCGTTCCAAAACATCCCAAAGATGTTCTGTAGGATTCAGCTCAGGACTCTGTGCAGGCCATCTATTACAGGGATGTTATTGTCGTGTAACCACTCCGCCACAGGCCGTGCTTTATGAACAGGTGCTCGATCGTGTTGAAATATGCAATCGCCATCCCCGAATTGCTCTTCAACAGTGGGAAGCAAGAAGGTGCTTAAAACATCAATCTACGCCTGTGCTGTGATCGTGCCACGCATAAAAACAAAAACGCGACCACACCATAACACCACCGCCTCCGAATTTTACTGCTGGCACTACACACGCTAGCAGATGACGTTCACCAGGCATTCGCTATACTCACACCCTGCCATCGGATCGCCATATTATTTACCGTATTTCGTCACTCCACACAACAGTTTTCCACCGTTCAATCGTCCAATGTTTACGCTCCTTACACAAAGCAAGCCGCCGTTTGGCATTTACCGGCGTGATGTGTGGCTTATGAGCAGTCGCTTGACCATGAAATCCAAGTTTTCTCACATCCCGCCTAACTGTCATGGTACTTGCAGTGGATCCTAATGCAGTTTGGAATTCCTGTGTGATGGTGTGGGTAGATGTCTGCCTATTACACATTACGACCCTGTTCGACTGTCGGCGGTCACTGTCAGTCAACAGACGAGGTCGGCCTGTACGCTTTTGTGGTGTACGTGTCCCTTCATGTTTCCATGTCACTATTACATCGGAAACAATGGACCAAGGGATGTTTAGGAGTGTGGAAATCCCGCGTACAGACGTATGACACAAGTGACACCCAATCACCTGACCACGTTCGAGGTCCGTGAGTTCCGTGGAGCGCCCCATTCTGCTGTCTCACGATGTCTAATGACTACTGAGGTCGCTGATACGGAGTACCTGGCAGCAGGTGGCAGCACAATGCACGTAACATGGAAAACGTATGTTTTCGGGGGTGTCCGGATACTTCTGATCACATAGTGTATCTGGCCCGCAAATTACACAGTTTGTCTACAAAATGGACGCTCGTAAAATTGCTACATTCGCTACATTAAAACACAGATTTACTCTTTGGCCCATATGCTAGGCATGTTGTTTTGTGTGTAGTATACATAAATAAAAAATTAAGCATGTATGAAACTGATACAAAGCAAAAAGCAAGTTCCGTGTTCAGTCAGAAAGCAGTTCTGCCTTTGAAACTTACATTACAACTAGTGAGACACAAATTTAAAATAGTGTCCACATAAGATAAAAAATTATTTCCTCAGTCCCACTTTTTGGTAAAACCGTAAGATAATTCTTACTAGACCACTGCTTCTATCGAGTAACAATTCTGAGAATATGTGAAACACGTGACTTTAAACAAGAAAGTGCAGAATACGTGTTAATGCGCACAACCATACACAATATTTACAGAGAAATTGTGCATTCTAGAATCTGGAAATTTTTTGGTTCAATAAGAAATGGCTCTGAGCACTATGGGACTTAACATCTGAGATCATCAGTCGCCTAGAACTTAGAACTAATTAAACCTAACTAACCTAAGGACATCAAACACATCCATGCCGGAGGCAGGATTCGAACCTGCGGCCGCAGCGGTCGCGCGGTTCCAGACTGAAGCGCCTAAAACCGCTCGGCCACCACGGCCGGCTTGGGTCAATAAATAAATACTGAATTGTGATCGAATAAGCGAGTAACGTAGCAAGCCGACCTCCAATTCATTGGTCCCTATTCCTTGACATCACAACAGTATCGAGCAAAATTACTCTTGCTAGAGAAAGCATTCTTATATGTATATGAAGATTGTAGGAAATGAACAAACTAAATTTCGCTTTGGAACTCCGCGCCTTTATCCACTACACTATTATTAGCTGACACAATGAACGACTATGTCTTTGATCTTACAATATCCTGAAGCATTAACCATCGGTATGTCATTTACTGACATTTAATTAGAACCAAATCTTATCAAGAACTCCTCGTTTCTGGTAAATCTTGGGTACACCGTTTCCTTGAAACAACATACTTTCATAACATGCAAGTTATAATACGAAAACAACCAAACACGAAAATTCTTCTCCCACCAGTATGACGCTTCTCGTGATTTTATTTCAACAGATCGTATAAAAAACGACGCATTTTCGAGACTTACGCAATGCTCTGATGCCTTGAAACGCCTAACAATGGTCTCCTAAACTCTGCCTGTGACATAGAACGCGTCTTGTGTATCATTGGTCCCATTTTCCTCTCTACGAAACAAAAATCTGACTTATTCAGTATTTCACGCAATGAAGTGTTGTAGAACATGAAATCTCCGCCTTATGACCTCACAACTCGACCAGCTTTTCGACTTAAGAATGCATGGTTCTTGGCCGCAGCCGCGAGTGTGTTCTTCACCTGACTCTACGGAAGCTCCGAGGACGGATGGTTGGATCTCCCTCCACTACTTCAGGTCCCGCTAACGTAATTGTTGCGATTTGTTTACGTGTTGTGTTCTGTTTGTACTGATTTTATTTTCTTATTTAGCACAACAGAAGGTCTTGAAGCTGGCAGTGGAAATGAGCAGAAAACATAAACGCATTACGGTAACGGATTCAGTTTTCAGTCGCACAGCTGTTGCTATGACTGCCATATTGCGCGGTACCGAGAACATTGCTCCTACCATTCCTGTTAATCACTTCGTGATTTTGAACCACATAAAACAAAAGGTTGGCCGAGGCGTCGTTGCGACCACACCACTGCCCTTGGAGGGCGTATATGATATTTGTGACTGGTGGTTAGCATTTATCACATCTTATAGGACAGTTATGAGGGCATCTTGTAGCTAGAGGTTTGCGCAGAAAAGAAAAATGCAACGAAGATGCCGTATCTCCGCGGAATGGAAGAATGTATCGTCCAGTCAACCTTCAACCTATTACCGAGAATGCCGGCCCACACATTAACACTGAATCGCTGTTGATGAGCGCAAGGTCGAGTACGACATGAATTCACATGTGCCCAAATATGCGAACGGTGGATATTGAAATAGCCATCACGATTAAACAAAGCCTCGTCGGTGTAAAGGACCTCTGTCGGAATAAGGGGTGCAGGGCAGTCTGTTGTAAAACTATTGTGCGCACTTCACACTCTGGGGCGAATCTTCAGGTGCTAGTGCTGCCACGCTCTGAAGTGTGTGTGTGTGTGTGTTTGGTGCTTATGGTCGCTCAACGGCGACGTTATCAGCGCTCATACACACATTAAAAGAAACGAATGTGGATAAAATTACTAAAATGTTATCACATACTATAAGACAACAGGAAAGAATACAGGAGACTAAAACACAAGTAAACCGACAAAGCACGTAAAAAGAGGGCACAGGAAAATGTCACTGGCTGACCACTTTCGTAAAATATGGGTGATCCAGTCACCCCGTTAACACATTAAAATGATCTCCCTAAAATCGTGGAAAAAAAATTTGTACAATTCACAAAACTTTAAAATTCTAACCACATTCGTTAGAATGCAACTGGAAGCAGTTAATTCCATAAATTATCTGGGAGTACGCATTAGGAGTGATTTAAAATGGCATGATCATATAAAGTTGATTGTCAGTAAAGCAGATGCCAGACTGAGATTCATTGAAAGAATCCTAAGGAAATGCAATCCGAAAACAAAGGAAGTAGGTTACAGTACGCTTGTTCGCCCACTGCTTGAATACTGCTCAGCAGTGTGGGATCCGTACCAGATAGGGTTGATGGAAGAGACAGAGAAGATCCAACGGAGAGCAGCGCGCTTCGCTACAGGATCGTTTAGTAATCGCGAAAGCGTTACGGAGATGATAGATAAACTCCAGTGGAAGACTCTGCAAGAGAGACGCTCAGTAGCTCGGTACGGGCTTTTGTTGAAGTTTCGAGAACATACCTTCACCGAGGAGTCAAGCAGTATATTGCTCCCTCCTGCGTATATCTCGCGAAGAGACCATGAGGATAAAATCAGAGAGACTAGAGCCCACACAGAAGCATACCGACAATCCTTCTTTCCACGAACAATACGAGACTGGAATAGAAGGGAGAACCGATAGAGGTACTCAAGGTACCCTCCGCCAAACACCGTCAGGTGGCTTGCGGAGTATGGATGAAGATGTAGAACGTTACCTAAAACAGAGAGCAGATCCGTCGCACATCAGCCTAGGCTCACTGCTCGTAAAACGAAACGCAGTCCAATAAAATGTGGCGCGCAGTGATCTGTATGCCACAAGCCCCACACATTGGAGGTTCCTCTCGCCGGAGAAAGACGCCATGCTTCATAGGGCTGTGGGCTATACGAAGACGAGTAAGAAGGACCTCGTCCCTTCTACTTGGCTGGAAGGAATTACACCGCGGCAGCGCTGTGGGCTTTACTAGGCGGAGCTTATTGTTTGTCACTTCCAGCCACTCATTCTCCCACCGACGCAAGACTCAGAACTTCAACATTGAGGCTGTAACAAGCAGGGGAATGGCACACTGAAACAACTGAGGAACATGACACGCCTCCTTGGCTGCTAGATCCGTCCTTTTGTTCCCCCCAAAATCCATGTGCCTTGGTACCCAGCAGAAAGATACCTCCTTCCCCAGTCGTAGTTGAGGGAGGGCATCCTAGTTGTTCTGGACGACTTTATCAGTTGGGTACAAGCGTTGTAAAGAGTGACGTGCACTCAGCGAATGGGAACAGACAAGAAATTTAGCACTGGAAGAACGTCTCATCTGCTCCAGTGCCCGCAAGATCGCATAAATTCTGCGTCGAAGACGGTAAAGTCTTGAGGCAGTCGAAGCTTGACGACACGATCCCGGAAAACAACATAGCAACCAACGGAGTCCCCTGTTTGGACCCATACGTGAAGACAGCTACATAGTCGTGGTGCTCATATAAAATTCCAGAAAATAACGCATTAAACGCAGGAGCGGGAGTGCAATCTCTCCTGTACTGCACTAAATCTAAAGTGGCTTTGAACCTCTGAAGCAACGACGGTGGCAGAAAGTAAAAACGCTGAATTGGAGGTTGAACCTGCTCCGCTCCAAGTGACTCAGCAAATGCCGCACACGGATCCCAAATGGCCTTGTTGCTCGTGGATGGTTGGAGGATATAAGGTGTTCTAGAGGCAGATGAGCAATACTATGGCATGCGGATGAAATTGGAGCTGCGAGGAGCTTACATTACACACCATGAGGAGCTGCGGTTCCCCAGCCTCAGCAGAGAGACTGAGTATGGGACTGGCTCTATAAGCACCCATGGCCGCCCGAATCCTTTCATGGTGGACATCACTGATATTCAAATAAGATGTCCTCGCAGACCAATACACTTTGCACACATAGTGCAGCCACGAACGCACTGAAGTCCTATAAAACTGGAGCTGACACGCCCTGTCCGCTCCGCAAGATCTGCGGCTAAGGCACTTTAAGGTATATAGTGCCTTCAAGGTTCTCGCTTTCAGGTCTCTCAGGTGTGGCAACCACGACAATTTGAAGTCAAAATGAGGCCCAGAAACCTCACTGAGTCTCTAAAATGTTGGATGGTGTCCCTCGTACGCAACACACGTAAATTAAAAATACGGCGAGAACGATTAAAACGAACCCACACACTTATCGGCAGAAAACTGAAAACCCGTCTTTGCAGCTCACTACTCTAACCTCTGCATTGTAAGTTGCAACTGACTGCTCGCTGTTGCAACACTGGAGGAGGAACAGAAAACAGCAAGACCGTCCACAAATAAGGAGCACTGTACAGAACTCGTTACCATAGACGTGATACTGTTTATGGCTATGGCAAAAAGGATAAAACTTAAAATACTGCCCTGAGGGACAACATTCTCCTGCTCGTTGTGAACTGATAGCGAGTCACCAACTAGGGTCCTAAAAAATCGCTGAGAGAGGAAAGACTGTATGAAGATGGGTAGGTGGCCACGAAAGCCCCATCGATGTAGTTGTGCTTGAATACAGCATCTCCAAGTAGTATCGTACTCCTTACTGAGATCGAAGAATGTGCCGATACAGTGATGTTTATATAGTAAATCCTGCTGAATAGCCTCTTCTAGCAGGGTCAGGGTGTCGACAGTCGACTGAAATCTCTGGAAGCCACACTGAGAATGGCTAAGGAATTGCCTGGTCTCTATCAAACAGACCAGACGACGGTCAGGCATTCGCTCCAGGTTCTTTCCTACACAGTTTGTTCAGGTGATACTCCGATAACTACTGGGACATGCGCGGTCCTTTCCTAGTTAGAGGAGAGGTGTCAAAAGTGCCTCTCTCCACGAGTTGAAGTTCCCTGTCTGCCATATAAGATTAAAACATTCGAGGAGGATTTTCTTTGACGCTGCTGGCAACACAGTATCGGATTTGGTCGTGACCGGGTGCAGTACCACTAGTCCCAGACACGGCCGGTTCCAGCTCCCACATGGAGAAAGGGTAGCTGTAAGTATCAGAATTGTTGAATCTGAAGTCCAGTTTTCCCCTCTTTACAGACGCACGGTAGCGACGAAACGCCGGATCCTGGCTGGCATCGGCAGTAGTTTTTGCAAAATGCTCTGCCAGCGATATCACGTGGTGTTCTTTGCAGACATCACTGTTTCAGTACTTCTGTTATTTGTAAACTCCTATGGTTACCTGAAATTCTCCAGATGACTTCACATACATTTGTACAATAGGTGGACGCTTTTACAGAGTTCAGGAACGCTTGCCGTGGTCTCTTCTTGCTCTTCTTAATTACGCGTCGGGCCTTGGCTCTCGCGACTCGAAAGGCTATGAGGTTGTCTGCTGTACGGCGGCATTTAAATCGTCGAAGAGCCGCACGTCTGTCTCGGATGGCTTAACGGCACTCATGTGTTCACCTAGGTACAGGTCGCCTCATAAAAGAACCTGAGGACTTTGGGATAGATAAGTCAGCAGCATGATAGCTCAGTCGCGTTATGGGGGCCACCCATTCCTGGACGCTGTTGCGATGTTCAAACACAGCCAGCTTGCTGAACAGCGCCCAGCTAGTCCTGCTGACCATCCATGTTGGTGGCTTCTCTTCAGGTAGTGCCCCGTCCAGTAGGTGAATGAGGAGTGGAAAGTGCCCACTGGAATGAAGGTCGTCAATGACCTACTACTAAACAGAGTCGACGGGAGCTGGAGAGCAGAGAGAGAGGTTGATGGCCGAGAATGACAAAGTAGCTGTGCAGAAATGAGTGTGAGTACCTGTGTTGAGGATGCACAGCGCGCGAGACGTCAAACGCGACCCCGAGGGCAAGTAGAGGTCGAGCCTCATAAGACATGATCGACATTGAAGTCTCCCAGGAAGAGAAATGGTTAGGGGAGTTGTCCCATAAGATCTGTAAGAGCCTCAGAGTTCCCTACACCAGTCGGAGGTAAATACAGTGAGAAAAATTTGATCCTCCGCCGTGTGTGAATTTCAACGGCAACTGCTTGCAGGTCAGTAGTCAGAGGGAGACAGGAGGAGTGGTGCGCGTTAGTGACAAACACAGAGACCCCCTCCCTTGGCTCTTTCCCCTTATAAGACACCCTAGCGGTATAGCATAAAGCCCCATAGCAGATGGACATCAGTATCTTTAAAATGTGTTTCTTGTAAACACAAGCAGAAGGGGCGTGCCTGTGCTAGGAGTTTGTTCCTCTACATGAGTCCTGAGCCCATTCAAGTTCCACTGTAGTATGGGAGCCATTTTACCGGCGTGGTTTTAATTTACCCATTTCTTTGCACTTGGAAGGTGAAGCACTTGTAGAGCGAGGGAAAGTGGAGGGGCTGCCTTAATCCGAGGCGTCAAACTCCATGATGTCGTCCTCAGGCGTGCCAGAATGACGTCTGACGGCGCTCAGAACAGCTTTTGACCCGAACGTCGTGATCCTTTCACTGTACCCTGTCACTCCGAGGATGAGGGGGGAAAGACGGCATTGAGAGCCACTCTGCTCTTCGTGTGCCTTCTTGATGTCCATTGCAGAACTGGTGCTGGTCTCTTCCGTGGCAGCTGCTTGGATTGCTTTACCTTTATTCACTTTGCCTTGGTACGTACACACTCAACTGCAGGTGCTTTTGGTGGATAGTTGCACGCTAGACATCAACTGTGTCGTAGAATCCACCTTGGACTGTATCACGGACGAATACGAAGTGGCAAAGACAGGGGGTTTCATAGTCTTATATTCTGTTTGACTTCGGCATAGAATTCCGCTTGGTCTCTTTTATTTCCCTTAATTTGCGTTCCTCAGCAAAACAAGGCAGTCTCGGCTCCAGACTGGGCGACTAACAAAGCAGTTGATGCAGATCACTGTAGATGGCCAGTCACGCCCTTCGTCGTGGGCTGCTTTTCCGCGCTTCCCGCAGATCGCATCACCTCTACAACTCATGGTTGTATGGCCAAAACGCTGGCATTTATAGCACCATATATGTCAGGTCTGACGTTAAGTCGAAGGAACCCTACCGTAATATGTTCAGGCACAGTTGGAGAATTGAATGTGGCAGTGAAAATGGCAGTCTTTTCAGTTTCTCAATTATTCCTTCGCGTTCGTTGCTCCACATCGACTATGCCCTGGGATGCCCTTTCTTGCTTCAGTTTCGCCATGTCCACGTCCAAGGTATCACCGCACTAATCTAGCTCTTGTTGGAGTTGAGATAGGTGTGGATCTCCACAAAGATATCGTATTCACCCAATTTATGCTATTTCTTAACAAGCTCAACGTGTAGCAAGGAACCATTACGTAAGGGTTTAATAGACTTTAAGGTGCCGGCAAATCTCTCCAAGCCTCTCACGTTTTTGAATGTCCCGTCCTTCCTTTTTATCACCAGAAACATATTATTATTTATGGCTCCAAGAGCCCTGGTTACCTTAGTTCAAATTATTCTTACTATCAGGACGGCTAGCATCTCAGTATTTTGGGTGAATGGTTGTGAATACTCCCAGGCGGTACACCCATGAGGTTGGGAGGAGAAGAGGGAGATTTCGAGGGTTCCATCTCGGTCCCACGAGCAGCAAGGGAAATAAGGGTCCACTCAGACAGAGCCCCGCGTGCCTAAGTAAACCTTATACAACTGAGGTGCGGCAGGTTCCCCGGAGGCTGCACGGTAACGACTGTTCCATCTCAACAGCCATGCATCTCATCAGCGCATAGCACACCTTGAGATTAAGGTGTTTTTTGAGATTTATTTCATCCTAGCGATCCGAGCAGTCAAGCCAAGATCTCCCTTACTACTGTAACACAGAACGTTCCACTGCCGCGCTCTGAAGGATGCCCAGAGCTTACGATGGTAGGGGATTGGCGTCGCTTATCAGTCCCTAGCTCAGGGAAACCAGGGTCGCCGAGCCCGTACTCAGCAAACGAATGCGGAGCCCCTGAGGGCCCACGCGCTGAAGATGGAAAGGATGAAGCTACTGGTCATGTAACATATTCCACACAAGGTTATGTCTGACGCCAAGGACGTGTGCAATACGTCGTGTACTTGTAGATGAAGTGTCTTGAACCGCAATGTAGACGTCCGAATGTTAGTTTCTGAACCTGTCGGTTGAGAAAACGCTATGGATATATTCTCACTGCATCTCGTGCTTTATCGTGTGACTCCCATCTGTGTTTATCACATACGTCATAAACAATGTTTGGTATTAAATCAGAGATTTTATCAACGTTTCTCTTAAAAATATTTTCATAATTACAATGCAACGCTTATTAAATTGAGAAGTGTAGCACGTTATCATAATTTAACATTATAATGAGCTAAAGTAAATTTGGTAACCGAAATATACGGCTAATATTTAGCAGCATGCAGGATGTGAAATTTGTAACAATTTCGGTTAACTTCCCAACTTGTAGGTAATATTCTGCAGAATATTTCACAGTAATTAAAACAAAGACTTAACTTACGAAACGTTTCAATAATCTGACAGACCACGCTATATTAAAGTGCGGTGGTGACCAGAATCTACGTTGTCAGCCTATGGAATGTGAATTACAATGTCTCACTTCACAAGACCAAAGTTCAGCACTTCAGCGTACCGAAGGGGGTAAAAGTGATTTACAAGATTTCCAGTATTTATTTCGTTGAACATGTGTTGCCAGAACTGCTGGAGGTTGCACCTCTGAATGTTAGGCAAAGGGTGTAGTTCCAGCACGATGGGATGCCAGCCTATTTCAGCACTGCTGTGATGAATAATCTGGGAGCCAACTTCGGGAATCAATGGCTCGGCGGAGGTGGACCACATAAGTTATCTGACCTCACGTGTCTTGATTTCTTCCTTTGGGGGTGTACGAAGCAGCTGTGTAAGCAGAAGACGACCTCGGCACTAGAATTGCCGTTACTGCTGCTGCTACCATTGTGGATATGGCATGTCCAATGGTCCGACGATGCACGCGTGCTTATTGGCCAGTGGTCGCGCATTCGAGCAGTTCCTGTGAACGCCACTGCTGTAATTAGCATGCTAAACGACCTTGTGTGTAAACCGCCCGCCGGCCGGAGTGGCCGTGCGGTTCTAGGCGCTACAATCTGGAACCGAGCGACCGCTACGGTCGCAGGTTCGAATCCTGCCTCGGGCATGGATGTGTGTGATGTCCTTAGGTTAGTTAGGTTTCATTAGTTCGAAGTTCTAGGCGACTGATGACCTCAGAAGTTAAGTCCCATAGTGCTCAGAGCCATTTGAACCATTTTTTTGTAAATCACCCCCTAGCACCAGAAATTTCCGTCAGGAACCATATACCACAACTGTATTTGTTTTGATGTTCTCTATCTCCTCTATTAATTTGAACGAATAGTTTCGGAACACACTGTATATACTATCGATTACGAGACAGTATCATGTCATGTGCAGATACCTGTTGGGCGTGCTGTAGGATACTGAGCATTGAAGTCAGTATAGAGGTAGTTCGTCTTGAGTGGGTAATAATGGTGACTTCAGTAATTATTATTATTATTATTATTATTATTATTATTATTATCTTCTTTCCTTTCTCAGACATTATTATTATTATCTTCTTTCCTTTCTCAGACATTATTATTATTATTATTATCATCATATTGATCACTTGTAATAAAAAGCGTAATATTGACAATGGCATTTAGCTTGTAAACACAAAGTAGTAATTATTGTGGATATCCACAGATACACCCGCGGATATCTGCATCGTCGTAGGCCGTCCGCAGAGTCAATATTACTGCGAATACGCGCATCCGCACTGACCACCAATAGCCCATTCTGATCGTGGCATAAATGCATTATTCTGGCTTGTTTGGTGTGTCCAGAGTAATTACCATCAGTAAAAACTTTTTCCGAAACGTTTACTCCCCATCTGTCCCTCATACCATCGGCCTCAGCCGCATTCAGGTGAAAGTAGCACCATTAAGTGTGGTGTAGGCTGCAGTGTATGGTGAGGACGGCGGGAAAGGAATCGCAAAACAGGAGTTCTATGAGAACTTTCTTCTGATTTTGGGACCGAACTAGATATCGCAGTGGTTAGACACTGGACACGGATTCGGGAAGACGGCGGTTGAGATATCTGTTCGGCCATCCAGATTTTTGTTTTCCGTGGCTTCCTTAAATCTCTTAAGGCAAATGCCGGAATAGTTTTTTTCCGTAAATGTAACGTCCGAGTTCCTTCCTCACAATTTCCAAGTATAATGACCATCTCGTCTACCATAATCTACCTTGTTTTATCCACATTGGTTTGAGAACACCGCGGCTGTTTTCGTAAATATCACTGAAGGAAACTCTGCAATCAGCCACACTTTTTTAACAAATTCTTGACAAAAAGTAAAAAACACCTACCGCCGTCCCCATGATTTTATTTTATTTTTTCGCTACCAGTTTCGATGCTTCATTGCGTCATCGGCAGGCTGTTTTAATGCGGTACAGGTGGATACGATCCCCATGCATAACCCATCAGTTGCCAGCCTTACTGGGTTCGCAGATAATCTGAAACTTACGTGTGTTGGTTGGAGTGCTGACACGTGAGTGCTATTGATATGCGGTTTTCACAGAATGGGTTAGTAGTCAGGGTCTCGTAATGTTAACCAATAAACAGATTGTAATAATACTTACAAAGCGTATTTTTTGTGCAAACAATCACTTTTTTAAATCAAACTGTGCTTACTGACATTAACAAACGAAAAGCAGGGTAAATTAGAATGTCAGTGTTGTTTGTTGCAGGATTCTAGTGCGAGTCGTTTGCGAGATAACGTATTTTGAAAAGTTTACACACTGACACTTTTTTGTGCTATTCAACCTACGTAGATGGTTGGTACGATGCTGTTAAATTGGCTTACAGTACGCTTGTGTGTTCCTTGGGTGCATTGCGACCTGCTAGTCAGTTAGTGTGTGATATTGCAAGCAGTAGGTCGTGAGTGGGCGATTGGATTTACCAATACAGAAAAAGACAACATGCTCATGGTGTATGGAGAGTGTAGGAAGAATGCAGTTTGTTCTTGGACGGTGTATGCGGCAAGATATCCCAATAGACGTAAACCATCTCTGCAGATATCTATGAGCCTCTTCAACCAGTTTCTTGAAAATTGTAGTGTATCACCTAGACAGCGTAACGGAAGGAAACAAGTGACAACAGAAGTTGGGGGAAATTAATGTTCTTGGT
Organism: Schistocerca americana; assembly: GCF_021461395.2. Lineage (NCBI taxonomy): Eukaryota > Metazoa > Arthropoda > Insecta > Orthoptera > Acrididae > Schistocerca > Schistocerca americana. The sequence goes on from NC_060130.1 coordinate 303,877,440, forward strand.
GTTGCAGTTGATCCGCACGTTAGCTCCCGCGCAATCGCACGAGGAAATGGCGTGGGTCGGGGAAGTGTCTGCGCATCCTCCATCGACATAGATTCCATCCCTATCACATCTATCTCCATCAAGAGCTGCATTGAAACGCTTATGAGAATCGTGTTAACTTCTGTACATGGGAATTACGACAGGATACTCCAGATGTATCTTGTTTAGTGCTGAAGCCACAGATACTAATCATGGCCAGGTAAACCACTGAAACATGCGCTATTTCCTGTTGACCTCGTCAGGTGGAACGTCAGCGTCCATGGAGTGTAAATGTATGGTGTGGGATAGTGAAGTAGCAGCTTACAGGCCCGTGTTTCATAGACAGAACAATGAACGCGCACAAGTATAGCAGCCTCCTAACAGATCATCTTCCACGGATGCTAGGTGATCATCCTCTGCAGACTAGGCGGAAGCTGTGGTACCAATATGATGGCTGTCCAGCTCATTGTGCAGAAAGTACTACAGCATGTCTTCACGAACTGTTTCCAAATCGTAGAACTGGACGCAGAGGGCATGTACCGTGGCCGGTCTGTTCCCTGGATTTGACGCCTCCAGATTTTTTTCTGTGGGGAAAACTGAAATACGCTGTCTGCCAGCACACACCAACTACACCCGATGGCGTGCAACGAATTGGTACTGCAGCCTGCTCCGCTGAAATGCTGGCACGTGTGCAGGTGTCGTTACATACCGGACTAGAGACGTGTTCAAATGGCTCTGAGCACTATGGGACTTAACTTCTGAGGTCATCAGTCCCCTAGAACTTAGAACTATTTAAACCTAACTAACCTAAGGACATCACACACATCCATGCCCGAGGCAGGATTCGAACCTGCGACCATAGCGGTCGCGCGGCTCCAGACTGTAGCGCCTAGAACCGCTCGGCCACTCCGACCGGCTAGAGACGTGTATTGCCGCTGCCGGTGTTCATTTTGAACACGGCCCGTGATGGTCAGTTGTCTCGTTACTGGTCAGAATCCTCAGTAAGTAGTGTTTGCACTTGTGTTGTGCTACGACAGGTGTTGTACAAGTGTCGGTGTGGGGAATTTTTCAAAATACGATGTCTCGTAAATTACTCGCAGTAGAATTCTGCAACAAACACCACTGACATTCTGATTTACCCTACTTTTATAGTTTATTTCAGCAGGCATTGTTCCATTTAAAGAAGTATATGTTTGCACAAAAAATACAATTTCTAAGTATTAATACAATATGGTTATTGCCTAACAATACGAGCAGCTGACTACCAATCCATTCTGTGAAAACCACATATCAGCAGCACTTCACATTTGCGCAATATTTGCGGTTGAAGTTTTAGATGATTCACCGTCTATATAATAGCAACAAACACAACTTTGAGAAAAACAAAATTTTCACTATATTATCGAATTATTCATTCACAGTTACCAATAGTTCACTTAGAACGAAGATGCTGAACACAGGTCTGCCGTGCGAGCACGTAAATGAGGGGAACGCTGTTTCTTTCAGTAATTTCCGCCATCTTTCGGGAACCCAGATTTTCTGTTACTTTCTTCTGAGTGGGATGGCGTGCGTATTTCCCCTTCGTCTTCGCGTAATCAGTTTCCTTGGGTTCCTCGGTCCTGCTTGTGACCTCGCGAACCGTGTCGGATGTAGGTACGATCACCCTGGGAGTGGCGGCTTTTATCTGGCTGGAATGTTCTCTGCAGCCAGCCACCCAAGCGGGTAAACGCACAGACAAACAGTTGAAAATTATCCTGCGTTAAACATTACATGTAATTTCTGGAATGCCTCGCCGTTTTCTAGACTCCGATAGTTCGATGAGAAACATGGAAATTGGTCTATGTAAAAATATAAACGCTTTGACCAAAAGGTGTTCCAACGACCGGTGTCTGTCTGGACTATTTTTTGGCCAGTGTCACAAGACAGCTGTGTTGTTTCGACGAGCCGCGGAAAGAAGCCGCGTGTATCCATGGCCCCTGGCAGTTAGACGTACCAACATGGCGGCAATACGCAGCGGGAAGCGGACAGTAGGCGTCCATACTCTTTGTTAGTTTCAGTAATACAAAGTGCAGCTAGAAAGTTCAGTGGACTGATACCTACCTGGTAATGTGTTACAAACGCCTGTATCAGCATGCAGTGACATATGGAGGGGCAGTTCTCGCAAGGGACCGTGGAAGTGAAGGCTCCACGTTGCGAAGTATTTCCGAGTGTCGACAGCAAAATGAAGATGGTTAGATTTTGCCGACATGATACTAAATGTGAGACAATGAGATTCAAGATAACTTTCACGTCTCAGGTCGACAGCATATTGGAGTTCAGCCTTCCGAAGCCAAAAATGTCGCAATTGATGTTATTATATTATAATTTGCATGCTATAAAAAGATGCTATTTTAACGCACGGGTGTATTAAATATCTATCAGAAACGCGCCATAATTGGTGTGATTTGTGACAAAATATTGGTACACGGTATATCTGTTTTTAGAAGTGCTATTACCTCGGTAAGTCCATAGCCACGAATGGTAATAAAAATCTCTCCAGAGGTATTAGTCTCTCAAGTTCTGTGTGAATCTCTACTGATTGGGCAGAAGTGAATTTAATTTGAAATGAACTCTGAAGATTGGAAGCACACAAAATCGAAATAAAATTTAAAGAACATTAATGAAGTGTGCGCGAATGTGGCGTATTAGTGTATCTCTACGCAAACGCCGCTGCTCTTGATCGTTAAGTGAAGGCCGTCGCCCACTGCATTGTCAGTGGTGAGAGGTTATGTCTGAGATTTGGTATTCTCAGCACACGGTTGACGCTGTGGAGGAATATTGAATGTACACGATACTACAGCTATCTGTGTATGTGCATATTGCTATCTCATGACTTTTGTGGTCGCAGTATACGTTGACCTGTTATTAGAGTATGCAGGACAAAATTCCTTTGACTGTACCAGTGTTTTGAATCTCCGGAAAACTGGAGTAGTTATCAGGAAGAAAGTGAGTAAAAGACGGGAATGGAATATAATTGGATTATTATTTTCTGAAAGTGAAGTGAAAACAAGTTGTAAGAAGCGCGGCGTGTTTTTATGTAATTTTGTAAATAAGTTGTCAGTTTCGGGCGAGTGTCGTGGAAGTAATACAGCGGGCTGTCAATTATGACATCTAAAATGTTTTAAAATACAGTAAATAGCATTTTCTCTTAAAATGATGTATATTTTGTATTATACGTATTTTTCGGTCATTGGTGCAATCTCTGGTCTAGGATACGGGTACGGTTACTGTTTGTACAAATACACAATACAGGATGTTTCATAACTCCTATTGCACACTTCTAGGGGTTGTAGAAAGCCGCATCCGTAGCCGAAGTCGCTAACGCATGCTTTTGCTGTGGCGCTCGACTCGGAGGTAAACGGTTTCGAATCCTGGCGGTAGAGAATTTTCGCTGCCAGTATTTGGCAGGCAAGGGGAGGTGAGGCTGTGGTGTAAAGTTCCTGATCACCAGACTCTGCACCAGCGTCATGGATCGAATTCCAAACCTCGTCACTTTGTCACGTGAAATGAGAACCCGTTGATGGTGATGTGTACGTCGGAATGTGGACGTTAAGTCGTGCGTCACCCTTGGTGCTAATCGAGAAGATTAGATCATGTGCCGGCACCGGCTTTCAGTCTCTCCTTTCTCTTCGCCCACAACACAAACTCACCATTACACTGCACAAGCACTTATCACGGTCATCCACACGACGCAGATACAGTTCGCAACTCTTGGTCTAGTGGCTAACGTTGCTGCCTCTGGATCCCGGGTTCGATTCCCGGCCGGGTTGGGGATTTTCTCCACGTGGGAACTGGCTGTTTGTGTTCTCCTCACCATTTCATCATCATTCGTGGAAGTCGCAAGATTGGACTGTGTAAACATTGGGAATTTGTGCGGGCGCTGATATCCGCGCCGCCACCACCACCACCACCACCACCACCACCACCACCACCACACGACACAGATGCACACTTGACACCTCACAATAAGTCGTACTAAAACAACGGTAAGCCGCCTCCGCTAAGACCTTGCCTAGGACGGCGATTCAGCATTCCTCCTCCTGCACTCGTACCCTGAGGCTGGTTCTCTGTCTATGTATGTATGTATGTATGTATGTATGTATGTATGTCGTGATCTCGTCTTCAAACTTATTTTATATCCAAATGGTACATTCCCGGACATAGGATCCTTATCAGAACCTTGTCTACTAAGATCCCTCTTACAACCCCTAGAAGCCTTTAACACGAATTATGAAACACCGTGTTTGTTAATGTGGACATATTCACAAATAATTCGAATAGCATTACCTCATGTTTCACACAGCTTTTGCACAGAAATAAAACATTGTATAGAAATACACATTTCACGTTATAATCAATAGTTAGTTATTCTGAAGCTGAGTGTTACAGAATTTTTACGTAAATTGAAGTCAGAATATGATTTAATTTAAAATAGGTTACATGTTACCTCTGATAATTAACATGAAAGGTTACCTTTCTGGTTATAATACTGGTCATAGTGTATTGTGTATGATTTAAAGTCCTTATAGTCACATTATTGCATGGGTCTAAGTTCAGGAATTGGCTCAGGCAGCAGTGACAGAGTAGAACTGTTAAAATTGTTTCATGTGCCAACTGACGTTTATTACGTGATTAGTTTTTTCAAGAGAGGGAAGAATCGTGTAAACAGCGTGATATTTTGTACACTGACACTGCAGTAGCAGTTACATAAAAATTCACACATCCAGAGTGCTGTGAGTCGGTGACCTAGCTGACCAAAACGGGATGATGGCACCGCTTTTCAGCATCTGTCCAGCATCTCTCCTCAATAAATAAGAGCATTTTGATTTCGTAAGCATGTGTACACACAGACACAAACAATGAAATTCGCAACGCTAGCTGCACGTTGCTACTAAGCGATCACGTTACGTGCGTGCTGTAATATACCGTCACACCAACGATATGGAAACATTTTTTTGGTATCCTCTCTTAGCGACTATGTGGATACCTAGATCTCAGTTAAAACCAAATATATATTAATATGTTAGGATGTGAAATCCGTCCTACCTCACAGTACACAGTTTGTCGGACATTTCGTGGTCACATTTGGCATAATTCTCATATAACGTAAACACGGAACTGACAGATAGGCCAGAGAGTCTGCATTACATGTCTTCTGTTATTTCAGACATCATATTTATGTGTAAATGTGACATCCTTTCTGATAAGTAAAATACCGTGTTTCGACAATTAGTAAGCAAGCCTAGAATATCCAAAAAGTATAAAATTGTAAAATATATGCAAAAATAAATAGAAACATATTGTCATGAACTACATATTCAGCAAGTTGGCCTTAATGCGAAATCTGTGTCTGACGTATGATGAGGTTGTCAATTCGGACTTGGACCAAATGGTGATCTAAAATGTTATGTCAAATTAGACAACGTTATATGCAGGAGGTGGAGAGACTCCAAACCTAACTTTTTCTACATCTTCGTTTATCGATAATCTCACCTGAGTATTCTCAGTGACTCATTTCTTGTGACAGCGTTACAACTCTTGCCCCTAACATGCCTACATCACTCGCGAAATTGGAACCGACTCAGAGAGTGGTGGCGACATTAGCTGTGTAGCAGATAGTTCCGGTTAGGGCAGTGGCGAATCCTGAGGTCGAGATAAACACCTCATATGTGGATAACTGTTGATCCGGTAAAATTAAAAACTCTACTCCGCTATCAGGCCCAGAGGCTGCGCGATGCTGACCGGCCACCGTATCATTCTTTGCCGTACACTACCTGATCAAAAGTATCCGGACAGTTACTAGTGGACATTAATATGGGGTCTATCCATCCTTCGCCTTTCTGGAGGCTTGAACTCTGCTGGGAACACTTTAAATGCGTTGTCTGAGTGTCTGGAAGGAATGGCAACCATTCTTCCTCAAGAGCCGAAACCAGAGAAGGTAGGGATGTTGAATGCTGGGATGTGCAGCGAAGTCGATGTTCTGACTCATCCTGAAGGTGTTCCATTTGGTTGAGGTCGGGACTCTGGACAGACCAACCTACGAGGGTCACTCCAAAAGAAATGCACACTATTTTCGTTAAAATCCATCCTTCATTCTACATGTTTTACAGTGAGTAGATACATCCTTTAGGAACAATATTTTCATTTCTCCACATAATTTCCATCCCTCTCAACTGCCTTACGCCATCTTGGAACCAGCGCCTGTATACCCGCACGGTAAAATTCTGGGCCAACCTGTTGGAGCCACTGTTTGGCAGCGTGCACAAGGGAGTCATCATCTTCAAACCTTGTTGCACGAAGAGAATCTTTCAGTTTCCCAAAGAAATGATAGTCACATGGAGCCAGGTCAGGACTGTAAGGCGGGTGTTTCAGTATTGTCCATGGTTTTTGTTGTGGTCGCGTCCATGGTTTTTTGACTGACATGTGGCCGTGCATTGTCGTGCAACAGCAAAACAGCCTGCTTTTGCCGATGTGGTCGAACACGACTCAGTCGAGCTTGAAGTTTCTTCAGTGTCGTCACATATGCTTCAGAATTTATGCTGGTTCCACGTGGCATGATGTCCACATGCAAGAGTCCTTCGGAATCGAAAAACACCGTAGCCATAACTTTTCCAGCAAAAGTTGTGGTTTTGAATTTTTTTTTTTTCTTGGGTGAATTTGCATGATGCCACTCCATTGATCGCCTCTTCGTCTCTGGTGAAAAATGATAGAGCCATGTTTCATCACCTGTCACAATTCTTCCAAGAAATTTATCCAACCATTCTCGTACTTTCCAAAAGTTCGCTGCATACCGTTTTTCTTGTTTCTTTGTGAGCCACTGTCAACATCCTGGGAATCCACCTGGCACAAACCTTTTTTAACGCCAACACTTTCAATATTCTGCAAACACTTCCTTCCCCTATCCCAACGTAGCGTGACAATTCGTTCACTGTGCTGCGTCTGTCAGCAGTCACCAATTCGTTAACCTCTCTACACGTTGTGTGTGTGTGTGTGTGTGTGTGTGTGTGTGTGTGTGTGTGTGTGCGCGCGCGTGCGCGTGCGCGCGCGTGTGTGCGTGCGTGCGTGCAGTACGAGGCCTGCCGCTGCAAGGACAATCCTCAACATTGCCGTGCCCGCTTTCATCACTTAACCTGCTTGCCCACCGACTAACTGTACTGCGATCGACAGCAGCATCTCCATACACCTTTTTTCAACCTCTTGTGGATGTTTCCCACTGTCTCATTTTCACAGGAATTCTATGACAGCACGTTACTTCTGACGAAAGTCAAGTTTTGCAGCCATCTTGAAGACATGCTGTGACGGCGCCACTCACGGGAACAGGTTGAACTAAGTTTGAAAACTCTTCCGCTCATTTCATGCGATTTCTTACAATCATCTTCCGCAGTGCTCTACGGCCCCTGGCCGTCAATACATGAGGTCTGCGTCGTTTTGATTTAGTTGTGGTTGTGAATTCGCAATTTCGCTCACATCGCCAACAATGGACTTGGGTAACTTAAGAAGGGTTGAATTGTTACCAATGGATTTGTTACTCAGGCGACATCAAACGACTATTCGTTGGTAGAAGCCACTGTGCCCTCCTAATCGGCCCATACTGCTTCTCCTCTGACAACACAACACTACTCGCCTCCTTTTATAATCGTGTGCTCGCCTCTCGTAACATTTAGTGGTCAGTTTCGCTTTACGTAAGTATACCCGGACATTTTTGATCAGGTAGAATATGGTGTCATTCAAAAGCTGTGTGGAAGGGACGTGAGGCTAATGATGGAAACTACAGAATGAAAACCATCTATTCAGTCGGTTGTTGGAAATCAGTAGACTCATTCGGTTTGGTTTTATCATCAGTAGAACTAGTCATAGTCTTCTGAGTAAACCAGTCTGTAGTACTTTCATTGGGTGAATTAAAGCAGTGGTATACTATCGGGGCATTCATACCCCAGGACAGTACCCAGCCCGAGGTGTACGCCGAATGTAAAATAAGCGTTGTACATATTCGTTTCTTTATCTAATGAATACACTGATTCTTCTGTTAATCTTGCAAAACTGATTGCTGTATTGCTGTGGATGAAGTTGTTCCAGGTGCAGTTAATTCGTAACTGAATATAAGCGGATCTGTTGTTGGGGGTACAAAATCAAGTGTAAAAGCTCTTTTATTGGTACGTGAAGAAGAAAGGAACATTACCATTTTATTGAAAAGTTGTGGTCATTGATATAAATGAAAAATCACTTGAATCTTGCCCTTAAACGCTTACTCAGTCATTTATTTTTGTGGAAGGTAAAGATTTTGTACAGAACACTGTCACGGGCTACATACGTACAAATCACACCCATGCATACAAACCTTTTTACATTTCACAGCCTGTGAAAAGTAGTAGATACAGTATTTCACGGATCAGGAGTAGTGCTATTGATATCCACACACTGATGCATCAATTTCACACTTAAGCCTGTCTCTAGGTAACGGTATAGAGTGTAAACAGTCTGTAACAAATAACAAAGTTGGCACTTCTCTGAAACGCTCTGTGCGACAGTATAGGGCTTGCCTGAGCCCGGTGCTTTCACTACTGAGCGGAAACAATCGATCGTTTTGGTGTCGTTAAATCATCATTGTTGACTACACTCCGTTATCGCTTGTGGCCTCTGTTACTGTCGTTCCGATATTTGCTTTTTATTTAGTGCCAATAAGTTTCTCTTAGTTCAGTTTTTCCTCAGTGTTCATGAATTATGCGTTTACGAAGCAAAATACCTAAACTGGCTGTAGCTTGGGAATGGGAGAAATCGTATGGCCGGATAAAAAGTGATCCTCAAATTTCTTACGGTATACAATATCTGCAAGGATGATTTATATTCTGAAACTATATTAATTAAAACAATTTAAAGAAAACTTACCGATGATGACCTAATATTTTTCGCAAAATAAGAAAACTTTCAACAAGTGGCAGTATATGCTTAAAAAGAAGTGATGAAATCCCGTGTGCTTTCTGTTCAGTCACCTCAGCATTTACCGAAAGACAATTATCGATGATGAGCGCAAACCAGCGGGAAGAACGAGTGCTTCAACCAATTTAAATTAATAAGTAATTATTCATTTATTTAAACATAAATATACGGTGAAACACAAGTTATTAAGCTTTTAAAATCAACCACAATCTTACGTTAAATGCCAGAATTACGAAAAATTCGTATTTAAGTAAATAAATACTTAGTTTTTGAAAATATTTCATTTCTAGAAATATAATTTTTCTCCTTGAAATAATAAATTTATTTCTCTCTAAAAAAAAAGGTTGGCAGACCTATGATAAGGTTTTCTTTTATAGATCGCTACCAGTCACAAAATTTGATGACTACTTAAATTATATAATGAAGCAACATGTTCCGATGTATAAGCCTCATTTTCGGAATACACTGACAGTACAAAAACATTTAACCAAAGTTCACACAGATCCTAAAGTTTTTCTGTACAGTCTTGGCATTCGCTGTGGCCATCCTGTTGAGAAAGAGAGGGATAACGTAATATGAGGGAATATTGGAAAGAGACGGATAACGTAATATGAGGGAATATTCACTTCTTATGTTGATCTGCTGTTCACATACAAGTTTTAAATAATCACTCACTTTGTTCATATGAAATGAAATGATGGTGTTATTGTGGTTTGTTTAGTTCCTTCCATTGCGGTGCCTTCTTGGACCTTATTAAGATAACATCGCACGTGAAATTCGTTGAAATTTGACATTTTCTATTTTCTACCCTATAATGTACTTTCCTGAACATTTTGGTATATAATACATTAAAAATCAGAAAATTGTGAGACCTTCAAATAATATTTTGAATGTTGACGTGTGACTGTCAAATTTCGCGGCTACGCATAGTTGAGCAGTTATATTTTTGGAACTACACAGTCTAGAAGGCTGTAAATTCCTTTGTTTTGTGCTTACTGCTACGTCTCAGAAGTTGGTATTACGAATAAACAAATCAGACCACGGTTTCTGATACTAGTTTTCGTTGAAAGTTTTGTGATTATCGGCTATTTTTGTAGTAAGCTAATTTCTATTGATTTTTATACGTAAATAAAATGACTAAGCGTAAAAGTAACTTCAAGAAACGCAAATTTGCGAGTAACAGATATGAGAGCCCTGCAGTTTAATCTGAAGTAATTGAAAACACGTGTGCCAGCAGTGAAGGAAACCACGATAATGTTTCTGAAGTGACCACGCCCCCTAGTGCATGGAAAAGGAAAGTAACTTTAGAAACGGGTGACAGTGGTAAAAGTAATGATATTATGGCAATAAAACCTATTTACAGAGATCAGGCAAATTGTGAGCTACTAAAGAACTGTTTAAATGGGAAGACCCAGAATGTGAATGCGTACTGCAATAATTGTGTGTGGTGCCGTGTGCCTAAAAATGTACTTGTTGGCCTTATGACTCTAAAGTTAGCAGTGTCTGATGCTGTAAATACTTTGATTGGTGGGAACTATGAAAGACTTAAGGTTCTGGAGAAGTTAGGGGTAAGATTTGGACAGAACACAGCTAAAGGACTGCGGGAACTGGATGAGCTTCGTGTACGTGAAGCGGAGTTTGCTGCTCAGCAAATGACAAAAGAAGCGAGAAAGAAAAGGAGGCGGCAAGCACTGGGCTGTTGTGACACTGAAGAAGAGAGAGTATGGTCCAGGGCAGTTCTAGTGCATAAAAGACGCAGAAATGTAAGTCTTTATAAGAATTGGTAATAAAAAAAGTTTTAAACCTCAATATCTCTGAACTACATTTTTTGCAGTAAATGACCCGTTTTCCAAAAGAGTACTGATGGTAGAGATATGAAATTTTCACAGCATGCCAAGTGTGAGATTCAACACACATGAAACTAGGATAATTAAAATATCCTGAGTTGTTTTGTTTTTATGTTCATTTATTTACAAAATTCTGTCAAAAATTGAGTGTTTGGAAAAAAATAAACATGCCCCACAAGACAATTTTAGTAATAATTCTAGTTCAGTGTATCTAGAAAGCTGCATTCAATAATTATAGAAAATTGGACGGTAAGTTGGTGGCAAAGGACATACAGTCAGTGTCCCCTTAACAACTATCGAGCGGCGTAGTGATTAGCACGGCGTGTTTCTTTCTCCATCCTTTGTTAATCCGAGCTTATTCTCCACCTCTAATGACCTCGTTGTCGACGGAACGTTAAACACTAATATTCGTTCCTTCTTAGGAACAACTGTTCCATAAACTTGCCGCAGAAGACACTAAAAACAAATCACATTCGGTTCTACTGTGGCGTAGAAACAAGATGGCGATCAGAACAAAGCTAATTTCGATTTAACTGTCGATATGTTGATCTTGGTTTTGTCAGTCTGCACATCTTACTGTTGCATCTCAGGTGTTGAGCGACGAAATATATTACAGTGAGAGATATTGTGACAATTTGATGTTAAAAATTACAGTATAAAAATTATTTTAAAGAATTACAAAGCTATTGCTGGTACACAAATTCATATGTATCCTTAATTTTTACGTATTTTCTATGTTAACGATATTGAAATGAAGTTGGTGAAGAAATGTGAGCTCTGACACTCGTTTTTCCACTTTTGGCAGTGTATAATTTTTTCCATTTCCTCCAAGATGTCCATTTTCCAGCTCTTCTCTAAAGTATGCAATACTTTAAGATCACTGTTTGCTGCAACACAGCTTTACCAAGTCTGAGACAGTCAATCTGGTCTTCAAGACGGGTTTTAAAATTTCTGCCCGTTTGGCCTGTATAGTCGATCTTGGTTCTTTACTCTACGTGTTTTGCGGCAGTTTGTGTCAGGCTTCGGCACGAAACGTGCCTTTCCCTTGCGTGCTCGATGCCATCAGTTCCGAACGCTATGCGTATGTTTATGCGTTGAAAAGATTGGTGGGAAGTTGATGTAAGCAGATAGCACCGGTTGAGTATTTATCTTGGTAAGCACGGAAACGTGACTAATCAACTGTAAATTGAACGCTTGACGTTCGTCGAGTAAAACCGTGACCCAACACATCCAAGAAATGAAGTATTACATCATCGTACTGAAATATACAGCGATCCAATGTTCGAAATTTGCAGAGTTGAAAAAAGTCTTTGATCGCAATTTGTTTTTTATTTATCTTTTGACTGGTCTCGATCTAGAATATTATCATCAGATCTGTCTTCATAACCTAGTAATCAAAACATAAAAAACTTTAGCCAAGATAGGCATCGTCAAGAAATGAAATGAAATGAAATGAGCGTGTGGCATTATTGGTCGGGAGGCCCATTCGGGGAAGTTTGGCCACCGAGTCGTATTTCAGTCGATGCCACATTGGACGACTTGCGTGCCGGTGATGAGGATGAAATGATGATGACAACACAACACCCAGTCCACGAGCGGAGAAAATCTCCAACCCGGCCGTGAATCGAACCCGGGCCCGCAGCATGGTAGGCAAGAACGTTACCACTTTTTTTAAAATCTCATTTTGTTCGTTTTCTTTCGTTGTATCTGCTCGGGGTGGACGTTGCAGGACACCCGTTTCAGTCCATCGTTGATCCATTAACTCAGTTTTTTTTATTACAGAGGGCAACTAACCCTCTGACCGAACACGCTGAGTTACCGTGCCGGCTCCACTCAGCTAAGCAGCGAACGCACTCTCAAGAGTGAAAACAAAACACAATTATGATAAAACACAGTTGACCCATCTTGTATCTGAAGTTGACCTTGCGCTATGGGTCAATTATTTAATACGCAGAATAATGTGAGGATGTAAAACTGGTAACGGTTACAGTAATCGTGATTTTGTTCCCTTTGAATTAAGTGCAGTTTTATTCAAGTTGTAAACTCGAAATAAACGTAAAGGCGGAAGTAATATCCGGGAAGGGATCTGGTGGTGGCGAGTGTTCCCGGATCAAAGACCTGAGCCAAATCTGGATACATTCCACCTGGCAGAGACTAACAAATCTGGTATGACATACCATTTTTCAACCGCAAACGCAGCTTGCGCAGTTCCCCATTCTCGTTTGCCAGTGCAGAATATGCGGAGGAAAGTAACATAAAACTAAGGGAACAAACACCATTCAATGTACTGAGTCAACTTAAGGGTGCCCTATTCAATAGGAAATGAGTTCCTATACAATATGGCACAATGAAGTAGTCTCAGTACATTCTATGGTATGGTTCAAATGGCTCTGAGCACTATGGGACTTAACTTCTGAGGTCATCAGTCCCCTAGAACTCAAAACTACTTAGACCTAACTAACCTAAGGACATCACACACATCCATGCCCGAGGCAGGATTCGAACCTGCGACCGTAGCGGTTGCGCGGTTCCATTCTGTAGCGCCTAGAACCGCTCGGCCACCCGGCCGGCATTTTGTATGGTATCTGTTCCCTTAATTGAGTCTTCTGATGATATTTTCGAAACGTGTCATTAAAGAGTGGTCACAGTGGTCACAAAAATACCTGTGGCTATTTCACTATTATCATAGCGTCAATAATAGCTGATCTCGTACTCCTATCTAGCATCAACATGGGTTCACACCTCACTCGCGATTTTACGTCGCAAATTCGCTAAATAAACGAATAGCAACCGGAATACCTATATTCAAAACAAAACGCTATGAACTTATGCACCAACTTAATGGGGACACACTACAGCTCTTCTACGTAGGACTCCCGTGGAGGCCGGGAAGACATGTTTGGAATGATTATAGAGCTCACGGAGGTGTTTTAACCATCATTCTCGCCGCGTTCAATACGTGAATGGAACGAGAAGCCCAAGTGCTACAGCGGGAAGTGCTCTCCGCCATACACTTCAGGCTGGTTTGCACAGAAGAAAAGAGTCGAACCGACCAGGGCAACGCAATAGGTCCGTGTAAAGCGGCTGCGGGCGTGTGTACCACGTGACGCGGCAGTTGAGCCGCGGTCAGGCGGCGCAGTGGCCGGACCTGCATCGATTTTCCGCCGCCGGAGTTGCTTTGCTTTCACGCAGCCGCCTTAATTATTCCCCGTGTGCGCCGGGACCGCTCCTCGCCGGAGCAGTAGACGACACTGCGTACTTTGCCCCTTTTACAACTAATCGTGCATCATTCCAGACTGTAATAGTGAAGTCGTGTCACCAACATAAGCAACTGGCAGTTTTGGCACTACAGGGGTTGAACAAAAATATAGAAACACCAAAAACACAACATATTAGCGTGCCTAATACGGTGTAGAGAAACGATTGGCATTCAAAACTGCTTCCAGTCAAATAGATAAATAGAGGTCCTGTATGGTATTCAAGGGAATCTTATAACATTCTTCCTGCTAAATGGTGGCAAGTTCACGTAACGAAAATGGAGGTGGGTACTGATCACGTCAAGGAAGTTTCATTTGCGTGCTGACAAAACAACTCCTGGACAATAGAGCTGTATGAACAGGGGTCCTGGCGTCTTGGAAAACAGCTACATTCACATCTACATGGCTACTCCGCTAATCACACGTAAGTGCTTGGCGGAGGGTTCATCGAATCCTGTACTATGTCCGTGACACACTCTCTCCTATTTCTCGATAATACAAAACGTGCTTCTCTTCTTCCAGCTTTCTCGACGTAATCAGTTAATCGTATCTGGTAAGGGTTCCACACAGTGCAGCAGTACTCCAAAAGAGGACGCAGTCTGTTTAGTAGACCTGTTGCATCTTCTAAGTGTTCTGCCGGTAAAACGCTTTTGGTTCGCCTTCCTCGCAACATTTTCTTGGTGTTATTTAAAATTTAAGTTGTTCGTAATTGTAATTCCTAGATATGTAGATGAATTTACGACCTTTTGATTTTATTGATTTATCGTGTTTAACGGATTCCTTTTAGCACTCATGTTGACGGTCTCTCACTTTTCATTATTTATGGTCAATTGCCAATTTTTACACCATACAGCTATCTTATCTAAATCGTTTTGCAGTTGATTTTGACATTCTGATGACCTTACTAGACGATAAACGACAGCACCGTCTGCAAACAACGTAAGACTGCTGCTCAGATTGGCTCCAAAATCGTTTGTATAAATAATAAACAGCAGAGGATCTATAACACTTCCTTCGGGTACCTTTTACTCGATGGCTTTCCGTCAATTAACATGAACTATGACCACTTTGACAGTAAATCACGAATCCAGTCGCATAACTGAGACGATATTCCACAAACACGCAATTTGGTTACAAGCCGCTTGTGAGGTACGGTTTGAAAAACCTTCTGTAAATCAAGAAATACGGAATCAATTTGAAATTCCTTGTAGACAGCACTCAGCACTTCGTGTGAGTAAAGAGCTAATTGTGTTTCAAAAGAACAGTTTTTTGTAGAGCCGTGTTGACTATGTGTCAACAGACCGTTCTCTTCGAGATAATTCATAATGTCTAAACTCAATATATGCTCCAAAATCCTGCTGCATATCGACGTTAATGTATCATGAAATGAACATGATCAACCACAATGGTCACATAATACTTGGCACTAATGCGACCTTGCCGAGTAACCATGGCGTCCATAGAATACCACCGAGCGAGGTGGCGCAATGGTTAGACACTGGACTCGCATTCAGGAGGACGACGGTTCAATTCCGCGTCCGGCCATCCTGATTTAGGTTTTCCGTGATTTCCCTAAATCGCTCCAGGCAAATGCCGGGATGGTACCTTTCAAAGGCCACGGCCGACTTCCTTCCCCATCCTTCCCTAATCCGATGAGACCGATGACCTCGATGTCTGGTCTCCTTCCCCAAAACAACCAACCATAGAATACCACGATATGGCTGCCTAAATCATCGCCGAACCATCCCCACCACCCTTTTTTCACCTTTGGGACGTAAATTCGGCCGGAAGTTGGAAGCACTGTGAAACAAGGCTCATCTGACCAAGTGACTTTCTTCCGTTGCTGCGTTCTTCTGGTTTTTTCGTCGTCGACACCACGTTTTTCCTGTCACTGGTGAGTCGTTTTGGAATTTCAGCTCGTCCTGCAACTCCCTGCTTATGGAGCTCCGTTCGTGGTGTTTCGGTGCTGACAGGGTTCGCGAGTGCGACATCCAGTTCAGCAGTGACTTTTGCAGTTTTCGTCATCTCTCTTTTTGTCATAATCCTCTTCAGTGACCGTCTGTCACGATCAGTCAACACACACACTTTCGTCCGCATTCTCACTTAACAGATGATGATTTTCACTTTTACCTGCATGCGGCATAAATCTTCGATACTGTGCCTCTTGAAACACCAAACACTTCGGGTACCTTGGTTACGGCAGCACCTACGATACGAGCACAACCAAGTTGCCCATGTTGGAATTCACTCAGCTGCGACATAGTGCACTCAAAACTACACAGATGTCTGTTCTCACAATGACCGACATTTCCACATTATTGAGGACACTGTGCAGATGCCGATCGTGGTCACAACAGGCTTGTCTAGCATCTGCATTTACGCTGAAGTATGCACTTCTGGTGTTTTCATATTTTTACCCAGCCTCAGGTATATGCATCCACATCTACAGCGTGAGTTGCATTCGACGTTATCAACCCTTTTACTTCGCGAAAGGTTCAATATATCGGAACAGAGTTTTCGGCGAAGGGGCAAGTAATCACTACATATTATAAATTAAACTTCGCCGCGGTGTTTTTCTGTCTGCGTGTGAAAAGTAATCCTGAAAACTACTGCAGGGATTTCGATACGATACGGTTTTCACTAATAGACTGATTCACGAGAATGGTTCCTGTATATTATTTATCACCCCTGCATCAGGCAAGTCATGCAAAGCCGGGCGAGATCGCCAGAAACCAACAACTTTCTTTAAAGCAACGATACAATTTTAACGGTAGTGGAAAGCTTGTGAAAAGTGATATAACGCTTGTTGATGTGGGAGTGCAAGCTGTTCCCGAAAGTATTCGAGAAATGTGCTAAAATAGATAGGCTGTTGTTGTTGTGGTCTTCAGTCCTGAGACTCGTTTGATGCAGCTCTCCACGCCACCCTATCCTGTGCAAGCTTCTTCATCTCCCAGTACTTATTGCAACCCACATCCTTCTGAATCTGCTTAGTGCATTCATCTCTTGGTCTCCCTCTACGATTTTTACCCTCCGCGCTGCCCTCCAATGCTAAATTTGTGATCCCTTGATGCCTCAGAACATGTCCTACTAACCGGTCCCTTCTTTTTGTCAAGTTGTGCCACATGCTCCTCTTCTCTCCAATTCTATTAAATACTTCATCATTAGTTATGTGATCTACCCATCAAAAATTCAGCATTCTTCTGTAGCACCACATTTCGAAAGCTTCTATTCTCTTCTTGTCCAAACTATTTATCGTCCATGTTTCACTTCCATACATGGCTACACTCCATACAAATACTTTCAGAAACGACTTCCTGACATTTAAATCTATACTCGATGTTAACAAATTTCTCTTCTTCAGAAATGCTTTCCTTGCCATTGCCAGTTTACATTTTATATCTTCTATACTTCGACCATCATCAGTTATTTTGCTCCCCAAATAGCAAAACTCCTTTACTACTTTAAGTGTCTCATTTCCTAATCTAATTCCCTCAGCATCACCCGACTTAATTCGACCACATTCCATTATCCTCGTTTTGATTTTGTTGGTGTTCATCTTATATCCTCCTTTCAAGACACTGTCCATTCCGTTCAACTGCTCTTCCAAATCCTTTAGATAGGCAAGGCAGCCGAAATCGGCTAGTGGACCAAGTGATGGGTTCTCGTGCCAGACTTCGTTTTTTTATGCAACAATTTCCTCTGGCCCTATTTTATACGACACAGGTTCAGAATCAGACAGTGCGCCGGAAGGACTAATTTGAAGGAAGACCCTGAAGCATTCATACCCTGATCAGCCAGAACATAATGACCATCAACCTAGTAGCCGGTATGTCCAACTGTTGCCCGGATAACAGCGGCGACGCGTCGTGCCATGGAAGCAGAGAGGCCTTTGTAGTTCACAGGAGGGAATTGGCACCACATATGCACACACAACTCACCTAATTCCCGTAAATTACGTGGGAGGGGGAGCGATGAGCTGTAACGCCAAGGTCAATCGCAATCCGGATGTGATCGATCGGATTCAGGTCTGGTGAGTTATGGGGCCAGCACATCAGTTGGAACTTTTCACTGTGTTACCCGAACCACTCGATCATACTCCTGGCCTTGTGACATGGTGCATTATCTTGTTGAAAAAGCCCACTGCCGTTGGGAACCCGTCATCATGAAGGGGCAACCAGTGTACGATACTCCTTGGCCGTCATGGTGTCTTGCACGAGCTCCACTGGACCCATGGATGACCACGTGAATTTTCCGAGAGAATAATAGAGCCGCCGCCAGTTTGTCTCCGACCTGCAGTACAGGTGTCAAGGAGCTGTTCCCCTAGAAGACGACGGATTCGTGCGCCCCCCTTCCCCATCGACATGATGAAGAAGATATCGGTATTCATCAGACCATGCAATACTTTGCCACTGTGTCAACGTCCAGTGCCGATGGTCACGTGCCCATTTCAGTCGTAGTTGCCGATGTCGTGGTGTTAACATTGGCAAATGCATGGGTCGTCGGTTGCGGAGGCCCATCCCTAGGAGTGTTCGGTGCACTGTGTGTTCACACACACTTGTACTCGTCATAGAGACACCTTTGACTTTTTTGGCTGACTCGCTCCCGCTTGGAATTGCACTGCTGATTTGTTGACCCGGCTGTAATTTTCAAAATTTTTACAAAGAAGTTTGTCCATTGTAGTCTGCAAGTCCCTTTGAAAATACCTGGAATCCATTTTCCTCTCTTTGATATTTCCTTTGATCAATGCCGCTAAAATACAGGAGGCCAAAATGCATCCTAAATTAAAAACAAAACAAAAAAAAATTACCATAAACACAAAAAAGCGGTTCACAAAAAAAACCAGCATAAAAAGCAAGGACAAAACTAAGAGTAAGGTGCATGTAACATGCAAAATTTAACGTACAGACTTGGAGGAAATGTCAAAGGACAAAGAACCTCCACCACAAGACTACTCAACGTCCGAGTACGTCATATATGCGAGAGAGAGAGTGCCGAGTTTTATAAAATCTCAATGCACAAACTTGCTAGTCTTATTTACGATGTTTTTTTCCGTAAAAGCAGACAGTTTGTCCTAACTTTTCTTGGTCGTGAACGTTCTCTTTTTCTGCCTCTTCGTCGTTTTCTATTTCACTGTCAGTTTTATGAGCAAATATTTCCGTTTCATACTCACTAAACTGAGCTGCATCTTGAAAAGAATCTGGTGTGTCCAATGAGTCACTCCCTTCACTAGCAAACAATAATTCAAAAATTGTATCAATGGTCTAACGTCGCTCCATTCTATATAAATCAGTTAAAAACAATTAGTGATGATAAATGAGAAAAATATTGTTTATATCTCCCTGGTGTAGATCCGAACCGGTACGTACCTACGGAAATAATTGTCGTATTTACAACGTGCGTGCACAGTGCAAAAGCACAGCCGGTACTAAGATTACATAGAAGCGGTGTGGCAACGTTGCGGTAGGAACAGAATTGGAAACAAAAGAGTGACGCGTGGGGTAATAAATTACCTCATGAATGTAGTAGCGGTTAATATGCGATGTACGTGTTAAGACTTCGGAGTAACGTGTGGCATTGTCAAATGGAGAGAGCAAAACACTATTTCAGTACGTGGTTCATAGTTTTGCGATGGTCTTTTACTGAAAGGTTGAACGAAAATATAAATGTTGAAGTAAAATGAATAAAATAAAAATATCTTCAGGAGTCACAGGTTCCTTTCCCCTCGACTTCACATACATCATCGCAATTTGTAAACACTGAGGTAACAAAGTTGGCGTCTAAGAAATGATAAATGTAAAGAGCGTAATAGCGTTACAAAACACTGTTTTGGAGCAAATCTGAAAGCCTTGTGGAGATCATTGAATGCTAGAGGAGTAGAAATGTAAGTGCAAATATCTCCAGTGTTCAGAGATTATTCTACGTCAAGTTTACGTAACTTTGTATACATTTAAGTAATCAGGTGACATGTTAGAAAAAGTAAGTGTAATAATTATGTTAACCTAAGTGAAGGTTGAAGTAACACATTAGGAAATAAAACAATATATTCGGATAGATATATTGTTAATAATTTAAACACACACACGCGCGCGCGCGCAAACGCACGCACACGTACAAAACAGTAAACTTGTTGTTTAATGCAGTTGCAGTTCTGAATATTACAATTAAACTAAATAACAATGTTATGACTGATAATTCACAAGTTGAAAGTACTTTTAACAATCACTTTCTAAACGTAGCAGCAAGTAAAGCATTAAGTGGTACAGGTGAAGAAGCAAGAGAATATATAAAAAAAAAAATTCATTCCACAAAATTTTAAGCAAGTAGAAGTATTACCAATTTCTTTCACTGAAATTAATACAATTCTAAAAAACAAAAGCTCTTGTGAGAGTGAAGGAATTAGGCAGCCATATCGTGGTAACAGTGGACTTACGCAGCGTTGGAAAGGTTGAAATGTTACTCAGGTACGTCCTATGACATGTCTACGTTCGGAGCCACTGAGCTCTCCCGACCGACCTTATCTGGTGTTAACCACTCTACTGACAACACAATACTCCCCACCTCCTTCTATACTTGCGTGTCCACCTCTCGCGTGATTAATTCCTCAATATAGAGGGTGTTACAAAATGGTACGGCCAAACTTTCAGGAAACAATCCTCACACACAAATAAAGAAAAGACGTTATGTGGACATGTGTCCGGAAACACTTAATTTCCATGTTAGAGCTCATTTTAGTTTCGTCAGTATGTACTGTACTTCCTCGATTCACCGCCAGTTGGCCCAATTGAAGGAAGGTAATGTTGACTTCGGTGCTTGTGTTGACATGCGACTCATTGCTCTACAGTACTAGCCTCAAGCACATCAATACGTAGCATCAACAGGTTAGTGTTCATCACGAACGTGGTTTTGCAGTCAGTGCAATGTTTACAAATGCGGAGTTGGCAGATGCCCATTTGATGTATGGATTAGCACGGGGCAATAGCCGTGGCGCGGTACGTATGTATCGAGACAGATTTCCAGAACGAAGGTGTCCCGACAGGAAGACGTTCGAAGCAATTGATTGGCATCTTAGGGAGCACAGAACTTTCCAGCCTATGACTCGCGACTGGAGAAGACCTAGAACGACGAGGACACCTGCAATGGACGAGACAATTCTTCGTGCAGTTGACGATAACCATAATGTCAGCGTCACAGAAGTTGCTGCTGTACAAGGTAACGTTGACCACGTCACTGTATGGAGAATGCTACGGAAGAACCAGTTGTTTCCGTACCATGTACAGCGTGTGCAGGCACTATCAGCAGCTGAATGGCCTCCACGGGTACACTTCTGCGAATGGTTCATTCAACAATGTGTCAATCCTCATTTCAGTGCAAATGTTCTCTTTACGGATGAGGCTTCATTCCAACGTGATCAAATTGTAAATTTTCACAATCAACATGTGTGGGCTGACGAGAATCCGCACGCAATTGTGCAATCACATCATCAACATAGATTTTCTGTGAACGTTTGGGCAGGCATTGTTGGTGATGTCTTGATTGGGCCCCATGTTCTTCCACCTACGCTCAATTGACCGCGTTATCATGATTTCATACGGAATGCTCTACCTGTGCTGCTAGAACGTGTGCCTTTACAAGTACGACACAACATGTGGTTCATGCACGATGGAGGTCCTGCACGTTTCAGTCGAAGTGTTCGTACGCTTCTCAACAGATTCGGTGACCGATGGATTGGTAGAGGCGGACCAATTCCATGGCCTCCACGCTCTCCTGACCTCAACCCTCTTGACTTTCATTTATGGGGGCATTTGAAAGCTCTTGCCTACGCAATCCCGGTACCAAATGTAGAGACTCTTGGTGCTCGTATTGTGGACGGCTGTGATACAATATGCCATTCTCCAGGGCTACATCAGCGCATCAGGGATTCCATGCAACGGAGGGTGGCAGGGTGGATGCATGTATCCTCGCTAACGGAGGACATTTTGAACATTTCCTGTAACAAAGTGTTTGAAGTCACACTGGTACGTTCTGTTGCTGTGTGTTTCCATTCCGTGATTAATGTAATTTGAAGAGAAGTAATAAAATGAGCTCTAACATGGAAAGTAAGCGTTTCCGGACACATGTCTACATAACATATTTTCTTTCTTTGTGTGTGAGGAATGTTTCCTGAAAGTTTGGCCGTACCTTTTTGTAACACCCTGTATAGGGGTGTCCGGATACCTTTCATCAGGTTGTGTACCAAGGAAACTAGCAGAATTCCAGATGAAAGTTTCTGGTAAGTTGACAGCACAGTGAAGATCCTTGCATTAGAACTGAATCCCTGATAATGAAACTCTGACTTCAACTTGTGCATTGGCGCGCTGTAAGAGATATCAGGCGGAGTTTCCTCGGTTTTGCCAAGAATAGCCGCTATGGCTTCCGTGATGCTTCTGATTACTTCCTGAGTGCGAATGTTTTGTATGTGATCGACCGTCTTGTGAAAGAAAACCATACAAAACCAGGACAACATATACTAATGGGTTGGAAAAGAAGTCACTGTTCAGTTTATCGTCCTGACGGCAGCCTGTACGCTAGACGCTCCGTGTTTAAAATGCAACATAGAGTTTTCAAATAAATCCCAAAATTCCTTTTTTCTCTCTATTATTATTCTGTGTGTAACAGTCTGGAAGTGGCCTTTCTTCGTTCATTGTTGATTACGACACCGAACTGACACACAAATGGTATTTTGTATATGTAACTGTATTCTAATCGCAAGCGTACATTGATCTGGACAGAACTTCAACCGTTTTTAACTTCTACCGTTCCTCCAGTAGTGCACTGTAACGTATCAAATACACCACACAAGCACAGGATTCCTGCTCAGTGATGTCACCCTCTTTGTAATAAAAAGAAATAAATATCTTCGTATGAGTTCAGACAGACAACGTTTGTGGTACGGGCGCACTACCGCAGCTGGGGCAGGTAAAGAGCGTTTACTTGTTAGCGCCTGGTTCTGAGGAAGGCCTAGTGAAATCTCGGTGACTTCTTTTCCACTCTGGAACGTTGTCGAATGCTGAAATAGGTTGTCATCATGTTTTTAAACTCTAACGTGAAATGCATTTTGGTTCACTTGGAAAATTTTATGACTGCAGCTGTTACGACAAGCGTGTGTGTGTGTGTGTGTGTGTGTGTGTGTGTGTGTGTGTGTGTGTTACTGTTCGGACTTAAGATATGTTGCTGACTCGGCACACAGATATTGTGGTCTGATGTAGGGTTCAACAGCTTCCTGGTAACACAGCACCATTATAGTCGTAAGTTGTTTGTACTGTTGTGTGTGTGTTTCTCTTTTTCGGTTTGTGGAGAGTATTAGTGAATGGGTCTGCCGATAAGTGTGTTTGACGAAAGTGAGCAACGAGCTGGCACCGGTTTCCACTTTTCGCCCTCCTTTGGTTTTTCTATCCACAACACAATTGTCTGCTACTGGGCTTTTACATTATCGAGATAAACAACATATAAAAACTTGTCCAGGACAACCACAATGCGAAGTTGTGGTTCAGTTACTTACATTAGAAAACTGAATCAGTAACGTTGCTGTTTTATTTAGGCTTTTATTACTGTTCCCCTTTTTTGACACTTTATAGTAGTGTGGAGTTTAAGAAGTTACTGAGTGATAAGTATCTACGTATCAGTAGAAACGCCACCGGGTGTTAACTCGTCTTGGCAGATAACCTCCCGTAGCGCCATTGAATTCTTACTGTTACCAGTCATCTGACGATTTTAGCAGTGGAAATCGTAAACAGGATTATAACTCAGTGAATGGTTTAGTAAAGTAGCTGTTTGTGTTGGCGTACTACCATATACAACTGTCTATTCGCCACTTTCGAACGCAGTAATGGCCAGTTTATAGGCTATTTGCGTCGATAGCTTTGAACATTTCCATCAGTGGAAATTAATGGTGCTGTTCGCGCTGAAGCAATTGCGGTAAACTGAGTAATATGATTAATCAGTCCTTGTACAGATAACCAGCCAACTCGAAACCTACATGCTGCGTCACGGAGCCGCTTGTCAGCGTCTGATAGACAAGCAGAACAGAAAAGTTTTCTCGTATTACGCAGCCATTCTATCTGCCATATAAATCCGCCAAGTCAGCTGCCGACTGTGTTAACATCCCACGCAGAAGTTCAATTCTTTTCATCTTCCTGACGATCGCATAGCCTTGTTTCAGTATTATGTAGCGTTGCTATTCCAAGTATTGTGTCAAGCGTAGACATTTTGGTGACGCGGGAATTAATTTTACTCCCTCAATATTTTTTAGTCTGCCTAAAAGTAAAGACCAGAACCGTTTGAAAGTAACACAGCATTCTGGAGCCAGATGAATGCGCTTTGCACGAATTATGTTACAGCTCTACTTGTTTATTTTTGATTTGCCAAGCAAACTGAAGGAAATATATGATCAGGAACTAAACAGTCAAAACTCCTATCTGAGCAAGCAGTTAACATTGCACCTGTGAGCCTATGGTCTAAATTCGTTGAGGTGTAACAAAAGAACGGAGTGTGGGTGATTGGCAGTATAGAAAAAGCGAATTCTTCCCCGCCGAGCGCTGATTGAAGTAAAATACTCTAGGAACAGTGACGACGTGGTGGTCCCCCCCCCCCCCCCCTATGAGTTTGTGCTTCATTAAGAACGCTGAAATGTCTTACAGACTGACGAATTGCGTTACCCAAATCCACTGATTCTGCATTTCATTTTAACGAAGTCACAGGCTTAAGGCAAAGATACCTCATTTTCATCTGTGCTAGCCTCCTGACAAATAGTGGTGCCTGTTAGGAAGAGCTTTAATTTCCGTTAGTGTAGGTGGTTTTCTATAAAACTTAATATCTAAAAACAAGTGTTGTTCAACGTCTGAAAGATGACTCTTATGGATATAGCTTTCTTTTACATCTACATTTACATCATCACTCTGCAATTCTCACGTAAGTGTTCGGCAGAAAGTGCATAGAACCGCTTTCACAATATTTCTCCACTGCCCCACTTTCGAATATCAAGTGGGAACAATGAACTCTGTAATCATTGGTTCGTGTTTCCCACAACATTTTCCATGAGATGGTTCCATTGAGAGTTGTTCGCACCTATAATCCGTAGGTATCTAGTTGAATCGACAACCATGAAATTTACATGCTTTATCGTAGAACTGAAATTTAACCATTATTTTAGTACTGATGTGGAGTACTTTTTAATTCAGGTTATTTGCCACTGTAGAATTATCTTAGAACTTGTTTATGAAAATGATATAGGTTTTTGATAGAAAATTCAATTTAGGACTCCAATAGTAAGTATTTTCAAGCAAGACGGTGTGCTGTTCTCTTGCTGGGCCCAGGTCGTTAAAGACGACCCAGCAGGATCACATACACTCACTTTTGGCAGTGTGCTGAAGTAGCCAACACGTAACGTCTGCGTCGTGAAGTTGGTATGAGACACAGTGGACCTCGTGTTATGCAGCAGGGTAGCGCAGTGCTTAGCTCACTGAACAAGCATTCGGAAGGACGACGGTTCAAACCCGCGTGCAGCCATCCTGATTTAGGTTTCCCGTGATTACCCTAAATCGCGTAAGGTAAATGCCGGGATGGTTCCTTCGAAAGGGCACGACCGCGTTCCTTCTCCATCCTTCCCTAAACCGATCTTATACTCCGTCTCTAATGACCTCGTTGTCGACGGAACGTTAAACACTAGCCTTCTCCTCCTCCTCCTCCTCCTCCCCTCCCCCCTCATCGTGTGATACATCTTGAGCAAGTCTTGTACTGAGACCTCACAGGCTCTATATAGACCGTAACGTTTACCGGTCAGGAGTTGTAGAATTTTGGAACATGTTTTGTGCTCGCGTATTATGAGATTTTTTGAGACCGAAAAAATTCTGCAGGATTCTGCAAACAACAATCTGTGAAACCCAACTCGCCTTACTTGTCCTTGAGAACGAGAAAGCAGTAGACATCGGCCGCCAGGTTGATGCCGTGTTCCTTGAATTCCAGAAAGCGTTTGCCATTGTTCCTCACTGTCGCCTAATGAACAAAATACGAGCTGACAGACTATCACACCAGCCTTGTAGTTCTTAGCAAATAAACACAGCATGCCATTTTTAACGGAAATAAATCTTCAGACGTAAAAGTAAATTTGGGCGTACCGCAGGAGAACATTGTATGAGCGTTATATCCTCAACGTAAGCAAACGATTGCTCATAACGATGTGAAAAGACCTTTTCTTGCATGTGTGCACCTTTGCAGAACAATAATTGGAACCAGTCACATCCATGAAATATCTGGGAGTATGCGTACGGAGCGGTTTAATGTGGAACGATCCCGTAAAAGTAATCGTAAGAAAGGCTAGTGCCAGACTGAGATTCACTGCAAAAATCCTCAGGAAGTGTAGTCCAAACGCAGAGGAGGTGGCTTACAATACCTCGTTCGACCAATGCTTGAATATTGCTGCTAGTCTGGCATCCGTACGAGATAAGATGGCTAGAGGACATAGACAAGATCCCAAGAAGAGCAGCACGTTTCATAACAGGTTCATTTAGCTGCGCGAAAGCGTCACGGTAATGCTCAGCGAACTCCAGTGATAGGCACTAAAAGAGAGGCGTTAAGCATCACGGTGTGGTTTACTGTTAAAATTCAGAGTTCGTACGTTCTCGTAGAAGTTTCGACCAATACATTGCTTCCTCCTACGTATATCTCACGAGAAAGACCATGGAGAGGTAAAATTAGAGATATTCAAGCTCCCGTGGAGGCTCCCCAACAAAAACTCTTCCCGCGCACCATTCGCTACTGTAGGTGGGAAGTGGTGGTACACATGAGGTGACTTTCTGTGTATAGATGTCGATGTAGATGAGAAGCATTATTTTCTTTCCATATCAGTTAAAAATTATTTTAAAATAATTTGTTTCTTAAAGACATGTAAATCTGATGCACAATGCATCTCAGTCACAGAGTGAAATTACGCCTCTTACCATTTTTGCTACCGTTCGCCGATATCCCCACGATTAATCCTGATTAATTGGTGTAACAATGGACAGCTTGTTTCACTGCTGTAATAGGGATCGAGTGTAATGCTTCCAAGGCCACGTGGAATGAAATCCATCTCTCTGTACTCCAATTTTCAAATAAGTTCGTGTGCAGAATGTGTGTATCGCTACAATCTATGTTCTTATTCTTAGTAGATATGTGGGAAAAGACCGGAGCGAATAGTTAACAGCTGTCATGTCTGGATTATAGAACTCAGGAAGCTATGCACTCGCTTTTGGCATCAATTTAAAAAAAAAACCCTCTTCTCCAGAAGACATAGCATACGATGGGTGTCTCCACATCTCTCTCTCTCTCTCTCTCTCTCTCTCTCTCTCTCTCTCTCTCTCTCTCCCTCCGGGATTTAGACACCAGTTTGGTGGCACTGTGTCAGATGAATTTCGCTAAGCGATTAATTTATTTCATGGCAGTGTTTTAAGTTCTGCGTCCTTGCTTTTTCGATTAAAATTGTGGGTTCCACGGCAGTTGGGCCACCTTTAGGACTCGTTTCTCGTTGAATGTCATTTTCTTCCCAGTTCTTCCGGCATAGCTATAACGACTGATAAGCAGAACAATTTTTGCATGTTCTTTTTAACCGTACGAGCCCTTATTTTTGTTTACAGTAACTCTTTTGACTCCCCAACTCAACACATCTGTACAGCTTCATGAAGTGTACCTTAAATTCCATGTTCAGTTGTCAGTAGTTGAAGCGTGGTAAGTCTTCTAGGCTATGTGATTCTCGGTTGTGATATAACAACGTGAATGACGACGCCGTAAACTTCGAAGCGTGAGTCTGAAAGGTATTCCAGCATCCGTAAGTTGAAGAAAATATCTTTATACAGAGACTGTGGAAAATACTGGTTCAGCAATAACTTTTTGTGTTCACTGACAGATAAGTATGTTGTGTAGTTAGTGGATACTTGTTTAGAAGCTCTCTAGCCAAGTTTGATGAGTGAAAGTAGTATGGCGTTAATGACGAGGACGCGAATGTATTCCCCTTGGCTTTTCCCCAGCGGCCTGTACACCTTGCAGCGGAGAGGTCGCTGCGTACTGCAGACCGTACCACTTTCCGTTTGGACTGCGTCTATGGCCGCTCCTTACCTAAGTAACGTCATGTATTTCACGTTCTTATCACTTCGACCGTCTCTATACCTACAACATTTAGCAGTTGTATTACAACACCTGATATATCCTTGTATGTACATCTGATAGCACAAAAAGCTACTGTGGCTGAAATTTGAATTACCTATTCTGTTATCCGGGAGATATTACAGAGCTTGCAGTACCGCTCATAAAAGGTATGCAAGGATTTACACCCTATTCAAAAGATACGATAAAATCTACTCTGTGTCTTTTCGAGGATTTCCGACGTGGAAAAGGTACTTAAAGTCGTGAGGTGCAGTCAAGGGCGGAACAACAGTAAGAAAACCATGAATATCCTAGCACTCACCATAGTGACTCAGTAATTAGGTGACGTAGTCCACAGACCGATAAGCAACTGCATAATACAGAGTTAGGATAGAATTACCCTTTCGGCAGTTGTTTTTTGTTTAACAGCGTTAATTTGCTTAATCTGCAGTAAACGCGAAACTAACACAAGGAACAACTCACCGTTCTCAAGAACCTGGTAAAAGCCTGGACAAGTACTGTAACACTAGAAGCAATACTGGCCTCACGACTTACCTTAGAAGGTTACTTGAAGAAAGGCAAGCCTACATTGTATAAATGTGTAGATTTAGAGTAAGCTATTGATAGTGTTGGCTGGTATTCAGTCTTTGAATTCTGAATGTGGTAGGGATAAAATGTAAAGAGCTAAAGGCTGTTTGCAACTCGTACCGCCATCAGATGGAAGTTGCGGAAGTCTGGCGACACGAAAGGGAACCCATTGTTGAGAAGTGAGTAACACAGCTTGGTAGCCTATTCTCGACGTTAGTTAATATTTATGTTGAGCAAGCGGTAAAAGAAACCAAGGATAAATACGTAAAGGGGAAGTAAAGCTCAGGGAGAAGCAAGTAAAATTAGGAAGGAATGAGGATTAGTGATTAACTTCCCGTCAAAAGTGAGGTCATTAGAGAAGGAGCACAAGCTCGAATTATGGAAGGATAAAGAAGGAAATCGGCCGTGCTCTTTCAAAGGGAACACAGCGCCATTCCCCTCAAGCGATTTAGGGAAACCACGGAAATCTTAATTTGGATGGTCGGACGGGGATTTGAACCGTCGTTCTCCCGAATGCGAGTCCACTGTGCTGACCACTGCGCCACCTCGCTCGGTAGAAATAAAAATTTTCAGATTTACCGAAGACACTGCAGTTCCGTCAGAGACGCTAAAATAACTCACAGGAGCAGTTCATTGAATTGGATAGTGTCGTGAAGATTTTATAAGATGAACATAAACAAAATTAGAACAACGGTAATGGAAAGTAGTAGAATCAAATCGCGTGCTGCTCTGGGATTTAGATTAGGAAACGAGACATAAAAAGTAGTAAATGAGTTTAGTTATTTGGTTCATTATTTTGATTTAGTGGGTAACACTGGAGACGCAATAACCCTATTCGCAGACGATGCTGTTCTCTGTATCTGGGGTTCCAAAATTTTTCATCTGACAAAACGCTGAGAATACTAGCACCTTCAACACCTTTATTTTGAAGGTTAATACAATTTAAGCAGAAATGTGATAAACGTGTTTCATTCAGTGCTACTTCAATTTCAACTCGTAACTGATAACACAGAAATCATAACGAAATTTTTAAAAAGTAATTGGTATCTCCAATATGATAGTATATGCAAAACACACTTGCATTCATTCACAATGCGATGCGTTTTCCTTAGTCACCACTGCAGTTGTTTACTGTAATGCCACCGCGTGTTTCCGATAACGGCCGCGGGAGGCCAAGTACGATAATATAGTGGTCGTCTAATACTCATGGTGTTCTGTCTGTAATATACATAAATAAAAACTACAGTATCCTTGAACATGAAATAAGACAAAAAGGAAAGATACGTGATACTTCATTAACTGATAGTTAATTATAAAAACAAATCCTGGCAAGAACGACACGTTTTTGATAAATTTTCAATGTACCATTGCCGTAAAACGGCGTACATCCATGTCACACTAGTTATAACACGAAAATAACTAAATACAAAAATTGTTTAACCATAACTTTGACGTTTCCTGTCACTGTATTGTAACAAATCGTACCAATAACGACGCGTTCTTCAGGGATTTATTGTGCTGGTACATAAAAACAGCATATATTCATAGCATTTAAGTTATAACACAAACACCACCAAATATGGGCTTCAGCTGAAGACGACAAATACAATATGTGGCGTCCCGCAAGTTCTGCCTGTGACGTAGAGAGCGCCCTTGCCTCTTATCGGTTCTCCTTTACGTGGCACGTTGCCGAAATATCGCAGAACTGACAAAATGGCTCATCAAAGACAACATGACTGTTTAACGTGAAATAGCAGGAAGCGACATCAGAAAAGTTTCAGAGCGTCATGTCACGTTAGCTAACTTGTCCCGTGTGACTACGGCTTAAACCGAGCGAGGTGGCGCAGTGGTTAGACATTGGACTCGCATTCGGGAGGACGACGGTTCAATCCCGCGTCCGGCCATCCTGATTTAGGTTTTCCGTGATTTCCCTAAATCGCTCCAAGCAAATGCCGGGATGGTTCCTTACAAAGGGCACGACCGACTTCCTTCCCCGTCCTTCCCTAATCCGATGAGACCGATGACCTCGCTGTCTGGTCTCCTTCCCCAAAACAACCAACCAGCCAACCAACTATGGCTTAACTCTTACGACATGAACGATAAGACAGTACAGACAAGAGGAGAAAGAAAGTTTTTGATATGTAGTGCTACAGTAGAATACCGATGGGACAGGCAGATGGAATTACCAATGAAGAGGTACTGAATCGAAATGGGAGAAAAAGAAATTTATGGCAGAACTTGATTAAAAGAAGAGATCGGTTGATAGGCCAATTTCAGAGATATCAAGGAATAGCCAATTCATTAATGAAGGGAAGTATGGTGGCAAAAACTGTAAAGGTAGACCAAGACATGAATAAAGTAAGCAGGTTCAAATATACACTCCTGGAAATGGAAAAAAGAACACATTGACACCGGTGTGTCAGACCCACCATACTTGCTCCGGACACTGCGAGAGGGCTGTACAAGCAATGATCACACGCACGGCACAGCGGACACACCAGGAACCGCGGTGTTGGCCGTCGAATGGCGCTAGCTGCGCAGCATTTGTGCACCGCCGCCGTCAGTGTCAGCCAGTTTGCCGTGGCATACGGAGCTCCATCGCAGTCTTTAACACTGGTAGCATGCCGCGACAGCGTGGACGTGAACCGTATGTGCAGTTGACGGACTTTGAGCGAGGGCGTATAGTGGGCATGCGGGAGGCCGGGTGGACGTACCGCCGAATTGCTCAACACGTGGGGCGTGAGGTCTCCACAGTACATCGATGTTGTCGCCAGTGGTCGGCGGAAGGTGCACGTGCCCGTCGACCTGGGACCGGACCGCAGCGACGCACGGATGCACGCCAAGACCGTAGGATCCTACGCAGTGCCGTAGGGGACCGCACCGCCACTTCCCAGCAAATTAGGGACACTGTTGCTCCTGGGGTATCGGCGAGGACCATTCGCAACCGTCTCCATGAAGCTGGGCTACCCGTCCCGCACACCGTTAGGCCGTCTTCCGCTCACGCCCCAACATCGTGCAGCCCGCCTCCAGTGGTGTCGCGACAGGCGTGAATGGAGGGACGAATGGAGACGTGTCGTCTTCAGCGATGAGAGTCGCTTCTGCCTTGGTGCCAATGATGGTCGTATGCGTGTTTGGCGCCGTGCAGGTGAGCGCCACAATCAGGACTGCATACGACCGAGGCACACAGGGCCAACACCCGGCATCATGGTGTGGGGAGCGATCTCCTACACTGGCCGTACACCACTGGTG
Organism: Schistocerca americana; assembly: GCF_021461395.2. Classification (NCBI taxonomy): domain Eukaryota; kingdom Metazoa; phylum Arthropoda; class Insecta; order Orthoptera; family Acrididae; genus Schistocerca; species Schistocerca americana. Next base: position 303,909,529 of record NC_060130.1, read on the forward strand.
ATCGTCGAGGGGACACTGAATAGTGCACAGTACATCCAAACCGTCATCGAACCCATCGTTCTACCATTCCTAGACCGGCAAGGGAACTTGCTGTTCCAACAGGACAATGCACGTCCGCATGTATCCCGTGCCACCCAACGTGCTCTAGAAGGTGTAAGTCAACTACCCTGGCCAGCAAGATCTCCGGATCTGTCCCCCATTGAGCATGTTTGGGACTGGATGAAGCGTCGTCTCACGCGGTCTGCACGTCCAGCACGAACGCTGGTCCAACTGAGGCGCCAGGTGGAAATGGCATGGCAAGCCGTTCCACAGGACTACATCCAGCATCTCTACGATCGTCTCCATGGGAGAATAGCAGCCTGCATTGCTGCGAAAGGTGGATATACACTGTACTAGTGCCGACATTGTGCATGCTCTGTTGCCTGTGTCTATGTGCCTGTGGTTCTGTCAGTGTGATCATGTGATGTATCTGACCCCAGGAATGTGTCAATAAAGTTTCCCCTTCCTGGGACAATGAATTCACGGTGTTCTTATTTCAATTTCCAGGAGTGTATGTACACTATGTGATGCTGCACTGAGGAGAGGTGTCGATGTCGGTCCCCGCCTGGCACGAAGTCGGCTTTCCAAAACATCTCAAATGTGTTCTGTAGGATTCAGGTCAGGACTCTGTGCAGGCCAGTCCATTACAGGGATGTTATTGTCGTGTAACCACTCCACCATAGGCCGTGAATTATGAACAGATGCTCGATCGCGTTGAAAGATGCAATCGCCATCCCCGAATTGCTCTTCGACAGTGGGAAGCAAGAAGGTGTTCAAAACATGAATGTTGGCCTGTGCTGTGATAGTTCCACGCAAAACAACAAGGGGTGCAAGCCTCCTCCATGAAAAACACGACACCATAACACCACCGCCTCCGAATTTTACTGTTGGCACTACACACACTGGCAGATGACGTTCATCGGGCATTCGCCATACCCACACCCTGCCATCGGTTCACCACATTGCGTACCGTGGTTTGTCACTCCGCACAACGTTTTTCCACTGTTCAATTGTCCAATGTTTACGCTCCTTACACCAAGCGAGGCGACGTTTGGCATTTACCGGCGTGATGTATGGCTTATGAGCAGCCGCTCGACGATAAGTTTTCTCACCTCCCGCCTGTCATAGAACTTGCAGTGGATCCTGATGCAGTTTGGAATTCCTGTGTGATGGTCTGGATAGACGTCTGCCTATTACACATTACGACCCTCTTCAATTGTCGACGGTCTCTGTCAGTCAACAGGCGAGGTCGGCCTGTACGCTTTTGTGGTGTACGTGCCCCTTCACGTTTTCACTTGAGTATCATATCGGAAACAGTGGACCTAGGGATGTTTAGGAGTGTGGAAATCTCACGTACAGACGTATGACAAAAGTGACACCCAATCATGCCGGCCGCGGTGGTCTCGCGGTTCTAGGCGCTCAGGCCGGAACCGCGCGACTGCTACGGTCGCAGGTTCGAATCCTGCCTCGGGCATGGATGTGTGTGATGTCCTTAGGTTAGTTAGGTTTAAGTAGTTCTAATTTCTAGGGGACTGATGACCACAGATGTTAAGTCCCATAGTGCTCAGAGCCATTTGAACCATTTTGAACCCAATCACCTGACCACGTTCGAAGTACGTGAGTTCCGTGTTGCGCCCCATTCTGCTGCCTCACGATGTCTAATGACTACTGAGGTCGCTGATATGGAGTATCTGGTAGAAGTGGCGGCAGAATGCACCTAATATGAAAAATGTATGTATTTGGGGGTGTCCAGATACTTTTGATCACATAGTGTACGCTGCAATAGTTATTCAGAGATGAATAGGCTTGTTCAGGAGATACGAACGTGGACAGCTGCATCAAACCGGTCTTCGGAGTGAAGATCGAAACACGTCCTGCGAAAACATAACATTTAAGATAAAAATTTTTGAGTGTCACGCCTTGTCAAAATTAAATGGAAAACATTTTTTGTTACAGATACCTTACCCAGCACAGTCTGTTTCTGTTCCGTCGCATTCACCTTGTTACGTATTTCTGAATCCGCAGCGTGCGTCCCGCACAAGTTTTGTTTTTCTATACGTTTATACAGACCTTACTCTCAGTTCGTTCTAGATACACTTCAGAAGCTTCTTCCATTAACCTTCGGCTAGCGGGTTGACATGGGTACAATTTCTTTGTTGTTAGAGAAACATTGTCATTGTTTATATCCTTTTTGCATTTATATTTTCACGAACACTTTGACCTACTTTAACGTCTATTTTATAAGTCCAGTTTCTGTCGATTTAGTCTCGTTTGTGCGCATCCTCCTACAGTCATCTCTTACTCCCAGTCTGAACTCTGTACTAAATTTTTGTCCGTCTCATTCAGATGATGTTCTTTTCTTCGTGGGTGAGACTTAACCGCGTTACTCCCACCCCCTCACTTTCACTCCCTTTGGACCTACTTCTCACTTCCCTCATTCCTTCTGGGACGCAAAAAGTTTAGTCGTAAATGTGATGAGCTGCTTGAGTGCCCTAGTCCCCTGAGGCCGGAGCACTCGGCTTTCCCACAGAGCCCCTGCCTCGACACGCTTTTCCTCAGTTCGCACTTTGTTTTGTCCGTAGCGTACGTTCTATAATGGAACTTCATTTTTCAATGCCATTAGTACCACGTTTATCTACATTACATCTCAAACAAATTGGTGATGTCCTGCAGTGTTCTAGGCACGAATTTCCTTAGCGTAATAGTGATCATATTGGCGACTCGCAGCAACAGATTACTGTGTTCAATTTTTTTTGTCCTAGGTGTCAAATAACCGTTTCCAGTAGCTCTGCTTTTTTGTGCTTTCAGAATAAGTAATTAGTTGTTCGATTTCTCGCAAGCCACTTTTTTCTACATTATTGAAACTTAAACGTCTTTAATTACTGATGTACCATCATCCATGAGTTTTCTTTTGTCTTGAACATCACAGGGCCTGCCAGAGTGGCCGAGCGGTTCTAGGCGCTACAGTCTGGAACCGCGCGACCGCTACGGCCGCAGGTTCGAATCCAGCCTCGGGCATGGATGTGTGTGATGTCCTTAGGTTCGTTAGGTTTAAGTAGTTTTTAAGTGCTAGGGGACTGATGACCACGGCAGTTAAGTCCCATAGTGCTCAGAGCCATTTGAACCATTTTTGAACATCACAGGGGCACGTGAAATTTGAGTATGTAAGATTATCGAGAGAAAAGCCTTTCCCAAGCATTTATGGGTTAAAATGAAAAAAAAACTCTTTTAAACAAATGTTAATCTTTAGCTTATCATATTACTAGCGAAAGTTCCTCGTTTCAGAAAATGCATGATATTGCCATGCATATAATTTACTTAAGAAGGAACATACTGAACAAAGACTGAAAATCGGTGTGAGGTAAAAACATGTCTTGCCAGCTGATATTGTGGTTCTTAATGACAGAAATAACAAGTGACAGTTCTTAATGGAAACATTCACTGACGGGAATTAAACCGCTGAAGGGGTAAAATGAGAAATAGCAGCTTCCGTTGACAAAAAACCAGTCCACCTTTTGAAATACAAACTGAGATTGCTGAGGTTATTATTTTAAAGACTTCTGATGACGAGACGTTGGATGGCTAACAAAAATGTGCAGTAACACATACTGATAAAAAAAAAAAACTATTTCCTGAGGTGTGCAAACCATCATAAGTCTAACTGAAGGAGCAAGAAATAATACTGCAAATGGAGAAATGAAATGCTGACTGTAAAGCTCATACAGACATTTATGGCAATGAGCTGGCAGGCCAGCTGGCTACAGAGGTATTTAGTTAACAAGAAGAAATTAGATATTGTAAACTTAATAGAAAATTCGTACAACGAAACTTACGAAATGTAACGCTGGAAGATGGGGCGACAGAATATCAGTAGACTGCAAAAGAAATGATTACAAAAGACTATTTTCCGGCGGACTACCAAAGACTAACGATTAAATTACCAGTCTCTCTTTCCAGTCCCCACGAGTGCAGCGCAAGACATAGTAACATCGATCCAGAGTAACCAACGACGCAGTGTGTCCTTACACTGGATGTAAGCAAACTGTGGCCCATCTGTTACTAGAATTGAACGGGAGGGGGGAAGAAACTACAGGAAAGTGTAATAATGGAAGACAGAGACAGACAGACTGACTGATTAGCAAGAATAATGATCTGGTATAATTATTTTTAAACCTCTATTAGGCGTAATTCACGGGTTAGGGCGCAGCGAGCCTGAGAGACACAGAATTTGAAAAGCCGTCCGGTGTGGCCGAGCGGTACTAGGCGCTTCAGTCTGGAACCGCGCGACCGCAGGTTCAAATCCTGCCTCGGGCATGGATGTGTGTGATGTCCTTAGGTCAGTTAGGTTAAAGTAGTTCTAAGTTCTGGGGGACTGATGACCTCAGAAGTTAAGACCCATAGTGCTCAGAGCCATTTGAACCATTTTTTGAACAGAATTTGAAATCGCTTATTATTTCAAAATTTCAACTTTAGTGCCCTAAACGTAATCAGTGGCTTTCAAAGAATGTGTAGAAATAGAACTATGAAAGTGTTTATTAAACACAAAATACAAAACATAAAGGACCAAAATTTTAACGCCACCACCGAACAGTTATAGTTTTCAGTACATAAATTGTAGTAAACAGTAAATTTATGCAAGAAAACTCAAATTCCAAGACACTATTTTGGTACTGGTGTCTTTCACACTCATTGAGAATTACCAGAAGAAACACAATAGCGCACAGAGAAGCAAAGTTGGCAGACCATATTTGCATGGTATAAGAAGGTCGCGTTGGTGTTTCGGGATGTGGAAGGAGTGGTGACCTTTCTCTGTCTTCTTTGTGAACAAATCTTTTGAGTCGGCTTTGCAAGCTGGAGGGGATTCCAATCTTCACATTTCTTCTGCGTAACTCTCCAAGAACAACTTTATGCGCCAGCGACTTTATGTACATTCTTCTACGCAGTTTCCCCAGTTGATTTCCGAGGTAAATAACTTGGGAGTTGATACTACGCACAGTCAACAAATTATCATTGAGCCAGCGCTGTGTGTTTCGGCTCACACAGCAAGTAGAACACATTTTATCTGCTGTATCAATGCCACGTTTTTTTGAAGTGTAAAAAGTGACTATCTCCGGCTCATTTTTCTCTCCAGGTTCGGGATCAGTGGCATTGTCATTATGAAGGGAAGATACAACAATCGCATTTTTGATATGACGCGGTATGTAGAAAACCACAACCTTCCCGTCATTAAAGCCAAACATACTGCTGTATTGTTTCTTCCCTTTCACATCTGCAAAATCTGATACCAACTGTCTTTTATTTTTCGTGACAGTTCCAACATACGACAGCTTCTTAGCCTTCAAATAGTCGATGAGGTCAAAATCAGCAGTGACATTGCGACCAGTTCCAAATACAGACTTAACCGTTCTCTTGACAATATCACTTGGTTTGTTGCTGGCACAGAAAGGACCCGCGGGCTGTAGTCCAACATAAATCTCCATAGTGACTGCGTATATCATTTTAGCATTATCAAGAGGAAGATGTTTTATTCCATATTTGTTTGGTTTAGAGCGCATGTACTGCCGAAAAACACATTTACCACGAAAACATGGAATCGAAAACTTCGCGAATAGGAGTTCGCCGGTCAAAGTCTTTCCGTTGGGCTCTTGCAGTTCGCTGGTCAAAAAGAAGGCAACATATGAGACTCTTAAACCTTTAGAGAATCATCACGGGATTGAATTTTTCAACGCCGTCTCCTTCAGTGCCCCAAAGTTCCTCCAGACTTTGACGATTCCCTCTGTATCCACCTACTAGGTACAACGAGCCAGTAAGTACTCATAATTCAATTACACTTGTGGAACTGATCTCTCTCTCTCTCTCTCTCTCTCTCTCTCTCTCTCTCTCTCTCTCTCTCTCTCTCTCTCTGGGGTACCGATATTTCATAGTGTCATTGTATTGGTTTGTGTATTTGATGATTGTTTCAAGGATGTCGTAATGAATAAATTATTCCAACATTCAATTGCACTTTTAGCGTTCTTAGCATTTCGTATGACTTGAGGAAGGAGAGTGATGACGTTGTGAGATCCCATGCTATGTCTTTTCCCAGACTGCTTTTTGGCCCATGTGGTTTTCTTATCTCTTCTCAAATAAAAGCCTGTTGTTTTGTTGGCTTTTCCTTCATCTTCAGGAGTATCCTCACCATATTGCTCCGTAACAGAATCTTCTTCACGTTCTTTGACCTAGTCGTATGAATCAATGTCACTCTCATCACCAAGATCCTCATGTATCATGGGATCTTCCTCGTCATTGCACATCATCAAATCCTGTATTTCTTCGAGGTGGCGTGGGTTAGACAATTTTAACAGCTCCGAGCCGTATCTGTGGAGAATCTGGAGTGTAAAAGAGAGAACACTAGGATAATTACGTGTTCTGACGCAGTGTGCCTGATAGGTTAGCTCAGTATACTATATATTTTCACAAAATTACACTACTAGTCCATCAGGTGAGAAAAATCACAACTATGATGAAAAGGATCCAAAAATACACACCCCTGTAAATAAGACTTAATCAGGCGCAATGAGCTTGAGAGGTCACTAACGTCACATATGCTCTCCTCCAAGGTCGCGCGAAAGTTAATGGAGAGGGTAGTAAACAGCCCCTGAAGATGAGATACTAGTGGTCGGGGAAATACCACGCCGCCTAGCTGGGGAGAACGGAACAAAAACATGTCAGCTGTGCGCTCCAATTTTAAAACTAGCCCGAAATTAAGTTTAAGCAAGTAACAACTGTAACATATAACCATGTGCTGTTTCTGTAAAACAGTTAATTTGTGTCTCGTTGTCTCAGTAGGTAATTTTCAAACCACAAATACAAATGTTTGTGGTTCGATACTGCGAAGACGAGTGTGGTCATGTTCACTTAGATATTATGTGACGCCGTACAAACATTGGTCATATTAATGCTCCGGGTAACGGTGTATCCTAATCAGCGTTCTCATAAAGAATTAGTGTCTCCAAATACTGGAAACTGAAAAGTGACGACTTTGGGATGCAAACTGGTTCGCTACGGCCTTATTCCGTCTCAGTTAGGTGTAATTCTCGGGGTGCGATTTGCGTTGCAAAATAAAACCCTGCACGTTATTAAAGCTGTGTTATATTCCAGATCTACCGAACGATCTGTAATACCTGATTGAAAAAGCTGTAGCAATCAGGAATCATTTGGAAAGAAGCAGGACAGAGAGGATTCTAATTCTTGTCGGTACAAAAATCCAAAATTTTGCTCGGTACTACAAAAAGACTATTCTTCCACCATACTGGAAATACTAGAAATACGAATCAAGCCCAGCATTTGCTCTGGTTTCATAAGAAAATGTAGTACTAATACAATAAAATTATTACAAAAAGTCAGCGCTAGGATTTTTCTATGTCTTATCGATTCTTTCGCCTCTGACATTTATTTGTTAACATGAAAACTATTAAGTTACGCCGTAGTGCTGGATCCTCGTTTAACTGTAATGATTCCACCCTACCTCCTACCCCCAGTAAATGATTTGGTAAGTGAATAACTCGGAGTAAGACAAGGGTATACAACTCCAAAAGGAAAGAAGAAGAAAGGAAGATCAGGTTTTAACGTCCCGTCGACGGAAAGGTCATCAGAGATGGAGCACGAGCTCGGATTGGGACTAAAATCGGCCACACCTTTCACAGGACCGACCACCTTAAGCGGTTTAGGGACATCACGGATCGACACGCGCGTCGCCGAAGTGGAGTCAACGAAAAATACTTGACCAGGCAGCCGTGCTCCCCACAGGTCGGGTTCCCGATTAAGGGACATCACGGGAAATCTGAGTCCATGCATCGGCTTGTTTTGTGTGGCTACTTCTACGCGAAGATTCGCAAAACACACCTCACTAATGTGAGTATATTAAGGCATTTTTATCGTTTGGACAGCTAAAGACCTCCAAAACGGCGTATTGACTCGGAAGGAATGTATGTGTGAGTTTAACGTCCCGCCGGCAAAGAAATAGTAGAAACTAAACTCTCGCTGTGGAAGGAGATTGACAATGTCCTTCTGCAAGGACCCATCCCAGCATTCGTCTCATTATTTTAACAAAGGATTTGTTGTGGAGGACAGCCGCAACTAACATACTCGTGGAAGTCATGGAGAAGCTAAGCCTGGATTTGAAACCCGCTTCGTATGAGACTCAATCACTGCGCTCCGTGATATTGATTCTGATTGACCACACGTATGTATATAAGCCCCACAGCCTTTATTCTTGATTAGCTTGTTCTTTCATCCATTGTATTCTGAATTGGAAAAAAGTGCAATTAATTATTTCATTGTGACTTTTCGTGCTTTCCCGACGGATCTGTTGCAGATACACTTCTCGGGCTTTCCGCCGGATGGTATTGTGTATTTGCAGCATCTAACTTACTCAAAGTACAGTATATTCTTATAATAATCGTGAACATTTTGTGTCCACGGCTGAATAATGAAATGTTAATAAAAACCACCACAGCTGTATTTCAGTCATGTTTATTACGCCACAATCGGTTTCGTTCTGAATGAACACCTTCCGGTGATCGAAAAAAACTGCCACGTCATGAGAAACACTCTTGGTGAACTACCGGTCGTCTGAAAGCTATTAATTCAGAACGAAACCGGTTGTGGCGCAATAACGTACTTGAAATAAAGCTGTGATTGTTTTTTATTAACATTTATATTTTTATAAACTACATTTGGTACTTTGCTTGCGGGTGTAAAGACAAATAAGGTCTGTGGTTGCCCAGAACGCGAACAAACTACGTATACGAGAAACACGATTCTTTTAAATTATATTTCCAACATTGGAATGTTTGCCCTTCTGCTTTCTTGATAGTCATACTGTTCGCTAATCTGAGCAGAAATGGGAGACTTTAATAAAGAATTATAAGATAGTTGAAGTGCGTGGAATTCATTGTATGAATACTGACTTGTCTCTCACTTTTCCAGTTAATATTTTCGCTTGTGTGATATTGTTTAGAAGCTTTTTGCGAAGGCAAACCTGGGACTCTGAGCGAATTTAGGAACTGCGCTGGGAAGTTTACGCTTTCGTGTGGGTTAATCAGCGTGTCAGTGGATTTAAATACTATTCTTTCCCTGCTGTCGTATTCTGCACTCGCTAGAATGTTTGTTGAACTACGTCATTTTTGTAACTCTCATTCTCACCACCAGTCTCTGTTTATATAGTTTATCTCTGTAAGGAGTTGCACTTTTTCGATGAAATCGTTCGTCTGCCTTTACTACGTTACAAAACTCGTCGGTTAAGGCTTCTTTGTCGGAATACGGCTCAGTGGAATATGTGCCTTTTTCAAGTTTTATTCTAGATTATAGATTTCTCGATATTGGAGAATATTCATATAAGCTCTAGAACTATTTCGGTATGTTGATTTTTTTCCTATTGGAAAATAAAGTGATCCGTAAGAGATAATCTAGCACTTCAAACACTCATATCTTTACAATCACAACAGCTATCATCGCAACCAGACACAAAAACCAGTGATTGTCGGTGGATGGTTTTCGAGGTATCGTCAACTTCACCAAAAAACACTTTATACTTCGCAACAAGGTGTTTTTGAGCATTTTGACGTGAACTTCCATTTCCGACTAGCAGCGGGTGGCTGATACGGCTGTAGTGTATGGTGGTAGAGCAATTTTTCAGTTTACGACTGGCCGTCATTATTTTGGTACCCCTAAATAACTCGGGCGTCTTTCGGAAAACTTCCTTCCCCATCTTCGTACAATCGGATGTAGCGCTCGTCTCCAAAAATTTGACGTCAACGGAGCGTTAAACTGCAAGTGTGTGACAAGACGCTGTTTCGTCATATTTTGAAATATCTTATTGCGCTGGAAATTAGTATTTTTTCCCCAATTTACTAATGAAAATTTGTTGAGGCCTGTAACTAGATCCAATTTTTAAGATATGAGTAACAATTTTTTCTGCTTCAGTCAGTTATTTTATTGTTGTTATTTTCAGTCCGAAGGCTGCTTTGATGCAGCTTTCCAAGGTAGTGCATCACGTGAAGTTCTTTTCATTTCTGAATAACAACTACTGCAGCCTGCGTGCTATTGAATCTGCTTACTGTTCTCATCCCTTGGTCTCCCTTTATAATTCCCGTGCCCCACCTTCCACCTCCCTTCCCCCCCCCCCTCCTTCCCCCCCTCCTTCCCCCCCCCTCCTTCCCCCCACCCGTGCCCCCCAACACACACACACACACACACACACACACACACACACACACACACACCTCTCAATAACTAAATGACGATACTTGATGCCCAAGGCTGTATCATATCGGCATATGCCTTCTTTTAGTTACTTTGTGCCATAAATTTTTCTCCCCAATTCAGTTCAGTACCACTTCAGTTACGCTGTGTACTCGTATCATCTTCAGCAATCTCCTGTAGCACCGCAGCTTATGTTCTCTTGTCGTCTGATCTAATTGTCGTCCACTTTTCACTTCGGTACAAGGCTCCACGTACGACAAACTGTTTTAAAAAATACTTATTAACATTTACATTTTACGTTAACAAATTTCTCTTTTCCAGAAATACTTTTCTTGCTATTGCGATTCTGCATTTTAAATCCTCTCGAATTCGACCTTCAATTATTTTGCTGCCAAAATATCTACTGCTTTTAGTGTCTCATTTCCCAACCTAATCCTCACAGCTTCGCTTTATTTGGCTCAACTACATTTCATGACCGTTGTTTTACTTCTGTTCATATTTTGCTGCCAGCACAGCATGCTCTGGCTGCTTACAATTTAATATAAAGCAGCTATATAGGCAACTGAAGACGAACTTCAACGAATGGAAGAAGTTTGAAAGTAGGCTTTGAAAATAATCAACACATTAAAAAGAAAGTTGTACATGTTAACGAAGTCACAGAAGCAGTGAATGAGTTTTTGTACCTATGTTGTCTAAGTAACCCTCACCGTATGGAATATAGTGCTTAACAGATACTTTCCAACTGCCTTCTGAAATTAGATCACTTCAGTAACCTTTTTAATCTCCTTGAGCAATTTATTGTACAGTTTTCTTCCCTGGTAGGGAAACGCTGTTCAGAGTTTACTCTTTCTTGGTAACTGTAAGCTCAGTCTAAATCTTGTTACATGGTCATGGACAAAACTGTTTGTACAGTAATTATCCAAATTTATGTTTGATGTGCATAATCATAAAATAAAATCTTTGTGTTAATAATATAATGATTAAAAAAACTTGTTCACAGCCGAACACAGCGTTCCTCTCTCTCTCTGTAATAATAATAATAATAATAATAATAATAAATCATCTACATTAGCACTTAGTACATTGTTGTATAGCTGTAGCATAACTTCGAAGATTGTGATTCAGAGACATAAAGCATCTGAAAAGCATTCGACAATATTCAACAACTATAACAGCAAAAATCCCAAACAATTTAGTTTGCACTCATCATTATCAGTATTTCACTTACGAAGAGAACACGTTAGGTGCCATAACCCGATTTCCCAGAAACTTCGCTCAGTGGAAGAAGGGGTCAAAGTAAGCGAATTTGTGTTCCGGTTATCCGTAGAAACTCGACTGTTTTTCAAAAAACGACGGTCAGAGTTTTCGAGATATTTTCGAGGTACTTTCTGTTCCTTTTACCGCGCGATATCCTCAGACAAAATGATGGCACAGTGGTTGGCGTCGCGGCTTCTTAATTTTGAGCCCCGTGTTTGAAACCCAATTACTATTTTTGTTTTTCATTTATATGCCTTTGTCTCTAGCATATTACTAAACTAATGTTTTCCAATGTATACTGATATACCGATGTTCCTTACTCGTCTAATTATATCTCAGAAAAATGAATTGAAAAAAGTGAATTATTTGAAACTGTTTTCGGTGAAATTTCTGTGGTGTATCTTGATTCATAATCAGTCGCAAGCGCCAGTTTTCGGAAAAGTGATCTGTTATGAACTGTTACCGCGAAATTATTGCCAATGCGCAAAATCTTCACCAGTTGTAACGACGTTTCTTTTCCGAGTGAGATAAGTAACGAAGAAATGTCACTGTGGCAAACCGTTCTTCGCGCGATACTTGTGGTTTTCGGAATATCTGTGTTTCGAATGTTTCCACGATCGGTAACATCAAAGGGCATGCACCAAATCTTCCTGAAGAATAAACATACGAATGAAATATAAAAATTTTTATGAAAATGAAATAATATCGGAATACGAGAGTTTAAAAAGAATGTAACCCCTCAACGTACCATACACTCAATATAACACCCATGTTACTTCCGATTTGATAACAGACATTCGCGTAGTAACCTTCTGCGGACATGGGTAGGTAAATGAAAACGATAAAACTGAACAAACAAAAACAATAATCGAATAGGGGACTCAAAATTAAGAAGCCGCGACGCTGACCGCTGAGCCACCATTTCGTCTGAGGATATCACGCGGTAAAAGACCCATAAAGTACCTCGAAAATTTCTGGAATATTTTGACCGCCGCTTTCTCAGAAACACTCCAGTATCTACGGATAAGCCGAGACACGTGTTCCCTTATTTTGATTCCACTTCCACTGAGCGAAGTTCTTGGGAAATCGGGTGATGGCACTTGCCGTGTTCTCCGTTAGCACTACAACTGTGAACGCAAGTATGTAGACTATGCCTATAGGGCCATGGGGTATTGCTGTTTCTTTCACTAGTTTCCACCTACGTTGGGGACGTGAGCCTTCCGTTAAATTTTTCTTAGTGCACAGCTTTCCCCTGTTCGTCTTGCTTTACTCACCTTCCTGTAGTTTGCTGGTTCTACCTGAAGACTCATGAACATTATCGAATTTGTTGTTAACAGTAGGTAAGCTACGCCCTTGAATGTACTTTATACCCTGCTGGAACGTTACCGGTCAGGCCACAAGTCCATTCGTGTGGCCATGTCCTAACGCAAGCAACTGAACATTATCGTGTGTTAAACATAGCTTGTAATAACTAGAATCCCCAGCCATTTTCGAGGCGTTTAGTTTTCGCGGTACTGCGTCTCCGAAAGTTTGCAATGAAACATGCTGATATATGTAGACACACACACTTCTATTAACGTGTCTTCCTTTGTGGGAGGGAATGGAGTCATGAGTGACTGGTGGATGCCCCATTTGTCTTCACAGATTTGTGACTGGCTCGATGAATTTTTGACAAATAATTTGTACTGAACGTCGAATAACATCGGACGGACACGAAGGTACGACCTCAAGTGTTGTCAGTATACATCAGCAGCATGTAAGATAGGGTCATGATGGCTGTCGCATTGTTTGCTGACTATGCTGTTGTCTATACGAAGTGACGTCGTTTGATGACTGTAAGAAAATGCAGAAAGGCTTTTGTGCAAAATTTGCACATGGTGTAATGATCAGTAGCATGCGTTAACTGTCCATACATGTACGAGGGGCATTCAGTAAGTAATGCAACACATTTTTTTTCTGAAAGTTAGTTAGTTTTATTCAGGATTCCAATACACCATATTATTTCCCACTCTTTTGACTACAAAACCATATTTGTCAACATAATCTACGTTCAATGCGACGGCCTTGCGGTACCTTACTATGAGGGTCAATATGTCCATTTTTATAGTATCACTCTGCTGGTCGACGTCGGAGCCAACGTCATGCTACATCAGTGGCCTCCCCATAGTCCACGTTGTGCTTCCGGCGGAGTTTGAGCAAAACAGGTGGAAGTCGGAAGGCGCGAGATCCGGGCTGTATGTTGGGTGAGGAAGAAAAGTCGAGTGAAGTTTTGTGAGCTACTTTTGGGTGCGCAGACTTGTGTGGGGCCTTACGTTGTCGTTGAGAATTGGTTCACGTCGAATGAGTGTGTCCGCACGTTCGAACATTGCAGGAGTCACAGCTGTGTGCGGCCGGCCGACAAGCTGGATATTGGACCATGTGAGATTTACATCTACATCTACATCCATACTCATACTCCGCAATCCACCTGACGGTGTGTGGCGGAGGGTACCCTGAGTACCTCTATCGGTTCTCCCTTCTATTCCAGTCTCGTATTGTTCGTGGAAAGGAGGATTGTCGGTATGCTTCTCTGTGGGCTCTAATCTCTCTGATTTTATCCTCATGGTCTCTTCACGAGATATACGTAGGAGGGAGCAATATACTGCTTGACTCCTCGGTGAAGGTATGTTCTCGAAACTTCAACAAAAGCCCGTACCGAGCTACTGAGCGTGTCTCCTGCAGAGTCTTTCACTGGAGTTTATCTATCATCTCCGTAACGCTTTCGCGATTACCAAATGATCCTATAACGAAGCGCGCTGCTCTCTGTTCGATCTTCTCTATCTCCTCCATCAACCCCACCTGGTCCGGATCCCACACTGCTGAGCAGTATTCAAGCAGTGGGCGAACAAGCGTACTGTAACCTACTTCCTTTGTTTTCGGATTGCATTTCCTTAGGATTCTTCCAATGAATCTCAGTCTGGGATCTGCTTTACCGACGATCAACTTTATATGATCATTTCATTTTAAATCACTCCTAATGCGTACTCCCAGATAATTTATGGAATTAACTGCTTCCAGTTGCTGACCTGCTATTTTGTAGCTAAATGATAAGGGATCTATCTTTCTATGTATTCGCAGCACATTACACTTGTCTACATTGAGATTCAATTGTCATTCCCTGCACCATGCTTCAATTCGCTGCAGATGCTCCTGCATTTCAGTACAATTTTCCATTGTTACAACCTCTCGATATACCACAGCATCATCTGCAAAAAGCCTCAGTGAACTTCCGATGTCATCCACAAGGTCATTTATGTACACTCCTGGAAATTGAAATAAGAACACCGTGAATTCATTGTCCCAGGAAGGGGAAACTTTATTGACACATTCCTGGGGTCAGATACATCACATGATCACACTGACAGAACCGCAGGCACATAGACACAGGCAACAGAGCATGCACAATGTCGGCACTAGTACAGTGTATATCCACCTTTCGCAGCAATGCAGGCTGCTATTCTCCCATGGAGACGATCGTAGAGATGCTGGATGTAGCCCTGTGGAACGGCTTGCCATGCCATTTCCACCTGGCGCCTCAGTTGGACCAGCGTTCGTGCTGGACGTGCAGACCGCGTGAGACGACGCTTCATCCAGTCCCAAACATGCTCAATGGTGGACAGATCCGGAGATCTTGCTGGCCAGGGTAGTTGACTTACACCTTCTAGAGCACGTTGGGTGGCACGGGATACATGCGGACGTGCATTGTCCTGTTGGAACAGCAAGTTCCCTTGCCGGTCTAGGAATGGTAGAACGATGGGTTCGATGACGGTTTGGATGTACCGTGCACTATTCAGTGTCCCCTCGACGATCACCAGTGGTGTACGGCCAGTGTAGGAGATCGCTCCCCACACCATGATGCCGGGTGTTGACCCTGTGTGCCTCGGTCGTATGCAGTCCTGATTGTGGCGCTCACCTGCACGGCGCCAAACACGCATACGACCATCATTGGCACCAAGGCAGAAGCGACTCTCATCGCTGAAGACGACACGTCTCCATTCGTCCCTCCATTCACGCCTGTCGCGACACCACTGGAGGCGGGCTGCACGATGTTGGGGCGTGAGCGGAAGACGGCCTAACGGTGTGCGGGACCGTAGCCCAGCTTCATGGAGACGGTTGCGAATGGTCCTCGCCGATACCCCAGGAGCAACAGTGTCCCTAATTTGCTGGGAAGTGGCGGTGCGGTCCCCTACGGCACTGCGTAGGATCCTACGGTCTTGGCGTGCATCCGTGCGTCGCTGCGGTCCGGTTCCTGGTCGACGGGCACGTGCACCTTCCGCCGACCACTGGCGACAACATCGATGTACTGTGGAGACCTCACGCCCCACGTGTTGAGCAATTCGGCGGTACGTCCACCCAGCCTCCCGCATGCCCACTATACGCCCTCGCTCAAACTCCGTCAGCTGCACATACGGTTCACGTCCACGCTGTCGCGGCATGCTACCAGTGTTAAAGACTGCGATTGAGCTCCGTATGCCACGGCAAACTGGCTGACACTGACGGCGGCGGTGCACAAATGCTGCGCAGCTAGCGCCATTCGACGGCCAACACCGCGGTTCCTGGTGTGTCCGCTGTGCCGTGCATGTGATCATTGCTTGTACAGCCCTCTCGCAGTGTCCGGAGCAAGTATGGTGGGTCTGACACACCGGTGTCAATGTGTTCTTTTTTCCATTTCCAGGAGTGTATATTGTGAATAGCAACGGTCCTATGACACTCCCCTGCGCCACACCTGAAATCACTCTTACTTCGGAAGACTTCTCTCCATTGAGAATGACATGCTGCGTTCTGTTATCTAGGAACTCCTCAATCCAATCACACAATCGGTCCGATAGTCCATATGCTCTTACTTTGTTCAATAAACGACTGTGGGCAACTGTATCGAATAGACGCGCTGATAGACTCCTCACGAAATTTTTCACCTCCTGTTGTTGACTGTCAGGCCTCCGCAACCATTCTGCAAGGGCCTATGGATATCTGTGATGCTCTAGTTTTCCGCCAAGAGAAACTCAATGACAGTTCTCTGCATGATACACACCTCCGTTGCAGACGCTATTTTGTAGGCTAGGCATAGCGCCGCCGCCTATCGGAACTTCATGGAAGTATAGGGGCTGAAGCGGGAATATTCCACAATGTCCCACAAAGAATTCTGCATTTTTCAATCTAAATTGGCCGAGAAAAAAAATGTTGTTGTTGTTGTGGTCTTCAGTCCTGAGACTGGTTTGATACAGCTCTCCATACTACTCTATCCTGTGCAAGCTTCTCCATCTCCCAGTACCTACTGCAGCCTACATCCTTCTGAATCTGCTTAGTGTACTCATCTCTTGGTCTCTCTCTACGATTTTTACACTCCACGCTGCCCTCCAGTACTAAGTTGGTGATCCCTAGATGCCTCAGAACATGTCCTACCAACCGGTCCCTTCTTCAAGTCAAGTTGTGCCACAAACTCCTCTTCTCCCCCAATTCTGTTGAATACCTCCTCATTAATTATTTGATCTACCCATCTAATCTTCAGCATTCTTCTGTAGCACCACATTTCGAAAGCTTCTATTCTCTTCTTGTCTAAACTATTTATCGTCCATGTTTCACTTCCATACATGGCTATACTCCATACAAATACTTTCAGAAATGACTTCCTGACACTTAAATCTATACTCGATGTTAACAAATTTCTCTTCTTCAGAAACGCTTTCCTTGCCATTGCCAGTCTGCATTTTATATCCTCTCTACTTCGACCATCATCAGTTATTTTACTCTCTAAATAGCAAAACTCCTTTACTACTTTAAGTGTCTCATTTCCTAATCTAATTCCCTCAGCATCACCCAACTTAATTCGACTACATTCCATTATCCTCGTTTTGCTTTTGTTGGTGTTCATCTTATATCCTCCTTTCATGACACTGTCCATTCCGTTCAACTGCTCTTCCAAGTCCTTTGCTGTCTCAGACAGAATTACAATATCATCGGCGAATCTCAAAGTTTTTATTTCTTCTCCATGGATTTTAATACCTACTCTGAACTTTTCTTTTGTTTCCTTTACTGCTTGCTCAATATACAGGTTGAATAGCAAAATATGTTGCATGAATTACTGAACGCTGCGCGTAAGATAGTGCTCATAACAAAGAGTAAGACAGTGTCCGATTCCAACATCTGGAGTACGTGCAATTGTTTAAATGTTCAGCGGAAACAGTAAGTAGCGATATTAAAGTTAAGCCAATAGTAGGGAAGACAATAGGAGACCCTGATTTGTGGCAAGGACCTGGGATAATACAGCGCAGCGGTAAACGAACTCGCCTACAAGACGCACGGGTATTACTCCAGAGTTTGGAGCTCTTAGAAAGTAGTCCTTATTCCCCGAAAGTTTGCGGGAAAATTAGGAAATTTAATTCTATAAAAATACAAACGCTTTTACCGAACTGTTTTTTGTGGGGTGGGGTAAGAGGGCCTGGGGTTTCACGATGCCCCCCCCCCCCCTCCCTCCCCCGCTCCCTGGATGCACACCTGTCGGGTTATAACCCGAACAACATAGCCGTGCTGTAAATTCGAACAGAACTTAAGGGTTGAAGTAAAGTTGAGGCAGTAAGCTACTCTCGACTGAAGAGTATTACGAGAGGAGAAATATGGAATGTACGGGCGAGGGGTGTTTTCGGGGCTCGCGGAAAAGTGCGCAGGGCGTTTCCCCGGCGCGGCGCACGGTCGGGGGTGGTGCGCAGGAGCGGCAATTTAGCGCCGAAAGGGAGGGGGTGCGTGGAGGCGAGGCACCGGTGGGTAATTCGCAGCTGCGCGGGCGCCGGACAGATATTGATGAGTGGCCTGCGCGCGCCGCCGCCGCCGCCGGTGCCTGGGCTGCCCGCGCTCTCATTGTTGCCAAATCGCGCGCCTCTGCTCCGCCGCTGCCTCTGATCGACCGGCCAGCCGCCCGCTTATCGCCTGCGCCTGCCGCCTTTCTGCAAATGGCGCGCCCGCATCGCTCCCCCGCCGCCGTAATTTATTTTTATGTCGAATATGTTTTTCTTCTCCTAGCAGCTCTACACTGCGTCCCGCAAGTCGTCCTACCTCTAGGCCAAACCAGTGCGGCGCTATGCGGCAAATAACGACATTGTTAGACAACCGAGGCTGTATGAGGTACACAGTAGCAACCTGCCATAATTTAGGTTCGGTTTACTTTATTAAAATAAAATCGATATTTAATTTGGAAAAACTAATGGTACCATCAAATTTGTGGCCAGCATACCTTTTTTAGGCGACGTACCCAAAAATATAGCGAACCTACTTAAGTCACATAAAATGAAAGTGGCTATCTCCAAAGAACAACAAACAACAACAGATATTATTTCGCCCCTTAAACAATAAAAAAGTCTCGGGGGTACACAGATTCACACTAAAACTTGCTGTAGCTACTACAAGGGACAGATTGGCAGGACCTTTCGTATGAGATACACTGACTACATCAACGTTTACACGCGTAACCAATTCACAGAATCAGACATACCAGCACACACAACAAACACTGTCAATTCACAGTCATAGAAGAAAATCTTAAAATACTCTATTTCCAGCTATCGGATACAGTGGAGTTGATGAAGGAGCTGAGAATTTGTGTCCACCAAAAAAGCGAGGAGAAAATGCAGTGAAGTGACAAAAGTCACATAAAATGAAAGTGACTTTCTCCAAAGAACAAGAAACAACAACAGATATTTGTTCGCACCTTAAACAATAAAAAAGTCCCTGGGATATACAGAATCACACTAAAACTTGCTCTAACTACTACAAGGGACATATTGGCAGGACCTTTCATATGAGATACACTGATTAAATCAACTTTCTCACGCGTAACCAATTCACAGAATCAGCCATACCAGCACACGCAACAAACGCTGCCCATTCACAATCATAGAAGAAAATCTTAAAATACTCTATTTCCAGCTATCGGATACAGTGGAGTTGATGGAGGAGCTGGGAGTTTGTGTCTACCAAAAAAGCGAGGAGAAAATGCAGATAGGTGACAAAAGTCGGGACCTTTGCCTTTCGCGGGCAAGTGCTCTACCAGTTACCCAAGCACGACTCACGCCCCGACGGCACAGCTTTACTTCTGCCAGTACCTCGGCTCCTACCTTGCAAACTTTACAGAAGCTCTCCTACGAACCTTGTAGAACTAGAGCTTCTGTAAAGTTTGGAAAGTAGGAGACGAGGTACTGGCAGAAGTAAAGCTGTGAGGATGGGGCGTGGTGGTGGTGGTGGTTAGTGTTTAACGTCCCGTCGACAACGAGGTCATTAGAGACGGAGCGCAAGCTCGGGTTAGGGAAGGATTGGGAAGGAAATCGGCCGTGCCCTTTCAAAGGAACCATCCCGGCATTTGCCTGAAACGATTTAGGAAAATCACGGAAAACCTAAATCAGGATGGCCGGAGACGGGATTGAACCGTCGTCCTCCCGAATGCGAGTCCAGTGTGCTAACCACTGCGCCACCTCGCTCGGTGATGGGGCGTGAGTCGTGCTTGGGTAGCTCAGTTGGTAGAGCACTTGCCCGCGAAAAGCAAAGGTCCCGAGTTCGAGTCTCGGTCCGGCACACAGTTTTAATCTGCCAGGAAGTTTCATATCAGCGCACACTCCGCTGCAGAGTGAAAATCTCATTCTGGAGGTGACAAAAGTCATGGGATAGCGATATGCACATACACAGATGGCGGTAGTATCGAGTACAAAAACTATAGAAGGTCAGTGCATTGACGCAGCTGTATTTTTACTCAGGAGCTTCCTGTGAAAAGGTGTCCGACGTGATTATGGCTGCACGACGGGTACTAACAGCCACAGTGTCAAGCGTGTGCCAAGAATACCAAATTTCGGGCATTACCTCTCCCCAAGGATAACGCAGTGGCCGACAGCGTTCACTTAACGACCGAGAACAGCGGCGTTTTCGTAGAGTTTTCAGTGCTAACAGACAAGCAACACTGCGTGAAATAACCACATGAATCAATGTGGGACGTACGACGAACGTATACGTTAAAATTTGGCGTTAATGGTCTAAGACAGCAGACGACCGATGCGAGTATCTTTGCTAATAGACGACATCGCCTACAGCGCCTCTCCTGAACTCGTGACCATACCGGTTGGACCCTTGGCGACTGGAAAACCGTTGCCTAGTCAAATGAGTTGTGCTTTCAGTTGGTAAGAGCTGATGGTAGGGTCTGGGTGTGGCGCAGACCACTCGAAGTCATCGACCGAAGTCGTCAACAAGTTACTGTGTCAAACTGTGGTGGCACGATAATGATGTGGGTTGTGTTTACTTGGAATGGACTGCGGCTTAAAGTCCAGCTCAAACGTTCTTCGACTGGAAATGGTTATGTTTGGCTACTTGGAGACTATTTGCATCCATTCATGGACTTCATGTTCCTAAACAACGACGGACTTTTTATAGACGACAATGCGCCCTATCGCCAGGCCACAATTGTTCGCGATTGGCTTGAAAAACATTCCGGACAATTCGAGCGAATGATTTGGCCATCCAGATCGCCCGAAATGGGACACAATCGAGAAGTCAGTTCGTGCACAAAATCCTGCACCAGCAACACTTTCGCAATTCCGGACGGCTATAGAGGCAGCACGGATGAGAATTTCTGCAGGGGACTCCCAATGACTTTTTGAGTCCATACCATCTCGAGTTTCTGCACTACGTCGGGCAAAAGGAGGTCCCACACAGTATGGTATCCCATGACTTCCGTCACCTCAGTGTGTGTTCTCAATGTCAAACTAGGTTGTGACTTGATGCATTTCTTAAAATGTTTCTCCTGTATGCAATGTGTAACTAAATCCCATGTACAGACTTTGAGGAAAGGTTTCTTACACCAAAACAAGAAAAAAATCGAGTACCAATGGCTCTGAAATACGTTACGTAAGATCTGTGAGGACTTTTTCATCTTCGATGCTGTGAAACACGCATCTTCTGTTGCAAGCTCTTTTCTTTCCATATTTTGGGAGGAAGTAGTATGAACCGAAACAAGAAAAGAAAAAGGTCGAATAAGCATGCGCTCTAAAATGCATACCCCAAAAGTTATGAGTACTTTTTCAGTAGCAGAGGTATGTTTGTCAGTAGCGAAAGTGAATAAATGCTCATAGCTCTTGATGTACGCACTTTAGAGCGCATGTTTACTGAATATTGTTTTTTGATTGGTTTGATCCATACCTCTCAAAATATAGAAAGCAAAGAGCATGCTGTGGAAGTGTATTTCGCAGTATTGCAAAATGAACAAGCGCTCGTATTCTGCACTCATCACTTGCAACAAAATAGTGTATAAAGCATAATCGGTAAAGTAAAAGTCAGCAATGTTAAGATAGAAGTTACAAGTGGCAGCCACATGTAAAAATGTAATCCACAAAAAAATTAAACACTGTTGACAGCATCCATACTCTTTGGGAAGCCACGCTGTCGTAATATCTTTATGCCATAACTTGATTTCACACAAACAAGCAGTGTGATTGATGGTTTGCGTATGTCTGGATTTCTGCACAATGAGGGAGGTACAGTACGTCTACAAGTAGACAGACAAAAATACTGTTTTATAGCAATAGCATGAAAAAAAACAACATATGATTCATGTTGTCCCATTTCCCGATTGCAGTAAACAAATAAATGACGACTTCACGGTAAGAGGGGCAGGAAACCACACATGCAAACATCACATAAATCAAAAATGTTCAAATGTATGTGAAATCTTATGGGACTTAACTGCTAAGGTTATCAGTCCCTAAGCTTACACACTACTTAAGCTAAATTATCCTAAGGACAAACACACACATCCATGCCCGAGGGAGGACTCGAACCTCCGCCGGGACCAGCCGCCCAGTCAATGGCTGCAGCGCCCTAGACCGCTCGGCTAATCCCGCGCGGCTCACATAAAGCAGCTGTGAGTATATAATGAAAATAAATTCTTGAAATGCATCGTACTACGCATGAAACAAATTGAACTGGTGCATTGCTTTGTTAATTTAAATCATAAAAGCACAGTTACCTGATCATCTTCAGACGGCTTAGATGCTTTTATTAAAACACGTCGATTTTGGTTGAAAGATGACTTACCCTGCTGCGATATTACGGCTTTCGTCACTATTACTTTTGGTGCAAATATTTGTTCATTGCTACGCGGATGTAAAAAGGAAACGAAATACATCCTTACCGCAAACGTCAGTCATTGCTATCGTTTGGTGGTAGATTGCTCCACTTTGATAATTATTCAGTTTTATCTATAACACTTATGACTGAGCTTTACCAAAAACTGTTCTTGATATCAGTTAAATCACAGAGTTAAAAATAACCAGTACTGAAGTAACAGAATCTGTGTTTTCTCACTTCTTCGTAATACTCTCTCTCTCTCCAGATGCAAGAAACGGAAACAAATTTCATCTCAGTTGCTTTAAGCGATAATAAACTACGTGACATAAGGACAAAAACAAGAACGAACTTCACACAGCTACAGCTACGGAGATAAGAACGTACTTACGGACTTCAGAAAGTAAGTTACAAATGTTGTTACACACTAAGGCCATAACACAAGAATGCTGCGTAGTCGGAAGAAAGTACTTGTTTCGGGTTTCTTGGAGAGAAAATTCGTCAGCGGCATCTCAGTGTTGGAGTGAAATGGCGTGGAAACTGGAAATGTACTCCAAAGGGTTTAAGATGGACGTTTGGTTTGTGGGGCGCTCAACTGCGCGGCCATAAGTGCCCGGCTCCAAAGGGTTGAAGCAAGTGAGACAGCACGATTCTTGTTGGCAAGAAGTTTAAATAGCGCACAGATTCACTATGAAATTCTGACAGTATATGGACCAAATGCAGTGTCGCGTCCTGCCGTTGTGAGATGGTGCCAACATTCTGGCCAAGGCCGCACAGACGTGGCTGGGCTGTTCGAGAAGTTCAGGTCTTGTCGGCAAGCTCCTAGAACATCTGGAGGACGATGGGGACGTTCACGCAAAGGTTTTCGAATGGCTCCGTGATCAAAGAGCGGATATGTATCGTTGAGAAATTGAACGGTTGGTATTAATCTTGCGACAGCTATTGCAGACTTGGTGACTGTGTTGAAAAATAGTGTCATATAACTGTATCATTTCGATGTGTAGTGCAGGATGTAATAAAAGTTCATTGACATGTCATCATAGTGTCCAACTTACTGTTAGAAACTCCGTTTTATAACGAACACAGATTTTACCTTTCAAGAAGCAAAAGCTAATTTCAATATCAGGAAGCTGGTTTAAATAAAATTATTAAAGTTTACGTAACGCAAACAGCAATTAACTCTTTTCCTGCCCCAGTGTTAATCCATACAGAGAAAAACCTTGAATACACTGCACGAAGTGGCGCCACGCCCCAAGACAGCCAGGCTTGTGCGCTTCACGAGGATGAAAAAAAAAATTAATGTGTATTTTGCTTGAGCAGTATTTCACAACTCCAATATATTTTTTAAAAAATGTTACCGTTCCATTAGACATCCTATTAGGCTTTGTCGGGAACATCCGATGTTACTTTAGTTTCTGTGGAACATTCGCCGCCATGTAGGCTTATAAGGCACTGGGTTGTGTTATTCAAATATTATTCCAGCCAATCACACATTTATGAAGATACTCCGTATGATAGTATCGTGATTAGCAGCAGACGATTTGGTATACTGTCGAACACCTTTCCGAAATGCGGGAAGACGTAATCTGCCTCTATTGTTTTCAGGATGTCGTGTCTGAATAAAGCGAGCAGTGTTTGACGCTAGTGATTTTTCTTTACTCCATGCCATTTATTGTAGTGTTTAGTGCACCATGGTAGTCATAATTATCATGTCATATTACGTCGATGTCTACATATACACATGTGATCAAAAGTATCCGGACACACCCAAAAACATATGTTGACATATTAGATGCATTGTGCTGCCAGGTACTCATTATCGGCGACCTCAGAAGTTATTAGACATCGTGAGACAGCAGAATGGGACGCTCCGTGGAACGCACGCCCTTCGAACGTGGTCAGCTGAGACTTGTGTCGTACGTCTGTACGCGAGATTTCCACACTCCTAAACATCACTAGGTCCACTGTATCCGATGTGATAGTGAAGCAGATACGTGAAAGGACACGTAGAGCACAAAAGCGCCCAGGTCGACCTCGTCTGTTGACTGACAGAGACCGCCGACAGCTGAAGAGGGTCGTAATGTGTAATAGGCAGACATCTATCCAGACCATCACACAAGAATTCCAAACTGCATCAGGATCCACTGCAAGTTCTATGACAGTTAGGCGGGAGGTGAGAAAGCTTGGATTTCATGGTAGAGCGGCTGCTCACAAGCCACACATCACGCCAGTAAATGCCAACCGACGCCTCGCTTGGTTTAGGGAGCGTAAACATTGGACAATTGAACAGTGGAAAAACATTGTGCGGAATGACGAATCACGGTACACAATGTGGCGATCCGATAGCTGGGTGTGGGAATGGCGAACGCCCGATGAACGTCATCTGCCACCGTGTGTAGTGCCAACGGTCGAATTCGGAGGCGGTGGTGTTATGCTGTGGTCGTGTTTTTCATGGAGGGGGTCTGCACCCTTTGTTTTGCATGGCACTATCACAGCACATGTCTACATTGACGTCTTAAGCACCTTCTTGCTTCCCACTGTTGAAGAGCAATTCGGGGATGGCGATTGCATCTTTCAACACGATCTAACACCAGTTCATAATGCACGGCCTTTGGCGGAGTGGTTACACGACAATAACACCCCTGTAATGGACTGGCCTGCCCAGAGTCCTGGACCGAATCCTGTAAAACACCTTTGAGATGTTTTGGTACACCGACTTCGTACCAGGCCTCACCGACCGACATCGATACATTTCCTCAGTGCAGCACTCCGTGAAGAATGGGCTGTCATTCTTCCCCAAGAAACCTTCCAGCACCTGATTGAAAGTATGCGTGCGAGCGTTACCGATTGAGGGCGCCAAAAACTTCAGTGATTTTCAGCTAGGTGCCCGGATACTTTTGATCACATAGTGTATACTCAGTTATCACCATAAACGCCTCCCCGTTCCCCCCTTCTACGGTTTGTGCCCCTTCGTACAGGCTGGAATTTCTGTAGGCTTAGTAGCTATAGTGCTATGTTTCTTGGCTCTTTTTGGATCGCAGACTCTCGGAATCTTGTAAGGCTTTGGCGTGGTGCACAACCTCTTTGAATCTTTTCTGTCTCTTCCGTTAATCCAACTTGGTAAGTGCACGAGACACATGAATAATACTCAGGTACTAGGCGAGCGAGGATCTTGTAGGTGATTGCTTTCCTGCAAAATCTACACCTCTTTACGATTCTTTCAGTGAATCTGGGAGCGGCACCTGACTTCCCTACGGCTAGGTCTATGTGGTCGCTCTTCTTCCAATTACCATTCATAAGCTCGTTATTTATCCACTCAAAGGTTGTGACTGATGTCACTCAGACGATATCGAGTTATAGTATATTTACTTGCCTATCCATCTTCCGCAGCAGCAGTTACATAAGATTTTTTTCCGTAGGCCTACTGCTGCCGAGTGCGTTTCCTGCCTGGAAACATGGAGGCACGCCTGTCCCGGTTCGAATCCGCCCGGCTAGGAGACTGATGGCGTTAATCTTCGGTCTCCTTAAACCCATAACCAACACCAACAGCGAACTGCAATTAAAAATTTCCTCCAGATCATTAGTGATCATTCTGAAAATATAGTACCGCTTACATAATAAGTGTGTACGTTTTACTGCCGGTATTTGTAGATGAAAGGCATGGTTTTTGGTTATAAATTTTGCATACAGTTTATTTTCAGTGTTTATCCCTCTATTTTACATGTTCTGAAGTCGACAGGTTGTTCCCTCGTTTGCGAAGATTGAAGTCGGAAAAAAGACTTTGTGCCCTTTCACGATTTGGGGTTTTTCGTATTTTAGGAACATTTTTTTTTTCTTTTGTTGCGTTTATGATTTTTGGCACTCCGTTTTTGTAAAACTTCACGAAAGTTGTCTCCATAGAAATATTACTGTGGTCTCATTTGTTTTGCACCCAACACTTTCTTTTATGTGTTAATTTGTTTTTTATGTAGGTTGTGAGTACAGCAAACCTATCCATACGGTTGTGCACCACAGAACACTGCCGGGAAAAAAAAATTCATCCGAAACGGAAACAAGCAGTACTGAACGCTAGCTAGAGGGCAAAGAGTAATGTCGGCATTACTGTTATTAATAGTGGTAACAGTGGAGAATCAATGGAACAAGTTTGTTTCCAAAAAAGTGTGTCAGCGCATACCTCCGCCTCTGCACCATTGTGCAGGCATTTTCAGTGCAATGCAGATTCAAAGATAAATGGGCATAATAAATCCAACGCCGGCCGCGGTGGTCTAGCGGTTCTAGGCGCTCAGTCAGGAACCGCGCGACTGCTACGGTCGCAGGTTCGAATCCTGCCTCGGGCATGGATGTTAGTGCCGTCCTTAGGTTAGTTAGGTTTAAGTAGTTCTAAGTTCTAGGGGACTGATAACCACAGATGTTGAGTCCCATAGTGCTCAGAGCCAATAAATCAAACATAGTGCAATTACTGTGTAAGAAACCACCGGAGGCCACAGGTCCCGTACACCAAACTACTCATAAAATATTCCTGAGCGACCTTCCAAATTTAAGCGTTGGAGATAGAGTTCGCCCTTTGTATGTTCGATGTCTGCTGCTAGACCGACTCTATATGAGTGCCGTTCGGTTTAAGTAGCTCTCCAGTACTGGCCGTATTGATCTGTCAGAAGCTATCTTTTTCGTAGACAAAACTAGTATTCGACCCATGAAATGGAGCTTGACATTTGCTTTGCCAACAACCAAGTCTGTGATTGTTTCACTTCATGTCCCAACACCTTGTTACTCGCAGGTACTTGTACGGCACGACTGTGTGCAGTTCTAACTCATTAATCGTGTATTCAGAGGTTGCTTCATTTTTGCGTCTCGTGACGTAGGCGATTCTCGACAAGGTTACATTAACAGTTATTTAGCAGTTTTGCGTCATGTTGATTTTGTCAAATTCCCAGAGCCAGTCGCTATGACGTGTGAGTTATTGAATGCTTTGCCAAGTTGACTCGGTGTTCATTAAACTCCTGCGACGGGCGTGAGTTGCTACTCTGCTGGAGAGCGTTGTGTAAGATCTCTGCTAGCATTTAATTTTCCCACAAAACGTATTTTCAGTGCCGTTATGTTCTTGGTACTCTGTTGCATATCCCTAGACTTGCTCCAAGTTACAAATCATGGAGAAAATATTTCGAAAATTCATTACTAGATGGCGCATAGTCTTCGTGTTGCCAAGCAGTTCTTCCCTCTGGAGTTCCAAGTACCACACACACACACACACACACACACACACACACACACACACACACACACACACACACACACACACACACACACACACCTATGCCCGAGGGAGGACTCGAACCTCCGACGGCGGGAGCCGCGCGAACCGTTGCAAGGCGCCTCAGACCGCACGGCTACCCATGCAGTAAATAGAATTGAGCAGTTCGGTTTTGAATATTTTTTTGACGGAATAGTTTCATTCACTTGAATTGACAGTGGAATGTGGATTCATATGGACAGTTTCATGCTACCGGAATTCGAATTTCATGAAGTTAAGCTGTTTTGCAGCAGGTGTAAGTTCGTGTTGCGCAAGGACGAGACTAAACAACAATCTCATACCCTGCTGCATTTGGGTCTATGTTTCTCTATATCTTACTGTGCAGTCCATCCTACTCTTTCGTTTGAGTCGAAATTCCGATGGAGAAATTTGCAACTTTTCGCTTCGCTCGCTAGAATAAAAGTAACTTCTCGTCGATTAAAACTGTCCTTGACTTGTTGTTGTTATCCATGTGCAACTCTTCAGGTAGAAACCGTTCCACCGGTGTAAGATTTATCATCATTACGTGCTTCGCATTGCTGTTTTCTGAATAGAGGCAGTGAGAACTTGTACATTTATTCTATGTTCTTTTGGTAATACTTCGTATTTTGCTAGTGACTGTTATTCAATGTCTGACAGATCTCATAAGATAATCACATGCGGTAGTGTGCATGGTGTAGTCACTTTTGATCTAAAACACCATTGATTAATAGTCATGTTCCAGAAACAGTTTTGCGCTTTACGCCCGATCGTCAGCCATGATGGCTCGGAACGCCATTGATCACTGCCACCCTCGTATACCGCTTGTTGTCTGGGCAGACGTTTGTGGGAAGTAGTTTCTCCCGGTGACTGAGCCGTCAGTATTCGCCATCAGAGAACTTACACGTCTGTGGACTGCAATCGAACAGTCTCTAACTTGGCCAATACGTCCAACAAGAGCGTGTTCGTCTTATATAGTTTAGTGTCTTAAAATATATTGAAACTAAAGCCGGGTAGTTTTTATAGCGTGGGCAAAACAAAAATTGTTCTGAAAAGTGTTTTTGTAGTATCTTGGCAGTGTGATCAAACAGCGAAGGGAGAAGTAGAAATCTGGCCAGACAAATGACCGTATGGATATTTTCAACAAAATGGCCTCATTGCCTAAAATACCGCTTCACCTCCCTGCCTGGGATTTTTATTGTGTGTGGGACAAAGTGATTAGGCGTACTCAGACAGTATCCCCCCCCCCCCCCCCCCCACACACACACACACACACACACACACACACACACACTACAGCAGAACATTGAAAGCACTACTGCTGCCATACCCCAGGCATAACTGACTCGCTGTTCGATAACTTGCACTCAGCGCAGACTCGAAGTCAACGGTGGACATTTCTAGCATTTTCTGTAACGAGCAGGCAGTACTCCTGTTCTCCTGTTTGATACTATCATATACATGCACAGCTACACTTCCCAAGACCCCTTATGGTGTGTGATGGAGGGTACTTTATGTACCATCCTCGCTTTCCCGCTCCTTTTTCCTGATCCAATGGCGAATGCTGCACGGGTAGAACGATTGTTGGAAAGCCTCCATGAGAACTCGAATCTTTCTAATGTTACATTCATTCTCATTTCGCGAAATATACGCAAGAGGAATCAATTTGCGAGCCGGCCGCGGTGGTCTCGCGGTTCTAGGCGCGCAGTCCGGAACTGTGCGACTGCTACGGTCGCAGGTTCGAATCCTGCCTCGGGCATGGATGTGTGTGATGTCCTTAGGTTAGTTAGGTTTAAGTAGTTCTAAGTTCTAGGGGACTGATGACGTCCCATAGTGATCAGAGCCATTTTTTGAATCAGTTTGCGCCTTCTAGTAACTTACGCTCACGAAAATTTAACAGTAAACCACACAGTGATGCCCAACGCCTCTCTTGTAACGTCTGCTACTCGAGTTGGAAAAATTTGGTAATTTGTGTTAAGGACTATGGGACCAAACTGCTGAGGTCATCGGTCCCTAGGCTTACCCACTACTTAATCTAACTTACGCAAATGACCACACACACACACACACACACACACACACACACACACACACGCCCGAGGGAGGACTCGAACCTCCGACGTAGGGGGAGCCGCGCGAACCGTGACAAGACGCCTCGATCGCACGGCTATCCCGCGTTGCTCCACTTCAGTTGACTGAGCATCTTAGTGACGGTTTTGCGCGTGCTACGCGAATCTCTGGGGAAGCACGTTGTTCTTCTTTGGATCTTTTCAATTTTTCCTGTTACTGATTTTTGGTACGGGTCCCGAACTGACCAACAGTATTCAACTATTGGTCGAAGAAGTGTTTTGTAAGCTGCCTACTTCGTGGGGGGACTACACTTCCTGAGGATTCTTACAATGAATCATGTATCTCAGTCTAGAATTTGCCTGACATGCGAATACATTTATATGGTCTTTAATCGCTCCGTACGCACATATTCCCTCCCAGATATTTAATTATGTGAATGGCTACTGTAATAATTCGGCACTCACGTAATCATAAAATAATGAATCTTTTCGCTTATTTATACACACACATTACATTTATTTGTGTTGAGGGTCAAAAGCCAATGTGTGCGCGAAGAATCAATCTTTATCAGATCTTTCTGCATTCAGTATATCCGTTGTGGATTGCGAACTGTAAAATGTGATTTAAATTTGTAAAATCTCTGGGCACAGTACGCAACCAGTCGCGTTTTTCAATTGTGATGCAATTTATTTTCTGTACCATTAATTAGTATTCCAGCCACTGGAGGCTCCTTATCAGGTGTACTTGTTACGGGAACATTGCCTGGACCATGTGCAGCTAGATGCTTTGGTCGTGGTGAATGTCCTGTATCGTGGTATACGTGGCAAATTCATTTTGATAATATACATTTTGCATGTTACACACGAATACACACAGTATTTAGCTCCACTGTGTTTCACACTCACTGTAAGTCGAAGTCATCGTGCGCACCCCTAAAACACTCGTGCGTTGCGACTGCTCTGTATACAACAGCCTCGTGGAGCCACCTACGTCATCCGCCAGCTCATTCATATTAACACTCCCTTGCGGGACACCCGAAGTTACTTTTATTCGGAAGATTTCTCTCCGTTAAGAACGATGTACTGTGTTCTGTTTGCTAGGAAATCCAGTCACAAAGCTGGTTCGATATTCAGTATGTTCGTGTTTTGTCCAGGATGCGACAGCGCGGAACTGTATCGAACGCCTTCCGGAAGCCAAGAAACGCGTCATCAAGCTGGACACCGGTATCTACTGCCATCTGGATTTCGTGGACGAACAGAGCGAGCTGGTTTTCACACGATTTCCGTTTGCGGAATCCATGTTGATTCCGACAGCGGAAATTTTCAATCACCTTAAAGGTCGTTCAACGCGAGCATAAAACTGGAGTTAACTTATTTCGTGCCAGGCCTATAAACGTAATATGAGCCAATTTTATTTTGATTATCCTCTAATTGTATTAATAATATGTAGTGTAAAGTTTGTTCTTTTCTGATAATTCCTTCGAGGCCTTGCGTTAACTGTACTGCCCTTCGAGGCCTTGCGTTAACTCTATAGGAGACATAAATCTAGTTACCGGGCACGTTTATATTTCACACATCGATAAATACTGGTGTGTGGATGAAGCACGACAACCACTCCACAGTACTAGAGGAAGCGTCAGCTGGCGGACAGACTAATATAAAAGCAGTGATGATTGTTTTTCAGCCTTCGAATATCCACGTTTCACACCGCCCGCGTACGACAGAAAAGGTGGTGGTATTGGCTCAATCCCCTCCCTCTCTCTCACTTTTGCAGCCACATTCATGTAAATTTATTTTAATTTCCAATAATATAGCCGCTGTAGTGTAATTGCAGAATATTATCCGTTTTTTTTTTAGATTATTGCCAACTGTGGTGTCTGGTTGGTTGTGTGTGTCCATATCGTTGAGCCTTTGCGCAAGTAAGAATGTTTTTGGTTTTTGCTTATAATAAAGTCCCTACCCAATGTTGGATGAGGGGGCCAGGTTACTGATATAGTGCAGCATTTTGTTTACGAATTTCTCTCTGTCGAAAATTGTGCTTTATAAGACGTTTACGTATTTTGTCAAAGTCTGATTCGTTGCCTTTATTATAAAATGTCGTGTACTTGAAACATAATATATAATAATTAAACTGATAATAGCAAATTAGGAGAAGAAATAGCTCCTGAAATTCCAGAGAACAGTGAAAATCAGTTCGGACAATGGTGTGTATTATATACTGTTGCTGTGATTATGTTGCCAGGATTTTAGTTGCCGATGGTTCTAATGTGCTCATTAACTGAAAACAGTCAAAGGTTGCGTGACTTGTATAGACAGCATGCCGTAAATCATGAACACGAAGATTCGTACTGTTGTTAACATTTGTAGCCGTGTCTCTTCAGCTGACAGCTTCATTTATGTTTTATCGCATATATTAATTATTTCTCAGCACATAACTTGTGCTGTAGCACATTGCACATGCTCTTGCTTATTTGCATTAGGGCTGACTGAGGGATCATTGGAGATGTGGAGGGTGAGAATGCAGCGGAGTGAGGTGTTGGTGCGAGGATGGAGGGAGAGATTGCGTGTGGGGCACTGTGTTTGTGTGATATATATATAAATTCAGTTGCAAAAGACGGAATTATTCTTATCAGTTTGATAAAGCATAGTGAAATTGTACTTGGCGAGAGTATTTTCTATTGATATCTACCGTATCTCAACGTAGCTCTCACGTGACTTACAAATTATGCGTATTTATTGGATCCACTTGCTCAGGTTAGGTCTCTGTATCTACAGAGGGCAACACCTGTAGTACTGACAATGATGCTAGGCGATACTTTTCATTAATGTATCCTGTTTGGTTATTATTTAAATATTCACACAATTTACATTGTTTTTTACAACATTCGACATAGCTTTCTTAATTTACGGTAACTTTTCTAACCTACTTCCGATGTAGAGTACACCCTGCCCTACTCTGAAGAATGCCCGAAACAGAGTGACTAGCGTAGCCGAAGTACTTCATCTCCCAGGCGCGCCAAAGCGACCCGAAAGTGTCCGAAACACTACGGTTGCCATATCGTTACTCTTACGTTTCTCCAAACTAGTGAAATTTAGTAAACAAAAACAGATAGACTAGTAGGATAACCATGAGAGATTGTCATACTCAAAATGGCTTAAATACAATGAAAAGTATGTAAATAATTAATAAGAGAAGTTAGGCGTTTTGGCGCCTAGCACCCTGATGTTCCGACCAATCAGTAGCAAGTTCAGTACAATTAGCGAACTCTCCCACGGGACTGGTACATATTGTACCATCTGTCGCTTGTACCTTACTCAACATTTGTACCATATGCTACTTCGCTTGTATCAAGTTGCATCAAGGCGAGCTTCTAGTAAAATAACGTACCGGCGGCCACAGCCAGGAATATCACAGACTTACTGATGTAGAAAAATCTTCATAATACAGCATACGAATGATGTAACGCCTCGCTCCTCGCGACTTAAAAGTTGATTATGGAGCTGGGAAAAGTTTCTGGTCTCCCATTTCTAACTACGCTGGAAGAAAGATGTTCAAAATCTTCTCAGAATCTGAGAAATTTTGCCATTGTTTTAGCGTGGACTCCAGTCATCAACACAGCACTATGTTTTTCCTAACCATTACCAATTTCAGTTGTAGGTCTATACAAGTTTCGTAATCAGTGCGGATGCCGAGAATTTTCTTCTTGGTAACAGTTTCCTTGATTGACTTCAAGCTTCATGCTCCCTGTATTCATCACCCATCACGTTCTAGTTCAATAGCTCTCATATGTTATATTTGTGGTTATTGTTTCTACTTTATAACAGTATAAATTTACTTTTTAATGTTGGAATAACCTTAAGATTGAGATACAATAGCAACTTTAAATTCAAATTCCGATAGCGCAGTTTAGACATCTGCTGATACCGAATGGTTCACAGCCAGCTAAGTCTTACAAAAATAATGGATACGTGAGAGAACGTAATGCTTCTGGAATGTTGAAGCTCAGTCAATGATGTGTTTTTAAGTCCATTAAACATCGAAGTGACGCACATGAAAAGCAGTGGTACTAGAAATTTTTGCAATGCTTTTCTGTGAATTTCTTTGTCTTCAGTAGTAACACTACTGCTGTATGCCATGGTCTGTACAGCAGAAAGAAGACAGTCAATATAAAGCACTCTACAGATCACAAACCGAAGGAAACAAAATAGAGATGAAAAGCAGTTCTCATTGCATACTCCTTTATTCTAGAAAATACGTGAATTCTGAACGAAAGAAGAAAGGCTATAGCTTAATATTTTGTCGAAATCAATGGTAATGGGAACGGTGTACCGCCTCTGTTGCACAAGAATAGGGCTTCACATGAAGCGACTTTAGCAAGTGACAGATAACCAAAATGTGAATGGAGAAACGATTTTTTTATCATATAGCTTGCTGTTCACTTCGTCGAGATTAAATAAAAACATCTGAACTATTACAATTCGAAACCGATTCCAAGCTATGGCTTTCACTCTCAGAATCTTCGCAATTTTTATTATCAATTGTATCATTTTAAGCTTATGTCCATTTATATGTTGTTATACGTGCGATTCAGTACCGGAAGACAATCTCTTAGCCAAACTTCGTAGTCCAACAAGGAACTTGGCGATCATAAAAAAGGCAGTATATGGTTTTTAGAATTATGTTTGATGCTTATGTTTCAATTATGCGTAACGTTGGTACCATCGCCATTGAAACTACCAGTGGTAACAGCTTTTGGGTCACAAGAGAGTATACCTGATAAAAATCAGACATGTCACGGACTGGTTGATATCTTCCTCTATGCAGAGATATAAATCATGCAAGGTCATTGCTATCGAAGCAGGAGCTACACCAGTACTGTATACTGAAGATACTTGCAACGGTGTGCGCCGTCGACATGAATTCGGCAGACTCAGTTGATGATTTTCTAGACACTAACACAAGTGTCGTTCATTAAGTATAATGAATCTGGTAGGAGCCCTCGGCATTCCATTTTTCGAACTCTGCATGTGAATCTGTACAGTGGTTGACAGATTGGTTCCAGAAATTCTTATTCATTGAAAATACACATAAATTACCAATTTCGTTTCTTTTTTCCAAGTAGTTTCGTTACAGAAAATTTAAATGGCTAGCAGTTGGTGATAGTTCTGAAGACACATCACAGCAATGTCACAGTAAATAGTTACGCAGTGAAAAATAACTTAGCTCACTAATTGTATAAAATTCAGGGCGTCAAGAATATTACTTCACGTTTTCCTTCGTAAATATCGCGAAGTTCCACATTACTGACGATGTTTTTGACAAGCGGACATAACATAAAACCATTTAGTGCAGCATTTATTCGTACTGTCATTGACTTTACAGATTGTTTAGTTTAATTGTATAATCTTTAATTAAGCTATGAAGAGGTAAATCCTTTTGTACCTCAAATTGGTAATTTTTTTCTCATTGTTGGCAACGAAAATAGCTGCCACCTTGCAGGGTTGTCAATAGTTACAGACAAGGACTGTTTCGTTGCCACTACATTACTGTGAGACCTAAAACAGCGACCTGAAGACAGTAGTTTTCATTTGGAGAGTCCTGTGGTAGAAAGGGAATACACCCATTTTCTTCTTCGTGGCGTTGATACGTGTCACACTGCAGTGTTCATTATTGAGAGTCGTCAAAGTAATCCTTGCCTAATAGGAACTTTCGAATAGTTGTACATATTTTATTTTTTTTTTTTGCATCGACGTGAGAGTAAAGGTTTGTTCCTCAAGTGATCCTCTTCTGTCCATCCACTACATTCACGGTTGGATGATACATCGATGTTCAGAAATACGTGTATCAACATCGCCCTCCTTTACGCTGCTTCTTCTTAAGCTCCATACTTCTGACCATACTGCAACACATTTTTCCCGCACTTCTGGTTTTTTCATAGAGTAAAATGGCGAACTCTGGTAACCTTTTCGTAGTTCTGTCTTCTTCTGAATTAAAACCGTTACAGTTTTGTCCTTTGCCCTCTGTCTTACAACTGTAATCGTAATCTCTATAAGCGTTACAACTGTTAAGCTCCTAAAATCTATTCTCAGATCAATCTATTAATAGAGACAGACGAAAATGGCTGTGCATAAATTTCAATCAATTTCACGAGTTGTCAGTTCCTTTGCTTTAGCTTTACATTTGTAATATCATAAATATTCCATAGTGATTGCTAAGCTAAACTTAGAGGAATATGTCGATAACGCTCAAACTGAACACACTGGCATCTCTTTTACCCTGTTACGTTTCTAGACTTCATTGGAAATTTGTGCAAGACAGAGATAGTAATATTTAATTCTGTTGTTCTGTTTCTTTGAATATGGCGACACCTTTTGAATGGCGAAATGTGCCTGATACGTCTGCACGTGTTGTACCATTCCTATTCCATTAGAGTTTTCCCTACAGCAGTAGCGATCGCCTTGGCGTTATTTGTGTCCCCGTTTGTCACAGCCAGAAAGGTTTATATAAGCGTGTCTCATATTTTCTCTTAATCAGATTCCTAAAGGAATCCTAGTAATTCAGAAAACTTCGCATAAATAGGCAACCATCTTGCGAAATATGTGTGTCCGTATCGTGTAATGCGTGAATTATACTGCACCTTCGTTTTATTCAGAGTATTCTGTAGGTCTTTGCGCAACAGAAGACGCAGAAAATTTCAGAGGCAAAGGTACACCAAGTGCATATCATTTTATGAATTCAGGAAGTATATGCAGGTCCTCAATTTTGCAAGTTCTGCCGCAGCTCTGAGGAAGTCTCCCTTCAAGACGACTACATCAGCGCAGCCCTATTGTTTAATCACAGCCAGCCTCACCTGTAATTTACCAGAGACGAGACTCACACAGTACAACAAATGTAGTTGATAAATGTAACCAATAAGTAGTGATGGTGAGTAGTGTGAGGATATACTTACGGACAATTCTTCATTGTGTGTCAGTATGTCCGTAATTGCTTTACATTTATTACAGATATTTAAACCTGTCTTCGCAACTAAAAAAAACATGCGTGTAATTTACGATACGCGTATCGTTTTAATGATTTAAACCATCGTCAGTGGTCCGGAATGAAACATATTTACAATTTTGATTTGCTTTCTAGATCTCAAATCATTCTGTAACAAAAGATATTCATGTGATTTCTTTAGTTACGAAATGATAACAGCATTTTTGTCTGATTTCCTCTTACATTTGGAAGTGTAGCCTGTTTGCTCATTTTCCAGGTATTCCTGCGTTTGGAACTGATTTTTTTGGCCTAATACGCATCACGATGACTTCTAGCACTAAACATGTCTTGACGTGAAATACGACAAAATATTGCACCCCGGCTGGTCCCGGCGGAGGTTCGAGTCCTCCCTTGGGCGTGGGTGTGTGTTTGTCCTTAGGATAATTTAGGTTAAGTAGTGTGTAAGCTTAGGGACTGATGACCTTAGCAGTTAAGTCCCATAAGATTTCACACACATTTGAACATTTTTTTAATTGCACCTTTAGTATTTATTTACATTATCTTGGCTAAAAGCGCAGACGCTGTATGTGTGTGTGTGTGTGTGTGTGTGTGTGTGTGTGTGTGTGTGTGTGTGTGTGTGTGTGTGCGTGCGTGCGTGAGTGTGTAGTATTGCCAACTCATCTGCTAGTTTTGATTTTCACGTTATCTAGAAAAACATTCTCTTGATGTTTGGTTTGCCATATTATGTCTATTTCTTCGTGTTCATATGTTTTTATTTAAGTATGTGTGTGAGACGACAGAGTAGTGTGAGAGCTGATGATATAAATGGAGTCTAGCAGGTGGGGGGAGGGCGGGGGTGGCTAAGGGTGCGGAGATAAAGACGATTGTAAGTCGGTGAATAGTGAATGCAAAGTAGGGTAAGGGAAATGAGTTGGAAATGAGATGGAGAAGGGGGGAAAGAGGTAGAGGTAAAATTGAGTTGTAACCAGTGAGGGCTATATGCTTAGAATCCGTGACTGGGATAGAACACTTCAATGTTTAGAAGGTGAATGGCCGGGTGGTTATGCCTGTGAATGTTTACCACTGTTCACACTTTCCGGTCGCCACTGACACACTGTCCTGATAAGTGTGCCATTCAAGATAGCAGGCCGCTGTCACAGCGAGAACCGTTAGGTTATGAGGCTCTGGCACAGCTGTCCGCGCCTACAGCCCCTTTGCCGGTTTCAGTGGACCTGACTGTACCACTGACAACCGCTGTTGAATACCTGATGCTGAGAACAGCCTGTGTCTCCTTTAACAGGTGACAGATAACACACTTGGACAGTGCATCTGGTTAGCCCTCTGCCGTCTCTTCATCACCCTGTCCTCGTTTATAATGCCTGGTGGGATAAATGACTGAGATCGTAGATTTTCTGGGCGGATTTGTAATTTAAATTATTCTCGGGGTTCTGCCGAGTTACACCATTGCATCTTCAGGTTGTTATTGGTGAATTCTACTACTGTGGACTCCTTTGCAGACCGTTCTCGTGTAGAGGGTGAACCTGTACTCCACTGACAAAATTTGGAAAGTTTTTCAGAGAAACTCTCTGATTACTTTTGGTGCAAGGGACCAGTGGTCTCTGGTGCTCGTTACGTAATAATAATGTAGCTACTATTTCCCCAGTCTCTTACCACATTTACCTTTTTTCTGTGAAAATACCTTCTCGACAGTGGAAAAGTTTGTAATACGCAAATATAAACACATACAACACGTAACACGGAGTAATGCAACAACCCTCCGACTAGACACTGCACTTTGACTTGGTTGCCGTCCCAGCTTAAACAACTCAGCGTCATTGTTCCGCTCTATCCTTGCATTCAGTGAACCAATCCGCACAGCTGTGTACCTTTTTTTACATACAATTGCCGAAAAAACAAACCCGAGACAGAACCGACCGTTAGTAAATGCAAGCTTGAGCGCGAAGAGTGAAGGTGACATTACTGTTGCCATCAGCAAACACCGTGGGTGAATGGAAACAGTTCGCTACCAAACAAGGTGCACAGCGCAAGCCGCTGTCATTTTTACACTGTTGTGCAGGTGTGTTCAGTGCAGTTCAGATACAAAGGTAAATGCGGGTAAGAAACCAAACGAAATCCAATTACCCAGCAGATACCACAGATTCTTTACGCCGAATGCTCAGGTAATACCCCTGAAAAACTCCGAAATTTTTTCCGTGAAGTTTGGATTCACCGTATATAACGTTGACTTTGGATTGCCAAGACTAAACGTGAAGGTGTTAATTTAATATGGATTAAAGCGCCCTCTGGGACTCACCTCAAAGAAGATGCCGCAATGAAGGAGAGGATTATAAAAGGTCGTTTTCAAGGCATTGTTCCACTTTTCACTGATTTTACTCATTTACTCAAAAACTTGTTCATTACAAGTGGCCCACCTACTGGCTCATCACACTAACGGATAGAGAAAGATTTTATGCCCAAGTTCAACCCATCGTACCACGAAAGTAGTGCTTTTATCTTTTAGGATGCACTTCAGACACTCATGTTATCCAAAACCTCTTTAGAGGGTAAATGTTGAGCACAATCCGTATTGCACCGAGAAAGAATTTCGAATAGCCACAATTACCCACATCATTCTAGCAATTAAAGCAATTTGAGGAAACAGAGTAACTATAGAAGGAATTTGAGAAACTAGGAGTCGCATTCCCCATTTTGTTATCTGTTTTATTACTGACAACGAAACAGTATCTACAAAACTTTTAAGTTCCCATTTGCTGAACCTACCATTGCTCCGTAAATTTAAAAAAACAGAAAAGCAACTACGCAACCCAAAACTATTCAAATATCAAACCAATGAAAATGAGTGTATAGGAGCTTCATTAATCGTCATCGTTCGTGTAACACTATGTTTTAACACATGTGTTTTTATATCTTAGTGTCTAATGGTTATATTTAATGTTCAGTTTACTGCTGCTAAAGAAGCTAGCTGTGTAGCTTGACGGGCTGATGCCAATAAATAAAGTGAGATTAGTTGCCGGAAGAAAGCCAGCGGAAGTGGCACTCAGTAAAATGAAACAGGTGTTCTAGGGTCAGCTGACCGCGTCTCAACATCGAACGGATCGTCCCTATTTGGAGGGATTCGTTGATGTCGTAACGCATCTGACACGATGCATACGTTCATTCTTCTTCCTCAAGTTACGTGCTACGGCCAAGACTTACGTATGCCGTTCACATTTCTTCCTCTACATTCGATTTCGACTCTAGCCTTATGCGCATACCGTGACGTGATTTTTTTTTTTTTTTTTTGTGTGGGTACGCTACTGAACCTTAACGTACAACCTCCTTCGAAGATATTATCCTTCCCGAAATCAAATAGATTAGGTGCGTAGACCGGGTGGACGGTTGGTATGCATATCAACCGTAAGAACTGTCGCAGCTTTTGTGGTTCTAAGTGCAAATATACACGAAAAAAATTTAAGTTCCCTGAGTTGCCACTCTGAAGTTTTTATTATAACATGGATGAGAATCAAGTGGTGTGAAGTAACTGCTGCATTTAAGAATGAAAGTTTGCCAACGCTCAAAATAAATATTTGTCACCAAATAGGACAACATTTCATTTGTATTGCCGACATTATTTACCACACACAAACACACACACACACACACACACACACACACACACACACACACACACACACACACACAGAGAGAGAGAGAGAGAGAGAGAGAGAGAGAGAGAGAGAGAGAGAGAGAGAGAGAGAGAGTGCTTGGCAGCAGTTGTTCCGGGGAGAAAAACGCAAAAACGCTGCTCCGTTATGTGTCGGTGTGTGTCACTAAGAAGGGCCCATTGCACCCCCCCCCCCCCCCCCCCCCCCCTCAGATATGGTGGTAAGATGGCCTAGTGGACAGCTCGTCAAAAACTGAACACAGAGCAAGCATGAAAACAGAAAGACTGTGTGCTGAACTGTGGAAAAAGAAGCAAATAGAAACAGTGAACGGTCCAAGCTCAAGTTACATCGTTATGTGGTCGCGATGTCGGACTGCGAAGGTGGAGATCCATGTTCAAATCTCCCTCGTGTCCCATTTGATCACAAAATTATGAGCTGTACGTATGGTCGTTGACGTGTCTGTTCGCTGTATTCAAATTTGTTTCTGTGTCGTGGTTGAAAGTCCGTTTCCAACAGCTAGGTGTAACGAAGAACCCTCCACAAGTACTTACCTTCTAGAATGAGATTTTCACTCTACAGCGGAGTGTGCGCTGATATGAAACTTCCTGGCAGATTAAAACTGTGTGCCGGACCGAGACTCGAACTCGGGACCTTTGCCTTTCGCGGGCAAGTGCTCTACCAACTGAGCTACCCAAGCACGACTCACGCCCTGTCGGGCGACCCAAGCTTGGGTAGCTCAGTTGGTAGAGCACTTGCCCGCGAAAGGCAAAGGTCCCGAGTTCGAGTCTCGGTCCGACACACATTTTTAATCTGCTAGGAAGTTTCACTTACCTTCTATTTGTTCTACA
Source organism: Schistocerca americana (assembly GCF_021461395.2). NCBI lineage: Eukaryota > Metazoa > Arthropoda > Insecta > Orthoptera > Acrididae > Schistocerca > Schistocerca americana. The sequence goes on from NC_060130.1 coordinate 303,951,036, forward strand.
CAACTGCCTCATGCTATGACTTGTGTTTCGATTCGGAAGTTTTGACTCTTGAATTCCTGTGTTGTAACATAGTTCGCACCTGTTTATTTGTCGTTTTCATATCTGTGAGAGCTGTATGCGGTATCCTACCTGGTCTCACTGTTCATCACATTTGTTAGCGACGGTAATATATTCTTACCGCATGACTCACGTTCTACAAGCAGTGTGTAATATGACAGTTGCCAGGACGACAGGAGGAGAACACACACGTCAATGACCAGACGGACATTTCTTGAGTTTGTGAAAAAAAAGAGGCTAGAGGGAGTTTTAGCAGGGATTTCTCGCTTCGCAGTCAAACACCGTCACATAACCACGACGCTGTGACTCTTGCAATGCTCTCGATGTTGCACATCTTGAGGTTGGACGTTCACTGTTTCTATTTTGCTTCTTTTCTCACGTTTAATTCCACCTTCTTCCTGTTTTCATGCTTGATCTGTGTTCAGTTTTTGGCGGGTCATCCACTAGACCATCTTTCAACTAAATCTGGGGGGGGGGGGGTGCTATGGGGAGTTTCTCCTATGAGACTGCTCGAACGGCATATCTTGCTACACACATCGAACCCGAAATTTATCTTTGCTACAGTTCCCAAATGTAAGACCTTTTCTACCGTGGTTCCACCTCATTTCTAGACAAACACAGAACTTTAAACCATGACGAAATAAAATTATTTTCTGTTTTTAAGATTCTGCTAATTGTATGCAGCTGGTCTTGCATGAAGATGCAACATGTTGCTTCGATTGTGTACCTCAGGGAGCATTCTCAGAGGTCTTTGATATAGCATACCGGAGAGGAAAAAAAGCGAACTCCCGATTTAGAACGTTTGTCTTGAAGTTCCGCTGCCCCGTTTTGCAGCAGCTCATGTAATTTAATACTTCGGTAAACGTACTCTTTAAGATACCGTGTAATACTTGGAAGTAGTGTTAATTCTATATTTCTTTTGGTGCTATTCTCAGTTGTAGAGATAGAGAGGAGCTCTGCGCATGTTTTCATAAAGCTCTTAATCTTCGTAATTCACCGTTACATTTTTGTGCAAAGATGTGTTTACGTGCCATTGAAAAGTTTTGCTCGGAAATTGTGAATGGCTCCTCTTTAAGATGCGAGATGTTTCAAGAACTCGTTAGGGCCATTGACCGTCGGTGTTGCGTCAGGTGAGCGGGCGCTCTTGTAAGCGGCTCTTTTCGCGGAGGGAGAGGGGCGCGTAAGCCGGAATGCGCCTGCCCTGCGCCGTAGCCGAGCAGGAGAGGATTGAATGGGGCAGCGCAGCCCGTGCACCCAACGTTCGATTTTAGCAGTCGCGTCGGAGGTGAGGGAGGGCGCCGCGTCGTTAGAATGCGCAGCCTTCGCAGGTACTTTATTCAAGTACTACAGGGTATACCTTCCGTCGTGTAACTGATGGTTACCATGAATAACACCTCTCTCTCTCTCTCTCTCTCTCTCTCTCTCTCTCTCTCTCTCTCTCTCTCTGTGTGTGTGTGTGTGTGTGTGTGTGTGTGTGTGTGTGTGTGTATTCATGAAATAGTTTGCAGTTCGCGCAGAAACAAAGAATTGACAGAAAAGTTCAAAGACAACAAAATTGAAGAGAGGATTGAAGCAAGCACAGTGTCAGTGAGGAGCCTGTGCGATTATGGGTTTGTAACAGTTATCTCGGTTCTGAAGGGGAAGCCAAATAGTAGAAAACAGAGAAAAACAATTATTCACGTAATGGAAGCTCATCTACATGTACATCCATACTCCGCAAGCCACCTGACGGTGTGTGGCGGAGGGTACCTTGAGTGCCTCTATCGGTTCTCCCTTCTATTCCAATCTCGTATTGTTCGTGGAAAGGAGGATTGTCGTTATGCTTCTGTGTGGGCTCTAATCTCTCTGATTTTATCCTCATGGTCTCTTCGCGAGATATACGTAGGAGCGAGCAATATACTGCTTGACTCTTTGGTGAAGGTATGTTCTCGAAACTTTAACAAAAGCCCGTACCGAACTACTGAGCGTCTCTCCTGCAGAGTCTTCCACTGGAGTTTATCTATCATCTCCGTAACGCTTTTGCGGTTACTAAATGATCCTGTAACGAAGCGCGTTGCTCTCCGTTGGATCTTCTCTATCTCTTCTATCAACCCTATCTGGTACGGATCCCACACTGCCGAGCAGTATTCAAGCAGTGGGCGAACAAGCGTACTGTAACCTACTTCCTTTGTTTTCGGATTGCATTTCCTTAGGATTCTTCCAATGAATCTGTCTGGCATCTGCTTTACCAACGATCAACTTTATATGATCATTCCATTTTAAATCACTCCTAATGCGTACTCCCAGATAATTTATGGAATTAACTGCTTCCAGTTGCTGACCTGCTATTTTGTAGCTAAATGATAAGGGATCTATCTTTCTATGTATTGGCAGCACATTACACTTGTCTACATTGAGATTCAATTGTCATTCCCTGCACCATGCTTCAATTCGCTGCAGATGCTCCTGCATTTCAGTACAATTTTCCATTGTTGCAACCTCTCGATACACCACAGCATCATCCGAAAAAAGCCTCAGTGAACTTCCGATGTCATCCACAAGGTCATTTATGTATATTGTGAATAGCAACGGTCCTATGACACTCCCCTGCGGCACACCTGAAATCACTTTTACTTCGGAAGACTTCTCTCCATTGAGAATGACATGCTGCGTCCTGTTATCTAGGAACTCCTCAATCCAATCACACAATTGGTCTGATAGTCCATATGCTCTTACTTTGTTCATTAAACGACTGTGGGGAACTGTATCGAACGCCTTGCGGAAGTCAAGAAACACGGCATCTACCTGTGAACCCGTGTCTATGGCCCTCTGAGTCTCGTGGACGAATAGCGCGAGCTGGGTTTCACACGATCGTCTTTTTCGAAACCCATGCTGATTCCTACAGAGTAGATTTCTAGTCTCCAGAAAAGTCATTATACTCGAACATAATACGTGTTCCAAAATTCTACAACTGATCGACGGTAGAGATATAGGTCTATAGTTTTGCACATCTGTTCGACGTCCCTTCTTGAAAACGGGGATGACCTGTGCCTTTTCCAATACTTTGGAACGCTACGCTCTTCTAGAGACCTACGGTACACCGCTGCAAGAAGGGGGGCAAGTTCCTTCGCGTACTCTGTGTAAAATCGAACTGGTATCCCATAAGGTCCTGCGGCCTTTCCTCTTTTGAGCGATTTTAATTGTTTCTCTATCCCTCTGTCATCTATTTCGATATCTACCATTTTGTCATATGTACGACAATCTAGAGAAGGAATGGGAAGTTGTAAGAACGCGTCGTGTCACGGCTGGCGACAACGAAAGGGCGGAAGGTTTTTTTATCAACCCACCCTCTCCCTTCAGAAGCAAACAGGAGAGATTAAAAAAGAAGACGGGAAACAAAATTTCTTAACATCTTACTCATTTACAATTGCTTAGGTTTGTGATAAACGCCTGTTGGTGGAACGTACTGTTAGAATTGCAACTAAGCAGTCATCCTCGTCGTATGAGGTAATATTTTGGGAAAACTAAGTTTATGCGCAAAAGATGGTTTCTATTCAGAGGCAAGCATTCTGGACAGTGGATGATGTTAAGTCACGAACCCCGTATATGCTGTTATTTAATAAGATTTTGTTCTAACACTAATCTCCGAAAAATTACCGTTTCACGAAACTTGCGGATCACAACAAAATATGCGTTTGTTTCAAAGCGCCGAGCGGTTCTAGGCGCTACAGTCTGGAACCGCGCGACCGCATCCTGCCTCGGGCATGGATGTGTGTGGTGTCATTAGGTTAGTTAGGTTTAAGTAGTTCTAAGTTCTAGGGGACTGATGACCTCAGAAGTTAAGTCCCATAGTGCTCAGAGCCATTCGAACCATTTGATTTGTTTCAAAGCGGTAACTACGCCCATCCAAAGAGTACAAGGCAGCAGAACGTTAATTCCTGACTAGGTCACTTGCGCGGATGACAGCTGTCATCCACTACATTAACGGTGTATTTGGACACTTCGAAGGTTTCCGTGAATGGTTTTAGGAGTGTTTTATTTAAATCTAAATATAATACATTTAATACGAACTCGGTGAGAAATATTTTTGGCAATTGTTTATAAATAGCTCCAGTACCTCTCTGATAGCAGCCAACTTGTCAGTCTCTCTGTGAGCACCTCTGTCAACGATACTGTCAAACTTAAGATATCTCGAGACCAACCCGAATTGTTTTCACTCATGCAAAAGTAACATGATTCAAGTCCATTGCACTTTGAGCTCTCCCACAACTTCGATAAATTTTTTATAGAGCGTCTCAGAGATACATACGGATATTAAAAACAAATGACAGTTCTGATCTTTGTAACATCTGTTTCTTTAGCATCCGTTCCCTAGAAAAATCGCCACGAACTTAATTGATGTAAATATTAGTACATCGTCAATAATGCGAATTATATTTTCATTCAATGATAACTTCAGAATAGCTGTTTCTGTCTTTCTTATACCATCTTCATTTTTGGATCCAGGTAGATGTGTAATAATATTACAAGACATTGGTAGGATATTTACTTTCCCTCCATTTAGTTATTGCATCTCTTCCTAGAAGAAATACGTCCTTCTGTATACTTTTATTTGATTCAAATTCATCATTTCCTGACACTTCATGATCTGTTCCTAAATCTCATGTACCCAATCCTAGTTCTCTGAATTAGCAATATCACTTTCAGGATCTCCATCACTCAGCTCATGGAACCATTCAAGCCATATATCAGGATCTCTACCAAAGCTCGTTCTAGGTTTTTTTTACCTTCGATATTTATCCCACAAACTAAAACTCAGAGAATATTTACCTTTCTTCGGTAATTACTCTAGGTAAGAGGCAAATTAATTGCAGTTAATTTCGATTCGCTGAAAATTACGCACATGAAAATCTGATTGTCTCTATGAAAAAAAAAGTAAAATACCCTTACTTTGTTTCAGATTGTAACAGCAGAGATCGTGCGAATGACCAGTGTTCTCCAGACTATAATAATGTTTCCTAAACAATGCAACGTGCGTTAACTGAAAGCCAATAATGTCTGAAGCTAACGGATGGAGAGTTAACGGAAAGGTACTGAAAATGGCGCGAACTCAATATACATGGTGATCAAAAAGTCAGTATAAATTACAAACTTAATAAACCACGGAATAATAGATAGAGAGATAAAAATTGACACACATGCTTGGAATGACATGGGGTTTTATTAGAACCAAAAAAACAAATTTCACAAAATGTCCGACAGATGGCGCTGGACAGTAAAACGTCAGTAACTGCTACCGTGACGGGTGAGAGGTACGCCGATATGTTACAGAATCGCATCATCCCAAGCCTGGCTGATAAACACCTGCTGGAACGTACGATCTTTATGCAGGACGGCGCTCCACCCCATATTGCTAGACGCGTGAAAGATCTCTTGCGCGCGTCGTTTGGTGATGATCGCGTGCTCAGCCGCCACTTTCGTCATGCTTGGCCTCCCAGGTCCCCAGACCTCAGTCCGTGCGATTATTGGCTGTGGGGTTACCTGAAATGGCTAGTGCATCGTGATCGACCGACATCTCTAGGGACGCCAATGCCTCACCATAACTCCGGACATGCTTTACAGTGCTGTTCACAACATTATTCGTCGACTACAGCTATTGTTGACGAATGATGGTGGACATATTGAGCATTTCCTGTAAAGATCATCATCTTTGCTTTGTCTTACTTTGTTATGCTAATTATTGCTATTCTGATCAGATGAAGCGCCATCTGTCTGACATTTTTGAACTTTTGTATTTTTTTGGGTCTAATAAAACCCCATGTCATTCCAAGCATGGGTGTCAATTTGTACCTCTCTATCTACATTATTCCGTGATTTATTCAGTTTTCAAATTTATACTGACTTTTTGATCACCCGGTACCTCAGTGAGACAAAATAGAGCAGGAAAATGATGTGGATGACGAGTGTCATCTGCGCGAGCAATGAAGGGCTAAAGGTGAAGCCTCAGAGCTTCGAAATCGATCGCAAATAGACAGAAGACAATGGACACTGCTGATTGGAGGCAACTTAGGAGAATAAATTGTTCCTGTTCTCCGCAATAAAATACCAAAAAGCTTCCAATCAGAAGGTCGGGTATATTTTTCGATCAAGAAGTCTGGAATTAGCTGCGTTCGTGGCCGAATCTTACACGCACACACGCAAGCGTTCGCGACGAGATTATCAATACCGCCGTAATATTATTCATAGAGAGGCAGAACGATTTACTTGCAAATGTCATCAGTCGTGAGGGGGAGGGGACACGTTTAAAAATCTTGTCCATGAAAACTAATGTATGCGAAACTATTCTATTACGTTCATCTAGATCACGCGTTTAGAGGAAAAAATTACAAGGTTACCAGTGGAGGAAGGTTTTTGCAGTTTCAGAATCTAGAACCGACTACAAAACTGTCGAATGAGTGAAGATACCCAACCATTACTGTACACAATAATTAGCGAATGTGGCTTCACAAACCTTAGCTGTGTACGACAGTCTTTCTCTCTAAAAGAGAGATTTGACCCTAGCTGTTTCGAACTTAATCAACAGCGTAGTAGAAAATAGATTGTTGCCGAGCAGTTCGATTTTTATAGTTCATCTGATATATCAGCATTTATGCGGGGTGGTCAGAAACAGTCTGAAAAGCTTGTAAAGGCGGCGGAGAAATAATTGTTATGAAAACAATTCGATGCGTTGCGCTGTTTCCGAGGTGTCTGGCATTCAGTTTTGCCAATCAGATCGCACACGCTAAAATGCGGCAAGGCACACACATCTGTGGATCTCTGAGTTATCACTTGTTAGAATACTCGTTACCAGTTAAAGTTAAAATGTGCGTTTTTCAGAAGTGATGAATTTAAGCTAGGTGAACGAAAGCTACGTTTGTTGCGTGTGAGGAAACCAAACGAAGAACGAGTCTGGCGACACACTCTGGGAGGCTGCTTGAATCTGCGTGCGCGACGACCTGATCGGCTAACGTCGGTGCTAAATATCTCGGAAACGGCGCAACGTATCGAATTTTTTCTCAACAATCACTTCCCAGCACAGTCTCCCCTGCAACACCCTTGCAAGCTTTACAGACTCTTTGTGACCACCTTGCATACCCTATCTTGATCAAAAGTATCCGGGCACCCCCGTGTAATGCGGAATTGATCTTTAGTGGTCTCGTGATGCGGACCCGCCAGTAAAAAGGAGGCGGGGAGTATTGATTTGGCAGTAAAGAAGCAGTAACAACAGAATGGGTTAGAAGAGCGTAGTGACGGTGGACGTGGATTAGTCACTGGATGTAACGTGGCAAATCCATCAGGGCCTAGTCCACTGTTGGTAATGTAATTGTGAAGTGAAAACGCGAAGGAACAACCACAGCTAACCCAAGACCAGGCAGACACGGACCATCGAGCATTCCGGAAGGTGCTTGTAAAATATCACATGAAATCAGCGGAAGAAATCACTCGTGAATTTCAAAATGCTACCTGCAGTCCAGCTAGCACAATGACTGTGTTTGGTTTGAGTACAGATACTCAATGAGTCAAATGTCACAACCATCCAGCCCCGTTTAAGGTAAGGTCATGCTGAACAGTACTGTTGGTTGGTCTAACACCCGTGCAGTATTGGAGTAACGGAATAGATGGGAAAGATTGTAAGAAGAGCTGCACTACTCATTGCGGGGTAGTTTAGTCAGTGTGAGAGAGTTACAGAAATGCTCAACGAACTGCGATGCGAAACTTTGCTAGAAAGACCTTGTGCTACATAAAATTTGAAGAGCCCATGTAAAATGGATGAAGAAGCATACATATCTTGCGTAACGATCAGGATTCGGGCTCACGTGTAAGAGCATCAATAGTATCCTTCCCGCGTACCAAACTCGAATGGAACAGGAAAAGAGGGACACTGAGACTGATATATTACGTGCCTTCCGCCACACATCGTACACTGAACAGCCAATGAAACTGGTACACGTGCCTAATACCCTGTAGAGGCCCTGCGAGCACTCAGAAGTGCCGCAACACGACGTGGCATGAACTCGACTAATGTATGGAGTAGTGCTGGAGGGAATTGGCACCATGAATCCTGCAGGGCTGTCCATAAATCCGTAAGAGTATGAGAGGGTGGAGATCTCTTCTGAACGGCACGTTGCAAAGCTTTCCAAATATGCTCAGTAACTTGCATGTCTGGGGAGTTTGGTGGGCAGCGAAAATGTTTAAATCAGAAATTTGTTTCTGGAGCCACTCTGTAGCAATCCCGGAGGTATGAGGTGTCGCATTGTCCTCCTGTAATTTCCCAAGCCCGTTGGAATGCACTATGGATATGAATGGATGCAGATGATCAGACAGGATGTTTACGTACTTGTCCCCTGTCAGAGTCGTATCTAGACGTATCAGAGGCCCCATAGCGGTCCAGCTGCACACGTCCCACACCATTACAGAGCCTCCACCAGCTTGAACAGTGCCCGCGTGACAAGCAGGGTCCATGGATTCCTGAGGTTCTCTCCATACCCGTATAAGTCCATCCGCTCGACCCATTTTCAAAGGATAGTTGTCTGACCAGGCAACATGTTCCCATCATCAACAGTCCATTTTCGGAGTTGCCGGGCCCTGGTGAGGCGTAAAGCTGTGTGTCGTGCAGTCATCACGGGTACACAAGTGGGCCTTCGGCTCCGAGAGCCCATATCGATGACGTTTCGTTGAATGCTTCGCACGCTGACTCTTGGTGATGGCTCAGCATTGAAATGTGCAGCAATTTGCGGAATTGTTGCACTTCTGTCACGTTGAACGATTCTCTTCAATCGTCGTTGGTCCCGTTCTTGCAGGATCTTTTTCCGGCCGCAATGATGTAGGAGACTTGATGTTTCACCGGATTCCTGATATTCACGGCACACTCGTGAAATGGTCGTACAGAAAATCTCCACTTCATCGCTACCTTGGAGATGCTGTGTACCGTCGCTCGTGCACCGACTATAGCACCACGTTCAAACTCGCTTAAATCTTGATAACCTGCCATTTTAGCTGTAGTAACCGATCTAACAACTGCGCGAGACACTTGTCTTATATAGGCGTTGCCTACCGCAGCGCCATATTCTGCCTGTTCACATCTCTCTGTATTTGAATACGCACGCATATACCAGTTTCTTTAGCGCTTCAGTGTATGATGACAGTGAACGGGCCGTGATTCGAACCCAGATCCATTGCCATTTGCAGGCAAGTCCTAGAGCAATAGCTAGTTTAAACTATGCCTATTAGCAAAAAGGTACAACATTACCTCCAGTTTAGGTTTTATTTATTTATTTATTTATTTCAATTTACAGAAATGGCTGAAGTGACACACTATATTAAGTACTTCGCTTTTATAATTAAAACTAACGCAACTTATTACACTGTCAGCATGGGAACGTATTCAACTGCTAGTCCTGCATAAGGACTTTAGGAAGTGACACATGTCGTCTGACGCTAAGATTATTCCGCGAGAAGAGTGGCACATTGTCTGATGAGAGTACATGTTCCGAGTTACCAGCAAAGACAGTTCTGCTGCGCTAGGGTAACACGCTCTTCGCAGTGTGGGAATGAAATGGCGTGGCAACTGGAAATGTCCTCTAGCGTGGGACAGTACGATTCTTGTGAGCATAACGTCTAAATAGGACATAGATTCACCTTGAAATTCTGGCGGTATATGGACCAATTGCAATGTCGCGGTTAGCCATTGTGAAATGGTGCCAACAATGTGACCAAACCCGAAGAGACGTGGATGATGACCATCGGGAAGTTTAGATCTTGCACCATGAGGTGGACGTTCGCACAGCGGTTCTAGAACGGTTCCGTGATCAATGAGCGGATTTCTGTCGTTGGAGAACAGAGCGATTGATAGAACGTTCTGACCGTTATTCGCTGAGACTTGGTGCTATGTTGAAAAATGGTGTCGTGTATTTGTGACACTTTGATTTGTAGTGCAGCATTCGATGAAAGTTACATGGCCTGCCATAATAATGTGTAACTTACCTGCTGAGGAACCCTCGTATAAGAAGCTGTGTGAAGGTTCCACGCAAATCTCCTCTACTGATGCTTTCTCGTGCCAGAATTCTTCTCTTTTCATTTTACTGCCCCCTTCTACGTCTTGCTCGATAAGCACTGCTCCATTTCCGCTTTTCGGAGCATTTTTGAGTGTGCGTTTAGCCCTGAATGCGCGCTCGGGAGTTCCCGCGTGTGGTAGCTGTACACTATATCACTTCCCACTAGCGTAGTGTGGCCTTACCCGTCGCAGAATATACGGAAACCTAAATCTATTTTGTGCCTGGATACAAGAGTTCTCTACCTTTACTATGACACCATTTGTTACTCATACAATACATGTATAGGTATTTCCTGCCTTTTCATTTTGATTGATTATCCGTATCGTAAAAATTCTGTTGTAATGTTCAAATGACTCACCTGCGGTATCAGCTGCTTCATTTTTTGATTATTTTTGCTGTGTAACTCATTTTATGCTGTGTATCTAAAACAGTTTTTTTTTTTACTTTTGCAGGACCAAGCAGCAGAGGTTATTCGTTTAGTGACCTTTAAAGTAAGTACTTTTCAAATAAAGTATTATTATTATTATTATTATTATTATTATTTCTTTACTTTCTCAGACGTTAAGTCTGGTTAAAAATGGAAAGTGACGCGGACCTTCATCAAGCGTCACTTCCTTTTAACTGTATGGTATGTGTTATATTGCATTATTATTATTATTATTATTATTATTTTCATTTTCATTATCATTTAAATCAATTTCTTGGAAGGATTAGTTTCCCAGCTACAGACATTTTACGTGAAACTAACGTATTTTTTGAACCTTCCCGGCAGATTAAAACTGTGGGCCGGACCGAGATTCGAACTCGGGACCTCTGTCTTTCGCAGGCAAGTGCTCTACCAACTGAGCTACCCAAGCACGACTCACGACCTGTCCTCACATCCGTCAGTAGCTCGTCTCCTGCCTTCCAAATTTCACAGAAGTGTCCTGCGAAACTAGGAAGACTTGCACTCCCTGAAGAAGGGATATTGCGGAGACATGGCTTAGCCACACCGTGGGGGATGTTTCCAGAAGGAAATTGTCACTCTGCAGGAGAGTGTGCGCTGATTAAAACTGTGTGCCGGATTGAACTCGAACTCAGTCGGTAGAGCATTTGCTCGCTAAAGGCCAAAGTCCTGACTTCGAGTCTCAGTCCGACACACAGTTTTAATTTGCCAGGAAGTTTCATATCAGCGCACACTTCTCTGCAGAGTGAAAATTTCATTCTGTAACTTATTATTCCAATTGGGGGTTAGCTAATTTCGGTCCTTTAATCAGTATGAAACAACCTGGTGGTTAGCATCACAACGAAAATTACGTGATGTTTCAAACAAATAAGAAGTTTGCACTTCGTGGTTCTGGATGTAAAGCCTAACATCTGCGAACTTACGATACTACGCCACTCGAAGGGATATTTTAAGACGTTTGAATTTTCTGTTCTTCAGTGCGAATTACGTTGAGTGTTCGTGTACATATAGTTTGTGACCATAGCTACTTTTCTGATGTTCCTTCTTAGAGATACTATCACATGTTGATCTCTCCCACATCGCTGTACAGGCCATGGCATCTTGACGAATGAAATATTAGGGACGTTCAAAACGAAACGAGCGGGAGGCATAATTACAGAAACCAGCACCTGTGTGGAAGTAGGTTACAGTACGCTTGTTCGTCCACTGCTTGAATACTGCTCAGCAGTGTGGGATCTGTACCAAAAAGGGTCGATAGAAGAGAGAGAGAAGATCCAATGGAGAGCAGCGCGCTTCGTTACAGGATCATTTAGTAATCGCGAAAGCGTTACGGAGATGATAGATAAACTCCAGTGGAAGACTCTGCAGGAGAGACGCTCAGTAGCTCGGTACGGGCTTTTGTTAAAGTTTCGAGAACATACCTTCACCGAGGAGTCAAGCAGTATATTGCTCCCTCCTACGTATATCTCGTGAAGAGACCATGAGGATAAAATCAGAGAGATTAGAGCCCACACAGAGGCATACCGACAATCCTCTTTCCACGAACAATACGAGACTGGAATAGAAGGGAAAACAGCTAGAGGTACTCATGATAGCCTCCGCCACCCACCGTTAGGTGGCTTGCGGAGTATGGATGTAGATGTATGTTAGAAGTATTGACCCTGGCTGTTGAGACATTTATCCCACTGTGACACAAGGCGGTGAATAGCTGTCTCATAAAATTCCCGGTTCTGCAATGTTAACCAGTTCCGCACGTACAGCTGGACGTCGTCGTCTGAGGTGAATTATTTGCCCCTCAGAGCCTTTTTAAGGGGACCAAAAATGGCATAATCACGGTGGAAAGGTCCGAACTGTATGGAGGGTGGCCTAGAACCTCCCATTTGAATTTTTGCAGGAGTGCCGCGACTGTGTTGGACGTATGTGGCTTTGCATTGTCGTGGAGCAGAATGACCCCTTGGTGAGATTGCCTGGTCGTTTTGATTTGATCGCTTGGCGAAGGGTAGTAAAGTTGTGCGAGTAACGCTGGGCATTCACTGTTGTCCCCTGCTGCAGGAAGTGAATCAGAAGGGGGCCATTTTGGTCAAAGAAGAATATCAGCGTAACCTTTCCTGCACTCGTGTGGACGACGACGTCCAGCTGTACGTGAGGAGCTGATTAACATCGCGGAATTTTATGAGACAGCCATTCAACGCCTTGTCTCATAGTGGGACAAGTGTATCAAAAGCCAGGCTCAATACTCCTAACATACAGATACTGGTTTCTGTAAGTAGGCCACCGGCTCGTTTCTTTTTGAACGCCCCTTATAATATAACGCATTTTTTTGTGTGGTGCACCTAGGCCATTTATTTTGTTACATAATTTATCCATAGTAGCTATTGTTGGAGCCGTGACTGAGCTTCATTCATTTAAAGGAAATAAAATCACACGCGTGTCTGAAGGCTGTTGTGTTGTACTTCGTTTTACTTGTTGTTACTTCTTATTTCTTGAATCTTTGTCACGAAGTCTGATGGTAAACACAATAATAGTGGTCAAAGGGTCAAAATTAGCTAATCGTTGTGGAAATAAAATGTTTGTGTTTACCATAAGAAAGTCGGATGCAAGAAAATGAGTACTAGCAGGGTTATTGTTGCTGTTATTATCTACGTCTACATCATACACCCAAGCTACCATATGGTTCGTGGCAGATGATACCTTGTACTGTTAGCCCTTCCCTTTCGTGTTCCACTCGCAAGTGGAGCGAGGGAAAAGCAACTGTCCGTATGCTTCATTGCGACCCCCGATTTATCTTATCTTCGTGGTCCCTACAAGAGCTGTATTTTGGTGGTAGTAGGGTGGTTCTGAAGACTGTAATAAATGCTGGTTCGCTAAAATTTCTCAGTAATGTTTCGCGAAAAGAACGTCTTTTCCCTCCGGGGATTCCCATTTGAAACACGGGTGTTGATCCAAGCTACCAGTAACTAATCTAGCATCACACCCCTGAATTGATGCTAGGTCTTGCTTTAATCCGACCTAATGGATATGACACACACTCGAGTAGGACTCAAGAATGGGTCGTGCTAGTGTTCCGTAGGTAATGTCATTTATAGATGAGTCTTCCGTAGTACAGACCTTGCGCGCCCATTCCATTTCATGTGACTTTCCAACGTTACGCCTGGATATTTAATCGACCTTACTGTGTCAAGGAGCTCACCACTAATGCGGTATTGGAACATTACAGGATTGTTTTTCTTCTTAATGTGCATTACGTTACATTTTTCGACAGTTAGAGCATCAAATAGAAATTCTGTCCAAGTCATCCTGTACTCTCCTACAATCCGTTCCCATTAACTACAGCGTCATTAGCAAACAGATTCAGATTACTGTTGCTCATGCTATCCCACAGATCGTTTATGAATATGGAAAACATGAACAGTCCTGAGAATGAATTTTTCACTCTGCAGCAGAGTATGCGTTAATATCAAACTTCCTGGCACACTAAAAATTTTGTGCTGTACGGAGACTCGAACTCAGGAGCTTTGCCGTTCGCGGGGAAGTACTCGACCACATGAGCTACCCAAGCACGACGCACGACCCATGTCTCCACGATATCCTTTCTTAGAAGAGTTTTAGTCCCACAGGTTTCGCCGGAGAATATTTGTGAAGTTTGGAATGTAGGAGATTAGGTAGTATAGCTGGGCGGATGTGTCGTGAGTCGTGCTGTGGTAGCTCAATCGGTAGAGCACTTGCCCGCGAAAGGCTCAGGTACCGAGTTCGAGTCTCAGTCCGGCACACAGTTTTAATATGCCAGGACGTTTCAAGAACGGTCTTACCACATTCCCCTGTGGCACTGCTGGCGATAACTTTGTGATGAACTCTAGCCGTCCGGAATAAATTACTGTGTTCTCTTATTTAAAACTTCTTAGAGTCATTCACGTATCTGAAACCTATCCCCTTCTCGCACTGTTATTACTTTCCTCTTTGGAGCACCTATGTATCATGTGAAGACTTACACTGTGTGATTAAAAGTATCCGGACACCTGGCTGAAAATGAGTTAAAAGCTCGTGGCGCCCTCCATCAGTAATTCTGGAATTCAATACGGTGTTGGTCCACCCTTAGCCTTGATGACAGCTTCCAATCTCGCAGGCATACGTTTAGTCAAGTGCTGGAAGGTTTCTGCGGGAATGGCAACCCATTCTTCACGGAGTGCTGCACTGACGAGAGGTATAGATGTCGGTCGGTGAGGCCTGGCACGAAATCGGCGTTTCAAAACATCCCAAAGGTGTTCTATAGGATTCAGGTCAAGACACGGTGCATGCTAGTACATTACAGGGATGTCATTGTCGTGTAACCACTCTGCTACAGGCCGTGCATTATGAACAGATGTTCGATCGTGTTGAAAGATGCAGTCACCATCCCCGAAATGCTCTTCAACAGTGGGAAGCAAGAACGTGCTTAAAACGTGCTGTGCTGTGATAGTGCCACAGAAAACAACGAGGGGTGCAAGGCCCCTCCATGAAAAATACGATCACACCATAACACCACCACCTCCGCATTTTACTGGTTCAAATGGCCCTGAGCACTATGGGACTTAACTTCTGAGGTCATCAGTCCCCTAGAACTTAGAACTACTTAAACCTAACTAACCTAAGGACATCACATACATCCATGCCCGAGGCAGGATTCGAACCTGAGACCGTAGCAGTCGCGCGGTTCCAGACTGTAGCGCCTAGAACCGCTCGGCCACAACGGCGGCGAATTTTACTGTTGCCACTACGCACGCTGGCAGATGATGTTCACCAGGCATTCGCCATACCCATACTCTCCCATCGGATCGGTACATTGTGTACCGTGATTCGTCACGCCACACGTTTTTTCGCTGCTCAATCGTCCAATGTTGACGCTCCTTCCACAAAGCAAGGCGTCGTTTGGCATTTACCAGCTTGATGTGTGGCTTATGAGCAGCCGCTCGACGATGAAATCTCACATCCCGCCTAACTGTCATAGTACTTGCAGTGGATCCTGATGCAGTTTGGAATTCTTGTGTGATGGTCTGGATAGATGTCTGCCTATTACACATTACGACCCTCTTCAACTGTCGGCGGTCTCTGTCAGTCAACAGACGAGGTCGGCCTGTACACTTTTGTGCTCTACGTGTCCCTTCACGTATCTGCTTCACTATCACATCGGAAACAGTGGACCTAGGGATGTTTAGGAGTGTAGAAATCCCGCGTACAGACGTATGACACAAGTGACACCCAATCACCTGACCACGTTCGAAGTCCGTGAGTTCCGCAGAGCGCCTCATTCTGCTGCCTCTCATGATGTCTAATGACTACTGAGGTCGCTGATACGGAGTGCCTGGCATTAGGTGGCAGCACAAATAACCTAATTTGAAAAACGTATATTTTTGGGTGTGTCCGGATACGTTTGATCACATAGTGTAGTTCTGATTTAGCTTCGGATTTTTCCGTTTGTGTTTCATTCGATATGAGTGTTGTTTCAGATCACCTCACCACTTCTTTCGGCATTATTTCTGTTCAGAATTTCAAGGTCTTCGATCATCATCTGTATCAGGCCATTTCTAGTTTCTTGCAGCCATTGGTACCAAAGAGGTTTTTTTTCTGGTTGACGTATGTGTAAATTCTCGTTGATAGTGTTTCATTTATCCGAACCAGTTATTATTATTATTATTATTATTATTATTACTACTACTATTACACTGTCCAATCGTAGCCGGCCGGAGTGGCCGAACGGTTCTAGGCGCTAGAGTCTGGAACCGCGCGACCGCTACGGTCGCAGGATCGAATCCTGCCTCGGGCATGGATGTGTGTGTTGTCCTTAGGTTAGTTAGGTTTAAGTAGTTCTAAGTTCTAGGGGACTGATGACCTCAGCAGTTAAGTCCCATAGTGCTCAGAGCCATTTGAACCATTTGTCCAATCATATTAAAGAGAGCATATGTCAGAAGCCTGAACACTCAGCTTTTGCAGAGCGGACCGCTGCGAATACGTGCGTGAAGAGGATCAGTGAGGTTCTGGAAGGTACCGACAGTGATATGGAGCCATGTCGACTCCAGTGCCGTGGCCGGCTGCGCTAGGTTTTTCGGTTGAGGCGGTCCCACAGATTTTCGATTGTATTTAAATCCGGGAAGTTAAATGGCCATGGGAGTGCGGTGAACCCATTGTAGTGCTCTTCGAAACACAAGCGTACATTGCGAGCTGTGTGACATGTTGCACTGTGCTGCTGGTAGATACCATCGTGCCTTGGAAAATCAATCTGCTTGTAGACATGGTCTCCAAGGGTAGATGCATACTTGTGTTGATCCATTGCGCCTTATAGGACGACGAAATCATCCAGGGACTGCCACGTAATCATTAACCCAGACCATAACGCTTGCAGGGTGCTTCCTGTCAGACGTTTCGCGACGTACACGCCAAAGGCCATCTGTCCAATGGAGCATAAAACGTGATTCATCTGAAATGACCACCTGTGTCCACTCATTGGACGTACGGTTGCAGTGTTGGCGTGCAAATTCCAACTTTCGTCGCAGATAAATAGTAGTCAGCGTGGGTGCACGAACCAGGCGCCTGCTGCAGAGGCCCATACGCAGCAACGTTCGCTGAAAGATCGTTGAGGAGACCCTGTTGGTAGCCCCTTGGTTCATCTGGGCGGTCAGTTGCTCAACAGTTGCACGTCCATTCGCCCGTACACTTCTCCGCAGCCGTCGTTCACCCATGTCGTCTATGGTCGGTGGTGCGCCACAGTTGCCTGGGCGACGGTTTTGGATAGCGCCGTTTTGCCATCCCGGTATACTTCAACCACGGCGGAACGCAAACAGTTTACAAACTTAGCCGTTTCGTAAAAACTGCCACCCATGGCCCGAAAGAAGTCAGTGATCATGTCGTTTCGGGCATGAGATAAATCGCTCCGTTTCTGCATTACGAAACGACTGTACTTTTTCCGCGTACCCTTGACGCGTTTTATAATACCCTCCACTTCTAGTGCCGCTCGCTGCAGTCTGCGATTGACGTCAAACATAGGCAGTGGTCATATTAATGTGACTGGACCGTGTATTTTATTATTATTATTGCTTTATAGCTACTTGACGTGACCACTAATGGGCCTAAACGAGAGTAAAAAAAATGCTAGGCACCATGCGACGTGTGCTGACGTAACATACCACATCGCAGGAGTAGTTCAGCTGTTGCCCTGTCCACCATGTTCTCACAATCTCTCACCCGTTAGAACATCTGCTCATAGGATACTGAGAAAGTATCACGCTTTTATTCGCTGGCCACTAAGATAGGCGAACTGTGACACAGAACTGAAGCTAAAGTCGTACCGGTTTCTGTCATCCAAACGCAATTGGACTCTGTGCCGAGCCGTGTTAGAGGCGTTATTGCTTCCAGGGGTTTCAGCTCTGTGTACGAAATTTCGCAGCCTCTATAGCTCCAAATCACCTATAAATTAAATAATGTTTCCTTCCAATTGTTCTGTATTACCACAGTAAGGCAAATTTCATTATTTTCTCTGATCCCTATTCGCCCCCCCCCCCCCCCGCCCCCCCAGTGAACCATGGACCTTGCCGTTGGTGGGGAGGCTTGCGTGCCTCAACGATACAGATAGCCGTACCGTACCGTAGGTGCAACCACAACGGAGGGGTATCTTTCGAGAGGCCAGACAAACGTGTGGTTCCTGAAGAGGGGCAGCAGCCTTTTCAGTAGTTGCAGGGGCTACAGTCTGGATGATTGACTGATCTGGCCCTGTAACACTAACCAAAACGGCATAGCTGTTGTGGTATTGCGAACGGCTTAAAGCAAGTGGAAACCACAGCCGTAATTCTTCCCGAGGGCATGCAGCTTTACTGTATGATTAAATGATGATGGCGTCCTCTTGGGTAAAATATTCCGAACGCGAATTCTTTACAGACGAATGGAAAAACTGGTAGAAGTCGACCTCGCGGAAGATCAGTTTGGATTCCGTAGAAATGTTGGAACACGTGAGGCAATAATGACCTTACGACTTATCTTAGAAGAAAGATTAAGGAAAGGCAAACCTACGTTTCTAACATTTGTAGACTTAGAGAAAGCTTTCGACAATGTCGACTGGAATACTCTCTTTCAAATTCTAAAGGTGGCAGGGGTAAAATACAGGTAGCGAAAGGCTATTTACAACTTGTACAGAAACCAGATGGCAGCTATAAGAGTCGAGGGGCATGAAAGGGAAGCAGTGGTTGGGAAGGGAGTGAGACGGGGTTGTAGCCTCTCCCCGATGTTATTCAATCTGTTTATTGAGCAAGCAGTAAAGGTTCAAATGGTTCAGAGCACTATGGGACTCAACTGCTGAGGTCATTAGTCCCCTAGAACTTAGAACTAGTTAAACCTAACTAACCTAAGGACATCACAAACATCCATGCCCGAGGCAGGATTCGAACCTGCGACCGTAGCGGTCTTGCGGTTCCAGACTGCAGCGCCTTTAACCGCACGGCCACTTCGGCCGGCAGCAGTAAAGGGAACGAAAGAAAAATTTGGAGTAGGTATTAAAATCCATGGAGAAGAAATAAAAACTTTGAGGTTCGCCGATGACATTGTAATTCTGTCAGAGACAGCAAAGGACTTGGAAGAGCAGTTGAACGGAATGGACAGTGTCATGAAAGGAGGATATAAGATTAACATCAACAAAAGCAAAACGAGGATCATGGAATGTAGTCGAATTAAATAGGGTGATGCTGAGGGCATTAGATTAGGAAATGAGACACTTAAAGTAGTAAATGAGTTTTGCTATTTGGGGAGCAAAATAACTGATGATGGTCAAAGTAGAGAGGATGTAAAATGCAGACTGGCAATGGCAAGGAAAGCGTTTCTGAAGAAGAGAAATTTGTTAACATCGAGTATAGATTTAAGTGTCAGGAAGTCGTTTCTGAAAGTATTTGTATGGAGTGTAGCCATGTATGGAAGTGAAACATGGACGATAAATAGTTTGGACAAGAAGAAAATAGAAGCTTTCGAAATGTGGTGCTACAGAAGAATGCTGAATATTAGATGGGTAGATCACGTAACTAATGAGAAGGTATTGAATAGAGTTGGGGAGAAGAGGAGTTTGTGGCACAACTTGACAAGAAGAAGGGACCGGTTGGTAGGACACGTTCTGAGGCATCAAGGGATCACAAATTTAGTGTTGGAGGGTAAAAATCGTTGAGGGAGACCAAGAGATGAATACACTAAGCAGATTCAGAAGGATGTAGGTTGCAGTAAGTACTGGGAGATGATGAAGCTTGCACAAGATAGAGTAGCATGGAGAGCTGCATCAAACGAGTCTCAGGACTGAAGACCACAACAACAACAACAACAACAACAACAACATATTTCTCGGAAAACTTTGTCTGTGGAAGTCAGAGAGTGGCACTAGGCTTCTTCTCCTATGTCGATAGATATTTAAGAGTAAGAGTTTTTCATTCTCCGAGGACTTACATGAGTAATACGTGCCGTATAAACGGCGCCGGGAGTCAGCTCACCAGCAGAATCCGACTGTGGGGCAGGATCTCGGATAGTCGCGCTCTTCGGGTTTAGACCTCGTATAGATAGCAACCTCCATCTCGCGAGAGCCGCTCGCCGCAGCTCTCAGACAAGAAAAAGTATGCTGCCACTGTCGGGAGGGCAGGGAGTACTCCGTGAATGGTGAGCGGTCATATTGCGTCCAGAATTTGTGCCATATTTCAGTTTTTACGCTACCGCATCTCGATAATATATTTTTCCTGTTCTAAAGCACACATTACATGAAAGTATTCACGAAACTGCGTGTTGCGAACAATTTGTGTCCGTGGTATGTTTTTGAGCGAAAAAAAAGGAACGCCCGTTTCACCTCATACGCACACAGCTGAAGCAGTTGTCCTATTTGGAAAGTTCTAGACTTAAACAATTTAACGCAGCAATGAACTTGTAAAAGCATCATATACATGTTATACAGAGTTTAAACGAAAAAAATTGTCACCGAGGAGACTCGATCCTGCGCCCATATGAAAATGTGAATGAGAGATCAGCGCGTTATTCACTACGCCACCTAAACACTGCAACTCACTGCTCTATAAACGTGTATCGGCGTTGTCGGGACGGTCGCCACGCTATCGCGATGCATACGCGCGGCGAAGGAATGTCAGCGATTTGTCGGCAAAAAAGAGGTGAAGATAGCTGCCAGGAAGTGGACTCAGCACGAAGCTGTGAATATCATTAGTCTTTACGAGGGAAGATAGGCGTTATGGAATGTACAGTTACTGGACTACTGGAACTGAGATAAGAAGCGAAGCTGAAATGCCGGCGCGAGTGCTGTGTGTAAATGGTTCCGACATCTGTTCTAGGAAGACTGACACAGAAGTAGTCGCAAGTAACTATCAGCAAAAACTCGCCCGTAGTGTAAACAGTTTTGCGAGTTCTATCCGAGAGTACCAGCCTGTCGGGGAGCAAAATATTCTCACGTGTAGCCGAGCCCAAAGGATGGTGATACGTGTTCCTATATGTAGACTGTGTCTAGAGCCGTTACATTTTCAGTGATTGTGATAAGCGTGCTGTTGTTTTTCGGGCTATCGTTAAGTTGTTCTTACAGAATGGTAAATACGTACGCATTACGTGGAAGGCATTGCCTGTAGTTTGTACATGAATATTGTTCGATCTTTATTTGAATTCCGCAGCTAATGCAATTTTCGTCGCCCTACATGTAATAGATGCGTAGCAGCAAAAGGCCCCCTGCAGGGTGCGTCTAACGGCTGAGGCACAAAGCGTCACTTGGAGGGACAGATGAAGCAGCTTTTGAAGCGTAAATGGCGGCGGCAGAGGAAGCAGACGCTTGTCTTCTCAGTTAGCAGACTTTCTAGTCATCCCACACATTCTCACGGTTTTTTAAGGAAACACTCATGTTGAACCTTTACTACCCCTCCTCAGAATAAAGTGTTGTTATTTCGCTTACGCTTTCGAACAGTTAAATCTGCCTCGTATGTTTTGGAAAAGGATTCTATCTTGAGCGCACACAATTTTCATCATTTTTCACACGCATTTGTTTCAATACAGTTTCACCATCATCAGTACATTCCCCGGATTTTCTGTCGAATAGGAGATAGAAATTTGCATGATAATACATATAGGCTCTGGATTGTCGTCATTATTTTCACAACATTTTAACAAAGTTTGTAACTTAATAGAAAATTCTTTTGTTAATATAGCTGTCTGTACTCTGCAATACAGCTGATACTTAAATACAGTTCGTCATCTGCAGGTAATGAGGTTTTCGTTGTGGTACTTTGCATACATGGAATGAAAGAAGTTAGGCCTAAAATGAAACAAAAGAGTCTGGGTTATTTTGCGCTTTGTTAATATTCTATTATCTTACTGCTGTTATTTATATGTTGCTTTCTGCTGTCTGCATCGCTATGTTAATACTCTTTCAACGTTAGTTTGCTGTGTTGTTGTAGTTATTTTCAGCAATATTGGCTGTACTGCGGACGACAGAGAGCTACCTGAAAAACAGTCTCTGATATTAAACTTGGCTACCCGCGAAATTGCGTTCCTCCACATTTGAATCGCAATACAGCAACGATTCTGCGTGGAATAGATTCGAAAAGGCACTGTTACGTTTCCGGAGGTGTGTGACACCAAATATCTACGCGACGTCACACATTTCCCGTAAATTGTGGGCCGGTGGTTTGTGGGTGCGAAGGTGGCGCCCGACAGCGTTTAGATCAGACGTATTTAACGGCCGAGACATAAGCGTGAGTCCACTGTCATGCTCCTCAAATCACTGTCGCTCGGTTCTGACCTTGCGACACTGCCTGTTATCCTGCTGGAAGGTACCATCGCTGTCGGGGAAAACACCAAGCATGAAGAGATGCAGATGGTCGAAGTAATGTTCACAGGTGATATGGTTCCCTCATTTACTAACCACAGGTCCCACGGAAGCTCATGTGAATGTTCCCAATAGTGTAATACTGCACCCACCGGCCTGCGTCCGTGGTGTGGTGCATGTTTTGGGCAGCCGTTCGCCTAGACGATGGCGTTACACGATAATCGGCCTGGTGTAACATGAAACGTGATTCATCCCACCAGATGACACGTTACGTCCAAGCTCGATAATCTCGCGCCCACAGCAATGGTAACAGGCTCGTGGCTCTGAGCACTATGAGACTTAACTTCTCAGGTCATCAGTCCCCTAGAACTTAGAACTACTTAAACCTAACTAACCTAAGGACATCACACACATCCATGCCCCAGGGCAGGATTCGAACCTGCGACCGTGCGGAGCCCATATGTTCAACATTTTTCGCTGAACGGTGTGCTCCGAAACATTTTTCCTGCACCACCATTGTGCACTGCCGTCATATCTCACACACATCGCCGTCTGTCGTGCTTCACAGAACGGGCAAGGCGCCGGCCTCCGTCCATGTCCTGTGATGAGGCGTCACCGTCCAACATCTTGTCGCTTACTCGTGGTTTCACCATCGTTCATCCACTTTATGTGATGCTCGCGACAGTAGCACACGAACAGCCGACCAGCTTCACTGTTTACGGGATGCTCGTTCCCAGGCGCAAGGCGATAACAATCTGCCCTCTGTCAATGTCGCTTATTCCATTTGCGGCCCGTGTAGTCGCTAGATTAATTCCCCATACCTCCCTGCTTCTTACCGCGTAGAATCAGCCTGTGTATCAGCCAACTGCAGTGTGCGAGCATATACCATCTTCTTAATATCTTGTGGAACTCTAGGCTGAGGTTTGAAGCAGTGGTCACTTTCATATGCGCTGATATAATTCTTAGAATTAGTCCTCTCTCTCCTAGTTTCGAAGCTGACAAAGTTACGCCGTTGCGAGGAGCTAATACGAGATTCGAACACGCAAAAACTAAGTTACCGATGATCGATGGCAGGCAGTTTCACATCCTCTATTAATGACTTTGCAATGAAGGATGCTTGGCTTTCGTGTCTGTCACATATCGAGGAAGTTTACTTACAAAGAGAGGTCATCAGCGGTGGAATCGACTTTTTGAAACCATCTGTGCGGTGAGGTAGATTAAGATGCATCCTGGTGGGTCTTCGTTTGCGAGCAATTGACGGAAAACATTTTCTGAATTTTGCGTGATACCCAACAGCACTAAAGTAGTAGTATAATATTGCCTGGGTTGTGGTTTGATGGATAGGGTAAGGCCTTTAAGTGCAGACAATCATGGATTCGAATCTATTGAGGTACTTTCTTTTATTTCTGTTCCTTTGTCATACAATTTTAATCATATCAGCTTCCTCATTTGCTCTTATTTTTCGTCCTGTCATTCGTCTTCGGTGTAAAATGTGATTTGAATTAATTTTATGAATTGATTTACATTTAATTTATTTCGTTTTATCGTCCTATTTTTTCGTCAGAATTATTGCATTCATTATTTCTATTCCTCATATTCCTTGAATTTCGTTTTACTTATAATCCCTTCTTTCGTTTAAATCTTCATCTTTATTATTTTGTCCATAGTGCAATAAGAATTTAGGCTGTAACGTGAAGGACAATCAAACAGTTTAAAATCAGAGATGGTAAGAGAGTCTATATTAAATTGAGTGAAAGTCCAAATCGGCAGTGTTCATTGTGTTTCCACTGTATGACGACCGGTTTCATAGGCTGGATGTATATCTTCAGGCCATATAAAACCAGTACGTGATGTGCAAGTGCACATAAAAATATGCCACTCCTCGGTAATACCTTGTATGAAACGGCAGATAGGATCCGATCTGAACCATGCATGATTAGTGATAAATCTCCAAAACACTGTCAAAAGGCAAGCCCGGACACCACATGATAACCCACTTATAATAGGACGAAACTATTGTCAAAATTCGCGAGGAAACAAAGAAATAAGGCACACAATTCTTGAGAGACGTCAACATACTTAAATAAATTGGCAGCAACGTTGGGTTATTAAACAACATTTGTGACTGGATTGAGGATATCCTGGCAGAGAGTGAAAACTTCATTCAGGTCTTGATAAAGTTTCATAGTAGTGCAAAGACTGGCAACTTGCTTTAAATTTTCGGAATGTACAATTGTGCACTTCACAAAAGGCAGAAAAGCGGTATCCTGTGACTACAATGAGTTCCAGTTGGAATCTGTCAACTCATACAAATACCTGGATGTAACAAACTGTAACCATGTGAAATGGAACGGCCACGGAGGCTAAGTTATAGGAAAAGCAAGTTCATTGGTAGGATACTACGAGAATGTAATCAATATACAAAGGAAATTATTTACAGAATACTCGTGCGACTCATCCCAAAATGTTGCTCAAGTATGTTTAACAGTTACGAAATAGAACTAGTGCGAGACATCGCAAGTGTACAAAGAATGGCGACATAAATTATCACAGATTTGTTTGGCTCGTGGGAGAGCGCCACAGAGATGCTGAAAAAACCGATGTGGCAGACTCCTTCAAGAAAGACGTTAACTATCCCGCGAAAGCCTACTTACAAAGGTTCAAGAACCAACTTCAAATGGGGGATCAGTACTACAATACCCTGCCTATCGTTCCTGCAGGGATCACGGACACAAGATAAGACCAATTACAGAGCGCACAGGTACACGCATCCTGCTCAGTCCTGAGCTTAGATTTAGGAATGGGAAGTCAATATTAGTGGGTGTGATTCAACAAAATTTTAATACACATTCAATGTGAATACTATTTATGTTAGAAAATAAATAAAATATGAACGATACTCAGAAATACGGTACTGGAACACTTAAAATTTACAAAAACAATTCCACTGGAATGTGAAACTATAGCTAGTGGCCGAATGTAGTCTCAGTGCTACATAAAACAAATATACACTGAAGGGACAAACGTCATGGGATACCTCCTAATAACCTGCCGTACCTCATTTTGTCCGGCGTAGTGCAGCAAGTCGACGTGGAGTGGACTAGACAAGTCGTTTGAAATCCTCTGCTGAAATACTGATCCATGCTGCCTCTATAGCCGTCTATAATTGTGAATGTGTTGCCGTGCTGGGTTTTGTGCACGGACTGACCGCTCGACTATGTCCCAAAAATGTTCGATGGGACCGTGTCGGGCGGCCTGGGTGGACAAATCTTTCACTCGAATTGTTGAGAATGTTCTTAAATCAGTCACAAACAATTGTGGTCCAGTGACGTGGCGCAATGTCATCCATAAAAATTCCATTATTGTTTGGGCACATGAGGTCCATGAGTGGCTGCAAATGGTCTCAATGTAGCCGAGCGTAACCATGTCCAATCAGTGATCAGTTCTTTCCATGTAAACACGGCCCACGCCATTATTGAGCCACCACCAGCTTGCACAATGTCGTGTTGAAAAGTTGGATCCATGGCTTCGAGGCGTCTGCGCCACACTCGAACCTTACTATCAGCTCCTACGAACTGAAAGCACGAGTCATCTGACCAGGCCACGGTTTTCGAGTCGTTTAGGGTCCAACTGGTATGGTCAGAGCCCAGGAGATGCGCTGCAGGCGATGTCGTGCTGTTAGCAAAGCCACTCGCGTCGGCCGTCTGCTGCCATAGCCCATTAACGCCAAATTTCACCCCACTATCCTAACAGATAAGTTCGTCTTACATCCCACATTTATTTCTGTGGTTATTTCGTGCAGTGTTGATTGTCTGTTGGCTCTGACAACTCCAGGCAAACACCACTGCTCTTGTCAGTAAGTGAAGGCCGTCAGCCACTGCGTAGTCCGTCGTGAGAGGTAGTGTCTGAAATGTGGTATTTTCGACACACTATTGAAACCGTGGATCTCGGAATATTGTATTCCCTAACGATTTTCCGAAATGGAATGTCCCATGCGTTTGGCCCCAACTATCATTCCGCGTTCGAAGTCTAACAGCCATAGTCACGTCGGAAACCTTTTCACATGATTCACCTGAGTACAAATGACAGCTCCGCCAATGCACTGCCCTTTTATACCTTGCGTTCTCGGTACTACCGCCATCTGTATATGTGTGTACTGTATCCCCATGACTTTTGTCACGTCATTGTAACGCTGTACTGTCGTGATGAAATAAATAATAAGTTATTCGATATTGTGGAGCATATTAGCATTTTACAGCATGTTCTGAACAAATTATAGTCCAGAATTACTAAAAGCAAACAATTTACCTTTATTTCTCGAAAACATGCTGACACTGCAATAAACCACTTTCTTTAAGCAGATGCTGCCACATGCAGAAACAACAAGGAGTGATGCACTGAAAGTGGTGTAGCGTATATGCTAATCAGGCACAGCGAGTTTAGCTTATTTCCTGGATTAGGGAGGGAAAAAATTGGATGTAGTGTAGATGCTACATAACGACTGAGGATGTTAAGCTGTCGTCCTGACGCGCGCCATAGGCGAATGGAACGGGAAGAATTGCTAGGAAGTGTTAAAATGAGGAGTACCCTCTGCCATGAATTGCATAGTTGTTTGCATAGTGTAGATGTAGAGTACGACTGGTCCGCAGACGACGTCGTTACCGTGCTTCGCAGTATTTTAGTAGTACGTAGTACTCGCTGTTGAGGAATTGTAGTGGTGTACTTGCCAGAGAGCGGCTACGATGAGTGATGTAGAAGAGAGGCGGCCAGCGCGGCGATCGTAGAGCCGTGAGGCGAGTGGGTGACCTTGGGAGCCGGCTGCCGGCTGGCTGTGGCGCGATTACCGCTCGTGGCCAGCTTTTGGTTCTCTGGCGCCGGCAACAACGGCCCTAACACGATGCCTCAACTGCCAGTCAGCGTATCACTTCACTTCCATAATTTGGATTGAGTTGCTGCTGCTGCTCTTGTCGTCGTCGTCGTAATACTAGTCCGATGCAGCTCTCCATGCTAGTCGATTTGTGCAAGTCCTTTCATATCTGCATCCCCTTTACCTGCTTACTATAGGCAAGCAATCCCAAGCGTTCCTCCTTAACAAAATAAACCACTCTTTGATGCCACACGGTGTATCCTATCAGCCTGTCGCTTCTTTTACTCCGGTTGTGTTATAAAGTTCATTTCTCCCCAATATGACTCAGTGCCTAACGTAAAGTACACTCCTACGCCCTCCTTAGTTGTTCGATCTACTCATCTAATATGCATTCTTCTGCGGCACCTTATTTCCAAGCTTTTTATCTCCTATTGTGTGTACTGTGTGGCCTAGTGGTAAAGCGCTTTCCTGGAAATCGGTAGGCCGTGGGGTTGAATTCCGGTCGTACCACGAAAGTTTTCAGTCTGTATTTAATCTAGCCATCTAGCAACGATGCGAGGAGTCGCCAGGTACGATACTAGGTATGGATTCCACGTTTGGATAATTGGGTTGATTAGGAACACGAAATTCGCCGAAGTGCCGTCCAATCGAAATACTTGAACCCGGCCTTTGAGCTAAAAGAAATTGTTGTTATTTTTATAACTATTATTATTGTTACGGTTTGTTTGCCCACGTTTCAAATCAAATGGCTCTGAGCACTATGCGACTTAACTTCTGAGGTCATCAGTCGCCTAGAACTTAGAACTAATTAAACCTAACTAACCTAAGGACATCACACACATCCATGCCCGAGGCAGGATTCGAACCTGCGACCGTAGCGGTCGCTCGGCTCCAGACCCCACGTTTCACTTCCTTATAAAGTGTTTTAGTTAAGACTTTTCTTTAGGATGTCTTTCCCCTCAGCAAAACATTTTGGTTTTCAGGCTCATTTAGGATGGTTTCAGATGCCCTCTATCGTATTCAGCTTACGCTAGCACGAAATACTGTAATCACGTTTCGGGCCAATTTTGTTTTGTTTACCATGTACATGCTTTGCAGCAAGTTAATGTGACATGTTCGACGTTGTGTTCTGAACCAAATGTCTGATGCTGTGTGTATAGCGTGAGCACAAAGCATGAAGTGATTTCGTCGTTTTTCTCAACGGGATTCGGTAATGTAAAAGTTGTCTGCACATAAGTTACTTCAAATTAAAATTGAACCTTTTGTCACTCGTTGGCAGTAGATAAAAACTGCGTATCCGTTTGTGTGTTTTGTTCATGAGTGCCCTTGCTGTCATTGGAAAGTAATCACACAGTAGTCGATTTAACTGGTCTCCACAAGATATTTGAATGCTTTTAGCTGTAGCCAAACACCCTGTGAAAACTGTTTCGAGTATCTACTCTTGTATAACCATCAACGATAGCAAACCCTCTTTGAACATTCGGTGGTCTACGTATAGACTTCGTCAGATTTTATTATGCTGGCGATGTGGTATGTTTTCCTCGAAGGCATGAATCTAATTTCAGTTTCACGCGGCTCGTCCGCAAAGAACTGCATATAAAATTGTGCAGTGTTTTTATGGGAAGCACAGTTGTGTCTGAACGAGAAGAAACGGGTTAGTGCTTTTTGATTTAATGTGTGATTTCTTCTAAGTTCATGCCTTCATAAAAAAAAATTAACTGTTTGAACAGTATATGACACGACAGCAGCAGACGATATTATGATGATGATTATCGTCTTTATTTTTATTGCACGTTTGAATAGATGTCTACGGTCATCAGTTTCTTACTCACCCCTACCACCTACTCCACCCACCCTACCCGAGAACGGAATTTGTGTACCCCTTCCGGCTGTGTTTAGAGTAAATCTCATGTGCAAGCGTGAGATCGCTTTCTGAATTTCTGCGTAGCGTGTATCTGGGGCGGGACATGGGTACCAGCGCGGTATTTACCTAGTGGGTTATGGGAAGGCACCTAAAAGCTACATCCAAACTGACTGGTTCACCAGCCCTCGTGGTTAATCTACGAGACGGATTCAATCCGGGTAGGGCTCGGAAGGCTCGCCCCTCCGTGTCCCGGAAGTTGCGTGTTAACGTGATCTATTATGCTGGCGGGTGCAGACGATATGATGCTAACGTCATGTGTAATGTGAGGAACACAGTGGTAGTAGCCACTAAAGATAAGCATAGCTGGCGTTCTATATCATCATGATACGTAAAGTGACGGAGTTGGTCGCAACGCACAAGAATTATCTGATGCGAAATTCTTTACTTAAGTCATCTCACCATCAGATCGGCACTTATAGAAACAATTATTGTGCGGCAATAAGACTTCAGACTGCAATTACACGTTGCAAGGGAGCCAGTGAAACAAGAGTTCGGCCAATGCGAGTAGAAATCAATTCTTCTCCCCGGTACTCCTAGTTAGTTTTTCAAGTGTGCTCCTTAACTGCGGATACATAATAGAGACAGCATGTTCCAGTTCGCATCGCTTTAACCACGTAAATCATGAACGATGTTTCAAAAGAGTTGATTTATTGATACGAGAAGGTCAAGCGAGACTTAACAAATGTGAACTTCTACGTCTACAATAGCTTGGGTATAAAAGAAGCAGTCTCTCAGTGGAAGTGAGGACTGTATTCTGAACGTTGTACGACAAGCAGCACGAAAAATATAGGTCTTACTTTTGCCAAAGCGATGCAAGAATACTGTTGTTTAACTGTAATGGATGCTGCTGAATACACACAGCTTATTTTCTCTGTAGGGACAGGGTAGAAAAGAAGCTACGTTGTGAGAAATTTTACGTATCAGGCGGTGCTGTGTGGTACGTTAAGAAACAGATTTCAGGAGTACTGTGGATTAGCCAACTGCCAAAATAAACATGTCCGTTGGAGGGACGAGTGCATCTAGCAACAGTCTCTCAAGAATGACATGCGATACCGCGGGAAAATCATAAAAATTGCTGTTTATACGGAGACTTAATGACAGGTCTTCTTTCAGCACGTGGAACAGGAAACTGGGGAAAGGATGATGGTACGCGAGGCATACTCCACCACACACATATATGATAACTTGGACATTATGATGTAGATGTACTCAGAGTAATTTACACAAAATATATCTTATTTTGTAACTCCATTTCCAGGACTAACATGTCGTAACGGCTCTTTCTCGCACCTGTGAACCAACTATGCTGTATAGTCTTTAAATTTGATATTATGACTTTTTTCGGAAAGACAGGAAAAACACGCGATGTTAGCGCTTACCAGTTTATAATTACAATTAACATTTCTGAATAATTGCCTGCTGTAGATTCTTATGGCTTGTCTTAGGGTATGTCCATTCGTAGACGACTTTTATTTTACACATGTACGTTTGAAAATTGTCCCCAACATTTGATAGAGAAAGAGAAAAGGAACAAGTGTGCAAAAAAGTAAAGCTGGGAGCAACCAGTTTGTTAGTAATTTGCTGTCGATTCGTTCACTAATTCGGTACCGGCCGAACTGGCCGTGCGGTTAAAGGCGCTGCAGTCTGGAACCGCAAGACCGCTACGGTCGCAGGTTCGAATCCTGCCTCGGGCATGGATGTTTGTGATGTCCTTAGGTTAGTTAGGTTAACTAGTTCTAAGTTCTAGGGGACTAATGACCACAGCAGTTGAGTCCCATAGTGCTCAGAGCCATTTTTAATTCGGTACCGTATTTTGTGTTTGGGTGCTCTCACTTAGCACAATACCGTCTCGACACAAGTGGACAGTCAGATGAAATAACTGTTCCTAAAACATCAGCGCGTGTAGTAACTTGTATCTTTTACGCTCGTATAAGTTCTAGCGCACAAGTAAAAAGCTTGTATGAACACTGTGACACTTTCTAGCAGAAAAAGTAATAAACTATAAGGCAGAGGTGGCATGGTGGACGTGAATTTGGAACATGTTCTGTCACTGTGGTCAGATCTGATGGGAACTAGTGTTAATATGGAAGCTGAAAAAGCGGTCATATACGTGCTTACCACTTTCGCGGCTGCAGGCACTGTGTTGTAAATAGTCTGGAGATAAGAAGAGGATGCTTTTAGTATCCTAGAGAGCGTGAGGGTGTGGGAAAGCAGCTCTTTGAAACCCGCAATGAAACCGATGGAAAAGAAACCGAGTCTGTCCAATGTCTTGTGAACCGCTTGTGCTCAGTGTGAGAGCTCGAACTCCTCGAGGGCGTGAGAAAAGACATCAGTGGACACGCTTTCTCAGGGTGACATCATGTGGTCGACCTCTCTCACTGGGGAAGGTAGAACATCGCGAAGTCAAATTGTTTAGCGGTAGACAGAAGCACTGCCGAGATAATCGTAGCCTCGCTAACACTGTACTTTATAACAGCTGCGCACATGCAGGTGGGACTGATTGCGTTGCAGCTCCGGCGCCTCAGCTTACTTACGTTTATGCATCGCAAGCCACTTTACGGTGTGTAGCAGTGTGTGCCTCTGATACCACCACCAGTTTTTCCCTTCCCTGTTCCATTCCCTAATGGCGCGTGGGAATAACGACTGTCGATACACTTCGGTACGAATTCTTAATTTCTCCGATTTTTTTGTCGTAGTCATTTCGCGAGACATACGTGGGACGAAGTAATATGTTACCCGACTGTTATTGGAATGTACGCTCTTGGTATTTCAAAAGTAACCTCGTCTGTGATGGGCATCATTTAAGTTGCAGCGATTCCTACTGAGCTCTCGCGCGTACTTATCGATCCCGTGACGAAACGTACCGGTATTCTATGGATCTGCTCTATTTATTGTGTTAGTCCTACGTGGTAAGGGTCTCAGACTAATGAACAGTAGCCAAGAATCAGCTGAAGAAATCTTTCGTAAGCCATTTTTTCGTCGATGAATTACGTTTCCTTAAGATTCTTCCAGCGCATGTCATCCTGGCATCAGCT
Organism: Schistocerca americana; assembly: GCF_021461395.2. Classification (NCBI taxonomy): domain Eukaryota; kingdom Metazoa; phylum Arthropoda; class Insecta; order Orthoptera; family Acrididae; genus Schistocerca; species Schistocerca americana. The sequence continues at coordinate 303,983,246 of NC_060130.1, forward strand.
TTTCCTACAGTTTGCTTTATGTGGTCATTCCACTATAGGTTGTTCCGGATAGTTATTGGTGGGTATTTTGCTGTTGCCACTGTTTCCAGTGTTTTGACGTAAACTGTGTTACCGAAAAGTAATGGATCTTTTCGCTTATTTACGCGTAATCTGTTACATTTTTTTACTTACAGTCCCTGCATTAATTATCGCTCCACCACAGGCCTTCCTGCACTTTGGGTTGCAACCTTCCTGTAGACAACAGCATAATCTCCTAGAGTATACAATTTCTGACGCTATCCGGACCCGATCATTCATATATAGTGTAGTTATAATCATACTTTCGCTACTTGAGCCATTTAGACGGAAAACTATTTATCGTATGGCTACCCCGACTTTGTAGCAATGATGCAGTTAGATGTGTGTTATGAATTGGCGTTAGGCGCCGGTACTGGTACGGCGACGTAGGGTTGTGACTCAAGCATCAGTGTGCATTACAAAGGCAGTCAGTCAACATGGGTCTGGACAAGGTTCGCAGGGCTTTACTCTAGCGGAATTAATTTATGGTAAAGCAAATATTATTCAGCATCTGGCACTGCACTTCGTTTCTAATTTCTGCGTGCGGGAATCAGGAGTGAGTGTTCTCTCGTAATTTTAAGACGTGATAAAAGCGTGATTATATATTTGTCTTCGAATTTACCATGGTTTCCATATCGTTCGATGGATAGGTGAAAATAATGGAGAGTGTCTCCAAAGGAGATTGTAACATTCTTCATTTGGTTGGTTCAAATGGCTCTGAGCACTATGGGACTCAACTGCTGTGGTCATCAGTCTCCTAGAACTTAGAACTACTTAAACCTAACTAACCTAAGGACAGCACACACACACACCCATGCCCGAGGCCGGATTCGAACCTGCGACCGTAGCAGCAGCGCGGCTCCGGACTGGAACGCCTAGAACCGCACGGCCACCGCGGCCGGCAATCTTCATTTTTCTGCTCACAGTGTCCGTAGTTGCGTTAAAGTTGCTAAAATAATGTAAAAGCCGTCTTTGCAATTATTAAATAATGCGTATTTGATTTACCATATGCGTTTCGTTTTACTGATTTAAAACATCGTCAGTGGTAGCAATTTTGTGTCATTTTCGTCTTCATCTGGAAATTTTGTCTGCTTGCACGTTTCCCATTTGTTCCACGTTTGGCATTGATATTTTTAGCGCAATTTCACAATAAAATTAAAATTAAGCCAATGTCGTCGGTGACAAACGCAGAATAAATGGATAATGTTCAAGCAGACGAAAGTTTCAGATATCAGAGGAAATCTGACAAAAATACTGCCATTACGATGTTTTAAATCAGTAAACGAAACGCATATGGTAAAGTACACTACTGGCCATTAAAACTGCTACACCACGAAGAAGACGTGCTACAGACGCGATTTTAACCGACAGGAAGAATATGCTGTGATAGGCAAATGATTAGCTTTTCAGAGCATTCACACAAGATTGGCACCGGTGGCGACACCAAAAACGTCCTGACATGAGGAAAGTTTCCAACCGATTTCTCATACAAAAACAGCAGTTGACCGGCGTTGCCTGGTGAAACGTTGTTGTGATGCCTCGTGTGAGGAGGAGAAATGGGTACCATCACGTTTTCGACTTTGATAAAGGTCGGATTGTAGCCTATAGCGATTGCGGCTTATCGTATCGCGACATTGCTGGTCGCGTTAGTCGAGATCCAATGACTGTTAGCAGAATATGGAATCGGTGGGTTCAGGAGGGTAATACGGAACGCCGTGCTGGATCCCAACGGCCTCGTATCACTAGCAGTCGAGATGACAGGCATCTTATCCGCATGGCTGTAAAGGATTGTGCAGCCACGTCTCGATCCCTGAGTCAACAGATGGGGACGTTTGCAATACAACAACCATCTGCACGAACAGTTCGACGACGTTTGCAGCAGCATGGACTATCAGCTCGGAGACCATGGCTGCGGTTACCCTTGACACTGCATCACAGACAGAAGCGCCTGCGATGGTGTACTCAACGACGAACCTGGGTGCACGAATGGCAAAACGTCATTTTTTCGGATGAATCCAGGTTCTGTTTACAGCATCATGATGGTCGCATCCGTGTTTGGCGACATCGCGGTGAACGCACAGTGGAAGCGTGTATTCGTCATCGCCATACTGGCATATCACCTGGCGTGATGGTACAGGGTATGGGGTGCCATTGATTACATGTCTCGGTCACCTCTTGTTCGCATTGACGGCACTTTGAACAGTGGACGTTACATTTCAGATGTGTTACGACCCGTGGCTCTACCCTTCATTCGATCCCTTCGAAACCCTACATTTCAGCAGGATAATGCACGACCGCATGTTGCAGGTGCTGTACGGGCCTTTCTGGATACAGAAAATGTTCGACTGCTGCCCTGGCCAGCACATTCTCCAGATTTCTCACCAATTGAAAACGTCTGGTCAATGGTGGCCGAGCAACTGGCCCGTCACAATACGCCAGTCACTACTCTTGATGAACTATGGTATCGTGTTGAAGCTGCATGAGCAGCTGTACCTGTACACGCCATCCAAGCTCTGTTTGACTCAATGCCCAGGCGTATCAAGGCCGTTATTACGGCAAGAGGTGGTTGTTCTAGGTACTGATTTCTCAGGATCTATGCACCCAAATTGCGTGAAAATGTAATCACATGTCAGTTCTAGTATAATATATTTGTCCAATGAGTACCCGTTTATCATCTGCATTTCTTCTTGGTGTAGCAATTTTAATGGCCAGTAGTGTAAATAAACATCATTTAGTGGCGGCAAAGACTTTTTAATACCTTTAATGCTTATAAGATGAATATCAAGAAAAGTAAAACGAAGAATAACAGGGTGTAGTCGGATTAAATCATGTGATACTGGTGGAATTAAATTAGGAAATAAGACGCTGAAAGTAGTAAACGACTTTAATTATATAGGCAGCAGACTAAGTGGCGATGGCAGAAGTAAAGAGGGTATTATCTTTGCGGTAAACTGTAAAGATGCTGATAAGTCCTGTTGGAATGTGTCTCAGCTCTTTTTTTTCCACTTGGCATGGCCACACCGAGTTTGAAGGTTAGTACAGGATGTTCAGAAATTCCCGTTACAGACTTCTAGAAGTTGTAGGGGAAGTCTGGAAACGTACCGTTTTCGGTTGCAGTTCGGATGTGTAACACATCCACGTCTGCAGAGATTAAGAAAAAAGTATCGAGAGTTGCTTATCCTGGTATGCAATAGGGTAGACAGGATGACGTTTACTACGTTAGACGGTTGCCTGCTGTCCCTTACGTCTGCCTTGCAGCGAGACAGAGGAGCCGCGCCTAGTGGCCGTGCGGTTTGGGGCGCCATGTCACGGATTGCGCGGCCCCTCCCGCCGGAGGTTCGAGTCCTCCCTCGGGCATGGGTGGGTGTTTTGTTCTTAGCATAATTTAGTTTAAGTAGTGTGCAAGTCTAGGGACCCTTCGGAATTCACACACATTTGAACATTTTGAGACTGAGGAAAATCTGCTGGCACGAGTTCTGGCCACTGCGCTAGAAATGAAAGACACACCAGGAGGGATGGAGAGTGTGTACCAGAACATGCGTCGTAGGTGCAAAGTCTCTAACAACGTTGGTGATTGCCACATCGAGCCGCTGCTGTAGTGCATCAGTAATGTTCTGTACGTATGCTGGGTTCTTTTTTGTTTTGGAATAATGCAAACACGTAATGTTTCAGTTTTAATACAATTGCGCTTAAGTGATAAATGGATGTTTCGTTATGTTTTCTTTCGAATTTTTACGTAATAATTCAATTCTTCAAGTTAGAGTGGATGGGTTAAACATGTGAATTGTAATCGTCGTACGTTTGCAGACATGGGTTCCTATTCGCCCGAACATCCAGTAGAATACAGATTTAGTGCCGCTATTGCAAGCGATTGAAACTGTATTCCAAATAAACAACATGTTGGTCGTATTTGAATTCTTCGTAGGTACCGCTTGTTATTTGTTTCAGATACGTAGCCGAATAACACTGCTTAGTGATGGTTTTAGTAAATTGAAGGCTTATGAGTGAGCTGCGATTAAAGTGGTTTTTTTTATATAGTCAAGAGTTCGCGAAAAGCTATATAAACCGATTTGCTCGTCTGTTTGTGTCCCGCTGTAATTGATTTTAGTGGAGATGGTTGAAATTTTAATCGCTTTTAGGCTATGTTATTTTCACTAACTGAAACATTATGATGATTTCATGTACCGTTAGTCGAATTTTGCATCGTTATTTTTTCCCGCCAAGCTAAGTACATCATGAACAGATGCTGCATGGCTTACTTTTCATCAAAGTTCCATTTCTCTTGATGAAGCGCGTTGTGATTGTAAAATACCGTAACACGTTTCTGAAAGTAGAATCTCTGCGCCATCCTTCAGATTTACGGCGAAGAGTAACTGTACTCGGAATTTCGAAATCTAAATACCAATTTGTAGTAACAGTTGACGTCTGCTTGATTTCTGCACGATATTAGTTTTGTTCTCATTGTCTAGGAAATTTAAGAACGGAAAAAGTCTTCTTATTCTATTCGTTAACCTTTCGGTATCAACTACAGCCGTCAACGTAACTACTTGATCCTGCCGTAGTATGTATAACTCATAAAAGGATCGTCTTTTGGATACACTTTTTCTGGTTTTCTGTAAATCATTCGTTCGAACGAGAGAATAATTTTCTTTAAAACTGGTTTTAATGTTGATTAGTTGCCCCACATCTAGTCGTAGCAAATGTTCTGTCAGTAATGTCACTTTTAGAGTTCACTGCCAGATGTTTTCAAAACACCATGAGCTAGTGAATCTTCTGGCAGATTAATCCTTTCACTACCACTGGGACGTGTGTGTCCCACGATAGGTTACCAGGGAACCAGTGCCAATGTGCAGCATGTTATTGCTATGTATCAGTGTCCCACTGGTAAACGAAAAACTGCTGATGATTTGCTGAATTCATATACTTACAGATTGCAGCTGTGCATTATGTTGACTTAAAGTTCTGTTGTTAACCTTCTGCTTCATATTGTCGCATCGAAATAGTTCGAGCCTGTAGATAGGCAACTCAGTCAACAGTTTAGAAAAGCTGGCTCTTGTCCCGTCTTCCAGTACAATTTGCGTCAATGAATTGCACGCACGTAACGACGTACGACGCATCACAAACGGTGCCCGTATCGAGCACCTGTATGTGAGTTAAAAACTTGGAGAGATGCTGTATACACTGATGTGTGTCTGTTTTCTGTATGCCATGTGGTTTTGCGCAGTCGTCTTCTGAAACCCGGAGGTACCTATGAATGCCCATGTGTGTCTCACCTCTCTCCGATTTAAAGAACGAAACGGCGAGAAATATTTTTTCATGTTGTTACTTTTGACTACGGCATTATTTAAAATAACCATACATTAATGTCTTTCTCTCCAAAGAAAACAGTGGCAGTGAAAGGGAAAAAACTGTGTGCCGCACCAAGACTAGACGCCGGGACCTTTGCCTTTTGCGGGCCACTTCTATACAGACTCAGCTATCCGGGCAAGACTCACGACTCGCCCTCACAGCTTCGCTTCCACCGTTACCTGTCTCCTGCAGAAGTGCTCCTGCCAACCTTGCGGGACCAGCATTCCCGACAGAAAGGATATTAGTAAAAAATCACGTAAGGCACTGTCGCTAAGCCATTTCTTTGCAGTATGCTTTGTTTCACGAATGCTAATCCCGCAAGGTACGAGGGCGTGCTCAAAAGTAAATCCTTCGAATTCTGTGTGCGAAAACTCTTAAAATTTTTCAAATGAAACACACTTTATTTGCATTCTACGCCTTCATTCTTCATGTCTGCATACAGGGAGTGTCAGGAGGAAAGGTACATGCTTTGAGTGATTGTGAACGAAAAATGTCATTTATGCCCTATTCTGAATGAATTCCGAGATAGAACACAGTAAATGTCACTTTTGTTCGTTTTTCTTGAACAACTCTAAAATCGCACCCTTCAGTGAAAACATGTCAGTACAAAATTAAACTACATTAAATTTCAAGATTTTGAACATGGCTGCGCTTCAGCAACTGCGCATGTAAGGGCTTCAGTGGATTAGAAATAACAGCAAACCAGTTGCAAAATACAGGTTTGTTAAACTTAGACCATGGTTTCGACGGCTTTAAAACAGTCTTCCTCAGAAGATATTGTACCTATTAACAAGATTTGACACAGTGTTAAAATAAATATAGTAACATTACAGTAAGCAAAATTACAGGAAATGTTTACACTACTTAGTAAGGCTTCGTTTATTATTTTACTGGTTATCGTATAACATCCCTCTTCTAGTATATTTGTCCATAGAGCATGCTTTATCAGTACGACCACTCCCCTTAGCATGATGCTTAACGAGTGAAAGCGATGATCTACCCCCTACCTTGCCCCCCCCCCAAAAAAAAATCTCTTTTCTGAGTCTTTTAATATTTGCAGTTTCTCTGTCGCAGTGTGCCCTTTTACAGTAGTCCAGCATGACGGGGGTAAACTGAATACGTCTAGCGTTGGGCCTATTATACTGTTGTAGTGTTCCTTGAAGCGGTTTTGCTTTGATTTTCCATGCTTGTTGCGGTTGCGAATTCACGCACAAGTGCTTCTCGTGAGGTTTGCACATTTTGTAAAGTGTCTGCTTTATTTACCTGAGCCTGCAGCCTCTTTATAAGCCATATGACTTTAATGATACGCTTTTACCCGACCTTCTCTCCCTCTTTTCAGTTATTTAGTTAATATATTAATTCTGTTAATAATATGTACTTGTGAAATCACATACGATGCTCATTCCAGTTACGTGCACATAGGATGTGCACGAGCTCCACCTACCAGAGGTGAATTCAGGTTAGTGTCTCTACTCTTCAGCAATGATCCGATGCCCGTCTTATATTTCCATGTCAGTTTTATACAAATCTTTCAAGTGGCATACTGTATGTTGTTGTACCCAGCGTCAAATATGTGAAATTTTAAAAAGTTTTAAGACGAATTTTACAGTGCACGGCCACTACTTTTAAATAATGTATTTTAAATGGTGATTAAGTGGATGATATGTACTAGGCAGTCAACGATTGCCACTTCGGCTATAAAAATGTGATTCTGCGTGAGTATCCTTCACTAAAAAAAAGTTGTATTACCTGTAATTTTGCTTATTGCAATGTTACTATTTTTTGTTCCACACACATGTTGCAATCTTGTTAATAAGTACGATATCGTCTGAAGAAAACGATTTTAAAATCGTCGAAACCATGGTCAAGGTTTAATAAATTTGTATTTTGCGACTGGTTGGCTGTTATTTGCAATCCAATGAAGCTCGTACATTAAAATTCCTACAAAAATATGCTATTCATTTTTATGCTAGGACTAATTGTCTGCGCGAAGAGAGTGCGAGAATACTGAAAATCGCGGGCAACGCGCGTACCCTGTGACTTTCTCGACGTCTTAGACTACAAATGTCATGCATACTGTCCCGACTTGGCGCCATCCGATTTTCATCTGTTGCTAAACTTAAAGACCACCTTCGAGGACTTCACTTTGATAGTGATGAAGCGGTGCAAGCAGAGGAGAGGTCGTCAGTGAAGTCAAACATTCTTCAGTGATGGTATCAACAGACTGGTCTCTCGTTGGGAGAAATGTGTTCGTTGCCAGGGTGACCATGTCGAGAAATAAATATGTAGAGATGATGAATAGATACGCAGGATGTTAATGAAGTTTGTTTTATTGAATCAGCTTTAGAAGTTTTCCCATAAAAATTCGATGGCATTACTTTTCAGCACGTCCTCGCATATAGGAGAACTTCTGTGAAGTTTGTTGCAGATTGGAAATTCGTTTTGGTAGTGTAGGTGTCTATAACGTAGTTGAACATTGATTCTCACGTAGAGCATTGGCGGAAGTTGCTGATGCTGTTTTGAAAATGAATTGTGTTGGTACTGCTAGTAATTGACTAGTGGTAAAATATTTTTATATGGCCCAATTTTTTACTGCCTCTGGCTCATAATGTTGTCAACATCGTCAAAATCTTTTCTATTAAGTACAATGTGAAGGATATGTGCTACCGGGTAAGTATGGATTACTTTTTCTGTGTATGGTGAGCCGCAAATTCTGCTGCTTTAATCTCATAATAGGCATTTGTACTCCTTCACTGCTGAAGCAGAAAATTTTATGAGGTTAAATTTTCCTCCCTGTTCTAAACTTCATGGCATGGAAGAGAGAAAAGTTTTAGTTTGCTTGTTACAAAATGAGAGCACGCTTGCCGCTTGTGGTACATGCCTATGATATTTTATTTACTAAATTTACTTATAAATATGAACTTTTATGCACTTATTTCTTCCCATTTATGTCCACTGTTGGACGAAATTTGAGGCCGTAAGCGCGCTTTTTATTTATTTTAAATTTTTTTATGGACAGCGACTTTGCCTTTGATAAAACACGATCGAATTCCTTCCCTATCCTTGTCCAGTCAGTAAATATAAACCACAAGTAATGATGTCGGTTTTTACGGTATATTAGACCCTAATTCATATTACCATTTACCAGTACCGATAGTAGTCACCTTGCAGTAGACGTCGTGAGAGCCATCTTACTTCCAGTAGCCGCCATTGCGTCACCAGAGCATCGCTGTTGCACTTTAATACAGGCTGTAATGACCTGCAAGATCACAAGTTAATGGAAGTGTGAGATAAGCCGTTGCATATGTGAAATGCTGGTACATTAATAAACAGTGTAAGTTCGAGAGTGTTGAATGCAAGCACACATTGTGTTGTACTGGTGCTGGATGTCAGTTTGCGGAATGCAGTTCAATGCCTGTTGTACATGGTCGGTCAATACAGGGACGGTTAGTACTGGTTGTGGTTGACGCTGGAGTTGTCCGATGATGTCCCATATGTGCTCGATTGGAGGCAGACCTGGTGACTGAGTGGGCCAAGGCAACATATCGACACTCTGTAAGGCATGTTGGGTTACAACAACGGTATGTGGGCGAGCGTTATCCTGTTGGAAAACACCCCCTGGAATTCTGTTCATCAATGGCAGCACAACAGGTCGAGTCACCAGAGCGACGCACAGATGTGCAGTCAGGGTGCGTGGAATAACCACGAGCGTGCTCCTGTTGTCATACGAAATCGCACCCTGTACGATAACTCCAGGTGTAGGTCCAGTGTGCCTGGCACGCAGACAGGTTGGTTGCAAGCCGTCAACTGGCGTCCTCCTAACCAACACCCTCATCACTGTGGCCGAGACAGAACCAGCTTTCATCAGAAAACACAACAGACCCCCACTCTGCTCTCCAATGAGCTCTCGCTTGACACCACTGAAGTCGCAAATGGCGGTGGTTTAGGATCAGTGGAATATACGCTACATGGCGTCTGGCTCGGAGCTGTCCTTGAACTAACCGATTTGTAACAGTTCACTGCGTCACTGTGATGCTAACTGCTACTCAGATAGCTGCTGCAAATGCAGTACGATACGTCAGAGCCATACGCCGAATACGATGGTCTCCCCTGGCGGTAGTGTCACTGGCCGTCCGGAGCTCCGTCTTCTTGCGACCACACATTCCCGTGACCGCCGCTGGCAGCAATAATGTACAGTGACTACATTCCTGCCAAGTCTTTCTGCATTATCGTAGAAGGAACACACAGCTTCTTGTAGCCCTACTAAACGACCTCGTTCAAACTCAATGAGGTGCTGATAATGGTGTCTTTGTCACTTTAAGGGCATTACTGACTAATATCAACTCACCACGTCCAGTCTCAAAGGTAACTAACGCACACGACCGTTACAGCGTTTATTTAAAGCAAATCTGATTTGCATCCTCATAGTGGCGCTACTAACACTACTCTCATGCGATTGGCTCGAAATTTGAATAGACATCATCTTTCAGACGTAGAAACACGCGTGCCAACTTTGCTTTACGTCGCAGAATTCCTTCTTGGTGCTCCGGGGTTTTTACCGTCAGAGTACATTACGAAGCATCTTCTTAACAACCAAGATGCGTGGTGCATATTTTATAATGATAAATTATTGTAACTGTTGCTAATCTGTACTGTAATAATTTTTGCGTAGATTTGCCTAAACATATTTGGCAGTGTGATGAGGCTATATAGTCGCTGCGTGCAAGCAAGCCCCATCATAAAACCGGCGACTTTCCATAGTAGGACGTTCCCCTCCTGCAAATTTATGTTGGACGCCAAGGGCAAATGGTGAATGCGACATAAAACTCAGGATCATCCGACGCCGATACTTTTCAAGACAGCAGTATCGTCAACAAACACTGATAATACTTATGGCTGCAGCTGTTAAATCGGTGAAAGTTACTAAACATGGTTTTCCGAAATTCCGTCACAAAAGAAGACGAAGTAACTGTTCCAAAATTCGAATCAACAACAATCGCCAACATGAGTAACTTAGAAATAGGTATCCTCGGAGCAATGATGCGACTTAAATCACTTAATAAAAACAATTTTTCCGGTTCCGATCATATACCAGTTAGGTTCCCTTCAGAGTATGCTTATGGAATAGCTCCATACTTAAAAATTATATACAACCGCTCGCTCGACGAAAAGGTCCATACTCAAAAGACTGGAAAGTGGAACAGGTCACACCAATATTGAGGAAAGGCAGTTGGAGTAATCCACTGATTTACAGGCCCACATCATTTACGTCGATGCACAACAGGATTTTGGAACATACATTGTGTTCGAACTTAATGAATTACCTCGAAGAGAACGCTCTACTGTTACACAGTCAACACGGATTTAGAAAACATCATTCTTGTAAAACACAACAATCTCGTTATGCATACGAAGTGTTGATTGCTACTGAAAGGGATTTCAAATTGATTCCGTATTTCTAGATTCCTAGAAGGCTTTTGACACCGTTCCTCACTAGCGACTTGTAATCAAATTGCGTGCTTAAGGACTGTCGTCTCAGTTATGCGGGTGGATTCGTGCTTTCGTGTCAGAGCGTTCACAGTTCCTAGTAACTGAGGGAAAGTCATCGAGTAAAACAGAAGTGATTTCTGGCGTTCCCCAAGGTAGTGATATAGGCCTTCTGTTGTTCCTTATCAACATAAACGATTTAGCAGACAATCTGAGCTCCCATCTTCGGTTATTTTCATACGATACTGTCGTGTATCGTCTAGTAAAGTCATCAGAACATCTAAACCAATTGCGGATGATTTAGATAAGACATCTGTATGATGCGCAAGTTGGCAATTGACCAAAATAATGAAAAGTTTGAGGTCATCCCGATGAGTGCTAAAAGGAATCCGTTAAAAATTGGTTACACGATAAATCAGTCAAATCAGAAGACCGTAAATACGTAGAAATTACAATTGCGAACAACTTAAATTAGAAAGAACACTCAGAAAATGTTGTGCGGAAGGCGAACCAAAGACTGCGTTTTACTGGCAGAACACTTAGAAGATGCAACAGATCTATTAAAGGCTGCCTAAACTATGCTTGTCCGTCCTCTTTTGAAGTACTGTTGCTCGGCGAGGGAACTTACGATATAGGATTAACGGAGTACATCGAGGAAGTTCAGGGAAGTGCAGCACGTTTTGTATTATCGAGAAAGAGGGGAGAGAGTGTCACGGACGTGATACTGGATTTGGGGTGGACATTATTAAAACAAAGGAGTTTCTTGTTGCGGCAGGATCATATCACGAAATTTCAGGCACCAAATTTCTTCTCCGAATGCGAAAATATTTCGTTGACGCCGACCTACATAGGGAGAAACGATCATCGTAATAAAATAAGGGAGGTTGTTGCTCGCACCGAAAGCTTTAGGTGTTCGTTTCTTCCGCGCGCTTTTCGAGAGTAGAATAGCATAGAATTATTGTGAAGGTAGTTCGATGCAACTTCTACCAGGCACTTACGTGTAATTTGCAGAGTAGCGATGTAGATGCGGGTGTAGTTTGAGATTTTGGATGACCTTCGTTGGTATACGACGATTTCATTTTTTATTTCTGTTGAACGTGTGCCGTCTGGTACAAATTGGTTTCTATTAATTAAAAATTAATCAAGTCAGTACCATATCTGTGAAAACAGGCACGGATGCAAAGGAGGAGGAGGACGGGGGGGGGGGGGGGGGGGGGCATGACCCTGATGTCCCTCTCAGAACCATTTTAGTAGAAACTTTTATATTTTTACATGTATCAGTTACCAAATTTCACAGCGAACATTCGGAGCATATCGTAGTAATGTGTCATTTTACCACTGAACCACCGAGACAAAAATTTTGTTTCTAGGCAAATGGCCATCGAAGGAAAAATGTGGCTATTTTCTCGTACTACGATGTTAGTAATTAAGCTGGGAAGAATATGCTAAGATCAAAATAACGATAGTGAAATCATGTACTTCCCAGCGGGGAAGGCTCCTATCGAAGCACAAAACAGGCGAATATCCCCTTGTTTAAAAGATTGACTGGAAAGTGGGATACCAGCTGCCGCATTCTACCTTCCTCAGCACCGATAAAAAATTTTGGCATAAAAACATACTAGCACTCTTTTCAACATGGAACTCAGCCCCTTACTCCGACAAGCTGCCCAAGCTGTATCTCGCTCACCCCCACGAGTCCATCGCTGTAATTCGCTCAAATCCAGCCGCTCCCAATTGCCCTTTCTCACTCACTCACTCACTCACTCCATTCATTCATTCATTCATTCATTCATTCAACCCAACTCATTGTCATTATCTCTTTGTCTATCTGTAACTGTCGCTGTCTCACAGCCAGCCCCCCTTCGTTCTGTCCTGCTACTACGGTCTCCTCTCACTGTCACTGGCTCCTCTTTGTTCTCTCTTACTACTACCACCTCATTTATTCGTTCCCACTTCTGCTCTCTCTCTCTCTTCTCACTGTCACTATCTCTCTCTTCCTCGTTTCATTGTCATATATTGTGTCTCTCATTATCGCAATATTTCACCCACTTCACTTTCTCTTTCTACCTTCCCACGTGGTGCTGTCTCCTTCACTCTTATCATAGCACTGTTCCGTCACTGTCTACAGTAGTCCAATGCCACTATGTCCCTCTCGTTCTCTCACACTGCCATTGTCTCCTTCGCTCTTTAAATACCACAACCACAGTCTGCTATCTTCCAGTATTTGTTACTTTTCCGTCTCTTCCCACTGCCACTCTCTCCTCCCGTCTCAGCGTAAAAAATGCGAATATGATAGCATGCCAAAATAGTTGGGAAAATTTTTACAGTTGCTTAGGTAGATAGATAGAAGAAGAAGCTGGTACCCCACTTTTTCAGTCTGTCTTTCAAACAGCAGCGTATTTCCCCTAGTTTTCCCTCTTTTTCTCTGCCACTGCAGGACATGTCACTCATATGAAAAGAACTTCACGGGTCAGTAAAATTTTGGTAGTTTACTTTTGTAAAATTGAAATAACGCAAAACCTAAATTTGCACCCCAGACTGAATTTTACGTGCAAAAAATGTTGCATGTGCTTCAGTAGTACAACATGGGGTTCCCTGAACGCTCCTGATGATAAACGAGACACTTCAAAACGTATTTCTCCGAGCTGCGTCACTTCATAAACTACGTTTTCGCCTCTTTCTGGATTTTACACTCGTATTTTGGTGTCCAAGTAGGGTAACTTCGAACCTCTGTGTCTCGGGAACGGATAAAGATACCAATAAAATTGGCGAGGTTGTTACAGATCGGGATTTTAGGAATGTATCGTAAAAATTACATACATGTGCTGTGCATAACCGTCTTGGAATCAACGGTTCGATCTTGGTCCCCAAAAACCATGTTTTCGAGGAGTTTCTCGATAACAGATAAATATTTTTGAAAACGGGAAGGTGACACTTCTAGCAGATGCCTAGATGTCCACTGCCGACGGTGAAACAAATAGAGAAAAACGTTTTTTCTTTTCTTTTTCGGGAGCACTCAGGAACCGCCCATGGTTTGAATGGTGCCTACATAAGACCCTTAGGCGCACCTTAGACCGCATCCAATGCAAAAAGAACCAACAGGTTTGCTCTATTTGCCAAAGATGGAGGGAGTGTGTAATGTTCAAACTTTGACCCTGTACTGTAGGTTAGCTACAGTAAGACGATCCTTCTGTTGGGTATACAAATGGTACCTAGCCTAATGGCTATCCGAAACACTTGACTGTACCTTTCTTTCACCAATAGAATCCGAGGTATGAGCCCCGAAAAATTCCCGTTATTATGTGTGGCTTCTTGGAACATATTAAGAGCGCATGCTGTCATATGCTTACCGATTAAACGTGTACTTACTTGCGTGCAGTTTTTATTGCAAGGCATTCATTATCACACTTCTCCGATTTTCCTTTCGTCTATGACCGTATCGCATAGCTCATGAGCTCTCCAGCTGGAGCCACGCGGGATTAGCCTAGCGGTCTAAGGCGCTGCAGTCATGGACTGTGCGGCTGATCCCGGCGGGAGGTTAGAGTCCTCCCTCGGGCATGGGTGTGTGTGTTTGTCCTTAGGATAATTTAAGTTAAGTAGTGTGTAAGCGTAGGGACGGATGACCTTAGCAGTTAAGTCCCATAAGATTTCACACACATTTGAACATTTTTTCTTCAGCTAGAGCAACGAGTTTCTCCTCCTCCTCCGGAGGTGTTCTGATGTAAACAATTTACGGTTATTATGTTCAAACACATTCGAATTAAGCCAACATAGCTACACGTAACAGTAAGTATCATTGTCCTGTTTTAGCTCTCTTTCGTCTGCTAACTTTGGTGATGCCCTATCGGTATCTGTTGAACCGTCATTGTTCCTTTTTCTGGTCATCTGACAGAGGCCCCCTTCGTTTTTGAGTACTTCTCCCAGTTTAAAACCTCGGTAGTTTTTCACTATTCCTACCCATGAATTTGTCTTCTGGGATAGTGATTTATTTCAGATCTTTGTCACATTCTTGAAAGTATCTGATTTTTTTTTTTCACTTGGCCTGATTTAATTCCGGATTTTCTTTGTTCGAGAATCGTAGGACTTTCTGAAGATATCTCCACAGAACTGCAACATTTTCTTTTTAATTATGTTACTGGTTCTGTCCTTCTGACCAGTTCCTCATTCGATGTCAGACTTTCAAGACACTGTCCATTGCGTTCAACTGCGCTTCCAAGGCCTTTGCTGTCTCTGACAGAATTACAATGTCATCGGCGAACCTCAAAGTTTTTATTTCTTCTCCATGGATTTTAATACCGACTCTGAATTTTTCTTTTGTTTGATTTACTGCTTGCTCAATATACAGATTGAATAACATCGGGGAGAGGCTACAACCCTGTCTCGCTCCCTTCCCAACCACTACTTCCCTTTCATGCCCCTCGACTCTTATAACTGGTTTCTATACAAATTGTAAATAGCGTTTCGCTCCCTGTATTTTACTCCTGCCACCTTTAGAATTTGAATTTTTAGATAGATGGAGGTTATTCCATTCAGTGTAAACAAAATTTTTAAAGTGGTAGTATAAAACATCTTTAAGGGATCAAACATCTCACTTGAAATGTTTATTTTTTCCTTGTCGTTCATGTTCTGAAATGATCCACTCAATTCCCTGAATACTTCGATCCACGAATTTTTGGTGTGAATCATGTTCTTGCAGTTTTCTACAGTTTTGTCCCATAAAACTGGCCGTTCTTTCACTAAAGAAATTTATCGCTCACGTCTTATTTCCCAAGCAATGTACAGGCCTACGGGAAGGTAGGAACACAAAAAGCAAGATAAATAACAGTAGAACGAATGAACTGGTGTACACGATGTTATTGCGTTGAAGACTGCCTTGCCTTGCGGTTTCGTGCCGTGCCTGAAATATGTGAAGGTTTCAGTCACTACATTTACATGCGACACAACTTCCTGATGATATAAAGTGGAACTGTTTTTACTGTCGTCTTAGCACATTAAAATCTGAATCGATTTTGTTAGACACGTCAAATATGGCGTCTGGAAGTCAACTGTTCCAGTTTGTGATTTAGTTAGCGCGATGGCTGTTTTTCTTCAGACATGTTGTGACCCTTACTCCATCTGTTGCCTACAATCTTCCTTAATATCCTGCGTTCTTTTTTTTACTAATTCGTCGACTAGTTCGCGTCCATTCATGGTCAAACTATATTCCTTCTGATCTGGCAACCGTACCATAATCTCTTAACTTAGCTCCAGTGCTCAACGACTTCTGTAATTCATTTTTCGTCATGTGATATAGTTGGTCTAATTTGCTGATCAGACTGATCACTTTCTGCTCTAAGGCTGTCTGTTGGCTAACCTCACCTTGGTATATAAATTTCTTCACAAAATTAATTATATTTATTGTTGTTACTTTTAAAATTGTAGACATCTGTGGCACGTGAAAAGTAGGGTCGACGACAAATTATTCCGGACGGGGGAGGGGGGGGGGGGGGGGGGGCGCAGTAACAAACTTGAACCCTGGATCCACGCCTGTGTGTAGATACTCCATATGGTAGTGCCTCGCTCATTAGTCGATGATGTATGGCGGGCCGGTGTGGTCGTGCGGTTCTAGACGCTTCAGTCTAGAACCGCGTGACCGCTACGGTCGTAGGTTCGAATCCTGCCTCGGGCATGGATGTGTGTGATGTCCTTAGGTTAGTTAGGTTTAAGTAGTTCTAAGTTCTAGGGGACTGATGATCTGAGGTGTGTTTACTTCCGGAGGAGAAGTAAATGCGGTTCTATGATCGCAGGGGAACGACGGCCTGGAAGGCAGGAAGGGCAAGGATTGTAGAAACGGGAGCGGTGCCGGTGAGCGGGGAGCCAGGTGCCGGCTGGCGGCTGCGCCTTTCACGGCCGGGGCCCGGGAGGAGGCGACAGTGACCTTGCCCACGCTTACGTGTTTAGGGCACGAGCGTAAAAACATTTTACTGGCGGTCGAGCGCCAGCCGAGGGGAGCGCCCCATAACCGACAGCTGGCAGCTGTCTCGCGTACGCAACAGGGGCCGCAGCTGCGAAAGCATCCACGTGTAGTTCCATCAAAACAGTGGCACTGGTCAGGGCACTCTCATCAAACTACGTAGTGCCGTTTTAAGCAATAACTGTTACTCGTCTTTTGCCACAGATTGGGACTACGTGCTGGAGCGGGACTCGAACCCGGCACCTTGTCTTTCGCAGACAGTACTCTTACCGACTGAGCTACGCAGGCACGACTGTGGATCCGCCCTCACAGCTACTTACCTGGATTCCGCTGTTGGTAAGGGCATTGACCGCGAAAGGCAAGGATCTGAGCTGGAATTTGTATCCGGCACTCATTTGTAATCTACCAAGAAGAAAAAGACCATTTCACACTTGCCCGGCGGCTGTCTAAACGACATCGTGTGTCAGGCATGTCGCCGAGATGGTTTCAAATGTTTCTGACTGCAGTTGTGCACGGTACGATACGGTAGTTACATTTCATTTCATTTCGTTCCAGTCTCTCAGCACATTCCCAGCGAAACAGAACGTGAACAAATTCTGGCAAAGGTTTTTGTAGTGTCGGCAGACTTGCCAACACTACGCACACTAATTGAAAGAGGCGGCCAAGATGCACGCGCTAACTCACGCAGGGTGGCGTGAGGTCTGAAACAGGATACGTAATGAATGCTATAAAGAAAAGTACGTAGCTGCTGGAATACTTAACTTTAATCCATCATTTGTACATCGCTCTTGACGATACAAGTGAGACTCTGTAGATACATGCAATGTAAGGCTAATGGCGCCTTGCTAGATCGTAGCCATTGACTTAGCTGAAGGCTATGCTACTTAGCTGCTCGGCTAATGAGCGAGGCTTCGTCCGTGTAGTCGCTAGCAAAGTCGTCCGTACAACTGGGGCGAGTGCTAGTAAGTCTCTCGAGACCTGCCGTGTGGTGGCGCTCGGTCTGCGATCACTGACAGTGGCGACACGCCGGTCCGACATGTACTAATGGACCACGGCCGATTTAAAGCTACCACCTAGCAAGTGTGGTGTCTGGCGGTGACACCACAGTTTTAATGTTTTCAAACATCTTTGAACGTGAGTCCTGAATTTTTCTGTGGATATTGTAAAAACCAGTATCGTTTTGCATAATTTTCTGTGTGCGAAACACAGCTATGAAATTGAAAGTACATCCTCGATAATTGGCCTTGAACGAGTGTAGACAGCTGTTCTAGGAGGAATTCCAGCAAATAGTATAAGGAAAATAATAATGGAGTACTTAATGACTTCAGCTGGGTCGGTAAACTGGCATCTTTTTAAAACAATTTTTAGATAGATGGTGATTATTCAATTCAGTGTAAACAAATTTTTGAAAATGGTACTATAAAACATCTTTAAGGGATCGAACATCGCACTTGCAATATTTATTTTTTCCTTGTCGTTCATGTTCTGAAATGATCCACTCAACTCCCTGAATACTTCGATCCACGAATTTTTGGTGTGAATCATGTTCTTGCAATTTTCTACAGTTTTGTCCCACAAAACTGGCCGTTCTTTCACGAAAGAAATTTATCGCTCACGTCTTATTTCCCAAGCTATGTATAGGCCTGCGAGAAGGTAGGAACACAAAAAGAAAGATAAATAACAGTAGAACGAATGAACTGGTGTACACGCTGTTATTGCGTTGAAGACTGCCTTGCCTTGCCTTGCCGTTTCGTGCCGTGCCTGAAATACGTGAAGGTGTCAGTCACTACATTTGCATGCGACATAACTTTCTGAAGATGAAAACCGAAACTGTATTTACTGTCGTCTTAGCACGTTAAACCGAGCGAGGTGGCGCAGTGGTAGCACACTGGACTCGCATTCGGGAGGACGACGGTTCAATCCCGCGTCCGGCCATCCTGATTTAGGTTTTCCGTGATTTCCCTAAATCGCTCCAGGCAAATGCTGGGATGTTTCCTTTGAAAGGGCACGGCCGACTTCCTTCCCCTTCCTCCCCTAATCCGATGAGACCGATGACCTCGCTGTTCGATCTCTTCCCCCACACAATCCAATCCAATTAGCACGTTAAAATTTGAAGCGGTTTTGCTAGACACGTCAAATATCCACATCTACGTGATTACTCTGCTATTCACAATAAAGTGCCTGGCAGAGGGTTCAATGAAACACCTTCGTTCCACTCTCGAACGGCACGCGGGAAAAACGAGCACTTAAATTTTTCCGTGCGAGCCCTGATTTCTCTTGTTTCATCGTGATGGTCATTTCTCCCTATGTGGGTAGGTGCCAACAGAATGTTTTCGCAATCGGAGGAGAAAACTGGTGATTGAAATTTCATGAGAAGATCCCGTCGCAACGAAAAACGCCTTTGTTTTAATGATTGCCTCTCCAATTCACGTATCATGTCTGTGACACTATCTCTCCTATTTCGCGATACTTTTTCGATGTCATCCGTCAGTCCCACCTTATGCGGATCCCACACCGCACAGCAGTACTCCAGAATAGGGCGGACAAGCGTAGTGTAAGCAGTCTCTTTGGTAGGCCTGTTGCACCTTCTAAGTGTTCTGCCAAAGAATCGCAGCCTTTGGTTTGCTCTACCCACAATATTATCTATGTGATCGTTCCAATTTAGATTATTTGTAATTGTAATCCCTAAGTATTTAGTTGAATTTACAGCCCTCAGATTTGTGTGACTTATCGCGTAATCGAAATTTAGCTGATTTCTTTTAGTACTCATGTGAATAACTTCGCACTTTTCTTTATTCAGGGTCAACTGCCACTTTTCGCACCAAACAGATATCTTATCTAAATCATTTCGCGATTCGTTTTGATCATCTGATGACTTTACAAGACGGTAAATGACAGCATCATCTGCAAACAATCTAAGAGGGCTACTTAATATAGATGAGGAACAATAGAGGGCCTATAACACTTCCTTGGGGGATGCCGGATATTACTTCTGTTGTACTCGATGACTTTCCGTCTATTACTACGAACTGTGACCTTTCTGACAGGAAATCACGAATCCAGTCGCACAACTGAGGCGATACTCCGTAGGCACGCAGTTTGATTAGAAGACGCTTGTGAGGAACGGCATCTGGAAGTCAACTGTTCCACTTTGTGATTTAGTTAGAGCGATGGCTGTTTTTCTTCAGTTAAATACCAGAGGTAGACAACTTCATGCACAGCTTAATGTTTCTGCTTCTCCTTCACTGCTCAAAAAGTCACTCCGTCCGGATTACCCGAAACCTTTTAAAAAACGAGAAGTAACCTGATAACGCATGCACATTTCGAAAACGGCTGTGCGTTTACACTGGAGCGGAAATAAATTCTGGAAGGGGAAAGCTGACAGCTAGAACCACATTTCCAGAATCTGTGCCGGCCGGAGTGGCCGTGCGGTTCTAGGCGCTGCAGTCTGGAGCCGAGCGACCGCTACGGTCGCAGGTTCGAATCCTGCCTCGGGCATGAATGTGTGTGATGTCCTTAGGTTAGTTAGGTTTAATTAGTTCTAAGTTCAAGGCGACTGATGACCTCAGAAGTTAAGTCGCATAGTGCTCAGAGCCATTTTTGAACCAGAATCTGTATTAGAGTGTTTACACTACCAACCAAAGCGGTATCGGGAAATCGGTTTACGAAATCCGGTTTTGGGCGCCCCGTGTAAATATAGTGAACGTTTATTAAGTCCTCACTAGCTGTCACCGCGCTACTCGGCCGCCGTCCACTGCTGTGGGGCTTTCCGGTAGCTCCACGGCTGCAGACTGCCGTGCACCGTTTGGACGGCGCCGACACATGCCGCGTATAGTCGTGGAAATCTGTATAAAAGCAGGGCTCCTACGGAAGTAATATACAGTGTCTGCAGCGTACATGTATCGAATTTGTTATGAAAGCAGTAGTATATATATGACTTAAACGGTAACAACGGAACCGAGCGGGGTGGCGCAGTGGTTAGCACACTGGACTCGCATTCTGGAGGACGACGGTTCAATCCCACGTCCGGTCATCTTGATTTAGGTTTTCCGTGCTTTCCCTAAATCGCTCCAGGCAAATGCCCGGATGGTTCCTTTGAAAGGGCACGGCCGACTTCCTTCTCCATCCTTCCTTCCCTAAGCCGATGAGACCGATGACCTCGCAGTTTCGTCTCTTCCCACAAACAACCCAACACAGTAACAACGGAATTACGTAGTTCCTTTCATAACATGAGTAAAAAAATAAGGTGTTGGTATTTCATGGATGGAAACTGGTGTAAAGGCACTCACTGTCCTGTTGTGTTATTGCATTTTTAGTACTTTGTCCAACCTCCGTTCTTCCTAATTACTTCAGAAATTCTGTTCGGCATTGATTTTGCTAGAGTTTGTAGTTCTTGCAGTGAAATTGCAGCGCATTGTTATCGTATCGCTCATTTCAGCTCACACACAGCCTCAAATTGCCGTCCATTATGATTATGACGCCTTTGCAAGTATTCCCCAAAGATTTTAAGTGGTTCGAATTCAGGCTACGTGCAGGCCAGGGCAAGACCTCGTTATCTTTATCTTCAAACCACTTTTTGGTTCTATGAGAACCATATACCCCTGCATTATCGTTCTGAAACATTAGACTTTCGTCCCCTAGATCCTCATACATTCTAATCAATTTTGTTTCTAGGATCTAAGTGTACATAGAGTTCATTCTAACGTTCAGCCAAGCAGTGCATCATTTACCTTTAGTATAGAACGTTGCCCAAATCATAACACTTCCACTACAAAAAATTTCTGCTCGTTCTTACCTGTTGCTCTGTTCTCAGATCATGGCAGTCGTACTGAAATCCTTCCGGACCATCTAAGTTAAACTTCTTCTCATCACTGAAGATCGCTTTGTCCCAATCTCAAGTTCATCACGTATGTTTTTCAGCAAACTCCAATCTAGCCTGTTTATCTTTGGGTGTTATAGCAGGTTTCCGCAGTCGTGTCTTGAATGCAATGTGTTTCTCATCTGATAACTTCGTCGTACGCCTCTGGCAGTTACAGTCGTCAGTGATTCAGCAACAAGTTGAGAAGAATGTTTTGTGGCCATTGCTTTGCGCAAAAGTAACCGTACCGATGCCTCAGATAGTTTTCTACTTTGTTCATATGTTCCGTTCTATTCATATCGTGCGTCTACTGTAACGAAATTGTAACTCACTGTACTTCAGCGGTCAAACTTCTGTGCTATATGACGATTAGAGTGTCTGATTTCCTTTTACACCCCGATTTTGCTTTTTCATCACGTGATACCTGTGTTCTGCGTGGCAGTGTCACAGTCGTGGTTTATGTCCACAATACGCACTGTCATTAATGGTGTCTGTATCCGTCTGCAAGAAAGGCACGTACGCACCCATTAACACCGCAAAGAGCCGACTGCCTTTATACCGAGTTCCACACTCTTGACACCTGAATTGTTGATGTCTTTCAATATTTGTGCTACTGACATCAAAACAATATTGCAATCGACACTGTTAATTTTCCTATAAGGATAATGCGTTTACACTGATTTCCACTACTATGAATGAAAACCGTTATACGGCTCTCCATGTCATGGCCGTGGGTGACTGTTGGACAAGTGTAAAATGGATGAGTACTTCTGACGGATTAGAACTGTGTAGCAAATAGGAAACCGCACCCGGGTGCTCCTTGGCTCTGCAGGTCATGGTTTTCGAGGCTATGGAGGTGTGTGACAGTCGTATCTGGATCTTTGATACGCGTAGCTTGTTTCGTAAATAACCGTAACACTAGGTGGGATCTTGGGAGCCAGTATCATTGTGCCAAAGGGCACAGTATCAGCTGGGTGGAATGATTGTTGGCCAGCCCTTGTGACCGAGCGGTTCTAGGCGCTTCAGTCTGGAACCGCGCGACCGCTACGTCGCAGGTTCGAATCCTGCCTCGGGCATGGATACGTGTGATGTCCTTAGGTTAGTTAGGTTTAAATAGCTCTAAGTTCTAGGGGACTGATGACCTCAGATGTTAAGTCCCATAGTGCACAGAGCCATTTGAACCATTTGAATGATTGTTGTCTAAGACGTAAGTACGTCTAACCGTGACACTTGGGCACGTAGAGGGCATGCCACTACGAAAGTGATTGGTGTACCACATTCGTACATGCGGTGCGTCGTGTTGATGTGCGACGTAACTTGCGGTAGACGAAAATCTAATTTCAGAAATCGATAATCGCTGACTTGTTAAAATCATAGGCCTGAAACGGTAATGCCAGTCCGGACAAATATTGGTTTACCGAACGTAATTTGTTTCTCACGAACGGAATATGTGAATCAGTTGCTCAGATTACGTCTGCACGACGAATAAGATTATCAGTACCGTAGTAATGGTGAAACATTTTTACATGCCAACATTTTGAAGACTTGTAATGGATAGAAAACGTTCGAAAGACACTGTCTTAATCTTGTCCACAGAATTAACGAATATTTTGTCACCAACCATAAACAGTCTATGAAGTTCTTTGCCACTAAAATTGAGAATGGCTGTAGCAATTTACAAATGTAGCGGCTGCACTGGGCGTAAGGATGTTGCAAAGGAGCTCGATTTTGTCGATTCGAAAAGTTTAGAAGTATTTATGAACCTTTTTCCATCTGCTAAATATAAAATGTCTTTTTCGTCGAATAAATGAAGTGACTGACTTCCAGATCAATCGAGTGCATCTTCCTACACTTCACATAAAACCACTTCGTCCGCATAGCAACATTTTAAAAACAAATTGACAACCCAGTTACGCCTCAAAGCGATGGAGCGCTCACATGGTTCAAATGGTTCAAATGGCTCTGAGCACTATGGGACTCAACTGCTGAGGTCATCAGTCCCCTAGAACTTAGAACTAGTTAAACCTAACTAACCTAAGGACATCACAAACATCCATGCCCGAGGCAGGATTCGAACCTGCGACCGTAGCGGTCTTGCGGTTCCAGACTGCAGCGCCTTTAACCGCACGGCCACTTCGGCGCTCACATGGAGCGAAAACCGATTGTGGAACTGAAATCCGACAGCCAGAATGGCATTACCAGAATCTGCATAGGGTGTTTAAATGTACAACCAGAGACATTGGTAAATAGCTTTTCGGTGTACCTGATTTCGGAGCCTCTGTAAACGTAGCGTGTGTTTGCTCGGCGCCGAAACGATTTTACGTTCCCTGCTCTCCCTCCCTCCCCCCCTCCCCCCCTCTCTCTCTCTCTCTCTCTCTCTCTCTCTCTCTCTCTCTCTCTCTCTCTCTCTCTCTCTCCCCCCCTCTCCCTCTTCCTCCCTCTCCCCCTCCCTCTCTATTCCTCCCCTCCCCCCGAGCCCATTCGTTCATTCCGTCGTACGGGTTCCGCTGTTTTCATGATTTGGAAGATTTTTTATTTTAACTCTGGCGGGATGCCCTTCCTGCTGCCATAGTCGTCAGTTAAACTTTGCTAGGGAAGTGAAGCGCACATCTGTCTGTGAACTGTGTAAACTATTTGTGTACCGTATTTTCTGATGTGGAGATTAGCCCAGCTTCTGCATAAACGAGCGTGGAAAACCACCTAAAACCCACACTCAGGCTGGCATGTGTAATCAGACCAACGACCGTTTATAGATTCGGGTCTGGCTAACCTACCTTTCCGCAAGCTAGCTCGCTGCGTGTTAAGCTATGCAAGGAGGAAGTTTCAGCTACCCAGTTCGTCGGAGGGAAAAAAGAGCTTTTGCTTTATCCTTCTGATTTCCATTGCGCAAGATAGCTTATCTTACCTCAGAAATGCTCCTACGAAGACTGCATGAACGCTATTTATTATAATATTGTAACACCGAAAGGCTCCCAATTACTGACAGTAGTAGAGGGTGTCCCACTTAAAACCGGTACATCTCACGTACTTGGTAATTATCTCTAGTCGAATTGCTTGTGAAGTGGCAGACTGTCTCGAAAGTTGACTACACTGCCTTTTATCGGAAACCGTGTGTTCGTGCGTCAGTTTTTGTGAGAATCTCATATTGTCGAGTTGTTACAGAAATGGGGCAGTTTGCATTAGAACAGTGATTTGATGTTGTGGAGTGTTATGTAAAGACAGGCTCCATCAAGAAGTATAAAGAAATGTTTCAAGCGAAAAATTCTGGTAGCAAACTCCCCACGACCAGCACTATTCAAAATCTGAAGGGCTGTAGGATCCGTTCAGAATGTACAAGGAAATGGGCGACCGACAGTGAGGACACCTGAAACTCTAGACAGAATTCGCGTGGACATTATAAGTCCCCGCGACTTAGTAAGGAGTCAATTGCAGCACGTTGGTGTGTGTGTGTGTGTGTGTGTGTGTGTGTGTGTGTGTTGTGCGAGAATTGAAATTTGAGGATCGGGAAAAAAGAGTTCATTATTGTAGCTGGCCGTTAACATCAATTGTTAACGGTTACTCGAACTCCTTCATTTACAGCATGTCAGCTGAGACCTGGTTTCTTTTGTCAGGTTATGTAAACTCCCAGAATTGCAAACACCGGTCGCAGGACAACCCACATATAATGCATGAAGAACCTCTCCGATCAGAGAAGATAGGTGTTCATTGGGAGTTTTCCGGCATTGCCGGATATCTAGAGATCTTTGACTCTTCATATGCACAATTAACAGATGCAGAGAGGCTGTATGCAGTAGTCCAACAAGGTGTTGCAACCATTCACACATTCAGCCAAAGTATGGCCCACATCACCAACGTGTTCCCTGAAGACAGACTTGTCAGTAAAGGCCTCTGGCTCCCAACCTCCCCAGACTTAACATCGTGTGATTTTTACTTACGGGCACTCCAGAAAGTGAAATGTATGCTGACAGTCCTCGCACAACAGTCAATCTTAAACAGAACATTACTAAAGAAATTAACAATATTGCATCTCCAAAATTACAGCGAGTAATATCACACGAAGTCAGTGATGCCTGGATGCCCATGGTCGTCATTTCCAGCGTCTCTTATAAACAGATAACTAAATGACAAACTGCCTGTGGCTTCTGTCTCGGGTTCTTCGGGCGACGTTCGTCTGATGATTTTCCTGACGTTTCGCCAGCACGGCTGCCTGGCATTGTCGAAGATTCACCCTCCATAGGTGGTGAACTGGATCCGAGCTCGCGGCCGCAGACTGTACGTACCTGGCGCGCCAACGTCCAAGGGATTCTCCTCGGTCATGTCCGGTGCGGTTCTCCTGTTGCTACCTGCAACAGCCGTTCGCGGCAGCACGAGAAGCCAGGAACCTACGCACACGGACCGATACCTCCACAAACTATCAAATCACCACCCGAGCCAGAAAAGAGGCATGATTATTACGCTCGTAACGCGAACAAGACGCAGCACCACAGACGCGAAATGCAACGGTTGGAAAGTGTTCTGAGGAGCAATGGGTACTCTACAAGTTATATTAGAAGTATAACCGAGTCAAACACTCGACGAAGTTACACGTCAGGAAAAGAAATGTCAGATACAGCCTTTCTGCCATACATTCCCAGAGTGACAGACAGAATCGGCCGTATATTGCGCAAGGAAGGCGTAAAGACAATTTACAAACCGACAATGACGATTAGAGTTTCAGATCGGCAGAGCATAAAAGGGACCCACTTGCAATGTCGGGAATATACCGCATACCACGCACATGCGGATAAGTTTATGTTGGAATGACTGGACGATCAATCAACACCAGGATCACAGATAATAAGCGGCAGTGCAGGTTGGGACAGGTGGAGAAATAGGTCGTGGCAGAGCATGCGTTTTGTGAGACCGCCCACGTAGTAAAATTCGCCGACGCACAAGTTCTGGGACACACAAATACGAGAATAGCTTCAACAAGAAAGAAGAAAGCCTCATGGTAAACGGATCCTGGCTTCCCTTGCTATAGCGAACGACCATTGCAGGTAGCAAGAGGAGAACCGCACCGGAAATGGCCGCACAACGGGAATTAACAGATGGTGAACTCGGATTGCTAGTTGGAGCTAGACATAAGACATTCGCCGGCCGGGTTGGCCGAGCGGTTCTAGGTGCTACAGTCTGGAACCGCGCGACCGCTACGATCGCAGGTTCGAATCCTGCCTCGGGCATGGGTGTGTGTGATGTCGTTAGGTTAGTTAGGTTTAAGTAGTTCTAAGTTCTAGGGGACTGATGGCCTCAGATGTTAAGTCCCATAGTGCTCAGAGCCATTTGAACCATTTTTGAGACATTCCATTATGTAAATCGTTAGGGAATTCAATATTCTGAGCTCCACAGTGTCAAAAGTATGCTGAGAATATCACATTTCAGCCATTACCTCTCACCACGGACGATGCAGTGGCTGACGGCATTCACTTAACGGCCAACAGCAGTGGCGTTTGCGTATAGTTGCGAGTGCTAACAGACTAGCAACAGGCTGCGTGAAATAACCGCAGAAATCAATGACGAACACATCCTTTAGGATAGTGCGGCGAAATTTGGCGTCAGTGGGTTATGGCAGCAGACGACCGAAGCGGTGCCTTTGCTGCAGCGCCTTTCCTGGGTCGTGACCATATCGGTTGGATCGTAGACGACAGGAAAACCGTGGCCTGGTCAGATGAGTCCCGATTTCACTTGGTGAGATCTGATGGTAGGGTCTGAGTGTGGCGCAGACACCACGAAGCCATGTACGCAATTTATCAACAAGGCACTATGCAAGCTGGTGGTGGCTTCATAATGGTGCAGGCTATTTTTACATGGAATAGACTGGGTCCTTTGATCCGACTGAACCGGTCATTGACTGGAAATGGATATGTTCGGCTGCTTGGAGACCATTTACAGCCATTCATGGACTTCTTGTTCCCAAACAACGAGGGACTTTTCATGGCTGACAATGCGCCAAGTCTCCGGACCTCAATTGTTGGCGATTGGTTTGAAGAACTTTCAGGGCAGTTCGAGCGAATCATTTGCCCAGCCAAATCGCCCAGCACAAAATCCTGCAGTGTAACGCTTTCGCAATTGTGGACGGCTGTAGAGGGAGCATGGCTCAGTATTTCTACAGTGGACTTCCAACTACTTGTTGAGTCCATGCCACAATATTAGGAGGTATCCCATGACGTTGATCACCTCAGTATATAGCAGACAAAAGTTTTGGTTCTAGGCACGTGCTCATCGAACGAAAATTGTAGCTATTTTCTGATAGAACGATGTTGCAAGAGGGGAAGAAAATGCAAAGATGAAAATGTTATGCTGATGATATAATGTGTTCATTATAGGTTTGATTATCTTGTCTGCAGTTTTCATTGCAGGTCATTCATTATCACACTTTGCCGATTTCCTTTCCACTGCTAGTACGACATTCGCGTCGCTCATTAGCTCTTGTACTCGAGCCACGAGTTTCTCGCCCTACCCTAACACCAAATAGCTGCGAAGGTCACGAGGAACAAGCGAGCACGACGTGCGTAGGCAACAGTATTCACCTTTCGCAGGTAGTGTGGCTCATCGACTATTACGGTCGATTCACACTGGACGCCAACGTTCGGCAGGCAACGGCGCCGCCCTTTGGCACTTGGTGACCGGTGCAACGGTTACACGCAGGCTATGTAGGCTACAGATAACGGGTCGTACCACAGAAATTTGAAATAAAACTTGTCACTAAAATGTACTTGATGAGCATAAGTACAACGTTTGACAGCAGTTTAACAGCGCCACAGTTGGTCACGCCCATGCAGAACATATTTCAAAAATATTTTAAAAATAGTTGTAGTTGTCTGAATTGAATAAATTATGTATCAATTGAAAGGGGAAAGTCTTTAGTAAAAAAATTGAACATTTTATAATTTTGAATCTTTTCGTAGCTCCTTAAGGCTTCGGTTTGATTCGTTGACCGTGCTTTACCCGTAAAATTCTGTAAAACTGCGCGATATATTTTGTTGTGTGCTGCTTTTTACTTGAAACATTAAAGAGTCAGCAATCCTGATTTACTGTTTGTTAAAGCAGTTCTGAGACAATGGCCGCTGTTGAACTGTAATTTTTTCTCAAGGGTACGCACTTCCTTCTGTAATCGGTTCAATAGTTATGCACGTTGAAGCCACACGTATATAGGGTGTTAGATATTTCCTTTTACGTGCTTCCAGGGATTGTAGTCGTGACCTAGTAGACAAAGTTTTGATGTGGAACCCAAGTCAGGAACGATCACTTCCAAATCTCCCGTTTCCCATCACGCACACAGTGGAGAGAGTGCGTTCTGGCCTGTGTGCTCTACAGGAGCTCATGGCATAAACAATGTTTCGAGTACTCGTGGTCGGGTTCTCTTGTGCGTGACGAAGGACGACCTCTTTTAAAGTCAAGAGTGCGGCACGTCCATGGAGCACCACAGTCAACCCTTCTAACAGCGAACGTACCAGTTTCTCGCAGCCTTGTTATAGTCGGACGAAAATTGAATGTGATGTCATAATTACAACAGGGACTGAAGATGCCCCACTTCTCAGTAAAAGACTTGCCCCCTAAGACAAGGAAATGATAATAGAAGCCGAAATTTCAGGAACTGGAATCGTACCAACGTTCCCGCACATATTAACGCAACCTGATAGCATTGCCCTTTTTCCGTCGATTAAATATCGTCTTTCCCGGTCGTTTCGGAATTACTGCGAGGTCTTGATTGATCTACTCTCTGTCAATAAATATTGCTGCTGGCGGAATATTTTTGTTGCTATCGATTGCATCGTCAGTTCTGTTTAAGGGGTACGTTATCACTATTTGTTCTTTCTGTTCATACGCAAGAGAGAAAAAAAATTTGGTGTGGCAGTGTTTACTGGGAGAACCCGTGGTTCGGTCGGGCAATTTAACATTCCCATCCGGTGGGAGGTTCACCATCAAGTGTCACATGCCCTCACTCCACAAGACACTGATAAGTGGTTTGGATTTTAACCCAGAACATTTGCCCCACGGCTGATCATCTTGAGCTGTACACCACCACCTCTCCTCCCGTCGCCGGCCATATACTGGCGTTGAAAATTTCTTCCAACAAGGGATTCGAACCTACTACCTCCTAGTCGATCTGACACGGAGCGATTATTATTGATGATGATTTGTAGTTATTCACATATGTAGCAATATAAATGAAAAGCTCAAAAGTGTGGATGTTGTACAGTATTAGTTTATTTCTTTTACCGGTTTTTGGCTTACAAGGCCTATCATCAGACTTCAGCTGACTATTGTTGTCAAAGAGGATACAATACTTGTGAACAACAATGAGAATGACATTACACGTGGAGAAGGAGGTGCAAGGACAGGGTAAATGTCATCTTGAATACTGGAGTGCTAACGTTTAAATGAAAATTCGTGCACGGATAGCCGAAACTGTTAATGCGACCGCTGGTGAAAAGCAGATAATCCGGCTTAGTCTCTGTCCGGCACATATTTTCACTATCGTCATTCTAATATAAAGTCGACGGTGGTTCATATTCGCAAGTGCGAATACATTTCCTGTAATGATTGTGAATGTCACAGTGAAACGGTAAAGAAATGTGAAGGGAAAACACGAGAAAAACGTTAAAACTGAACATCGAAAAAGTGTGTGTGTGTGTGTGTGTGTGTGTGAGAGAGAGAGAGAGAGAGAGAGAGAGAGAGAGAGAGACCACACGTGACAGCAATTCCCGACGAAAAAACCCTTCCGCCAGGATATTTGCTGCGTCTGATGAGGCTCGCGCAATGCTTCGTGTAATTATTAAGAGTGTCAATTTTCTACGAAGATGTTATGTCTATATTAATGTGGTGGTCGCCATTATGAACACCTCGTTTAAGGTAAAACGTTATTGTTTAACCTATACGTTACCTATGCTGAACTTAAGGCATGTATGCAGTGATCGTACTCGTACTTGTTGTTCTTGTCATTCCAAAGCTTTCATTGGATCGGGATTACTTCCAACATCACAGATTTCTAGTCCAGAGTTCTTGTATTTCGGCTCGTCTATCGGGCTCTTCAATTTGTGCACCAACTTTTGAATCACCCTGTATATAGATTTGTGATTGTGAAGTACATCTACCAAGAAGCGAAGGAAGAATCAGTAAATATGTAACAATGTTTAACATTTCGGTACAGTTGCGAAGCTGCGTGTTGGATCTGGTCTCATCTGGCCTAGGTTTCAAACGCCAGAGCTTCCAAAGATATTTCCATGTCAGGAGCACTGGCGCGGAATCCACTGATGGTTGCGAGGAAAGGTGAGGATCCGTGTAAGGGGAAGCAATGGTTCCAGCCTCGAATCATCATTAACGTTCGGGAGAGTGGTGCACTGTTGTAGTTAATGTTCTTGTTTTCAGTTCGAAGACTGGTTTGATGCAGCTCTCCAGGTTCGTATCTCCTGTACAATCCTCTTCATCTCTGCATAAGTACTGCAGCCTACATACCTTCGAATCCGCTTACTGTATTTATCCCTTGCTCTCCCTCTACAATATTTGCTCCCCACACTTCTCTCCATTATCACACTGACGATTATTGATAACGATAACTCAGGATGTATCCTCTTTTAATACGTTCACACCGGTTCTGAGAAATGTTTCTCGCTGTGGGGTGTATTCATGCTTCCCGTCACCTGGCGGCACTGCGTTTCCTGTTTCTCGCCGTGGGGGCGGCGGTCGTATTCAAGCGCTCTAGGCTACTATTGTAATAAAATGGTTCAAATGGCTCGGAGCACTATGGGACTCAACTGCTGAGGTCATTAGTCCCCTGGAACTTAGAACTAGTTAAACCTAACTAACCTAAGGACATCACAAACATCCATGCCCGAGGCAGGATTCGAACCTGCGACCGTAGCCGTCTTGCGGTTCCAGACTGCAGCGCCTTTAACCGCACGGCCACTTCGGCCGGCTACTATTGTAATACATTGATATTTTATTTTGAAAGTGGTGTAAGTCCATTCTTTTAAAAAATAAGAAATCACAGAAAATAATTTGAAACTACTTCATTGCAAATTATGTGATATCTCATTTGTTCAGGAAACACTCGCGTAGAAGGGTCGCACAGATGTTCGTGGCGCCTGACTGATACGTAATACATCATACGGTAGTGTATTGCTGGTAGCATAATAGGAAAAGTCGAGCTTGAGCTATCTGTGGTATACGCCGCCCGATGGGAGGACCTAGCGAGAGCCACCGGTGGTACACGCTGGCATGCGTGTTAAGTTATGCCATAAATTTCGTTTTTTCCCGATTCGATTATTTGCCTCTCCATTAGTTATCCGACCTGCCCATTAATCTTCATAATTCTCGTGTAGCACCACATATCAAAAAATTCTACTGTCTTCTTACCTGAATTGTTTATAGACCACGTTTCACTTCCATAAAAGGCCACAGTCCAGACTAATACCATCAGAAAAAACTTCCTGACACTTAAATTGATATCATACGGTAACAAATGCCTGTTTTTCTTGCTATGGCCAATATACAATTTGTATCTCCTCTCTACTTCAACTATCATCAGTTATTTACCTGCCCAAATAGCAATACTTACCTTCTACTTTTAATGTCTTCATTTTGCAATCTGATTCCCTCAGATCCGCCAGATTTCATTCGATTACAGTCCTGTACTCTTGTTTTACTTATGCCGATGTTCATCTTATAAACTGTTTTGAAGACATTATTCGTTCTATTCAGCACCTCTTACGACTCTACAGAATTGCAGTGTCATCGGCAAAGCTCAGTGTTTCCACTTCTTCTCCATGAACGTAAATTCCCACTCCAAATTTATTCTAGGATTCCTTTGCTGTTTGCTCGATGTGCAGGTTGACCAACATTGAGGATATGCTACAATACTTTCTCATTCTCTTTGCAACTACTGCTTCTCTTTAATGCCCTTCAGCTCCTAGAACTGCAGGTCGGTTTCTGTATAAGTTGCACATACCTTTTCGCTCCCGTTTACCTCTGCTACCTTTAGAATTTCAAAGAATGTATTCCAGCCATTATCAAAAGTTTTCTCTTAAGCTTCAGTTGCTATAAACGAAGGTTTGGCTTTCTTGAACGCATATTCTACGTCGTAGGGTCAGTACTGCACGCGTGTTAGTATATTTCCCCGGAACCCAAACTGGTGTTCCCCGAAGTCGTCTTCTACCATTTTCCCCATCTTCTATAAATAATTCACGGAAGTATTTTGCAAGAGTGAGTCACTAAGCTGATGATTCGGTAATCTTCACAACTGTCAGCGTCTGCCTTCTCTGGAACTGGAATTATTACATCTTCCTTGAAGTTTTGAGGATATTTCGCCTGTTCCATGTATGTTGCACACTAGGTAAAGTAATTTTGTCGCGGCTGGCACTCCCAAGGACGTCAGTAGTTCTGAGTGAGTGTGTGAATTCCTAAGGGACCAAAGGCGGGAGGGGCCGCGCAATCCGTGATACGACGCTTCTAACCACGCGGCAGTAGTTCTGAGGGAATGTCATCTACTGTACGGACCTTGTTTCGACTTAAATTTTTCAGTGCTCTGCCGAATTCTTCTCTCAGTATTTTATCTTCCAACTCGTCGTCATCTACTTCCAGTTCTTTTCAATTGTATAGCCCTTCGGCGTATTCCATCCACCTTCCAGTGTATCTTCCTTGTTTAGTACTGTTTTGCCTTCTGAGCTTCTGATATTCATACAGCTGCTTTTCTTTTCTCTAAGGGTTTCTTTAATTTTGCAATAGGCAGCATCTGCCTTTCCCCGACATATCCATGCGTCTGCATCCTTATCGTCTAACCTTTCCTGCGTTGCCATTTTGTACTTCCTCTGTCTTATTTTTTGGACTTGCGTATTCGCTTTTGACTGCTTCAAATGCTGCATTTTCTTTATTTTCTTCTTTCTCCTAGATTCAATATCTCACGTGTTATCCAAGGATTTCTACTGCGCTCCATCTTTTTGCAGATTTGATTTTCCTCTTCAAAGCTACCTGTTCGTCTCCTGTTGTGTTTCTTGCCTCTGTTTGTCAGTTGTTGTCTACTGCTCCCTTTGCAAATCTCAAAAACCTCTGGTTTTTTCAACTTATCATGTACCATATCCTTAATTTTTCTACATTCCTGCAATTTGTTCAATTTTAATCTGCAATTCATAATCAAAAAAATTACAGGCAGAGTCCACCTCTAGCCATTGAAATGTTTTACATTTTAAAACGTGGTTTCTAGACCTCTGTCTTATCATTATGTAATCTATTTGAAAACTTTCAGTATCCAAAGCCATTTCCACGTATACCCAGGGGGTTCACCGCTCTTTGCTAAGTACGTGCTTGGCGTCCACGGGGCCCCAGCCCTCGCAGCACCGCTTCTCTTACAGTGCTGCTTGACCGAGCGAGGTGGCGCAGTGGTTAGACACTGGACTCGCATTCGGGAGGACGACGGTTCAATCCCGCGTCTGGCCATCCTGATTTAGGTTTTCCGTGATTTCCCTAAATCACTCCAGGCAAATGCCGGGATGGTTCCTCTGAAAGGGCACGGCCGACTTCCTTTCCCCATCCTTCCCTAATCCGATGAGACCGATGACCACGCTGCCTGGTCTCCTTCCCCAAACAATCAACCAACCAACCGACAGTGCTGCTTGTCTCCTCTACTTCTGTCCTTTCCCCCTCTCTTGGGGCGATGTCTCGTGCCTCCATGGGCTCATGAAACTCATTTGCGTTGGTTTACTTGTAGGTCTCTTCTCTCTTGTACTGCTCTTTCCCTATACTGTCCTTTCCCTGTATCGCTCCTTCCCTGCACTGCTCTTTTCCCTGTATCGCTCCTTCCCTGCACTGCTCTTTTCCTGTACTACCCTTTCCCTGTCCTGCTCTTCCCTCGTTTCCTCTTTCCTTGTTCCTTTCTTTCTTTCCTTGTTTCTTTCTTTCCTTGTTCCTTTCTTTCCTTTTTCTGTTCTCCTTTTCCTCCGCTGTGGCGTTTGAGGCCATCCTTCCTTTCTTCCTTTCCTTCTTTTCTTTTCTTCTCTTTTCTTCTCCTCCCTGTGTGTGCCTGACGGCCACCCACGCGTTTGACACGTAGCAGGAGACTAGGTAACGGGTAATTCCCAGCCCCGGGTTGGCATGTAGGGCCCGCACCTACCCCCTGGTACAGGCCAGGCCCAAGGAGGGGTGATTGCCTGAGCTGTTACCTTCCTCCTCTGCCGATTGTTCCCTCCGTCTGTCGTTCGGGAGGTGTGACGTAAGGTGTGGACAGTCACCTAGGGCGGGCGCTCCTCTTTGGAGGGCCCGTGCTGGAAGGAGCGCTACAAAAACTACGTGCGCAGTGCCGTCGCACTATTAAGGAAAGTAAGAAAGCATGCTGGGTTTCCTTCACCAGCTCGTTCGACAGTTTTACTCCGTCCTCTCTCGTTTGGGGTGGCCTGTGCCTGCTTTCTGGGACTACGGCCCACTCTTCGATCCCTGGTCTGACTGTGGTGGTAAACGTCGTAGTCGACCCTGTCGATGTTTCCAACAGTTTGGGCCAGTACTTTGCGAAGGTTTCAAGCTCCACCCACTACCATCCTGTCTTCCTTCCTCGGAAACAGGTGGAGGAGGCTCGTGCAATCTCTTTTCTTTCTTTGAATCGAGAATGCTACAATACTCATTTTACAATGAGGGAGCTCGAACGTGCGCTCTCCTCATCCAGGTCTTCTGCTCCTGGGCCCGATACAATCCACGTCCACATGCTGCAGAATCTTCTTCCTGCGGTAAAACGCTCTCCTCGATACCTACAACCGTATTTGGACTGACGGTGTATTTCTCACACTTTGGCGTGAAGCTATTATTGTTCCCCTACCTAAGCCTGGTAAAGATAAATCTCTTCCTTCCGGCTATCGTCCAATTTCCCTTACCAGCAGCGTTTGTAAGGTGATGAAACATATGATCAATAGTCGATTGGTCTGGTGGCTTGAGTCACACCATCTTCTCACTGATGCTCAGTGTGGGTTCCGAAAGCGCCGCTCAGCGGTTGATCATCTCGTCACCCTGTCGATGTTGATCATGAATAATTTTCTGCAGAAGGGACAAACAGTGGCAGTTTTCTTTGATTTGGAGAAAGCCAATGATACCTGTTGGCGAACAGGCATTCTACGTACTATGCACACATTGGGCCTTCGCGATCGTCTTCCCACTTTCCTCTACGCCATAGCCATCAACCCCACTATGGACTGCCTGCCATTTCCGGCTCTCTTTTCGTTGACGACTTTGCTATTTATTGCAGCTCCCAGCGGACGTGTCTCCTGCAACGCTGTCTTCCGCGTTGTCTGGACCGTCTCTATTCGTTGAGTGTCACACATGGTTTCCGCTTTTCTGCTACCAAATCCGATTGCGTCAACTTCGGGCGGTACAAGACGTTTCTTCCACCGTTCTTGCGACTGGGCGAAAATGCTCTCCCGTTCGTGGAGACAACGAAGTTCTTAGGGCTGACATTCGATTGGAAACTCAGTTGGTCTCCCCACGTGTCCTACCTGGCTGCACGCTGCACCCAGTCCCTAAATGTACTTCGTGTATTGAGTGGTACCTCTTGGGGAGCTGACCGGACTGTGCTCCTCCGTCTCTATCGATCTCTTGTCCGCTCCAAGTTGGATTATGGATGCATTATCTATTCCTCCGCACGGCCGGCTATCTTACACCGTCTAAATACAATACATCATTTGGGGATCCGTCTCGCCACTGGTGCCTTCCGTACTAGCCCTGTTGAGAATATCTACGCAGAATCCGGTGAACTACCACTGTCATACCGGCACTACATCCTACTCAGTAGGTATGCGTGTCGGCTTTCTTCCATGCCCGGCCACCCAACCTTTGACCCTTTTTTTGACGACATTCTTGACCACCAGTACGAGATGTACGTTTCTTCTCTGCGGCCTCCCGGCGTCCGCTTTCGTCACCTGCTTCAGCAGCTGCAGTTCACACTACCTGTCGCTTTCCTAATGTGGGAGAGCCCTTCACCACCTTGGCTTTAGACAGAGGTTTGTGTTCGTTTTGACCTCAGCTCGTTCCCGAAGGATTCGACTCCCGAGCTGACCTATCGCTGCAAATTTCTCGAACTTCGCTCACAACTTGCCGATTGCATATTTTTGTACACTGGTGGTGCCAAGTCCGCCCAAGGTGTTGGGTGTGCTTTTGTTGTGGGGGCTGATAAATTTCAATACCGGCTTCTCGACCAGTGCACAATTTTTCCAGCAGAGCTTTTTGCCCTCTATCGGGCTGTTCACTACATCCGGAGGCACCAGCTCACTCGCTGTGTGGTCTGCTCTGACTCCCTCAGTGCCCTTCAGAGTCTAGATGATCCCGATCCAGTCCACCCCATCGTTCAATTGATCCAAGACTGCCTGCATTTGTTCCCGGGTGGGGGAACCCAAGTGATTTTCATGTGGGTTGCTGGCCATGTTGGTGTGCCTGGGAATGACGCTGCTGATGCTGCAGCTAAGGCCGGAGTCCATCTCGGTTGGCCCGCCTCTTACTCTGTTCCCTCGAAAGATATTTGTACTATTCTCTATCGGCGTATCACGTCACTTTGGCATGACCATTGGTGCTCCCTTCATGGGAACAAACTAAGAGAAGTCAAACCTCTCCCAACAGCCTGGTCACCTTCCTTCCGGCCGTCTCGCCGTGAGGAAGTAATGTTAGCTCGGTTACGAATAGGGCACTGCCGCTTTAGTCACCGCCAATTGTTGATGGCGACCCTGCACCCAACTGTTCTTTCTGTAGCCAGCCATTAACAGTCAAACATTTCCTGATCCTGTGCCCCTATTTTAGCCACTTACGTCTCAGGGTCGGGCTGCCGCCCGATTTATCGGACATTTTAGCGGATGACGTGCGAGCTGGTCGCGTATTAAGTTTTTTTTTTAAAGCAGTAATATGACACAAAAGATTTGATTTCTACCTGGTGACTCCAGTGTCTTGTCGACGTCTTTTAAATACTCTCCCGTAACGTCTTGACGTTTTAGGTTTGTTTTTTCTTCCTTTTTGTATTGGACCTCGCAGCGGTTTTCTTTTACCCTCGCGGTCCCAGCATTCTATGGTCCTATACTGGGCGCTTATGACCTTAGATGTTTTGCGCCCTAAAACCCCCACAAAAATATTCACGTCACCCTTCTCTTCCTTTTTTTACTACCGAATTTCATTCCCCCATCACAATTAAGTTGTCGTCGCCCTTACCCATGCGAATAATTTCTACTGCCTAATCACACATTCTTTCAATTTAATCATCTGCGAAGCTAGTTGGCATCTAACCTTGTGATATTGTGTTGGGTTAGCTGTGTGTCTAGCTTGGTTACAGTAATGCGTTTAGTATTCTATTCTTAGAAACTCGCCCGCATTGCTATTTTCTTATTCGTTATTAGACCTACTCTTGTATTACCTCTGTCTGATTTTGTATATTTATGGCTCTATACTCAACTGGCCAGAAGTCCTGTTCTTTGTACCATTGCCTTCTGCTAATTATCACGATATCTTACTTCGACCTATACATTTACCTGTTTAAACTGTTTATCTACCTACCCGATATAGCGGTATAACATTTCACGCTGGGACCTGTAGTATGTCAGTTTTGTTTTTCCTGAAGAAGAACCCTCCTGAGTAACCCCCGTCCCGCCCATCGAAATTGAGGACTATTTTACCTCCAGAATGTTACCCAAGAGAATATCATTATGATTTAACCATGCAGTACATCTACACGTCCTCGGAAGAAGTAACGGTTTTAGTTCCACTTGCTTTCAGCCGTTCGCAGTACTAGCACAGGAAGGCCATGTTGGCTGATGTTACAAGGCCGGATCAGTCAGTCATGCAGATTTGCCCCCGTGACTATCGAAAAGCTCCTCAGGGACTACGTGTTAGTGAGGTCCTCTCCACGAATAGCTCTCTGTTGTGTTTGCTCGTATGGTACGGGTATCAGTATCGAGGCACACAAGCCACAACCATGTCGGCAATATGCGTGGTTCATGGGATGTGGATCAAAAAATATGGAAGAGAGAGCAATACATATATTACCCACTCCTTACTATCAACAATAAATTACGTATACAATCCTTCTCGTGTATCAGTCTGTCCATTATTGAAAACCATATCGAAGTTCGTGCAATAGTTCGTGAAATTAGCCATTACATACAGACAGAAAAACGCGTCGAAAGACTTTATAAAATATCTAGATATGAAGTGCTAGATGTAAACAAAATAAATCCAGAAAAACTTACACGCCTCGCTCCCTAGTGAATAACTACCCCAGTTAAGAAGCAGCATACCGTTAAATGTGCGAAGAAATAGAACGTATATTTCCTTAATTGGACTGAGGAATTAACGGGCGTACTTTCTGTTCCGTTAAGTAACAGAGCCTTACTTCACAGTGGTTGCGCCTTCCTTCTCACTTTCTACCGGACTTTGTGTCGGCCTTAAAGCGGAATCTCAGATGGAATCACAACTGTGTACGTTATACTAAAAACTCCCAGTCGTGCTCCAGTAGTCTTGATGACGGTATTTCCACTAAGTTTCTCCGTACAATGGGCAGTCAAAATCACCTGCATCTCTCGCAGCTTTACCCCTCGCCATTCATACTATATGTATTGTTGGCTGATATTTTCAAATTAATGTATTTTAAAAAACAGAATTGCGATGCGTCCTTCCCTAGGCTTCGATCCTAGTCGTAAACCTGTATGAGAGGCAAATGCTCGGCGTCGACAGAGTTAATTTTTTGCATTGAGTTAACATGCCCTTCAGTGCGTACGGACGTTATTTCAAATTTTCATGAAAGGCAGAGGAAAATTTTATCTGTTAGAATTTATTTTATTGAAGCGTGGGAATGTTGGCTGGAATAGTTTTTCTTCTCCCTTACAGGCAGCAGCAGAGTGGTTCTCATTACTCGATAGCCTGGGCACATTCGAAATGGTTTTTTAGTTTTATTTTGTGAGTGAAGCGATATAGATCGATTTATACGTTTATTTATAATGAGGTTTCAGCGTCTACCATCATCATTCCACTTACCAAAAATTAAAACTGGAAAATCAATGCGCATTATCAAATTAAATAAAACGAGCACTTAAGCGAGACGTCAACCGCCAACTCTGCTCAAACGTTTCCAGAAATACAACTGCCAGTCGATAGATAGCGCTAGGGGAAGAAGAGAGACGTTGCCATCGTTTTTTCGGGTGGCACATACAAATACTCGTAAGTTAAATTATAAAACACGATTTAAACGGGTACAGTTGCACAGTAATGAAATAAGCTTATCTGATCACAGCATTAAATTCTTGCGGAGTTAATCTAAATATAACAATTAGTATTCATTGTATCACCGTTATTGTCAAATGTATAACTTACATCAACTCTATAAAACTTGATTTTTAATATATTTTGCCTTAACATACTGTTGTGATTGTAAAAACTGTCCCCTAAGATTTGAAATTCGGTCAAATATTGTACTAAGTGTATTGTTGTCGTTGTTGTTGCCGTATTGAGTCCAATGGCTGTTTTGATGCAGCTCTCCACGTTATACTATCCGCTGCAATCCTCTTAATCTTGGAATAACTACTGCACCCTGTCTAATCTTCTGCATCACCACTTTTCAAAGGTTCTATTCTCTTCTTGTCTTAACTGTTGTCGTCGACTATCAATTCTGTACAAAGCTACACCTCACACAAATTCCTTCAGAAAAGACTTCCAAATGCTTAAATTTAGATGAGATGCTAAGATTCCTCTTTTTTCAGAAACGCTATTCTTACTGTAGTCATTATGCATTTTATATCCTCTCTACTTCTGCATCATCAGAGGACAGACATATAGTTCACTCAGCTGTGCAGGATCATATAACCACACCAGGAAATGAATTTGTGACCAGACAAGTATCCACACAATTTGTGACTAGACAAGTATCCACACAGATGGTGTGATGATGTCTGGAGCAATTATGGACAGTCAACTTGATAACTGTGTAGTCCATCAACAAAGGAAATAGCTTACAAAACAATCGTTCGACCAACACTTGAATAATGATTGTCAGTATGGGATTCATAAGTAGGATAACAGTGGCATTTCAGACGAGATAACAATCGTATCTCAAAGTCACTGATAAGATATAAAGGAGGGTATCAAATTACTCATCCGGTGTCGGGTTACACACTTGGGTCACATATTCAAAGTGTGCACCGCCCCCCCCCCCCCCCATGGGAACTACCAGGTATTGATAAAGGTCACCCAGGGAAATCTCACACACCTTAGGTAATTCAGTGAGTTATCTTCAAGGTTATCCAGGGGATGCCCCTGACATACCCACGCAACATGGGCAAGTGGATTACGTATATTCATGGTCGTGACGTAACTCGATACTGGTCACGTATTATACAATTTGTGAGAAACCCATGGACTAGTGAGAGCACATTAAAATGGTGGTAAACCCATTGACCAATAAGATTCGAGCTCTCCTTTATCATTCTTTATCAGTAGTTCAACTGAGTAGGCCTATTCATTCAAGGTCTGAGCATCATGAAGGGAAGACGTGGTTCTGGTTTGCTATAAACAATAGCAAATTAAGTTCCGGATTATCAGCAATAATTTTCTCTCTCTTCAGTTCAGTTTAGTGACCCTAGTCAGTTGTACTGTGGTAGTGAAAGGGTCAGGTTCTTCTGTAAATAATTACACTAATAATAAGAATAACTTATTGTTTATTGACAATAATTCTTTCTTAATGTTAACAATTTTTGTGTGTTTATTAACAATAGTAATTTCTTAATTTACGGCTTATTTACAAGGTTAATTTACAATAATTTATTTATTCTTGTAATTTAAAAGATTGCGTATATACATGTACATACATACAAAGATATTGAAGAGGAACTTAAATACTATGTTTCCCATTTTGTTTCTATGTACACTCCTTAATCTTTTAGACAATATTTACATTT
Organism: Schistocerca americana; assembly: GCF_021461395.2. Classification (NCBI taxonomy): domain Eukaryota; kingdom Metazoa; phylum Arthropoda; class Insecta; order Orthoptera; family Acrididae; genus Schistocerca; species Schistocerca americana. Next base: position 304,024,890 of record NC_060130.1, read on the forward strand.
TCTTTGTGATCCTTCTACACACACACACACACACACACACACACACACACACACACACACACACACACACACGACCTGTATAGGTTGTTGAAATCCAGTAAAGGATGTAACTGAAATCGTCAAATGGCTTGGACTCCTCCTCAAAAAAATGGCTCTGAGCACTATGGGACTCAACTGCTGTGGTCATAAGTCCCCTAGAACTTACAACTACTTAAACCTAACTAACCTAAGGACATCACACACATCCATGCCCGAGGCAGACTCCTCCTCACTCATTTGCGAGTTATTCGCCGTGGCTTACCTGTACAAGCACTGGCAATGTGCCTCGCAAATCCCGCATTCGAAGAACAGCAGCATATCAACAGCAATCAACAGTTTGACACTGACCCATGTCTTCCTTAACATTGCATCCCGCGAAAGCTCTGGTGCAGTGAAATTGAAGGCAGGGACCAGATAGTACGTGTCAAATTCCTACCGAACATTGTCTGTGTGCTCATGCTCCGCAACCATTAAAGGTAGTGCCTCTTAGTTCACCAGAGAATGTGGTTATCTCGGGCAATGTGGTTTTGTGGAGTGTCTCTATACAATCCGGGTATTCGTAGGGAAAGACCTCCCCCTCCCTTCGTCATCACTAGCTGATTCATTGCGTCATTGGGATGATATGTAGCTCTAGTGATATTCATATCTTCCTAAGACATCATCTCAGCAAGTTTGCAGAGATACATGTGCATGAAACTGAGTGAATCCATATTCTTGGCATGACTCTCTTGGGAAGGGAGACGTTCTCCTTAACAGTGTCAGGAACGACGGTGACCTTATCATCCTTCAACCCGAAATCACCCAAGTGCCGAACGAGGAAGTGGGCATCATACCAGCTCAAATTGTAGAAAAAGACGAATATTTGCCGTGGCAGTAGGTGCTTCAAATTGCATGCATTGTGAGCTGCACTGCGGAGCTTTCCTGTTAGATGACAGTGATCTCTACGTGGATATCCCACCACAAATATGACGCTCAAATGCCTGCTCACACAAGGCATTATTCTCCTCCGAGTTGGTCATGGGGACGTTATTGAGGTAAATCCCGTCAACTTCCCAAGTAAGTATTTCAAGCTCACCGGGCATATATCTCGTGGGACTATCCCTGACGTAAGATTCGAATTTGTTGCAACTGTGACATACCAGCATACAGCTTGATATGCTATCAGATTCAGTACGTACCGTTCTGTTAAGGTAGTTTGGGAGGTAGAGGAGTTGCTTTCACAATGCGTCACAGGAGCTAGGAGTCACTACAAGTTGGTGTGAACGACAAAGAGACATCGCTCCTCGTGGTATGTGTTCTTAAACTTTTAAGACCTTTTTATCCTAGGTAGACACGTTCACAGGTACAAGTTCCTGGCTTGAGCTGCCAGTGAAGTGCCTTTCTAGATACTCATGGTAAATGAGTTGCATCTACAGCAAAAATGCTGAGCATCATGATGTTGGACATTTGGGTGGAAAGTAGGTGGGACATGTTATTGGAGCACATGTATTGCTTTTCATTTGCCTCGGGGGGACAGCAACAGGTCTACATGCCTGGGATGCTGACAGGCTAATATGGAGAAGTAGAACGGTCAAATTACTTTATGCTTGTCTTCTTTGTTCTGCATAGCGTGTTCATGTGTGTTCACTTTCTGGCTCAACAACACCCCGGTGTACAAGTGAATTGAATAATCAGGGTTCTGCCTCATGAATTTGGGTAGGACCTGGAGTTTTACGGGGAGTGAGACGCCTTGGAAATTATAACGCCAGCGGACATCACACGTTTTACCTGTTCTCGGATCAGAGGAATGTTCAGTGTGATTTCTATCGCTAGCCAGAAGTGACCATGCAAAGCAATAATTATCTGTTAGAACTTGGACATTAACACAACCACATACAGCGAAAATGTGTTTCAGAAGAGGAATGAAACTGGACTCCCCCCCCCCCCCCAAATAAGTGGATTAGAGAGATACGAGTATATATCGAGATGGAGCTCACAGCTGAGTGCCCTACCAGACCCTCTGTCTTGCATTTTGGAAAAATAGCCTAGTATGATGCTCTTAGTGATAGTTTTGAATCTATGAGCAACTCACGCTGTGGTGTCACACCATTTCTCCCCCAGATTTGGACAATGCTCTTCCCCTCAGCACCAGCATCACTTCCCTCTTTCGGAATGCATCAGTACACAGTACAGAACTACATTGTACTTAATGGTAGAACACCGCGTTTTGTCGATGTATCCAGGGAGCTTCCTTTCCAGATATGCTTGACAAGCTTTAAGGAAAGTGACCAGATCTCGGTAGATTGCTTTCGAGCTACCGTTGTGGGGGAGTCCTGCAGCCACACTGAACTACTCTATGATTGCTGGCGCATTTGGTGACAGGATCTCACTTGCCCACATGAGATCTTGCCACCAAATGCGCCAATAATCATAGTGTTTTCCGGTGTGGGTGCAGGATCCGTAACAGCGTAGCTGTGGGTGCTGCCGCTGCTGCTAGACCCAATCTGCGTAACGTCCCTCCCAGTCTTTGCATCCACAGGAAGGGCCCAGGTGAATTTGGAATTCATATCTGGATCATTAAAATATATTTGAGTACGTTGTCTTCTCTCATACCCACGAGTTCTTCCTACCATAAATCATGCAGGCCACGTATATGACTCATATGTGCTGGAATGTTTTGAGAGTAGGCCTGTGGAGTTAACGCTCGACCATCTCCATTATTAAGTAATGCGTCTCTCTCAAAGCTCAGAGATGATTAATATTTCATTTGTGTGAACTGTATTCCCTGCTGCAGCTGAGGCTATTAGAAGGCATAGTCGATCTATGATTTTATTAGTGTCATCATAATAAATGTACTCCACAGGTAATGTGTTTAGCTTTTTATGCTGAATGCCAACGCCTTGACCTTCAGTATGTTTCCTGTTCAACACTGGTCTAATATTGTTCATGTATTTGTATAGTATATCCTTCTTCTTCTTCTTCTTCTTCTTCTTCTTCTTCCTCCTCCTCCTCCACCATCTGACACCACTATGTGTGAGAGCTGTTTAATATGTTTTGTTATGGATCTAGACATTTCAGAGGGAGACGGTTCATGCTCCAGCTGCTCCATATTGAATAGTCTCAGTTTGTGGTGAATGGCATTCCACGCTTCTGTGACTTTGCATTTTATCGATATTCTGTTGCATACTGCTCACACTTGGAGATAGTACACGTCTTATATACTCTGAGGGTGAGGAGTTGTCCGTCTTCTTAAGTCTTCTATCTCAGATTCATCTCGACAGACTCTCATTCGTCTCCCCCGTCAGGGATTCGTCCAACTTGAATTTCATAGCTATTCCCTTGGTAAACGCATACGGTTCTGTTAGCCTCGCATTGATACTTACGTTGACTGCTTCAGTTTTTCCCTCTACGTATGGCTCACTTTTTTGGATTTTGTCGTTGAACTCTTTGACTTTTGTAACTGCTGCCCTGATAGATACTGCTATCCAATTCCGTTAACTGTGTGTTGATATCTTGCTCTCTCTGCTGGTTTCTACCATTCAACTGAGATTCGTCTTTCGCTGTCACTGCCGTGATACCACTATCCAGTTCCATTAATCTTGCGTTGATTGTCTCAATTTTTCTGTCGATGTATAAATGTATGTATGGCTTGTGCTGGACCCTATCGAGATGAGCGCGTATTGCATACGTGGGAATTTAACCATAGCCTACGATATACTGATACAGTTACTCTTTGGTACACTGCCTTTTATGTACAGCCTCATCAAAGTTTCGTCTATATCGGCTCTCCTTCAGTTCACTAGTTTTACTAGTAACCAGAAAGCCACTCTGCGAATTATTCCAGCAATCCCTGCATATGGTGACAAATTCATTGAATAACATGTTGGTTCCTACATGAGCTTCGTTAAATATGCCTCAAATTATGATTGTCCTGTTTGAAAGCGATAATAAGGTTTTCATTATCCCTGGCCAACTGCTTCTGGATCCTTGAGTATCTCTAGCTCAAATAAAATATATCAACTTGCATATGGCAGCCAAAGCAGAAATATTTCCGGATCCCATTCTCATTCTCCTCTGTGAAGTTATTTAATATGAGTACGCTGTGTGGATTCATACTTCCAGTTAATCACTGCTTTTGCTGAATGTCTGGTAAGTTACTCTCTCAATGTCACTCAAAATTTCGTGCATTAGCTGATATTTTGGCCTAGTGTTAGAACAAGATCACTCGTCCTGCTATCTGAAGGTCCTATAGTGAAGCAAGTATACTATTGCATGGTAATGATTCAGTCTTTTTTTTTCCTCCGACATGCACCATCATCATCATAATCATCATAACACTAGTCGGTTCCCGCAGACTCGCTGTTAAATCTTCTAATTGTTCCAGGGAAGTCTCCGGCTGTGACCGTATGATCTCTCAGCATTACTGATGGCGAGTGAATGTTGCTGCGGAACAAAGCAGAAATATGAATTGATGTCTCACATAGTCGATACCATTCATCTACAGATAATGTCACTTCAGACTGTAGCTAACGTTAAACAACATAATTACAATGCCATGTTGCTGCTCCTGCTGCTGCTTCACCACGCCGCCTGATGTTATGCCCATCGACATCTTCCCTTTTACTGGTTCTCTCACGACTGGGTGAGCTATTTAACGACAGCTGTTTATATATACTGCAGTAACAAAACTCATGGGATAGCGATATTAAAGTATATACATGGCGGTAGTATTGCATCGCGTATAGAAGGTATAACAGGGCAGTGCATTGGCGGAGCAGTCATTTGTATTCAGGTGATTCATATAAAAAGGTTTCGAACATGATTATAGCGGGAATTAGCAGGCTCTGAACGCGGAATAGTAGTTGGAGTTAGACACATGGGACATTCATTTTCGAAAACCTCTAGGGAATTCAGTATTCCGAGATCTACAGTGTGAAGAGAGTGCCAAGAATACCAAATTTCAGGCATTTCCTCTCACCACAGACAACGCAGTGGCCGACGGCCTTCACTTAACAACGTAGAACAGGGACGTTTGCATAGAGTTGTCAGTGCTAACAGATAACCAGTACTGTATGAAATAACCGCAGAAGTTCTACATTTACATCCATACTTCGCAAGCCACCTGACGGTGTGTGGCGGAGGGTACCCTGAGTACCTCTATCGGTTCTCCCTTCTATTCCAGTCTCGTATTGTTCGTGGAAAGAAGGATTGTCGGTATGCCTCTGTGTGGGCTCTAATCTCTCTGATTTTATCCTCATGGTCTCTTCGCGAGATATACGTAGGAGGGAGCAATATACTGCTTGACTCTTCGGTGAAGGTATGTTCTCGAAACTTTAACAAAGTTCAGACTATTCACGGTGTTCCAACTTCACGATGAACATATCCATTTGGAGATGCTCCGAGGGCAACAAACGTTGCTAGAAGGCATTCGCATCGCACTCCCGGCGCGTGGTTTTACGGTATGGGATGCTGTTGGGTAGACAACACGATCACCTACGGTTCACATGGCCGGTAATATGGGCAGCAGCTGTTATGTTTCCGACATGTTAAGGTCGATGGCCATGCCCTATCTTCGCGGTCTCCGTGACATCTTTCAGCAAAATAGTCGAAGATAGAATGGTGTCTGTTCTGTACTAACTTACCTCTATACATATATTATTCGAGTGTTACCCTAGTCAGCACGTTCTCTAGATCTCTCACCCATTCAAAATATCTGTTCATGGGTTGCCGTGAGTCTGTCACGCCACCACTCACCAGCCACTAAGGTTGGCGAACTGGCTTACAGCTGAAGCAACATGGAACGACGTAATAGTATCTGTTATCAGAGCTCAGTTCGACCCGATGCTCAGCCAGTGTAGAGGCGTTGTTGATGCCAGAGAGGGCAGCTGTGTGTACTAAATTTCGCACCTTGTACACTCTCAAATCACAAATTTAACCATGTATTCTTCCGTTCTTTCTGCTATACTGTATACGCAGTTACGCACCATTAGCAAAATTTCGTTGTTTGCTATTCTTCCTGGTGAAGCAAATGTAATAGCCAAAATTGTAGTTTCGTCGAAACCACAGTGACTGTTGTTGGACAATATGTGAATGAAATAATCCCCCTTTTAAATACAAGATTTTATCGTACTTCTCAGAGATGTGACATATTCACAAGCCATGCGGATTTTGAAGACTCTCTTGCAATATCAATGTCTGAGCTCTTGCTGTGCTGCTTTCCGATAAACGGTACTTCGGGCTGTAGGCATCTCGTAGGCTATGTGACACTTCCATTTATTATATGAGTGGCTCAATATGGACACGAATTGCTATTCAGCCGACTAGATACTTCATTACGAATGTTTCACCAGATATTGTGCTTTTTTCAACTTCCTGGGAGCTGATGCGTGGGTGGCAGTAGTTTGTACGCTTATCAGCCAGTTTCTGTTCTTTCCAGTGTGCATGTTGAGTGGCGAGAAAATGTCTCTATCTCTTTATGCGCCCTGAATCTATCGTATCTTATTCTCAGGATGTCTGCGAGAGATATTCCATGTTGACAGCAGTGTTTTCGCACAGTTTTCCTCCAGTATCGGTTCTCGAAATTTTCCCAACAGTATTTCACGGAAACTACGTCGTCTTTCAAAGATTACCGTTGAAAATTCTTTCTGCAATCAGAGCTCCACAGCGTTTCAATGATTCAGAAGAAATGTTTTATAACAGCCAAGAGCTGTTACATTAATAATTTAGGTTCTAAACCATCACTAGGTCGACAAAATAATACACTCCTGGAAATTGAAATATGAACACCGTGAATTCATTGTCCCAGGAAGGGGAAACTTTATTGACACATTCCTGGGGTCAGATACATCACATGATCACACTGACAGAACCACAGGCACATAGACACAGGCAACAGAGCATGCACAATGTCGGCACTAGTACAGTGTATATCCACCTTTCGCAGCAATGCAGGCTGCTATTCTCCCATGGAGACGATCGTAGAGATGCTGGATGTAGTCCTGTGGAACGGCTTGCCATGCCATTTCCACCTGGCGCCTCAGTTGGACCAGCGTTCGTGCTGGACGTGCAGACCGCGTGAGACGACGCTTCATCCAGTCCCAAACATGCTCAATGGGGGACAGATCCGGAGATCTTGCTGGTCAGGGTAGTTGACTTACACCTTCTAGAGCACGTTGGGTGGCACGGGATGCATGCGGACGTGCATTGTCCTGTTGGAACAGCAAGTTCTCTTGCCGGTCTAGGAATGGTAGAACGATGGGTTCAGTGACGGTTTAGATGTACCGTGCACTATTCAGTGTCCCCTCGACGATCACCAGTGGTGTACGGCCAGTGTAGGAGATCGCTCCGCACACCATGATGCCGGGTGTTGGCCCTGTGTGCCTCGGTCGTATGCAGTCCTGATTGTGGCGCTCACCTGCACGGCGCCAAACACGCATACGACCATCATTGGCACCAAGGCAGAAGCGACTCTCATCGCTGAAGACGACACGTCTCCATTCGTCCCTCCATTCACGCCTGTCGCGACACCACTGGAGGCGGGCTGCACGATGTTGGGGCGTGAGCTGAAGACGGCCTAACGGTGTGCGGGACAGTAGCCCAGCTTCATGGAGACGGTTGCGAATGGTCCTCGCCGATACCCCAGGAGCAACAGTGTCCCTAATTTGCTGGGAAGTGGCGGTGCGGTCCCCTACGGCACTGCGTAGGATCCTACGGTCTTGGCGTGCATCCGTGCGTCGCTGCGGTCCGGTCCCAGGTCGACGGGCACGTGCACCTTCCGCCGACCACTGGCGACAACATCGATGTACTGTGGAGACCTCACGCCCCACGTGTTGAGCAATTCGGCGGTACGTCCACCCGGCCTCCAGCATGCCCACTATACGCCCTCGCTCAAAGTCCGTCAACTGCACATACGGTTCACGTCCACGCTGTCGCGGCATGCTACCAGTGTTAAAGACTGCGATGGAGCTCCGTATGCCACGGCAAACTGGCTGACACTGACGGCGGCGGTGCACAAATGCTGCGCAGCTTGCGCCATTCGACGGCCAACACCGCGGTTCCTGGTGTGTCCGCTGTGCCGTGCGTGTGATCATTGCTTGTACAGCCCTCTCGCAGTGTCCGGAGCAAGTATGGTGGGTCTGACACACCGGTGTCAATGTGTTCTTTTTTCCATTTCCAGGAGTGTATTAACATAACATTGGAGAACGGTTCATTGACATCAAAAGTACAGGCGGAAGATAGGGATCCATTTGAGGCCAATAAACTGACATTGTTAAACCACTGTGCTTGATACGGTTGTTACGTTACGAGCGTCCACCCTATAGCGCAAATGTTGGAAAACAGTGAAAATCGTAGACACGTTTGCATAGCTAAGGAAGTTCAAGCCTGTGTAAGAATACGAAGCCTGCAGTGAATACTCTTAAGCAGACTAGGAATCTATTTAGTTGTGAGAGTGTTTTTATGGCTTTGTGATGTTTTATCGGATTTTATGGTAACCCGACATTTAGCCAGAACCACTCTTACGCTATACAGAGAGCATTCTTAACTTGGTCATCATATGTCATTACCTTGCATTTGTCAAGATTTAAAGAGAGCTGCCATTCATTACACGAAGTGGATACTTTGTCAAAGTCTTTCCGTATCTTCTTACGATCGTCCAGCTACTATAATTTCCCGTATGTTATAAGATCGTCAGCAAGCTACTTAATAGTACTACTGACTCTGTCTGAGAAATCGTTTATTGTAGTCAGGAACACTCGAAACCCTGTTATGCTGCCTTGGGGCACTCCCGACGTCACTTCCGTTTCTGTTTAATATTCGCCGTCCAGCACAACGTGTTATTCAAAATTCCTCGTGCCAGTCGCGCATCAATGAGGATACACCGCATGATTGTATTTTGCTGTGTTAGAATGTCAGTTCCCTTGGGGGTATCTAGATCGGTGTAAGCAAATGGATAAACATAACGTCACAGAGAATGTGCTCTTGTGAAAGTAAAACTCACTCTCTCTCTCTCTCTCTCTCTCTCTCTCTCTCTCTCTCTCTCTCTCTGTCTGTCTGTGTGTGTGTGTGTGTGTGTGTGTGTGTGTGTTTAAGCTAAGTGCCGGAAAGTCAGTTTGGAAAACCGTTGGACAAGAGCGCCATCGTTGTTTTCGGCGAACGAGGCAGAGAAAGGATTTTGTGTGCTAGAAGTTGCCCTTTATCAATCGAAATCGATAGTTACTGTGCGAAGAGCTTTCCTTGGCATGTTTCACAAGACGCCACCAGTTTACAACAGCATAGTGAAGTGCTACAAGAAATTCGAGGAGAATGGTTGGTTGTGCGATGCGAAACATTCGGGCCGACCGGGCGTATCTGAAGAGGCAATGGAACGTGTGAGGAACGTGGTGTTGTGAAGTCCCACAAAGTGTTCCTATCAATTGATGCAGAACTGAACACCTCTCAGCCAACAGTGTGGAAAATTCTTCGTAAGGGATTAAAAAATGGTTCAAATGGCTCTGAGCACTATGGGACTCAACATCTTAGGTCATAAGTCCCCTAGAACTTAGAACTACTTAAACCTAACTAACCTAAGGACATCACACACACCCATGCCCGAGGCAGGATTCGAACCTGCGACCGTAGCAGTCCCGCGGTTCCGGACTGCAGCGCCAGAACCGCACGGCCACCGCTGCCGGCGTAAGGGATTAAGAATAAAGCCGCACAAACTGTACGTTCTGCAGTTTTGTATCGATATGCATTACTATGTTGAAAATAAAATACCGTTTCTGCCACAGAACCTCGAAGACTACGACGACATCGCATGGCAGCAGCTTTTCTTACCGTCACTTCTGATGCGCTGGGTTGGGTATGGGCAATATTGGACTACCAATTAGATGCGTGCTCTGCGATGAAGGATGGGCGCACACAACATTTACAAAGAGTGATCAATTATTATCGCTTAATCTGTCTTAGTCCGCCCCGATAGCTGAGTGGTCAGCGCGGCGGTCTGTCACGCCAAGGGCCCCGGGTTCGATTCCCGGCCGGGTCGGAGATTTTCTCCGCTCAGGGACTGGGTGTTGTGTTGTCTTCATTATCATTTCATCAGTGGAAGGCAACAGGAAACCACCACTGGGATTACTTCCCTAGGCGCTCATGCGGTGGACCTCTCTGACGAGGCTTCCCCCATGACAACACCTGCCGTAAGGCAGAACACAATGTTGCAATCTGTCTTAAGCTTAATGCAATTAATTAAAGAGAATTACACGCCAACTGCGTTTAGATTTTGCGTACAAAGCATTTTCTGTGGTAAATAAAAGCGAAACGTGTCTAGTGTAAAATACTCTTCAACCAGTTGCAGTATGTTTGAGACGAAAAACGCAATAATAATCGATTTTAACAGCTGCTGCGGAAGATAACCATGCAGAGGAACATATTAAAAATATAAACTTTGAAATTTTGTCTTTCATGTATTGTATATTTGTTACGTAGTTCTTGGCAGTTCATGTGTACCGATTTTTCTAAATGTTCACGTGAATCTTCTATTAGTAAGATATTGTGCGTGCAAAAAGCAAGCCGTGTTTCCCCGTATTCGTTCGCTTTTTCGAAAGTAGTGTCTTTTCCTCCAGGAACGTCAAAGTGTTTGGCTTAGAATATGATGAGATATTTGCAACAGACGGAAATTAGCTATTAATTTGTATTTTTGTGTATACATTCTTCAAACACCGCAGGACAATGCAAAGAAGGAACACACACATTTCCGGGATAAAAGGGTCAAGTTCTGTTTTAACTTTGAAGATTCTACTATTACTTTAAGACATTGTCATAAATGTGGTGTAAAGCAAATAACGTCTATCGCAAAAATTAGCAATAGAAGAGCGATGCGGGTAATGTTCAGTGAATTTGAAAGCAATATCTTATTTGAAGGTTTTCAGAAATGACCACAACCGGTCGCCTTTCTTTATGGTAGAATAATTACAAATATGAAAATAAAAATTCTAAAACATTCTATCATCGAGAAAGGCGGCTGGTAGCAGTCATTTCTGAAAACGTTGATTTATCACAGTCATTGTGTTCCACATCCACAATCGATAAAAGTTTTAATATCTTATCTACTGTACTGACGAAGAACCGTAGGGAGTTTTGTCAACGGATCACTGTTTTCTATATTGTTGTGCATTGCCCATTCTGGCAGCGAAACAGACGATGACAGAAAGAAGGCTAGGATAGAGGTTCTTTGTTCACAAATTATTTCTGTGTCAAAGTTAATGACACACGCTGGCTCCGTGCTTAAAACACGAAAAAGAATATATGGAAGATGATAGTCTCCTCTTTCTTTCCTTGAAGGCATCCACAGGACTACCGTATCTGCTGTTTAAGTTGGGTACTTTTTCTGTGTGTTCACTTTTTCGGTGCCCATATATTGAAACAGTTATTCTCTTCTGTTACAGCCCAATTGCAACAGCGGCTGGTCAATATCGTTAGCACCAGCAAAAGTTTCTAAATCAGGTAAGGTCGCTAAAACTCAATAGCTCTCACTCTCCTCTCAAAGCTCACCCTGCTTTCATTGTCCTTCCGCTGTGTCATCCATTTATATTACGAACCGTGCTACGAGGCGATAATATGCGCACAAATTACAAATAAATCAGTAAACCCCGATTCTTTAAAGAATCGAAATCCCAAGGATAAAACATCTTTAAACGTCTGATTACTTTACAAATGGTGTTAAATGTTTTGAGGTTAAGCATCCAAGCGAGAAAAAGTTTAGAAAATTTTTGAAATTGCCCTTAAACTTGGTTGTAAGTCGCTGAGTGCCCTTATTATGAAACTGTGGATGAAATACAGGGTGTACATAAAGTCGGGAAACACTTTCAATTGTTTATCGCACAAGAACCAAACATTGTACAAATATCATACATATGTCATTTTGAAGAGAAACCCTGAAAGTTTTCCTCCATGTGTACCGCCACAGCGTAGTTTGGTAATTTGCCGATAGTCAGCGCTAGTCGAAAACATGGCGAGTTCAGGTGCGGAGCGAGCTGTTTTATGAAATGGCCTCCCCGATCACCAGATCTCACTCCGTGTGACTTTTTTCTGTGAGTAGTCCGCATCTCGTGATCGTGCGGTAGCGTTCTCGCTTCCCGCGCCCGGGTTCCCGGGTTCGATTCCCGGCGGGGTCAGGGATTTTCTCTGCATCGTGATGACTGAGTGTTGTGTGCTGTCCTTAGGTTAGTTAGGTTCAAGTAGTTCTAAGTTCAAGGGGACTGATGACCATAGATGTTAAGTCCCATAGTGCTCAGAGCCATTTGAACCATTTTTTTTCTGTGGGTATATGTACCGCCTCTACCACGTGATGTAGCAGAGCTCGGGACAGAATACGGGAAGCGACTGCCACAGTCGACGATGCCATGCTGGGACGAGTATGACAAGAATTCGATTACCGTATTAACGTCTGCCGGGTCACACATGGTTTGCATATCAAATGTCTGTAAAAAAAGCTTTCAGAGTTTCTCTTCAAAATGCAATATGTATGACATCTGTAGAATGTTTAGTTCTTATGCAATAAATAATTGAAAGTGTTCCCGGACTTTATGTACACCCTGTATAGTTTGGGTAATTTGCGCTCCGTTTTAAGCAGACGGAAGTTTTTCACGCACGTCGATGTTTATGACATCATATCTCATGAACTGTGTGTCGTGCAATGATTTAATTTTGCGGGCACATTCAGTGATACATGTAAATATTGTCTGCAAAATGTGTTGGGAATACAGTTCCTAAGAAAGAAGTAATAAATTAAAACTTCATGCCTGATGACGAAGTTTTACTGCATGAATATCGAAAGTGTAGTAAACGATAAAATTTTTTGGTTTCATCATTTTGAGGGGGATGTCAGCGAGAAGAAGCTTTATACATATTTGAAATTATGCTGAAAGTTTGTTGGAAGATGTTAAGTGCTCTTACTCTCAGATACTGAATGAATAAAATGCGAGTATTTGCGCGCACTCAGTTACGCTGACTTAAGACAAAACACGGAGGCTCTAAATGTAATACTTGTCTTACTGTGTTAAATTTTTAACATAAGGTTACGCCTCTTAATCAGTATGCATACGACAGCCTGTTTACCAAATATGATCCAAAAAGTCCGCATAAAAACGGGATATTTCAGTGCTCATACCTCGGGTTCTGTTGATGATAAAAAGATAGGGTCAAGAGTTTTGGATAGCCCTTGGGTTCGAATCCACTTGTATACTCAAAAGAAGAATCGTCTCATTGTAACGATCCTACGGTACAGGATCAACGTATGAATATTACACACTTCCTCCTGCTTAGGGAAATATAGTAAATGGGTTGTTTCTTTTTGCATTTGATGTGGTATACGGTGAGCTTGATAGATCTTATGGAGGCACCATTGGTTCATGGGCGGTTTGTCGGAAAACCCAAAAAAGCATTATTTACTGTATTTTCGCCGCCAGCAGCGGCCAAAAACCCAGCCGAGTATTCGATGTCGGCTTTAGACAGCAATGAAATTTTTACAATGTATTCCTAAAAGCCCCATCTCTAATAACATTGAAAATTTTCTTGATATCTTTATCCGTTTCCAAAATACAGAGGTTCAAAGGTACCGTACCTCTACACATAAAATCCGATATGAGAAGAAATCTAAACGGTAAATAACATTGACAGAAAGTGATAGGACAAGGGTAAACGAGACAGTGCCAAGAGGGGAGGAATAAAGAGAAAGTGGATGTGGATGAAAAGATAATGAGAGACAGAATGTATGACAATGACAATGAGGAAGAGAGATATAATGACAGTGAGGGGAGAGAGCTTTTTTTTTATTTTTTCTAGTGACTTCCTCCTGAGTAGTCCCCGCCCGAAGATGACAATGGGGAACTATTTTACCTCTTGATAATTTTACTCAAATGAATACCAACATCATTACGCCATACAGCAACGCTGCCTGTCCTCGGTAAATAAAGCTGCTGTAGTCTCATTGTGTTTTCATACACACAGTACCAACATAGCAAGGCCATGATAGCTAATGTTACAAGGCCAGGTCAGTCTCTCACCCAGGCTGTTGTCCCTGAAACTACTGAAACGGCTGCTGTCCCTCTTCAGGAATCATATGTTAGTGTGTCAAACACGTACATTGAACCCTTCATTAAGAAGAATTTTTTGTACATTACGCCATATTGAAGTAATTGATGAAATGTATGATGAGATAAAAGAAATTTTTTAGGCAGTGAAGGGAGACGAAAATTTAATAGTCATGGGTGACTGGAATTCGACAGTAGGAAAAGGGAGAGAAGGAAACTTAGTGGGTGAATATGGATTGGGGGAGAGGAATGAAAGAGGAAGCCGTCTGGTAGAATTTTGCACATAGCATAACTTAATCATAGCTAACACTTGGTTCAAGAATCATAAAAGAAGGTTGTATACATGGAACAATCCTGGAGGTACTAGAAGGTGTCGGATAGATTGTATAATGGTAAGAGAGAGATTTAGGAACCAGGTTTTAAATTGTAAGACATTTCCAGGGGCAGATGTGGACTCTGACCACAATCTATTGGTTATGAATTGCAGATTAAAACTGAAGAAACTGCAAAAAGGTGGGACTTTAAGGAGATGGGACCTGGATAAACTGACTAAACCAGAGGTTGTACAGAGTTTCAGGGAGAGCATAAGGGAACAATTGACAGGAATGGGGGAAAGAAATACAGTAGAAGAAGAATGGGTAGCTCTGAGGGATGAAGTAGTGAAGGCAGCAGAGTATCAAGTAGGTAAAATGACGAGGGCTAGTAGAAATCCTTGGGTAACAGAAGAAATATTGAATTTAATAGATGAAAGGAGAAAATATAAAAACGCAGTAAATGAACCAGGCAAAAGGGAATACAAACGTCTCAAAAATGAGATCGACAGGAAGTGCAAAATGGCTAAGCAGGGATGGCTAGAGGACAAATGAAAGGATGTAGAGGCTTATCTCACTAGGGGTAAGATGGCTACTGCCTACAGGAAAATTAGAGAGACCTTTGGAGAAAAGAGAACCACTTGCATGAATATCAAGAGCTCAGATGGAAACCCAGTTCTAAGGAAAGAAGGGAAAGCAGAAAGGTGGAAGGAGTATATAGAGGGTCTATACAAGGGCGATGTACTTGAGGACAATATTATGGAAATGGAAGAGGATGTAGATGAAGATGAAATGGGAGATACGATACTGCGTGAAGAGTTTGACAGAGCACTGAAAGACCTGAGTCAAAACAAGGCCCCGGGAGTAGACAACATTCCATTGGAACTACTGACGGCCTTGGGAGAGCCAGTCCTGACAAAACTCTACCATCTGGTGAGCAAGATGTTAATGGAATGTAGTCGAATTAAGTCGGGTGATGCTGAGGGAATTAGATTAGGAAATGAGACACTTAAAGTAGTAAATGAGTTTTGCTATTTGGGGAGCAAAATAACTGATGATGGTCGAAGTAGAGAGGATATAAAATGTAGACTGGCAATGGCAAGGAAAGTGTTTGTGAAGAAGAGAAATTTGTTAACATCGAGTATAGATTTAAGTGTCAGGAAGTCGTTTCTGAAAGTATTTGTATGGAGTGTAGCCATGTATGGAAGTGAAACATTGACGATAAATACACTCCTGGAAATGGAAAAAAGAACACATTGACACCGGTGTGTCAGACCCACCATACTTGCTCCTGACACTGCGAGAGGGCTGTACAAGCAATGATCACACGCACGACACAGCGGACACACCAGGAACCGCGGTGTTGGCTGTCGAATGGCGCTAGCTGCGCAGCATTTGAGCACCGCCGCCGTCAGTGTCAGCCAGTTTGCCGTGGGATACGAAGCTCCATAGCAGTCTTTAACACTGGTAGCATGCCGCGACAGCGTGGACGTGAACCGTATGTGCAGTTGACGGACTGTGAGCGAGGGCGTATAGTGGGCATGCGGGAGGCCGGGTGGACGTACCGCCGAATTGCTCAACACGTGGGGCGTGAGGTCTCCACAGTACATCGATGTTGTCGCCAGTGGTCGGCGGAAGGTGCACGTGCCCGTCGACCTGGGACCGGACCGCAGCGCCGCACGGATGGACGCCAAGACCGTAGGATCCTACGCAGTGCCGTAGGGGACCGCACCGCCACTTCCCAGCAAATTAGGGACACTGTTGCTCCTGGGGTATCGGCGAGGACCATTCGCAACCGTCTCCATGAAGCTGGGCTACGGTCCCGCACACCGTTAGGCCGTCTTCCGCTCACGCCCCAACATCGTGCAGCCCGCCTCCAGTGGTGTCGCGACAGGCGTGAATGGAGGGACGAATGGAGACGTGTCGTCTTCAGCGATGAGAGTCGCTTCTGCCTTGGTGCCAATGATGGTCGTATGCGTGTTTGGCGCCGTGCAGGTGAGCGCCACAATCAGGACTGCATACGACCGAGGCACACAGGGCCAACACCCGGCATCATGGTGTGGGGAGCGATCTCCTACACTGGCCGTACACCACTGGTGATCGTCGAGGGGACACTGAATAGTGCACGGTACATCCAAACCGTCATCGAACCCATCGTTCTACCATTCCTAGACCGGCAAGGGAACTTGCTGTTCCAACAGGACAATGCACGTCCGCATGTATCCCGTGCCACCCAACGTGCTCTAGAAGGTGTAAGTCAACTACCCTGGCCAGCAAGATCTCCGGATCTGTCCCCCATTGAGCATGTTTGGGACTGGATGAAGCGTCGTCTCACGCGGTCTGCACGTCCAGCACGAACGCTGGTCCAACTGAGGCGCCAGGTGGAAATGGCATGGCAAGCCGTTCCACAGGACTACATCCAGCATCTCTACGATCGTCTCCATGGGAGAATAGCAGCCTGCATTGCTGCGAAAGGTGGATATACACTGTACTAGTGCCGACATTGTGCATGCTCTGTTGCCTGTGTCTATGTGCCTGTGGTTCTGTCAGTGTGATCATGTGATGTATCTGACCCCAGGAATGTGTCAATAAAGTTTCCCCTTCCTGGGACAATGAATTCACGGTGTTCTTATTTCAATTTCCAGGAGTGTAGTTTGGACAAGAAGAGAATAGAAGCTTTCGAAATGTGGTGCTAAAGAAGAATGCTGAAGATTAGATGGGTAGATCACATAACTAATGAGGAGGTATTGAATAGAATTGGGGAGAAGAGGAGTTTGTGGCACAACTTGACAAGAAGAAGGGACCGGTTGGTAGGACATGTTCTGAGGCATCAAGGGATCACAACTTTAGCATTGGAGGGCAGCGTGGAGGGTAAAAATCGTAGAGGGAGAGCAACACACTATTAGCTGTCGGAAGCCTCGCTCTGATATTTAAAGTATCCTAAAATTTGAGAATTGCATGCGCTAACGCGATACCGGGTATATTGCTACGGCTTATCTTCGCGATTACTCAGCACTTCTCTCCTGTCGCTTCATTGTATTTTGAGCATAGCAGCAACACTGTTAACCGTTGTCCGCAGCTCGTGGTCTTGAGGTAGCGTTCTCGCTTCCCGCACACGGGGTCATGGGTTCGATTCCCGGCGGGGTCAGGGATTTTCTCTGCCTCGTGATGATTGGGTGTTGCGTGTGTCTTTCATCATCATTGACTCGCAAGTTGCCGAAGTGGCGTCAACTAAAAAGGACTTGCAATACGGCGGCCGAACTTCCCCGCATGGGGCCTCCCGGCCAACAATGCCATACGATCATTTCATTTTTGTTAACCGGTTCCCACCGAGTCAACCGCGCCGCTGCACCAGCTCGGAGACTACTGCTACTTGTATCGCCAGACCAGACGTCGCACAGTTTTCTTCGGTGACGAGCCGAGTAACGGTGCATGCAACACCACAGCTTGTGCTGACTATTGAGACATTGTTTGTAGCTTACCTGATGTTTTGGAAAAGAAATTAGGCCGCAGCCAGGAAACGAAATTGCGCACATCCCAACTTTTAAACATGCCTACAAACTTAAAAAGGTGAAGGGATGATACTGTTCTCACCAAAGAAATTCAAGAGAGACTGTAACCATCGCTTGAATGAAAATGAACGACAGAATTACATATCTTAGAGAATGAAATAGAATTTCAAACATCGTTGTATACCACGTAGCAGTATTAGTCAGAAAAAGCTACCTCCTTCACAAAGAAATCATTATAGCGAAGTGCCATCGTTGCCAGTTTCCCATTGTCATATAGAATATTATTTTTGTCAGTAGCCTGCTTTGTACATCTTTTCGTGAAAAATCATTAGACGAAATGAAATAAAAGTCTATTGAAATGTTTGTTCCGGTGTTGGTCCCTTGCCAATAGCAAAGAGCTTCATCCTCATTACATGTCTTCTCATAAATATATTGGAGAGGGAGCCATGTAGAGGTAAACTTTTTAAACAAGCAGTCGCATTGAGCAATAAAGTGATGTAGCCCGCCAGGTTAGCCGTGCGGTCTCACGCACTGCTTTCCGGGCGGGAAGGCGGCACGAATCCGCCCGGCGGATTCATGTCGAGGTCCGGTGTGCCGGCCAGTCTAATGATAGTTTTTAAGGCGGTTTTCCATCTGCCTCGGCGAATGCGGACTGGTTCCCCTTTTTCCGCCTCCGTTACACTATGCCGGCGATTACTGCGCAAACACTGTCTCCACGTACGCGTACACCAAAAATTTGGGGTTACACTCGTCTGGAGTGAGACGTTTCCGGGGGGGGGGGGGGGAGGGGGCGGTCCATTGGGGGCCGAACCGCACGGGTTCGGTGTGGGACGGCGGTGGGGTGAGTGGACTGCTGTAGCCTGTTGTTGGGTTGTGAACCACTGAGGGCTACGGCGGGACGAAGCCTCTCCGTCGTTGCTAGGTCCCCATTTCCATGCAATGCAAGTGTTCTAAATATTTCACCAATTTAGTTGATGATATAGCTGTTTCAGAAATACATTTGTGGCACTGCAAAATGTATTGAGTCTTTAGAGGCTGTGTCGAGTGCCTGTGAAGAGGCTGTGCGGTTTGCTCTCTCGCTATTCGTGCATCAGTTTGGAGTGTGAACGGTGTATCGGAACGCGTAATCATATGCTAACCTATGATTCTACTTCTATCCATTTCAATGAACCAAGTTTTATGAAACCAACTGAGGAGCTACTTGGTTGAGAAGTAGAGGCCCTGGTCACGAAAGCCGACAACGGCTGAGAGGGCACTGTGCTGACCACATGCCCCTCCACATGCGCATTCAATTATGCCTATCGGCTAAGGATGACAGCGGTCGGTGGGTACCGTTGGGCCTTCCGGAGCCTATTCGGAACGGAGTGTACTTACCTCGGCCATCAAGTGCTTTTTTCCTGCACAAGTTGAAAAAGTCTTCTACTTTCAGTGTCTCCTTTCCTAATCTAATCCCCCTCAGAATAGCTAAATTTAATTCGACTTCTTTCCAATATCCTTATTTTACATTTGTCTATGTTCATCTTATGGTCTCTTTTTCGAGACGCTATTGATTCCATTGAATTAGTCTTGTAAGTCCCTTGCCGCCTCTGACAGAGTTAAAATGCCATAGGCAGACCTCAAAATTTCTGTTTCTACTCCCTGAACTTCAAATTTCCTTACCAGATTTCTCCTTGATTTGTGCTCAGCATACCGATTGAATAAACTGATGATGGGATACCGCTTTCTCTCACTCTTCTCTCAACACACAGTTCCTCTGTATGTTCTTACCCTTATAAATGCAGTCACGTCGCTGTAGAAATTGCAAGTAACCTTTGTCTTGTTGTATTTTATCCCTGATACCTTTCGCATAAAATCGTTAAGGGCGAGGCCAGAGACATTAGAGCACGTGAGCAGGTATAGGTCATTAGTCCATCGCTACATACCCGAATGGCATCACTTACTGTGGATGCACGTGAAATTGTACACTGAGGTGACGAAAGTCAAGGGATAGCGATATGCGCATATACGGATGGCGGTAGTATCGCGTACACAAAGGGCAGTACATTGGCTCAGCAGGGATTTGTACTCGGGTGATTCATGAGAAAAGGTTTCGGACATGATTATGGCCACAAGACGGGAATTAAGACTACGAACGCGGAATGGTGGTTGGACATCCCATTTCGGAAATCAGTAGGGAAGTCTGTATTCGGAGATCCTCTGTGTCAAGACTGTGTCGAAAACTCTAAATTTCAGGCATTCTCTCTCACCGTGGACAACGCAGTGGCTGACAGCAGTGACTTAACGACCAAGAGCAGTGGCTCTTGCGTATAGTTGCCAGTCGTAACAGACAAACAACAGACTGCGTGAAATAACCGCAGGAATCAATGTGGGACGTACGACAAACATATTCGTTAGAACAGTGCGTAAGAATTTGGCGTTAATGGGCTATGGCAACAGAAGACCGGCGCGAGTGCCTTTGCTGACAGCATAGCGTCGCCTGCAGCGCCTCTCGTGGACTCGTGGTCCTATCAGTTGGATCCTAGACGACTGGAAATGATGCCCTGGTCAGATAAGTTGGTAAGAGCAGATGGTAGGGTTCGAATGTGGCGCAGACCTCACGAAGCCATGTACACGAGTTGTGAACAAGGCACTGTGCAAGCAGTTGGTGGTGTCTCCATGATGATATGCGCTCTGTTGACATGGAATGGACTGGGTCCCGTGGTCCAACTGAGCCCTTCATTGACTCGAAATGTTTACGTTCGGCTACCTGGAGACCATTTGCAGCCATTCATGGACTTCTTGTTCCCAAATAACGATAGCATTATCATGGATTACAGTGCACCATGGGACGGGGCACAGTTGTTCGCGATTGGTTTGAAGAACATTCTGGATAGCTGGAGCGAATGATTTGACCACCGAGAAGGCCTGACATGAATCCCATCAATCATATATTGGAAATGTTCGAGATGTCAGTTCGTGCACACAATCCTCCACCAGTAACAGTTTCGCAATTATGGACGGCTATAGAGACAGCATGGTTCAGTATTTCTACAGGGGACTTTCGGCGACTTGTTGAGTCCATGCCACGTCGAGCTGCTGCACTACGACAGAGGAAAAGAGATCCGACGCATTATTAGAAGGTATCCCATGACTTTTGTTACCTCGCTGTACATGGTGCATTCGGATAATGAAACATTTTTGTAATAATTTTATTTTAGCTGCAAAAAAGTTGCTACGCTCACAACAGTTCTTCAAAGTGGTGGCCCCCAACTTCTGTGCACGTGACGTCGTCGCGCTAAGTTATTTTGAACCTGTTCCAACCACCACGGTGTTGTCACCGGCAGCGAGACTTGTTCCCAGGAGAGCCCATTCAGTCTCGACAGGTTTCACTCACACTAGACTTTCCACAAAAAGAAAGAAAGTGGAGTCAGAACAAGTACTATCCTCTTCCTATTAACTCTCTACTGAACGTCTTACGGCGACATCAGACATGTTTCATTCGGTCAGCATCTAACGAGATCATGCCGAATAGGCGAGGTGTCGATGAGTACCCGCAAGATGGCAAGCGCCTTGTACGAGATACGCGCACACTACGGTACATCATGTCACTGTTAAAACAAAGAATATTCGCCGTTTAGTAGCACTACGGAGTGGACAGCATTTCGGAACTCCTAGTTAGTGCAGCTAGTGTTGTGCGGCAGTATGTTAAGAAGGAAGTAAAAATCGGGAAGAAAAAAACTGGCAGTAAATGGCGTCACTTAAGCGCAGAAACATATGTTTTCATCAGGTAAAAGTAAACTTCTGTTCATAAACTACTTTTTACAGTTTACTATGAAATTTACATTTTACGTTCGTTAGAGAATCATGTGGAAATTATTTGTTGTTTTGGTGGCACAAAATCCTGTAGAATGTCTAATGAAGATTTTAACTTTGTTGATAATAACAAAGGGTACAAAAATCACGGCAATGCTGTTTTTTTTTATTCCCAACCATTAGTTGGATCGGATTTTTTTTAATTTTAGGAAATTATTTTAAATTGGGATTGTTTTGAAAATCCGCCTGACGCATACACTATTTCTTTCTTTCTTATTCACCCAGACAAACTTCGACTCTCATGTGTCATCTTCTGTGGATAAAATTTTATTTCAGAAAATTACATTGCTAGCGAAACTGCGTAATTATAGGTGGATTTTTGTGCTCCTTTTGGTCGTTTTTGACAGCATGTCATATTTTCATTCATGTTGCGTATCTCTAGTGGATATAATTTTTTAGCACTATTGAGTACATTGTTTCCACATTGTTATTTATAAGATTTCGCTCATAACTTTACATCACACGCATTTTCCACAGAACGTGACAATGCGTGATTGAGAGGTACCAGAGACTATGGAAACAGAAGTGTGTGCTCAAATAATTTTTTCTCTCTTTTGTGGAAAATATGTCTGAAGTAAAGTTGTTTACGAAATGTTATAAGTAAATGTGTGGAAACAGTGTACTCAATAGCAGTAGAAAGAGAGATCTACCAGAGATACGCAATAGGACGGAAAATATGACATGCCGTCACAGACGACAAAAAGGGCACAAAGGCCCACCTTAATAACGTAGTTTCACTAGCAATTTAACTTTCAGAAATAAAATTTGACCCACAGAAGATGACACACAAATCTGTGTGAATAAAAAGAAACAACAGTGATTGCGTAAGGCGGATTTTCAAAACAACCCAAATGTTAAATCTCAAACACGGAAAAAGTGAAGAGGAGCTTCAAACCTTAGTAAGATGATTCTCTCAAGGTCATGCCAAGTATTTAGATTAAGTAATGACGCGGAGGGACGCCAACAGCTCTTTTCCTCGATCCATATCTGAATGGAATAGAACAGGAAGCACTCTCGGCCACGCACTGCACAATGGCTTTCGTAGTGTGTACGTACATCTACAGTTATATCTACATCTGTACTCCGCAAGCCACCTTACGGTGTGTGACACAGGGTACTTTGTGTACCACTGTCATTTCCCGCCGGCCGCTGTGGCCGTGCGGTTCTAGGCGCTTTAGTCCGGAACTGCGCTGCTGCTACGGTCGCAGGTTCGAATCCTGCCTCGGGCATGGATGTGTGTGATGTCCTTAGGTTAGTTAGGTTTAAATGGTTCTAAGTCTAGGGGACTGATGACCTCAGATGTCAAGTCCCATAGTGCTTAGAGCCATTTGAACCATTTTTTGTCATTTCCCTCCTTTCCTGTTCCAGAAGCGACTGATGCGCCGGGAAACGCATTTTAACACGAATCCCTCATTTCACCTTAATGGTTCTTTTGCGAGATATTACATACTAGGGAGAAATTTATTGGTTCTCTCTTTTAGGAACGTACGTTCTTGGAATTTCAACACTAAACCACATCGTGATGCAGAAACTCCTCTTGCAGCATCTCACTGGAGTTGGCTGAGCATCGCCGTGACGCTTTTGCGCCTTCTAAGTGAACATGTGAAGAAACGCGCTGCTCGTCTTTGAACTTCTCTATTTCCTCTAGTCGTCCTATCTGGTACGGATCCAACACTGATGAGCAATATTGAAATATTGTCGAACGAGGGTTTTGTTAACCAGCCGGCCGGAGTGGCCGAGCGGTTAAAGGCGGTACAGTCTGGAACCGCACGACCGCTACGGTCGCAGGTTCGAATCCTGCGTCGGGCATGGATGTGTGTGATGTCCTTAGGTTAGTTAGGTTTAAGTAGTTCTAAGTTCTAGGGGACTTATGACCACAGCAGTTGAGTCCCATAGTGCTCAGAGCCATTTTATTTTATTTTTTTTTTTTTTTTTTTTTTTTTTTTTTTTGTTAACCACCTCCTTTGTGGCGTACTACACTTCCTGAGGATGCTCCCAATGAATGTATCAGGCATCTGCCTTACCCGCGATTAGTTTTATGTGGTTGTTCCTCGTTAAATCGCCCCGTGCGCATATTGCTAGATATCTAATGGATGTGACTGGTTCCAGCGATCGCTGTAATCGTGTAGTCATACAATAATGGGTTTTTCTGCCTGTTTATATCCAATACGTTACACTTGGTTACGTTGAGGGTCAGTTGTCAGTCCCTCGCCAACCGTTAACCCACTGCAGCTCTCCATTTCGCTACAGTTTTATAGCGTTGTATCTTCTCTGTATACAACAGCATCATCTGCGGTGAACTAGTCGGAGAATAGTAGAAATTTCTCGGGTATTTCCTTGTTTCTGCTCAAGATGGGAATGGAGAAGTTTCTGTTCGGAGAGCATTCCCTCAAGGAAAAAGGAATAATAGTGGATTCACCAAGCGCAGCGATCGACCTTGAACTTCAGAAGATGTCGGCAAAGGCAACAGTCCAAGTAACAGTCAGTAAATGTGACTGACAACTCAACAGCATGCTGTTGAATTGGAGTAGATCTACATTAGCGGAAAAGCTTCTGAAGCCATTGCTCTTGATGGGGACTTAAAAGCATTTGTTCAGCATATTCGAAACTCGGGAGAACTATCTCAAGAAGAGGTTTCTGATAAGTCTGCATGGATAAGAGAATCTAGATCCCCACCGCAATCCGGGGACATAAAATTTTTTCAACCATTTTAATCCGTGCTGTATCCGAAGCTTTGACGGTGAGATTGCCTCTGATATAAAATTTAGTCTTCTAGTGTCGGACGTCATACTGAAAATTTCGTAGATTTTAATGAACGTTAAGTTGTCACATTCTTCATACGTTCTGTAAGTTACATTTTAGTGCCATAGTTAATTAAACAAATTGTTAAATTTTCTGCGGAACATTGGTGCAACGTAGGCTAGTCAAATGACGTCGAGTAACCAGGTGTCACATGGTAAGGTGCTACACTTCTCAGTTTGCTAAGCATTGCGTTGTCTATTTGTAAATATACGCTGCCTAAAGAAAAGTGAAGCACCCAGAAGACATGGTCGGATTTTAATATAATTGCGTAAACGTACACGCCATCAGCGGCTATGTAAATCATCAGAGTAACAGTTCTCTGTAACAGGTAGAACGGCCACCAGATTACCTTAGTTTTGTTCGCGGCTAGTTTTGTTACCTGACCTGGTAGGGTATATCAAGGGCATGAAGAGCGACACATGTTGAGTGATCATTGTGAAGAACACAGACATGCTGTGTACTCGTGTGAGACAGTGTTATCAGCACGTGACAGTCTGAAGGGGGTCTCATTATGGGTCTCCATTTGGTAGGCTGGTCGAATCATGCAATTGTTGGGGTATTCAGATGTGACAGTTGCCCGATGTTGGACCGGATGGGAACGTGAGGACAGACAAACTCCTCGTCGTCAATGTTCCGGTTCCGGCCGATCACGTCTGACCACCACATGATAGGATCGGCGCCACATTGTGCACCACACACATCGTAAGCCCATCAAATGGGATGAATGTCACCCGAGAACAAGTAATGGAGTTCCTGCAACATTCTATAGGATGTACCACTTAAAACCAGTGCGCTTCACGCTCGAGATTCAAGTAACAGCTAACTAAAAAAGAGTAGGTAATAATAACGTTAAAAAGTTGTACATCCTGTTTATAAGAGGTGCTGGATGTGGTGGTGATCATGGCAATCCAGGCATCGCTGATCGTGTGATGACGTTGCGAGCAGCACGCTGTAATTCTGCAGGCGTGATGTTAATTTCTCTAGTAATGTTCCGTTTAGGATCGTCAATGGTGCGAGGATTGTCAGCATACGCTTCACCTCTTAGTGTGCCCTATAAACAAAAATCACACGATGTTAAGTCCGGGGACCTTGCGGGCCAGAAGCCTCTACTGACACTACATCTTGTTGGAATACTGCATCCAGTCTCTCTGCATCTGTTAATTGTGTATAGGAAGAGTCAAAGATCTCTAGATATCCGGGTTTAAGGTGTAATTGAAAATGTGGGGTCAATAATGTGAACGCCGGACAACACACACTGAAAACCTATCTTCTCTGATCGAACCGGTTCTTCATGCAGAATATGTGGGTTGTCCTGCAACCAGTGTTTGCAATTCTGGGAGTTTACATAACCTGACAAATGAAACCAGGTCTCATCTGGCATGCTGTAAATCAAAGGGAGCGGGTAACCGTTAACAATTGATGTTAACGGCCAGCTACAATAATTAACTCCTATTTTTTTCAAATCCTCAAATTTCTACTCTTGCACTACACTCATACGATATTTCATATATGTTGGTACACGATGTACGAGATCATCAACTTTCTGCGATAAACTCCTTACTGGCTTGCGGAAACTTATCTAATGTCCGTGCTCCATGCGAATTCTGTCTGTAGTTTCAGGGCTCCTCACTGTTAGTCGCCTATTCCAGTATACATTCTGAACGGTTCCTACAGCCCACTATTTCTTGTACAGATATTGAATATAGCTGGTCATGGAGAGTTTCCTACCAGAATATTTTGCTTGAGACACTTCTTTACAGTCCTTGATGAAGCCTGTCTTTATGCAACACTCCACAATGTCAAATCAGTGTTCTAATGCAAACTGCCCCATGACTGCAACAACTCAACAATACGAGCTTCTCACAACAACTGACCGACTGAACACACAGTTGCACTCGCCTTTCCGATAAAATGCAGTATAGCCAACTTTTGAGACAGTGTTGCCACTTCAAAAGCCATCTGACTAGATATAATTAGGCGATGTGAGGAGTACCGGTTTTATGTGGGACACCCTGTATGTCATCGCGCGCCACTGGTCAGATACTAGCAGCAGCCGTATTAGGGAAAACCATCCCACTTGTAGGTGTCAGTTATTACCACAACACAAACAGCTAACCTTTGGAGTGAAGCCATGACCCGGAAGCATGGACTGTCGATGAATGCGTTGCTTTGTGTTCGCCGATAAATCGCAGTTTTGTGCGACCACAGATGACCACGGTCGGTGAGTACGGCAGCGACGTGGAGAGAGGCCCCACTCTTCAAGTTGCAGAGACGTGGTGTTGTTACACGTGGCGTGACGGTGTGGACAGTCGTCAAGTATGACTTCAGGTCACGGCTGGTAGTGACTGAGGGACAATGGTACGTCAGACATCCAGCGTCCTCTTGTGTTGCCTCCCATGCGATTGTATCGTGGTACCACTTTTCAACAGGATAATGCTAGTGCGCACGCACGCACACGCACTTTAAGCACGTGCCTCTGTGAACTGTCACCGAGCGAGCTGGCGTAGCGGTTAGCACCTGGACTCGCATTCAGGTGGGCGACGGTTCAGATTCGTGCCCGGCCATCCCTATTAGGCTTTCCCGTGATTTCCTTAAGTCGCTTCAGGCAAATGCCGGGATGATTCCTTTGAATCCTTCGTAGTAATAGACGTCAAATCATCGAGTAAAACTGAAGTGATATCAGGTGTTCCCCAGGGAAGCGTCCTGGGACCTCTGCTGTTCCTGATCTATATAAATGACCTGGGTGACAATCTGAGCAGTTCTCTTAGGTTGTTCGCAGATGATGTTGTAATTTACCCTCTAGTACGGTCATCCGAAGATGAGTATCAGTTGCAAAGCGATTTAGAAAAGATTGCTGTATGGTGTGGCAGGTGGCAGTTGACGCTAAATAACGAAAAGTGTGAGGTGATCCACATGGGTTCCAAAAGAAATCCGTTGGAATTCGATTACTCGATAAATAGTACAATTCTCAAGGCTGTCAATTCAACTAAGTACCTGGGTATTAAAATTACGAACAACTTCAGCTGGAAAGACCACATAGATAATATTGTGGGGAAGGCGAGCCAAAGGTTGCGTTTCATTGGCAGGACACTTAGAAGATACAACAAGTTCACTAAAGAGACAGCTTACACTACACTCGTTCGTCCTCTGTTAGAATATTGCTGCGCGGTGTGGGATCCTT
Source organism: Schistocerca americana (assembly GCF_021461395.2). Lineage (NCBI taxonomy): Eukaryota > Metazoa > Arthropoda > Insecta > Orthoptera > Acrididae > Schistocerca > Schistocerca americana. The sequence goes on from NC_060130.1 coordinate 304,052,635, forward strand.
ACCAGGTGGGATTGACGGAGGACATCGAAAGGGTGCAAAAAAGGGCAGCTCGATTTGTATTATCACGTAATAGGGGAGAGAGTGTGGCAGATATGATACGTGAGTTGGGATGGAAGTCATTAAAGCAAAGACGTTTTTCGTCGCGACGAGATCTATTTACGAAATTTCAGTCACCAACTTTCTCTTCCGAATGCGAAAATATTTTGTTGAGCCCAACCTACATATGAAGGAATGATCATCAAAATAAAATAAGAGAAATCAGAGCTCGAACAGAAAGGTTTAGGTGTTCGTTTTTCCCGCGCGCTGTTCGGGAGTGGAATGGTAGAGAGATATGATTGTGGTTCGATGAACCCTCTGCCAAGCACTTAAATGTGAATTGCAGAGTAATCATGTAGATGTTGATGAAAAGGATCGGGCAATTTCCTTCCCAATCCTTGAAACATTTTGAGCTTCTGCTCCGTTTCTAATGCTCTCGATTTCGGCGGGACGTTAAACCTTAATCTTCCTTCCTCCTTATGTGAACTGTCTGCGTGATGTTGAGGTACTCCCGTGGCCAGCAAAATCCCCAGATCTGCCCCCGATAAAACATGGGATTGCATCTGTCATCAACGCCGTCCCTGTGCCATTATCCTCGATATCAAGGACCAGTTGCAGCAGTTGTTGGCCAGCTAGCGTCAGAGAGGATACAACGGTTCTCTGACACCCTCCAAACTGAGTGAAGGCCAGAGGGTGCGCGGTGTCATAGTGATAAGTGGGTTCATACTGCTAAGTTCTTTGTAAGTATGTCTCGATTTTGTAATCACTGCAATAACATCGCATACCCGCGTACTTTCATTACGTTTCCCCCTACCTTCTGGATGCTGCACTTTTATTGTCAGGCACTGTATCTAAGACGAACCTTGGTAGATTGACTAACTTTATACCGAACATTATTGGTGCCGTAGTAATAACAAACAGTACTCTGATCCAGAAGCGAAGATCCTCATGGATGCAGTATCCCATAAGAGCCGTGATATAATTTTGTGACAACTTTCGGTAATTGCGTATGTAACCGATATCACTAAAAACGGAAAGGAACGGACACAGACGTGAACCAACTGCTGGAACGACGGAAACAAGATGCACGTGTAGTTGTGAGGGAAACCACTAAGAACAGCTCGTCACCATCCTTATGCCCTACAGGTGTTTCTCATTTTGTTCTATATTGTTCGTTGACTTTGTTTGTGGCGGACGTCCGATGACACTCTTTCAGGTTGTTCGTTGATCCGTTCACTCAGTTTTTTTACTACAGAGGGTAGCTAAACCCTCTGACCGAACACGCTGAGCTACCGTGCTGGCACTGTTAGAAGTGCATCCACCCTTTCGAGGACACTGCGCGTTGAAGCCAATGTAGAGTCTCTCCGTTCAAAATCAGTAACAGTACTGACTTAGAACGATAATAATCATTACTATAGATAGCATGTAATGCAAACAGACGAAAATCGTAATAATAGTAATTAACTTTAAAATTTCAGTTAATTGGGATATTCGCTGCAATCCGCGTCGGGCGCACGTTTTCTCCGCAGGATGGTTGTTACTGCGGCTATCCGCTCCATCCGCGCCGACCTCTACCAATAGATGGACTCTCATTCGGGAGAGCAACAGTCCAAATCCCTGTCCAGCAATCCGGATTTAGGTTTTCCGTGATTTCCCTAAATTGCTTAAGCTAAATACTGGGATGATTCCTTTGAAAGGGCACGGCCCGTTTCCTTCCCCATCCCTACCTTATTCGATCTTATGCTCCGTCTCTAATGACCTCGTTGTCGACGGGAAGGTGACTCTTAAACTTCTTTCTGCCGACAGAGGACGTAGGATACAGTTATTTCGTGAGCGACATACCAGTCTTCGGACTAGTCAACTTTTTTATCACCACAGCCTTTAGTCAACCCAGAGAAAGAGAACCTAATTGTACGTCTTATTTTGTTCATTTGCAGTTGAATACGAGTTCTGCTGTTTCAGTTATGCTTAAAGAAAGACAGAGTTGGGCACTTCACAGAACGTAGACTTTGACTACAGAATTTTAATGAATCACGACTAGAGTCAGTGAGGCAATATAAATATTTCGGAATTTCTATGTGTAGAAAAGGTAAAAAAGAAGTTAAAAATAAAACAGTCCTGGAAAAAATAAAACCAAAAATATCTTTTGTGACCAAAATAATGCAGATGAAATTAAGGTTCTTTGAACTTATCATGAGAACAGAAGATTCACTAGACAAATCAGATACGCTCGGTAGAATAGGTCAAAGAGGTAGAGAAAGACCGAGGAGAAGGTGAGTAGAGGACATCAAAAAAGCACTGGAATGACTAGAAGACCAGAGCACAGCAGGAGTCGATGACGACTTCATAGATCATAACAACAACAACAAAATGTGATGGCACAGTTCTAGGTGAAGGAAATGGCTTGCGACGGTTCATTGGTAGGAAATTCGGAAACTACGTAAGAGACACAGTAACACTTCACAATGATTTGCACAGTATAGTTGAAGATGTCACTTGTAAATTACTTTGTGGCATCTCCAAAAATGATAAAATTATTGGTTGTCGTAATCAATCCTTCCAAATGCCTTTGATACTTGGAAGGAGAATCAGCATTGGCCGTATTTTTGTTTGTTTGTTTGTTTGTTTGTTTTATTATCCGCAAAATCGATTTTCGGTCACTTAGTGACCATCCTCAGTGCTGTAATATACAATTAAAATTGATAGGCACTGGTATCAACAAGCTTAGAGCGATCACATAAACTGAGGCCGCCTTTGATACTACTATACTGCTAGATTATGTTTATAGCCGGCGGATGTGACTATAGTGCAGAATGAAATGCGACTGCTGGAATGGTTCTTTTAAAAGGCAACGTCCAATTTCTTTCCGCGTTCCTGTCTAACCCAGGTTTCGCAATGTCTGTAACGACCTCATTGTTAACTGGTTGTGAAACACTTATCTTTCCTTGAGCTTATCGTAAACACTTTTTGTTTTTGGTTATCATGCATCCATTATACGCATTTATATCCTTTTATTTTACATCATATTTTTATACTTGAGAACTTTACTTGTTATTATACTAAAATATCGTTACCAACGTTGTGACCAGCACGGAAGCACGTTGCAGAGTCGTCCTTGGTAATCACACACCCTGTTAAGAACCGTGTCCCTCCTTCTGTAATATCCAGGAGATCATCATGCAGCGTACTGATTTCGGTGTACGAGGTGCATTCAAGTTCTAAGGCCTCCGATTGTTTTTCTCCGGACTGGAAAGAGATAGAAACATGCGCGTTGTTTTAAAATGAGGCCGCGTTCATTGGAACAGGAACAGGAAAGGGAGGTAATGACAGTGGCATGTAAAGTGCCCTCCGCCACACACCGTTGGGTGGCTTGCGGAGTATAAATGTAGATGTAGATGTAGATGTCAATACGTCCCAGAGATGGCAGCACCCTACGACAGATGGAATTTTACCGCCAGCGGCTAGAATGAGAACTGTTTTAAATATTTAAATGGCGACTTTTTCCTTACTTGAACAGCATGCAATCATTCGTTTTCTGAATTTGCGTGGTGTGAAACCAATTGAAATTCATGGACAGTTGAAGGAGACATGTGGTGATAGAGTTATGGATGTGTTGAAAGTGCGTTCGTGGGTGCGACAGTTTAATGGAGGCAGAACATCGTGTGACGACAAACCGAAACAACCTCGGGCTCGCACAAGCCGGTCTGACGACATGATCGAGAAAGTGGAGAGAATTGTTTTGGGGGATCGCCGAATGACTGTTGAACAGATCGCCTCCAGAGTTGGCATTTCTGTGGGTTCTGTGCACACAATCCTGCATGACGACCTGAAAATGCGAAAAGTGTCATCCAGGTGGGTGCCACGAATGCTGACGGACGACGACATGGCTGCCCGTGTGGCATGTTGCCAAGCAATGTTGACGCGCAACGACAGCATGAATGGGACTTTCTTTTCGTCAGTTGTGACAATGGATGAGACGTGGATGCCATTTTTCAATCCAGAAACAAAGCGCCAGTCAGCTCAATGGAAGCACACAGATTCACCGCCACCAAAAAAATTTCGGGTAACCGCCAGTGCTGAAAAAAGGATGGTGTCCATGTTCTGGGACAGCGAGGGCGTAATCCTTACCCATTGCGTTCCAAAGGGCACTATGGTAACAGGTGCATCCTACGAAAATGTTTTGAAGAACAAATTCCTTCCACGCAACAGTTTCTTCGTGATAACAACTTTGAAGTGATTCCTCATGCTCCCTACTCACCTGACCTGGCTCCTAGTGACTTTTGGCTTTTTCCAACAATGAAAGACACTCTCCGTGGCCGCACATTCACCAGCCGTGCTGCTATTGCCTCAGCGATTTTCCAGTGGTCAAAACAGACTCCTAAAGAAGCCTTCGCCACTGCCATGGAATCATGGGGTCAGCGTTGTGAAAAATGTGTACGTCTGCAGGGCGATTACGTCGAGAAGTAACGCCAGTTTCATCGATTTCGGGTGAGTAGTTAATTAGAAAAAAAATCAGAGGCCTTAGAACTTGAATGCACCTCGTAATTATTTTCTTTGAATAAAAGGATATTTTCTGTTCGTCTTATAGCGTATTTCTTTCAGTTATATTCTGTACTGTCCTATAGCAGTCCTTTCTTTGGTTCAAGTTTCAACGAGCTATGTTACTTGGCAGTGACATCCTGCGAAAGTTAATTTCTTCCTTAATTTTTGCACACCACTGTACTCGTATATAGATGCTTACTGGCGAATTTGGTGAAAAAACCTTACTTAACGTTTTCTTGTTGTGTTCGTATGCTGAAACTCACACATTAAACATCCTGTAATTTACAGTGCAAAGTAAACAGCAAACGTAAAATAAAAAACAGTCACAAAGGTATTTTACGTAATTATAGTCTCCCACAGTATGAGTATTATTTTTTCGCGCAAACGGTTTTTTCGTATGTAATCTGAAGCAAATGGCTCTAAGCACTATGGGACTTAACATCTGAGGTCATCAGTCCCCTAGACTTAGAACTACTTAAACTTAATTAACCTAAGGATGTTACACACATCCATGCCCGAGGCAGGATTCGAACCTGCGACCGTAGCAGCAGCGCGGCTCCGGACTGAAGCGCCTAGAACCGCTCTGCCACATGACCAGCAATCTGAAGCATTATTTGCTTAAGTATTACTACCAAAGAAGCTTATTTCTATGAATCACTACTTTATTTGCTTATTTGAGGATACTGTCGAAGCATATGATTTCACTGAGTCACTTTCCAGTTATTCATTCAGTATTTTGTCTTTTTTGTGATGCGGGTTTCAAAAGAGGATAGAAAGTTTTTTTTATAAATAAACCTATTGTTTTGTGCAGTCGCAGGCTTTCACCAACAATTTCTTATGAATATACTAAAGTAATATTAAAAGAGTGAAGGGATTTCCTGCAGACATTTGGTAATGGATAAAATGAAGTAACTCCTTTCTTTCTGTTATATTCGCTGTCTCATTAAATGTAGCGCTTTTCTCTCCTGACATAACCTTAATTGTTGCGCTGGGCGTTTTCTTCTGCACGTACAGAGCGCTTTTCGAAGTGTGTTCATATATACTGCGTTGCTCCCTGTTCCTCTCTTCATTTTTCGTTGCTTGCTACGTTCCTCGAAGGTCTATTGCTGTGCGGGTGTGGATGGAGAGCGGGAGAGGCATTTTCCCGTACTTTCGCTGCGGAGTTCCGGGGTCTAACGCTGTTAATTTGAACTTTCGTAGAGCTCGTCGTAACTGGAGGAGGCCACGGAACATACGCGAATTCACGGCTTCTCGACTTTGACATCCATTCTTATTCCGCTGCTTAGAGTGGGCTAAGAGATGTTGTGATTAAGAGAAGCACTTACATTCGTGAGAAGCGCAAAATAATCCGCGTCCGTCGCTTCAGAATGATTTTTTTCTGTGGCATCGCTAAAGGCCAATTTCTGGATGGTTTATTGGAGGAGTCCATAACCTACTGTCTGACCACTCCGAGCTTGGTCTCTGTCCCTAATGATCTCGTTGTCCACGGGACGTCCAACAGTACTCTACATCATTCCAACAGCTCAAACGTGCCTCTGATTTAGCACTTACTGTTAACGGAAATTAAGTTATAACTTTACGTATGATACTAATACAAAATCGGATTTTTTTTGCAATATCAGTTCAATATGTACATGTATACTCCACAAATCGCTGTACAGTGCGTGGCTAAGGTCACTTTTGTACAAATATTAGCGATTTTCTCTCCTCTTCCATTCACGTATTAAGCGAGGGGAAAATTGCGCCCTGTATGCCTCTGTACGCGCTCTATTTCTGGTATTGTATTCTTACGATCCCTTTGTTAGATATAGACTGATAACCAGAAAATTATGACCACTGTCACGGCGAGACTGAAAGCCCCCGGTGGCGCTGTGGGCACGTGACGCCATGAGGAAAGTACACTGTCTGGTGACATTAATGTAACCACCTGTCAAAAGCCTGAATAACCAAAAAAAAGTCCAAATGTGTGTGAAATCTTATGGGACTTAACTGCTAAGGTCATCAGTCTATAAGCTTACACACTATTTAACCTAAATTATCAAGGACAAACACACACACCCATGGCCGCGGGAGGACTCGAACCTCCGCCGGGAACAGCCGCACAGTCCATGACTGCAGCGCCTAAGACCGCTCGGCTAATCCCGCGCGGCCCTGAATAACCATCTTTTCCCCAGATCATAACGCTCCCTCATCCGACCTGAACTCTTCCGACGATGGTTGCACGATGTTTGCTTTCAGATGTTTCACGTTGCTGGAACATAAAACATGATTCATGTGAAAAGGCCACTTATTGCCACTCAGTGGACGTCCAGTTGCAGTTTTGGTGAGCCAATTGCAGCCTTCGTCGGTGATAAACAGCAGTCAGCATCGGTGCATAAACCAAGCACCTGCTGCGGAGGTCCATAAGCAGCAACGTCCGCTGAATGGTCGTTGAGGCAGAGACTGTTGAGGAGAGGCAGCCGTCGTTCACCATGTCGATAAATGGTCCGTGGTGCACCACAGGTGCCTCGGCCACTGTTCTAGATAGCGCCATTTTGCCATGCACAGTATACTGGGTGATCAAAAAGTCAGTATAAATTTGAAAACTGAATAAAACACGGAATAATGTAGATAGAGAGGTACAAATTGACACACATGCTTGGAATGACATGAGGTTTTATTACAACCAAAAAATACAGAAGTTGAAAAAATGTCCGACAGATGGCGCTTCATCTGATCAGAATAACAATAATTAGCGTAACAAAGTAACACAAAGCAAAGATGTTGTTCTTTACAGGAAATGCTAAATATGTCCACCATCATTCGTCAACAATAGCTCTAGTCGAGGAATAATGTTGCGAACAGCACTGTAAAGCATGTCCGGAGTTATGGTGAGGCATTGGCGTCGGATGTTGTCTTTCAGCATCCATAGAGATGTCGGTCGATCACGGTACACTTGCGACTTCAGGTAACCCCAAAGCCAATAATCGTACGGACTGTCCGGGGACCTGGGAGGCCAAGCATGACGAAAGTGGCGGCTGAGCGCACGATCATCACCAAACGACGCGCGCAAGAGATGTTTCACACGTCTAGCAGTATGGAATGGAGCGCCATCCTGCATAAACAGCGTACGTTCCAGCAGCTGTTTATCAGCCAGGCTGGGGATGATGCGATTCTGTAACGTATCGGCGTACCTCTCACCCGTCACGGTAGCAGTTACAAAACCAGGATCACGCATTTCCTCGAAGAAAAAAGGCTGGATAGCGGTAGATGTGGTAAATCCAACCCATACCGTGACTTTCTCGTCGTGCAATGGAGTTTCCACAACAGTTCTAGGATTTTCTGTAGCCCAAATTCCGCAGTTGTGGGCGCTGACAGACCCTCGGGAGCGTGAAATGAGCTTCGTCGGTCCACAACACGTTTCTCAACCAGTCGTCATCTTCCGACATCTTTTGAAACGCCCACACCGCAAATGCCCTCCGCTTCACTAAATCGCCAGGTAACAGTTCATGATGCCCATGGATTTTGTACGGATAGCATCGGAGGGTACGCCTAAGTGCCAACCAAACAGTAGTGTATGGAATGCCTGTGCGACGTGCGACTGCATGAGCGCTGATTTCCCCGTGCATAGACGAACCCACTACAGTCTCCATTTCTTCCTGAACTGTCTCAGTAGCATTACGCCTTGTGCTCGGTCGGCCACTACGGGGTCTATCGTCTAAATAACCCGTGACTTCGAACTTCGAAATCATTCTCGCCACAGCTGCATTTGTCGACGGACCTCTACCCGTTCGAATCCCCTTCCTATGGCGATAGGACGATAACGCTGAACTAGCACATTCCCCATTCTGATAGTACAGCTTTTCAGGTAACGTCAACATGCTGCGACTGCTGGCGCATCTGATTCTCTCTCTCATTACAGCTCCTTTTATACACGATTGCCATGCGCAGTCACTGACGTTTTGCTGTCCAGCGCCATCTGTCGGACATTTTGTGAACTTTTTTTTTTTTTTGTTCTAATGTCTCTTTTTAAAAAAAAACTTTCTAGCTTGGTTCTGTAGGTATTTGTTCTTTTCAAATGTTGTTTGTTTTGGGAAGTGTTAAGTCAAAGCCTTCTTGTTTTTATCTCAGTTTCCATGGTACTATTAAATAAACAAATCCTTTTAGTACTGAACAGCAGCAATTGTTGTTGGACTAGTGTTTCTTGTGTGCTGGACATTCTTCTCCCATTACGAATTGAATCGGCTATTTTTGGGAGGGGCGCCACAGAACAAGCGTGCGTTGTTAGCGACCTCAGCTGGAAGACGGAGTGTCGTGTTCGACTTCGTCACGGGCGTGGTGTATGGACTAAGTAAATTGCAGTGCGTCTGAAGCCAGACATTCGTATGCTGCAAGATTTCCTAATAGACATTTACCGAACAATAAGACCTTTCAAAGAATACATGAACATTTTACGGAGACATTTGCATGAGAATCTGTGGTTCATGCACGATGGGGCACCACGTCATTTTGCTTTGAAAGCAAGAACAATTTTACTTCAACGTTTCCTAAATAAATGGATAGTTCGTGGGGCAGTAACGCCTTGGCGTGCTCGACCTAGTGATCTCAAGCAATAGTATTCTGCGCTAGCGTGTTCAAGGAGGATTTCAGTAGATACAGCATACACCTTATTGGAACGAATAAGACAAGCCATGATAAGGCGTTTAGAAGTTTATGTTAGAGCTAATGGTATAAATTTTCAGAATTTCATTTAACCAACAGACGAATACGATTGAAAAGAGAAAAATACCTGGCGAACCAAGCTGTAAATCTTAAAATAAAAAATGGAAGAGAAGCAAACATTTAATAACAAAAAAGTGCCTGTAACCAAGAAGATAATAAAAATTGACCATTTCTGTACCTGAACTTTTTGCTTCTTTTCAAGTCCTGTATCCATTTCCCAGAGATTTCCCACGGTTCCAGAATCTATTATCTATTTCAGTAGTGATAGACTGCCTGTTGGCTTCTGTCTCGCGTTCTTCGGATAGAACCAGCACGAGTGGATAGAATTGTCAAAGCTTCACCCTCCATTGCTAGTGGTAGAGTGGAGTCGAGCACGCGGCCGCAGATTATATACGTACCTGGAGAGAGTCAACGTCAAAGGCTTTTCCGTGGTCATTTCCGGTGCTGTCATCCACTTGCTACCTGCAACGATCGTTCGCTGCAGCACAGGACTCCAGAATCCGTCCAGCCTGAGGCTTTCTTCTTTCTTGTTGACGCTATTCTCATGTTTGTGTATTTCTGTAGTTTGTCTGAATAAGCGAGTGTGATAGCTCTTCCCTACAGAGAGCGCTTGCTCTGCCACGGCCGATTTCTCCACCGGCCCCAACCTGCAATACCGCTTATGTTCTGTGATCCTGGTGCTGATTGATCGTCCAGTAATTCCACCATAAACTTTTCCGCATGTGCTTGGTATGCGGTATATGCCCGACATTGTAAGTGGGTCCCTTTTCTCCTTTGCCGCTCTGAGACACACTGTGATCTTCTTTGTCGGTTTATATATAGTCGTTACGCCGTGTTTGCGCAATATACTGCCGAGTCTATACGTCACTCTGCGAATGTATGGCAGATAGGCCACACCTGACACTTCTCTTTACGAAGTGTCACTTCGCCGAGTGTTTGACTTTGTTACTCTTCTTGTATATCTGGTGGAGTACTAATTTCTCCTCAGAACGCTTTCCAGGTGGTTGCATCTCGCGTCTGAGGTACTGCGACTCACATACTCAACTTCCTTGCGTTACAAGCATATTAATCAGGCCTCTTTTCTGGCTCGGGTGGTGATTTGACAGTTCGTGCAAGTATCGATCGGTGTGTGTCGGTTTTCGATACGCGCTGTGACCCAGATTTTCACCATCCCTTGTGATCAACACATCTAGGAAGGGCAGCTGTTTGTCCTTTCCCACTTCCATGCTAAATTTATGTTGGCATGGAGGCTGTTCAAGTGTCTGTGGAAGTCACCGAGCTGTTCCTAACCATGGCCCCATACAACGATGATGTCATCGACGTATCCGTACCGCAACTTAGGTTTACAAGCTGCCAGTTCCAGTGGCTGTGCTTCGAAATGTTCCATGAAGAAGTTGGCCACCACTAGACTGAGAGGACTACCCATGGCGACGCCTTCCAGCTGTCGTAGAAGTTGGAGAAACAGTTCGTGGCGGGACATGCATGAAAGAGCTTGGTGATTTTTTTGCGGGAAAATGTAGCCGATGTGCCAGAAAGTCACTGAGTGGCACTTTGGTAAACAAAGAAACATCGACAAGGCTGACCAGGGCGGCGCTTGGTCGAAGTTTTAGTTTCTTCAGCTTCTCAGTGAAATGTCCAGAGTCCTTTATGTATGTGCCAGTCTTCCCCACATGCAGCTGAAGCGGAAGGGCCAAGTGTTTTGCCAGTTTATACGTCGGTGAGCCAAGGACGCTAACAGTCGGTCTAGATGTGCTGGTCACACGGGATGGTGAAAACCTGGGACACAGCATGTATCGAAATCCGACAAACTCGGACCGATACCTGCACCACCATCCGAGACAGAAAAGAGACATGGTTAATACGCTCGTAACGCGAGCGAGACGAGTGCGATAGCACCTCAGACGTGAGATGCAACATCTGGAAAGCGATCTGAGGAGCAATGGGTACTCCACCAGTTATATAAGAAGTGTAGCAGTCAAACATTCGGCGAAGCGACACTTCGTAAAGAGAAATGTCTGGTACAGCCTTTCTGCCATACATTCGCAGAGTGACGGACAGAGTCGGCAGTGTATTGCGTAAACACGGGGTAAAGGCTGTTTATAAACCGACAATGATCAAAGAGTGTCTCAGATCGGCAAAGGAGAAAAGGGACCCACTTACAATGTCGGGAATATACCGCATACCACGAGTATGCAGAAATGTGTATGTTAGGATGACTCGGCGATCAATCAGCACCAGGATCACAGAACATAAGCGGCATTGCAGGTTCCGGCCGGTAGAGAAATCGGCCGTGGCAGAGCACGCGCTCTGTGGGGCCGAGCACATAGTAAAATTCGCCGATACGGAAGTGCTAGCTGTAGGGAAGAACTATCGCACTCGCTTGTTCAGAGAAGCTATAGAAATACACATACACAAGAATAGCTTCGACAAGAAATAAGAAAGCCTCAAGCTGAACGGGTACTGGATTTCAGTGCTGCAGCGGACGACTGTTGCAGGTAGCAAAAGGATAACCATACCGGAAATGACCACGGAAAAGCATTGGACGTTGGCGCACAAGTTACGTATAATCTGCGGCCGCGACCTCTATTCCAGTCCACCACCAGCAATGGAAGGTGAAGCTTTGACAATTCTAGCCGCTCGTGCTGACGGAACGTCAGAAAAATCGTCGAACAAACGTCAGCCGAAGGACCCGAGACGGAAGCCAACAGGCAGTTTGTCAACAAATAGCTACGAAAGCATTAACAATTTTGTATTTCAGTATTATTCATAAATTATAAAAAAAATATTCACATTCTATTTGAAGGTGAAATTAAAATATTGATAGCTTGCACGAATAATAAAGGAAAGATATTTTGTCACATAATGTTAGCTTTAATATATTCTCTTACATTTCTTCACTGTCAAGAAGTTCATGAACAGAATTAAAAAAATATATTCTGTGTCAGGTACCGTGAACTGTGACAAGATATACACACGTAATCGAAATTTAGCGTATAATGTTACCAGTTGATAATGCCTCATATTGGAACTTCCATACTTACTCTCACAGTCGTACCTGTGCAGGTCCAAGACTAACGAACAGTATTCAAATATCGGTCAAACGTGGATTTTTATAAGGTAATTCCTTCGTGAGTGAACTACACATACTGAGAATTCTTCCAATGAATTTCGATTTGCATCAGCATTTTCCACTATTAGTTTTATGTTGTCGTTCCACTTTAAATCGCTCTGTGCGCTTCAGCTCTGATATTTAATCAGTGTGACTGCTTCCAGTGATTATTCGGCAGTGCTTAATCATACGATAACGGATCTTCCGCCTGTTTATTCTTAGTACTTTACATTTTTTTATGTTGGTCAACAGCTAATCCCTGCATGAAGTGTCGATCTTCTGCAGGTATTCTGGCACTTTGCAACAATTTTCTAACGTTGCAGCTGTTCTATATACAAAAGCATCATAAGCGATTAGCATCATGGGGCTGCCGTCGTTATCCACGTGGTAATTGATATACACTAAGGTGTCAAAGTCATGGGATACCTATATCCAGATATACAGATGGCGGTAGTATCGCGTACACAGGTTATAAAAGGGCAGTGCATCGGCGGAACTGTTATTTGTACTCAGGTGAAAGGTTTAGTACGTGGTTATGGCCGCACGACGGGAATTAACAGACTTTAAACGCGGGATGGTAGTTGGAGCTAGTCACATTGGACATTCAATTTCAGAAATCGTTAGGGAGTTCAATATTCCAAGATCCATAGCGCCAAGAGCGTGCCGGGAATACCAAATTTCAGGCGTTACCTCTCGCCACGGACAATAAATAGAGTGGCCGACGGCCTTCACTCAACTACCGAGAGCATTGGCGTTTGCGTAGAGTTGTCAGTGCTAACAGACAAACAACACTGCGTGAATGGGGCTGTGGTAGCAGAGGGCCGACGCTAGTGCCTTTACTGACTCTCCTGGTCTGGTGACCATTTCAGTTGGACACTAGACGACTGGAAAACTGTGGGCTGGTCAGATGAGTCCCTTTTTCAGTTGTTAAAGAGTTCATGGTAGGTTTCTAGTGTGGCGCAAACCCTACGAAGCCAAGACCCAAGTTTTCAATCACGCACTGTGCAAGTTGGTGGTGGCTCCATAATGGTGTGTTCTGTGGGACATGGAACTGACGGGGTCCTCTGGTCCAAGTGAACCGATCGTTGACTGGAAATGGTTCTGTTCGGCTACTTTGAGGCCATTTACAACCGTTCGTGGACTTTATTTTTGTGCACAACAATGAGCCTGTAACTGAGCCACAGTTATACGCCTTTGGTATGAACAACATTTTGGACGATTCGAGCGAATGATTTGGTCACCCAGATCGCCTGACATGAAACCCATCGAACATTTATGGGACATAATTAAGAGGTCAGTTCGTGCACAAAATCCTGTACCAGCAACACTTTCGAAATTATGGACGGCTATAGACGCTGCCTGGCTCAGTACTCGTATTTCTGCAGGGGACTTCCAACGATTTGTTGAGTCCATGCCACGTCGAGTTGCTGCAGTAAGCCGGACTAAAAGAGGTCTGACACGATGTTAGGAAGAATCCCTTGACTTTTTTCATCTCAGAGTACATACTACTAAAAGTAATGTCGTATCGCACTCCCTTAGCGTACAACCGATGTTACTTTTGCATCTGAATAATTCTATTCGTATAAATGACATACTGTGTATTTGCTAAGAACCCTTCCATACAATCACAAAGTTGGTCTCATTTTCCGTATGCCCATATTTTGTTCGTTAGGTGACAGTGCGGAACTGTATCAAACGCTTTCCGGAAGTCAAGGAACACGGCATCAACCAGGGCGCCCTTATCTACTATCTTCTCGCTGTCGTGGACTTACCAGAGCGAGGTACGTTTCAGACGTTCCGTTTCTTGCGGAAAACACGTTGATTCCTACAGAGGAGATTTTTGCTCTCCAGAAAGGTGGTCATACGCGAGCATATAAAGAAAATTTTGCAGCAGGCTGCCGTCAGCGATTTAGGTGTGTGTGTGTGTGTGTGTGTGTGTGTGTGTGTGTGTGTGTGTGTGTGTGTGGAGCGAGTTGTATCGCATAAACTTGTAGAATCGTGTACGTATCCCATCAGGTCCAGTGGCCTTTCCATTCTTGGGCGATTTTTGCTGATTTTCTGTTCGACGGTTGGTTTGGAGGGAGAAACCGCAGTACAATCTTCCTCAGTGAACAAATTTGGGAAAAGAAATTTAGTATTTCGGTCTTCTGTCTTCCTCTACTTCTGTGCCATTATGGCCGGCCGGGGTGGCCAAGCGGTTCTAGGCGCTACAGTCTGGAACTGCGCGACCGCTACGGTCGCAGGTTCGAAACCTGTCTCGGACATGGATGTGTGTGATGTCCTTGGGTTAGTTAGGTTTAAGTAGTTCTAAGTTCTAGGGGACTGATGACCTCAGACCTTAAGTCCTATAGAGCTCAGAGCCATTTCGTGCCATTATGGTCGCTGATTATCTGGACAGATGGCTTTGATTCGGTTACTCATTTATCATAAGACCTAAATTTCGTATGTTTTTCTGTCAGCTCGGTATATAGAATTTTACTTTTGGATTCCTTGAACAATTCACTGATGGGTCTCCTTACGCTGTTTTTTTGCTTCTTGACGAGGCTCTGGCTAGGTTTGCTGCTGCTTCACTTGAATCTCCTAGTCTGTAGCTGGTGAGTTGAAATCTCTTCCGGGTACCCAGTACCAACCTTCTCCTAGTTTCCTCTGAAGTGTTCCGTCACTGCTGCTCCTGAGGCAGAGGTTAATAAAATCATCCGATTATCTTGTTTGATCCACATGTAACATTTATCCTCGCCCAAATTATTTTGTCTTCTCAATCTATACTAATCTCACTACATATTATTGTGTTATTTACGGCTATAAATACTGCTACACCACCTGCGTCTAGCCTGTCTGTGCGATAACTATTCTAGTCTGAATTTAGAGTTTCATTGTTAGTAACATCGGGTTTCGGCCGGCTTTTGCTCCTAATAATGTTGTTGTTGTGGTTTTCAGTCCAGAGACTTTTTGCAGCACTTCTGTTTCGCTGGACTATCCAGTGCAAGCGTCTTCATATATTCACAACTATCGCAGCATAGGACCATTAGAACCTGTTTGCCATATTCGAGCCGTGGTCTCCCTCTGCGGTGACTGGAAACTGAGAAGAATGAGTTTGAAGATACTGCTTAACGCCACAGCTACCAACGTCTAGAAATTACTCCAGGCAATCGGTATTAATCTGAACCGCCCAGCTACGGAATGCTCTTGTCATTCATGGGACTCGTAACATTTTTGACACCGAACGTAGCAAGTCAGTTAGGGGCGTGTGATGAGGACAAATGTGCACCCAGGTTGTATC
Source organism: Schistocerca americana (assembly GCF_021461395.2). Classification (NCBI taxonomy): domain Eukaryota; kingdom Metazoa; phylum Arthropoda; class Insecta; order Orthoptera; family Acrididae; genus Schistocerca; species Schistocerca americana. The sequence goes on from NC_060130.1 coordinate 304,068,303, forward strand.
ATCGTGAATTTCAGCGAGTAAGGAAATACTGTACTTCTGTCATGCAGGAATTCTTCCAGTAAGTTCGTTGCACAGCACTTATCGTTTATTGTTGTCCTCACTCCGAAGATTGGTTTTGATGTAGCTCTCCATACCAGTCTATTCTATGCTAACTTCTTCATCTCTGAATAATTACAACAGCAAAAATTAATACTCTTTGATGCCGCAGGGCCTATTTTGCCAACCGTTCCCTTCTTTTGGTCAATTTGTGCCGCAAATTTATTTTTTCTCCAGTTTTATTCAGCACCACCTCTTTAGGAATTCGTTCTGCCCATCTTATCTACAGCACTCTTCTGCAACACCACATTTAAAACGTTTGTATTCTCTTTTTGTGTGAACCGTATATCGTCCACGTTTCACTTCCGTAAAAGGGTACACTCCAGACAAATATCTTCAGAAGAGACCTCCTAACACCTAAATTTATATTTAGTGTTAACAGATTTCTCTTTTTCGAAAAGCTATTTTTGCTGTTGTCAGTCTGCATTTTATATCACCTCATCTTCGGCCATTGCCAGTTATTTTCGCCGGCCGAAGTGGCCGTGCGGTTAAAGGCGCTGCAGTCTGGAACCGCAAGACCGCTACGGTCGCAGGTTCGAATCCTGCCTCGGGCATGGATGTTTGTGATGTCCTTAGATTAGTTAGGTTTAACTAGTTCTAAGTTCTAGGGGACTAATGACCTCAGCAGTTGAGTCCCATAGTGCTCAGAGCCATTTGAACCAGTTATTTTCCTGCACAAATAGCGAAACTCATTTAGCATTTTTTCTCTCGTTTTCCTGACCTAATTCCCTCAGCATCGCCTGATTTAATTCCGCTACATTCCACCACCCTCGTTTAACTTTTGTAATTATGCGTCTTATAACCTCTTACGACACTATAGATTTAGTTCCACTGGTCTTCCAAATCGTTTAAAATCTCTGACAGATTAAAAGCGCAGTTTCGCCGACAAACCTGTAAGTTTTAATATCTTCTCCATGAACTTTAATTCCTTTCCCAAATTTATCGTTGGTTTCCTTTGCAACTTGATCAGCCCTTCTAATAAATTCGGCATTATTCCCCGTTATGAGCGAGGCTAGGTCTGGGACCGTTCCATTCACACTGCTGAAATTTCGTAATACAACCATTAAACCCCGACTCTGTAAAGAATCGAATTCCCTTGTATAAAATCACTTAAAATTCTGATTACGTTATAAATGATTTAATGTGTTAACTTTTTGACCTTTTAAAACATGTAAGTAAGAAAAAGTGTAGAAAAGTTTTGGAATTATGAGTAAAGTTCGTTGGAAGTCGCTAAGTGCTCTCATTCGCAAATACTGGATAAATATATTCTGCGTAATTTGCGCGCCGTGAATTACGTTGCCTCAAGACAGACACACACAGTTTCTAACTGTAATATTGTGGTACTGTGTTATATATTTAGCATAAGATTATACCTCTTAATGAGCAGATTATGACAGCATTTCAAATTCGGTCACTGATTATATGAAAAATTGAAAATCAAATGTTTGTAGTCCCTCGAAACCGTTGGATGTGCAGTGTGCAACAGGGACCGTGTGCAGTGACCCGCGAACCGGGTTAGCCAATTTGTGGTACCAACATTTTATCTGATCTGCTGTGACGAATGCTACTCTCCGTTCTAAACCCATTAGTGGCAGAGTTATTTTTGTTAATTTTTTACATTTATTATGTTTACCTTGTTAGTTACATTGGGAAAGCTGCATTTAAAGTGAAAAAGCCATTTTTACCGTCCCAGTTTCAATATAATATACCGTACCATGGGTGTAACCCGAAGCACTACTCAGAGCAAAACATACATGAGAAAGTTACACATTTTTTGTGTTGAAAGAAACAAATCAATTGGTATGATAAGCAGCAAACATTCAACACAGAGTCCAACATTACATTTCTTGCACTGGATATGTACTAATGTGTATTTGTTTATTCCATTACGTCGTCATGTTTTGAAGTCCTGTATTTTCACAATGAGGTACTTCATTCCATCAATCCGCAGCTCCCCTGCTGCAGACTGGAGTGCAGGATCGTCCACACCCTTTCGATGGCATCGCATACCTGCTCACTTATACTCGCCTATTGTCTCTTCGAAAATTTGCCTGAGAGATTGTATTTCCATTTGTGCGGTAGAGTATCCAGGCATTGTGTGCAGTGGTATCCAGTAACCAGCTGGAAAGAGCCCACTGTTTCCCGTTACAGATATTTATCATGTACTGATCCACATTTTGATCCATTTTATCAGTTCCACCCTAGTAGTCGCTGTATTCTGTCAGGGTGGAGAGTCGAGAACCTACAGTGCGTTTCCTAAATGGCCTAGGATAACTTTTAACATTAGTCACTGGGTTCACACCATTTGTATTTGATGGTGCAGAAACAACTGAGTTGTCATAACATTTACGCAGAAACCGACAATTTTCTTTTGTGTAGCAGAATTAATAGGAGCTCCTTCATCTTTCTTCCTCGGAAGGAGGCAATCTTGGGGGTACGATATTCTTTTACAGTCCCAATGCCATCGTAATAATTCATAATTAGAACAGCAATGGGCGTAATAGAACACCGCGTAAAAATTATTGAGTGCTTAGCGTTATTTTAATGTAACGCTGAGAATGTAGCATGTGTCCCTGCGATACAAATAATGGGGCATAAATGTGAATAAATGGCATTTGATTATTAGTGCACGAAGGTACTCTTTTTGAACCCCAGTGATTAAATAATTTGTTATGCAGTGAAGTGACAAAAGTCGTGGGTTACCTCACAATATTGTGTCGGGCCGCCGTTTGCACGGCGTAGTGCAGCAACTCGACGTGGCATGGGCTCAACAAGTCGTTGAAAGTTCCCTGCACAAATGTTGAGCCACGCTACCTCTCTAGTCGTACATAAGTGTTGCCGGTGCAGGATTTTATGCACGAACTGACCTCTCCATTATGTCAAATACGTGTTCGATGGGATTCCATGACGGGCGCTCTGAGTGGCCAGATCATTCGCTCGGATTATCCAGAATGTTCTCCGAACTAATCGCGAACAGTTGTGGCCCGATGACATGGCGCACTGTCATCCATAAAATTTTATCGTTGTTTAGGAACATGAAATCAATAAATGGCTGAAAATGGTCTCCAAGTAGCCGAACATGACCGTTTCCAGTGACCAGTTCAGTTCCATGTGAACACAGCCCACGCTATCATGGAACCTCCACCGGTTAAACAACGTGGGTCCATGCCCCACACTCGAACCCTACTATCAGCTCTTACCAACTGAAATCAGGACTCATCTGACCAGGCCACGGTTTTCCAGTCGTCTAGGCTCACGAGCCCAGGAGAGACGCTGCAGGCGATGCCGTATTAGCAAAGGCCCTCAAGTCAGTCGTCCGCTGCCTTATCGCGTTAACGCCAAATTTCGCCGCACTGTCCCAACGGATACATTTGTCGTACGTCCAACGTTGATTTCTGTGGTTGTTTCACGCAGTGTTGCTTGTCCGTTAGCAATGACAACTCTACGCAAACGCAGCTGCTGACGATCGTTAAGTGCCGGCCGCGGTGGCCGAGCGGTTCTTGGCGCTTCAGTCCGGAACCGCACGACTGCTACGGTCGCAGGTTCGAATCCTGCCTCTGGCATGCATGTGTGTGATGTCCTTAGGTTAGTTAGGTTTAAGTAGTTCTAAGTCTAGGGAACTGATAACCTCAGAAGTTAAGTCCCGTAGTGCTCAGAGCCATTTGAACCATTTTTTTGATCGTTAAGTGAAGGCTGTCGGGCTCTGTATTGTCCGTGGTGAGAGGTAATGCGTGAAATGTGGTATTCTCGGCACACTCTTGGCACTATGGATCCTGGAATATTGAATTCCCAAACGATTGCTGAAATGGAATGTCCCATGCGTTTAGCTCCAACTACAATTCTGCGATCAGGGCCTGTCAATTTCCGGTTGCGGCCATTATCACGTCGGAAACGTTGTCACATGAATCATGTCAGTACAAATGACAGCGCCGCCAATATACAACCGTTTTATACCTAGTGTACGCGATACTACCAACATTCGTAGATGTGCATATCGCTATCCCGTGACTTTTGTCACCTCAGTCTAGTACTTAAAAGTCCATGGTGTGATAAGATTCAGGCTGTAGGAGAATAAATAAATAAATTCAATCATTAGTTGCTCCCAGTAGTGGACTGCTTCTCACAACTTCTATCGCAAGAATTCCACAGTCATTAAAGAAGAATAACCAATAAGTTCGTAGTTATTCACAAAATCGGTAAGTTTATAGTCATCACGTGTACCGTTAAAGCAACGCTGGGTACTAATGGGTTAATGGGGTTGAATTATTCCGTCTCTGAAGTGAGAACGCACCATATTGGACCTGTGGAGGGATTTCGCTATCTTAAAAGATAACCATCATGCGCACTACCTACTACAAACGTAAATCATTCCCATTAATTACGAACAACTGGAACTCTGCACTCTAAACCACGGAAATATTACGCTACGCCCGTGGGGCGGCGGTCAAGTGTCGTCGGAGAAAACGCAAACGCACGCGTTAATGTTCGTATGTGTGTGTGTGCGCGTGCGCTTCTGCGGAAAAGAAATCGTTTGAGCGCGCACGGGGCGCAGGGGAGAGATCGTTAATGGCGGCAGCGGCGGCGGCGGCGGCGGCGGCGGCGGCGGCATGGTGGAGGCGCTGGCGTCGCGGATTGCACGGGCCGCGTTATTAAAGCGCTTCGCGGCGCGCCGGCATTCGATATTGATTAGCCGCGCCTCCAGCGGCCGCCTCCGCGAATAAATGCGCAGGCCGGGCTCTGGGCGCCCCGAGCTGGCCCGGGCGACCGGCCACTCCCGCCATGTCTTTCTGCCTCCCTGCCGCCGCCTATCACGTGAGCCGCAGCTGTATCTGATTGGTCGGTCGTTCTAACAATATTAACTACCGCGCAAAATTTTTTGTCAGAAATGTCACGATCGTAATAATTGAAGGTAAGTCGTGTAGTGAAACCGAAGTGAGATCTGCGATTACCCAGAGAAAGAATTTAAGCCCCGTAGCTGTTCTTAATCTGTATAAACAATGTGAGAAACAATCTGAGAAGCCCTATTAGATTAGACAAGATATCTGCGTGGTGCGAAAAGTACCAGTGGATCCTCAACAATAAAAAGTCTGTGTTCCTCCACATCAGAACTAAAAACATTCCATTTAATTTCTGTTACACGAGAAATACACAATTTTTAAGGTTGCTGATTCAAGTAAATGCCTTCTGATATAAATTACAAACAACTTAAATTGGGACCGTCACATAGAAAATGTGGGGAAGGGGAACCAAAGACTGGGTTTTTTTAGTGGAGAAACATTTGGAAGGTCCCACAAATCTGCTAGAATCTACACTACGCTTCTCGTCCTTTTCTGGGAGTATGGGATCCGTACCAGATAGGAGTAATGCAGGACAGCGAAAAAAGAAGCAGCACGTTTTGTATTATCGCGAAATAGGAAGAGAATGTCACGAATATGGTGCCCGAGTTGGGGTGGTAATCATTAAAACAACTGCGTTTTTTTGTTACGCCGAGATGTTTTCGCGAAATTTCGATCGCTATGTTTCTCAACCGAATGCGAAAATATGTTGTCGATTTCCAGCCACAGAGGGAGAAATTTTTTAAGGGACATCATATCTGCTGTTGATTGTAGAAATTATTTATTTCACGACTTCAGTTTCGGTTTTGGGCCGTTTTGTAGTGGTGCTGCAAAAGATTTTGCTTCGGCACATGTTAGACTTCAAAATTCTCCGACATCTATATATGTCATTGTCAGAAATAGGCTGCCTCACTATAGAAATACAGTAAAATCATATGAGTGAGTACCTATGTACGTCGTGAAATGTTACCCGTGATAACATCATTCACGTTATTCGTTACATATCGATGGTCTAGCACCCTGTTTACGTGTAAAGAGGATTGTAGACTATTGATTTGTAGCGATTTAAACGTAAACAGGTTGCTAGACCATTGATTTGTAACGATTTACGTGAACGATGTCTGCCCTGGTAACATTTGACGAAATGTACAACATTTCACAACGTATAGAACTTCGCACGCCTCTGATGTTATTGTATTTATACAGTCAAAAGGTCTGTTTTTGACGATAACATGTATACATGTCGGAAGATTTTAAATTCTGACATGTGCTGAAGCAAAATCTTCTACTGTCCCACTTGAAAATGGCCAAAGGCCTAAATTGGTATTGAGACATAAATAATTTCTACAGTCAGTAGCAAATATGATGTCCTTTAGAAAATTCTGCGTGACTGTGAACCCCGACCATGAGAAGTTAGCCATGTGGAGAAATGATCATCATAAAAAATACAAAAAATCAGAGCTCGCATGGAAAGATTTAAGTTTCGTCTTCCCCATTCGCTATTCGAGAGTAGAGGGGTCGAGAAATACTCTGAAAGGGTTTCTATGAATCCTCTGGCAAAAACCTGTGTGTGATTGCGGGGTAATCGTGTGGATGTAGAAAATCGCCGTTTATTTTCCTACTATTGTTGGTGACCGATTTCGACCTAAAAAGAGTTAGTGTGAAGCGGTGCAAAGTACTCGAAATTCTAAAGAAATAGTTGCAAACTGTAGGGAAAGCGAACATTATACAATATGTTCAATAACCGAAAGTGAGAAATGAGAATGGAAGATCAGGAAGTTAGTTCTCTTATTAGAAGGGGCATAGGACAGGGATGTAGTGTTTAGCCCCTGCTGTGCAGTCTTGGTATCGACCAAGTACCAACGGAAATAAAAGAAAGGTTCAGGTGTGGGATTGAAATTCAGGATGAAATTATAATTGTAAATGACGAGATTCGCTGTTGGCGATGATCTCGTGAGTGATGGTGAAGAAGGATTACAGCATCTGTTACATGGAATGAACAGCCTATGGATTGAGAGTAAATCGACGAAAGACAAGGAAATGAAAAGTAGCATAAATAGTACTAGCGATGAACTTAACTTTAAAATCGCGGAGCACGAGGTAGATGAAGTGATGGAGTACTACTACTTTGGAAGGAAAGTAACACACGACGAACGAAGAAAGGAGGCTATAGGAAGCAGACTAGCACAAGCAGAGAGGGCATTCATGGCCAAAAGAAATCTGCTGACATCAAACTTCGGCCCTAAATTGAAGAAAAGAAACTTCTGAGAATGTACGTTTGGAGCACAGCGTTGTATGCAAGTGAATAATGTATTCTGGGACAACGGGGAAATAAGAGAATCAAAACGTTTGAAATTTGGCGCTGAGGATTTTCCCCATAGAATATGCGAGAAGAGGAACATGTGGAAGACAGTGACAGGGAAAAGGGCCAGAATGGTGAATACATCAGGGAAGAACTTCAGTGTTACGAGAAGGAGCCTTAAAGGGTAAAAACCGTAGCAGAAGACAGATTGAAGTATATCCATCAAATAACTGAGGATGTTGGGTGTTAGTGCTACTCAGAAGTGAAGAGGTTGGCATAAGAGGGTAATTCGTGTTGGACCCCCACCAAACGTGTCACAAGACCGAAGTATAAATAAAAAAAAACCACGAGTCCACAGTTAATTTACCCAGACAATATGAGGAGCCAGTGCTCTTAGCTGCTGTGGGCCAATTCGAGAACGTTGTCTTACATAAGCGACGTATCACTTTGAGCCTTCCCTCCCCACTCAGACATTAGTTGCTTTTCCTTGGGCTCCTGGTAAGATCACTTTAAGACAAATCTTGTAATGTTTAACGTAATACACGAAACGCGAAATTATGCACATTGTACAGAAGGAAATCTCCATTTTTCATTATGGAACAGAGATTTTAACACGGTACTTACGGTTAAAGGCGCTGCAGTCTGGAACCGCAAGACCGCTACGGTCGCAGGTTCGAATCCTGCCTCGGGCATGGATGTTTGTGATGTCCTTAGGTTAGTTAGGTTTAACTAGTTCTAAGTTCTAGGGGACTAATGACCTCAGCAGTTGAGTCCCATAGTGCTCAGAGCCATTTGAACCATTTTTTTGAACGGTACTTACGGGGATGGGAACTGACGACCACTGGCAACGTATTCACAAGCCTGCGTTTTTGTGAAGGCTGTATAGTATGGCGAGCTGGTTAGTCGTGAGCCAGATAGTAAAGACACTCCTGTACTGCATTCGTTGATTTTTAAAGATCGTACTGCTATTACGTCTTCGATTGCAAACCTACCTGCTGATTGCAGTAATAAAGAATTACACTAATGAAATTACCGGTATCTGTAGCTAAGATCGCTAACGCACACGTTTACGGTAGCCGCTAGATTCTGGGGTAAGCCGGTTCTAATGCCGGTTGTGGATGCAATTGTCACTGCCAGTATTTGGCCAGCAAGGGGAGGACAGGTGGTGGCGTAAAGTTCCTGATCACTGGTCTTGAGTTAAATTCAAAACCTCTCCGCCGTGTCTCATGAAGTGAAGGCATGTGGCATTTCTGATGGTGATCAGTCCGTCGGATGGTGATGACTTTAAGCTCGATGGGCCCCTGTGGTGCTTTTCGAGAGGAGTTGGCTATGTATCGGCAACGGGTTTCATTCTCCCCTTCTTTCATCATCTCCATCACACACACACACACACACACACACACACACACACACACACACACACACACATATTACAGTCTCTACAGTGAAATACACTTGAAAGATACGTAAGTCACACAGCTCTCATACTCCGCGAAGGAAAGGTGCCTGCAGGTGGAAAGGATAGGGAAAACCTTTCCAGTTGCGCAGCTGAAACTGCCCTTCGGCGTCTCAGCCACTCATGACATACGACTTAAGTAAAAAAATTCAAGTTCTTATATCAAATTAGTAATTTTTTAGAAAAAAGAAATTTAAGTTGGGCGACAGCTAAATAAAATACGCTATTATCTGAACCCGCAATGGTTCAACTGTTGAAAAGACAGTTATAGCTGGTCACCACCTAATTTCAAGGAATGTCCGTTTGGATAAATAACATCTTCACAAAATTTTCCGCAGCTTGTGGAAAGTGACCTAAAAAAAAAACTTTCATATCCTTAGCTTCTTTTTCCTTTGTTCGGTAATATGGGCCAGATAGTTTCTTTCTTTCAGGTGTATTTTCATGAGTTCGTTCGACGTTATGAAGAGAGTAAAAATACGGAGTAACTTCACAAAAGTGCTGGACCAAAGTACACAGAAGAATGTACTAGCGTGGAAAAAGAGCAGTCTAGGAGATAAATTGAACACTGCAGTCTGGATTCAAGTGTTGCTACTACTTTATTTGGATGTTAATGTCGGCTATGCACATGCAGAGGGGAGGCCCGCCACAGCTGGCTAGTTAGTGTAATTGTGTGTCTGTAAGCACTTTATTCCTCATCACTGCACTTATCACTGGCGAAGAATTCGGTATTTTGCTGTGAAGAGTAGTTCCAGTTTATTAGTTAGAATGCCGTGAAGTTAATAATATCCAGTGAGAAGAATTTTACTCAAGTCACAAATATTATAACCCGCTCCGTAGCGGATTCAATTACTGCTCACAACACCAACTTAAACTAGTAACTCCCCTCGCTGAAATGGCGGCGCCAGAGTAAAATATTTGTACCTCGCTGTGAGCAACAAGAAAAAGAAGGAAGGGAGATTAGGGTCTAACGTCCCGTTGACATCGAAGTCATTAGTGACGGAGCACAAGCTCGGAATGTGTCGAGTACAGGGAACGAAATCAGTCGTGTTCTTTCAAAGGATGTAGGCAAAGGATAGGCGAAAGTTGACCCGTGGTCCTCCGGACTACTAGTCCAGTGTGCTTATCACTGCACCATCTCGCTCGCTGTGAGCCACACAAGATTTATTATTTATTTATCTATGAACGCTATAGTAAAATTTTTGTTATTGTCGATGCAGGATTGATCACAATTAATAGCGAAAACGGACACGTATGAAAGCATACGATAACAGAATCAAGAGCGTTCCCGTAAATATGGGTTCGCAAATGAGCCGTCTGCGCGAGATAATTGCCAGTGTACGGTTACAAGCCACCAGTGAATTCAATACAAAACATTGTGCTAGTCAGTACAAATGTATTTTAAATTTAAGCTGTTTAATTAAGGCTCCATTTAATTGGGCTAAATTTCAGCCATGGCCTGCCTTACATTCTGCAACGTTGGAGAATGTGGTACATGCATGATGAAGCACAGGCGTATTTTGCTGCTGATACGACATCTAACGCGCGAGTATGGTTTAAGATGGAGAGGTTGAGCACATCCTGTACCTTGGCCTCAGAGGTCGCCTGACCTCAACCCTCTGGATGTTTTTGTCTGGGTCATCTCAAAAGTGAAGTGTAATTTAGTTGAACTGGAGCAGAATATTCCACCATCTCGACAGGATTTACGAGATGAACCGTTAGCGTTTGAAAGAATTCGCAACTAGCAGAGACGAGTGCAGTATTGACTCCAAATGAGAGGACGGCACGTGGATCACCACTTTCAGCATCTACGAATGTACAGTAAATTGTAACATGCAAGGTGCTGAAGTAGTTGTGTAATTTTTATTAAGGTATTCCTAGGGTGAAATTTAAGCCCAATTGTTGGGTACTCCATCCAAAAGTTTAAATTTCAAATACATTAATAGTAACTGAGGCGATGCTTGATACTTAAGTCGGCCACACACGCGGAAACGCGTTTACTGGGACGTTTTCTCCTATTATCATATACTATCGTAAACTTAAACTTGTATTAGTTGTTGCTACTAATTATAATAAACAATGCAAAAAAGATTTGCACTTGAGCAACAGTGGCGTTCCTCTCAGCTGGAAGCACCAAGCAGCAGTTTCTGGTTGAAATGGCTCTGATCACTATGGGACTTAACTTCTGAGGTCATCAGCCCCCTAGAACTTGGACCTACTTAAACCTAAGGACAACACACACATCCATGCCCGAGGCAGGATTCGAATCTGCGACCGTAGCGGTCGTACGGTTCCAGACTGTAGTGCCAAGAACCGTTCGGCCACCCCGGCCGGCAGCAGTTTCTGTTGCCTGGGCCTTAAACCAGCTCTGGGTCTGATGACAGTAGTAATAACCGAAACTGGTGACCACCAATATAAAAAAAAAATTGCGGTACCTTTCTTGGAATATAAATAAAAAAAATCACTGAAGTTCCAACATCTTTCCAAAACGTCATATTTTGTCTGGTGCCGTGGAAAACCATAAACTGAAAATAAACGCATACAATACTGAAATAATGGTGATCGATGACTCGAACAGGCCAGTAAGGGCAAACATTAAAACGGGAAACACAATAGTAGTGCAAGTAAATGAATTTTTCTACTTGGGAAGCTGAATAACGGAAGTATACAGACTAAACAAACTGCCGTAAGGAAACAGTCTCCGTCTTAGAATTTTTTTATTATGTATTTCAGCCTCAGATCGTAAATTACCAAGTCGTCATCAGATGACCTATTTAAAAAGAAAGAAAACGTTGACACTATAATAAAAAGAAACTAAATTATTTGGATACGCAACTTTTATAGATACAATACGTAGTAACTCGTCACCTGAAGAGGCCCAGGGAGGCGCTCACAATGGAAACACATCTGCGCTCTGGTTGTTGGGCCAGTTACATTAATGTGACCACCGCCTATGTTACACGTCAGCATGCAATAACCACTCACAGACAGCAGGTGGCAGCACTAGCAGTGGAGTGGAACAAACTGTGTGTGTGTGTGGGGGGGGGGGGGGGGGGGTAAACAGTGCAGTCGTTGGCGTAGTGCGAAAACGGAGCGATTTATGTGAAGTCCGAAAGGGCATGATCATTGGCTTTCGCGTCAATGGCGGTAGCAATACCGAAACTCTTAAGTTCGCAAACTCTTCGCGTAGCGCTTGGTTGAAGTGTACCGTGCATGGCGAAATGGCGCTATCCAAAACCGGGATCTAGACAGCTATGATGCACCCCGGGCCATAAATGACAGGGGTTCAAAAATGGCTGTGAGCGCTATGAGACTTGACTTCTAAGGTCATCAGTCCCCTAGAACTTAGAACTACTTAAACCTAACTAACCTAAGGACATCACACACATCCATGCCCGAGGCAGGATTCGAACCTGCGACCGTAGCGATCACGCGGTTCCAGACTGGAGCGCCTAGAACCGCACGGCCAACCCGGCCGGCAATGACAGGGGTGAACGACGGCTGCGGAGAAGTGTACGGGCGAATGGACGTGCAACTGTTAAGCAACTGACCGCCCAGATGAACCTAGGGGCTACCAACAGTGTCTCCTCAGCGACTGTTCAGTGATCGTTGATTGGTATGGGCCTCTGCAGTTGGCGCCTGGTTCATGCACCCATGCTGACTGCTGTTTATCTGCGACGAAGGCTGGAATTTGCACACCAATACCGCAACTGGAAGTCCACTGAGTGGCGACAGGTGGCCTTTTCAGATGAATCGCGCTTTATGCTCCGTCGGACAGATTGCCGATGGCGTGCACGGCGTTAAACGTGCGAAAGCGAACTCCCTGCTACAATCGTCGGAAGGGTCCTGGCCGGAGGAACGAACGTATGGTCTGGGAAGTGTTTTCGTGGCAGTCCCTGAGTGATCTCATCGTTCTGAAAGGCACAGTGGATAAACACAAGTATGCATCTATCTTTGGGGACCATGACCACTCCCACGTGCAGTTTCTTTCCTCGGCACGATGGCATCTACCTGTAGGGCAATGCAACGTGTCACACAGCTTGCAATGTATGTGCGTCGTTCGAAGATTAGGATTAGTTTACCGTACTCCCCTGGCCACCAGACTCCCCGAGTTTCAACCCTGTAGAGAATCTGTGGGACCAGTTCGATCGGGCTGTTCGCGCCACGGATCTTGAGCGGACAAACGTAGCGCCACTGGCCACGGCACTGCAGTCGGCATGGCTCCACATCCCTGCCGGTACCTCTCACGACGCCCCTGCCACTCTTCTTTCACGTCTCGCAGCGGTCCGCGCTGCAGAAGGTGGTTATGTAGGCTTTTGACAAGTGGTCACACTAATGTGACTCGACAGTGTATGGAGTTGTTAACACTTATTTCGTAAATGCGCGATTAAGAATATTCACAGTGTTTTTACTTTGAGAATGCTTTCTCTCTCAATTAATTTTACGTTGCTCTCACGTAGGACAAAAAATGATTCATCGAAATTTGGAAAAAAAACCTAAGAAAGTCGTTGCCACCTTATGTAAGCACACGTGCTTTTCGGGCTGCATTTTCATTAATGGCTTTTTGATGCTTCCAGATTTTTAATTTTTTTATTATTTATTTATTTTGCTAGGTGGATGTAAGGAAGTCTGTTGTAATGAGAAATAGGACTGATAACAAGAAAATATTCATATGTCACATCCTTTTTTTTTTAGTATTTGTCGTTCGAAGTTTGTTGTTAAAATCCACCTCTCCTCGCCACTGTACCATGCTGTCCAAACAATATTGCCCAATTGGAATGTTTGTGGGAAATCTTCAGTAACAGGGCAGCAGGGGGTACAGCACTGATTTTTCCATGTAGTTGAAATCTTCAAACCGCCAAAAGCAGCTGTACGAATATTTTTAGATTTATGATTAGTATCAGTAATAATAATCATAAAATCGAATAGTATCATAAATACGGCCTGGAAGAGCAATTCGTTGGCATCAGACATAAAATACGTGATGTAAAAGACTACTTTATTGAGCACAAATCCTCAGTACAGACGTTTCAATATTATACACTGATATGACGAAGAATGCTTTCATCCTACTGCTCGCATTTGCATAAAGTCATTAAAAACAAACAGACTGAGCAACGAATTTTTGCACGAACTTTTGCTCCTGTAAAACTCTCTCTTCCTTCTGCTAAATGTCTCATTGTTGCTCTGTCGTTAATGCATGCTGCTTCGTTTGTTAATCGCATCGTTTGTCCTTTTCAAATAATTATTTATCAGACTCCCTAGTTAAGTCACAGTGACGCACCTGTTTTGCGTTTCCCTGTTGACGTCACCGCTAGACGTTCGTCTGTTCGTTTATCTGGACTGTTGGTGCAACTCGCATAGTGTGGTCCAAATGAAAAGTAAACGAGAAAGTGGACTACGGTTAAGGAAGAAATAGTGGCGGATGACATTCAGTACATACATATTGCCACTGAAGGACGTTTGACCACCACTGCAAAGGCATGCCGAGCTGTACAGTGTAACGATCAAAGTCTGTAATGGCTCTCGGAAAAGGCTGTGGTTCGAATGTCTGTGGTGCGGGTGCTATATTTTTCCGTGGCTCCCTACAAACATCATTGTTACCATGTGACTCTCAGCAAGTCGTAGCCAGCGAGCGAGGTAGTGCTGCGATTAGTACATTGGACTCGCATTCGGGAGGACGACGGTTCAGGCCTACGTCTGGCCATCCTGATTTAGGTTTTCCGTGATTTCCCTAAATCGCTTCAGGCAAATGCCGGTAGGGTTGCTTTGAAAGGGCACGGCCGACTTCCTTCCGCATTCTTCTCTAATCCCATGGGACCGATGACCTCGCTGTTCGTTCCCCAAGCTCCAAATCAACCAACCAACCAAGTCGTAGCCGACTTGTTTCTCGATAGTTGCATAAGCCGAGCAAGTGCACCGCCTGTAATTCGTTCGCCATCGAAGAAGAAAGTAATTCCTCTTTCTACAACTTTACGAGATGGAAGATACTATGGTGCAGCGCCGAGAAAAAAAGTTTGTGCAGAACAATTCAAAATGATATGCGCCAGCTACCCGCTGGTACTTCGCCGCAGCATATGACATGTAAGATGTTCTTGAACGCTGGCGTATTAACAAGAACCTCAGACATTTTATCTACATCAAAGTACTATCTGAAAAGAGTTCCACAAATAAGCCGGCCGAAGTGGCCGTGCGGTTAAAGGCGCTGCAGTCTGGAACCGCAAGACCGCTACGGTCGCGGGTTCGAATCCTGCCTCGGGCATGGATGTTTGTGATGTCCTTAGGTTAGTTAGGTTTAACTAGTTCTAAGTTCTAGGGGCCTAATGACCTCAGCAGTTGAGTCCCATAGTGCTCAGAGCCATTTGAACCAAGTTCCACAAATATCTAGTCAGATTTCGATAAGATTTCAAAGTTGTGCAAGGATTGGCAGATTTCTTTAAATGTTCTGTAAGGCGACACCGAAAGGTGTCAATAAGTTACAGTTGGAATCTGTTGACTCGATAAATAGGTGGATGTAAGAAATCGTTGGAATATGAAATTGAGTGATCACGTTGACTTAGTCGTAGGGAAAGCAACTTGCGTTCGTTGACACAGTACTGGGAAAATGCAGTGTGTGTACAGAGGAGACTGTTTACAAATTACTTGTGTGGTATATCTCAGAATATTCCTCGTGTGTGTGGGACTCGTCCCAAATAGGACAAATAGATGATAGTGAACGCATACAAGGAAAGATCGGCACGAATGTTCAGTCAGACAGTCGGAAAAACTTGAAAGGGTGTTACAGGGTAGGTTGTACTGAGAAATAATTGTTAACAAAAAAATCTGATACGCTGTGCGGTTTTCGATTTAATTAGCGTGGAAGTTAGTCAGACAGGCCGCTGCGCGCGCAGATCTAAGCGGCCCGACAGAGTGGGTGTCCTAAAATCGAACAAGAGAGCGATACAAAAATTGAACTTGGGACGGTAGTAAAGATCGAACCCTGGCGAAGACTATACAGTCTCGGACGCTATTAACTACGCTATGAGAAAAACTGACACTATTGTATCTGGCGGACCGCTTGAGCTTACGTGCGCAACTGCCTGATTAGCTAATTTTAATGCTAATTAACCCGGAAACGGCGCAACCTATCTAATTTTTGTAACAATCATTTCTCAGCACAAAACTACCCTGCAACACTCCTCCAAGCTTTTCAGGCTGTTTCTGGCTCAAGTGGCTCTGAGCACTATGGGACTTAACATGTGAGGTCATCAGTCCCCTAGAACTTAGAACTACTTAAACCTAACTAACCTAGGGTCATCACACACATCCATACCCGAGGCAGGATTCGAACCTGCGACCGTAGCGGTCGCGCGGTTCCATACTGAAGCGCCTAGAACCGCTCGGCCACACCGGCCGGCGGCTGTTTCTGACCAGCCTCTGTTTTCACAAGCTTACTGACAAAACTTCAGTAACCAGTATTTCATGAAGAACGTAGAGGTGTTCATGCCCCTGCGCGTCGCTCCCATAGGGACCGTGAATACAAGATTATACTAACTACAGCCCACACACAGACATTTAAGCGACGATTATTTTCATGCTCCGTGTTCTTTTGGAACGGGAAGAAGTGCAAAAATGTGTTTCCATGCTAAGTACTCTCTGTCATGCACTTCATGTTGGTTTGCAGAGTGTGTATGGCAGATGTAGGTGGCAGCTAGTGCCAGTGTATGACCGTGACCTCTCACAACTGCAACCACATACGAAAGCATAGAGAAAGTTACAGAACTGTATTATTTGATAGGCTAATACATGACGCCATAGGTATGTTACGTAGAAGAATGCGATACATTTTACACAAAGAATTAACTCTATCCATGATACTGCCGTAATTGCTATTCGCTGAACAACAACGAATGCGGGAGCATGTTTCTCAACAGTATTTGGATTATTTTAAAAAGAATCCAACTAACTTTGTACGCCGGTTTGTTACGAAGGATGGAACCTGTGTCCACCACTTTGCGCTAGAAACGAAACGGCGTTTGGCAGTCATAGCGGTTGCCGGGGAGCAGGTCGCCTGCACAGTAAGGCAAAGTCGATTTTCTCTGACAAAAACGTTGTAGCCAGTGTTTACTGGGATTGCGTTGCAGAGACTGAAATAATAACTAGCGAGTATTAAGAGTTTCAAAACACAAAAGCGAATTGTCTGCAGAAGAATGGAGCTACTGGTAGAAACCCACATAAGGGAACATCAGTTTGGGTTGCAGAGCGAAGAAAGGTCATTAAAGACGGAATACAAACTCTTATTGGGGAGCTAGATGGTAAAAATCGACCGTAACCTTAATCGATTTCAGGAAACAACGGAATATATACTTTTGGATGCCCAAACTGGGGTTTGAACTGCCGTCTTCCTGAAGTCCAGTATCTTAACGATGTGACACTTTGCTTGGTTTACGTTTCAGAGGAATATTGGAACACTCGATACAAAAATGACCGTACAATTTATCTTAGAAGATTCGTTGAAAAAAGAGGAGTCTACAATTTAGAAAAAAAAGCTTATAACTATGTTGACGGGAATACACTCTTTCAAAATCTGCAGTTATCAGGAATAAAATACAGGAGACGACAGGTTGTCTACAATGTGCACAAAAACCAGACAGCATTTATAAGAGTGGGAGGACATCAAAGGAAAGCAGTGCCTGAGGAGTCACACAGGCTTGTAGCCTATCCCCGATGGTATTCGGTCTGTACATTGAGCAAACAGTAAACGACACCAAGGAAAATTTCGAGAAATGAGTTGAAGTTCATGGCGAAAAAGAACTATATCTTTAAAGTTTCCAACTCCGTTCTCAATTCTTCCGGAATACAAGCTCGTCCTTGCCGCGGACAGTCAGTTAAACCTTTATTGAGTAAACTGTAATAAAAGAATGTAAGTGCCAGTGTACGGGAGGTGCAGCATTCGATCCACGGTCGATCCTATTTTGTCATGCGCTGAGGTGATGAAAGTCATGAGACATCTCCTTATAACGTGTCGGACCTCCTCCTGCTCGGCGTAGTGCAGCAACTCGACGTGGCATGGACTCAACAAGTCGGTGGAAGCCTACTCCAGAAATATTAATCCATGCCACCTCTGTAACCGTCTATGATTCCGAAGGTGTTGCCGGCGCAGGATTTTGTGCACGAATTGACCTCTCGATTATGTCTCATGCAGGGTGGTGTGGGTGACTAAATCATTCGCTCGAATTGTCCAGAATGTTCTTCAAACCAATCCGAACAGCTGTGTCCCGGTGACATGGCGCATTGTCATCAATAAAAATTCCATCGTTGTTTGGGAACATTTAGCCGAACATAACCATTTCCATTCAGCGATCGGTTTAGTTGGACAAGAGGACCTAGACTATCATATGTAAACACATCCCATACCATTATGGAGCCGCCACCAACTTGCACAGTGCCTTGTTGACAACTTGGGTTCATGGCTTCGTGAGGCCTGCAAGCACACTCGGCCCTACCATCAGCTCTTACCTACTGAAATCTGGATCCATCTGACTAGGCCACGGTTTTCCAGTCGTCGAGGCTCCAACCGATATGGTCACGAGCCTAGGAGAGATGCTGCAGGCGATGTGCTGTTAGCAAAGTCACAGACGTCAGTCGTCTGCTGCCATAGCCCGTTAACGAAAAATTTCGCCGCACTGTTTTAACGGATACGTTCGTCATACGTCCCAAATTGATGTCTGCGGTCATTTCCCGCAGTGTTGCTTGTCTGTTAGCGCTGACATGTCTACGCAAACGCAGCTACTCTGGGTCATTAAGTGAAGGCCTTCGGCCACTGCGTATTCCGTGATTAGAGGTAATGCGTGAAATGTGGTATTCTTGGCACACTCTTGACACTGTGGATGTAGGAATATTGAATTCCATAACGATTTCCGAAATGGAGTGTCCCATGCGCCTAGCTCCAACTAGAATTCCGCGTTCAAAGTCTGTTAATTCCGGTCGTGCGGCCGTAATCACGTCGCAAACCTTCTCACGTGAATCACCTGAGTACAAATGACAGCTACGCCAATGCACTGTTCTTTTATACCTTGTGTCTGCGATAGTATCGCCATTTGCGTATGCGCATATCGCTACCCCGTGATTTTTGTCACCTCCTGAGTTTATTTATGAATGCGAAATATGCCAAGCTATGCCGTGTTTAAGTGTCTACATCCATATTACATAATTACTCTGCAATTCACATTAAAGTGTTTTGCCAGAAGGTGGATAGATCCACTCTCATACTGTATCTCTACGGTTCCACTCTCGTATAGCGGGTGGGGAAAATAACACTTTAATCTTTCTTTCGGAGCGAGCTCTGATTTCTCGTATTGTATGATGATGGTTACTTCTTCCTACGTGAGGGGAAAAAAAAAAAGAGAATACAGGGTGTAACGGGTATTTCTGTTGGTGACTCAGGACTGTGTACTGAACAACATTACATCAGTATTTACGTCATTTGCCTGCTAATAATTGTAGCCATTACAAGTCATATGTTTTTAGGTTGGTTAATACCTCCAAGTACAGGTGAAAAGATGCGAGCCGTTGATGCTTATTGGTGTTGATGTGTGGACAAGTGGGCGTTAAAGGATCAGTCTGTACTGACAGGTATAGTTCACTTAGTGGTGCAATTCGACTGTGCAGGAAACGTCAACTAGTAAAATCTGTGACGTTTGTGGGAAGACTGTTCTACACAGAGGAAGAACAACCAACACATTGATTTGTCTACATATTAAGGTATCACATATAAAAATCATCACTTACATCAGTTAGATTTTGGCATTCGGAGGAGAAAGTTGGTAATTATAATTTCGTGAAAATAGAAAACAGGCTCTTAGTTTAAAAACCAAATTTCACTTCAGCTGGACGCAAACTCAGTGTGATGTTGAAGGCTTTTCCTCTGAAAGAGGCCTACTGTTTCCTGCAAGATGCATTAAAAACACTATGTTTTTGTTCGTGGAACATTTTGAATTCACATGTTTTCTAATATAACTTGCATTTACCAGTCCAATCCCTTTCCCACAGACATTACAGAGTTCACCGATATCACACTGAGAAATCAAACACTTCTCAGCTGTAGTTTATAGAAACCTATTTTATGTTCATAACTGCAAATAAGCACGCACTTAATAAAATGACAGAACTCCATCATATAAACACGAGGCCGCGTGGGATTAGCCGAGCGGTCTAGGCGCTGCAGTCATGGACTGTGCGGCTGGTTCCGGCGGAGGTTAGAGTCCTCCCTCCGGCATGGGTGTGTGTGTTTGTCCTTAGGATAATTTAGATTAAGTAGTGTGTAAGCTTAGGGACTGATGACCTTAGATTTCACACACATTTGCACATATAAACACGAGCACAGTGAAGTTATTTTGTCTACTCACGTAAGAGAGCTGGACTGAAAATGTTCGGGAGCTATAATCTGTCCTGTGGCCGTGCGGTTCTAGGCGCTTCAGTTCGGAACCATGCGGCTGCTACGGTCGCAGGTTCGAATCCTGCATCCGGCATGGGTGTGTGTGATGTCAAATGGCTCTGAGCACTATGGGACTTAACATCTGCGGTCATCAGTCCTCTAGAACTTAGAACTACTTAAACCTAACTAACCTAAGGACATCACACACATCCATGCCCGAGGCAGGATTCGAACCTGTGACCGTAGCAGTCATGTGTGATGTCCTTAGGTTAGTTAGGTTTAAGTAGTTCCAAGTTCTAGGGGACTGACGACCTCAGATGTTAAGTCCCATAGTACTCAGAGCCATTTGAACCCCTTCCTTGTGCAGTCTACATGGCTACCACAAGAGGGTAGGAGGAGCTATGTTAGTTACGAATTTTCACTTACAGCACGAACAAGACTCGGGCACCTTCTGCCTGACTTCGGCTGTTGAGAGCCCTACTCGATCTTCGTCCACAACGTGTTAAACTAGTTGTGTAAAACTGACCAATATGTTATTTGTTAAAAAGCTAAATGTTTCGATACACTCACTGGTAGATACTGCAATATTGACCCAGAATGAGATTTCTTTCTGCCGCGGTGTGCGCGTCGTTATGAATACTCGAAGCCCGCTTCGAGTCTCGGTCCGGGACACAGTTTTAATCTGCCAGGAAGTTTCAGTAATATTAATGTTACACCTACACTCCGCAAGATACCGTAGGGGAATATTTGAATGTACTTAATGTAACAGTAGCATCACTCCGTCTTCTGCCCTGCCTCATATTCCACTCGCGGATGGTGCGCGCGCGCCTGGGGGGGTGGGGGGTGGGGGGAATTGTTGGTACCCTTCCATAATATCCCCAATTCCTCTAATGTCATTAAACGAGGTGTACACCGATGAGCCTAAACTTTTATTACCGTTCCCACAAGACTGGTGCCATCTGCTGACGCTGTGAACAGATGGCGCGGTTAGGAAGCTGTAGGTCTACAAGGGGTGCAGAGACGAATTGGGAATAATTCTAGCGACGTTAGGGGTTCAGTCGGGGAAGTCCACGGATATAAACGAGTTTGACCCGGCGCCTGTGACAAGCATCTCGGAAACGGCAAAGCTGGTCGCCTGTTTGCGCGCTGCTGTCGTGAACATTAATGGGAAGTGACTGAAATTCCGTGAAACCACGAGTAGATGACAGGGTACTGGACGTCTACGCATCATCACAGAATGTGGAAGTCGGACGCTTGCCCGCTCAGTAATGCAGGAAAGGCGTCGATCTCTGATGTGACGAAGGTGAAGGCACAGGTGTTCCGGAGCACACCGTTCAGCGCACATTGTTGGACATGGGGCTCCTCAGCAGACGTCATCCAGGCGAACAGCTGCTCGAAATATACACCGTATCGAGGACACAGGCCTGTGGAGGCAGTGTTATGCTACGTTAGACGTTCACCTAAGCTTCAGTAGGCCTTGGGTTATTATGACAACTGTGGACGACGTGAGCATTTTTGCGGGGCAACTTTCAACCCTTCATGCTTGTTGTCTTCTCCGACGGCATCTTCCAACAGGATAACTGCAGTGGTTTGAGGCGCATGGTATTGAACACAGGTTGATTTCTTGGGGCGAGGGGAATTATCACGTGGGTCATGTCCTATAATGGTCGGTGTACACTTCCACTTCACGTTCTGCGAATTACGACGATGGCAAAAGTGTTTCGAGTATTTGCTATTATAGCTCTCAAATCCGTTGTGTGATACATGTGCCTTTCAAATTTTTGGGCTAATATTTTTCAGATGATGTGTTTCTCTGTCTTGCAATTCCTTGACGTTATGCTAGATTAATGTACCAAGCTCTGAAATAATCAAATTATTATTGTTATATTAAACTCCTAGATATGTGAGGCTCGTGAAAATTGGGTACGACGTGAAGCTGACTCGGTATATGTGTTGTATAGGAAATGAGGTTTTATCTTAACGTAGGATTGTCTTGCTGTATTTAACGACGGAGGCTCGTATGAGAACTCTGCTTGGCGGTGTTTTCATCGCAGTAGCTGACGCTGGCCATATTTCTTTCTAGGTTTAGTAAATGTCTCGGATTCTTGTAAGAAGAGTTTCAACCTCAACATTAACGAGCATTATATCACTGTACTCGTCTTTTCAAGCGCTTTCGGATGCCGTTAAAAATGAATATAAAATATATTGAAAAAATTATACTTGCTTCAGTATCTCGATTGATACAAGAGGTAGAGCACTTGATCACATACCGAAGTACATGCCCGTTAGCGTATTATCGTTTGCCAAAATCCGCGTTTCGATACCTGGAACCGTTCACGAAATAAAAGAGGTGTTATGTCTTATGTGACTCACCCAGTATAGTGGTTTCTTTCTCTCTGTTGTTGGCATTACCTTACACTTATCTACATTTAAAGAGTGGTGTCATTCATTACACAAAGTGAAAATTTTGTCAAAGTCTTTCTGAATTTCCGTACGATCATCCAAGTCGACCCTTTCTTGAACAGAGGGTCGTCACCAAACAATTTTATAGCACACTGATTTTATCTGATAAACCGTTTGTGTTTACTGGAAACATAATAGGTCTCGTTCGCTTTATTGGGGAAACACTGGCGTTACTTTAATATCTGAGGAACATATTGCCGTCCAGTATAACGCACTGTTATCTGTTAATCAAGTAGTCCTCGAACCATTTTTTTCGTATGATCGACTTGTGGTTAGTTGTCGAGGATATGGTACTATGTGGAGAATATGGTACAATGTTGAACGCACTCCTAAAATCTAGGGAGGCGGAAATCTACCTGTTCACCTGCAGCTATTGTTTTCGTTCGCAAAATGTCGTGATTGACTAAAGCAACATGTGTTTCACACCAGTGGATGTTCGCCACTAATCCTGTTATTAGATACGATCGGGATCATTCTCTTTGCTTATGGGTATTACCATTTAGTCAAATATGAAGAGTACTGCCCATCAAATTTCAACTAATGGAAGTTTCGTTAAGTCTTACTGCAATTCCTTACTATCGTCCATCGACGATGCTGCACACAACAGCATAGTCCGCATTGTTTCGTACTTGTGCAATAATGTGAAGTTAAAAGATACGTTAACATAATGATTAGACAGTGGTGTGTAGTATGCTGGCGTATATTTGGGCAGGGAAGGGCGGGCGCGCGGCGCTTTGTTACGCCTGCCGCCTACCTCCCCTCCTGCCCCCACCCGCTATCGGTCGCGCCGCCCCTCCGCGCCAGCGTTTGTGACTCTTGTGGCCCCCTCCAGCGCTCAGCACAGCAGACGATGTGCCAGTGCGTTGTCACGGCTTATGGCGTCGCTAGCGTATTCCAGCTCCACCGAAGTCTTATTGAATGAAACTAACGAGCCCAGGAGCGACCTTTTAGAAGTCGCCAACGAGTACGGAAGCACACCGTCGCTTTACCATTTCCACACCCATCTCGGTCTCTGAACTCCTCGGAGAAAACCTTTGTCTCAGTTTAAAAAAAAAAAGAAAAGAACTGTGGGAAGTATGTTACTTACGCCTGGTGTAAACTAGAGATATTAATTTCTAGAAGAGTGCATCAATCTTTTCACCTAACACAGGATAAACTCGTCGAAGTGTTTGAAGAGTGCTGTGTACTTGCTGCAAATTCTACAACATTTCGTTTGCAATTTGTGTCCAATACAGTTGTGATTTATCTGACTGCTGCCGAGTGCTTGCTATAAGCAACACCTGGCTAACGGAGAATTTGAATCGCTGTTACCGAGCTGTGAAAAAGTGCGCGTTTCGTATTTAGAATGAACTGTGAAGTGAGGAAAAGTGGAGGACAGGCTTTGCGACGAGTGTGTCATGTCGGCTGCATTCAGTGAATGTAGCTTCTTCTCAGGCCTCGGATACATGAATTGCACACAGTCCAAGCCTCATCAGTGCAGGTATTACTTTTTTTTTCTTTCTTTAATCGTCGCTAGACGGCAACGTGCATGCTTGTAGATATCTCGTTAGTAAATGCTTCCCTAAAGACTGGATGTAAGAAATTCTATGCGCATGCACATCCCAGTGTACCGTTAGCGGAAGACGTGGAAACAGAAGCGTTTATAACACATTTACTTTTCCTGTATCAGTGTGACTGCTGCTCTCAGGTTGCCAAAGAAAAAGGAAACACAAAAGTGCTTAGAATTAGAGCTCTTGAATATATATTTTTACGAATGTAATTTGTATTCGCGTGTTTGGATTGTTCAAGTCGAATACCATTAAACTGCAGGTTTCTGGTGTTGGGTGTGATCTTTATTTGGTGTGGCAGTTACGGGGTGATTGGGAGGGGGCAGAGATGGCGACACAGGCGCCTGGCCATTTCTTCACAGCTGTACTATGCAGGCAACATTTTAGATTTAGCTGTGGTTCTGGGATACCACCAAACCCACCATTAATGTCCAAGTTCAGCAGCTTGGGATTAGAAGATCTATTGTAAATAATATTTACTGAAATCATATTCGTAGACACGTACGTGCTGCTCATAAATATTACACGCTTACATTCTTAGGCATTACATATACTTCAATCCCTGACGGGATTTTAGATGACAGCGGACATACGTCACATGGTACAAGCGTATTTATGGTATCATGTACCAGGCTAAACGACACTTAAGTTTCCTGTTAACTTTCACATAAGAATTCACTTTGATTTATGTTCATCACAAGGGCTGAAATGTGCTTTAGGCAGCCCTGTTACCTTCTTTAAAGAAAACAAAGTATAGTATTGTGTAGTGTAACGTGCAGCCCTCGAACACGTCCTTTAAACTCTTAACCACTTAAAAAACAGTAAATGCCAGGGTTAAGTGCAAGCAATAGTTTTATCTGTAGCATTCATAGGGTGTGTTTTTATTTATTTATTTATTTATTTATTAGAAAATAATGGTTTCAGTTGAGGGAATTCTGGCAAAGTAGTAGTCATGGGACATGTTAACAATTCTGTTCCATCTTCTTTCTCTCTACATGCATTAGTGCAAGTAACAGAAAAACACTTTTTCGCTATAAGTAAGTTTTAATGAAACTAACTATAAACTTTACCTGCAGCTACACCTTGAAATGCAGGGATATTGTCTCGTGACTGTAGACTGCATTTCAGCTACTATTTGTGCTTCTAAATGTTGAATCTGCACTTACATCAACATGTTTCAAAGTTGTGCTTCTAAGAGTTATACAGATTATTTAAAAACTTATTCGCTGCTAAATCTATAAAGTGAACTGTGACACCATATGCATGTTACTACACTAGCTTGAGAGACCATTCTTAAGGCGTGCTGGATTCAGTTTTAAATTGATGACTGACAAGTTCTGCAATTTGACTAATCTACAAAGAATGATATAAAGAAAATGTGCTGAAGTAGACGTCAGTATGAAGAATGCTTGACAGGATGCAGTGCCCAGTTATCTGAATAATTTCTATTTATGACTTAAAAAGTAAATTATCAAGAGATAATTTATCAATAAAAATTGTCACATGTTTGTGAACAAACCTCCTAGTGGATGCTGGTGTGGTGGACTCACTGCAGTTAATATAGAAGTAGTTTGATATCTGTTAAGTTGATACAGTGTGTCTGTTGGCTGATTTCTGCTGTTTTAAAAATTCAACATGTTTATAAAAGGACAGAGAGAAGCCAGTTCAGTGTCCATAAGAAAAATATATGGTTAAGTACATAGTCTGCAGCTTCAGAAGAATCAGCAAATATTTGTAGCCAATTTAAAATAATTTACAAGGTGCTAAAATTTTTTGTTGTTTGAGCTCAGAATTACAGAAAATGCTACTTGTAAGGTTCTTAGGGTTTCAAGCTCTTGTGCAGAGGAATGACTCTTGTACAGATAAAACATGAACACAAATTATTATGAGTTCTCAGAGGAAAAAGATATTTTTTTAAATTTTGTGTATTTTATATCGTTGACACCTTAGGCTGTGAATGGTGAAGTTGTAGAAGTTGGTGTGAAACAGTACTCTTGACATTAATGCTTATTGTGGCATTATCAATAGTCAGGAAACATGGCTGCTTTACATAATGTGTTATAGGTAGTTTGGAATATGTAAGAAATTTAATCACTCGGTTATTGTGTCTTCCACAGACAAGTGATAAAAGTAAATTTAGGCTTTGTCAGCAAATTTCATTGACGAAGTGTTCAGGGATATCAGCTACTACATATTGGTCAATTTACTCATCTGTTATGCAGAGGAGGATTCGTCATTAACAAATGGTGTACTACTTAGTATGTTACACTAAACACTGAAGACATTTAGCATCTAACAGTGTGCACTGAATATTAAAACAGTAGTTCTCATATACTTGGATACTTGGAAGTAAATTGCATGCTACTGTTTGTAATTATAGTTCACAATACTCATTCATTGACACACTAGATATATCAGATAAGAATTGTGAAATATGTACTACAGGAGAAATGGATAACAGGGACTACAAGATGTTTGTTTGTTGTTGCTGTTAAAACACAGGGCAATATGGGGTTAACCCTTGCATGCATTTTAAAAGCAGGCATAACCAAATGCTACATAGTGTGAATAAGGTTGCTACATGATCTAATAAGTGTTATATTTTTCATCACTTCAGAGGAAAACTCTGTCGGGCAGATATATGTACCAATGTTATTTTACCCATGTGGGATCTTGTTGAATCCTTAATAGATATATTCCAGACAGATGGCTGAAAACACAGTTTTTCTTAGCAGCTGGTGAAAATAAATTGAAAATGTACAAAAATTCATAATATTACACAAAAGGTGATAAGAGTATGTAGTAACAAGAACGACAAGAAATTGTGTACATCATGTAAAAATGTCACCAGTTTACTGGATGTCTGTCAGTCTACTTCATTGAGGCTGTAACATCACAGCTTATCACAGTGAAATTTATCCAAGATTGTAAAATTAAACAGGAATAAAACATAAAGTGACTTGCAATATTGTTTTAAACCCACCATTTCCAATAATAATTAGCTTTGGACACTTTGATAAAACTCTGTCATAGCTGATTTCATGTCATTGGACATTGTGATAGTCAAGATATGGTCATAAATGTTAGAGATCAGTTACTCTCTCCTCCTCTTAGTACTCAAATTGAGTGATATTACATATTTGTGATGTTTAGCCTAAAAAAAAGGAAAAAAAGCACACTCATATTTAGAAGCTGCTACACTTTCATGGCAGGATTTCCACAATGTAGTGGTTCTTCTGTCAAACTGTCATGTACTACAGACACTAAATGTATTGTAGAGACACGTGTGTGCTCTTAGTTTCTTCTTTGCTAAAGTACTGGAACAGTGTAATTCGCTGTCAACTGAGGAGAAATTTTTATTTTTATTTTTTAGTGAAGCACCTTAGACATCAACAACAACACTGTTGTCCATTGTCTAATGTTTATGATAATAATAATGTAAAGAACTATATTTTATTTGCATCACATTAGATTGGTAGATGACAAAGATGGATATGTGTGATACCATGCATCATGAAACTTATATTTCTTTTACTTATTTATTTATTCATTCAAGGACCATCTCACAATTGTATAGAATTTATCATGGTAATACAATGAAAATAAATAGCCTCTCTCTCTCTCTCTCTCTCTCTCTCTCTCTCTCTCTCTCTCTCTCCCTCCCTCTCCCTCTCCATGTAAGTACCATGTAAAGAGTGCAATATGCTATTTTCTTCCAGTATGCAAAACCTTAAACGAAAATATAAACTGTGCTTAGCTTAATGTAAACAGTTAAAATACCAATAAATTGATCACACAGATTGCTTTGTAGACAGTATTATGAAAGATGAAAATGATTAGGTTTCTTGTGATGTTTACCGCAGTAGTAAAGTGTGTTGCTGAATTGTATCCTGAGAATGACATTTATCCCTCGAGAGAAATTGCTGCCATGTTTCTGTGATTGCTCATATGTAGCGTTTGACAGTGCATCCGAAAGGTGATGTTTTCCTGTATTGATTTTCTGGGATTTTGTGAGCAGTAAAGCAATCATCAACCAAAAGTTTTGTGTGAACATCACAGTGCTATATTAGGCAGTGGACTATTACAGGTTGTATATCCTTGTCTTTGTTATCCAGGCAGTTGTTGGGGGACCTTCCATTTATTATGGTACACAAACAACAGTGCAACTTTTATAAATGTATTGCAATCAGAAGCTTTGGACCACCCAGTATTCTCAGTGTGTTGTACCATGTAGGATTGTTATGTATAATAATGAGCATTGTTATAAATATTATTTTTTCTTCTTTTTATTTTGCCACCTGAAGACTATGTTCATTTCAGTTAGCACAATTCCTTCTGGTCCTTATCCTTGTCCAATATTGTTTCATTCTATGCATCATAATTATTGCTCTATCATCAACTCCTGCTACACTGAGAAATACTTTAAACTTATGTGTGTCTGACTTTCTTTCAGTTGTTTATTAATCCCTTTGGTCATTTGTGATAATTACATTATGGAGAAAGCCAAATATTGTTATATTTTATTAAATGTGGTAATATGTCGAAAATAAGTTTTGTACTGATACGTAAAATAAGTGAAAGGCAACCACTCACCTGTAACGGATTGATGTGTGGAGCACAGAAACACATTAACAGAAAACAGCATTCACACTGGCTTTTGAGCACTATGTCTTTTTCTAGCAACAGTACACACAATCACACACACAAACACGGAGACACTCAATGTAGACTCCTGTGATCATGGCAAGCACTAAAATATGTTATGGTCTGGTCATTTTGGGGGATAAAATATCCTGATATTCTTATTTGGAGTAGTCATTTTCTGAAGTTTTGTGAGAGTGTAGCAGTTTTCAGTGACAGGCAACTCATTTCATGGAAATTTATCCACATGACTAGGATTTAGAGATGGTTCCAGCTTCATACTGCTCATGTCCATTTGTGGAGTCAGCTAAGCAATTTCATTTTAATGTGGCAAGTGGTAACAGTGGCAAGGCAATGATCATGTTTTAGATGTGAGGAAGATGTTTGATGTGATCCAGTGAATTATGTAAATTCGATCTAATGTTTCATGCATGAGACCATCTTGCAATATCAGCAAATTTCAAAATTTAGATTCATTTATAGTGAAAGAATTACCTTGTGACCACATTATCAAAGTGTTGTTATTTTCATTTAAAACCAATGCAGTGTTTTCACTTTTGTCTATAGGAAATTACAATTATATGCCAGTGAAATATCAGTTTTTGTACTAAAGTTAATGTGGCAACTTCGCATCTGGTTGTTTACGTTTCCGATTAGTAATCCATATGTCTTCGTTGAATTGTAGGCCATGATGAGAGTTAACTGGACTTTCACCATTAGTGAGATTGTGTGCAGTTGAAAAATGTGGAGATATGATTGAAATTTGTTTGCTTACCTTCTTCCCCAACATCTCAGAACAGCTTGAATAGTCTGGTTTCTGGCTCAGAGGATAAGTGCATACCACTTCTGAGGATGGGTATATGTAGAGTATCAGACACATTTTTTTTTTTTTTTAGCCCAGGATAGCTCTAAGTGTATTTATGCTGCTGGGTAGTTATGTTATAACTCTTATTAAATGTATTCATAGTTCTTAGGGTTAGTGAGATTTTGTTGTCTGTGTTCTGCCATCTACATTTCATTGATAACATAGTTAATAAACTATGTGGCAACCCGCATTCTTTATATTTGTTTCTTTCAGATGTAAAGTAGCATAAACTTAACCCTTTTATGATCAGTGGGACTATGTGTGTCCCACCAACTTGTTTGCATCCATATGCCCAAAGGGTCAGGAATTTCCCACTTTTGTATGTTGCTTTAACATATTATTGGGTTTACAGACTATTTGAAGTCAGTAGACCTACTATATGGCACCCAAGCACAAGTATTTGCATTATTGTTACACCGCTACGATATTCTCTTATTTTATTTTGGGTTGGTGAGAGATAACACCAGTGAAGGTGTTTCTCACATTCGTTACAGATACACTTACTTGTCATGTATATTCAGTGATAAATTGAAGGAGTCTGTGGAAGAAACTGCTAATCCACGAGCATGTCATTTTGAGTTATTGAAGTTACATGTTTAATAAATCCAAAGACAAGAACATAAATGAGGTAAGACAAAGCAATTTATTTAGTAGACGGTTCTTTCTGGTGGTGCAAATAAAACTACTTGTTACCAGAATATGGTGCATTTAAAATGCCAGATTAAGCACCTTGCAAGATAAAGGGTTGGCACTTTATTCCACCAGTCCTTTCAATTATTTTTTTGAAGTGGCAGTCAGTTTTGCCTATCAGCCATTGTGTGGGGATGAATTCTCTTTTAGTTATTTATTTGTATTTGAAAATAAAATCTTTACATGTCTAAGTTGTATGCGTTTCTGTGACCTATTTTCTTTATTCTTGTAACTACATTTTGTAGACAGCTGATGCTATTGTGTTGAAGTTGCCCTCATTGTGAGG
The DNA here is from genome assembly GCF_021461395.2 of Schistocerca americana. NCBI lineage: Eukaryota > Metazoa > Arthropoda > Insecta > Orthoptera > Acrididae > Schistocerca > Schistocerca americana. The sequence goes on from NC_060130.1 coordinate 304,098,897, forward strand.
AACTGTAAAAATGGTGGGCAGTGTGACCAAATGTTTTGTAAGACGGCTTTCAGTTCGACGTAAGGTGAAAAGATGGGAATGGCGGAATGCCAAGTTTCCCCCGGGGGGGGGGGGGGGGGGGGGAGAGAACGCGAAGAGTACTAAGTGTGGAAGTGATTCCTAACCTAATTCAACCCCCCTCCTCCCTCTACCGTCACACACCACCCTGGGGAAGTCAAATTTAGGTAATTATTTCATCTATGTTGCAATGCATCTGTGATTTAATTTACCTATCAACCCCATTTGTATGTTTCCTAACATTTTTGAGAGATCACTTTAAAGGTAGAGAAGTTAGTTCAGTACAGTCGAGGCTGTGTAACTGATCTGCGGTGTTACTAATGATTTCTGTAACTCATAGACAGATGTTTTTATATAGGTTATGTTGTTAATTAACGTTGCTAGGAATATGCATTTTGTCCTGATCAACATGTATGTCAAGGAAAACAATGTAGATAACTGGGGGCGGTTGTCAAGTGCTACAGAGCCGTGCACCTGGGATCCTTATTTTTTTTTTTGCCATATATTTTACCCTTTGGAAAGAGAATGAAAGCTGTCGCGAAATTTATATATTATGTTAAATAAAAGGAAATCTTAATATCATAGTATCGGCGGCCAACTCCTCTTTCCGCGCTTTATTATGCTACTCATTTACATTCAGGGATGTGGTCGGTTGCATTGAAGCCGGATAAGACTGCCGTGTTGCCCGTTGTTCTTTGCTAGTAAGTCCAGGAACTCGTTTTGTTGAAGGCGATAAAGCTATATTTCTTGCCCAGACACCATTTTATGAAGTCATCACGAGTTGCTCCAAAAGGTTATGCAGATGACAGGAAGATAGATATTGAACGATACGTGGTCAGTGAAGACTGGACACTATCTCGGATTGGGGGAGGAAGTCGACCGCGCCCTTTTCAAAGGAATCATCCGCGCATTTGCCTCAAAGCGATTCAGGGAAACCACGGAAAACTCAAATCTGTATGACCAAGCCGTCATGTGAATGCTAGTATGCTGCCTTTGCTCAGTGTTGGCAGACAAGACGGACTCGTGATGTTGATGTTTGGTTTGTGGCGCGCTCAACTGCGCGATCATCAACGCCTGTACAAAGTCCCAATCCTTTACACAGTCCATTGTTTTACACAGCCCAGTCCAGCCACTGTCACGGATGATGATGATGATGATGATGATGATGATGATGATGATGAAGAAATGATGAGGACAACATAAACACCCAGTCCCCGGGCAGAGAAAATATCCACAACCCGGCCGGGAATCGAACCCGGGACCCCGTGATCCAGAGGCAGCAACGCTAGCCACTAGACCACGAGCTGCGGACGTGGACTCGTGTATATATATATATATATATATATATATATATATATATATATATATATATATATGTGTGTGTGTGTGTGTGTGTGTGTGTGTGTGTGTTTAACCCACTTCAAGAGAATGCTGGAATGGTTCCTTTCCGCCCCCATCGTTGTCCACCTGATTTGTGCTCTTTATCCGTAGCTGTCGACGGGACTCGTTTGGAAGAGGGTATTAATTATCCAATTTCCCACTCGGTGACACTACCTTTCACATTTTCATATGGCCTTCGAGCGTACCAGAACGCGGCAACTTCGGAGTGCAGAATATTTAATTGAACAACAGTTAGGAAGAAATCACGCATCAGAATAACGACGTTCGGTTTGGTACATCGCCAAATCTGTTGTTAGGCAATGGTTGCATAGTATCATTGCAGTGTGGAAAGTATTCGAAACAACTTTAGATGTTTCGTACGGACATTTTCTACTCGACACAGGATCATGATAACAGTTTGGTGTCGGGAAGGACACCAACAGATATTCTCGCCGATTCTATTTCAACCGCGTGCCAAAGGACACTTTTTAGTGTACCATATAGTAAGATTCCATCCTACTCCATTCGCGGATGTGCTGTGGAACGAATGACTACATGTACGCCACCACGCGAGTTGTCTAATTTTATCTGGGCAATATCTCTGGAGTAGATGAATAGTGGTAGCTTATGCCATGGGAGGTTATCGGTAGTTGTCTAAGCAGTTTTCTCGCGAGATGTATGACGTCTTTCTTGGAGTGTTTACCACTTAAGATTTTTCAACATTTCTGTTAAACTCATTCGCCATGCAAACAAACCTGTGACCATACGCCCGGCTCTTCTTTCGATACGCATCACCACAGACTGTGGAGGTCGGAGGCGCGCTCTTTCTGTAAACCAGGATAGTCAGTGATCTGTGGCAGATCTGATGACAGAGAACAATATTTATCGAACGTAAGTCTCGGCAGCAAACGATGCCGGAGTGTTCCCATGTTGACCTAACGGCGTCGCCAGTTACGGTTGCAGAAGGCACAGGATCATTAAGATTGAACCGGGGTCGGTGGTAACATGTCGTCGTTCGGATGACTCACGTATCTTGTTACACCAGGTCGATGTTCGTGTTCGAATACACCGTCGTCCTGGGCGACAGCTGTTCGAAACATGCGCTGCGCCAAGAACGCTGGCCGGTGGGTGCAGTATTAGGGCTACGGCGTGGGAGGCGTTAACCTGGGCTTCTATAAACCCTGTGGTAGTACTCAAAGGTATCTTGACAGCAGTAGAGTGCGCGAACGTTATTATGGCCCACCTACATCCATTCGTGCTTGATGTCTTCCCCAACGGCGATGGCGTCTTTCTTGAGGGTAACTGTCCTTGTCGCAATGCCCGTCGTGCTACAGTGTTTTCAGGATGATGACTGTGAGATCACGTTGATGTCGTGCTATGCTATGGACCCCATGGAATATATCAAGTGTGCCACCAGGCGCCAGCTGCCTACCCACAGTCCACCGGCCCGTAATTTGTGGGATTTGCGTGATCCGTGCGTACTCATCTGGTTACACCTACCTCCGGAAACGTACCAATGACATGTCGAAACCATGACATGCAGAATCGCTACTTTATTGCTTTCTAAAAATGGACCAACGCGCTGTTAAGCAGCCATCTGTGTATTGTCTCTGATTAGCTGGCTGTTCAGAACACCATATCCTTTCCAGTTTGTGTTTGCTTCTACTAGTGCAAGGTGTGAAGTACTGTTGTAGACCATTTTGACGCTTTGAATAGCAATTTCTGTGACACGTCATTTGTATGTGGAAGTTTTGTTAATGGCGCCGCAATTCTGCTTTCATTGGCCGTTTCACATTACACACTTTAACGGAGATGGAGGCTCACACTCTAACTCAGGTGTGTTACGATAGTTTTGCGAATTAGATTTTTCCACAGGTTGCTGTAAAAGTGGAATTGGAGGTGATTTAATGATGTGTGTGTTTCCAGCTAGTACGTATATAAACAATGGACTATGGTGGTTAAACGAGAGGGCGAAATTTGTAACGGCACTATGTGGAAAGCTACAAGTAAATTCTTTCTGTATGAAATGTTTTGGCCTGCTACACGATGTCAGTAATGACGTACCAAAAGTGTATCATAGTATCTATATTTCAAGAACTTGTTATGGTTTGGTGTACAAATGTTACTAACAGAATAAAAAATAAATCCCTGATTGGATTCCTTTAGGAACCGTTGTGCTCAGCGACTGTCAAATGATTATAACCATGCATGAACACAGCAACCAATTGCGTGTCAATATGTATTAATAGCATATCTAGTTAGATTTCAGTTGTTATATAGCCATCATCAGTGCGTTTAGTAACGAGCGATAAAGACCCAGAAAGCTCGTAGAAGCACGTGCTGTTAAAATGACCTTAAACGGGCCATAGCTCAATTCACACACACACTGATACGCGACTGATTGCTGTGTTCACCACTGAAAATTGAAAAGTAATCCATATTTTTGTTTCCAAACAGACGTTGTACTGTAATCTTAGGACAGGTAGCTGAAACCGTTCCTCTTTAACTGCTAAACGCAATGAAGATTATAGATAACTAATGCTCTGTTGCAGAATATCTTGCCAAACCTCATTATGACCAATCTTAATATATCCATGGGCATAATGACAACATTTGTGTCTTGTATAATTATTTTCGTTGGTTTCTTTTTATCACATTTGTCGATACGTGGAAGTGCATCAAGAGTCTCATGTTTCAACAGTTCGAAATGTTAAGTGCATCAGAACGTTTTTTGGATTCCTCCTGTTGTACGTCAAGCTATTAAAGCCACAAAGATACCCGAAATTACTTTGTATGGAGATGATATCTCTTCAGAAACAAATGAAACGTATTTCCTGTCTTGTTTCTTTTATTATTTTATTTCCAGAGCATCCAGTTGCGTGACTAATATTTAACTAATTCTGCCGCTCGTCGGACGTTTACACAGTTTTCCGACACTGTCTGATTTACGCTCACATTTAAATACATAGCGATATAGGAATGTCGTTTGCTTTATCCTGTTCTCAAATACGACCGTCCAATCGCTGTTACATAACATGAATTCAGGTATTCACCCAGCAGCTTTCTAAATTTGGATAAATGTATGCTTATAACAGAAGCTGAGCACAATACTGTCCGTTTACAAGACCATCATAAAGTTGTCACATCGTAAAAGTGTTAAGGGGTAATACACTGCTCTGCAAAACTTACGAACGAACTAGATAAAGTTTCGTAACATACACTCCTGGAAATGGAAAAAAGAACACATTGACACCGGTGTGTCAGACCCACCATACTTGCTCCGGACACTGCGAGACCGCTGTACAAGCAATGATAACACGCACGGCACAGCGGACACACCAGGAACCGCGGTGTTGGCCGTCGAATGGCGCTAGCTGCGCAGCATTTGTGCACCGCCGCCGTCAGTGTCAGCCAGTTTGCCGTGGCATACGGAGTTCCATCACAGTCTTTAACACTGGTAGCATGCCGCGACAGCGTGGACGTGAACCGTATGTGCAGTTGACGGACTTTGAGCGAGGGCGTATAGTGGGCATGCGGGAGGCCGGGTGGACGTACCGCCGAATTGCTCAACACGTGGGGCGTGAGGTCTCCACAGTACATCGATGTTGTCGCCAGTGGTCGGCGGAAGGTGCACGTGCCCGTCGACCTGGGACCGGACCGCAGCGACGCACGGATGCACGCCAAGACCGTAGGATCCTACGCAGTGCCGTAGGGGACCGCACCGCCACTTCCCAGCAAATTAGGGACACTGTTGCTCCTGGGGTATCGGCGAGGACCATTCGCAACTGTCTCCATGAAGCTGGGCTACGGTCCCGCACACCGTTAGGCCGTCTTCCGCTCACGCCCCAACATCGTGCACCCCGCCTCCAGTGGTGTCGCGACAGGCGTGAATGGAGGGACGAATGGAGACGTGTCGTCTTCAGCGATGAGAGTCGCTTCTGCCTTGGTGCCAATGATGGTCGTATGCGTGTTTGGCGCCGTGCAGGTGAGCGCCACAATCAGGACTGCATACGACCGAGGCACACAGGGCCAACACCCGGCATCATGGTGTGGGGAGCGATCTCCTACACTGGCCGTACACCACTGGTGATCGTCGAGGGGACACTGAATAGTGCACGGTACATCCAAACCGTCATCGAACCCATCGTTCTACCATTCCTAGACCGGCAAGGGAACTTGCTGTTCCAACAGGACAATGCACGTCCGCATGTATCCCGTGCCACCCAACGTGCTCTAGAAGGTGTAAGTCAACTACCCTGGCCAGCAAGATCTCCGGATCTGTCCCCCATTGAGCATGTTTGGGACTGGATGAAGCGTCGTCTCACGCGGTCTGCACGTCCAGCACGAACGCTGGTCCAACTGAGGCGTCAGGTGGAAATGGCATGGCAAGCCGTTCCACAGGACTACATCCAGCATCTCTACGATCGTCTCCATGGGAGAATAGCAGCCTGCATTGCTGCGAAAGGTGGATATACACTGTACTAGTGCCGACATTGTGCATGCTCTGTTGCCTGTGTCTATGTGCCTGTGGTTCTGTCAGTGTGATCATGTGATGTATCTGACCCCAGGAATGTGTCAATAAAGTTTCCCCTTCCTGGGACAATGAATTCACGGTGTTCTTATTTCAATTTCCAGGAGTGTATTAAGTGCTTGGTGGAAAAGAATGAAAGTGCAGGAGCATGTTGCCAGAGATATCTCAGTCGTGCACAGAAAATTGGACGTCACATGGCATAAGGTCAGCATGGCTATAGCGCCAAACTGGGCTGGCCCAGCAATACAAAGGAGTTAAAAGAAACGAAAAAAAAGTGTATTTCCACCACCGAGCAGTTTCTGTCCCCTATGGTGGTGGTGGTGGTGGTGGTGGTGGTGGTGCTGGTCGTCGTCTGCATTGCAGCATTATCAGAAGACAGCTTTTGGATGATTTCAAACGGGAAGATTGGTCGGGAAACTGGAGGAAGGAAGGGCGAAGTGTGACGAGTGTAGCCGAGTAGTTTGGTATTGTTCACAGCATTGTTTCACGCGCATGAGGAGCGATCCTAATAGGCACTGCTGCCCTAAGGGGAGGAGGTGGTCGGTCACTGTCAGCTACAACAGCTGACCGTCATAATGTGCAACAGGCAATAAGGGACTCTGGTCAAACATCGGCTGCAATCGCAGCGATCTTTAACAGGACTGCAAGACGCACACTCTCACGCTCCACAGTGGCCCGGAGACTGCATGGTGGGGGGGGGGGGGGGGGGAGGGAGATCTATCTGTACAACGACCAGTACACTGTGTTCCGGTGCTAGCCGCAAATCGGCGGCACCGTTCGCGACAGTGCAAAGAGCACAGTGACTGGACCAACGAGGAATGGGGAAGTTGGGAACACGTAATGCACTCATGATCATTGTCGACAATTATAGTTTTGGTGGTCTAGGTGTTATGCTGCGGAGAGGCTTAATGTTACATGGGCGTACTGACCTTCAAATCTTTGAACACGGTACACTTACTGGTCAACGTTATTGTGACACTGCACTTCTTCCCCATGCGCGTTTTTTCAAGGGTGCATTCGCCACTGACTGATTTTTATGGATGACAATGCACGACCGCATTGAACAGTGCAAGTGGAGCTGCTCTTGGAACAAGATGATATTCGGCGAATGGACTGGCCTACCTGTTTCCCCCATTTAATCGTGTCGTGCACGTGTGAGATGCTTTCGGGAGACGTATTGCAGCCCGTCCACATGCACAAATGCTTATGCAGTTGTTGTCAACCGCGTTGATGGAGGAATGGAATGCCCTCCCACAGGAATTCCATACCAAACTTGTTGGCCAGCATGGTAGCACGTTGCAGAGTATGCATTTCTGTCCGTGGTGATCACACACCCGATTAAGAACCATGTGCCGCCTTTTGTAATGTTCAGTGTAATTATTGTGTTTGAATAAAACGGCCAGTTTTGTTCTTCTCATTGAGTGTTACTTTCATGTACTTTCTGTACTGTACTGTAGCACATCTTTCTATGTGTGGTCCAAGTTTCATCGAGGAATTTTACGTGGCATGACACATCGTATGGAGGTTACTGTCTTCCTTAAGTTTTGCACCCCAGTGTCCTAAGAAGGGATACGAAATGGGACGATCGCGCAAAATCAGTATTACAGGGGGAAAAATTGAGGGCTTCGATTTGTTGGAAGTGTTTTGCCAAAATGCATTGGGCCTGAGATATCATACAGGATGATAATGCGACCATTTCTGATATTGTTCCAGTTTTTGGAGTCCCTATCAAGTAGGCATGACAAGACATGGAACAAATTCAGAGACGCGGTGCTAGGTGCGTAACTGGTCGGTATAAAACACAAATGCACGAGGAACTTAAATGGAAATTGTCGGAAGAAATCGCTTTGTAAACTCAGAGAAGTGAAACTACAGGAAGTGTGTCGTCAAACATCGACATGTATTTTCTAGAGGGAAGATACATATACAAAGGCGTCAGACAATATTTTAGGAGGCAATACACAGGATTCACGAAGATATGCAAATATTTTAATATGTTTTCTACTAGTAAAACTGAAGAAAAAAGTTCATATGAACATAGGTCCGCGAATGTTTAGCTACGGAGTTACGTCTAATAAAAGATTTTGCCTGAAATTTAGCAATTTCGCTAATATGAAGCCATCGCAAAACTGTCCGAGGTTAAAGTAAAGCACGATTTCCATTTATTTTGTTGTTACTGATCTGGTGAATCTAATAAAACATGTCCCAGACGTGAATCTGCAGTAGTTTTTCCGAGGAGCCACGGAATGTTGTAAGTCTGTTAAAGTATCAAAATTAGAAACCTCCATTATATTAGTGGTAATAGCACAGTTGTACTGCTCGAAGTGTTACTGACTTACACGTGTTCATTTTGATCAGCTTATGTTCAAAAACAGCACGAACTATTTTAGTACTCTGTCAGAGAAAGAGTACTTCAGATTACGGAGTAATGTAATGCATCCGTTTTGAGACACACACACACACACACACACACACACACACACACAGAGAGAGAGAGAGAGAGAGAGAGAGAGAGAGAGAGAGAGAGAGAGCGCGTACTCACGCGTTAGCCCTCGATATGAACTGCCCACTTTCGATTAAAAGCACTTAGCTGGTAGCTATTTCCGTTGGTCCGGTACAGCTGTAGAAACATTTATTATAACAAAAACTATCGCCTATATAATCTTACTAAAGTACAGTAACCTTATATATATATTAATCGCCAAAAACATTACATTACATCGTCGATTTCCTGGAATAGGCAACTCTGTTGTTGATTTTTCGTTTTCGATTGTGATACCAGGAAGGTATTCCAAACTGAAACGTATACAGCCTCATTATAAAAAAAAAAAAAAAAAAAAAACTTAAAATAATTCATGGCTCTAAACTTTATGCTCCGTTGTCCATTGTACAGTAACACGCATTTTGAACCTCAAAGTCCAATGAGAGAGTAATTATTTTGTTGTCAGATCGGACTACAACCCGACAAACGCCGCTGGACAAATAATATGTACCCTTGAGCAGAAAATCCAAGATAGCTGGAACTTTGTAATGTGCTACATCCTAGTTAAGTCGAAGGTACACTATAGTCCTTCGAATTGACGAACTGTTTAAAGGACGCATGAGGCTTATTGTCGCAGAGTGAATACGCTGCAAAATACACTCCTGGAAACTGAAATAAGAACACCGTGAATTCATTGTCCCAGGAAGGAGAAACTTTATTGACACATTCCTGGGGTCAGATACATCACATGATCACACTGACAGAACCACAGGCACATAGACACAGGCAACAGAGCATGCACAATGTCGGCACTAGTACAGTGTATATCCACCTTTCGCAGCAATGCAGGCTGCTATTCTCCCATGGAGACGATCGTAGAGATGCTGGATGTAGTCCTGTGGAACGGCTTGCCATGCCATTTCCACCTGACGCCTCAGTTGGACCAGCGTTCGTGCTGGACGTGCAGACCGCGTGAGACGACGCTTCATCCAGTCCCAAACATGCTCAATGGGGGACAGATCCGGAGATCTTGCTGGCCAGGGTAGTTGACTTACACCTTCTAGAGCACGTTGGGTGGCACGGGATACATGCGGACGTGCATTGTCCTGTTGGAACAGCAAGTTCCCTTGCCGGTCTAGGAATGGTAGAACGATGGGTTCGATGACGGTTTGGATGTACCGTGCACTATTCAGTGTCCCCTCGACGATCACCAGTGGTGTACGGCCAGTGTAGGAGATCGCTCCCCACACCATGATGCCGGGTGTTGGCCCTGTGTGCCTCGGTCGTATGCAGTCCTGATTGTGGCGCTCACCTGCACGGCGCGAAACACGCATACGACCATCATTGGCACCAAGGCAGATGCGACTCTCATCACTGAAGACGACACGTCTCCATTCGTCCCTCCATTCACGCCTGTCGCGACACCACTGGAGGCGGGGTGCACGATGTTGGGGCGTGAGCGGAAGACGGCCTAACGGTGTGCGGGACCGTAGCCCAGCTTCATGGAGACGGTTGCGAATGGTCCTCGCCGATACCCCAGGAGCAACAGTGTCCCTAATTTGCTGGGAAGTGGCGGTGCGGTCCCCTACGGCACTGCGTAGGATCCTACGGTCTTGGCGTGCATCCGTGCGTCGCTGCGGTCCGGTCCCAGTTCGACGGGCACGTGCACCTTCCGCCGACCACTGGCGACAACATCGATGTACTGTGGAGACCTCACGCCCCACGTGTTGAGCAATTCGGCGGTACGTCCACCCGGCCTCCCGCATGCCCACTATACGCCCTCGCACAAAGTCCGTCAACTGCACATACGGTTCACGTCCACGTTGTCGCGGCATGCTACCAGTGTTAAAGACTGCGATGGAGCTCCGTATGCCACGGCAAACTGGCTGACACTGACGGCGGCGGTGCACGAATGCTGCGCAGCTAGCGCCATTCGACGGCCAACACCACGGTTCCTGGTGTGTCCGCTGTGCCGTGCGTGTGATCATTGCTTGTACAGCCCTCTCGCAGTGTCCGGAGCAAGTATGGTGGGTCTGACACACCGGTGTCAATGTGTTCTTTTTTCCATTTCCAGGAGTGTATTTGCAGCCTGATAACGTCACACACAGTTCCAACTAACCTCACGATGCTTATTACTGATATTGGCTATAAGAATCACAAAATGTTTCGTGCAAAATGAAATCACGAGATTCATTGTAGAAATTTGCTCTGTCAGAGAAAGAGTACTTCAGAGTACGGAGTAATGTAATGCATCCATTTTGACACGGAGAGAGGGAGACTACGGGATATTGTCTCGTACTACTATCGGAACCCCGAATACCCATAGCAAAGAGAGAGAAAGTAGTAGTGTCCGATTACAAGATTAATGGTAAGCCTCTGGAAACTGTCTCATCCTTTAAATATTTATAGACACTCCTAAGAAGCAATATGAACTGGAACGTAAAATTATTTATTATTATTTATTTCTGTTTCATCTCTTGAGTCTTCATTGAAGTAACACACAGTGTTACTATGCAGGATGTTTCAGGAGGAATGGTAAACATTTTAGGAGATGCTGGTGTAGAATAATTCGAATAACACGTTCCGTATAACATGTGTCCAATTAGAGATACACTTGATTACGGGGAAAAGTTGTCATTTGTCGTGTTGGTACTGCAGTTGCTATGGGTTTATTCATCGCGTCTCATTTTTGTTTAGTTTTGCTTGAGTTTACAGAAGTGAATTTTTCAGCTGTCATAGTGTTTGTTGGGCAATTCTGGTGTATCGTTTCAGAATACCGCACGTATTTTCAAATGGTGAGTTTGCAGATAAAGTATTTCTGTACGAAATTTATAATGGAATACGCACAAAATACGGTAGATGATTTCCTGTCCGCTCAGGAGAAGATTCAAGAGTGTTTACTCGTGTTTTCACTAAACTGCGTGAGATTGGTGCTGTGTCTAGACGTAATATTTAATTTGAATTTGCAAATGAACAGTGTGTGAATGAAGTAGAAGACATTAGTAAGGCGATAGAACGTAGTCGTTCAGGAAGCGCACACAGAATTTCTTGAACGTATCTAAGTTCGACGTGAGCGTTACACACGCACGGTCTCTATCCTTATCATGTACAGACGGTTCAACGAGGGTAGACGATTGGAATTTGTCGTTGCCTAGTTGCATATCACTGTGTAATCCAATTAATACTGTTTGCTGATGAAGCGACGTAGACTCTTGACTGTTCCAATAACATTCGTAACTGATGTTGGTGGTTCGACCTAAACCCCCATACCTTTGTGGAGACACATTTTAAGGAACGCTTCTCTCCAAATGTGTGGTGTGGTATGATAGTTGACTGGGCCTGTTGCATTACCGCATCGTCTTATATGGCCCCGTTGTCTAGACTTTCTTGCGAAATAGCTCCCAGCATTCTGCAAAGAGAAGGTAAACACAAGATACGAATTGGTCTTTCGGCTTATGAATATTGTTGGTCTCATAAAAGAATTGGTGTTGCCAAGAGAATCTAAAAGTGCAATTATGTCAGAGGTGGACTTTATGAATAAGAACTTCGAAACTAATCAATTATCTTTTCTTAACACGTTCAGAGAATATTACCAGATGCGTTCAATAAGTAATATAATAGATTTTTTCTAGGCCAATTTCGGTTGAAAAATGCCAAATATGTTGTGGGACATACTTTAACATTTCCGTTTCAGCCCCTATAGTTCCATGAAGTCCCGATAGGGGGCAGCCTTCAAAATGGCGTCTGCAGAATGTTTACGGAGATCAGGCAATGAACAAAAAAATGGTGAGAAGCTGGTCGAGGCGTCTGTCAACATCGCAAGGTCCGATCTCCCGCGTCCCAGCCGGACGCTCACTGCTATGATTTCTGCAGTATTGGAACGTGCGGACACACTCATTCGAGGTGATCGACGGATCATGATCAACCTCGCTGCTCAAATAGACATATCTGTTGGTAGTGCTGACAGATTTGTTTACCAGTTGGGGTGCTAGAAAGTGTGCGCCCGCTAGGCTCTTCGCCGGCTGACAGAAGACCATAAGCAGCAACGAAGGACCATCTGTGCAGAATTGCTTGCGCGTTACGAGGCTGATAGTGACAATTTTTTGTTGAACGTCGTCAAAGGCGGTGAAACATGGGATCATCACTAAGAACCGGAACAAAACTGGAACCCATGGAGTGGCGCCATGCAACCTCTCCTCCGAAGAAACAGTTCAAAGCCGCTCCCTCAGCCCGTAGTCATGACGACAGTCTTGTGGGACTCTGAAGGTGTTGTTCTGTTTGATGTCTTCCATTATGGTGTAGCGATCAGCTCTGAAGTGTAGTATGCTACCCTCAAGAAATAGAAGAAACGACATTAGTGTGTTCTTCGACAGAGAGGAGCTCACAGAACTTCAGTGGACTGTTCTTCCTCATCCACCCTACTGCCCAGATTTCGTACGTTCCGCGGAAAGGAAGCAGTACGTGGATGACGTAGCAACACGTTGGCTCCGACGTTGACCAGTAGAGTTGTACCATGCGCGCATACAGGTCCACCCAGTAAGGTGGCGTAGGGCCGTCGCATTGAGCGGAAATCATATTGACAAATAGGGTTTTGTAGTCAAAAGAGTGGGGAATAATATGGTGTATTGGAATCCTGAATAAAACCAACCTCCTTTCAGAAAAAAATGTGTTGCATTACTGAGCACCTCTCGTAGTTCGTGTTACATTCGAACAGCTATATCTCTGTAACCAATTAAAATTGAACACATGTTGTGTGGAATGTTTTATTCGAATTAGTGTACACTACCACGTCCTAAAATATTTACAGGTACACCTAGTATAACAACTCATCGTGGTATAAATTTAACTGATATCGATATTTGCAATGAAGGAATATGCTCAACATGATTTGTGTGTGCGATAAATAAATAAATGACATTAGTATAAAACCTCCATATACAAAAGAAAGGAATCTAAACCCTTACTGTGTACTACAGACTGATTTCTATCCTACACACCTTATAGGCTTCATGGATTTCTAGGAACCGCGGTGGCCGAGCGGTTCTTGGCGCTTCAGTCCGGGACCGCGCGACTGCTACGGACGCAGGTTCGAACCGTGCCTCGGGCATGGATGTGTGTGATGTCCTTAGGTTAGTTAGGTTCAAGTAGTTCTAAGTCCAGGGGACTGATGACCTCAGATGTTAAGTCCCATAGTGCTCAGAGCCATTTGAACCATTTCTAGGAACCGCCTCGGCTATTGCCAGTACCTTGTGTATCACAACCAGAGTGACTGCACTTCATATTATGTTACGCTATTAAATGTCTCGGCGCTGTTTGAGCCTTCCTAAATCCGCGCGGGTTGTCGCTGTTGTAATCCTAGTACTAAAGTCTACAAACTACTTACGATAACACTGTAAAAACAAATTTGTTATTGATTGCGTGGTGTCTGTCCGAAAGGACAGACACCACACATTCATATAACTGATTACCTCGATGGGCATTGTATCCACCACATTCAGAGCCGATGCACACTTACGTCCGACCTCCTGCTGGAATCTCTAACAAGTAAGTAGTGAGCATAGAAGACATGGGCAGGGGCTGCGGGTAGGTGGCGCTAAGTTGGAAATGTGGGTCGGCTGAGAGGCGTGCCGAGATAGTCGGCACAGTTGCGATAAACACTGTGTACGGATGGCGCAGTGGTTAACGTAACTGCCTAGCAAGCGGGAGATTCCGGTTTCGAATCCTGATCCGGCACACATTTTCACTCGTCACCTCTGATCCCACACGAAGTCCTGAGGCAAGTGATACCAATAATCCCCTTCCCTTCCCTCCAGTTTACAGAAAACGAATATGTACTCGCAACATTTAAATGTGAATTAACAGTAGTTTAGTGTTTCTTGGTTACATATGTCTATGGGTATCCCTCGTAGTTACTCCTTCATGTGCTATATTCGTTATTGTTTCACGTCCACTTCCACCTGTATCAGTGGGAAGAGATCGCGAAAGGGATTTACGGAACTCTTTTTCGTAACTCTTGGCGACATTGTGTAACTGAAGAAGATAGTTAAGGTTCCCTGGAAAGATTACACACATCTACTGAAGGAACGTGATCCGTAACGTCTGTCATACAAGGAAGAACGTATACTACGTGCTTAAGAGTCCGACCTATCCAGTCTCATTTCTTAATGCTGTTTCCCAGTTTTAAACAAATGTCGCGTGTAGGGACTATTGCTAATGACGAGATCAACCATGCTATTCTTCAGGTTAAAGGGATTAGGTGTCAGTCTTTAACTGGTATCTGGAAATACATAATCTATTCTCGCCACTTACCTCGCCACACTTCTATTTTCTATCGTTTTTGGCTGCCCTTCGTCCGTGTTTCTGTGATTTAATAGATCCTGGTTAGATCCTATCACCGTAACCAGCACGAACATGTAAAACACGCAGAAGGGAAGGTGAATGGAAGACTAGACTTCATTGGAAGAGTGTTGGGAAAGTGCCCAAAGAAAGCAGGAAGCGAGGTGTCATTACCGGCAATTCTAGAGTATTGCTACAGTATTTGGAGTCCTTATCAAGTAGGTCTGACAGCAGATGTCGAAAGGACTCGGGCTGCAAGATTAGCATAAAACCCATAGCGCAGATGCTCAAGGAACTTGGATGGGAGTCTCTGGAAGAAAGCGACGTACTCCTAAAACCCTGTAGCGTAAATTTAAAGAAACTGCATTCGATGGAAGTACGTGCAACAGTTCTTCTGCTTCCGTTGTATATCTGGCGGCGGAACACGAAAAGAAAATACGAGCGAGTAGGGCGCGTAGTGTCGTTTTTCCCGTACGAAGACTTTTGCGGCCGGTGTTCACTTCAGTTAACACCTACGAGCCGAAACTCAGTGGTCGATGTTTGAATGTATTTACTAATGTTTCCTCCCAACTTGCAGAAGACATCCCCAGTGATGACAGTTGTTAGTCTCAGAAGATGTATCCTACAGAGGGCGACGCAACGTTAGTAAATGATTTCATGTATCGACCACGAACCACATGAAATCGCTGATTTTGCTAAGAAGCACCCTCCGCATTGCACTGTACAGTGACCTGTAGGTATGTAACATATATACTGCCTGAAAAAAAAGTGAGTACATGGTCGATGTCAGTGTAACTTCGTAGACGTACACACCGTCGGCGGGCACGTAAATGATCAGAACTGTAATTATTCTCTGTGACGGGGGAACGGCAACCAGAATGGATTAACGTTGTTCGTGTTAGTGTAATTACTAGGGACCCGATTTTTATGCAAATGCATTTTTTCTATTATTCGAGAAGTATGCTCTTTGGATATATTCGAATTAATTCTTTTCTTATGTTTTAAGCATAGTTATGTATTGCATATAGATGCATATTTTGCCTTTTTCGTGAATAGGCATAATACTTTCGAAAACTTTTAATTTTGCTGCATGTTTTGCATGTTTTCGATTAAAATACTTATTCTTTAAACATACGGACATCTTAAATTGTTTGTTGACTTGTTCGGTTGTAGTGAAAGCTTATTTTTATGTACTTATTTATTATTTTCATTTCTTCGCGATTCGTTGGTAGGAGTTAGCTTTCGCGCTTGCTCACGTAGTACGTGGCCTTGGTTGCTGGACTTCCCCGGTCTTCCTGCAGAATTGCACCAACATGGGTATTAAGGGGCTAGTCGGAACTGCGCCTTTCGGAGCTGTTTAGAATGTAACACCAAGCAACAATTTTAACATTATTATTTAATTTGTGTGCGGTTCTAGGCGCTACAGTCTGGAACCGAGCGACCGCTACGGTCGCAGGTTCGAATCCTGCCTAGGGCATGGATGTGTGTGATGTCCTTAGGTTAGTTAGGTTTAATTAGTTCTAAGTTCTAGGCGACTGATGACCTCAGAAGTTAAGTCACATAGTGCTCAGAGCCATTAATTTGTGTACGATTTTAAAACTATTTTCATAACATTCATTACATTTAAATTAACACAACACTAAAGGGACGAATGACTCATTTTCGAAGCCTCCCTCAGTTACCTGTCGTCAATTGACTGCATGTTCTGTCTACAAAAAATCTGTTCATATTCATGGTGAGCGGGTGACTGCTGGCTTGGTGATCTGTTTTAAATGCTAAAAGTGAAAACAAATAATGAGTGTAAATTGAAAAAATTTGAGTGGGAGTTCGAACGGGAGATGACAACGACAGATGGCAAAATACTTTATTGTCGTTCGTGTGAAAAAAACAGATGGCAGTGAAAAACGCTTCCAAGTCGTTCATGATGTGGACACCAATAAACAAAAAAAGAACGTAAGGCGTGAATCCATGTCCAGATGTTGTTAGGTGAATGTTCTAACAGTGCTGTTTCGTGGTTGATTTTGTGCAAGCCTTTTTGTCGTCCTACTGTCGCAGGTTCGAATCCTGCCTCGGGCATGGATGTGTGTAATGTCCTTAGGTTGGTTAGGTTTAAGTAGTTCTAAGTTCTAGGGGACTGATGACCTCAGCTGTTAAGTCCCATAGTGCTCAGAGCCATTTGAACCATTTTTTTGTCGTCAGATATTCCATTGTGGATTGAGAAGTATACAGAGTGTAGAGTGCCAGACGAATCCACCATACATGAAAATTAATTGCAACAGTGCTAGGACCAAACCATTATAAATATAAGCCATCAGATTCAAAATAATTTTATATAGGTCGATATCTACATCTGAGACACTTTTCAAATAGGGTCAATTTCCAACTTTCGTGCCCTATGGATGTCTTATCTAAATCATTACTAAATTGGTTTTGATTTTCTGATGACTTTAGTAGACGATAAACGACAGCATCGTATGAAAATAACTTTAGATGGGTGCTCAGATTGTGTCCTAAATCGTTTATGTTGATAAGGAACGGCAGAAGGCCTATAACACTACCTTGGGGAAAGCCAGAAATCACTTCAGTTTTACTCGATGACTTTCCGTCAGTTACTAGGTACTACACGGAAATCATGAATCCAGTCACGTTAATGAGACGGTATTCCGTAAGCACACAATTTGACTACAGGCCGTTTGTGAGGTACAGTGTCAAAAGCTTTCTGGAAATTTGTAAACACGGAATCAATTTGAAATCACTTGTCAGTAGCAATCAACTCTTCGTATGTGTAAAGTGCTAGTTGTTTGTCACAAGAACGATGTTTTCTAAATCCGTGTTGGCTGTGTGTCAGTAGACCATTCTCTTAGAGGTAATTCATGACATTCGAACACAATATAAGTTCGAAAATCCTGTTGCATATCGACGTTAATGATATGGGATTGTAATTTAGTGAATTACTCCTACTCCCATTTTTGAATATTGGTGCGACCTGTGGAACTTCCCAGTCTTTGGGTACGGATCTTTCATCGAGCGAGCTGTTGTGTATAATTGTTAAGTATGGAGCTACTACATCAGCATATTCTGAAAGGAAGCTAACTGTTGTGCAGTCTGGATCCGGAAGATTTGTTTTTATTAACTAATTTAAGTTGCTTCACTACTCTGAGGATATCTACATCTAAGTTACTTATGTTGGCAGCTATTCTGGATTCGAATTCTGGAATATTTACTTCGTCTTCTTTTGTAAAAGAATTTAGGAAGGCTGTATTTAGTAACTCTGCTTTGGCAGCGCTGTCATCAATAGTATTTCCATTGCTATTGCGCAGGGAAGGCATTGACTGTGTCTTGCGGTTAGCATATGTTACATACAACCAGAACACAAAACTGTGAGGGACTGTTTATTTGAAATATTATAATTTTGTCTCTTAACAAAAATGTATGGTCTGCGCCGTATGTACTTGCAATGGAGCATTTTCAAATGACAAAAAAATGGTTCAAATGGTTCTGAGCACTATGGGACTTAACTGCTGTGATCATCAGCCCCCTAGAACTTAGAACTAGTTAAACCTAACTAACCTAAGGACATCACACACACCCATGCCCGAAGCAGGATTCGAACCTGCGATCGTAGCGGTCACGCGGTTCCAGACTGTAGCGCCTAGAACCGCACGGCCACTCCGGCCGGCTTCAAATGACAAACAGCTCCGCAGTTTCCTCATTTTTTATTGATACCATGAATTTATTATTGCCAAATGGCATTCAGTACGAGTGTATTGTTATTTGTGACTCATGCATCTAGTTGCATGATCAAAACTGGTACTGCTCTCTAATGTTATATTTCCCAATCTGATACATTTGACTTGTCTTGCTCATGGGTTACATCTCGTCGCTGAAACTATTCGTGCAAATTTTCATCGTGTTAACAAGTTGTTGTCTTTTGTGAAGAAGGTGTTTGTTAAAACACCTTATAGAAAACAAGCTTTCGCAGCAGCAACACCTGACATTCCCGTGCCACCAGAACCAGCCATACCGCGAGGGGCGCACGGTTGTCTGCAGTGATTTACTACACCGAACATTTAGAATTTATTAAGAGCACCATTTATACATTTGACCGTAAAAGTGCAGCGTCAATTAAAAGTGCACGAGCATTTTTCTCATCTTCCGGCGACAGTAGTTTCTATGGAGGCAGGCAGTTCTGTTCTTTGAAGCCGGCCGGTGTGGCCGTGCGGTTCTAAGCGCGTCAGTTTGGAACCGCGTGACCGCTACGGTCGCAGGTTCGAATCCTGCCTCGGGCATGGGTGTGTGTGTGATGTCCTTAGGTTAGTTAGGTTTAAGTAGTTCTAAGTTCTAGGGGACTGATGACCTCACATGTTAAGTCCCATAGTGCTCAGAGCCATTTTTTTTGTTCTTTGAGATTTATTGTGTTCAGAAGTGCAGCCTCTAAACTTGATTCTGTCCCTGGAAGAATTGGTGAAATAGTGAAGGAAAGAAATCAGAGCATACTTTCAAAAAATCCAGGATACGAACAAATCTGTGAAACTGAAGAAATTTTAACCGGTACGCGCACTGAACTTTCGAGCAACACGTTGCTAACAGCGGAGCAAGTAGCTGCTTTTGTACACGCACACTTAAGTTCCTGTGAGGTAGAGAAGTTTCTTCCGCTACAAGCACGTTCTGCGAGACATCGTCAGATGGCTTACTTTGGAACACCTGAAACATATAGTGATTGTGAAATGTAACAGAAGGGAAGTGGAAAACTAATTGTAGGTACAACAGCTTTCCGTAAATTAATGTAAAATACTAGTTTTCTTGTATTTTTTGTTAACGTTTCTTTGTGTAACATTTAGAGGCATGTACGTAAGTAGTTTTTGTACTATGCCGTTTCAGTTTTTATGTCATTTTATGTGAACAGTTTACGTGCATATTTTAGATTTTTTGTGCATAAATACATACATATTTCAGGGATTATTACTCCATGAAAATCGGGCTTACTACCGGGCCTGGTAGGATATATAAGGGGCGTAAACTGCATCAAATATTAAGTGATCACTATGAAGGGCACGTACTCGACCGAGACAGCATTATCGGCACTTGACAGTTTGATAGGGTCCTCATTTGGTCGGCTGCTCGAAATATCCACATCCGTGGGCCAGTTAGACGTGACAATGGCCCGATGTTGGACTGCATGGTAACGTGAGGGAGGCATACTTGTCAGGTTCCGGCTGACCGCGTCTGACCACCGTCGTAAGCGATTTAGGGAAACCCTCGAGAACCTAAATTCAGATGTCCAGCCTCACGAAGTTGAGTTTAAACACGGCTGCCACTTCGCAAAAGTCCGTCGTTGGACTGTGAAGCTGTGAAACGATGATTGGCAGTACTTCCACAGGTGTACGTGTGGACCTATCCTGGTACAAGCCCGAATTATGTTCCGGCGGTCTAGGGCTGTTTGACTTAGTTCGTGCTCTGATCTTATTAATGCCAGTAGCAGCCCCAGTCTATGACAACAATTTAAAATCTGGCCGTTTTTGAGGAGGAAAAAAAAATTAACGGTTCACCGGATCGTTGTATTGTTCGGAGAAAATCTGATGGATTTGCACACTACTCCTCAACTCAGCACTAAGAAGGCACCTGTAAAGATGGGCTAGTGTTTCAGCTAGCTGTAGCACAACTGGCGGTCCAAAACCCCAGCAATAACTATTCCCTATTCTTCGAGAAGATTGGATAAAAGTTCCGCCTTCTGTGCACTAGATAACAGCAAGCGTTCCAGCAGATTAATCGCCGTGTTTGTGGCGGAACGAGATCATACGCAGTTTTAGTCACGTGACTGTAGTTCTTGAAATGAACGACAAGACTGAGACCTTCGGCCACATAGTGTATTCGATTAATCAGCATAATTCCATAACGAGTTGCCAGAGGCCACAATGAGACTTTCTTACTGGCCAGAGGAGAGATTAGAGCGCGTACAGAGGCATATAGGCAGCAACTTCTCCCTCACTCAGTACGCGATTGGGATAGGAAAGAAGGGGACTGATGACCTCAGATGTTAAGTCCCATAGTGCTTTAGAGCCATTTGAACCATTTGATAGGAAAGAAAAATAATATGAATATGATGTACCCTTTGCCCAGTTGTAACTGTACCTTCGTATCTAATACACTATCATTGTACTTTCTCTTGATTATGGATTGCCTGTTGGATATCGCCTTTTTCATTCCGGATGAAATACCAGACTGTATTAATAACATTGCCATGTCGACGATTGATATGAAACATTACTAATATAAGATTTTTTATACTGTGAAGATGATCGATGACCGAAACCGCTACGTGTCATGCACGTCCTAAAATAACTTTACTATGGCAGCTCAAACACAAACATGAGTTTGTTTACAAGCATTATGGAAATCGGGACCAACTAAGGAAAGTAAATTACTAAACGAGGGGCGTTCAATAAGTAATGCAACATATTTATTTATTTTGAAGCCGGCCGCGGTGGCCGTGCGGTTCTGGCGCTGCAGTCCGGAACCGCTGGACTGCTACGGTCGCAGGTTCGAATCCTGCCTCGGTCATGGGTGTGTGTGATGTCCTTAGGTTAGTTAGGTTTAAGTAGTTCTAAGTTCTAGGGGACTTATGACCTAAGATGTTGAATCCCATAGTGCTCAGAGCCATTTTATTTTGAAAACAGGTGGATTTCATACAGGCCACAAAACCCTATTTATCAACATAATCTCCATTTAATGCGAGGACGCCACCTTATCGGTAGGGCATGTGTGCCCCACATGGTACCACTCTACTAGTCGACGTCGGAGCCAACGTGTTGCTGCATCATATCATCCACGTACTACTTTTCGCGGGACCGATGACCATGGCAGTCTGGTCCCTTTAATCCCCCAAACCAACCAACCACCCAACTACTTTTCGCGGGGTGCATCCTTCATTGGGCCAAACAAATGGAAGTCGCAAGGTGCGAGATTCGGGCTTTAGGGTGGATGAGGAAGAACAGTCCAATGACGTTTTGTGAGCTCCTCTCTGGTGCGCAGACTTGAGTGAGGCCCTGCGTTGTCATGGAGTAACAGTTCACCTCGAATGAGTGTGTCCTCACGCTCGAACATTGCAGGAATCACAGCTGTGTGCGGCCAGCCGGCACACGGGACATCGCACGGGTTTGCGTGACATTATTGAGATGATGACAGACGCCTCACCCAACGACTCACCGTGCTTTTGTTCACTGCCAGGTCTTCGTAGACATTCTGCAAGTGCCTGTGAATATCTCCGATGCTCTGATCTTCCGCCAAGAGAGACTCGATGACAGTTTTCTTGCTTGAACGCATCTCCGATACAGACGCCATTTTGAAGGTTACGTATAGCGCCACCACCTGTCGGAACTTCATGAAACTATAGCGGCTGAAACTGGGATATTCCGCGAAAGTCCCATAGCAAATTCCACATTTTTTTCAACCGAAACAGGCCGAGTAAAAAGTGTTGCATTACTTATCCAACGCCCGTCGTACACTACAGTCAGCGCTTGAGCTATATAGTACGTGGCGTGTAAAGCTATCAAATCACGAGATGACTAAAAAGCGGGGAGTTGATCGATTCGTGGAAAGGAAAATTCAGACCTAGACGCGGATACGCAGTATGAAATTAAACAATATTTTGAAAAACAGAAGGCAGAAGAAGTAATTTCCCGTACTGAACAAGACAGAAAGGACGTTGATGAATACTGTTATTTATGTTGGTGCATAAGTTTGTAGCATTTTTCCAGAAGTTTAACAAACACAACAAAAAAAAAAAAGGTTCCAATGGCTCTGAGCACTGTGGGACTTAACTTCTAAGGTCATCAGTCCCCTAGAACTTAGAACTACTTAAACCTAACTAACCTAAGGACATCACACACATCCATGCACGAGGCAGGATTCTAACCTGCGACCGTAGAGGTTGCGCGGTTCCAGACTGTACGCGTAGAACCGCTCGACCACTCCGGCCGGCTTAAACACAACAGATACACACAACAGAGGCTTCAGTCATTAATAATATATTCTCCTTAAGTTTTTACAACA
The DNA here is from genome assembly GCF_021461395.2 of Schistocerca americana. NCBI lineage: Eukaryota > Metazoa > Arthropoda > Insecta > Orthoptera > Acrididae > Schistocerca > Schistocerca americana. Next base: position 304,121,735 of record NC_060130.1, read on the forward strand.
GTTTGCCAACACTTGGGTAACTTTTGGATTCCACGATTGTAGAAATCACGTGGTTTTGAGGCGAAGAACTCATCTAGCCATGGTCGGAGTGCATTTTCATCCGGAAAGGAAGTCCTTGAAAGTTGTTCGATAGAGAGCGGAAAAGATGAAAATCTGAGGCCGAAAGATCAGATGAATAAGGTGGTTGCGGAATGACTTCCCAACCCAACTCCTGGTATAGTGTTCTTGTCAGTCTAACAGAATGCGTGCAGGCGTTGTCGTGAAGTAGCATCACTTCACGCAGTCTTCCTGGTGGTTGTTCTAGGATTGCGTCAGCAAGACGTCTCAGTTGTAGACAATAAATGTCAGCTGTGATGGTTACACCTCTGGGAAGCAATTCGTAGTACACTACACCGTCGCCGTTCCACCATATGAATAACATTTTTTCTGGGTGCGCGCACGTTTTTCTACGGAGAGTTGTTACTTTGTTTGGGCTTAACCATTGCTGCCATCTCCTTATGTTAGTATAAATACACAATTTCTCGTCACCAGTAACGATACAGCCTAGGAATGGTCGGTGTTGTTCACGAGCCAATTCATGACGAGCGAGCGGAAGACGCACGTATGACCACCTGCTGATTTTTGTGATTTTGGCTTACAGCATGCGGTACCCATACACCCGATTTTTCAACCTCCCCCACTGCAGGCAAATGTCGCATGATGGTGGAATGGTCACAGTTCATCAGATGGCAGTTCTAGATTACACTGACGTGGATCATTGTGGATTAATGGGTTTAAACGATCGTTATGAAACGTGCATTCAAGTCGTAGACATATTTAGCAATTGCGAAGATTTGCCGTGTTCGCAAGTATACCTATAAAATTCAAAGTAACTTGAAATACTACACTTAAACTTCTGAATAAGACTGTATTTGCGCTCATGAAATTACAAGTCACCCAAAAATATTACACATCACAGTTTATTTAAGTGAACCACAGTCAGGACAGTGAAACTTATCAATAATGAAAGGTAAATTTGTAAAATTGCAGGAATAATGGACTCAAGTAAAACAGTTTCTCGAAGAATTCATATTTGTTGAAAACATCGAGGTGAAATAATTTTATTAGCTAAATACTTCACTCCAGAGGTTGAATGTCTTAACAGAAATAAACGGTCACAGTAGATTTACCACTTTCATCTTCCGTGTCTCATGAGTTAATCATCTCTGAGCTTCTGCCCGTCACCGAAAATGTTGTTATCTTGTGGGGAAAAAGTCCCTGTTTGACATTGAATGGTAACAGAAGTACGAAAGTGTTTTCATAGCGGAAACAGAGTTTTGAGGCATAACATGAAAATATTGGTTTACAGTAGGGAAAGAGCATAGGTTAAAAAATAAATGTATTGTCGTAACCTTCCAGCAAGTCTCCATTTAGGGACGTCATTATTGAATATACGAATCTGAGTCCGTAGACGTCTGCAATGTTTGACCTTCTGTTTGAGGCTCATTGGAGGGAACACGTAAATGTAATAAAGTCTCGCACGGAAACTTGCTATTTCCCCTACATCTCGTCTCCTCAAAAAGAGCTGCGCCTACAGAGTGTGTAAATGCACTGGGCAAAAAAATTAGGCCGCCCTAGGAGACGCTAATAACGCCTCTAGCTGCCACGTTTCAGACGCTGTACCAAATAGACCCAGACATTCTGTGTGGGGATAAGTTCGAGTGATTTAGCGGACCAGTCGAGGTGCAATAGTATACCTGAATGTTTGTCAAACCAACGACGTTGCCTTTTGCCCTGCGAACATGACTTTTGCCATCTTAGGAAATGCTAGATCCACAGCATGCTCTCCATGAAAACAAGACCAACACTCGTTCACAGACAATGTTGAGATAAACTTGCTGTTTCGAGTTCACTATAAACTGAATGTGTGGACCCAAGTCGTCGTCAGAGAAACATCGCCAGAACGTTGCAGAACCACCTTCAGCCTGAACAAAGCCTTCGTCACGCTGCGGGTTAAACACTTGATTGGGTTGTCGGTACACACAACGCTTTGCCTTGAAAAGAGGCAAAATCACTACTCATGGGACCACTGTATTAAGTGTAATAGGTCGTAAGTCATGGGATAGCGATATGCACATATGCAGATGGCGGTAGTATCGCGTACACAGGGCAAAAAGGGCAGTGTATTGGCGGAGCTGTCTTTTGTACTTGTGTGATTCATGTGAATAGATTTCCGTAGTGGTTGCGGCCGCACGACGGGAATTAACAGACTTTTAACGCGGTATGGTAGTTGGAGCTAGACGTGTGGGACATTCAATTTCGGAAACCGTTAGGTGTCAGAAGTGTTCGGAGAATAGCACATTACAGGCATTACCTCTCACCACGAACAGAGCGTTGGCCGAGGCTTGCACTTAACGACAGATGACAGCGGCGTTTGCGCAGAGTAGTCAGTGGTAACGTACGAACGACACAGCGTGAAATAGCCGCAAAAATCAATGTGGAACGTATGGCGAGTATACGTTAAGATAAAGCGGCGAAATTTGGTGTTTGTGGGCCCTGGCAGCACACGACCGACGGGAGTGCCAACTGTTAACAGTACGACATCGCCTGCAGCACCTCTCCTGGGCTTGTGACCATATCAGTTGGATCCTAGACGATTGGAAAACCGTGGCCTGGGCAGATGGATCCCAATTTCAGTTGGTAAGAGCTGATGAAGGGTTGTAGTGTGGTGCAGGCCCCACGAAGCCATGGACCCACTTTGCCAACAAGTCATAAACACATATTTAGTACGAAAAATAAAGAAAAATGGACAAACACTGTTGTAGCAATAACGGGAAAATAACATTTTCTCTCTGTGACATGTATTCAGTCAAAGCCACCATCTTCGCGGAAACACTTTGCACATACATACTGAGCGCTTCCAGCACATGGTCCACATACGAATTGCTTGCACTATACCCAGAGATTTTCAGTTTTGTCCGAACTTCTGCATCCTCCTATCTGGCAGGTCTTCCATACCGATTACCTTACATATTTCAGTGATCGCAATGAATGAATGAATAAATAGGTTCTTTCCTTGACTGTACAGACAGTTTCTGCTAATTTGAAAAGAAACGTTCGCCGGCTAACTTTTCTCCTGTTGTGCCTCTACAAAGGATCCAGTCGGTGATTCCATCAAGGTCTGGGACGTTGCTGTACATAGACCATCTGCGGCAGGCAAACATGGCAGTGTACAGACGAGACATCTGGTCCAGAATATTAACTCCAAATTTAATTGAATTGTAGAAGCTCACAGTTTCAGCGAGTTTCTCCTGTGTTTGTTTGTCCACTGCATCTGTCTGATGCATTGTGCTTAATAGAGGAACATTTTTCTTGGTCTTTCCCAGACAGGAAGTAATTGTCGTGTCACCAGATTTGTATAAGGGTATCATACAAAGATCCGGCAGTAGACTTCACTGATGGAGGAACTTCTCTTCGGGTTTTCTTCAGTGTACCCACCACGATTGTGTTCTCCTGCTTCAGCTACTCTGTAGGATGTTTGGCTGTGAAGAAATCGCCACATTTTTCTTCCTTTCGAAGTGTAAGGTTTCATGAGACGTGTAACCACATGCTCTGCAACAGGTATGTTAGTGCGTCTCTCACTTTGTGTACCCAAGTAAGGAAATACATTCACCATATATTTACTACTGGCATCTGCTGCAAACCAGAACTTCAAACCGAATTTGTGTGGTTTATTACTCTTGTATTGTACATACCGGCACCGAGCTTTGCATGGTTAGAGCTGCTCATCTACGGTTGTAAATGCACTTTGTTTATAGTTCGGGATACAGTTAGCTACAAATGAATTCCAGACTGGCATAGCTGCTTAGAGGCCATCGACCTTGAAGTCTCGGCACGAGTGCGGTTGTCATCCAATCTTAAAAATTGCATGACTTCTATGAACCACAGAAGTTTCGCGGGGAGATTCTTTCTTCATGCACTCCACATGTATAGATTATAGCTACGGCAGCTTCTAATTGGGCAATATCAATTATCCATATGTCATCCTTAATTTCTGTAAGGTTTTTCTACGTTCTGTAGAATATTACTGTCTTATCAGCACTCGTCATGCACTCAAATAACTACCTGCGACTATAAGTTTCTTGGCGTTGCACGTAGGCTCAGCAGTTTCTACCATCACGTTGTGACGCCCTAATCTTTCAGATGCGTGTCCTGGCGCAATTCGAGTCCACACTGTTCTGTTGGCTGCAGTGTCTGCAATTCCAACGTCCAGCTGCTGAGACGGAGAGATTTTTTCCGTTGTTTTTTTTCTCGGATGCGAGTAGGAATTTGTGGTGCCACTGGAATCGAATGTGTAAGCACTGGGTTATTCGTGTGTTGTTGTACAAGTTCTGAATTTTCATCTACCGACTCTGATGATTCGCCTTGTTCTGTTTCGTGGGGCTGATATTACGTGTCGTCTTCATACTCTTTGTCGTCTTCATACTCTTTGTCGTCTTCATACTCTTTGTCGTCTTCATACTCTTTGTCGTCTTCATACTCTTTGTCGTCTTCATACTCTTTGTCATCTTCATACTCTTTGTCATCTTTATCGTCCAACTCATCAGTTTCAAAAATATCTTCTCCTTCAGTATATCTTCTTGTGGCAAACTGTTCACGTAATTCAATAATTCTTCATCTGAAAGGAAACACTGCCGCACAGTAATAATGAGAAAGAGTGCTTATCTTCTGCAGGGCACAACAGCTTATTGGCAGAGAACAGCAACTAAAGTGTGTCCATTCTTCCACTAAATAAAGAAAAATTAAGGAGATACAGAGGGAACGATATCACAAGAATGAAATTAAGTAAGCTAAGCGGATGATAGAAATCCGTTGTTACGCCTTTACAGACATGGAACGCAAAAACTGTGTCACCAGTCAGAATGACCGGCCGCCGTCCGTCGTCCGTTAAGGTGAAAAATGATTATAATTCGTTCAGTTTTTGTAACAGACGTTTCTATTTTACAGAAATTATAAAATGACCTGTATGGTTTCGTCAGTGTTGATTGTGTCGCAAGGGTGTGTTACTGACTGACTGACCCCTTAGATGCTCGCCATACCTAAAGGATTGAAATGGCAGTACCCGCACATCAGTTTACCAAAGCAGTGCGATGCAGTTGGGGGGAAAAAAAAACCACTCGAAGAAATAGTATTCGAACATTTCCGAGAGCTTTTAAGTGGAGCCGGCCGCGGTGGCCGTACGGTTCTAGGCGCTCCAGTCCGGAGCCGCGCTGCTGCTACGGTCGCAGGTTCGAATCCTGCCTCGGGCATGGGTGTGTGTGATGTCCTTAGGTTAGTTAGGTTTAAGTAGTTCTAAGTTCTAGGGGACTGATGACCACAGCAGTTGAGTCCCATAGCGCTCAGAGCCATTTGAACCATTTTTTTTTAAGTGGAAAAAAATTTCAAGCTATTCGTAGCTGCGTGCGGGTCGTTCCAGGCTTGTGATCGCGATATAGCTGGTTAGAATCAAGCAACATGCAACTTTTACTTTTTGTGGATTTCGTTTGAATTCTTCATTTATTATTGATTAGAAACGTAAATTAGCAAATATTGAACAGATTTTGTAATTTTTCTTTTTTTAATTGCGCGACAGTTCTATTACTCTTAATAAATTAAAGTTTGGTACAAATAAGCGAAACATCAAAGACAAAATAATTGCTTTATTTCTGGAGATTACGAATAAATACAAACATAATATTAAAAACACTAAAAACGCGAGCTAGAGATGACGACTCAAACCACTAGACCACGAACTGTATGCATTGTAGAACTGAAATAAACGTAAGAAAACTTGCGGCTAACGAGAATCTAACCATCAGCATCACAATAAAAAAAGACTGGAATGCAGTGCACGCAGCTACGTACAGCTCCGTTAAAATTCTGCACTTTTTAAATTCTTAACAGCGCTTGGATGCCTTCGAAGTCTGTTTTGTTGGCTGTTTCTGAAAAGTACGTTGTACTATTTAGCAAATCGATGTCCGGGCACAGAAGCTGAAAACGTAGGCAGTTGAACAATATTGAACAGGGTCAATCTAAAAGGTTCCTTTGTCAGTGCACTGTATGAGCAGTTCTGTTCTAGTCTGGAGTGGCATCTACTCGGATTGAACGTCGTGCACATGTATACACGTGTATGACATCAGTCCCTAGTCATGTTTGCTAGACCTTATGCACAATATTTTCCCGTGAAGCGTAAGAACGCGTCCACTGACACGGAGTTGTGACAGATTTAGATAATCTTTTCAGTGTTAGGGCACAGTTGAACGTCTTTGAAAATATTGTATTCTAGCCAGTTACTTAATACTTTAATAGTTTTAATCATATTTATTGTTTGTAATTAATTTTTCTACCAGATTTCATAATTGTTATAAATAATTAAGTTAAACTTAATCCATAAATTTCAGCCTTAGTAGTAAATGTCTCTTTCGACAATGAATGACATATTCAATATTTCCAGATTCAGGGCATTACTTATGCATCGATATCTTTTTAAAAAATATCTTGTGAATAAAAGTCAACAACAATTAATAAAAATGTGCATTTTGTATTTTTTTTGGGGTGATCATTAAGTACCCGCAGTTTTGTAGTACACGTTATCGAAAACACGGTGATATTTGTAATGGCGTGCTTAAAGATATTTTCAGGTTCTGGACCCTGAGACGCGTCGTATGTGGAACGCGGTGCGTCGAGTTTTAGCGTTGTTTCCATTGTGGGATTGCAAGATAGTACACACAGTTTTACATCCGCATAAATATTGTTCAAACGAGTGTGGAGTGCCTAGCACAGGGTACTTAGCACTGTAGCTCATATTCGCTTGAGGTTAAAGCTCACTTTTTGCCCCTGCTTGAATTCAGATAAATATGTTTTGGAAAAAGGATTCTGCCTTGAACAAACACAATTTTTTTTGCGCTGTTCATCTTGGCATCTCGTACGGCGTCGCTTAAACTCTGCCACATAATATTTTACTGTTGTAAGCGAGGGAGCAGACTCTCTCAGAATAGAATCTAGCTCAGCATTAACATTTGTTGGGCTATGACCTTTCAAATGTATCACACACAAATGGTCAGTTTTATCCATGTTTACAAATCCGCTGAGAGCGTTCACTTTTAATGGCTGCCCAACATAAAAGGGAAAAAACAGTAACATCGTCAAACTTAAAACTTAAGCTTTATAAGGTTCGTACTTATTATCGTAGTCAATTGTTTAAAACAACCGCCATAGATCAGGTATGGTACTTCCGGGACAGTCTTGGTAAATCCGTTGTACGCGGAAATAACGATAACGAGTGGATGTTAGAAACGAGACTAGATGTTACGAAATAAAGTTCATATTTTCCATCATACTTTTGGCTCCGGGTACGGGACCGACGCTGTTTAAGTTAAAGTAATTACTCTGTGGATTGTTATGATTTTAACTTATAAATTCTTACATATTATTAATCTTCTCAAGAAATATAGAATTAGTTTTACGTAACGTAGTCGAGTACATGTCACTACACCTCCATTTTGAAAGAACATTCAGCTATACAAATGTTTTTCCATAATTATTATGCGATGAGCGGTTGACTCACTAGTTTTTCTGTGTTATATATGCAGTGTTGTAAATCCATCATAACTATGATTTTATTATTTCATTTCATTACAGTCTAGAAACTGAAGAAAATTTAACATAAGTATGATCACAGTAGTTGGTTTCAATAAAGATGTGTTTGTATGCCATTTCACTCAGAACGAAGTTAGAAAATCAAGAATAAAAGATAGGAGGGATAGAAACTTTGATTAATCGGAACAGCTTAAAATATTTGTTTCGTCTCGTAATGATGGCATGCGCTCAGTGCTCTCTCTCTCTCTCTCTCTCTCTCTCTCTCTCTCTCTCTCTCTCTCTCTCTCTGCGCGCCTTATAACTGGTATATGCGTTAAATGATTAATACCAGTCCTTGAACCTTCATAAGTAGGCCTTCGTGGGATAATTGACGTCAATCTTGATGAGTCTTCCAATACATATTTTGCAGTATTTCTGAGACTCCACTCATCGAGTCAAACAAACCCGTGGCCATTTGTGCTGCACGCCTCTGTATATGCTCAATATCCCGTATTAGCCCTGTTTGGCATGGGGCCCATAAATTTGGGCAATAGTCCATGCACAAGCGATTTGCACCTTTGTAGACTGACAACGTTTTCCCAATATCCTATCAGTGAAGTCTATCACCTGCTTTACCTAGCACTGAGCATATGTGATCATTCGATTTTATGTCCTTACAAATTGTTACAACCAGATGTTTGTATGAGTTGACTGATTCCAGTTGTGACTCATTGATTGTCTAGTCATATGAAACTACTCTCTGTATTTCATGAAGTGGGCAGTTTTACATTTCTGTACATGTAAATAAAGGTGCCACTCTTCATAGGCTTTGAAATCTAAAGTGCATTTAAAAATTAATATTTTGAGATTTATGTTAATACATTCCACTATTCTGGAGAGTGGGACTATTACTTGTTGTTAAATGAGCAAAACAGATATGGACATTACTATGTAGACATCATAGCCTTATCTTAGGCATTTTAATGTACTGTGTTGTTTCATATTTTTGATTATAATTTGGTTCTGTTGCAGGTCATGTGTGGTGTGGAACGCGATAAGTAAGGCAGAACCTCAGGTTCGCCTGAGAGCTGTCATACATGTGCAATGGACCCATTTGTCACACGCATCGGCGATGTTACGATTGAAAGGGTGGTACCACGAGGATGTGCAAAGGATGGGCACATCCCGGTACCATCCGTCAGCCTCGCGAAGAGGGAAGCCAATGGCAGTGAGGAGGCTTTGGCAGAGGGCATCAATGTCAGCGAAGACCTCCAAATCTTTTTAAAGCCCCCACCTGAAGGAATGCTACGAGATCAACAACTCCTGCAGCGTCAACCTCAGTTCCATATGCCTCAGCAACATATCCAGCAACAAAACCGCTTCCATCAGCAGCACACTCAGCATTCACAACTGAATCAGCACCTGCAAACCCACAGTTTTCAGCAGTTAAACCAAAACCAGCCAACTCTAATGCAACAACAGTTATCACAGGGGCAGAATCAAATGACACAGAGTGAGCAACATGTGAACCAACAACAAATCAGCCATAATCAACACAGTCACATGATGCCGAACCCAGTGAGCCAACAGCATCAGTCGAGTATGGGTCATTTGCAAGATAGCATCAAGCAAAACCAAAGCCATAACCAATCTCTGAATGCACAGCTTACACAGAATCATCAGCTGGCCCAGCATGAACAAAATCACATGCAGATGAATCTGCCACAACAAGTGTCTAATCAGATGCAACAAATGCAAAGCCACCAGCCCCTTAGTCAGCATCAGGTTAGCTCTAGTCAGCAGCTTAGCAGCCAGCAAGAGCAGACTCATCCGGGACATATGGGTTGTCAGGATCAGGCAAACCAAAATCAAGCCCCATATGGGCAGAACCAGATGAGCAAACAAATCAACCAGCTGACTGTAAATTCATCCCAGATGAGCCACATGCAGCTGAATCACAGTCAGTTAACTAATATACCAAGTGGTAATCCAAATATGAATCATGGACATTTGAACAGTGCGCTACCATCCCACATGCAAATGATTCAGCAACAAAGTCATCAAAATCAGTCAAGTCGTGTACACCACTCGCAAGGAATTACTGACAAAACAATGGAAGGAGATGATAGTGAAAGTGAACAAGAAAGTAGTGATGTGGAAGAACTGTCAGAAATGGGAAATAAGGGTACTGTAGGGAAAGTTAGGCCTCTTACGACAGTTGAAGGTGCAAGTGATGTGGAAGAGGTGGCAGGCGCAAGGGATAGTTCTTCACATCAAGAAAGGAAGGTACCAGATACTACAGTAACTAGTGTCAAAGACAGTAGTGTAAAGCGTAAGGCACCAGATTCATCATCCACTGGTCACAGCAAAAAGAAATATAAAGGCTCAGGTAAGACTTGGCTTCGCTTAGCATTCTCAGTATGGAGTCAGTCCAGACAAAGAATACTCAGGGGTCGTTACATGTAATGCTCAAGTGTCAGTGGAAAATGTCACTTTGTTTATTATTGCGGACAAAATGCCTTTTAAGATGTGTGGAGTTAACTTGGCCACAAGGTAGTCTGGTATGATATACGGTTCAAGGAATTTTATTGGCAGTTATAAGAAACCACTGAAAAGAGTCAGTGTTTCCAGCAGCAAACAAGTAAGCTTGTGCTAAGAAGTGTATCCCGTCTTATCACGTGGAAACTGTAATTTGTTGCTGATAGAGATACTGAATATTCTTAGTGTTTAGGTGTTATTCCTAGAAATGAATATTGATCTGTATTTAATTTGAGGCTTGTTTATTGTAGTGAGGACAAAAGTACATATCCACTGACATTTTGGCATCACAGGTAGCACTTCAGTCAGTAGTGTTGTTTGGATTGACTCCACATATATAGCAGAAAAAAAGATGTTTTAAAGCATCTGCACATATATGTAGAGTAAACATGAGTTAGTTCCAAGTGTGTTTTTAAGGCTGTGTCCTCACCAATGGCCATAGTCTATTATTTTACATTTTCAGGAATAGAATGTTTCTTTGTGTGATCTGGTTTATTTTGAAAGTTGAATTTATTGTAAGCAGATGTGACAATGTATCACTGTTTCAGAGAGGTAGTGATAAGCATGCCACTTAAAAATTGGCAGGTATCTGTACTTCTTTCATGGCCATAGTAATGAAATATTCCATGTGGGTCAACCCATATGAAGTGATCCAGTAAGGGTTGCTTGACCATTTTTAAATATTGTGATTTTTTTACATGTAATTACCTGTAATTGAAATGTTCAAAACAGTTTAAAAAAAATTAACTTGCACCATTACTGAATGGCGGCCATTTCTATTTGTAAGTGCACGATGGTTCTTCAATTTGGAGACATTAGCATTAATTTGAATATCTCTGCAATGGGTTAAGTCATAACATTGCAACATTGTTTATTACCCAAATTACCCTAAATTCAGAAATAACCAGATGAAATTACCTCCTAAGTTTGGTACTGAAAATTTAGAAAATCCACATTTCAGATGTTAAAATAACAACCAAGGAGTGATTTATCAGAGTACCTTTTTTTCTCTAGTTAAATATCATAAATTAGTAGCCTTATATAGAGCAAGAACACCAACAAATATGTCCTGAATATTTTTATTAATTTTTGAAATTTAAAAAATCTTTATTTTTGTAAAGTTTAGGGATAATTACCTCTGAAGGAACTGATTATAAAAATTTTATTTTTGTACATATTGTACACCTACATGATAGCAAAGTGCTGTAAAAATTTCAACATTGATATTTGACTTTGAGCAAAGACATCAATTTTTGAAAATGATGAAATAATTCCCATTAAACTACAATTGATCTTATGTTTGTTGCCTATTTACATGGTTTGTTGTTTCATTGTAGTAAAATTTAGTTGTGACCTGTGTTTTATTAGCACTGTCCTCCTACATTTAGTTAGTATTATTTATTTTAGTAATAAAATATTAAACAATAGGAGCTCTTGCTTTGAGTCTATGTTAAAAAAAAATTGCCCATTTACATCTAGATTTATTCTCAACTGAGTAGCACGTTATTACAAGTTCAGAATGACAAAAGAGAAATAATAAACATGAGAAATTTTTTTACCGTTGAGAAGGCTACAGTTTTGTGCATGAGTTTAGCCCTCAAGACAAGTGTGTACAGGAGCTCAGTGGAGAGAGTTACAATTCTACAAAGGAGCACAGTAGTCAGTGACAAGTCTGTACATAAACTGTGTACCTCCACTACATTTGCTGGGTGTGGCATTGTTGTAGTCAGTCTGTTCAGAAATGACTGTTAGAGTGGATGTACATTCTTCATTAAGAGTGTGTAATATTTTATGTGCTTTTGTTATGAGTGTAGTTTGTAATTAACTAAAATAACATTAAAATATAATAATACATAAATTTCAAAGACTAATTCGAATTCAATAAAATGAATGAACAGTGCTCTGTTGGACATATAGTAAGTCGTGTGTCACATAACAGTTTATGGTTCAGTTTCAAAAAAATTAAGGAATGTTAATGACTTTGGTGAAGATAGGCAAACTTTGTTTAAATTATGAGTTGGTTCATCTGTATCATCAGTTTGTGAGTATCATGAGAAAAAATATATTCTCAATTACAGTCACATTTTTGGAAAAAATGCTCAGATCTATCCAAAGTTCATAAAAAGCCAGTTATTAAAAGTTTGAGGGAAATAAAACTTGATCATTTGTCCGTGTTTAGTGCTAGTAAAACCGGTTCCCGAGTGAAACTTCATGTGATTCCTGGAAATTCCCTGTGCCCAAATTGTTATCCAAGAATATTTATCATAAATACAGGACCAGAATCATGTAACCTTGTTAGTGACATTTATATTCCTAATTAGAAAGCCATTAGCAAATTTGATTTTGCTTGCTCTAATTTAGAGGTCTCCTGCTTTGAAAAATAAGAAAATTGAGTAGTGGAAAAACAAAAGCAGCTGTTAAAAGCAAGGTACAATGAATTTCAGACAAAATTAGAAAAGACTTAGAATCATGCTTTAATAATGCAGATACCAACAGTGTTTCTAAAAAAGAAGGAAACCTACCTCCAGAATCATCTGACACTGAATATTTGAGCCTAATTGAGAAATTAAAATGTAAGTGTTCAGTGACACCTAAAGAGGAAAAAGATAAAATTTTAATTTTGCTCACTGACTTGTGGCCAACAGAAAAAAATAGTTCACGAGTTCATCGTTTCTGATCATTTGTTTTGGCTAAGCCGAAAATCAGTGAAAGGGCAAGGCATTCTACCAGTTTTAGGAGAGAAGGAAGGAGAAGGTGTAAGTGAAGAAACAATTGAAAAGATCCAGCAGTTTTTTGAAAGTGATAAAAACAGTAGAATGTAACCAGATAGCAAAGGTAACAAAAGACTGCTATAAATGGAGCCAAAGTAACAAAGCAGAAATGACCAGTACTGCCAAATTTAAATGAATGTTATGTAGCTTTCAAAAATGCTCATCATGAATGCAAAATTTGAAGGTCAAAATTTTGTGACTGTCATCCTAAGTTGCGTATTTTGGCCAGCACCTCAGGAAAACACTGAGTATGGGTTTGTGTATATTATCTGAATGTGAAACTGATGACTGCGAGTGCAAGACTCAGCGATGTTAACTACAAAGAGTTACTAGATTTAATGGTCTGTGACACTAACAGTTATGACTGCATGACAAGTTTGCCTGATAAATGCCATGGTAAAGGAACTTCCCTTGATTTGTTTAATGAATCTGAGGAGGAAATGACCAACAGTGTCACCTTCAAACAGTGGGTCACAACCAACAGGGCTGAAACAATAACAGTGGTTAAATGTCAGGAAGAGAACTTTGAATCTTTAATTGATAACTTATAAAATCTCAGAAATCACCACTATCCAAAGTAAATTTTTTTAAGGACAAAAAAGCAAAACTTTATGAAACTAAATCCATAGTCGTAGCTGATTTTGCAGAAAACTTTACATTTGTGGTTCAAAATGAAATACAGGGGTAACAGTGGGTCAATGACTAGGCACACAGTGCATCCATTTGTTCTGTACTTCGAAAATGAGAAAGAGAAAGTTTGCAGTTCTTCAATTGCATTCTAAGTGAAGAGTTGAAGCACAACACTTTGTTTGTCCATGTATTTCAAAAGTATGTAAAAAATTACATAAAAGAAAAATAAAGTTGCTCTAGGTTGAGAAGCTCGTATACTTTACAGATGGAAGTGGTAGTCAATACAAGTACAAAAAGAATTTTTCAAAGCTTTGCAACCACAAAGCAGACTGCGGATTGGAGGCTGAATGGCACTTTTTTGCCTCTTGCCATTGTAAAAATGCAAGCAATGGAGTAGCAGGTACAACAGAATGTGAAGTGAGTAAAGCCAGCCTGCTGAGAAAGACAACAGACCAAATTCTTACAATAGAGGACATGTAAGCCTTTTGCAAGGTTAATATTAAAGGCATCACTTATTTACTCATCAAGAAGGAAGAGGTAGCGCTTCATATCAAAACAACACTTTAAACCCAATTTGAAAACAGTGTATCAATAAAAGAAACAAAGTAATTCCACAAATTCCTTGGCATTGCAGGAAAAACTTAGTTTGATGCTATGTAACATCAGAAACCGAATTTTACGAGGGTCATTGTGTCAGTAAAATGTTATCTATCTTAAACACTGAATGACATGGTAGCGTGTGTGTATGATGGACAGTGGTGGCTTGCACAGGTTGAAAGAATAAATATGGAAAATGGTGACGTTTTTGTGCATTTTTGTCACCCTCCTGATCCAAGAATGTCATTCAAGAAATCTACTGTTGACTAAGTTTGGATACCAATGAAAAATATATTAAGGAAGTTTTCAGTTCTTGAACTAACCACAGCAACTGGGAGGTCTTATTCTATGTCACAAAAGCTGTCCGAAGAAATAATCACCACTAGAATTTAGAAGCACTATATCTCGAAAATATATTAATTGAAAATATTTATTTCAAATTTGTCACAATTATAAAAATGTTTAGCTCAGTATTTTTTCGAACTTTTGCAAATAATTTAGGACCTTAACTTTAATAATAATTGATTACTAGTCAGTATCATATACGAGTTAGGCAACAGTAATAACACCAGTTGTAGTGTAATGTGAATTATTTCCTCATTTTCAAAAATTCGTATCTTTGTTCACAGTCAGATATCAATGTTGAAGTTTTTACAGTACTTTGCTATCATATAGGTGTACAAAATGTACAAAAATCAAATGTTATATTCAGTCCCACCAGAGATAACTAGCCCCAAACTTTACCAAAAAAAAAAAAAAAAAAAAGGAAACATTTGCCAGTGTTCTTGCTTGTCATAAGGCTAGCAGTGTATGATATCTAACTAGAGAAAAAACTATACTCTGACGAACCATTCCTTGGTTGTTGTTTTTGGCTCTAAAAAGTGGATTTTCCAAATTTTCAATACCAAACTTTGGAGGTAATTTTGACTGGTTACTTTTGAATGTAGGGTATTGTGGGTAATAAACAATGTTGTAGAGGAGACTTTCCTAAAAACAGTCATGTCAGTTGCAATGCTGTGCCCTAACCCAGTGCAGATATTCAGATAAATGCTACTGTCTCTAAATTGAAAAACCATTGTGCACTTACAAATAAAAATGGCCACCATTCAGTAAGTGTGCAAAGTAAAAATTTTTTTGAATACTGTTTTGAACTTCTCAATTACACGGTAATCACACATAAAAAACCAAAATATTTAAAAATGGCCAAGCAGCCAACTTCATTTTTGTTGGATCACTTCACTTGGATTGACCCATGTAACAAGTTTTTTCCATATCTGTTCTAAGAGTGTGTCAGAAATTTTTGAAAGATGAGTGAGATTCATGTTACCCGCTAGGTTAGCCGAGAGCGTTAATGCGCTGCTTCCTGGACTCGGATAGGCGTGCCGGCCCCGGATCAAATCCGCGCGGCGTATTAACGACAAGGGCTGGTGTTCTGGCAAGCCTGGATGTAGTTTTTAGGTGGTTTTCCACACACCCCTAGGTGAATACCGGGCTGGTCCCCACATCCCGCCTCAGTTACATGCCTCACAGACATATGAAACACATTCACACTCCTTCACGATTTACACTAGACACAGACAGCTGGGGTACACTGATTCCACCCCGAGGAGTACGAGTTGGCAGCAGGAAGAGCATCCGGCCACCCCTTTGAATTGACCATGCCAAATCCGATTGTAACAGTTCCGACCCTGCGCAAACTGCGGGACGAAAGTTCAAATGAAAGAAGAACAGTGAGATTCATGTTAAATTTTTCATTTAGTAATTCTTTTCTTGTTAATTTTCTGGAGTTTCATATAAAGTTCCAATTCTGTTTGTATAAGATTACAGTGTCTTTTGTAGAATTCTTTTCAGTTGTGTTGTATCATTGAAAAATGATCTTACACTGCTGTCCCAGATGTACTAGACTTTTATTGATGTCCCAGTATATTAGGTGGATATAAAGCAAAATATTACTGCACAGTTGAAGTAATTTTACATATTCAAAACAATGTCTCTAACAAGCTGACCAGGTCCCATATTGATGCCTGCGTGGTGTCTGGTGTTCACTGTGCCATCTGTTCCTTTTGTGGCCATTTTTGGAGGTGGTATTCATCTCCAGGTGTTCTGTCAGCAAAAGTCTAAGATAATTTCTACCATTCAGAGAGTTGTGATGGGTTATTGATTGTTAAGAAATGGGACAAATGGAAATGTAAGGACACAAGATTAGCAGAGTCTTGGGGGTTTGGGAAAGCATCCCACAGAATCTGTTAATATTTTTCTCATTTGGTTGTTGTCTGGGTATATATTATCATGTTAGAGGAACATTTTAGGGCAAGTTACGTTTTTTTGCAGTATTTCATGGACAAGTTGTTGTCCTAGATTATATGAATGCGAATCATTTGCTTTGGGATTTACATATTCGTGCCTCACATTTGTAATGCTGTGCTAATCGTACATAGAGAGCCTTGCTTTGTCACCAATTCAGGACTGAACCAGGCAAGAATGAGAAGGAAATGGACATGGGCTTCAGAAAACATGCCTTGTAATGAATTTCCTATGGTCCACTCTTTCTGAGTAAGATTCTAGTGCTTTAACCATTGTTACACATCACTTGATGCAGTCTCATCGGGACATCTCTGTTCAGAAATTCAGTCATTCTAGCACTGTGCAGACAGTGAAACCAACTGCTCGCAAGTGCTGCTCTGTGTTTATGGTGTTAATGGCAGATCAAGAATTTACAGTCCATGTTGATGTACAGGTTGATACGGGATTACTTGTTGATGAACTGCCTTATTCCAAAACGGCAGGGAGTAATAATGTGTGACTTGTGCAAGCTTGACAGAAATAACACAGTCATCTTGTCAGTCAAGTCTAATGGGTTCATCCACATTCAAGAACCAAGAGCCCTCTTGCATCATGTATTCTAACATACTGTGCAAGCTCCTGGTATCACTGTTCTGTTTATTGGAAAAGTTGTTGCCAGTGTGATGAACTGACCTACTTACTTCCCAACAACAGTAGTAGGGCTTCTTCATACAGTCCAAGTTCTCCAAAACACTTTCTAATAATCTCTGCAGTGCACTGTTTCTTACACTCTTTCAGTCTTGATGTTGACATGAATATAATTAGATGACTAATCAGTTTCTGCATTTCTTGCATCACTGATTTTTGAGGAAGACAGACTTCCATGTTGTGACACTTGCTTTGTGACATGATGACAGTTTTCAGTGATCGCGATTGGTTGATTGTCTTGTGTGTGCCATTCGCTTTATATCCGAGTGTATTTCCACCAAATGTGACTGCTGTCTTCTATAGCACCCTCACAGCTACATAGTTTTTTCAAATGCCCAACCACCTGAGAAAAAAATCTGTGTTCTTAATAGTCAACTGGAGAAAGTATGTTTTAAGGTACTCCTCTCTTTCTGTCTTTCCAGTCTGCATAAATTTTGTCCAGTCTCTGTTCTTGTCCTTTTATCAGCTTGTCTAACAGAAATATTGACTGATGAATAGATTATCAGGTTAGATATTATTGTTAGCAGAAGGTAAAAGCTACACAGTGCTGAAGCTGTAAGTAAGTGACTAATATAGCTGGCTTTTTATCAAAGTGCCTCAAGTGTGACAGGTCACTTGATGCTCATGTAATGTTCATACTTCTTTCGGTCTCCGTAATTTCATTTCCTTGCCCAGTCTTCCAGTTTCCATTGTTGCTATTCTCAAAGTACGTATTTCTCATTTTGTGATGTACATATGTACTTTAATTTTTGTATGTTTGTTACTTTCTCATTCCCAGAATACCTTTCCGTTGGACCATTCTATTTATCATGCTCTTATTTCTTGTTATTATTAACTTAACCCATTGAGACACTGACTGAAATATATCAAAAGTAGATCAATTAACTATGTGTTATCTTGTGACAACTTGCTTTCTGTATTTGTTATGCACACAAATTATAGTCAAATTTAACTACTTAAAATAGGAGGTAAAACATTCTATACAGTCTCAAAATTCTTCCTCGTCCTCCCTGCTCTCTTTTAATTATCTTGTTTCATTTACTTACCAGTTTTAGCCCTTTGCATATATGTTGCATTTATTTTTTAAAAGTATGTGACAACTGCCCTTGTGTACTTCAGTCACATTGAATTGCTCTAATCTTATTATCTTCCATTCCACACAGGATGGTACTTGACCATTCCTTTTACTATATTTCTGTTGCATTAATATGCTTGTGTGCTTGCATTTGGCACCTTTTCATTCTTGGCTGGTGGTCCTAATTTCTTATTATGTATTGCTCTAAGGTTTACTATTGTGGAGTACCTATAGTCCAGAGGTGATCATGCTAAACATTCATTTTATACAACCATAGAAAAAATAGACAGTACTCATCTGCATAGTATCTTTCGTGTAGTCACTCATCATGTAATCCAAATGAATGTGATACCCAACATCCAAGATGATTGCTAATCAGCATGCTAACTCTGTATTGTTGAACACATTTCAGGTAGAGAGATCTTTTCTTGGCGTAGTTGATATTGCATTTATCCATTCACTACTCCAACAGCAGATAGGAAACTTTCAGGCAGACAGTGGCATACCTTAAGTGCTGCTCCAGAATTGTGTCAACACATGCAGTGGAGTCGTGCGTTCTATCAGTACCATTTGGATGGATACCAGTCATTTTGTGCTGAAGTTGTGTGATGTAACTGTAGTTTTCAGTTCTTCAGCTATGATCCAAGCATTTCCTATAGTACCATTTTAGCTGACACAGACTGATGCAACAAACGAGTCCACAACTCCATGCCCAGGTAATATAGTCTCATCTGTTGTCAAAAAGACATGATGATCTCTCATCCATCATTTGTTTTGCCAGGCAGTGATAGACTTTTATTCAATGTACATGCACGCGTTAATACAATATTGCATTGCCTGTGTTGTTCTGATTATGATCCAAAATTCCTTTGGACATGCATGCTTGTCAGAATAACACAGGCACTGCAATATCGTATTTATTTGCCGATACCAGGCAGGTGACTTTCAGGTACAACATGTAACCTATACAGGAATATACATAATGGATGTACAAGTACAGGTTGTAGTCGCATGGTCGATGACATATGGAATTTTGGGTCTGTCCATGAGTCGTGCACGGATAGCCAAATGGTAAGGCGACTGCTCGTGATAAGTGGGAAATCTGGGTTCGAGTCCAGGTCCAGCACAGATTTTCATTCCCATCATTCCATTCTACAGCTGATACTTTTGCCTATTTGCAGTTGTGAATTCATTTAACGCATACATTAATGTTGCATAATCCAGTTATTTGCGAGTCATACTGTGGTTTGTGATTTCTGTTGCATTCGTATTATTTACGTACTTTCTTCACAGTGCTGCAGTTTTCATAGACAATAAGGGATTTCTCTCGATTTTGTACGTCAGCTCAGTGACCAAAAAAGAGTAGAAATTGCTTCAATCTATATGATGTGTAAGAGAATACTATTGCTGTTCTGGCTCGACAACCCACAGTCTGCTTTTGTCCTTGTCAGGTAGGCTTGCCCACAATGTTCTTCCTTTGCTCCTAGTATCTGAAGATCCTGGGTCACCTGGCCTTTCCATGTTATTTTTAGTCTGTCTAAATGACTTCATCCTTCGCAGTGGTTCTTTAACACTTCTCTCAATCTTGAGCCCTCCTTTCCTTTATAGATATGGCTGGCCCAACTCATTCTCCTTGCCTTGGCCTCTGCAATAACATCTGGTTATACTTGTGTATCTCTCCAAGTTCTCTGTTCTTTCTACTTCGCCATTCTCCTCTCTCACAGATCGGTCAAAATGTCTTCCACAAGATTGTATTTTCAAAAACCTGTATCTTTCTCTCTGTTTACTTATCTATTCTGCGTATTTCTGCCCCATATCGTAACACTGGTCTGATTACATTTTATATATCCTTATTTTAGCTTCTCTTGAAAAAATATGAATGTCTGTAATTTGTTGAATGAATGTGACACTTTGGATATAGGATTGATCCTTGCTTCTGTTTGTTGTTTCTTAAAATGTCTGTTGTTTACGAGTGTAAAACACCAGATGTGCAAATAGTAGAGCTGTGTCACAAATATCTGGATGCTGCTGCACTCTGAAACACATTAAATCCTGAACTACAAATGTTTATAGTAAAGTCTTACATTCTGAGGGCCCAGGTTGACAATTAGTAACTATTTCCTGTTCTTGTTAACACTACAGCAAAAATCTTGTGCTTCTGCTATCAGTTTTATTGTGTTGGTTTACACATTGGTGAGAAAGTTGTACTGGCTATTTAGTGAAAACACAGGCAGCTTTTTAAAGATGCAGACTGAGATAAGATTCCACTGATATTGCTTTGTAGATATGGTTTCTTGTGACAATCTTCATCAGCACTTACTGTGTTGGTTGTTAAGGTACTGTACTCACATTTGGCAGGAGCAGAGTTTGACTACTTGTTTGGCTTGATGGATTTAGATTTTCTGTGCTTTACATGAACCGATCGAGTTGAATGCTGGTATGATTCCTTTGAAAAAGAACACAACGGATTGCTTTCCCGATCCTACTTGAGCTTTTATTCTGTCTCTAATAAACTTCTCATTGATGGGACTTTTAAACCTTAATCTATCTTCCTTCCTACTTCAGTGCCTGGCAGTTTTGATCACTGAGAACTTCTCAGTTTATAAGTTTTTGTGTATACTGTTAATACCTCCGACATTGTTGTCTCAATTCGTGTAGCTAATAGATCCACTATCTTAATAACAATTGGACCAACTTACTGCACTCCGGCTAACTGCCATTAGCTTTTAACAACAAGTATTGCAACTTACTGGTCAATGTGGACTTCTTTTATGCTTATACAACTCACTGGCATTACTTGTGCAACCATGATAATTTGTACCCCAATGATATGATGGTACCTCAGGGATACTTACGTGGAATAGTAACGTCTGTGTGCAGTAACAAGAAGGTGGCTCAGGATTATAAAACTGCTTGCATATTTTGTATTGTAGTACTGAGGTGGTGGATATTTTGCACCCCTGGTATCAGTTTATCCACTGTATACAAATTTGTCCCTGTTGTCTTTATATTGGTGACTATGAAACATGAATGTGATAGTAGCAGCTTTAATAAAATTGACTGGTTGACTGTAGATGCTGTAACTGAAGGTTACATGATTTGATGAGATTGTGTTTCATACTTGTTGTCCTATAAAATGGCTGTGATAAAATTTGCTGTGTTCTTGATTTCTGCCCATCATGTGTGGGATTGTCTGTAGCCATCGTGCAGTATATGGAGGAACATTGACGGTGTGGTGGTATTATTTTTCTCCTTCCAGTTCCTTTCTGGATGGTCTGGGGGATAAACGACTGTTCGTAAGCCCCTGTGTAAACCCTAATTCATTTTATGTTTTGTGCTTACTGTAGTGTCCCACTTTTTGAAGGTCTTTGAGAACTTCTTCAATGCTTCCACACATCATAAACAAACCCATAATGAAACACACAGTTCTTATCTAAATTTTCCCTGCCATTTCCTTCATTGCAATTTGATTAGTGACCCAGGTAGTCAAACAGTGCCCAAGAATTGGCTGTTTTAAAATTTCATTAACAATTTCTTTCAAAGAGGAATCACGCTTCCTTTGGATTGTTTGAATGAATCTGCTTGGAAAGTACTGTCTCTCAGATGCGAGAGCTATCTCTTATTTCTTATTATTATATGTGCTAATAACTCAGTATTTTTCTTCTGCTTAGTGCCACATGAAAAATGGTGCCACCATTTATCTTTTGTTGAAGGAATTCTCTCTCTTTTGTGCTTGTTACTTTTTTTTATTTTTATGCATTTCTGTTGTAATGATTGGAAAAACTTCATTGTTGTATGTTTTAAGTGGCTTGTGGTATTTAAAAGATTCCAGTAACATTTTGTGGTATGACAGTAAAATTTATATGCATTGCATTCCCATAGTTGATCATCATTACGTTTGTGGTTTGTCAAGTTAATGTGAATTTTACCCCCATAATTTAACTTTAATTTAACTTAAGGGAAAGGGATTTTCAAATGGGAGTGTAATACTTAGTGTACTTTCAATTTGAGGTGTTTTTGTGTTTCTATGAGATACAATGTCTGATGAGTGGAATGTCATTTCAGGAGCATTCGAATTAAAATGAGACAGGTGGAAAAGTAGTAAGTAAACTGTTAATAATTTCAAAAATAATCTCCATAATTGTTAATAAGTTTATCCCATTGTAAGACAAGACAGTCAATGCCTTCACAGGAAAATGTTTGTGGGTGCCTACAGAACCACAATTGTACCCATGTGTGCTCCTCTTTGTCGGAAGTAAATCAATGGGCGCAAATGTGTGTGTTCATGGCTCCAAAAATATGGAAATTGCATAGGGGGAGAGTGATACTATATAGAGGATGTGTAAAGGCTTCTAAGCGAAAATTCTGCAGCATCGTTGGATCAAGAGGCACGCCAGCTCTGGCAAAATCATTATGATATTTTTCTTTGACTGCAAGGACCTACTGCTCATTGACTTCCTGCAACATGGCACCACAGTTAATGCACAGCAGAACGTGAACACTTTGCAAAAATTAAAGCACACCATCAGGTCCAAAGGCCCTGGAATGTTGACGGACAGCATCGTTCTGTTGTAGAATAATCCCCATCCACATGCTGCAAAGGTTGTTTTGTCTGCGCTGCAAAAGTTTCACTGGGGAGTCCTTACACGTCCTCCACACAGTGCCTCTCTCTCCCCATGTGACATTCACATTTTTGGTTCCCTGAATAAAGACATTTGTGGCCATCAATTTGCTTCAAATGAAGTAGTGCATGCCAGGGTAAAATTGTGGTTCAATAAGTAATTGCAAACATTTTTCTATGAAGACATTGAGCACCTTGTCTCACAGTTGGACAAATGTATTAACAGTTATGGCAATTACGTCTGAAATAATAAAGTTTACTTACATTTTTCAATCTGTCTCATACTCATTTATCTATAATTGTAGATGTTTGAGTAAGAATATTGAAAATCTTTTGAAAGATGAGGAAGCAAAAGCTTCACAGACCACTTCAGTTATTTGCTTAAATTTATTCAAACAATTGAAGTATTTGTGTTTATAATGAACTATCTGAAATTGGAAAGCTTTTTCACATGAATAAAAGTTGGTTTTTGACTATACTAACAGAAAATAACATCAATGTCTAGGAAATTAAAATATAGTGTTTTCTTTCTATAGATTGGTTTCTAATAGTTGAGGAAATGTGTATGTACTTATTTGCAAGCTGTTGACTATACTAACAGAAAATAACATCAATGTCTAGGGAATTAAAATATAGTGTTTTCTTTCTATAGATTGGTTTCTAATAGTTGAGGAAATGTGTATGTACTTATTTGCAAGCTGAAGTGCATCATACTTTAGTGATTAATTGTATAAAAGTGAGAAATATTTTGTGTGGAAATAAAGTGGAGGCATAGGTTTCAAGAAGTTTTACACCTACTTTACATGTTAACTTTATTAGGACAAATGCTGACTACAATAAACTTACATTGGTAAAAAATGCTTTGTCTTTGTGATAGGTGTGGATAGCAGTAACAAAGACATCAGTAAATCGAGAAGCAGATCATCATCTTCTTCATCATCTTCATCTGCCTCCTCATCAGAAAGTGAAGATACGCAAAGTGAGCAGAATAAAACAGCAGTTGAAAGAAAATTTTCAAATATGAGACGAAATATCCGTGAAGTGATGAGTGAAAGTCAACTTGATGAAGAGACTTTAGCAGCTCAACGCCAGGAAATGGAGAGGTTACGGAGAGTACAAGAACAGCAGCGTATTATTAGAGAGGTAATTATTTTTGCATTACTTACTTACATATTTATTACAGTGTTTATTAACCCTCTTTTTTTTTTTGTACCTCACAGGTTACAAAGAATTTCAGTTTTTACTGTCTGCATTTGCAGAAGCTTTCTGTCACCATTGACATTCACCACTTCAGTCTCATGTGAGTTACATCTTCTTCGGTCTTCTACAGTTGTCTTAATTCTTTTAGTTTCCTTGACCCCCCCTCCCCTCTTCGTTAGTTTCATGCAAACTCTTTTCTATTGTCACTTAACAGATGGGCTACCACTCCTACTCTTACAGTGCTCTCAACCTCCCATTTCCCCAGCTGAGCAAGTGAGTGTACCGAGGTAGCTGGATTTGGTGATCTGCCCATTGGCGTATCACTAAATTTGATGATATACTTCTGCTTGTTCTTGCTGATTACCAGTCTTTATATTTTCTGCAATTACCTCAGCTGCTTTTTTCTTCAGTTCTTATAACCACTCATTGTGCTGCAAATTTAGTTTTTTGGGGGAGACCATCAAACCATTCATGGATAACATGGTAGTCAGTTGCATCTGTTGCATGAGGCAGTTTGTGATGGTGAACTGGCATCCTTCATACATGAGTGAAGATACACAACAAATAGCAACAAACTGCTAACACATTGAAAAATAAACTCCCATCAGATATCCTGTCACAGAATCCCTTTATTTCTGGTATGTACTACTAGCAAAACAGTATAAAGCATTACTATCAACACTCTCTGCACGTTCTGCTCTAGGAACAGCAGCAAATCATATACTGTAGACTTTCATGGCCTTTGCTTACGTGAAATTGGTATTCTTGTAATTAGGCATTGGTGTAAGCCATCTTTTGTGTTTAATGGTGGATCTCATACTGCAGCAGATATCGTCAGAGGTTATGGACATGTCGTTATTTGATTCTCCAACCTAAACATGCTGAGCTAGTCAAAACAGTAAGGATAGCTGAGCAGGTTTATGTTGGTGACTCAGCTAACTACACATCCATTACCTCTGAGGATCTCTCCTGAGGTAGGAATAATACATTATACACAAAAATATACCTTAGACCCTTACCAATTTCCCAGAAAACTGATGTCACCAACAGTACCAAATATCTGTCTTCAACCTGGTTGGGAAAAATGGATAATGGTGCTTCTCTCTCATACTTTTTAATTAGGTTGTAAATGGATCACTGTTAGTGGGAACCATATCAGGCCTCATAGTGATTACTGTCCTTGCTCAACTCAGGTTTGAGGGTCACTGATAATATTTTTTCAGGCATTAATAATAACATTGAGCTTCCTTAGTATGAAAATGTTCCTACTAAATGGGATATGGGAATGTGCGATACTTTTGGTCGTTGACGAAGTTTTGCATATTGTTGAACAAACTACTGCATATATATTTGTAGTGTTTTGTATGTAAACATAAGTGTAGGATTGAGATTGTGCTTGTATTTCTAAAACAAAATTGTAGCATTAACTAATAATATTAATGATAATTGTTGAAGTGCAGTTCAAAATAAGGAAACAAGATTGGAGGTGAAAAGAATGTCTGCAGAAGAGGCTACATACAGGACAAATTCTGACAGTTTCTGTAATACCGTGTGGATTGTAGGATTGCTATTAGGATACAGTTGCTTAAAAATATCTGAAGGAAAGAATTCACGTTGTTTGATAGATTTGTGTGGCCATTATTGATTACTTGGGAATGATCAATATTCTTAATGTAGGTTGTGTAAGAAATACATAATTCTTCCCACAGAAAAGTACCACGACACTGCAGAAAACTAAAAAGTGATAAATCTATGTTTTGTATGTATTTTTGAATATAGTTCATGATTTTTTTCCCATTTTGTGATGACTAGGTGTTAAAAGTTCAGTTATGGTTCATATGTGGTTTCTAACCACTTCGGGGAAAGTGTGTTAAAAGTGTGGTAACCTTTAGATTCATTGGTTCATAAATGATTTTTTTTTTTCAAATATTTCACTTCTGTATTATGAGGATTGATTGTTCACTTTGTTTTTGAAGTAGGAGCTAGTTTTTAAATTCTGTTCCATTTCTCGAGTAACTTAGCCTTAATCTTGAATTTCATTACCCGAAGGTTCAGCGCCAAATTGTGCTTAATCGCCAAAACAATAAGACTCAGACAAGAGTTATTTCACTACTTCAAGGCAACACATCACTGTTGAGACAAACATCGTCCAGTTCAAGTACAAGTACGACAACCAGCAGCAGCAGTGGCAGCACACAATTGCGGCTTCCTAGTACTGTCCTGGTCAAGCTTGCTTCCCAACAGTCTGGATCGGGCTCCATTCTCTCCACCTCCAGTTCTGGATCTGCCAGTAGCTCACAAACTGCTACTGCAACGAAGAAGGTTGGTTGATTATATTCAGTAAACTACATTAGTAAAATAATAATCTACCAGTTATGTGACTGAGTCTAGACTTTGATACGCATTCTGTAGTCTTACTGTCTTCTAAATCTAGTCATCTCAACGTCTACAAGGGTTTCATTAATCAGAGCAATGACTTCAGGTTTATGAATTGCTGCGAGTGCACAAAGAAGCAACGGCAGCAGGATCTCGTGCAATGTCTCGCAGCAGCTCACGTGCACCCGTACATATGATGACACCCTCAGTGTCTATTGCACCTGTCGTGTCGGGCCGGCAGCAGTCAGGAACTGACACAGAGGCTGATGACGATTCAGATCGTGAGGAGACAGCTATACGCAAGGTCTCTGGCAAACCGAAAGGTAAAGGTGAGTGTTGTGTCAACATTTGTTTATAAACTAGATCTGTGCATTTCAGAAAAGAATATATATTAATAAGGTTATACAAATCGTCAATTACATTTTTACTTTGATTTCAAAAGCCTTTGTCCTTTTGACAGCTTATTTGATTGAAATGCATTAAGATTATTTTAGAAACATATTATGTGATTGAGGACTCACCAGCATGTAGTTGATCAGCATCAATATTTTCCTTCCAAAATGAATTATTTGTGGGGTGGCCACTCAACCTGGAAACCAGGAAAGCTGGGAAATACCAAAGAATTGTAAATCAGGGCTTTTTCACATATTTCTGGGATTTTAGTTTGTAGTTTTAGAAAAAGTGCTTTTGTAATTTCATACAGATCTCGTGTAAAAGATGCTAAACAATGTTCACGTTACATGGCTCATCAAGACAGATTTTTCTGAGTGGCAAATGAAAGTACTCTGTGCATGTGAGCCTTCCAACCATATCACATCATGTGAAGCAAAGTATTTGCTCTGCAGTGTGGCTGGCATCTGTTAATTTTTTGAACCAGGTGACATGACAGTATGCCCAATTTATGCACTTTGCAAAACCTTTCTTAGTGGTCTGTGCTTCATTATTTCACATCACCATTTTCTTTTCAGTCTATGTTGAAAGATAAGTTTCGAATTTCAGTTTTTTTTGTGTACTTGGTACTTAGACTTTGGAATACTGGAAAAAAATAGGCCTGCGTGAGATATCTCAGGTTACAGTGCTTTTAATCATTGGTACCTGTGGATTACACACACTACATAATACTTTTAAAGAAGGCTTTCAAAACACTGCTTGGAATACAACAGAGTTTTTATGAGTATCATATTATTTATTCGAGGATCTGTCAGCAAGAAGAACTGATTAAATTAACTCCACTAGTTCCAAAACGTTTCCATTTAGGTTGTGCTCAGTGAAGTGGCTGGAAATGTAAATGTAGCTGAGTGAGCTATTTCTATCTTGTCAAATGTATCAGTGTCTGTTACAGATGTTCAGAATCAAAAAGTGTCAGAGACTAGTCATAGTTTTATACTGGTTTCCGAGCACATCCAAGTTAAATTACTTGCCACAAAATTCACACTTTTTATATCTGTTGCTTCACACCTTGAACCATTTTTAAGAGAATTCCAAACGGATTTGTCATTAGCTTCATTTCTTTATGGTGTATTGGCAAATGTTGTGAAGATTTTTATGGAATGTATCATAAAAGAAAGTGTTTTGAACAGCATATCTTCTTTCCTGTCAACTGACCTGACACAGAAATATAATTTCATTCCTTCAAAAAGTAAAATAAGGTTAAAGGCATCACTAATTTACATATGCTGCAGTTCTGAATTAACCGTTTGACCTATATGAAGATACCATTACAGAAGTTAATGTAGAAGTCACCATTAAAATTTCGTTTGATGAAGGCAGTCTCATTTTTAGATCCAAATTTGATGGCATTCAAATCAGCAGAAGCAAACACTCATTTAACTTACATCTTCGACTTCTGGTTGAGGAAAAATGGCTTTCTGGAATGCAGGCTGCTAATGCTAAGCAAAGAGTTTATTTCACTAACAAGAACAAAAGAAGAAATGCCCCTGCACAAACAAAAGGAAAGTAGACTGGATCATCACTGGATCAAACTTTTAAGCTCGTTCAACAGCATGTCTTGGTGCTATTATTTCCTCCGGAGGGATAGCAAAAGTTGAAATAATGCAATGGTTGATACATGCAGTGAAAAATGCTCATTCTCATTGTGTGGAGTCACTGGAACATTATATAAAAAAGAGAACAAAAGGTAAAGGCAGAGACACTGAAGAAATTAAATTTCTTACAATGAAAAAGTTATAGATATTTGCAGACACTGAAAGGGAAGTGGCATTTACTGAAGAGTAATTTTAAAATAGTGTTCAAGTTTTTCTTTAAATCAGTGTATGGAGAAGATTATATACACATAACAGAGTTAAATGTGTGTTAATGTGACTAGTATATTGTTCCATTGAATATTCATTTGTATAACTGTAAAATATAAGGAATTACACTTTCCACATCATCACACTTGGGATTCAGTTTATTAAATACCAATTCATAAGAAGTCTTCCAAAAGGCGTGGGAATTTTGGATTTGCTTTATGTTTTAAGTATTTTCTCAGAATTTTTGTATTTAAGTAGTGAGTCATTAGTTAAACATAAAATTTATGTGTACGTCATTCCTCAGCTGTTTTCACACAGTGAATAGATGTGTTTCAATTGTTATCACAGTTTTTGATGGTCAAGTCAGTTAATTTAATCTTATTTTAGGGATCAGTTCGAAGTGTGTGCATGACATATCTTGTCTGATATGTTTTGCTTTACCCAGTGTATTGCAGTTCATTTTGCCATTTCGCAGTACACTGACATGTCAATTGGCCTGAGTATGTTAGATATTTTCAGTTATGCATTAACATATAAAATGAGCAGTTTCTTTTTTAAAAGGGAATAAAAATACTGAATAAAGCATGCTCAACATTCAGTTTCCACACCTAGAAAGAAGATGTGAGGAAAAATACAATAAAACTCTGGAAAAGTCCTCAACAAACCAGGGAAATATAATCGGCCAGTAGAGTGGCCACCCTGATTCATTTCCTTACTAGAGTTTAAAGAATTTGGTTGTTTATCACAATCTCAATATTTTATTCAGATTAATGCAAATTCTTGCATTCAGTGCTTCACAAATGCTGCCAGCAATTACGTTTAATGTATGTTTCTCAGTAGTTTTTGGTGAAAAATCTTCCATCAGACTCTTCTTTTTGTTTCTGTTGTCTGTCTATTCAAAGTCAATATGAAGGAAAGTCGTAGCTCAGTCACAGAATTTCACTACAGACAATATTGCAACGTACTTATGAATGTAATCAGAAATGTTAAAACAGTGCACAGCACACCAAGAGAACATGGAGCTCTCAGAACAGAATCAGTTATGTGGTATATCAGTTCATAAAGTGGCTGCTTAGCATATTTCATTTTTTTCTTGGGAGAAGGGAACTGTCATTGACTTGCCAGAATTTAATAACCACTTCATGGGAGTAGTTGGGAATGTAGATGAAAATTTTGTTGGTAATGGTACGGACAGATTTGCATGCAGACACAAAAAAACAAGCAAGAGTGAAATTCAGTCCATTACTAAATTATTTCCTGTAGGACAATGACTCAAATGACTCTGGCAAAATATTGAACACACTTATGATTGTGACAAAAAATAAAACACGTACAGCCGTCATTATGATTTTATTTTATTTTGTTGCTGCCAGTTTCGACGCTTCATTGCGTCATCTTCAGGCTGTTTTGATGCGGTACAGGTTGATACGATCCCCACGCATAACTCATCCGTTGCCAGCATTACTGGATTCGCAGATAATATGAAACTTATGTGTCAGCACTCCAACCATCATGAGTTGGTGGTTATGCATGGGTATCGTGTCAACCTGTACCGCATCAAAACAGCCTGAAGATATGCAATGAAGCGTCGAAACTGGTAGTGACAAAATAAAATAAAATAAAATCATAAGGACGGCTGTAGGTCATGATAGTAAATGGCTGTCATCCCAGAGACGTCATGCTAAAAGGATGGTCATACAAAAACACTTATGATTAGTGCACTGGACATTAGTGCATTATTAAGTCACCTGTGTAACATACCTTATGCATGCAGAACATTTTCAGACTGACTAAAATCTCATTCATGAAGTTGCTTTATAAATAAGCAGAGAGAGAGAGAGAGAGAGAGAGAGAGAGAGAGAGAGAGAGAGAGTGAGTAGACAACTACAAACCAGCTTCTTGTGTACTGGTGTTTGAGATAGTTTTTGAGAAGGCAGTATAAAGCAGGGTAATGATGAACCGACATACAAGTAATTTCCAGGCAGGGCTGACAGTTTGGCTTCAGAAAAGGGGCATCAACGGAAACTGTAATTTCTTCTTTTGCATGTGGGACACTTTGGGAGCTCAATGATAAATTGAGGACAGTAGGTATCTTCTTTGATTTAACAAAATCGTTTGATTGTGTGGACCAGTTTATAGTTTTGCAGAAGTTGGAGCTTTATGGAATTGGGGGAAACACACACTAATGATGCCTTTCATATATAGCACGTCAGAAGCAAATGTTACTCTCCAGTACAAATAAACAGGCAACAGGTTTGATTGGGTTGCGGCAGTAAAATGGGGGGAGGTACTGCAGTTTGTGTTGCTGGTCCACTGCTTTTCTCAGTATATATAAATCTTCTGTTAGTAAATAAAATGTCGTGCGACTAGGGCCTCCCGTTGAGTAGACCGTTCGTCAGGTGCAAGTCTTTCAATTTGATGCAACTTCGGCAACTTGCGTGTTGATGGGGATGAAATGATGATGATTAGGACAACACAATACCCAATCCCTGAGCGGAGAAAATCTCTGACTCAGCCGGGAATCGAACACGGGCCCTTAGGACTGACATTCTGTCACGCTGACCACTCAGGTACCGGTTGCGGACCTTCTGTCAGTAAACCCAACAGATTCAAAAACGTCTATTTGCTGATTACCCTACTGTCATTGTCGAAGAAGAAGTGGGATATGATGTAAATGTTTGTGGTTGACAGAGTACACAAGGTCACTTTAACTGTAACAAAACACAGTGAACACATTTTCCTGCACAAAACTTTTAATATTCCTACTGCAAAAGAAGAGGAAAAGCTTTCCTAGAAGTATCACATTCAAAATTTTGTTCAGAAATAGTGCTGCTGTCTTCACAGTAATATTAGTCTGCACTGTTGTTGGTACTCAAATCTGAAAGCTTGTTTATTTGTCTTACTTTCACTTTATTATGTATGTTGATCTTATGTTTTGGAGAAACTCTGTGACTTCACAAAGAATATTCTTAGTGGGGAAAAGCGTAGTCAGAATGATTTCTGGTATGACTTCACAAACTTTCTACACACTCTTTTGGAATTTTAACTCTGCTGTCAGTGTATGTGTAAACTTCTGTTTTATTTGTGCTTAATAATTCACTCAGTAAGCATTAGGCAGTAAAATGATCTGTAGTAAGTTGACACTTTCTTATCCATTGTTCAGACAGGTGTGTAAGGTTTGGAATGTTTTAGCAGTGTGACACCTCATATTTTGAAACAAAACTTGGAAGGCTTCCTTAGGAAACACACCATTTGTTTGGTGCAGTAGTTCCTCAGAGTAATTCAGAACCTTTCATTGTAATTTGTTACTAATTTTGGTATCCTGTTTTTCTTTTTTTTATGAGCATTTTTTATTTATGAAGTGACTCATTCCACACCAGAGTAGCTTTGGCTCATATGGACAGAAATACTTTTTGTCTTTCTTACACACACTCTGGTATAGTTCATTTGTTTGGAGGTTGTTCAGTAGTTTTCTAGTTATATCATTTTTCAAGTGAAATGGGTATACGTGGATTGAGTGTGTGTATATCCCAGGTTTGTTTGAGACAGCACAAGACTGCAGATTTCAGTTGATTCATACACCCCATATTGAGGTAACTGAAGAAGCAGCTAGGTAGCTTTGAAATTTATAGCATGTAAAATTAACACCAATAAATACAGCTAAATGGAAAGGAAAATAGTATTTTGTCATGTTTGTCAGTGGTCTAACCATTGACACGGTCTCATCATCAGTCTTATAGTCTAGTAGCTCATGGCAGAAAGGTGCACCTATTTTATCCTACTTGTCGTTGTTCTTGACAACTTAACAAAAAATGCTTGCTGCCATAAAGTTTGGATTCAGGAACATATCATGCCCACTCAGTTTCAAACTTGTCATGAAATGTAATGTCTGAAAACTGCCTTATACGACCTAAAACATTTTTATGCATCATTAGCAATATAAATTGTTGATAGAAAACTTTGGCAAGTCTCTAACTGGGACTAACTCAGTCACCAATGTTTCAAAGGTGTCAAACAATGTGTATGGCGCTATCATCTTGCACTCTTTGAAACCTTTGTCTTTTACTTCATTTCCATCATATCATTTTAAAAGAATTAGGAAACAAAAATTATGTGGGACCTGGAAAGTCAGCAACGCTGTAAGTGGAAATGCACATGCCATGTTTTTTTTATTCCAGTTTTTATTTATATAGATGTTGTTTTACAAAAAAACTAAAATAGTAATTTTCACAATAAGTAAACATTTTTGACTTATCTGTAAAAATATGTAATAATTAATTGCTCTCACACCCACTAGAATCACTCTGATCATTACTAGAACTGCAAAGGCTTTCACTTTCTTCTTTGCATACTGTTTCTGAATCTTCTGCGAAAACATAATTATGAAAAACTAAAGATATGTATGAAACAAATATTCATAACTCTGTTATGTGAAAATATTTACCTAACTGTTGACTGGATTGAATGACAAAATAGTTTATTGAGGTCGGTATTTGGTCCCCTCGAACCAGTGGCATTCGTATAAATTATTAACTTCTAGCGATACATTTTTTAAAGGTGACTGAAGTGTTGGGCTTTTCAAATTAGCATTTGTCCATATACAGTAGATACATGTAGCTCTTTCAATTTGTTGGAAACTCTTAGGTATTAGCATACCAGGTTCTAATTTTGAAACTATCGCTGGTACTTCTAAAGCTATACATTTTCAAAAAGGTTGATAATTTTGTTTCATTAATGCAGCTGAGATTTTTGAAACTGTACAGATGGCATACAAAGTTTTCCAGAGTTTCAGAAACTTCAAGTCCCACAGGTAAATGGCCTAGATTTTTTAATGCCACTTGATATTTTTCTGTATTTCTCAATATATTAAAGTGCCTTTTTCTCCCTTTTCTGTAAAATACAAGGTTAAAATTACACCCTGTGAATGTGTAAACAGTAGCAAGTGTGCTACAAAACAACTCTTCCTGTTTCTTGTGTAATTTAGTGAAGTTGATGTATCTCTGTGTGTTTCTCACAGCTATTTCCATTCAAATAGTGGAACTGCTTGTTGTGTTGGCTATGTTACGTAACGTGACTGTAAATAAATTAGTTCCTGAACAACAAATCAAAACACTAGAGTCACTGTTAATATTGCATGTGTGATATACAATCCCAGTGTCTGCTTGTTCGTGTGCACTACATTCAAAATTGTCTAGTACCATTTTTACAATTCATCCTTCAGATACGTGTTATTAATAGGATTTATCATAATTGATTTTGACTCGTTTCATACCAAGGAATGGTATTATTCATTGTACTCTCAATGATTACTTAAAAAATTAACAAATGCTTCCTTGAATTCAATGTTCCTCAGTTCCATGCTGAAATCTGGAGGACGATTTTGATCAGCTCTGCTGTTATGGCAGTCTTGTAATTCATCTGTTTTGTGAAGACATTGCTCCATATCTTCTGTGGAAGGCATTTTGTGCCAATAAAAATGATAGTGATACCATTTACCTAATATGACATTATGATTTGTAAAACTATTTGAGAAATAGAGCTGAAAGTTTGTTGCACATTTTTCATGTAATGTAAATGAAAAAACCATCAATTAAAGTAACACCAAAGTGGGTGGTGATGTTTTTGTTGATGCCCTTTCTAAGCACTTTACAAGACCGTATTTCTCTGTTTTACCCTTTGCCCTGTCTTGCAAACACGCAGACAAAGGTACAGGTATTAATGTTATTGTTAATAGCAATATTACATTGTAAATATTAAAAGATAAAATTATATTAAAATTTATTTCTGGAAGTCAACTAAACTGCAATAGTATCAATTTACTACCTAAAGCGACAGATGAACATTTGTGTGGTACCGGAACTTGAATCTGAATTTCTTGCTTATCACATGCTCAGATAGCCTAAGTGGTAAAGCAACCATTTACGATAATGGGAAATCCGGGTTCGAGTCCCAGTCCGGGGCTGTTTTCATATGTTGTTTTAAGCAGTACATCTATACATGTTACAGTTACATTGAATTTCAGGAACAAATTTCAATATTTGAAACCGTTGTTCATCATCAAATATAAATATAAAATTATATTAATAATATACATTTGTTTTTATCATAAATATTTTAAACACTTGGAAAAAAGGTATTGCATAAATAAAAATATTAGAAGAAAAAACAGTCAACAATTAGTGCATTGCAAATCGTGCATCATGCATCGTGCACTCATTTTCATTTCCAGCATTTCTAACTCTCCGGGTCCAAAATAATTTTTTTCAAATTTTTTGGGAATAATATGATGAGAAATGAAACGAAAGACAAAGGTTTTGAAGTGTGTAAAATGGGTGCACCATATACATCTTCTGACATCTTTGTAATGTTTCTAATGGTGTTGCACCCAGTTAGATACTTACTGACTTCTTCTATCAACAATATACATTGTTAATAATGCATAAAGTTTTAGCTAGAGTCGTTCTTTGTCTTGGGCTTTCCGACTATTAGGGTTTGAGCACTGGATGCCACATTACTGATCCCACCTGCTACAGGTGGGTGAATAAAGATTATTATTTGACCAGTGCTTAAATTTTTCTACCTGTTGTCCAAATTAGGTTGCTGCTTCCCTCTTGTTCTCCAGTTACTAAACACCACCTTTTTGAGATATTACAGAAATGTTTTTGACAACTCGGGATTGAGTACAAATGTAATTAATGCAAAACCCAAGTCTGGTAAATATCAACATATATTGGTGCTTAAAATGAATGTTTCTGAGTATACTGTTCACAGAACAAGTTTTCTATATTGTGTTAATGGCTATGTGTAGATTTATGTTTCAAGCTAATTCTGTAAATTTTGAAGGAAAGGTAGTTGTGTTACTCTCTGATTACCAAGTGACTTGCACATTTTTTGTGCAGTAATCCTTTTGTTCTGTAAGTAATGAGAAATTAATCAAAATATCTTATTTTCAGATGTTGTTACAATCAGCAGCAGCAGTGATGATGATGATTGCATATTACTATCGGAACCTTCCAGTGGAGATGAAGCAGATCCTGTGGATGATCCTACTAACTCAGGAATGCATACAAATGACCTTTACAATGTTCCTGATGAACAAGGCCGTGTTCTTGTGAATGTGGGGCATCCTTCTACTGAGCCAGATATTTTCCTGGCACCGCAGATTGCCAGAGTCATCAAACCACATCAGGTGTGCAGCTCCAAACCATCTTTGGTTGTTTTATAGCACGTATATGTAAAAAGTATTCGGGAATATTCATTGCTGAAAGTTAGACATGTTTTTCTGTTTATTTAGAATTCTTTTAAAGATAATTAATCAGTAGAATTGTGAGAAACGGAATGTTGTTGGTGAAATGTATGTCACATGAGAATTTGTGATTGTGTGCTTAGAAGGGGACATTGGAACGTTGTTTCATCTTTGAATATCTTCGTTACTCAAGGATATTATAATAAAATGAGCATCTGCTCTAGAATAACACTACCAAAACATTCTTATGATACTTGTAGAGTATGAGTTCGTTTACAAACTGTGAATGAGATTGTATAACAGCTATACGATTTACTAGTAACATGTGAAAATTTATGTTGTACCAGAACTTGAATTCAAATTTCCCACTTTAAGCGAGCAATCGATTTGAGTGCCTTGACCATCCGAGCATGCCTCCAGGACCGACCCAAACTTCCATATTTTCTACCCATAATGCTCACACACAAATAGTGTGAGTTTCACACACAGACAGACATTATTTTGCTCATCATATTGCCTTGCTTGGCACGAAATACAGTAGGGCAGTGTCTGTATTTTACGGTGTTTGTGTAGTTCACTGCAATCTTCCTTTGGACATGCACGTATGAACATTGCATCAATCTCTACAGACACTGTAAAATTCACACTCTGCCCTACTGTACTTAAAAAGCAGTTTTAAAACCAGCTTTCAGATGTCCATGCAGTAGAACACTCTGTTTCCAAACCAACTTTTAGTAAATTCACAGCTTTAGCAAACGTTTGTATCATCAAAATAAAATCATCACATAAACACACAAGATTCACAAATAATTCAAAAGTTGTTTTTATAGCAAAACTGCTTACAGTTAAGTGCACACAAAAAACCTTCAGTAAAGGTCATATAAGACACTGTTAATCTCTTACCCTGTTTCTTACAGAATTGCTAAATGCAAAGAACTCCATGTAACAGGGAAAACTATTACCTTTCATGCTGCTATTGACTCAATATTGACAATGTTTGATAACTCTTCTTCCAACAGTAAAATGAATATACCATTCTCCTATGACAGTCAGTGCAAGATTTTCATTGTTTTCAGAAGATTTATGTCAGCTGTTGACTTAGAAGTTAAGCAACAGTTGCTGTCGCTTTAAAGTGCATGAGGTGACATGTTCTTAATTACATTCTTTTGATAAGACATTTGTTTTACTTATGAGAGCTGTGTGTGCAGAGAGTTTTGGTTCCGTTGGTCTACTCCAAAAACAACTGCTGAAACAGTTTTATGTACTTTCAATACAGAAAGTCCAATATTTTGGGATAAATATATTGGAATTTGTGTATCTTTGGTTTGTACTGGTTACAACTAAAAGACAAAGCTGTGGCTCAGGAAACTTTTAAGCACTCGCTGTATGATGAATTGGAAGGCTTTTTCAGCAAAAGAACTCGGTTAATCCATACATGCAGGGATACAGACTAGGGAGAGGTTTGTGAACACGAAACAAAGCTTCTGAAACTGGGAGTGTTTAAGATCCTATTTGAACAAGTGGGTGTTAAATACATCACCTCCTCCTCCGATTTTAGATACCTTTTCAAAAGGCAAGGTATTAAAGTGTGTTTATGTGTAGGCAATGTGTGTTCTTTTTCAAGAGGGGAAGACCACCCTGTAACAGTTTCAAGAATATTGATTTTTGATTAAAATGATCTATCTTACTATAACCTCAGCACGTAACTTTGTCACTTTTGGGGGAAAAACATCTGTGTTCAAAATGACATTTTGGATATGTTCCCTACTCTTGTCCATTGTTTTCAGTGTATTTGAAAAATTGCCTTCCTGATCATCTAGTGGTGTTAAAAATTCATGATATTGGATTTCCAGTCTATTACATTATTTTTCTTCGCCCTTTTTCCCGTTTCTACACAGGGTCAGCATTGTTACACAGGTTTCGGTAATGTCAGTACAGTTGGATACAGGAAGTTCATTCTGACACTCTGACACTACCACTCCCCCCAGGGCAGAATTTGTGTACCCCATGTGTCTGCATCTAGAGTACATTTTGTGTTCAAGTGTGAGAATGTTTTCTAAATGTTTGTGTAGCGTGATATGAGGTGAGACAGGGCTACCAACTTAATGTTTACCTAGTTGGATGTGGAAAACTGCCTAAAAACTGCACCCAGGGTGACCGGCTCACCAGCCCTCATCGATAATCTGCGTGACAGATTCGCTCTGGGGCAGACTTGTCTCCCCGAAGTCTACAAATATGTTATTTTGTTGCTCCACATATTAGCTAGAAAATGTTTCTGACTACATCTATGAACATATGTGCCAAACAACTGATAAATTTTAATGACTGACACCCCCCCCCCCCCCCCCCCACACACACACACACACACAATGTACTCAGTCAGGTGTAAGTGTGGGCAGGAGTTGCAGATTCAGAAAGCTTGGAAACCTCTGCCATATTGGGAATCTTCCACCAACAGTTAACATCAGTAGAGCAGATGCTCTGCCAAAGTATTGCAAAGTTTAATTGGCACTATTAAACCCTCATAAACATTTATTATGCTGAGAAAATCTTAAACAACACTCTGATAATTTGTGTTATAGTCTTTTAAAAGACAAGCTAAAATCAATCGGTTCCTGTCCATAAAATATTTTTTTTTTTTTTTAGAAAGTTCCAGTTCCTTGCATCATCCAATCTCAGCTTCCACAAGCCTATTCAAAATCACCAGGAGATCTAGTGCATGCAGGAGAAAGTGTTCACAAGGAATAGAATATTGTGGAGTCTTCTTTTTGGTACACTCCACTCTTCCTGTAATGGGGTTTACTATTTTGGACGATATTTAAATTGAGGGTTATCTTTTTAATAATGGATTATTAACCATTTCATTGTCAATTTTATTTTTCTGTTGAGTACTTTTCTACTGTAGCTACTTCTTGGTATGACCTAATATTGTACATAATTTCAGGGCTGCAGTGGTACTGAGTCCTTGGGAGAAGTTCGGATATTTTTGTTCGAAATATATGCAGTCTAGTGGTAATATTTTGAGAAATATCAACTCTCACTTATGGCAAAATATAATCCACAAAGTATGGTAAACAAAATGCAATGTAAAAAAAGTCATGTATATAATAATGCAAAATAGTTGCTGGACATTGTGCATATGGTTCTCAATCTTGTCTCCATCTGTTGTTTGGAGTACCTCACACATCTCCATCTGGTATTGCCTACAACTAGTTAATGATCTCCAACATGTAATAAAAGTTTTGGAGGTGCAATTCTTCAACCAGACATACTCTTGTTTTTGTGTAGGCATTGGCCTTAACCCTCATTATAATCTGCTCAGCAAGAGGAGTGAGATATTCTGCAAATCTAAAACAGAAATCAGCAGAACCTTTTTTTGTTTTAAAGAAAAGGCTTTCCTTTACCATCTTTTGTGACACTGATAAAATTTGTGTATGTGTTGTTGACGTCATCTGCGATGTTGACACTACAAATAGTTTTAATATTGAATCCATCTTTACATAGTACTATGGAATTCTGTTCTAGCAGTAATTTGTAACTACCTTGTGGTACATATTCATCTCTCTCTGGTAGTGAAATGGTCAAGACTTTGATTCCATTAGGGTGCTTCTTACAGAGTTGTGCTCTGTGCTGGATTCAACAGGTAACTCCATCAGTAATTCACTAGAGTTAGTACAAGCCTTAGTGCAGGTGCTAGAGGCAAGCTTCTGTGGCTTAGTTAGTGGAAAATGAAAAGTTTTGATTAAAGGTCAAGTCCAGCATACATTTTTAAAATATCAACCCTTGACAGACGGACTTTCACATAACTTTCAGAACCAGAGTGTAAGTAATGTCCATATTTTGTACTAAATTTAGAAAAGAGGAAAACGGAAAGAGGAAAAGTGAGCAGTCACTGTAAATGGATTCAAGATTTCCTTGGAAACTGGAATTGAGCTCTTCTTCCTTCATGCAGACACATGATTAAAAGGGTAACAAAAAGCAGTGCATTATGATCATAATGTCACACTTGTGTACAGTGCACAGTGCAATTCCACAAAGATGCGGTTTGGACATTAATTTAGCAAGGTAGAAGCCACAAATGCTTGGAAGCATGTCTGACACAGACCACAGTCTCAACATCATTGAGCGTATTATGAAGTGTTATTCCAATGCTTTGGAAACCATTCCAAGAGGAAGGAAATATTCATTGTAGGTATGTACAAGGTTGACTGAGTAACTGATGCACAGCTAGACTC
This sequence comes from Schistocerca americana, assembly GCF_021461395.2. NCBI lineage: Eukaryota > Metazoa > Arthropoda > Insecta > Orthoptera > Acrididae > Schistocerca > Schistocerca americana. The sequence continues at coordinate 304,161,863 of NC_060130.1, forward strand.
ATGTATGATCTTACTTGACTGCCGAAATCCTATGATGCTAGCAATTTCATTGTCCTAATAGGCTCAGAAGTTACACTTTCCCAATAAACTGTGTATCTAATTTTCTGAGCAATGGTCTCTATGCGAGACACGTAATAAGGTGTGCCTTGTTTGTGGCAATACAAACATGAGTCAGTTTGTTATGGAGTCAACAATACCAAGACTGGTCTGTGATTGAGTGGAAGAATATATATCTTTGTTAGTGTTCAGAAGAATCTTTTAATGCTCATAGGGTTAGTGTGATGTAATGCAACCAAATGTGTTAGGATGAAACTTCACGGGTTGGTAGGTTGTGTGATGTTATTTGAGTGATTACTAAATCAGTCAAATTTGCGAAGTACGTGGCAGTACGAGCCCGCTTATCACTATGACGTTGCACATCCTCTGGCCTGGGTGTATGTGCTGATTCAGTTGGGAAGGGTGTCATAAAGCCATTGTATGACCTCATGAGGCAAGATGGCTCACAGCTGTTGTAATTGGCCCTTGATATAATAGATACAAGCAGTCGGACAGAGTTGACGTCCGAGCTGGTCCCGCATGTTCTAGTGACGAAAGATTTGTGGATCTTGCTGGCCATGGGAGTATCTCAACATCACACGTACAGTTCACAGAGATATGTGCCATATGTAGATGAGGATTGTTTTGTTGAAAAAATGACACCAAAATACTGTCACATGAGAGGCAATACATGAGGATGCAGGATGTTTGTGATCTACTGTTGTGCTGTCGAAGTTCCCTCAGTCACTGCCAGCCATGACCTGAAGTCATAACCACAGGTGAACCACTCTTTCCTAAAATTCTCCCAATAAACCGAATTCAACCATTTGCCTTCCCTACCACAGTTCTCACAAGCTTGTTCCACCTCATTTTGCTTTGCAGCGTTACGCCCAGATATTTAAATGACTTGACACTGTCAAGCAGTACACTAGCAATACTGTATCCGAACATTCAGGTTTGACCTTCCTATTTTTCCACATTTAGGGCTTGCTGCCATTCATCACACCAACTGGAAATTTTGCCTAAGTCGTCTTGTACCTTCCTACAGTCACTCAACTTCAACACCTTACCGTACACTGTGGCATCACCAGCAAAGAACTGCAGATTGCTGCCCACCCCGTCTGCCAAATCATTTGTGTGTGTGTATATATATATATATAGACACACACACACTCCTGGAAATTGAAGTAAGAACACCGTGAATTCATTGTCCCAGGAAGGGGAGACTTTATTGACGCATTCCTGGGGTCAGATACATCACATGATCACACTGACAGAACCACAGGCACATAGACACAGGCAACAGAGCATGCACAATGTCGGCACTAGTACAGTGTATATCCACCTTTCGGAGCAATGCAGGCTGCTATTCTCCCATGGAGACGATCGTAGAGATGCTGGATGTAGTCCTGTGGAACGGCTTGCCATGCCATTTCCACCTGGCGCCTCAGTTGGAGCAGCGTTCGTGCTGGACGTGCAGACCACGTGAGACGACGCTTCATCCAGTCCCAAACATGCTCAATGGGGGACAGATCCGGAGATCTTGCTGGCCAGGGTAGTTGACTTACACCTTCTAGAGCACGTTGGGTGGCACGGGATACATGCGGACGTGCATTGTCCTGTTGGAACAGCAAGTTCCCTTGCCGGTCTAGGAATGGTAGAACGATGGGTTCGATGACGGTTTGGATGTACCGTGCACTATTCAGTGTCCCCTCGACGATCACCAGTGGTGTACGGCCAGTGTAGGAGATCGCTCCCCACACCATGATGCCGGGTGTTGGCCCTGTGTGCCTCGGTCGTATGCAGTCCTGATTGTGGCGCTCACCTGCACAGCGCCAAACATGCATACGACCATCATTGGCACCAAGGCAGAAGCGACTCTCATCGCTGAAGACGACACGTCTCCATTCGTCCCTCCATTCACGCCTGTTGCGACACCACTGGAGGCGGGCTGCACGATGTTGGGGCGTGAGCGGAAGATGCCCTAACGGTGTGCGGGACCGTAGCCCAGCTTCATGGAGACGGTTGCGAATGGTCCTCGCCGATACCCCAGGAGCAACAGTGTCCCTAATTTGCTGGGAAGTGGCGGTGCGGTCCCCTACGGCACTGCGTAGGATCCTACGATCTTGGCGTGCATCCGTGCGTCGCTGCGGTCCAGTCCCAGGTCGACGGGCACGTGCACCTTCCGCCGACCACTGGCGACAACATCGATGTACTGTGGAGACCTCACGCCCCACGTGTTGAGCAATTCGGCGGTACGTCCACCCGGCCTCCCGCATGCCCACTATACGCCCTCGCTCAAAGTCTGTCAACTGCACATACGGTTCACGTCCACGCTGTCGCGGCATGCTACCAGTGTTAAAGACTGCGATGGAGCTCCGTATGCCACGGCAAACTGGCTGACACTGACGGCGGCGGTGAACAAATGCTGCGCAGCTAGCGCCATTCGACGGCCAACACCGCGGTTCCTGGTGTGTCCGCTGTGCCGTGCGTGTGATCATTGCTTGTACAGCCCTCTCGCAGTGTCCGGAGTAAATATGGTGGGTCTGACACACCGGTGTCAGTGTGTTCTTTTTTCCATTTCCAGGAGAGAGAGAGAGAGAGAGAGAGAGAGAGAGAGAGAGAGAGAGAGAGAGTGTGTGTGTGTGTGTGTGTGTGTGTGTGTGTGTGTGTGTATATATATATATATATATATTCCTATCATACTTCCCTGGGGCACTCTTGACAGTACCCTTATCCCCAAAGATCCATCGCCATCGAGGACTACATGCTGGATTGTGTTGTTTAAGAAGCTACTCACATATCTGTGAACTTATTCTATATGCTCGTACCTTTGTTAGCAGCCTGCAGTGGGGCACAGTCTTGAATGCTTTCCGGAAATGTAGAAATATGCAAGCTGCCTGGTGCCCTTCATCCTGCAGTATCTCATGTGAGAAAAGAGCAAGCTGAGTTTTGCTCGAGCAATGCTTTCTAAAACCATGCTGATTGGTGGACATAAGCTTCTCAGCCTTAAGAAAGTTTATCATATTCGAACTAAGAATATGTTCAAGGATTCTGCAACAAAATGAAGTTAGGGATATTGTTCTGTCTTACTTAAAGAGAAACTCTTATTACTGTTAATAATATTATCAGATAATTGAATTTCAATAGATTCCCTTAGAACACACTCCCAATTGTGGGAAGCAGCAGCGATCATTTACGTCCCATTACACATTGTCTCATGTTCCTCATTAAGACAGTGTTCTGCCACTGCAGATTTCTCTTGCTGGAATAAACGAGTGTGGCAATGGTGTTCTACACATCAGTCTTGAATAGTGGGGATAATTTGGCAAATATAAGCCATCCCACAATGACAAGGTAGTTTGTATACTCCAGATTTCCTCCATCCCAAGTCATCATTTACTGATTGAAAAAGGACTCTTATCATAGCTGATGGCATAAAATCACCTTCGATGCCGTATCTTCTTAAAACTCTTGAAATTTTTGAGGATATAATCTCGGCAAACATTAAAATCTGTTGCTATCTTGCCTTTTACTTGTTCCTTCTACTATTGCACTACTATTTCACTTACGCTTGATGGCAGCAGTTTTGCTGCTTGCGCATGCAAGGTGTGCCAACTGCGGTGTGTAAAGGAACCACTGACCCTGTAGGAAACTCAGTTCCGGCGAGATTGTGCATCAGTGTACTGACTTGAAGATGGTGGCCAGTTGGTTTGTTGAAATATTGTGTCAAGATGACTAAAGCATCTGGCTGCATATCCAAGAAGAGTAGTCATTATGCTGAGAAAGTCTATGTAATAACAATATTCCATGTAGACTGTATATCCCTGTGTAGGGTTCATAGAGGAGTTCTGCATTCTGTTGCAAAGGTCTCTTAACAGGCTGTTGGCAGATGCCAAGCAGAAAATTGTAAATCCCCAGATATTCAAAACCAAAGTAGTAATGTACCTTATTAGCTCCGTGTCCTATAATGCTTTAACTTGGTAGAGGGGGAGTAAATTCCCCTTAACACCAATGTTTCTATTATATAGGCTGTAATTTTACCCACTGGACTCTTATTTGGCAGAATGACAGATTGAATCCCCATCTGGCCAGTCATATGTAGGTTTTATGCAATGTTCCTAAACCAACCAAGGCATATTCTGTCAGGATGGTCCCTTTGAAAGGGCACAGCCCATTTCCTTCCCTAGTCCAAGCTTGTGCTCTGTCTCTGATGACATCATTGTTTGAGATGTTAAACCTTAAGCTTCCATTGCATTCCTATTAATTTTACCAGTTGTGTGTAAAAGTACATAAGTTCTTATATGTAGTGTTAGATAAAAACAATAGCCAAATAATGTTAAAGTTATCGATTTTCTGGTTATGGAGTAATCTTGAAATAATTTACATAATAGTGTGTGTGTGTGGGGGGGGGGGGGGGGGGGGAGGTACGTGCAAGCATGTTTTGCTACTAGTCATAATTGTTGTGTACTATACTTCATGGAAACAGGCTTCAGTGGTTACTACTTTCAATTAATTTATAAATGGACTCATTCCATAAACAGATGAATGGCTAATCTGATCATTGAGGGCACATTGAACCCTAATCTTCCTTACATGCAAATGTGCTACACATCAGTCTGTACAGCATTCTTGTATTGCATCATGTTTCAGTTCATATAATTGTTATCAAATGCTCTTTTTCTCCTGTTTCAGATTGGTGGTGTGAGATTCTTGTATGACAATGTTGTTGAATCTCTTGATCGCTTTAATACATCAACTGGATTTGGTTGTATATTGGCACATTCAATGGGTCTTGGAAAGACATTACAGGTATATCTTCATCCTAATTTGCTCCATTTATAAATTTCACTATGTGTTGATTAACATTATTAATTCCAAATATAAAACCTCTATGTAATGTGCTTTGCAATGCACAAATATATATTTGGAAAATTATAGTCACAGAAACACTTTTCCACATTGCAGATGGCATTATTTTTATGTGATTATGGTGGGCACTATTTGAGTGTGTTTTTTAGATTTCTTGAGAATATTTACAACAGCTTGTAAAATCGGAACACACATTTCTTTCCTCAAAGTGTTCACGATACCATCCTCAAACAACAATATATTGACTACTCTTCCTTGTACTTAAAAATGCGGTTTAAACACTGCAATAAATAACTAATAGAATGAATGTGAATAGAAATAATATCTGGCAAAACCATGACAGGATTTTAATTCAAATAGTCATACTAAAATGAATTATTATTCTTGAAAAACATTTTGCTTGTACATGGCAGGTGGTTTCATTCTGTGACGTATTCCTACGACACACTGATGCGCGAACAGTACTGTGCATCATGCCAATTAATACTCTGCAAAACTGGTTGGCCGAGTTCAACATGTGGCTGCCAGAAAAGGATCCAGAAAATTCCCCGTTGGCTGTTCATGGAGAAGTTAGAACCAGAAACTTCCCGTTACATGTTCTGAATGACTCCCATAAATCAATGGTAGCTCGCAGCAAGGTGAGTTTTCATGACTGTTATTCTGGCATGCTGTGGATAACTTACTCTACTTTCAAACTGCAGTAACGTATTCAGATGGTAGCGGAGTGTGTGCCAGGTGAGTGATTAAATACAGGTAATCGGCTTACCAGTATATGTCGACAAAATGTGATGCCGTATTAATATCTGACTGTAATCAGTGGCAGAATCAGGTCTTTGTTTTCATTTCTTTGTCAGAATTTTTGGATTAAATTTCAAATTTTTGTATAATTTGAAGAAAAGATTATCATCCAATGGCATCTATTATTTTGTGCTCATTATCAGCTTTGGTCATGTGAATAAACTATACTTTATAAATAATACTTTAACTTTGACATTCTGGTCCAAGCCTCAGTCATTTGCACATGAGGTATGCTTGCTTGCGTGAATGAATGTGTGTGTGGTTCTCTTTCTTTTTCTAATGAGGGCTGTGGCTGACAGCTGATTTGTAAGTGTCTTTTAATTGTGCCTGTCAGCAACTTAACATGTCTGCTTTACAGTAAGTAGCAGTCTGTCTCTTTCTTACATTGTTAAATTATGTTTTAAACCATATATCTGCTGTATTGATGTTTCTGTAAAATATAAAGTTGGATTTCTGATGACAACACTGTTTCTCTGCCTATGACTATGGAGTAGCTTATTTTGATGTTACCCTGTTGTATGGACTTTGGTATTCTTTGCTGTGTTTTATAAAATGGGCATACCGTTCTTACGTATTCCTACCAGTTGTGTATATCTTCAATCTAGTGAGGTCTGTATGACATCTCTCGCTGCATGTTACTGTTTTTTCTAGTTTAGCCACTACCTCAAGCAAAAGTTGACTAATGTATGCTGTAGCATAACAGAAAAATGGTCATATTTTAACTTGAGAAATGTAGTTTGTTTACTGTTTTTAAGTTTTTCTTGTGCTCTACAGCTAATTGATTGGGACTGAGATTTTATTTTCGGTAGAATGTGCTATGGGTGACTTTGTGCTCAAATATGATTATGTAATGGCTTCTGTGCTGGTCTGAGTCAGTCATTTTTTAAATAAGGTTAATTTCATTTCTTCTCTAGATGTTTGACAATGCACTGAAGTTGTTTGTTGTGTAACTAGTATGATCTGGCTTACAAACACATGAAAACTGTAAACAATGGACATACTTGTTTCACTGTGTAGCATGCTGTACTAACCGTTTTGGTGCTTCCTCTGTCTGCTACTGATTGTGAGCAATTCTAGCAGTCTTCGCTGTCATAAGTAAGTTCACCTGTTTCCTGGATTTTACAGGTAGGCATTTTGTATTGGAATCATTCAACTTAATGATTATATTCCCTAGCTTTCATGCACATCATTGACGAAATTTCCCACACTCAGTGGGGCTGGGGGGAGGGGGGGGGGAGGAGATATTCGAAATGAACAAACAATATAAACTGTAGTATTTAATCCAAACACCTCCGAACCATTGCGACAGAGTAAGGCCTAACAGGTTTTTAAAAATGTTATGTGAGCTGTTGGAGAGAGAACTTGCTGAACATGAATTTTAAGATTTCTTAGTTGTTTTTGTATAAAGATTATCTTCGTTCAAAAGTTAAAAAAGTAGTTGCAGTGTGTGTTGTTTCATCTGTAACAGGACTTCAGTGTATGCTTCATTGTCAAGTCGACTTGGATAGACAGGTGATTGATATATAGTGCAACATGCACTTTTACCAGCAAGATGTCTTTCTCACATGTGTTATATATGAAAACTGATGCCAGTTTTTGAAATATTATGATATGAAGTTACACAATCCTACATTGCATACAGAAGTGGTTTTACATATGTAGCATAAAACTGCATATTCAGATTAATCCAAGCAATTGATGAAAATAAGGCCATTTGTAACTGCTGCTGATAATCTGTGTTCACATTCATTAGCGTGACTTGAAGCCCCTGTATATATGCTGCCATTTTTTTTTTTTCAAACCTATGTCTTTTGAGGCTAGAGAGATGACATAATTGATAATCTTAATGTAGTTTGACTTCCAGCTTTGTAGTTAAGTTGTTTGTGATGAACTGTGAACAGAGCAATACCTGGTACTATGCATCTGTAAATATAATAAAGTAAATAAATAAAGCAAGTAAGTTTTTGTTCATTGTTATTTTGTCAGGCCCCGACTCAGTAATATTAATGAAATAACACAGTGTAACTTTGCAAGCTAAATTGAGAGAGATTAGTTTAGCAGTATTGGTTATACATGAGAGAGATGACGATAGGCTTTTATCATTTTATCAGTTTGCAGAATATGGAGAATGTTTTGGTAACTGTTGATGAGGCAGTCAAGAAAACCATAACTGTATTTATTCTGAAATATGTTGCAAGCATTTGACATTTTACTGTATTTACAGTGATGACAGATATCTGGCAGAGGCAAGATGTGTTATTACAGAGTGTATATGACCCGGGACAACCGGGAGATCCGGGAAAAACCCAGGAATTTTTTCATCCGGGAGAAAACTGGGAGAAACCTGGGAATTTTCCATTATTTTTGTTTTCAGTTAAATTTTTGTAATTTTGACTGGTAAGAACCGATACTCTGACAAAGGATATTACTGTATTCCGCTACTGCAGAGTAATACTGCAGCAATAAAACATGAATGAGAGAAAAAACGAAAATAAAACTTAAATTGCAAAGGAAATGCACCATATGAAGCAACAAAACACAGTGCTCATACAAGCGTCTGCCAACAGCAAAAGGTGTCAAAGGCTTTAGGAAGACTATGCAATGCTTCGTAAAAACAAATTGCCTCCGATGAGCGTGACTTCACAACTGTTTACATTAGATATGTATTAGCAGTTACAAGCGGAATATCCGCATCCGCAGTTGAGTAGTACCTTCTCCCACTTCTGGATATAGAAATGTGGCTGTTGGCTGTGGAAGCAGTCACTACAAGCAGTTAGATGCTACTGGGAAAATTTTACTGGAGTGCCCAAGCTGCCAGATCCATGCATGCACATCAGGTCCAGATATAGGAGGGGTCTATCAATTATTCATATGACTTTGAAACGCATTCCTGTCGGTTTTTGAACATTTTTGGACACATTCTATGTGGATTTCTGAATGAATCGTAAGTTGATTTGTGAATGCGTTCGTAGTGTACATGATGTCTCTGTCAGGGGAATCCTCGTCTCATGTAGAAACAAACTTTCCTACAGACAAAAGGGGACGGGGCTGTAGGAGCTGAGCGGAGTAAGGCCAAATGGATGAATGCCAACTGCTGTCTGATTATGTGGTTGATTGGGTTTGTGAATGATCAGCGTTGTTATAATTAGATTCAGACTACCAGAATGGAAATAAACGAATAACAGGTAAAAAAGGTTACGTATTACCTTCCCAGTGTATCCAAGAAAATGAAATTTTTTACCAAAAATTTTTGGCCAGATGGCTGTATTAGTAATGGCCAGTTGTACAGTCCCTGGCTAGGAGCCGCTTTAAGTTCTATTCTGGAAGAAGCGCGGAAAACGTGTTGTACGAATATGTAACAATGCCTAGCTGGAGAATAATCGCAGGATAACTAAACCGGTGATTCTGGCAGAGTTAGTACATACACACAAAATTCTAGCTTTCGCAACAAACAGTTGCTTCGTCAGGAAAGAGGTAAGGAGAGGGAAAGACGAAAGGAAGTGGGTTTTAAGGGAGAGGGTAAGGAGTCATTCCAATCCCGGGAGCGGAAAGACTTACCTTAGGGGGAAAAAAAAGGACGGGTATACACTCGCGCGCACGCACACACATATCCATCCACACATATACAGACACAAGCAGACATATGTCTGTATATGTGTGGATGGATATGTGTGTGTGTGAGAGTGTATACCTGTCCTTTTTTTCCCCCTAAGGTAAGTCTTTCTGCTCCCGGGATTGGAATGACTCCTTACCCTCTCCCTTAAAACCCACTTCCTTTCGTCTTTCCCTCTCCTTCCCTCTTTCCCGACGAAGCAACCGTTTGTTGCGAAAGCTATAATTTTATGTGTATGTTTGTGTTTGTTTGTGTGTCTATCGACCTGCCAGCACTTTCGTTCGGTAAGTCACATCATCTTTGTTTTTAGAGATATATATATATTTTTCCCACGTGGAATGTTTCCCACAAAACAGATTTCTGTGGCCGGGAGCTATCAAGTGAATTAAACTACATTCGCATAATTATGGAAGGCTAAAATGTGTTACTAGTTGCAGATTTTATTTTATTTCCACCTTTCTGACAGTCAAGCATTAATTGCCTTGCAGAACAATGAAGTTATTTTTGTCGGTTTGCTAAAGAAATTTTTCTTCTATTAATCTGTTCCCCTGGGGCAGACAGTATAATTGAAACGAAGTGTTTAATTCCACACACTGCTCGCTGCATTTCGAGTGCAAGTTTTCAGCTTCTAGCACGTATGGCATTATGCCATAATAAAGAACCAAACAGGAGATAACACAGTATTGATACTCCAAGAAAATTTACATCTTGAAAACCACATTGAAAAGCTTAATATCAGGTCGTGACCTACTTCACTAGGAATCTGGACATACAAATGTGCACTTTAAATGTGCACATTTTAGTATGGGTCACAAAATTCCGGTGCTCCTTGAGTATCCTCTGATGCCTTGTTTCTTTTATGACATAATGTAAGACCTTTTAATGTTTTACACATACGAACATACGGGATTCCTACGATATCGACATCGTAGCTGCGCAAGTGCGGTGACGCCTGTCATCTGGCGCTCTTTGGCAACTGCAGAAACGAACCTATTTCTAACAGGTTGCGGAAAAATATTCCGAATGGTGGTTTGAAAAGCGTTACCATCAACGACCATTCTGGCAGTTACGCTGGAGCTATGCACAAAAATGTGCAATGAATTTCTTAAATCAGAGAGCGTTTGACTCATTTAAAAATCAATTCGTTGATGACGAGCCATTTAGATGAATTTCAAACCCAAAAGGTGAGACATTAATGTAGTTATTAAAAATTTTACGATCACATTTGTGTCATATATCTTAAATTGTAATACGCGCATAAAAGACCAACATTATATGTTAAAGCTTAGCTTCTCTTGCAGCATATTAATCTTAATAGACCAATATTATATGTGAAAGCTTTGCGTATCATGTAGCAACACTATGTATATTAATTTAAATCATTAAATTTTTCTGTTTATGTGTTCACGCTACTTAACAGTGATGTTGCTATTGGCTGACTTCATCACATGTCCTAAGCTCTGAATACGCATTGTCATCAGCTGGAGAGATCACTTGACATGAGCTATGACTGGCTTACAAAAGCGCATCGCAATCTCAATTTCAATGTTTCGGAAAATAACATGCGGTGTTTCGTGGAATTCGAATTTATACTTTCATAATATGAAAATATGCAGCGTACCTGTTGCTGCACATCAAAGATCTTTCCAAAATGCATTTTTTCCCTGTGTTTAGTTTCCTAAACCACCGGGAAATTCTACACCCATGTATAAAACTGTAATCATTCAACAGACTGATAAGTTATACAGTTCCGAGAGAAAATATACTGTCAGTTAACAGGGAAAACGTATGTTTTCACCCGAGAGAAAGTGTTTTTTTAACCGGGAAATCTGGGAGAAATCCAGGAACTTTTTTTCCTTATCCGCATATACATCCTGTATTAGTAATTCAATTGAATCCTATGTGAATATTAGTACTGGTTCTTTAGAATGTGCGTAGAGGTTCTCAGTTGTTCATCATAAAACTAGCAGGAAATTTTCACGGTCCATTACTAATAAGGGGTCGAATTATAGTTCATGGCTGCCTGTGTACTTCAATATAAAGATTGTAAATCTGTCACCGTGTGGGGTGGCATAGCGGTAAGACAGTGGACTTACATGGAGGAGATTGGCACTTCAAATTCTTATTCAGCCATCTGTCAATAAAGCAGTCTTTGGTTTGTCTTCCCCACAACATTATCTATGTGATCATTCCAGTTGAAGTTGGTCATAATTGTAACTCTCAGATATGTAGTTAAATTGACAGTCTTTGCATTTGTGTGATTTATTGTCTAACTGAAATTTATTGGATTCCTTTTAGTACCCATGTGGATACCTCATAACTTTCTATTATTTAGGGTCAATTTCCACTTTCCTCACCATTCAGATATATTGTATAAATCACTTGGCAATTCTCCTTGATTGGCAATTCTTTTTGACCTTCTGATGACTTAACTAGATGGTAAATGGCAGCATCATCTGCAAACAATCTGAGGGGTGCTCAGATTGTATTATAAATTATTTATAAATACTTGAAACAGCAGAGGGCTTATAACACTTAGTGGGGGAATGCCAGATATCACTTCTGTTTTGCTCGACAACTTCCCTCAGATATTATGAATTGTGACCTTTCTGACAGGAAATTGCAAATCCAGTTGCACAACTGAGATGATACTCCAAAGGCATGCAGTTTGATTAGAAGCCACTTCTGAGGAATGGTATCAAAAGCCTTTTGAAAAACTAGAAATATTGAACTGATTTAAGATCCCCCTGTCGATAAGTCTCATTACTTTGTGAGAATAAAGAGCTAGTTGCATTTCTCAAGATTGATATTTTCTGAATCTGTGCTGACTGTGTGTCAACAGATTGTTTTCTGTGAGGTAATTCTTATTATTCAAACACAATATGTGTTCCAGGATCCTGTAGCAAATCGACGTAAATGATATGGGTCTGTAATTCATCGGATTACTCCTACTTTTTTTTTTTATTGAGCATTGGTGTGAGCTGTGCAATTTTCCAGTCTTTAGGTATGGATCTTTCGTTGAGTGAGTGGTTGTATCCTATTTTTAGGTACAGCGATATTATATCAGCATACTTTGAAAGGAATCTTATTTATAGAGTCTGGATTAAAGGATTTGCCTTAACTGATGTAAGATATTTTGCTAGACTGATAATATCTACTTCTAAGTTACTCATCTTGGCAGCAGTTCTTAATTTGAACTGTGGAATATGTACTTGTTTACTGATCTCCAGCGTGGTGGAGGTGAAGTGGGTCAGTAGATTTATCTTTAAAGAACAAAATGGTTGAATACCATTGTAAGTTGCATTAGGATGTCTCCCTTACTTATTGATGGTGAATAGTTTTGGGCTTGTCCACTGTCAAACCATCTGTCCTCGTAAGTGATTGATTACAGTAATGTGGGCATGCATGGAACAACCATAGTTAATAATACAAATGGTAATACAGATACTTAGGCACACAGTAGACAGGTTACAATGAGCAGTGCTAAGTGAACCATTCTTTGTCATCTTTGGTGAAGGAGTTTCAGAAAACTGTATTTAGTAACTCCGCTTTATTGGTGCTGTCATTGGTGATTTTACCGTCGCTATTGTGCAGTGAAGGTATTCATTGAGTCCTGCGACTTGAGTACTTCATATCCGACGAAAAGATCTTTTGAGTTCCTGCCAGATTTTGGGACAGAGTTTGTGTGGAAACTATTAAAAGCATCTCACATTGAAGTTCATGCTAAATTATGAGGTTCTGTAAGACTTTGCCAGTCATGGGGATTTGCATTCTTTTAAATTAGATGTGCAATTTTGTTGTTTCTACAGCAGTGATCTGACTTGTTTTGTGTACCATCTATAATTAATTTGTCATAAACCTTTCCCTTGCTGTTGATACTATTTCTTTAAATTTAAGGCACATCTGGTAGGCACTTTCATAGTTAGTTTGGAATGAATGGGGACTGTCTCATAGGAAGGCACCAAGCAAATTTTTATCTGCTTTTTAAAAATAGATATATTTAAAAATTTTTTTTTTTTTTTGGTGGGTTTGAATGTTACGGTATCACTCCTGCTGCAACAACCTTGTGATGAATAATCCCTGTATTTGTCATAAGGCTCCCTATTTACTCAGGATTATTTGTTGCCAAGAAGTTGAGTATATTTCCACAACTATTTGTGCTTCGAGTGGGCTCCTCAACTGCATTTTTGGACAAAGCATATAGTACAATTTTAGATGAAGTTTTATGCCTATCACCGACTTTAGGTATGTCTTTTCGACAACATATTGAGGGTAGATTGAAGTCACCATCAGTTGAAAGTTTCACTATCCATTCTCACTTTCCCTTTCCCTCTTCCTCCTATCTCCCTGTCCCATTTCCTCGCACTCTTCCATTTCCCTCCTTCCTCTCATCCTCCCCTCCCTCCTTCCTGCATCATCTCGTCCTCTCCATTTCCCCCCACCCCCTTCCTCTCGTCCTCTCCGTATCCACTCTCGCACACTTCCTCTCGTCCTCTCCATCTTCCCTCTAGCCCCCTTCCTCTCATCCTCTCCATCTTCCCTCTAGCCCCCTTCCTCTCATCCTCTCCATCATTCCTCTCGCCCCCTTCCTCTCAGCCCCTCCATCTCCCCTCTCGGCCCCCTCTTAACTCCCCTCTCGGTACCCTCTAACTCCCCTCTCGCCCCCCTCTCACCCCCTCTCCCACCCCCCTCTCGCCCCCCTCTCCCACCCCCCCTCTCCCACCCCCTCCAGTCTCGCCCCCCGCTCCTGTCCTCTCAGTCTCACCCCTGCCCCCCCCCCCCCCCCCCTTCCCCGCTCGTCATCCCCTTGTGTGTCTCGACCTTTCCCTCTCCATGTTTAACCTCCCGCCCTCATCCCACCCTCCCCATGCCCCGCCGCGTCCCGCCCTCCCCATGCCCCGCCTTCCCCATGCCCTGCCTCACCCCGCCCTCACCCTGCTCCACAGCGCCCTGCCTCACCTTCACCCTGCCCTTCCCACTCTGCCTTGCACTCACCCTCACCTGTCCCGTCCCGCCTCACACCTCCCCGCCCTCACCCTCACTCCCTCACCCACTCTCACCCACACTCACACTCTCGTCCTCCTTCCCTCTCACCATAGGTTTTGATTTACTTCACTTCATGTCAGTAATAGGGGAAAGAAGACTGGATGCTATAACATTTTGCATTGGAGAGTTTATATCTTAAGTCTTCACATCCACTTTCTGCTTGTGTAATCTGTGAGAATTTAGTCCTGTCTTCTTTTGTCCCTTCAGTACGTTGAGGTCTCTCTTTCCACTATAATAATCATTGTGTCACCTTTTACAATGGATATATGTAATTTATGTAGTTTTTCTGTCTTTTGACTCCTTTTGTGAGGCTTAATTTATCCTTCCTTCGTACTAGATAATTGGCTTCTGCCCCACAGACAAACATCCACTACATATAGAAGGTCATACAGCACAGTTCTATTGCCCATTTCATTTTCAAGTAAGTTGACTACAAAATATAAAAGCAGCATTCTGTACTCTTTCCATCATTTCGTTGTTAACATGAGTTCTGGCTGATCTTTACATATAGTAGAATTTGTCAAAACATTGAAATTGTCAGTGCTAAGAAAGAAATGGTAACTTGGCAGTAAACATTGGTATGTTGCTACTTCACATAACACAAACATGGGGCTGATCTCATATTTGAGTTGCTTTAGATCAGTTAAAAAGTCATCAAAATGAAATACATCTTTTGATTTGCTAATTTTGAAAGTAATTTTATCAATTCCTTGCAGGTTATACAAGAATGGTCAAAGAATGGTGGTGTTCTACTCATTGGCTATGAATTATATCGACAGTTAAGTCTGAAACGTGCACATAAGACAAAAAAGCGCCGAAAAAAGTCTGCAGATATTGTTGATGTTGATGAAGATGACAAGACTAAAGTGTTACTGGATGGTAAGTTCCTTATCAGCATAAGGTAAAAATAATGGCTTCTTTGATGTTCATGTTTTGCTGCTTGGAGCAAATCACTTCTGTGGACATTATGTAATAATATTAAAAAACCTTATGATAATAAATTTAAGATCTCACCCCCCTCCCCCGAATAACCCTTTTGGAGAGTATGGTAAATCAATATTGTTTCTGCTTCTTTGTTTCTTGCTTTAATTTATAATTTTAAGAAACTCTGACGAATGCTGTCTTTTTGAGCTTCTGTTATTGCCTACATCAAAAAATTCTAGTGATATCTGGGAAATTAAAATTTCTCTTATAACTGCAACTGCTTTCATAATTTCTTATTTTAATGCTTTTTAACTGATGTTCTTATATTTCTGCTGAAGTATGCAATGAAATCTAACTTGTACATTTTGCTTATTTTAAATTGTAATTTATTCTCAGGTATTTCAAAACAAATTAGGTTTATTGTTCCTCGTCTTAAGGTCTAATTTTTTCATTTTCTGTTTAAAATCAAACAGTGGAAAATCCAGTATGTAATGTGACATTATTATGTAAAGGATAATTGCTACTCACCATATAGCAGAGATGCTGAGTCACAGATACGCACAACAAAAAAATCGTCAACAACTTAGCTTTTGACGAACAAGACCTTCATCAGAAATAGACAACATACACATATACACTCACGCAAACGCAACTCGCAGACACATGACCACAGTGTCTGGCTGCTGAGGCCAGAGTGCGAGAACCTGCGCATGATGGGAGAAACAACTGGGTGGTGGGGGTAAGGAAGAGGCTGGTGCAGGAAGTTGGACAGATAACAGGGAAGAGGTGGGGGACGGTAAAGTACTGCTTGTGGGAGCATACAGGGACAAGGTGGAGAGAGCTTAGGGCAGCTAGGCACAGTTGGGAGGTTAAGCAGATGGCAGGGGAGTGGGGGCTGGGGGTAGTGGAAAAGGAGAATACTGGATGTGTCGTGGAATAGAGGGCTGTGTAGTGCTGGAGTGGGAACAGGGAAGGGGCTAAGAGGGTAAGGACGATGACTAACAAAGGTTGAGGGCAGGAGGGTAACAGGAACATAGAATGTATTGCAGGCGAGAGTTCCCACCTGTGCAAGTCAGAAAAGCCGGTGTTGGTGGGATGACACTGGCATAGAAGCAATCACCGAAATGAAGAACATCATGTTGGGCAATGTGTTCATCAACGGGGTGGTCCAGCTGTTTCCTTGCCACAGTTTGTCGGTGGCTATTCATGCAGACAGACAACTTGTTGGTTTTCATGCCCGCCTAGAAGGCAGCAAAGTGGTTGCAGCTTAGCTTGTAGATCACATGACTGGTTTCACAAGTAGCCCTGCCCTTGATGGGAAGCTTGTGACCGGATCGGAGTAGGTGGTGGTGGGAGCATGTATGGGACAGCTCTTGCATCTAGGTCTGTTACCTTGCCATGAGGCGAGGGGACAGGAGCAGGGGTTGGGTAGGGATGGATGAGGATATCGTGTAGGTTCATTGGGCAGTGGAATACCACTGTGGGTGGGGTGGGAAGGATATTGGGTAGGACATTCCTCATTTCAGGCCATGACAAGAGATAGTTAAACCCTTGTGGAGAATGTGATTCAGCTGCTCCAGTCCTGGCCTAACCTTTTGCCCCACTCCCCAGTTCAATCAGGATTTGTTAAAGACCTTCTCTTCTTCTCATACTCTGTGCAGTGGAAACACTTTTTCACCATCAACCAGACCAATGTTGAACCCTGCCTGACTCATTTTAAACCTCCATCTAACCGTTATCGACCCCACTGCTCCCAAATCACCCCCTGTTAACTTTGCAGAAATTTTTAGCCTTGAACTGTGCCTCACCTTCATCCCCAAATTCCTCAACTGCAAACTAACCTTACATCCGTAGAAAGAACTGCAGTCCACCACCTAAAAATTGATTCTGACAGTATATGAGGTAGTTCAAAAAATTCCGTAACATTCGTAATTTCTTGCCAGTGGTGTGTTGGAGCAATACGTGGTTGGCATCCCTGCACACTCCTGTGTTTAATGTGCGACTGCCAGAAGTTTCACTGTTGCCTGCCTGTTAGTTATTCTTAAGTGCTGTGTTGACTAGAACTTTGCGTCATACAGTTTGCAAATTTTGAGACGGCAGAGATAGAGGAGCAATGCATCTGCATTAAATTTTGCATGAACCTCAAGAAAATCTTTACAGAGACACACAAATTGATGCAGGAAGCGTATGGTGATGTGTGTGTTTGCGTAAGCCATACTTGGTGTTACAAATGCCTCACACTGTTTAAAGATGACTCTTGTTCAGAACGCCCTTCCATGTCTACCGCTGACACTCATGTCAGGAACGGCAACAAAATTATGCATGCCAATTGAAGACAGACTGACTGAGAGATTGCATGAGAATGTAAAATTTTAGTTGGATCAAGTCATGAAATCCTGGCACAGCATCCTGAAATGCATCGTGTTGCCACTAAGTTCGTCCCACAACTCGTGAGTCAAGACCAGAAAGACTTTCACCTCACAATCTGTGAAGAGCTTTTGGATCATGCAAATGAGAATGAGATGTTCCTTAAGAGAATCTTAACTGGTGATGAGATGTGGGCCTATGGTTATGAGGTTGAGACCAAGGTTCAATATTTTTAGTGGATTGGGAAAGGTTCTCCAAGACCAAACTAACTTGTCAGGTTAGTTCAAATGTCAAGGACGTGCTAAAAGTTTTCTTTGACTTTGAAGGATTAGTTCATCACGCATTTGTGCCACAGGGACAAACTGTTAATCGATGGTACTGTCGGGACATGTTGCGATGCCTGTGATAAAATGTGAGAGAGTAAACAGCCTGAAATGTGGGTAGACAGTTCATGGCTCTTGCATCATGGAAATGCACTCACACATTCATCCCTGTTGGTGCATGACTATTTGACAAAGAACAAAGTCACTGTGCTGCTTCCTCCGTACTCTCCAGACCTGGTCCCTGTGGACTTTCTTTGTATTTCAAAAGTAGAAAACGCCGTTGAGAGGATGAAGATTTGCAATGATAGACGAGATAAAAGAAAATTCTCAGATGGCAGTTCGCAAGATCCAGCAAGAGGCATGCCAAGAGTGCTTCTGGAAGTGGAAATAGTGTTGGGAGCAGTGTATCAATTGTGGAGGACAGTATTTCGAAGGAGAACATGCACAATAAGTAAAAGGTAAATGTGGAAAATTTTTATAGACTTAAGTTCTGGAATTTTTTGAACAGAGCTCGTAACCTTACCTGCTGACAAAGGCTCCACCACTGTTGTTTTAACCACAAGGACTACCTGGCAGAAGGACTCTGCTTGCTGTCAGCTTCATCCACCTACAAACCCTGCCATAGTGACCCCCATTCCAGAAATCCATCAGGATCTCCAGTCTCTCCTCAAATCCTTAGGCCCATCGCAGAACCATTCCCCAGAGTGTTCCTCTCCCTCCCTCCCTCCCTCCCCACACCTACCACTTCCTGACTCGTACCTTGTACATGCTTCATAAAGTTCACAAACCCAATCACCCAGGATGCCCCGTTGTGGCTGGTTACTGTGCCCCCACTTAGAGAATCTCTTCTCTTGTAGACAAACACCTCCAGCTTATTATCCACAACCTGCCATCTTATATAAAAGATACCAACTGTTTCCTCCACCGACTCTCCACAGTTCCTGTTCTTCTACCACATGGTGCCCTGCTTGTCACTATTGATGCCACCTCCCTTTGTACTAACATGCCTAATGCCCATGGCCTTACTGCTATTGAACACTACCTTTTCCAACACCTGACACATTCCAGACCTAAATAGAAGTGGATAGTTCCTGTGAATTATTATGGGTGGAGGTTACACTCAACAACCGAGCTAGGTTAATAATTGGCTCCTTTTACCGACCTCCCGACTCAGCAGCATTAGTGGCAGAACAACTGAGAGAAAATTTGGAATACATTTCACATAAATTTTCTCAGCATGTTATAGTCTTAGGTGGATATTTCAATTTACCAGATATAGACTGGGACACTCAGATGTTTAGGACGGGTGGTAGGGACAGAGCATCGAGTGACATTATACTGCGTGCACTATCCGAAAATTACCTCGAGCAATTAAACAGCCGTTGCAGCATCCCTGAATATGAAAGTTAGTAGGAATATAAAAAAAGGGAGGAAGGTTTATCTGTTTAGCAAGAGTAATAGAAGGCAGATTTCAGACTACCTAACAGATCAAAACGGAAATTTCTGTTCCGACACTGACAATGTTGAGTGTTTATGGAAAAAGTTCAAGGCAATCGTAAAGTGTGTTTTAGACAGGTACGTGCCGAGTAAAACTGTGAGGGACGGGAAAAACCCACCATGGTACAACAACAAAGTTAGGAAACTACTGCGAAAGCAAAGAGAGCTTCACTCCAAGTTTAAACGCAGCCAAAACCTCTCAGACAAACAGAAGCTAAACGATGTCAAAGTTAGCGTAAGGAGGGCTATGCGTGAAGCGTTCAGTGAATTCGAAAGTAAAATTCTATGTACCGACTTGACAGAAAATCCTAGGAAGTTCTGGTCTTACGTTAAATCAGTAAGTGGCTCGAAACAGCATATCCAGACACTCCGGGATGATGATGGCATTGAAACAGAGGATGACACGCGTAAAGCTGAAATACTAAACACCATTTTCCAAAGCTGTTTCACAGAGGAAGACCGCACTGCAGTTCCTTCTCTAAATCCTCGCACAAACGAAAAAATGGCTGACATCGAAATAAGTGTCCAAGGAATAGAAAAGCAACTGGAATCACTCAACAGAGGAAAGTCCACTGGAGCTGATGGGATACCAATTCGATTCTATACAGAGTACGCGAAGGAACTTGCCCCTTCTAATAGCCGTGTACCGCAAGTCTCTAGAGGAACGGAAGGTTCCAAATGATTGGAAAAGAGCACAGGTAGTCCCAGTCTTCAAGAAGGGTCGTCGAGCAGATGCGCAAAACTATAGACCTATATCTCTGACGTCGATCTGTTGTAGAATTTTAGAACATGTTTTTTGCTCGAGTATCATGTCGTTTTTGGAAACCCAGAATCTACTATGTAGGAATCAACATGGACTCCGGAAACAGCGATCGTGTGAGACCCAACTCGCTTTATTTGTTCATGAGACCCAGAAGATATTAGATACAGGCTCCCAGGTAGATGCTATTTTTCTTGACTTCCGGAAGGCGTTCGATACAGTTCCGCACTGTCGCCTGATAAACAAAGTAAGAGCCTGCGGAATATCAGACCAGCTGTGTGGCTGGATTGAAGAGTTTTTAGCAAACAGAACACAGCATGTTGTTATCAATGGAGAGACGTCTACAGACGTTAAAGTAACCTCTGGCGTGCCACAGGGGAGTGTTATGGGACCATTGCTTTTCACAATATATATAAATGACCTAGTAGATAGTGTCGGAAGTTCCATGCGGCTTTTTGCGGATGATGCTGTAGTATACAGAGAAGTTGCAGCATTAGAAAATTGTAGCGAAATGCAGGAAGATCTGCAGCGGATAGGCACTTGGTGCAGGGAATGCAGGGAGACAAATGTAATGTATTGCGAATACATACAAAGAAGGATCCTTTATTGTATGATTATATGATAGCGGAACAAACACTGGTAGCAGTTACTTCTGTAAAATATCTGGGAGTATGCGTGCGGAACGATTTGAAGTGGAACGATCATATAAAATTAATTGTTGGTAAGGCGGGTACCAGGTTGAGATTCATTGGGAGAGTCCTTAGAAAATGTAGTCCATCAACAAAGGAGGTGGCTTACAAAACACTCGTTCGACCTATACTTGAGTATTGCTCATCAGTGTGGGATCCGTACCAGATCGGGTTGACGGAGGAGATAGAGAAGATCCAAAGAAGAGTGGCGCGTTTCGTCACAGGGTTATTTGGTAACCGTGATAGCGTTACGGAGATGTTTAACAAACTCAAGTGGCAGACTCTGCAAGAGAGGCGCTCTGCATCGCGGTGTAGCTTGCTCGCCAGGTTTCGAGAGGGTGCGTTTCTGGATGAGGTATCGAATATATTGCTTCCCCCTACTTATACCTCCCGAGGAGATCACGAATGTAAAATTAGAGAGATTAGAGTCTGCACGGAGGCTTTCAGACAGTCGTTCTTCCCGCGAACCATATGCGACTGGAACAGGAAAGGGAGGTAATGACAGTGGCACGTAAAGTGCCCTCCGCCACACACCGTTGGGTGGCTTGCGGAGTATAAATGTAGATGTAGATGTAAAACCTCCTTCCTAGTCAGCATGACCAACTATATCCTTGTCCACAATTACTTCTTCTTTGTAGGCATCTCCTACAAACAAATCTGGGATACAGCTATGGATACCCACATGGCACCATCCTATGCCAACCTGTTCATGGACCATCAAGAGGAATCCTTCCTAAACGCCTAGAATCCCAAATTCATCATTTGGTTCTGATTCATCGATGACATATTTGTGACCTGTATTGATGGTGAGGTCACCCTATCCACTTTCCTCCAGAACTTCAACACCTTCTCCCCCATTTTTTCACTTGGTGCTCCTCAACACTACAAGCCACCTTCCTTGATGTTGACTTCCACCTCATAGATGGCTACATCGGTACCTCCATCAGTATCAAACCAACCAACCTCCAGCAGTACCTCCATTTCAACAGCTACCACCCATTCCATACCAAGAAGTCCCTTCAATACAGCCTAGCCACCCATGGCCATCGCATAGCGAGCGGTCCCTCTCAAAATACAACAAGGGTCTCCCTGAGGCCATCACAGACTGTAATTACTCTTCGGAATTTGTACACAAACAGATCTCATGTGCCTTACCTCTCCAGTCACCCACCATCTCCCAGAGTCCCATCATCCACACACAGAGGAGGATTCCCCAAGTGACTCAGTACCACCCAGGACTGGAGCAGCTGAATCACATTCTCCACAAAGGTTTTGGCTGCCTCTCGTTGTGCCCTGACATGAAGAATGCCACATTCACTATCCTTCCCATTTCTCCCACAGTGGTATTTCGCCACCCACCAAATCTACATAATATCCTTGTCCATCCCTACACAACCCCTACCCAATCCGTTGCTGCATGGTTCATATCCCTTTAATAGACCTAGATGCAAGACCCTGTCCCATACATTCTCCCACCACCACCTATTCCAATCCGGTCACAAGCATCACCTATCCCATCAAAGGCAGGGCTACTTGTGAAACCAATCATGTGATCTACAAGCTAAGCTGCAACCACTGTGGTGCCTTCTATGTGGTCATGACAACCAACCAGCTGTCTGTCTGCATCAATGGCCACCGACAAACTGTGGCCAGGTAACAGCTGAACCTCCCCATTGCTGAACACATCACCAAACATGATGTTCTTCATTTCAGTGACAACTTCACATTCACTGTCATCTGGATCCTTCCACCACCACCACCTTTTCTGAATTGTGCAGACTGGAACTCTCCCTGCAATATATCGTGCATTCCCATAACCCTCCTAGCCGCAACCTTCGTGAGTCATTGTCCTTACCCATCTAGCTCCTTCCCTGTTTTATTGCAGCACTACATGGCCCTCTATTCCACCAAAAACCCACAGTCTTTTTACTTATGTCCTTTGTGCTATCTCCGCCCCCTCTCCCCACCATCTGTCTAACTTCCCGACTGATCCTAGGTGTCCTACCTTCTCTCCATCTCCATTTTGCCCATTTATGCTCCCTCAAACACCACTTTACTGTCCCCCACCCATACCCTGTTATACCTATTCTAAATTTATGCCATTTATTGATTGTCTTCATTTTGATAATACAAAGAGAAATGAAATAAATGGAAAGAAATGGTTTACATTAATTTGTGGACTGTTTTCTATTCTATCTCTTTTGCATACTAGCTCTGTCATCTGTGATATCACTGTTTTTAATCACCACCGTCCTTGTAGCACAGCTGTGAAACTGTATCTCATTTCTTGCAAATATTTGGCTGTTTCTTCCTGATATGTTGCAATTCTGAGGTTCTAGTTACCATAGGACCTAAGAACTCAGCTGTTTTTAATTGAATACATTTTGAATTTTGTTTCTATATGACATGAGAATGTTACAATGTCTCTTGCTTCCAAACATATCATCTGTCCACTGCCCTCTCATTGGCTACGGAGAACTGGTAGCTGACATACCCCATTTTGTTCCATCAAATGTCACGGTGAGTGTCAACAACATTGCTGCATGAAACACATAAGTACACTCTGACCCCTATCTAGATTTTTACCGTACCCTGCAGAAATGAGTGATATTGTGTAGTATTTGTCCAATTTAAAGTCAGTTCAATTCTGACTACAAATGGATTCAGGAAAACTGCAGTTTAAACATGGTAGGTGTTCATGAAAAGCCAAAATACATTGTATTCATTCCCATTGTTGGCACATGACATAACTTGCTGTCTGCTCATGACTCCCCTCCCCGGACTTCTCTAGTTCTCAGCCAAGGTGGTATCACTGTTCCCCTTCCAGCCCTTCCATAGTGCTGTGCTTGAGCAGCTATGAAATACTGACTGTGGTATCTACTGTGGTGCACAAGTGATATGTAACGACAGCAACTAATACATAAATAAAATATTTGCAAACGCTATTCAGTCCAGTTCTCAAACTTTTGCTTGTCCCATGATCAATTGATGTCTCTTAGTATTATCTCCATGATATGTATTGGCACTGTAATTTATCTCGTGACAACAGTTCAGTCAGTTCAATATGATTTATTTTGTTTATTAGACATATCATTCTGAATTAATATTCCTTCTTGTTTCATCTGAATGTAACCATGATATACTAAAATGATTAACAGCTGGTCATGTTTTTACGTTATTCTAATACGTGAACAGCAACTAAACTCCTCATTTGCAACCCACTTAGTAAATCATTTCGGTCTTTCACAGTCAAATAAAATATTGGTCTGGATTCAGAATCAAGTGATGTTTTTTGAAGCACAACATTTCCACTTTGGAATCTTACCTTTACTTAAAAAGCAGCATTAATGTTTGTACACGGTTTCCATACACGTATGAGAACTTTTATTGCAAACCTGTTCAGATACAGCAAGAGTTTGTAAGATGATAGAATTTAGTGGTATTTCCTCCATTGTTCAAAAAAACTGACAAGTCTTAAGCAGAGCAATAGACTGTTGTAGTGCCCAGTCTGTAGTTTTTGGTGTATCCTTCCACTAGCGCCGTGCAAGCCAAATGTCATGTGATTGTTCGAGCAACATTGATACCGTATCAAGTGCTTCGGTGTATTGGGAAGCTTTGAGCCTGTTCAAACATAACATTTACCCACCCTGCCCTTCCGAATTATTCAAAATAAATCTTCATGTGACCTCGATGGCCAAAGCTTCAGTTTTACATGTATGATGATCCCTCAATACTCCCTTACACAATGTAAAAGTGTTAAACTCAGCAGCAATAGTTTAGTCTGCGAATATAAAATGACCCTGTATTTTTCACATGATGAATTTGGGAACAACCTCGTCTTATAATGAGGTAAATGTGGTATACTGGCTGCATCATAGAGTAATTACAGTACATTTATTGTGTCAGCATTTTGGCCTGCACATCTGTACTATAATCAGTGTCACATTCTTGAATACTACCTGCCATAGAACTTAACTTCCACAGTTTTGTCAAAAGTTGAATTTGTAATTTGACAGCTACCTTGCATTAGGTCACTTACGTCAGTAGATGCTAAAGGAAAGTTCAAATTTAAGTTGTACCAAAGTTATGTAATTTGGGGCCATGAGGAGAACATTTTATATGGAGCTGCTTGTTGCGAGATGCATTGTTCACTTCGTGACTAGACACTTGATGTCTTCGACTATTACAGAGCAGTGGAACTGAGTGAGGTGGCACAGTTAGCTCACTGGGCTCACATTTGGGAGGACAACAGTTCATATCCCCTCTGGCCATCCAGATTTAGGTTTCCTGCCATTTCCCTAAATCACTCTAGGCAAATGTCAGGATAATTCCTTTGAAAAGGACATAGCCAGTTTACCTTCCCCATCCTTTCGTATCTGAGCTTGTGCTTTGCCTCTAATGACAGGACATTAAATGCTAACCTTCCTTCCTTCCTTCCTTCCTCCCTCCCTCCCTCCCTCCCTCCAGATCTGTAAACATGGCAGCATGCCACTGCGTTTGTCCTTGCAAGAGAACAGATGATTGGGCTTTCCTCTTTGAACCCATTGTACAACTTTGCATAATGTAAGATCTTTGGAAGTTTCTGATACTATTTTGGATGTGATAATCTGGAGTTCTTGTAATGCATTGACAATTGGGTTAGCTCTCTCAAAACATGCTAATATGGTTTTGTCCAAATGTGGATTTGGGCCAATGGGTTGATAGGAGGTATCTGCACCCAGATATTGGCTACCCTGTATGTACTGAACTGAATATTAATAGACGCTTAGTAATATGGCCTGCCACTGGAGCCTTCAAGCTGTTTGACTGGGGAGAGATTATTTAGGGCTGAAAACTGATCAGGGTTTTATGGTCTGTTAAGTGATTAAATTTGACCCCATGTAAATATAGTTAGAACAGCATTGATTAACAATTCTAAAAATCTTCAAAAAATTGATGTAGCACTTACAATGCCACAATGTAGAAGGAGGTACTTCTACAACCCGAAAGAAATTTTTAGAACCTTACATTCTGGAGAGACAATGTCTAATGAGAATTGTTGATGTGCATTACATAAGTCAGTCTTCCAGAAGAATTCACTAGGATTTGGATGTGATACCAGATCTTCTGACTGCAATGTTGGAAAAAGATTTGACGTCAGTTTACACATTCACTGCTATAAAACCACCATAAAGCCTGAGAGACCTGTTATGTTTTTTAATAACCTCTAATGATGAAGACCAAGAAGTTGAAAAGATTGAACTGATTACATTTTGGTACTATAATCAGATGAGTTTTGCTTTGACTGATTCGTGCAACACATGTAGAATCAGGTGGGTGCATGAAAATTGAGTTAAGTGTCCAAACCAAAAATGTTTTTCTGTATTAGCTGACTGTATTACAAAGAATTGTATCACCCTAGAAACACTTGTGTATAACATACTGAATTGAAACAGTGCCAACGTGACTCCACTGGCTGCAATGGCAGTATTTGTTTACTTGCCAGGCACGGTTTTGTAAGTAGGGTCGACAGTTCCTGATTGTATGACAAGTACTTTCATGCTGCTTGAGCAAATTTGAAACAACAAGCATTTTTTCATCAGTCTTTTAATGTGGAGTCTCCTTATATTAAAGGCTGTGAGTAAACTTCTCTACCAAGGGCTGATATATCGCGTACCCAGTTATTAAAGTCCCTATGTATGACTGGTGGCATTTGGGATTTCCACAATGAAAATTGCAGTGGTGGCTTTACGCTCATAAGTTTGCTACCAATTCCAGTTATGACTGTGAGGGTTTCTTACTACAGTGAATAAATTCCAATCTTGTTCCTACTACATGTATTTTGTAACTAAAATGTTAATGGACTACCACAACTGAACCACATCCTTTGTCAGGATTTTGAGTTCCTTTGCCATGCCCTGTGATGAGAAAGATCTTCCCCAAAATTGTTTGCATCTCCCTAAAATCGTTTCCTGCTGCTCACCTGTCCTAAAAGATATCCTTTCCTCCTTTACGCCATTTCCATTTGTAATCCCTTCCGCTATGTGCTATATCCATGTGAGAGACCCAGTTACGGGATGTAACCAGTGCAGTCACCTAGTGTAAAGGCAACATACACTATGAAAGGTGCCATTTAATATATCAGCTTGACTCCAATTTCCACACTGCCGTTTATGTGGGCATGAGGATCACTCAACTGTCTATTGCCGAATGACCACAGCATAACTGTGTGCGAGACAAAGATTGACCACCTGTTGGGTGAGCAGGCTACTGACCGCACCACCATCATTGTCAACTGCTGTTTCGCATCTGATTCTCTGCCACTCTGCTGACACTAGCTTCTCGGAAATGTGCGGGTGTCTCCAACATATTGTTCAGATTTGTTATTTCACTGGTCTGAATCTCTGCATGTCCCTGTCCTTCACCCTCCTCCACTGCTGTTCCTGCCCGAAAATCCCCCTCCACTCCCATTCAGCTTCTTACCCCTCACTTTAGTGTGGATTGTAAGACTGTGAATGTCCATCTCCCAGCAGTCCTACTCAGTTTCAGCTTCACCACCACCATCATCACTACTACCACCACTACTACAACACCCCTCACTATCCTCACAGCCTGTTTTACCATTTACAACATGCTGCTACACTTGCCTGTGCCAGCACAAGTACTCTTCTGGATCTGTTTTCCCTAACCACATTGTTTTCACTCCTAAAGAAAATATATGACAGCGGTACTTTTCTTTTCAGAAATGCAGGCCGCATTGGTGAAGCCTGGACCAGACCTAGTCATCTGTGATGAAGGACATCGTATCAAAAACAGCCATGCGTCCATATCTCAAGCCCTGAAACAAATTCGTAGCAAACGGCGAGTAGTGTTAACTGGGTATCCACTCCAGAACAATTTACTGGAATACTGGTGCATGGTTGACTTTGTGCGCCCAAATTATCTAGGGTCCAGAACTGAGTTTTGTAATATGTTTGAAAGACCCATTCAAAATGGCCAGTGTATCGATTCAACACCACAAGATATCCGATTGATGCGATACCGAGCTCACGTCTTACATTCCTTACTGGAGGGGTTTGTACAGAGGTATGTGCTTTCAACCAATGTTGTGGATTTTTTGTAGTTCTGCTAAGTAATAGAAAAGTTCTGCTTTCATAAACAGTGAAAAAAGTATTGTTTATATGAAATAATTACTGACATAATAGTTGTGTGTTTTAGCTGATCAGTTTTAGAGTATTTACCACAATTCATTCTATTGTAAAATGTCACAAATACAGTAATACAAGTGTCTTTTTGTAAAAAATGAGGGGATATGACCCTCTATCTTTCCTGTGATCCTGCTAACCTTAAATGTAGATGATGTTTTCCGAATGTAAATATAAGTTGTCTGGCCATAGGGATTAACCAAATAAGGAAGTGCAGTTATGACAGTGGACTCATATTCAGGAGCATGGAGTATGCTCTGTTTGGGCCCCTAAATTAAGTTTTCCATGGTTTTCTTAAATCATTTCTGGCAAATGTTGAGATGCTTCCTTCAGAAATTCCATGGCCAACCACTTGCCGTGTTCTCATAAAAACATTTTTATATATTCTATGTGTGTGTGTATTTCGAGTTATTTATTTTCATTGTATTACAATGACAAATCCTATATCATTCTGAGGTGATAATTGGATGAATAAATAAACCAAATCAAATCAATCTATATGATTCTTACGAATATCAGCGAGCTACATTGCTCTGTAAATTGTTTTTATTTTATATCATTCACAGTGAGCTCATTTCAGCATATTACTACCATCAGGTGCTCTGTAAATACATAAGTAAGTGATGGTCTTAATATAATGGTCTGTAATTATGATCATAGTTACCGACTGTCTTAATTTAATACCATCACTCACCCATGTATTTGCTGAG
This sequence comes from Schistocerca americana, assembly GCF_021461395.2. Classification (NCBI taxonomy): domain Eukaryota; kingdom Metazoa; phylum Arthropoda; class Insecta; order Orthoptera; family Acrididae; genus Schistocerca; species Schistocerca americana. Next base: position 304,190,682 of record NC_060130.1, read on the forward strand.
CACCTGTTTACGTAAGTGGATGTGGAAAACTGCCTAAATGTCAAGGTGGCCAGTGCATTGGTCCCCATCGTTAATTTGTCAGGTGGATTCGTTTTGGGAGCTAGTGCACCTCCTCATGTCTTCGAAGGGGGTACTTTAATGGGCTCGGGTATCTGAGCAGGTGTTAACATCAGTTGTTGTGACTGAAATAAGAGGAAGGAAATGCAAGTTCTATCAGTATTCATTTATGAAATAGAATGTTTGTCAGCTGTGGAACTAGAGTACAGCATTACATAATGGAATGAAAACCAAATTTTATGTTGAATAGAAGCCAAACAAAAAGATTTGTTGTTAAATACAACCTGTTCTTAACCATTGGTGCATTAATTGGAAAAAAAATTGGAATCTGTGGAAAATTTGTCTTCTAGCATATACATTAAAGGCAATTCAATATTTCAAAAAGATATGAAACCATTATAATAGTTGGTTTTTAATTCCCAGATGAAATGTGAAGTAAATAGTGAAAATGGTGAAATCCTTCTCCTAAAATATTAATGTATCCCGAATAAGTGTCCTGGCAACACTGGAGAATTATAATCACTGCCATGGGTAGGTTCAATACGATTATTTGGATGAAATTTAAAATTGGGTGCAACCTTTTTAGCATTCAAACTACTGACAATGGGACAAGTATGTGAATGTGGGTTGTGGCTGACAATTTCATCAGAAAGAGCTGTAAAGGTTTGGAAGGTAATTTTAGATTACCTCATTGCTCGGGTCATAGTAAGTCAGGCAGTCATTCGCATGACTGAGCCATTGAGCTTTTTAGCCATATGTTCGAACCTGTGCAAAATGTGTGTGTTGTATAACATGTATATTTCAGCACAACATAAGGTATTGTGAAATAATAAACGTCATTTGGATACAACTAATAATTTTAAGATGTCTGGTTAGTAAATGTGATTGATTCATCAGTGAACAAAAATGATTAAATATTTGCAAGTGGATAATATATCACTAACACTTTGTAAATTAATACTTGCAAGGCAGTTAGAACACATTTCAGAAAGGTATGTAACTGATATAATGGTTGGTTTTGAATTCCCAGATGAAATGTGAAGAGAAAACTTCTAGACAATTAGTAATCTTCAACTGTGAGATATTTTTTGAAACAATGGGGTACATGTAACAAAACACGGCAATTTTCACAGTCCCACATTGTTTCACTCCATTTCTTATTTTTTGTGCATAATTTGCAAGCTCTTGTTCGATGAATTTTCATTGGTGTGGGATCTATAGGTTTCAGAAAGTAACTCCGATATTGTGCATGTAGTCTCATTGGTACATCTCCAAAAATAGTCCTCATCTCAACTTGGGACTACACATTTTCTAATAATGCTTCTGCTGAAACTTCCTGGCAGATTAAAACTGTGTGCCCGACCGAGACTCGAACTCGGGACCTTTGCCTTTCGCGGGCAAGCGCTCTACCAACTGAGCTACCGAAGCACGACTCACGCCCGGTACTCACAGCTTTACTTCTGCCAGTACCTCGTCTCCCACCTTCCAAACTTTACAGAAGCTCTCCTGCGAACCTTGCAGAACTAGCACTCCTGAAAGAAAGGATATTGCGGAGACATGGCTTAGCCACAGCCTGGGGGATGTTTCCAGAATGCTTCTGCTATTTGCAGTCTGTATCCGGGGTAATTCTGTTTCATTTTCATAGTGTTTTTGTTGTACAGAATATATGAATTGTATCGTGCAATATTAAACATAAAGCAAGGCTTTTCAGTACCTTTTCAAATATTTCCTCATAACAAGAAAATCTGCTAATATCCAATCTTGGTGGTCAAAACCAATAATCCCCCGGTTGTAATCAACAATACATTTTGGTTTGAAAGTAGGGTTTCATTGTCTTCCATTACGTTCAGTCATTTCTACTCTTTTGTGCTGTTTAGAAATAATATGGACGCCCTGTGTATCCTTCAGCATTAAAATGCCATTGCAGCCTCTCATTATGCATTCTCCCTTTTTAAATTTTCCTCTAACAAATTCTGCTGGCATATTTGTTTTATTGAAATGTACTGTCCCAACAACATTTTTTCCATTTTCAATCAAAGTTAGAAATAGTTTCAGCGAAGAATTGAATTATTTGTGTACAAAATGCGTTCTTCATTTAGTATTGACTTTGATAACTTTGTCACAACTGTTTCAGATGAACTGTAAGCATGATGTGTTTCGTCATTTCCTTAATATATTTAAAAATTATGGCAATAGCCCAGTTGCTGACTTTCACCATTTATAAAATTTTACCCTATGTCTCACCTTCTTTGAGGAATTAAATTGTTTATAACACATGTCCCTTAAATTTCATTAACGGTTCATCGATTGCAATGTTCTCTTCCATTACATATACTTCTTTGAATTTTTTATTAAAATACACTCCTGGAAATTGAAATAAGAACACCGTGAATTCATTGTCCCAGGAAGGGGAAACTTTATTGACACATTCCTGGGGTCAGATACATCACATGATCACACTGACAGAACCACAGGCACATAGACACAGGCAACAGAGCATGCACAATGTCGGCACTAGTACAGTGTATATCCACCTTTCGCAGCAATGCAGGCTGCTATTCTCCCATGGAGACGATCGTACAGATGCTGGATGTAGTCCTGTGGAACGGCTTGCCATGCCATTTCCACCTGGCGCCTCAGTTGGACCAGCGTTCGTGCTGGACGTGCAGACCGCGTGAGACGACGCTTCATCCAGTCCCAAACATGCTCAATGGGTGACAGATCCGGAGATCTTGCTGACCAGGGTAGTTGACTTACACCTTCTAGAGCACGTTGGGTGGCACGGGATACATGCAGACGTGCATTGTCCTGTTGGAACTGCAAGTTCCCTTGCCGGTCTAGGAATGGTAGAATGATGGGTTCGATGACGGTTTGGATGTACCGTTCACTATTCAGTGTCCCCTCGACGATCACCAGTGGTGTACGGCCAGTGTAGGAGATTGCTCCCCACACCATGATGCCGGGTGTTGGCCCTGTGTGCCTCGGTCGTATGCAGTCCTGATTGTGGCGCTCACCTGCACGGCGCCAAACACGCATACGACCATCATTGGCACCAAGGCAGAAGCGACTCTCATCGCTGAAGACGACACGTTTCCATTCGTCCCTCCATTCACGCCTGTCGCGACACCACTGGAGGCGGGCTGCACGATGTTGGGGCGTGAGCGGAAGACGGCCTAACGGTGTGCGGGACCGTAGTCCAGCTTCATGGAGATGGTTGCGAATGGTCCTCGCCGATACCCCAGGAGCAACAGTGTCCCTAATTTGCTGGGAAGTGGCGGTGCGGTCCCCTACGGCACTGCGTAGGATCCTACGGTCTTGGCGTGCATCCGTGCGTCGCTGCGGTCCGGTCCCAGGTCGACGGGCACGTGCACCTTCCGCCGACCACTGGCGACAACATCGATGTACTGTGGAGACCTCACGCCCCACGTGTTGAGCAATTCGGCGGTACGTCCACCCTGCCTCCCGCATGCCCACTATACGCCCTCGCTCATAGTCCGTCAACTGCACATACGGTTCACGTCCACGCTGTCGCGGCATGCTACCAGTGTTAAAGACTGCGATGGAGCTCCGTATGCCACGGCAAACTGGCTGACACTGACGGCGGCGGTGCACAAATGCTGCGCAGCTAGCGCCATTCGACGGCCAACACCGCAGTTCCTGGTGTGTCCGCTGTGCCGTGCATGTGATCATTGCTTGTACAGCCCTCTCGCAGTGTCCGGAGCAAGTATGGTGGGTCTGACACACCGGTGTCAATGTGTTCTTTTTTCCATTTCCAGGAGTGTAGTTGAACATGATGTGACTTTGCATAATTTATACATCTTGTCAGTCATATTGGTATTTACAAAATGTAAAAATGTAGTGATATGCAAAAATTTTTGTGTTGGCATGATGACACTTTAAGACCAGTAGTTTTGAATTTTTTAATTTTTTTTACTTCAGCCATTATTATCCATAACACAGAGGATATTTTCATTTCATTACAATTAACAGGGATCCTTGTCTCATTAGTTTTCTTTTTTGTATTTTCATTGATCAATTTTTTTCTGCATACCTCTAAGTTTCTGTGACAATATTATCCCAAGACACATTGTCAAACATGGTATAAAAAAAGTTTAATGTGCCTCAGTGGATTGGTGAGTTAGTAAACAGCTGGTTACGGACACGGTAGCTCAGCGTGTGCAGATGGGCTGGCCACCCTCTGTAATAAAAGAACCTGAGTGAAGTTTTCATCGATAGAGTAAAAGAAATGCCAAGTGACATCTGCACAGAAATGCTGATGAAAAGTGAAAAGTGATCAAGAAACAGAGAGGGTAGGAAAAAAAAAGTTAGGTCAAGTTCCACACCCAAAAGCGAAAGGTTTTGGTTCAGTACTCTGTTGTTTCTATGACTTTTTCTGTTACTTATTGCTTATTTCATCTCTAAAAATGAGATAAATGCCAAGTCAAGTTGCACTGTGTTTTAGAGTATATGTTGAACTGTTGGTCTTCTTCTAATTGGGTGTATTACGTTGCTTCAGAGGCGGGAGGAACTTATGGGGACCACCACCATGTCTAGTAAGATGCTGCAGCCTTTAAACCAACCTTCAGGTTAAACACAACTGTGCTTGCTTTACAATATAACAAATGCAATATGAAAATGCTTCATACGTGGACGGCCTTAGCAGTTGCACTACCAACGTGACCCAATTTAACTGATCTGCACTTGCCAATAATTCCCCTCTTATCTTGCCAACTTGCGTAAGTATGGTACATAAGTAGTGAAAGGTGAGAATGCAGCCAACAGAAACTCCTAATCTACAGCATCTTCCACACTGCACCAAGATTGCTACCACTATCGGATATGGGTGTTTCATTGATATAATTACATAGTTTGCTCATGTCACAAAATCAGTGAACAAATTTTAAACACGGTGAATTAAATGTTCGAAGAGATTTCAGGATTGCAGGTGGTCATCATGAACTTCACTCCTTGATATTTCAACTGGACACCTGCCAGTCATCTTCAGGTGAGCCATCGAAGACTGAGAAATGTTTTCTGCGGTCCACCTTTTATAGCGCGCTGATAGTATTGCCGTGCATGCGTCAGAGTAATGTTGACAGAAGGACCACACTGCACGGCAGCAGCGCTCTCTGTGGTGGAACTGCAAAGATCAGCTGTCTTGGGCATTGCCGCTCACCACAATCATCATAGCATTCTGGCGTCTTCGTCTGGAGCAAATACTGGTGATGACGAGCCACACATTATCCAGCTGGTGGCTGCTGTCATGGTTCATTAGATTTTCCATGAAGCATATTTCAACAGATTCTTTTATGATGGAGTCCCAAAAAGATGTTTCTGTGGTTAAAATTAATGTCTTGTCATACTACATTGAATGTCTACTCACCGAGCAGTGGCAGAACACACACATAAAGGAGGGTTATAATTAGTCAAGCTTTCGAAGTGAGTGGCTCCTTCTACAGGCAGAATGGTTAAAGGAGAGAGTTGGTTAAACATGAAATAGGTTGCCAAAAGAGCATCCCTGGGGCACTGGGACTCCCAGCAATGGTCGTCCTGTCCGGTGGCCTTTACCGTGGCTGGGTGGCGCCTGTGGGGAGGGCCCCTGTTTGTAGTGGGTGGCATCACGGCGGATGATGCACGATGAAGCATAACATGTCATCGCTTGCTGGTGTTCAAACGCCAACAGTCTCCAAGCGTTCCAAGTCTCAGTAAAATGCAAGGAAGTATGATCCTATGTCGTTCCCCTTCCTGGCCACACCATGGGAGGAATGCCAGGCTAAGGATGGCAATGAAAATTATTTGCCCCGGTACCTTGTATGTACGAGATCTGATGGGGACTCTTTTGTCTCGATGAAGCCTATAAAAATGTCATCCTCTCCACATCACAGGCATTACTTGCTTGTGACAAGTTGGGGGATGTTTCTGTTACCATCACACCTGAAGAGAGCTTAAATATGGTCCAGGGTATTATGTTCCACAGGGACCTTCTCTTGCAGTCAGATGACGAGCTGCATATCAACTTATAATGATGAGGAGTTCATCTTACGGTGCATCCATTGGGGTCCGAGGGATAATTAGGTTGCCACCGGTGCCTTCATCTTCGCCTTCGAGGGTGACACATTACCCAAGAAGGTCAAGGTGATTGTCTACTGCTGTGATGCTGAGCCATATATCTTTTCCCCATGTGGTGCTTTCAGTGCTGGAAGCTCGACCATGTGTCTTTCCACTGTACTTCCAACATCCCATCCCATCCCATCCCATCCCAGTATGCCATGTGCCCCACCTCAACTGTGGAGCGCATAATTCCCCTCGCTCACCAGACTGCAGGATTTTACAGCGAGAAAGGAAAATCGTGGAATACAAGACCCTGGACTGAGTGACCTACACTGAGGATAATAGGAAATTTGAGTGACTACATCCTGTGGCTGTGACCTCCTCTTATGCCGTCGCTACGAGACCAGTTGTAGCCCCATCAGTTCCATGAGTCAGTGAGCTCTACAGCGACATAAGCGCCACCCTTCCCTAGAGCACCTGATAGCCTTTAAGCAGGTCTGTGCCTGTGTTTGCCTGCTTATAAAATGACTGAAACAGGAGTGTTGGGAGAGGTATGTGTCGACCATTGGGTGCCATACATCACCTTCCCAAGTCTGGGCGAAGATCAGACGTCTTTTTGTTTACCAGACCCCATCAGGTGCCCTGGCGTTAACATCAATGACGTGCTCTCTACTGACGCAGACGCGATTGCCGAGCACTTTGCTGAGCACTATGCTCGAGCCTCTGCATTGGAGAACTACCCCCCAGCCTTTTGCACCCTCAAATGGCGGATGGAAAGGAAAGTCCTCTCGTTCACTACACACAACATTCAACCCTATAACTCCCCCTTTAAAGTGTGGGAGCTCCTCAGTGCCCTGGCATATTGCACCGACACAGTTCCTGGGCCAGATCGGATCTTCAGTCAGATGATTAAACATCTCTCATCTGACTACAAGTGACGTCTCCTCATCATCTTCAACCGGATCTGGTGCGATGTCATCTATCCATCACAATGGCAGGAAAGCACCATCATTCCGGTGGTAAGACCCGGCAAAAATCCGCTTGTTGTGGATAGCTACCGGCCCATCAGTCTCGCCAACATTCTCTGTAAGCTGCTGGAACGTATGGTGTGTCGGCAGTTGGGTTGGGTCCTGGTGTCATGTGGCTTACTGGCTCCCTGTCAGGGTGGCTTCAGCCAAGGTCGCTCTACCACTGATAATCTTGGTTCCTCGAGTCTGCCATCCGAACAGCCTTTTCCAGATGCAGAAACCTAGTTGCTGTCTTTTTTGACTTACGTAAAGCATACGACATGACCTTGCAACATCATATCCGTGCCACATTGTGTGAGTGGGCTTTCTGGGGCCCCCTCCCGATTTTTATCCTAAACTTCCTGTCGCTCTGTACTTTCCGTGTCCAAGTTGGTGCCTTCCGTAGTTCCCGCTGTATTCATGAGAATGGCATTCTGCAGGGCTCTGTATGGAGTGTATCTCTATTTTTAGTGGCCATTAAGGGCCTAGCAGCAGCTGTAGGGCCGTCGGTCTCCCCTTCTCTGTATGTGGATGACTTCTGCATTACGTATTGCTCCTCCAGTACTGGTGTTGCTGAGCGGCACCTACAGGGAGCCATTCATAAGGCGCAGTCATGGGCTCTAGCCCACGGCTTCCAGTTTTCAGCTGTGAAGTCATGTGTCATGCACTTCTGTCGGCATCGTACCGCTCATCCGGAACCAGAACTTTATCATAACGATGATCCACTCACTGTAGTGGAGACATATCGATTCTTAGGACTGATTTTTGATGCCCAGTTGACTTGGCTACCTCACTTTCGTCAACTTAAATGGAAGTGCTGGCAGCACCTCAATGCCCTCCACTGCCTGAGCAACACCAACTGGGGTGCAGATTGCTCTACGGTGCTGTAGCTCTACAGAGCCCTTGTCCAATCCCGCCTTGACTATGAGAGTCTGGTTTACGGTTCAGCAGCACCCTCAGCATTGAGTTTACTCGATCCAGTGCACCACTGTGGCTTTTGCTTAGTGACAGGAGCTTTTAGAATGAGTCCGGTGACCAGTGTCCTGGTGGAGGCCAGAGTCCATCCATTGCGGATCTGACATGTGCAACTGCTCGCCAGTTATGTTGCGCACATTTGTAGTCCTCCTGAGCATCCAAATTACAGTCTCCTTTTCCCCCACCTGCGGCAATTCATCTCCCGCATCAGCGGCCCAGGTGAGGGCTCACTATTGTGGTTCGTGTGCGATCCCTTCTCTCCAAACTGGAGTTCTTCCCTTTATCACCTCTACTTGAGGTCCATTCACATACACCTCCCTGGTGTACACCTCGGCCGAAGCTTCGTCTGGATCTTTTGCATGCCCTAAGGACTCCGTTAACCCCATCGCTCTCCGCTGTCACTTCCTCTCGATTCTTGATGTGTTCTGTGGCTCTGAAGTTGTTTACACAGACAGCTCAATGGCTGATGGTAATGTTGGCTTCGCCTATGTCCACAGAGACCATATTGAACAGCATTTCTTGCTTGCTGGCTGCAGTATATTCACTGCAGAGCTTGTGGCTGTATCTTGTGCTCTTCAGTACATCCGTTGCTGTTCTGGTGAGTCGTTTCTTCTCTGTTCTGACTCCCTGAGCAGCTTACAAGCTATCGATCAGTGCTACCGTTGCCATCCTTTGGTATCCAACACCCAGGAGTCCCCCTCTGCCCTGGAACGGTCCAGTCGCTCAGTGGTGATTAGTGTGGACCCCAGGACACGTCGGAATCCCAGGCAATGAACTTGCTGACAGGCTGGCCAGACAGGCTACGCAGAAACTGCTCCTGGAGATGGGCATCTCTGAAACTGACATGCATTCTGTCTTACACCTCAAGGTTTTTTGGCTTTGGGAGGTGGCTGGCATAACAGTATGCACAACAACCTGCGTGTCAATAATGAGACTGTGAATTTGTGGAAGTCTTTCCTGCGGGCTTCTCGCAGGGAATCAATTGTTGTTTGTCATGTCTGCATTGGCCGTATGTGGCTCTCACACGGTTACCTCCTCCATCGCGAGGACCCACCTCAGTGTTGCTGTGGCTCCCAAATGACAGTCGTCCACCTCTTGCTGGACTGCCCACTTCTAACTTTCCTAGCACCCTACATTCGGTGTTGGGCGACAGTGCCTCAACAGCAGCTTTAGTTTTACGTTCGATTCGTGAGGATGGGTTTTATCATTTGATCTGAGTTTTAGCGCGTGTCCTTTGTCCCTCTGTCTCCTCCACCCTAGGACTTTTAGGGTAGAGGTTTTAATGTGTTGCAGAGCAGCTGGCTTCTCCTTCTTTTTATTCTCAGTGTCAGCCAGTCATGGTAATTTGCTTTCTTGTTTTTAATCTCTCTTCCCTGTTTCTTGCATCTCTCTGTGGTTTTCTTGTCCTGTTTTGTCCACTGTAGTGTTTGTTAATCCTTCTTTTGTTCTTCTGGTTCTTACTTTCTCCTGTTATTGTGCTTTACATCTTCTTTGTTTTCTTCTTTCCCTTGGGTAATTGTTCTACTGGGAACAAGGGACCAATGACCTCTTGGTTTGGTCCATGCCCCCCCCCTCCCCCTCTCCCATTTTAAACCAACCAACCTATCAATCTGTTTATAAAATCTGTTGAATTCCATATATGATGCAAAATTTGCCAACCAATTGTCTGAGCAAGAAAGCAAGCTGTTTGGCTAAATCATATGTGGTGTGTCAATATTACTAACTATAGGCTGTAGGGGAAGACCATCTTTCTGCACTTTAGGAAGACCACAGAGTCTTGGTGGCATGCTGTCATGTGAGGTAACAAGGAAGAGTTCAGGAGTGTACATGTCTTCCATTGCACACGTGCTGTAGGGTCATGATCATTATCCTGTATATAATATCATTGAGTAGACCGTGCATTTTCTCCAAATACAAACTATGAGGTAACAAAACAGTTCAGTTAACTTTATCAGCCTTCGGCACCACTACGTCCGGATCCTCTTGAAGATTTTGTCGTGCAGCCTTTTTTTCAGAGGTTATATTTCTGTTATATTACTGAGTTGAGGAGCAGCTATCAAAAGAGCGTTACAGGTTTCCCTTCTTATTTCTTTGGCAGCATCCGTAGGAAGGTGTCGTGCAACTTTTTCGAAACCACTCGCAAAACTTATCAGAGGTAGTACACTTGGTGTAGGTGCAAAATTGAGTCCTTTAACCAAAACAGACCGTGTCATATTGTCCAAATTCTTCTTCGTGAAGTTAACAGTGGATTGTTGTGCAGTTATTCCCTATGGCGGTGGTTGTTGTGGTTCCAAACGATCAAATTTGCGTTCTTATATATCTGGTCATGCTTGCCTGAAGGCACCACATCAGCTCAATCTCGTGATACGGGAGAGACAAGTGCTGCAATTTTCAGATGTAGGTGGAACAGTTTTTTGGAAATGGAATCCAACCTTTTGTCTCGTGTAACAGATTCTCTCCTCAACAGTAGCACGACTGGCCTTCTCTGTTATCTTCTGTGTAGTGGCAGTCTCAATACAGTGTTCAACTCTGGCATATTTTGGTATTATGCTGTGGTCCCGACAGCTCATTAAAAACCTTAAAGAACTTGAAAGTTTTGCTCTCTTACCACGTAGCTTGTCAAAACTTCTTCAATGTGAGGGCATCTCCTCTCCTTAAAGGCATTTGATGTGAAACTGAAAATTTTACTGGCAAATTAAACGTTTGAAGAGATTTCGGTATTCGAGCTGGTCGTCGTAAACTTCACTCCACGATATTTCGAACTGGACACCTGCCAGTCATCTTCAGGTCAGCTATCAGTGTTTTCTGCTCTGCCTTATATAGCACTCTGATAGTATTGCTGAGCATGCGTCAGAGTCACTGTGATAGGAGGACCACACCACCTGGTGGCAGTGCCCTCACTGGTGGAACTGCAAAGATCAGCTGTCTTCGACGTTGCCACTCGCCGCTGTCATTGGACTGTTCTGGTATCGTTCTAAGATTTCAGACCTGCTGGGGTCAGTAAAGGATGACTTCTTATTTCGGAAGGTGGGAACCTACAAAATACCTTTCCAGTGTTGTATGGCCCATATAGGACAAACAACACGTGCAGTCGAAGAACTTTGCACAGAATGTAAATGTTGCACTTGCGTTCTGCAACCCAACAAGTCTGCAATAACAGAACAGTTTATCACCAATGGACTTTCAATGGAGTATGACAAAACTTTAATTTTGGCCACAGTAATATCTTTTTGGGACTCCATTATAAAAGAATCTGTTGAAATATGCATTGCAGAAAATCTAACGAACCGTGACAGCAGCTATCAGCTGGATAATGTGTGGAATCCCGTCATCTCTGGGATTTGCTCAAACAGCTGATCTTCGCAGTTCCAACACCGAGGATGCAGCCACTGTGTAACTGGGTGGTATGGTCCTTTTGTCACTATGATTATGATGCGTGCGTGGCAATATTATCAGTGCACTGTATAAGGCGGAGCGTAAAACATCTTTGTCAGTCTTCGGTGGCTCACCTGAAGATGACTGGCAGGTGTCCAGTTGGACTATCGTGGAGTGAAGTTTACAATGATCGGCTGGAATCCCAAAATCTCTTTGAACAAGTTAGAGCCCAGTTGCTGATGGCTAATGTCAACAGACTTTAAATCTAAAAAACTCCTGGATGTCCAAATCCATCCGAAAGTGTTTTTGGATTAACCCTTAATAAGCTTTCCATTAGAATATGGAATAGTTTTTTTATCTGCAATGCGTCTATGCAATTACATTGAACTTTAGGATTCAAAAATATTGGACGAGACACTGGGTTTGAGTACATAAATGAGTTCATAATGTTGCAGGACACTGGCAACTTTTTTATCGAGAAAGTGTCAAGAGATGATTGGAAAGCCTTCCTTGCCTTTCTACATCAAATGTAATTACTGCAGTGATGTCTTACGCATGATTTAAACACAGATAGCTCACTTGTATTGTTGTCCATGACCAAGGGAGACTTACAACGAGCTACAGACATATAACAGCCAAAGAAATTTCACAGACATTGGATCACGAATTTTGAATGATGTTATTACATAAAAAGAAAATTTTGTTTTGAATGTAATTTGGGAAGTGAAGCTAACATGGAATCGCAACAAATTATTTGCCAAAAAGTACAATGGAACTGATGATTTCTGTTTGTGTTTTTAGAAGCTTGTTAGTTGACAGTCATATGTTGTTGTCATGAAATGAAGATGAATTCGGAGGATATAATGCACCAATATCCTCGTTGCTTGTGTGAATTTACTTTCTCTTGTGTCACAATGACAAATCTTCGAAAATCAATTACAGTTTTTAGTGAGGTTTTTGACAAAAATAGTTGTTCTGAAAACTAATTTAAAAGCAACAAAAAGTATTTTTAGTTAATAAATGAGAAAGAATTAGAGTAGTGTTCAAATAAGTGAACAATATTTTGAATAACATGTTACTCATGGATAACCATTTTTATCTGTATTCGTTATTTGCATTCAAATAAATTATGTCCAGTTCTGGTGGTAACCTAACTGCATCGCACATGTGCACACTGCAGATTCACTGCCTATGTGCACGTGAACGCAAATTCGTGACATCCGCACACTCAGATGTGCCATCCACGTGGCCATATACAAGTGGTGACTCAACTGCCATTAGGCAAAGCAGTGTCAGTAATATTTGGCAACTTCTGCCAAAGTATCTGAAGTGTACTTGCACTCTCTCTCTCTCTCTCTGTCTCTCTCTCTCTCTCTCTCTCTCTCTCTCTCTCTCTCTGTAGCTGTGTGCATGCAATATGGATTGGGCATGCTGTTGCCCTGCTCTAGTACTTAGCACGGAACCACGTGTTAGAGTTTCTTACCCTTCAAATCACATATGGATTGTGGGAAGAGTTTATGGTTAAATACCTCTGTGCATCCTGCAGACAGTCTGATTTTGTGGTCATGGTTCCTAAAAGAGTCTAAAGAATATCTCTAGGTTCTTCACTTAATACTGACCTTATACAGCATGGGTCACACACACTTGGGCAATATTCTAAGATAGGACACACAAGTGGTTTGTAAGTAGTCTCCTTTGTAGACAAGCTGCGTTTTCCTAGTATCCTGTCAATGAACTGAAGTCTGCCTTATCTATGCTGAAGCCTCATATCCCTACATATTGTTGCATCTATGTATTCGAGTTGACTGATTCTAATTGTGGTCCATTGATACTCTAGTCATAGGATACTATGCTTTGTTTTATTTTGTGAAGAAACAATGGTAAGCTTATTTGAATACTATGATTTACTGTCATTTTCTGTGACATTGACTGCACAAACTATGGTTGTTGGTGACGTCAGTGTCCAATAATTCCCTCCTTGACAACTTATGCAGGGTGACCATGTTGGCTGCATAGTCTCCCTGACATGCTGGATCAGTATCAACTGATCCAGCTTTCCCCCAGGTTCAAATCTGATGACTTTGCAAGCCATTGCAAATGTTTGATGGCTTTTGATAGTATCTCTCGCCATGCAATGACAGTTTTAATTTTTGTGGTCATCATTAATATTATGACCTTGTGTGCATTTCATCTGCTCTGTTCTAGCCCAGTCACCATCTGATGCATGTTACTCCTGCTAACAAAGATAAAAGGTCTGCTTTGTGACACATTCCAGATCAATGTAGTATGTCGTATATGTAACAGATGTCCAAAACAGTAGAGGAGAAGTGCAAGAAATATTAAAACAGTTAAATAAAATGGTTAACTGTTGTTGCCAAACAGTGCCAGGAGTATGATCCTGAAGTGAGATAAATTCAAAGCAGCCTCTATGTTGCCATGACAGCATAATTAAGCAGACTGCTGAAATAAAGATGTTGTCGGAAAACATAATAAGCAGGGGTAGACATTTCATTTTGAGGAAGGCTTGTGACTTGGCCTCCAATTTATTAATATCTTGCATATTACCTCCATTTGTGAGCTGAAAGATAAAAGTAGATATGTATTTCTCAGAATAACAGTGTGGTTGCAGGAAAACAAAGTCATATTAAAGAGAATAGTGGGTTCCTTCAATTAGAAAGTGTTTTAATTTGGGCACAATGCCAACCATGTCTCGCAGTTTGCTCAGAACCATGGAGGGTGATGGGGCAGGGGAGAGATTAAGGCTAGTGTAGATAGAGCCCAGTAGGGTGCTGGGGTGAAAGGGTGTGTTTAATCTCAATTCCTTACACTATAGTGCAGTGAAACAGTTGCTAGGTGGAATAATTGTAAACCTATAAGTAATATGATGTGATATTCAAGATTGTTGTTACAGGCCATAAAGGGATACTGATGTGTAGTTGTTCATGAGTAAAGAAATTATCTCAGGAAATTACTGTTCTAGAGACAAAAAAGAATGTAATCTTTCATTAGCTTATTGAAGCTAAAGATCTGAAAAAAAGGTAGCTTTTTCTGCCAACTGCACATGGAATTCAAACCACAGGCTAGCTTCTTGCTCTATACTTATTGCTTGCAGAAGAAAAATTTGAAGTGTAGAGGTTAGATTTTAATATTGTCTTTTGTATGAATAATTGATGAGAATATAATATGTATGGTTCATTCTAGGCGCAGTCATTCTGTATTACAAGTGTCTCTGCCGCAAAAAGAAGAGTATGTACTGCTTCTCAGAATGACTCCATTTCAGCGTAAGCTGTATGACACTTTTATGAATGAGGTTGTGAGAAAGAAAGCTGTACCTAACCCATTGAAGGCTTTTGCTGTGTGTTGTAAGGTGGGTTATCTGCCATTATTGCAATAAAAAGGAATTCTTAATGTGATGCAGTGTAGTATATCTGTACTTACTGATATGTTTGGTAAAAAATTGATACACAAATTTCAACTGTTTGTATGTTTAGTTATTATAAACTTTAGAATCCCTCAAACTCAACATACATTCGCAAAGTATTTCTGAGAATTAGTATTTCAGCGAGGTAAAATATGACTTGATTTATTCATTCCCTGCAGAGCCTATTGTGAAGGAAAACTTCCAAGGTACAGAAATTAACACTATGAAACCCAGACCACCGCCCCCATGAGAATCTTTGAAGACCCAAGAGTACCCTCAAACTATACATAATGAATTTATGCAGTCACCCATCCACACACGTGCATGTGCTCACCTACATGCACGCGTGCGCACCCCACACATACAGCCCCCCCCCCCCTCCCACCCACATACACAGTGCAGACATATGCCTATTTAACCGATAGTAAGGCAGTCCCTTTTATTGAAGGGGTCCCCTGAGAAGGTTTTGTTTCACAGGTATTCTGGCCAATCAAAATGACAAACTGTTTTATTGATACAAAGTAGCATGTGCCATTACATTTTGATTATACAAGGAGAAAATATAACAACAACAAAAATAAAGAAGTTACATTAATTTTTATCTTCACTCCCTTCTTTTGCCTATTTGTGGTATCACTATTTTTAATCATCCTCATCATCATTACCATGATAGTTTCACCTAACCAATTAAAGTTGAGCAAAGGGCAATCTATTTTTATACACAAGCATCAATAAAATTTATAATCTTGGCTGTCACAAATATTTGGCTGTTTCTTCCAAATACGTTTGCAGTTTCCAACGTGGTTACTGTGGGAACTGAGAACACAGTACACCCCACCCTTCCACCCCACCCCCAATACATATCAGATTTTGCACCTACATTGATGTGAGAATGTGACAATATTCCTTCTTTTCTCACTTCCAAACTTGTTGTCTGCCCTCTACTGTTTCACTGGCTGCATAGAACCAACAGCTGACAGGTCCTTTTCGTTCTAGTCACACCTTGCAGCGAATGTCGACAACATAGCTGCATGATTGTGTAAGTTTTCTAGTGGAATGTATCTAGATGTTTAAGATATCCTGCAAAAATATATACTATCATTGAGCATTTGTCCAATTTAAAAGTTATTTCAATTGCACCTACAAATGGATTCAGGCAGATTGTGTATTAAATGTGGTAGATGTTCATAAAAAGTCAAGATACACAGTATAGTTGGCAGCATAATGAAACATTGCCAAATTCCGCTGAACCCCAGCTCTACCATACTCATTTTAGTTGCTCATTCATCCTAGTCCCCAGCCAAGCTGGCATCACGGCTTCCCATCCAACTTTTCTGAGTTCTTGACAATGGATCTACATCTACATCTACATCTACATTTATACTCCGCAAGCCACCCAACGGTGTGTGGCGGAGAGCACTTTACGTGCCACTGTCATTACCTCCCTTTCCTGTTCCAGTCGGGTATGGTTCGCGGGAAGAACGACTGCTGGAAAGCCTCCGTGTGCACACGAATCTCTCCAATTTTACATTCGTGATCTCCTCGGGAGGTATAAGTAGGGGGAAGCAATATATTCGATACCTCATCCAGAAACGCAACCTCTCGAAACCTTGCTAAACATCTCTATAACGCTATCACGCTTACCAAATAACCCTGTGACGAAACGCGCTGGCAAGAGAATCTGCATGTGACCATTATTGCCAAAGCTTCAACTGTAAATGTAAGATGACTCCTATATTAATCTATTACACAACATACAAGCATTGATCTCAGCAGCAGTAGTTTAGTTAAAGTCTTTGTTGAATGACAAGTTTTGGAAAAATCCTAGACTTCAAATTGGGTAAATACAGTACACTACCAAACAAATATTAAACAGTCAGCCTCCACCTCAAAAAAACAACACAAACAGTTGAAACACAAAAAACACCCTAAGTTTATACAATTCAAGCAAATATCTTACGCTTGTCCTTTCCATCTTACAATAAATAATGGTATGTTGATGGGAAAGTATACTGTATTATCACAAGAATGAAAGTGCTAGGAACGGAACTGAACAGGTAATGGTATGTACATGTGGGGTTACTTATAACATACTCTCCATCTGCAGTGGTGTTCATTACAGTGCTCAACACCGCAAATACATTGTTAGAATTCTTCTTACAGTCTGACAAACAACAGAAAGCTCAGTACTGTTATGTCTGACCGTTGGTTGAACTACTCTGTTCCTCGAGTTTCCTCGACATGTGTTGAATGTTTTTGAAAAGAATTTTCTTGTTTCCAGATATGGAACCATCCAGATGTTTTGTACTATTTTCTGAAAAAACGTGCTGGTGGTGAAGATGTGGATTTAGACTTAGATGAAGCAACTGCTGCAGCGGCTAATGTAGCACCTGGAACTCCCAGTAGCAACTCTGGGACTGCAACACAGCCAAGTTCTCCACGAGGACCACCAGCAAAGAGGGGACGGGTACGTGGAAATACCAATCCTAACAGCCGTGCAAATAAACGTGATAAGAAGGTAAGTTTTTTCCTTTACCTCATAATTTTAGGTTGACGAAATCTGCAATAGTTACAGAAAACTGCGTATCACTAAAATAATAAAGTTCATAGTGTGTGTTTGTAGTCGAATAATTTTGATTGGAGATAATTCTCATTTATTACTGAGTGTCTGTTGCACAATTTTAATTAGATTATCTTCAGATCTAAGTAGATGCTTAGCAACCTGTCTTGTCTGTTCAGAACCACATATTAGATTACTCCAACATGTGGTTCTGAATAGAGAAGACAGAGTGCTGACACAGCTATTAAGACCTGTAGATGATCCTGAGCAACCAGTACATGTAATCTAATTAAAAGTGTGCAACTGAGACTGAACAATAAATGAGAATTATTTTAAATACCAATGCTGTTGCTGATTCTCAAGGGACGAATATGTCAGCTGGAGTGAATTTTGATTGGATTCAAGGAAATACTGTGTTTCATGTTTTTAAAGAACAGTCACTGCTATTGAACCAAAGTTTTTTTGCTCATGTGTTTAGAAAATTTTGTAAGTTGTTTGAATATGTGTTAACTGTAATAATCTGGCAGGAAGAAGGTGTATCAGTTTCCATAATTTGTGCTGACATTAAGTGAGAGTTAGCATTAATTTATAGTTTTAATGATTTATTTACTCTGTAGCTGGAGTTGCAATCAGTTTACTGCATATGGGTTTGTGCATAGTGCCCTATTCTACTATTTTCTAGCAGAAGGTGACTATGTATGCCTACTTTAGATTTTAATGTGCATGTATTACTGTTGTTGCTGTTTTTAACGTAGTTTGGGTAAATTTCAACTCAAGTATCATATAGTATATGATTTCCTATTTCATGCAATAACTTTTTTTTTAAAAAAAGGGCAGGGGGGAGGAGCTAATTTGTTGGTTTTTGGACAAATGAAATTGTAATTTGGTTGCTTTCAGTCATATTTTTTAGTCATCAAAGGGAGGTAAATGTGTCGCTTTGGAATTACTAATTAGTGTAAGGGCAGTCAAATGAAAATGAGACGGATGGAAAAAATCAAGTAAACTGTTTATTGTTTCAAAAGTAATTGCCAAGACTGTTAATACATTTATCCCACTTTGAGACAAGACAGTCAGTCTTTTCATGGAAAAATGTTTGCAGTTGCCTAATGTCTTTCTTCAGGGCTGAAAAATTATGGAAATCACTTGGGGAGAGATTGGGATTGTATGGAGGATGTGGAAGTGCTTCCCTGTGAAACTTCTACAGCTTAGATGAAACAGCCTTGGCAACATGCGGGTAGCATTACCTTGCAACAGAAAGTTGCTCTCTGTCAACATTACTTGGCCATTGGACTCCATGATGCACTTCAATTTTTCGCAGTTCCACATCCTGCTGTGCATTAATTGTGGCACCATGCTCCTGGAAATCAGTGAACAGCACTCCCTCACAGAACAAACAATGTTGAGAAGGTCAGATGTCACTGAAAGATAGCAGCCAAGTAGGATGTACTCATTTCGTTACCCCTTCTGTCATTGCTACAGTGGATGGTGCCATCAGAAATGACAGCAGATGGTGGAAGTAATTCAGCTCATGTTGGGCATCAGTCGTGGTACTACTGGTGCCAGCTGTTGTTTGTTCTGTGTAAATATGTGTGCATGTGACATGCTGTGTTCTCCATACATAGCACAAATGTGGGCATGAATTTCACTTCCTGGGTGACCTTTCATAGTCAAAACCCACACTACATCCCACTGTTTCTCTTTCCTGGCCTCCACAGTGAAGTCAGATGCTTATCTCACGTTGTCTAACAGACAAATGGCACAGCAGTGAATGTTCGTGCTGTTCCTTCCTAATTCCCAACAGAGGGCACTCCTATACACACACCTGCCTGCACTACCAACAAAAGCACTGTGCTCGTTATATTGTCCGTCATGTTTTCATTTGACTGCCCCTTATACTTCACCTGTCACCACTGTGGCTAAAATGTAGAGTTCTTTTTTGTGCTGATCAGTTTTCAAATTGCCACCAAGTTGTCACAGTTGACATTTAACATAAAAAATAAATGCAGTTCTGAGCTCTGGCCCTGTCAGGCCAGTTGGGCTTATCCTCTGCTGTTGGCATCATTGGATGTGGTATGGAGGCACATGTGGCAGCACACTGTTCTCCCAGTCGTCGTCGGGTTTCTTGACCCCGGAACCACAATTAATCGGTCCAGTAGCTCCTCAGCTAACCTCATAAGGCTGAGTGCACCCAATACCAGTCCTCCCACTGAGGAAAAACTCCCTGGTGGTACCGGGAATTGAACAGGTGCTCCCTGTATATCAGTCAGCCTCACTGACCACTCAGCTGCGGAGGTGGACTGACATTTTCCACAATATTCCTAAATCGGATTGGTGAATTTATGGATTGGTTCCTGTCAAAATAGGACATATCCCATTTTATTCTCCATCATTGGCCAGTCTGAGTTTGTGCTTAGTCTCTTGGTGATGGGACTTTAAACTGTGTGTTCTTACCCTGGTAGAAGTCTGTTATTAATTTATTGTGGAGTGTTTCTTTGATGGAACTGAAAGAACTGACTCTTGTGCACCAACAACTGAAAAAAAACCTTCACTGACATTTATCGTGTGTTCAGTGATGAAATCTGTGCTGTAGAATTGGAGTACTACGTGTTATACTGATATCCTGTTATTAATGTGTGTTGACCTGCACTTCAATTTTATATTGTCAATCTGCAGCTGGCAGTGTGAAAAAAAGAGGTGTTTGATCTGTGTTCGTCATTGTTCCATATTTTTCGATCCATAGTTTTTTATGTAATGTGCTATAAGCTTTACTTCTCCATTTATATTTAGTTGTTACTATTTTCATGATATTTTACTTAATAAGAAATTGTACTTACATGAATTGTGGCTGTAACAGGTCTTAAATCGTATGCAACTAGTAAATATTATTGTGAAAAAAGTTATAAAAGTTGTGGGAAAGCATTTCTTGTTATGTTAATGAAGTTTTTATTTTCATTGCACAGGTTTGTTGATATGACTTCTTTGCATATTATTCATGAGAAAAGTATTATGCATTATTAATAACTTATTTTGGAACTGTTAGTAATGAATGTTAAGCAGCACTGGAATGTGAAACGTAAAACTGTCTGGGTGTGTAGATTATTCTGTGAAATTTTGGATGAACTGCCGAATGTATTTAAAATGCTTCCCGATGTTTCAGTGCAGAATCTTCTGCCTAATTTCAGGTGAATACTGGCAAAAATACACTGAACTTGCCTTTATAAGACCCTGCTGGCATGTGCATTTGTACCCAATTGTCTCTGTGCATGTGCTGCTTGAACACATGTGCTTTTGCTGCATATCGGTGTGTTGCATTGTGCAACATCTGTGGTGAAAGCTCACTTAATCAATTAATCATCTTCACTGCATAAAATTGCAGGAGGATGCCTGCTATACAGAGCACGAAGTTTTAATGTGACAGGGTTACATGAGGAATGAAACTGGAAGCCTCCATCTCAGTTGGTAAGGGACTGAGACTGTCCTATTTCCATTGATTCATTGATGACGGAGCTATGAGAGTGTGACGTATGAGGCACAATTTTTGTCTCATTCTATTTCATTGAATGATTTGTAGAAACAGTGTTCGGTGAAAGCAGACCTGCTGGCTTGGAGGAGACAGGTTTGCCACTTGTGTTCCATGATGTGATCCCAAACAGTGCACATCATTTTTCCTGCATAAGATTTGCTGCACTCACATGAAATCCTATAAACACTTGACTTCAGCAACTTGTCTTCGATAGATTCCAAAAATGTCAATTTTTGGTGGAGAATGGGAAATTACTTTAAACGTTTTTGGAAGGTGACCATTAACAGTCATCAAGTAATGTATAAAATGTATGTTTGACCATCAGCTGCCTTGATTTTTTTTTTTTTTTTTAAAAAAAAACACCTAATATCGACCACTTTCAGTCACAGACCATCTTCACAGATTCTATTCAAAGATACAAAAAAATACATGTAGTATACAGGAAATTTTACAAATTTTTTCCAAGGAAGTGTAAAATATACCTCAGTACTTACAGGGTTGAAACAGTTTAAGCCAAAACATCACATCTGTTATTACTTAAATAGTGGTCACATCGCAGTATACCACACACGACTTTTAAAGGCAAACATACCAATAATGTGTGCAAACAGAGCAGCACTGAAGAGATCATCAGAGGGATAAGTGTTACAACTGTGCAAAATATTGACGAGTTGGTCAAAGATCTTTAGAAAGTATTTCATCATATGGTACAAAAATATCTTGATAAGTTTCATGATAAATAAAGGGGACTGGAGTATCTTTGGTGAACATCTTTGGTATAGCTTCACACGTAAAAAGAGAAAAGAAGCTGCTATCCCCAAAATGTAGAATAACATCACTCTTTCAATATAGGGTAGAAATCATTATAAAACCCTAATGTTAAAGAGTAGCATAATCATTGCATATACTCGATGAAATGTAGATAATCAAATGTCAATTTTATCATAAACATACTGAAAATAATATCCATAACATAAAAAAGCCAAAATAGAGTGTTAAGAAATAGCTTGAAATATTACCAAGCATTCATATACATCTGAGCTACAGTAGTGAACCATTAAGGTAAAATATTGACTACATTTAGAGGAAAATGTCATATGTAAGTAAAGTTTAGTTAACATGCTTAATTAGAAGCCCAGTATATCAGTAATACTAATACCATAAAGAAGGGGAGGAGGGTAAATAACCACAGCATAACCAATCATAACCATAACCACAAATAGTGGTAGTGATGAGTAACTTTCTTTGCCAAAGTAAAACTTTAGTTAAAAAGCATTATAGGCTCAGCCACTAAGGGTGTATTTTGTGAGGTAAATAGAAAAAACTTTTCACCTAATCCAGGAAAGTTATTACTAAACTAAATATGTACTTGCATGTCTAGAGACATAAAAAACATTAAGCAGAATGTAGACCTCAGGCTACAGATGACTTACCTAATACATCATTTCATGAAAGTTATGCATATAATAGCATTTGACAATAACAGTTTTAATTAAGAAGGAAACATATGACCCATTACTCATTTAAATGAGAACTACATCTGAGAGTAAGAACATACTTCACACAAAAGGCAACGTGTTCAGCGGAAGTCCATGTCAAATATAATAAAAGTTAAAAATAGAATCATACTAAATGTAAAACAACAGGGGAGAAATTATAACCATTTTGTAAAATATGATCTAATCATATAGAAGCTACTGTAAATTTGTACCTTTAATGGAACATCGGCTCATAGGACCATGAGTTAGGTTATAACTCCTGGAATAGCTGAATGCTATTCAATGGATTCGCAGTGAAATCTAACTTCTTCTGGAAAATGTTACAGTGAAAGCAAGAAATTAATTCTATACTACTTTTTAACACTGGAGACCTACACTATGTGATCAAAAGTATCTGGACACCTGGGTGAAAATAACTTAAAAGTTTGTGGCCCCATCTATCGGTAATGATCGAATTCAATATGGTGTTGGCCCAACCTTTGCCTTGATGACAGCTTCCACTCTTGCAGGCATACGTTCAATCAGGTGCTGGAAGGTTTCGTGGTGAATGACAGCCCATTTTTCTTAGAGTGCTGCACTGAGGAGAGGTATCGATGTCGGTTGGTGAGGCCTGGCACGAAGTCGGCATTCTGTGCGGGCCCGTCCATTACAGGGACGTTATTGTCGTGTAACCACTCTGCCACAGGCCGTGCATTCTGAACAGGTGCTCGATCATGTTGAAAGATGCAGTCACCATCCCCAAATTGCTGTTCAACAGTGGGAAGCAAGGAGGTGCTTAAAACATCAATGTTGGCCTGTGCTGTGATAGTGCCACACAAAACAACAGAAGGGGGGCAAAAAAATTACATGAAAAACACGACCACACCGTAACACCACTGCCCCCTATTTTACTGTTAGCACAGCACACACTGGCAGAGGACGTTCACCGGGCATTCGTCATACTCATACCCACACCCTGCCACTGGATCACCACATAGTGTACCATGATTTGTCACTCTACACAGCGTTTTTCCACTGTTCAGTCGCCCAATGTTTGTAACTTTGTATTATAAATTGTGTATTATGAGGAGGTATGACAACCCCCTACCCCATTCTCTACTTTGAAACATGGTGTCCTCTGAAGGTGATCCCTTAGTTAGAGGGACTTGCTTTAAGCAGGCATACCTATCAGCTGACTTCAATCCAAAAAAGGTGCAGCTCTAACACTAACTACTACAGGAATTTTTCCATGAGTGATCCCAGCACCATCCACTACACTGTCAACTATAAGCTTTGCCAGCCTCCTCTTCACATACTTATTGAGGTGCAGGCCATGCCTAGTGAAACCCGATCTACTGATAGACTTACGTAACTGGGACCACTGAAATGTGACCCATGCCCTCTGCCATCAGTGCCCTCTCCAGCCCCATGTTAATGCACCTAAGAGCTGCATGAAGATGAGGCTGATCATGACGCTGAAAGAGTTGCACAAAATGCACATTAGTGCCACGAGTTTAAGTAGCTGTCTTTACCAGGTCACCACCAACATAATATTCCCCATCCCTATCAAGACTATTCCCTGCTCCACCCACTGTAACTACCTGATCCTCTTTCGTAAAATTCATACATAACTCCCCTATACTGTCAGTCACCTGAGCCAATGCTGCACTAGGCTTCGCAATGCTGGTGGCCTGGTACTCGCTCCCCAACACTTCCTGCAACTGCTGGACCACACCTCTACTGTGTGAACTACCTAGTAGCAGAAACGTCTTCCTTCTGTTACACTTTGCAACTGACCTAGGCCTCCTTACTGCTGAGCATTGTTGCAAGTTTCCTTCACCTACAGCTACAAGAGGCTCCTCTCCACTAAGTGCTGACAGTTGGTCAAATCTATTGCATATACACAAAGTACAACTGTCTTAAAACCTCCTCCTCCTACCTGCCTTCTTGCCAACTGCCATTTCCCATTCCCCAGCACCCATCACCCTCCTCAACCTATCTAGTTCCTTCTTTGCATATTGTAACTGCACCTGATGGGCACAGTTCTTATGCTCCTGCTCCTCTACCTACTTACTTCCACTACAGATTCTGCAGTCCTAGGAGAGGATCTCGCTAGAATGCCCACTGGTTTCTCCATTGCATTCTCCCCAATGAAAATACTTCAAACAAATCCTACATTTAAAATGTTCGTGTTTGTGAGATCGGCCAAATACAGCTTAGAGCTACATTGGACAGACGTTTATAGGATTCTCTTATGAGGCAAACCTTATGTATGACAAACAACGTACATTGTTCAGATGTGCGTCATGGACCACCAGTGGTGTAATTGCCTCCTCCAAGCCAGCAGATCTCCTATTAATGAACACTATTTCTGCTGGTCATTGAGTGAAATACAATGAACAAAAAACAATGTGCCCCATACACCAAACTTTTGGAGCTCCATCATAGATGAATCAGTGAAAATATGACTGTCTCAGTCCCTTGTCAATTGGAACGGTGGCTTTCAGTTAAGAGTCTACACAGAATCCTGTCACAGAAAATCTTCGTGCTCTGTGTAGCTGGCATCCTTCTGCGATTTTATCATGTGAAGATGATTAATCTGTTACCGATGAAGTTAGATTTCACCACGAGGGCATGCAACATAGCGCACTGACAAGCAGCAGAAGGACTGTGCTCAAGCAGTGCATGCACAGTCACAACTGAGTACACCACTTCACACATGTGCCAGGAGGATCTTAAATAGGTGAGCTTAGCATAATTTTGCAAGTATTCACCTGAAGATGGCCAGAAGACTCTGTGCCAAAGTATCGTGGCAATTA
Source organism: Schistocerca americana (assembly GCF_021461395.2). NCBI lineage: Eukaryota > Metazoa > Arthropoda > Insecta > Orthoptera > Acrididae > Schistocerca > Schistocerca americana. Next base: position 304,215,948 of record NC_060130.1, read on the forward strand.
GCTACAGACATTTGGTAATTCACACAAAATTTCATAGAACAAGCATTAGAATACTTCCTCACAAACTGACATTATCATCTGATGGTGTCAATAATCTCAGTGAATTTTTTCACCACTGAAACTAGTAGAATGAACACACATTACAAACGAGAATCTTATCATAATTGTATAATCTCTTGTTTTTTTCTTTTGTAGACCAGTGCAGCACAGCAAAATGTTGGTGGATCACCAAATAAACCAGCTGCATCTGTCACACCAAGTAGTACAGAAATCAGTAGTACAGACCCATCAAACTTGGGCTTGTCATCTGGAATTTCAGTCAGTGGTGCAGCACCATCTGACCACAAATCTCAGATGCAAGATCAACAACAACACCAACACCACCACCATCAACAACAGCAACAGCAGCAGCAGCAGCAGCAACAACAACAACAGCAGCAACAACACCAACAACAGTTGCAGCAGCAACAACAGCAACAGCAGCAGCAACAGCAACAACATCATCAACAACACCAACACCAACAGCAGCAGCAGCTTCATAATCAGAACTTTGCCATGATGGGGCATGCGAACCAGAACCAGTCCTTTGTAAATGACCATAGTGGCTCCTATCACGATATGCAGTACCATAATTCTAGTCATAATGTTACGCATTCTTATGGTTCACAGGGAAACTATGGTGTTACAGAATTTGGGCCCAATGCAACTAATGCATCATTTGGAAACTTTGTCAAGACTGCCTACAATAACTGCCCTGATCAAGGAAATACTGCTGTGTCTTATGCAAATAACCCAGGTGTATCATATTACCAGACAAATAGTTCTAGTCAGACTTCAACATTCAGCTCACCATACTACTCGCATGCACCAGGCCAACAGAACACTAGTGGTAATTCATACCACTGTAGTTCTAACACAGCAGGGTCAACGTATTGGCAAAATACTCAGCCAAATTACTTCCAACAGAATAATCAGAGTCAGTATTATGGTACAGGGAACACAGATAATAATATTTACGGAACATCTAATAATTCTCAATACTTTTTAGGCTCCAGTTATACTGATACAGTGAATGGGGACCGTTATATGACCCAAGGAAACTCAGATCGTGACAGAAATATGTATTTTATGGGAGAAAGTGACCAGATGGTAATGCAGGTTCCAACTCAAACATCACAAAACCAAATGAGAGATTTGCGGAATGGCATGGGTAGTTCATTAGACATGAATGTTCAGAATCAAGTAATGAACTCAGTGACTTCTGTTAATAATAATTCTAACCAGATTGCAAATATTGGTGGCCCACAGCCCCTTATGAGGAATCAGAGCAGTCAGCTTTCTAGTCAGACACAAGGTGATGGATCACAAAATTTTATGCAGAATCAGCAAAATCAAATGACTACCCAGCCCCAATTAAATGTTTCCCATAATGGACAGAATCAAATGAATTCACTTGGTTTAACAGGGAGTATAAATAGTACAATTGGAACAATGCAGATGCAAATGAGAAACCAATTGAATCAGATGACAAATCAAAGCCAGATCACCAATATGCAAATGCAGATGCAGATGCAAATTCAGATGGTTAATTTACAAAATCAAGGTACGAACCAAAACCAAATGAATAACTTTCAAAATCAAGCAGGATGTCAACAAAATCAGACAAGTCAACAGAATCAAATGGGAATGCACCAGATGCTAAATCAACAGCAGCAGGTTATACCACAAACAGAGAATCATCAAAATATGTCAAATATTCATCCAAATATGGTTGGTGGTCAACAGCATCAGATTATCCCACAACAGCAAATTGTATCACAACAGATTGGAGGTCAGCAGAACCAAAGTGGACAACAAACACAAGTTGGACAGATTAGTCAGTCTGGGCAGCAAACACATGTGAGTCACCAACAGACCCAGCCGATGAACCAGCAAACCCAAGAAAATATGCAGTCACAATTATCACCATCTGTGTCTCAGTTGGAAACACACCACCTCCAGTCTGGTTCTCAACAGAACCTCACTAATCATGAATCGAATCGCCAGGTGCCCTTAGCTACACATCAGGTAGGAAATCCTCAGTCTCAAACTGCAACCCATATGAGTTCACAAGTTTCAGAGATATCAAATCATTTGGGATCTCAGCAGCCCCAGATGTCAAATCAGACAGGATCTCAGCAGCCTCAGATGCCAAGTCAAATTGGATCACAGCATTCACAGATGCAGCCAAATGTTGGACTACAGCAGAATCAAGGATTGTCTCAAATTGGGAGTCTACAGCCTCAGGTGTCACCTCAGCTAGGATCACAGCAAGTGCAACCATCACCACAGATTATAGTCCAACAGTCCCAGATGATGTCTCAGTTGGAGAGTCATCAATCACAGATTTCATCTCAGAGGCAACCCCATCATTCCCAGTCACATTCACAAGTTGGATCACAGCATTCCCAGGTGCTTCAGAAAATGGGACCACAACATTTGCAAGTGCCAATGCAAATGGGACATCAGCATTGTCAGATATCATCCTCACAGATGGGGCATCAGATTTTGCAGATGGGAACTCAGCACTCCCAGATGCCACATGAAGCAAGTTCCCATAATGTACAGATGTCATCTCAGATTGGATCTCAGCAGACTCATATGCAGTCTCAAATGGCATCTCAGCAATCACAGGTGCCTCCCCATTTAGGTACTTCAAAAACCCTCATATTAACGCAGTCGGTGTCTCAGCAGTCATCTCATTCTGAAATGGGTTCAAGGCAAACCCAAATGACATCTGAGATCGAAGAACTGAACTCTCGAATAGTTTCAGAAATAGGATCTACTCAGACTCAGAATAATCCAGAGATGGGGCAACAGCAGTCACAAACAACTTCTGAAACTGAATCTCACCAAACTCAAGGCCCATCTCAGTTTGGACAACGTGAGCTACAGATGCCGACACAGATGGGTTCGAAGCAGTCCCATATGCCATCCCTAGACCCCCAGAAGCACCAGGTACAGTCTCAGGCTGGATCACAGCAGTCTAATTTGTCTCCACAGTCGGATCTGAAGCAGTCTCATGTGGCTTCAGGAGTGGGATCTCAACAGTCACAAATGGTATCTGAGCATTCTCAAGTTTCTTCTCAGATGGGATCTCATTACTCACAAGTATCTCATATGACATCTCAGCAAACACAGCTATCTTTACATGCAGGGTCTCAGCAACAGCATGCCCCTACTCAGGCAGAAAATGAGCAGTCACAGATGCATACACATACTGTTCACAATTCTCTGGTTCACTCTCAAATTGGAAATCAACAGACGCTGGCACCTCAACAATCTCAGAAATCATCTCATATTGGAAATCAGCAAATGGAACGACAGAATCAGGTTTCATGTCATATGGGAGCCCAGTTTACCCAGATACTTCCTCATCCAAGTGATCAGCAGTCCCAGCTGCTACCTCGGCCAGATTCACAGTCACAAATGTTACCTCAAATGGTATCTCAACATACACAAGTGCAATCTCAAACAGTGCAACAGAATTTACAGGGTCATCAAATGGGACCCCAGAGCACTCAAATTTCACATCAGATGGGACAGCAGAATACACAGGTGCCACATCAAGTTGGTCCACAAAACTCCCAGATCCCACATCAAATGGGATCTCAAAGTAATCAACTGCAACAGCAGATGGGATCACAGAATTCTGAAGTATCACATCAGATTGGGTCTCAGAGCTCACAGATGTTACATCAGAACCCACAGATGTCACATCAGCTTGGATCTCAAAACTGCCAAGTTCCACACCACATAGGACACCAGACCTGTCAGATGTCTCATAATATGACAACACAAAACTCCCAAATGCAGCATCAGATGGCATCTCAGAACACACAAATCTCACATCAGACGAGAGGTCAGAACCCCCAGACATCAAACCTGTCAGGTGCTCAGAACACCCAACTAATACATCACATGGGATCGCAGAACATGCAAGGGTCACATCAGATGATGCCTCAAAATACTCAGTCAAATCTTCAGATGGGACATCAGAATTCTCAGATGCCACCACAGATGGTATCTCAGAATTCCCACATGCATCATCATATAGGATCTGTTAATTCCCAGTTGCCTCCTCAGCTGGGGTCTCATAATTCACACGCAGCTCCCCAGATGCAACCTCAGGATGGACAACCTCCACATCAGATGATGCTTCAGGATTCCCAAATGCCACATCCAATGGGGCACCAGGACTCCCAGGTGTCACATCAGATGAGAGCTCAAGACACTCAGTTGCCACATCAGATGAGACCGCAGGATACTCAAACAGCACACCAGGTCCTTCAGGAGTCACAGATGACACATCAGTTGCAGCCTCAGAACTCGCAGGTGCCAAATCGTATGGGACTTCAGGAACCGTGTGTGGCACATCATGTGGGATCTCAGAATTCTCAGCTGCAGCTTCAAATGGGACTACAGAGCTCTCAGTCACCACATCTCAGTGGATCTCAGAATGCAGAGACACCTTGTCAGACTATGCCCCAGCACACTCAGCAGTCCCAACCTCTAGGTCCTCAGAATTCTGTGTCATCACATTCAGGAGGACCACAGAACACTCAACAGCTGCAGCATGTGGGATCTCAAAACTCCCAGGTGCCTCATCAGGGAGCCTGTCAGGATTCACAGATTTCACACAGTATGAGTCCTGAGGACCCACAGCTGCCATCCGATATTGATTCTGAGGATTCTCAGCTGCCAGCTCTAATGGGACATCAGAATTCGAAGATGACATCTAATACAGGGCCTCATCACTCACAGATGATTTCAAATATCGAATCTCAGTCTTCGAAGGTACCAGGAACACAGCACGGTTCTGTGGCTACACAAGTTGGGTGTCAGAATCCTCAAACATTATCTCAGAGGGCAGTGCAAGATGGGGACACCGGACCGAAGATGACCTCACAGTTGTCTCAGGCTGCTATTCAGATGTCTTCTCAGCATTCTCACATGCAACTTTTGATGAATTCTCAGCAGTCGCAAATCACACCATTAATGAACTGTCAACAGTCACTACATATTACAACCCCAGAACCTCAAATAAGCTCTCAGGTATCATCACAGCAAGTACAGTTGCAACAGGTGGGATCACAGCCATCACAAATGTCATCTCACCTGAGAACACAGCAGTGCCAACTAACAGAAATTGTTCAACAACATTCTCAAATAGAATTTGAGCCAGCTCAGTTGACATCACAGGTGGGATCTGATCAGTCATGTATTACATCAGAGGTCAGATCTCAACAGGATCAGTCACTGGCCCCTATGACATGTCAGCAACCTGCAAATAGTAACCAGAGAGAACTGCAGACAGAAGTCCAGGAAGGCTCCCAACATCATCAACAGCTTGAAACTCAGGAAGCTCCAGTGACACAGCAGACTGGAACACTGCAGAATCGGACAACGCTCGATATGACGAAATGCCAGTCTCCCAGTGCATCTCAAATGGGATCGCAGATATCTCAAGCAGACTCTCAGCTGCCTCCAGTGGAATCAAATATGCATGGAAGACTAGGACAAATTGCTTCTCACCAATCTAATGGAGCAACTCAGACTGGAACCCACTCTTCCCAAATATCACAACAAATAACAGAATCAGAGTCACAGATGTTAAAACTTGCATCACATTCTAGCATGAAAACTCAATTAGATAACCACCAGCATAGAATAATATCTGAGGCACAACAGCACAATCCAGTGGAAAGCCAGCAGTGCCAAAGGCAAGAACAGACATCACCACTTATGGGGGCATTTGTAGATGCTCAGCAGCCTGAAATGACACCTCAAGCTGAGGGTCAGCAGTCCCAGGCAAGTAGTCAAATTCTGCAGCCTCTAACAAGTCATCAAAGAATGGCAGATAATGAACACTGTACAGAATTACCAACAGGCCAACATTCCCAAGGAACTCAAGTAGATACACAAAACTGTGTTAGAAACCAAAGCAACCAGACTTCGCAGTTATGTGAAAAACCACTAGCAGATACTCACGTTAGTCAGATGTCACAAATTGAAACACACATTTTCCAACAAACCCAGTTGGAGAGCCAAGTGAACCAGCATCAGTACACGTGTCAGCAGTCTAACACAAACCAGCAGCAGCCTCACGTTGAGATGCAAATGGGGCATCATTCACATATGGGAAATTACATGAACCAGCAGACGTCACTGGAAAATCTGTCTAATTCTGATAACCATATGAATTGTCAACCAAATCTGAATCAGCATTCACAGGTGGGAACACAGACAGGTCTCCAATCACAAACTGAGTCACAAGAAGCCGTATCTGTGGACCAGAATACACATTCAGTGAACCAGAAGTCTCAAGTGTGTGACAATCAGTCCCCCACACACACCCAGCAGCATCAAGAAGGGACTCAGACCCAGCAGCAAACTGATCACTGTGAGCCGCTTGCCGGACTGCACATACCTCTGCAGGTGAACAGTCAGCAACAGCAGCAGCAGCAGCAGCAGCAGCAGCAGCCTGTGCCACCACCACCTGGCCACCCGAGTGAGGAACAAAATCAGAGGGTTATTCAGCAGTCAGCAGTGGGCAGTCAGGTTAATCAGTCTCAACAACATACTGGCTCCAGCACAGAAAACATTGTACCACTTGGGCAACAAAGTCAAGCTGTAGGCCAATCTAGTCTGGTAACTGGAAACCAGGAAAAATCCATGCAGAACCAGCAAGATGAAAATGCACATCACGACAATTGTGCGACGTCTCAATTGCACTTAAGTGGGTCAGACTGTGAGTTGATTAATTTGGAAACTCAGATACTTCAAAGTAATCAGTTTTCAGTTCAAAATCACAGTAAAGTAACAGATGTAGAGAATTTGCAGAATGTCATCATAAGTGACCATCAGATAAGCAATGAAAATGGAATTGTCACAACCCAGGTGGGTCAGATACAAGGTTTTAATGATAAAATTACAAGTGTACAAAACTCACAGGAAACCTCTGACAAATTATCCAGCAAGACTCAAGATTGCCAGTCACAGATAGAATCTATAAAAAATCATTCTGGAACTGAAAGTCAAGGAAATGTTGAAAACTGTACAACTCATTTAGATAATATCGCAACAAAAAATGCTGGTAACAGCATTACTAATACACAGGAAGTTGTGGGAGACCTCGCACACAGTGTAAATAATGAGGCATCAGATGAGAGGAAAGATATGTCACCAAATTTAAATAGTAAACTTTTGCCCCCATATTCTGAATGTCCAGATCAAAGTAATGATTTGAATGATATACAGTCACTGTATTGTGATCATTCGTCTGTTGCTGGGATAGAACAAAATCGTCACATAGAAGATACCAACGCATTGAACTCCAGTGTACATTCTGAAGTTAGCTGTCATAACAGTAGTAGTAGCAGCAGTAGCAGCAGCAGCAGTAGCAGCAGTGGTACCTTAAGCAGTACAAGTCTTGACACTAATAGCAGTAACGGTAGTAAACTGATACAAACTAGCACTAATGCTGCAAATTTTATCGATTTGAAGATTTGTGAAAATAACAGCTCTGTGTTCAATTCGACATCAGCAGAGCAATCATTTTGTGAAGAGACACTAAAACAAGAAACTAAGGATCTGATGTTTCCAGACTTCCACTCTACGTCTGGTAGTATTTTCAATCAGTTTGCAACTACACTTTCACCTTGTGCTCAGACATGTGATAAATCTTTGAATCAGTGGGGACAGCAGAGAAATGATGTTTGTGATGGAGAAAGACTGGTTGGTGGTGACGTTGAGAAGCAGTCTTCCAGTTCTGATAAGACACCCACGACAGAGAATTCTTCCACTATTCAATCATCGGATAAAGTTGTTGACAGTAGTGGACCAATTAATATCCAAAGCGAAAATAATTGTTCACCAGTTACCAAATGTGAATTGAAAACTGAATCTGAAGAAGGTTTCAGAAATAAGAGCCCATATTCTGAGATAAAGTATAGTGATATGTGTTCTAAAGACAGTCTACTAAAGCATGAAACAGTAGGGACAGAATACTCAAAGCTCAAAATGGAAGGTAATATAAATGAAATGAAGCAAGCATCTGATGATATTGCAACTAAACTGAAGATTGAAAATGATGATTCTCATACTACAGTTGATAGTTCCTCCCACAACAAATTGCCCATAGCAAATACTGGTGTTTTGGAGAAAGGAAAGGAAAGTGAGAAAGGGAATGAAAAACAATCCAGTAACTTTGATACTTCTTCCAAGAAGGACTGTGGTGGCGAAGGTGAGAATAAGGAGAAGCAGAGTGAACCAACTGAAAAGTCAACGGAACCAGAAAATGGTGAAATTGGACCAGTCCAAGGCACATACATGCCAGATGCAGCAAAAATGACCGAGTCTGCCTTAGGAAGAAGTTTTAAAGATGATCCTGGCATTCCTTATGACTGGGTGAGTTATTTGAAAATTTTTATGTAGTAATTAAGTTGGATAAAAAAATTGCTTGCAACTTTAGTGACAAGATGTGTTACATCACTTGTGTGACAGTTTTATCACCACAAGAAATGGGATCTGTTCTGGTTGTTGTGGCTGTCATGTTCAGTGTGAAGACTGGTTTGACATAGCCCTCCATGGTATTCTATCCTGTGTAAGACTCTTCATCTCTGCATAACCACTGCAACCTACATCCATTTGAACCTGCTTGCTGTATTGAAGCTTTGGTCTCCTCCTACAATGTTTACCTACTCACACTTTCTTCTGTCACCGAACCGACAATTTATTGATGACTCAGGATGTGTCTTATCAACCAATCCCTTCTTTTAATCAGGTTGTGCCATAAAATTATTTTTTCATCCTCATTTGTTGTTCGATCTACCCATCTAATCTTCAGCATTCTTCTGTAACCTCACATTTGAAAAGCTTCTACTCTCATCTCGTGTGAACTGTTTGTCTTCCACATTTCACTTCAATACAAGGCTACTCCGCAGACAGATACCTTCAGAAAAGACTTCCTAACCCGTGTATTGATATCAGATGTAAACAAATTTATTTTTCAGAAATGTTTTTCTTACTGTTGAAATTTAGAGTTTATATTCTCTCTACTTTGGCCATCACCAGTTATTTAGCTGCCCAAACAGCAACACTGTATTCTACTTTTAATGTCTTTGTGTCCTAATGTAATTCACTCAGGATCCCTTGATTTCATTTGACTGCATTCCATTACTCTTCTTTTTTGATGTTCATCTTGTAAATTCTTTTTAAGGCACTATCCATTCTATTCAGCTGCTCTTCTGATTCGGACAGAATTGTTATGTCATCAGCAAACCTTTTAAGTTTTTATTTCTTCTCCCGGAACTTTCATTTGGTTTCCAAATTTATCCTTTTTTTCATTCACAGCTTGCTCAGTATACAGATTGAATAACTTCGGGTATAATCTACAGCTCTGTCCTAATCCCATTTCAACTACTGCTTTCCTTTCATGTCCATCTACTATTATAACTGCAGTCTGGTTTCTGTACAAGTTGTAAATAACCTTTCGCTTGCTATGTTTTATCTCTGCTATTTTCAAAATTTTCAGAGCGTGTAGTCCAGTCAACATTGTCAAAAGCTTTGTTTGAATTTACAAATGCTATAAACAAAGGTTTGTTTTTCTTCAACCTGTATTCTAGGATAAGTTGTAGGCCCAATATTGCCTTGCTTGTTCCTTCATTTCTCCAGAACCCAATCTAATCTTCCCCAAGGTCTGCTCGTTTCAGTTTTTTCCTTTCATCTGTAAATAATTTGTCAGTTTTTTGCAACCTTGACTTTTTAAACTGTTGGTTCAGTAGTACTCACACCTTTAAGCATTTACCTCCTGTGGAATTGGAACTATTATGTTTGTCTTGAAGTCTGAGGGTATTTTACCTGTCTCATATATCTTGCACACCAGGGGAATAATTTTGTCATGGCTGTCTTCCCCAAGGCTGTCAGTAATTCTGAGGGAATGTCAACAACTCCAAGGGCCTTGTTTCCACTTAGGTCTCCCAGTGCTCTGTAAACATCTCCTCCCAGTATCATATCGCTTACCTCATCTTCACGTAATTCTTCTTCAGATTCTCTATGTAGAGGGTGTTTCAACACAGCAGTTACAGACTTCCATGAGAAATAGTCCACCTAGGGGATGGAAAATCACAGAGCAGTGCATGGTTGGAGACACTTTTCCAGCTCTGTAGTGACATCACAAAACACAAGAAAGGAAGTATATGTACAGTGAATGAAAAAATGTTAATTATATTTAGTAAAGATAAAATGCTGGGACGGCTTTGGCTGGTGTATGTGGTAGATTGCACTATGCACACTACAACATCATATGATGCAGCATATGCACCAAGGGTACCAATACCGTGGGGCAATGGGGGGCTGCAGCCCTCCCATTCCTCTCCTGAGCTCTGAGGGAAGAAAAAACAGCCTTTTATAGGGTCAGAACTGGAACTTTTTATGGCTATTTACAATCCGCCATTCATCAACCAAAATATTAAAAAATTCCACACTCCTAAAGCTTGTGCCCCCCTCCCCACAAAGTATCATATGGGCACCCTTGATGTACATGATCAATTGTGACCACACTCATGGTTAAGCTGCATTTCGCCTGCTGTCGGGGAAGTAGAATGGCATGTTACCCCAACACAGAGCTCGCTGATACGTGTCTGGTATACGAGGCCTCTGATTTCAGTGGGCAAGGCACACAGCAGTTGTACGGGGAAAGTAACCCCACAAGCCAATGTCCCTGCCATACCTTATTTGCTTATTTGCACAGGAGGTTTTCTGAAAGGGGCTCCATCAGCGAGGAGAAACAACAACATGAGCAAACAGTAACGTGGAGCCAACGAGGAGACTGCTGGGGCTGGTACAGAACAGCCCCGCTGCCAGTACGTGAGCTATCACCTGTCATGTTGACATTTCCAACAACAGCATCTGGCGGATCCTGCATGACAACTCCATGCACCCGTATCACACTCAGCATGTGCATTTGCTTTATGAAGACAATTTTGGTCCATGAGTTACCTTTGCACAGTGACATTTACAGATACAATCCTTATTTCCCAGCCACCATTTTGTTCACCAATGAGACGACCCTCACACAGGAGGGAATGTACAACTTACAACACCCAAGTGCAAGAAGAACCTGTGGAGCCCAGAGACAATTTTCAGTTCATGTGTGGGCCAGCATTATCAGGGATTACCTCAACAGGTCATACTTGTTGCCTCCAATCGTTTGGCAGGTGCAACCTATCTCATCTCTCTTCAGCAAGTATCCATATAGCTATTGGATGACAGACACATACCCGCTGCTATGTGTTCTGCCATTTGGCTTCAGCATGATGGGACCCCTTACATTACAGCCTTGATGTGTGTTGTAACCTATACGCAACATATTGTCAGCATTGAATTAGCTGGGGTGGCTGGTGCATTGGCCAGCAAGATTGCCAGACTTCTTCGTCTCGGAATACATCAACACACTGGTGTATGATACCCACATTAACAGTGCTGAGGAACTTGTAGCATTCATTGTAGCAGCTGCTGGGGAAGTCTGGGAGACACCTAGTGTTTTACAGAACATCAGATCTTCCATGTGCCAGAGATGTGAGGTCTACATCACAGTCTCAGGTCGCAATTTTGAGCACCATCTTTGATGATGACCATTGACTGTTTTTGTTCTTATTTCTTGGTTTATGCTGTACTAAGCATCCTATTCATATCATCCCTTTCTTGTATTTTTTGTTGCCACTGCCGCACTAGGAAAGCGTTAACAATCGCGCATTGCTATGTGATTTTCCGTTATTTAGGTTTACTTGATATCTGCTGAAAGTTTGTAACTGCTGTGCTGAACCACTGTATTCCTTCCATATTTCAGCTTCCCCTTCTTTATTCTTATAATCATAATATTTACTTGCATATTACTGTGTTTTTATTCAAACGATTGCTAAAATAATGTAAAGATCTATTGTGAGCTGCAACATTGGCGTGAATAAAAACATTGCCCCACCAAGTGTAGAAGTTGTTTCTTTTACTTCAGTCTGGTCTTAGAATGGAGTAAAAGAAACACATTGGAGAGGTGTTTCTATGTTTTGGAACATGGCATCATGTAATTGAATTGGAAAAACATAATTTGTCGAGGTCATTTCTCAGATTTAGTAGAGGCAGAATGATCAATAGTTTACATCATTGAGGGCAGATTGCTGGAGAAGGTGTATTGAAGACTGAAGCACATGCGCCATGCATCCTAAGTGGAAATGTCTGTATTCTGGGAGTCTGTAGAAAATTGTTATTTGAAGCAAAACAGCCAGTGTAGCCAGTTAATGTAGGCAATGGTCTATTTCAAATGATTTCTGAGACATATACTTCTAAGTATATTTATTATTATTATTATTATATGGTTTTATTTTGTGTGTTACCTTTATTGTTTATATGACAGGTTTCAGACTTAGAACCATAAATTATATATTTTCAACAGGCCACAGTAAATTTTTGAATAGTTCACCAGTGTCAGTTAACTTTTGTAGGAGAACATGTTATGTAGCTCATATTAGTGCATCTGCATTTTCTTTTAAGTTCCTTTATGAAGGCAACAGTGTCAATGTAGGAAGTGTGAATTTCTCTTTATTCCTAGCATTGTACGTATGTAGAAAATTATTTAAGAAAAATAGATCGGGATTGGTGTGTTTGAAAAGAATTAGTATGTACAGGAACAAAACATTTAATATATATTCAAATCTCTTAATAATAATGGACAACAAGGCACTTTTGGCCTTTATTTGCACATCTTTTTTTTTATGTGGGGTCATTATTTTTTTTGTGTCTTCTGTGATTCCCTAAAACATGATGCCATACCTCACCAACACCAAATAAAATAGAGACAATAATTAAAAATTCTAGTGGCGGATATTGTTGATATATGTTCTAATATTTATGACTTCAGCTATATGGAAACTGACTAAGTGTGTGGCAGCAGTATTATGTATGTAGTGGATAGTCACACTTGCAGTCCAGAGGTTGTGGCAAACACATTGCTGAGGATGGCCATTGGTCTGCTACAGGAAATGAATAATGGTCCAGCATATGGATTGGTTAGTCATACCTCACCATTGAAGCCTATTTTGAGTTGGAATCTGAATACATTTTTAACTTTGCTCTTCTGGACGTGGACTTTAATTTTGGAATTCTGGTTGCGTGTGGTGGCCTTTGCGATAAGTCGGGCTTTGTTCATTGGTGCTATTCGAACTCAAGTTACTTGAAGTCTTAACATTCACTCTCACCGTCTCTTCGACCATTAACTGAGCATCGATATTGGTGTCCACTGCTATGGGGCCTGTAGCAGTAATCTGCCTAGTTATTTCAAGCAGTGACACAAAATATTTGTCAGAAATTACTGTACTATCAATTCAGTGTTCACTACTGCTTAGTCTCCAGCATACATTTGTGAAGAGATATGTGTGGTACATAATATATGCCAAATTTGATAATGTTCTTTAATATGTAAATCATTCAGATACAGAAAGACAGTTTACAAACATAGGAAAATCATAGATTTTTAATATTATATAGGTAACAAAACAGTGATGTGTGCAGTTACAGCATAATTTAGTCTTGAGTGCTTATGGTTAATGAGAAATAATCTTCATAAAATAATTGATTGTTAACATCCTTTAATTTGAATTCTATCACTTCGTTTTGTTTCATTTCAGTATTACAACGAAGTCATTTACATTCTTTCTCTGTTACCTACTCTGGAGAGTATAAGGGGCTGTTGTCAAACTTGTTTCTCTTCGACAAATTCACAGCGAGGTTTGAGTGTGACAGAGGGGTTCCCATTTGAGAGCTTTTGCAGTTCCTGCATTTGGCTGATAGTCAAAAGAAACTGAGAACTGGAATTCTTTTTAATTTTTCCTGGAATAATGTTGTCCATTTTGTTCTACAAATATGTAGAGTACTTAATTAGGAATGACTGCAAGAATGATTTTAAATACACTACTGGCCATTAAAATTGCTACACCAAGAAGAAATGCATACGATAAACGGGTATTCATTGGACAAATATATTATACTGGAACTGACATGTGATTACATTTTCACGCAGTTTGGGTGCATAGATCCTGAGAAATCAGTACCCAGAACAACCACCTCTGGCCGTAATAGCGACCTTGATACGCCTGGGCATTGAGTCAAACAGAGCTTAGATGCCGTGTACAGGTACAGCTGCCCATGCAGCTTCAACATGATACCACAGATTAAAATGGTTTCCTGTTCCTTACATAGTATTACAAAGAGTGTGATATCTCTGTGAACACAGAATATTTGAGTGAGAGAATAGAAAAGAAGAATCATTGAATAGTGGCATATCAACAATTCTGAGAATGCCATATCTAGTTAGTTTTCTCAGTGAAAATATTTGCAGCATAAGGTTTTAAATTTTGTGTAGTAGCTTTGATACAGTTTTACAACAGAATATTATTTCTTGAACATCAGTTTAATACTTACCTTTTTCCAATCCTGCCTGAACTCTGAATAGTCACTAGTAGCTGGCAGTGTGTTAAATGAAAACTTTGTACATGCTCATGCAAAACTTGCTTTCACTCAACAAAATTTGGCTCTTGGAAATTTGGAATTTCAGTCTGAACAGACACAGAAATCTCAGGAAAATTGTTTGGTGGAATAAAATTCCCATTCTATATACAGGTATTTTAGTGTTTCAAAAAGATATTGTCTTAATTATCATATTTCAAATACTGTTTTAGCCACTTTTTGTGTTCTTCAGTCTTTTGAATCTTTGTTTACCTTACAGGCTACAGAGCTTCTGAAGAACTATGTTCCAGGATCTATAGAAAGCTCAGCAAAAATGGCAGTATTCTTTTGCATTCTTGAAGAATCAATGGCACTTGGTGATCGTATTTTAGTGTTCAGTCAGTCATTATTTACTTTAAACCTAATTGAAGACTTCCTTCAACGAACAAATCTTCCTGGACGGCAGGAAACTTGGGCAAGGAACTGGAACTACTACAGTAAGTATTTTCAGCCTTTATAATTTTGGTAGTGCATGCACAAAGTCAATAGCAGGGACTGCAGACTTCATTCAGATTGCCAATACTAAATATCTTCCAAGTGATAATTATAAGTATCTTTTGTTGGTGTGGGCTAAGTATCTACAACTACATCTAAATCTTACCCTGTGAGCAATCTAATGGTGTGTGGCTGAGGGTACTTTTTGTACCACTAATTGAGCCCTCCACAACTGTTCCACTCGCGAATAGTGCGTGGGAAGAATGATTTTTGGTAAGCCTCTGTATTGGCTCTAAATTTCTCGAATTTTCTCCTTGTGGTCATAACGTGAGATGTATGCGGGGGAAAGTAATATGTTGTCCTACTCTTCCCGGAAAGTGCTCTCGAAATTTCCGTAGTAAATCTCTCGCTGATGCACACTGCCTCTCTTGTAACATCTGCCCATGGAGTTTGTTGAGCATCTCCGTAAGTCTCCCATGCCAGCTAAACAATCCTGTGATGAAACACACTGTTCTTCATTGGATCTCCTCTATCTTTTCAATCAGCCCTACCTGAAACGGATTCCAGATAAATGAACAAGACTCTAGAACTGGTCGAACAATGCCTTATAAGCCTCTTTCTTTGTGGATGAGTTACATTTCCTTAAGATTCTTCCTGTGAATCTGAGTCTGGCATCTAATTTTGTTGTATGTGGTCATTCCACTGAAGATTACTCTGGATAGGCCAACCATGGCTTTTGTAATGACATAGCGTGTCAAATAATCAGTGCAAACAATAATTCGTCATTACTAGAAAGGCATTCTGTTAGCAAAATGGTGAATGGCCTTTCAGATCATGATGGTCAAATTTTAAGTCTAAAAGATTTTTGTGCTGCAACACATGTTAAATATAGTTACCAACTTTTTAGGAAAGCTCATCCAGTTGCTGTAGAGACTTTTGTAAACCTTATCAACGAACAAGAGTGGCAAGATGTTTATAGTGCTGATACAGTAGACGATAAATATAATGCTTTCCTCAAGACTTTTCTCGTGCTCTTTGAAAGTTGCTTTCCGTTAGAACGTTCAAAACAGGGTACTAGCACAAACAGGCAGCCTGGGTGGCTGACTGAAGGTATAAGAATATCTTGTAGAACAAAGTGGCAATTATATCAAAACATTAGAAACAGTCACAATCTAAATGCAATAGCCCATTACAAACAGTATTGTAAGGTGCTTAAAAAGTTATTAGGAAGGCAAAAAGTATGTGGTATGCAGATAGAATAGCTAAGTCTCAGGATAAAATTAAAACAATATGGTCAGTCGTAAAGGAAGTGGCTGGTCTGCAGAGACAGATCGAGGATATAGAATCAGTGCGTAGTGGGAATGTCGCATATATGTACAGTATTTAATAATCACTTTCTGAATATAGCAGGTGAACTAAATAGAAACCTAGTCCCAACAGGGAATCATATAGCGCTCGTAGAAAAAAGTGTTCCGAGACTGTTACCTGAAATGCTCCTCCATGATACTGACAAGAGGGAGATTGAGTTAATAATTAAATCACTAAAGACCAAGAACTCTCATGGATATGACGGGGTATCTAGCAGAATACTGAAGTATTGTTCCATGTATGTTAGCCCAGTACTTAGCCATTTCTGTAACTTTTCCTTTAGGAGTGGTCGGTTTCCTGACCGATTAAAGTACTCGGTAGTGAAGCCACTTTATAAAAAGGGAGACAGGGATAATGTTGATAATTATAGACCTATTTCTATGCCATCGGTGTTTGCTAAAGTTATTGAGAGGGTTGTATATACAAGGTTACTGCAGCATTTAAATTCATATAATTTGCTGTCAAATGTACAGTTTGGTTTTAGAAATGGCTTAACAACTGAAAATGCTATAGTCTCTTTTCTCTGTGAGGTTTTGGAAGGATTAAATAAAAGGTTGCGAACGTTAGGTGTTTTCTTTGATTTAACGAAGGCTTTTGACTGTGTTGACCACAAAATATTACTGCAGAAGTTGGAACATTATGGAGTAAGGGGAGTAGCTTACAATTGGTTCGCCTCTTACTTTAAGAACAGAAAGCAGAAGGTAATTCTCCGCAATATTGAGAGTGGTAATGATGTTCAGTCCCAATGGGGCACTGTTAAATGGGGCGTTCCCCAAGGATCAGTGCTGGGGCCACTGCTGTTTCTTATTTATATAAATGGTATGCCTTCTAGTATTACAGGTGATTCAAAAATATTTCTGTTTGCTGATGACACCAGCTTGGTAGTGAAGGATCTTGTGTGTAATATTGTAACATTATCAAATAATGTAGTTCATGAAATAAGTTCGTGGCTTGTGGAAAATAATTTGATGCTAAATCACAGTAAGACCCAGTTTTTACAGTTTCTAACTCACAATTCAACAAGAACTGATATTTTAATCAGACAGAATGGGCATGTTATAAGCGAGACAGAACAGTTCAAGTTCCTAGGCGTACGGATAGATAGTAAGCTGTTGTGGAAAGCCCATGTTCAGGATCTTGTTCAGAAACTAAATGCCGCTTTATTTACCATTAGAACAGTATCTGAAATAAGTGACATTTCAACACGAAAAGTAGTCAACTTCGCATATTTTCGTACGCTTATATCATATGGTATTATTTTTTGGGGTAATTCTTCTGATTCAAAAAGGGTATTTTTGGCTCAAAAACGGGCTGTTCGAGCTATGTGTGGTGTAAGTTCGAAAACCTCTTGTCGACCCCTATTCAATAGTCTGGGAATTTTGACATTGCCCTCACTGTATATATTTTCTTTAATGTCGTTTGTTGTTATCAATATTAGCTTATTCCCAAGAGTTAGCAGCTTTCACTCAGTTAATACTAGGCAGAAATCAAATCTGCATGTGGAATGCACTTTCTTGACTCTTGTGCAGAAAGGAGTGCAGTATTCTGCTGCATCCATTTTCAATAAGCTACCACAAGAACTCAAAAATCTTGGCAATAGCCCAAACGCTTTTAAGTCGAAACTGAAGAGTTTCCTCATGGCTCACTCCTTCTACTCTGTCGAGGAGCTCCTGGAAGAGCTAAAAGATTAAGAAAATTCCAGTGTTACATTCTTGATTTTCTTTATTTAAACTAACGACGTGTTGCCTGAATATGTTTCTTATATTTCATTTTATCTGTTTCTACAATCGTGTTGTAATTTCATGTATTGACTCGTTCAATGACCATGGAGACTTCTCCTTAATGTGGTCCCACGGAACAATAAATCAATAAATAAATAAAAAATAATCCTTCTACTGCCTCTAGCAGACGTTGGAAATCGTCCGAGGAGGTCAATCCCAACACACTGGAAAGGCGTTTTGGCTGGTGGAATTCGTATGAGTCGGCCAGGTGGTTTCTGAGGAACTGCCTTTCTCCGCTGGCACTCTCGACAGTGCGACACACAGTGACAGACACTCCTAAATAAACCAGGCCAGAAAAATCTCTTGCAGATCCTATTGTATGTCTTAACAAATCCTAAATGACTGGCCTCAGGTGTGTCATGGAATTTCTGTAGAACATCTAACTGCATGTGTTTAGGAATCACCAGTAGCCACCTCTTTCCAAATGGATCAAAGTTTTCCTTGCAAAGTAATCCATTAACTATTGGCATCCTTCTTCTGCTCAGCAGAGGGATCCTGGAGTGCAGTGAGACAGTCGCTATCTTCATCAAAGTCTTGATGGTGTTGCACAGGGTTTCTTGAGAGATAGTCGGCATCTTGATGTTTTCTTCCACTTTTGTACACTATGGTAATGTCATACTCTTGAAGACCTAATGCCCACCTGGCGAGTTGTCCTGTTGGATCCTTAAGACCTGTCAACCAACAAAGTGAATGATGGTCTGTAACAACTGTGAATGGCCTTCTGTAGGGATACTGTTGAATTTTGCACATGGCCCAGATCACAGCAAGGCATTCTCGTTCTGTAGTTGAGTAGTTTCTCTCGGATTTTGTAAGTGTCCTAGAACCTTCTCTTTTCCACCCAAAATCTGCACCAGGACACCACCGATCCCATACCCAGTGGCAACTCTGTGTAGTTCTGTAGGTGCTCTCTCATCATACAGACCAAGTACAGGGTCAGTCATCAGAGCTGTTTGCAGCACATCGAAAGAATCTTGTCGAGCACCACACAAGATAAATTTAGAATTGGCTTTTAACAACTCTTGGAGTGGCCTGGCTTTGATAAAAAAAGTCTTTGATAAAACGGCAGTAATAAGTACATAATCCGAGGAAGCTTCTCACATCTCTAATACTTTTAGGAATAGGAAATTCCATTATAGCTCTCATCTTTTCTGGGTCTGGTCGCACACCTTTTTTTGACACAAGATGCCCAAGTATTTTGAGTTCTTTTGCTCCAAAGAGACACTGTCTTGGATTAAGTTTCAATCCGGCTTGTTGGAGACACTTAAGAACGGCCCTCAGTCTTTTTATGTGTTCATCAAATGTCTCTGACAACGCTATAGTGTCATCTAAATAACAAAGACACGTCGTCCATTTCAGGTGCCTTAAAAGATTATCCATCATTTGTTTAAAAGTTGCTGGTGCATTACACAAACCAAACGGCATTACCTTAAACTCATACAGGCCCTCAGGGGTGATGAATGCAGTTTTCTCATGATCAGCCTCATCTACTTCAATTTGCCAGTATCCCGAGTACGTGTCCATGGTTGAGAAAAACTTGGTCCCCTTCAGACAATCTAGCGTATTGTCAATTCGTGGAAGAGGGTAAATTTCCTTTTTAGTCATCTTATTAAGCTTCCTGTAATCAACACAAAAGCGCCAACTGCCATCCTTCTTCCTGACGAGGACCACTGGTGATGAACATGGGCTCTGCGAAGGCTGAATGATGTCATTATTCATCATTTTCTCTACCTCGTCGCCAATTATTCGATATTCTGTTGCTGACACACGGTATGCTCTCTGGCTTATTGGTTGATGGTCTCCAGTGCTAATCCGGTGCTTCACCGTCAATGTATCTAATTTGCTCTTCACCTGTGGATTAAAGCATTCAGAGAACTCTTGAAGAATGGCAAGTAGCTTCTTCTGTTGTTTCTTACGGAGATCTGGTGATAGTCGAGCTAGAAGACCTTGTCTTGTAGTGGTAGTGCCAATTTCGCCCACAGACTCGGCATGGGAGGTTTCTATCACGCTCAGCTGTTCTTCAATTAACGGCTCAGCGTTCGCTACGCACATGCGTCTTGGAAGGATCTGCAGTTCTCGGCGACACTTAACTATCCACAATTCACCGAATCCATTCTTAAATGAGACAACAGAGACTGGGATGACCAAGTTATTCTTCAGTGGTATGCTTCTCTTACATTCCTCTAAAAGATCCATGGGTTGATGCATGGCATGACACATGACAGGTACCTTTCTAGCACTGACTGCAGGAATGATTACTTCATCCAGCACACACAGTCTCCTCACACTCGGATGCGCATCTTCCGGTCCACAGTATGTCATCTCATCTAGCATAACCTTTGAGTGACCACAATTTATAATTGCTTGAGAAGCTTTCAAAAAGTCCCATCCGAGAATGACGTCATGACTACACTCTTGTAGGACGATGAATTCCAAGAGCTGTGTGTGGCCACTTATACCCCAAGAATGACACATCTTCCTGTAGGTTTTACATATTTCCCATTAGCCAACTTCACCAGAGATGTTTTGCTGTCTACAAATATGGTTTTCTGCAACTGGCTACAGTATTTCTCCGAAATGACTAAATATGGTGCTCCAGAGTCCGCAAGAGCTTGGACTGGTCAGCCATCCATGAGGATATCGACGTAATTTCCTATCACTTTTGTAGTGATCGACGGCGGAGAATTTTTCTCTTCGGCAGCCTCACTTCCAAGGAAGGTCGCACCCTTTAGTTTTCCAGGTTACAGAGGCTAGGTGATCGGCTGGAGCTTCTAAACAGCAATGGAGACCTTGATCGGTGTGTTGTGGAGCGTCCTCTCCAGTGGCTAGCTTGCGGTGATGGTGACCTACGCTGTCCTACACCCACATCTTCTTGTTCATCATCATTGTCCCGGAGTTGGCGTCGGCTAAGATCAGTCTGCTATCTTCTGGCGCGGGCATCATCAAATATCCGCCGCCTTTCTCAACAGTAATGCACCACACGTCCTGGTCGTCCGCAGTGGGAACATACTTTTTGCTTATCCTGGGTCCTCCAGACATGAGTCTTCCTTGGTGTCCAAACAGGTTCCTCATGTGGCGTTGTAGGAACGTAACTTCACCTGGGTCTCGACTTTTTAACCGTTTTAAAGGGAAATGAAGGACGAGAGATTGGGTTCAATATCTGTTCCACTTCCTCCCTTATGACCTCTTGAAGCATCTCAGTTTTTTGCTCGCTGTGCAATCCAAGTGCCTTCTGAACTTCCTCTCTTACTATCTGACGAAAAACACTTGTGAAATCAGTTTCTTTCTCCATCACAGACATCAATAGGACATTTTGAAGCCGTTCAAATCTCTTGCGTGTAATTCTTTTTTGATGCATTGGCACCATTTTATGAAGGTGTCTGCTGTCGAAACCTCCCTCAGGAGTAGGGCTTGATACATGTCCTCAGCAACACCTTTCATGAGATGTGCAACCTTATTTTCCTCCTTCATTCGAGGACCCACTATTTTACACAGCTTCAAGACATCTTGAATGTAGGATGCTGTAGTTTCTCCTGGATGCTGTGCCCTGCACTTTAATTTAGCTTCAGCCTTGCACTTCTGTCATCGTGTGTCGCTGACTTGCGCAGTTCCGCCTGAAATACTTCCCAGCTTGTGAACTTCTCTTCATTGTTCTCATACCATTGCTTGGCAGTGCCCTCCAAGTAGAAAAATACGTTAGCCAAACACACGGTGTCATCCCATTTGTTAAATTTGGCTATACGCTCATATACCTTCAGCCACTTGTTTGGATCTTGGCCATCGTCACCAGAGAACCCGGAAGGATGGCACACAGTTGCTGTCATCGAGACATCCTCTTCTTCTTCTGTCTCCGATAGATTGCGATCTGAAATTACAATGAAATGAACACACTTAGCTGCTTACAGGCGGTGACATACGTCAGTGGGGACAGATGAAAATGTGTGCCCCGGCAGGGACTTGAACCCGGGATCCCCTGCTTACATGGCAGACACTCTATCCATCTGAGCCACCGAGGACACAGAGGATAGCGCGACTGCAGAGATTTATCTCTGGCATGCCTCCCGCGAAACCCACATTCTCAATGTATTATCCCGCACTACATTTGTAATGCCCATTATACTCATTATTCGCAGCGTGTTGCCGATTCCCGTAAGAGTTCGGGCACTTCTTAGTAAAGATTGCGATCTGTTGAATATGGCTTGAACTCGGGTTTCCTCCACCACCCCTCGTTTTTGTGAGACAGAAAAGTCAGTTTTGCCTAGTTTAGCAAAATGTTTCCACAGTTGACTGCATTTACGGAACTGAATGTCATTCCTGATGTAACTGGTGATTTTTTGTGCTGTTCTCTATTGTGAAATTTAGTAGCAATGTTTTTTCTTGTAGCCATCTGCATATAAATCAGTTTTATTTGCCTAATCTTATCCATTGCTGTCAGTGTTTCTTCTATGGCTGTATTACTTTTGTAAAATAAAGAACAACAATCTTTCAGTCACAATCGTGATTTTATTTCAATGCATGATGCATTTTAGAACTGTGGGGGCACATCTTCAGGTGCATTGACTGTCTACATCAATTTTCTTCCAGAATGAGGTTAATTCTGGTCGTGGTAAAACTACATTTGTGTATTACAAAGTGGCACATTGTGAATGTAAGTTACAAAACTAGGACAGAACGAAAAATAACTTACTGTTTCCAGTAGTGGATACATGGTTTTGAAGCACAGTATGAGGAGACATGTTAATTTACATATATACACTTTCCATTCTACAGCTCCTTTGTAAACCCAAGTCAAATCAAGTCAAAGACATTTTGAATGTAAAGATGCATTTCTATGAATACCCAGTTGTTATTATTTCAAAGAAGATAGAAAGTTGTTATATTATTAATTACACAGAGATCTAATTTATAAAATAAATACATGCGAGCGTGTGAAATGTGGCTACATATTATCAAGTGGTTCCACTACAAAATATTTGTTTCTTTAGGAAAAAATAAACTTTTTAAAATTATTGAAAAAATTGTGGCTGCTAAACTCTTTGTTTATTCAACATGTTTTCAGAAGGTTTTTCTGTGTGTAACATTATTTCTAATTGTTTTAGTAGCTCAAATGTTTTACCATGGTTTTCTGTGTGAAGTGCTGTTAGGTTGCTTTGGATATCACTTAGTCTGTATCCATTAAGGTACATGTCGTTAGCTATTGTAGATTTGTCAAAGTGGTTAAGTCTAAAAGAATCGGTGTGTTCTTGGTAACGTTTATGGAAAGTTCATTCTATTTTGCATATGTAAAATAGAGGGCAACGGTTTCATCGTAATTTATATATTCCACTGTGTTCTGTTATTGGGATACTTGTGTTTACAGTGTGAGGTAAGTGGTGTCAAAGTTTGTTGTTGTAATATTGGTGTTTGTAAATGAGTTAGCAATTTTTTGTAATGGTGCAAATAAAAAGGGAATAATTGTGAAGATATGTGTTGTGTCAGTTGTTATTCCAGTAGTGCTTCCACTATTGATGCTGGCCTGTATTTTGTTGGTTAGTTTGTCAATTGACTTTTCTTAATATCCACTATTTATTGCAATTGTTTTGATAATATCAACTTCTTATGTTTATGCTTTGGGCTTCATAGGTAATGTGCGTGCTCTGCTCAACATGGATCTAAATGCAGCATGCTTGTGTGTTCGGATGGTGTGATGATATGTGTATTGTGATATCAGTGTAGGTTGGTTTCCTGTAAATGTAAAAATTATATTCTTGCTAACAAGTTTGTTTGCGTCGCTATCCTCCACAGCAAGCACAGAAATACTTCATGTAATGAAGTTACAATATTTATGTTATTAAAAGCACAGTGTCCGAAGAAATAGTTATATTGAGTGGCAAAAGAATAATAGTACAGCATGAAAAAGAATTAAAAACATGGTAAACAGTGTGAAAAAGGCCAGAACTCAAAATTGTGCCTACATGTCATTAATAAAGCGGTAGTGCGATCTCCGGACCAGATGAAAGGAAACACAGATCACAGCAAATCGTAAATCCTACTGATGATGCCTTAGAGCAAGGAAAAGGTGAAACACGTCTGGGCAAAATAAATTAAGTAGCTGAAGGAAAAGGCAGTTTTATTTACAAAACAAGTATGTTCTTGCTGTTCATTAACAATTGTGAGGTCTAAGAAATTTATGGGTTGATTTGTTTCATGTTCAGTTGTGAACTTCATTTTATTGTGAAGTGAACTTAATAATGTAAGAATTTCATCAAGTGGTGGGTGGATATTCATAAGCCTCCTGGAAAATAAATTTTTTGAATGGAAAACTAAACTTGATAAAAATTGTTTATTACAGAAATATTTGATGGCACAAAAGATGAAGTTGGTGAACTTCTTCTAACACAGTGTATACAAATGATACAAATGCCCCAATAGCAGAACACAGTGAAATATAAAAATTACAATGTAACAGTTGCCCAGCATTTTACATACGTAAAACAGGACGAACTTTTCATATGCGTTACAAAGAACACACCAATGCTTTTAGACTTCATCACTTTGACAAATCCACAATAGTTAACCATGTGTATCTTAATGGGCACAGGCTAAGTGGCATCCAAAACAGCCTAACGGTACTCCACATAGAGAAACATGGTAAAACACTTGATCTACTAGAACCATTAGAAACAATGTTACACAAAGAAAAATCTTCAGAAAACATCTTGAATGAAGAAACAGTGTTTATCAGCCACAGTTCTTTTCTGTAATTTTAAGAGTTTATTTTTTTTTTTTTTTGTAAAGAAACAAATATTTAATAGTGGAACCATTTGATAACATACAATCACATTTGTCATACTCACAAATATTTGATTTATAAATGAAAGGGTAAAAATCAGAATGGTGTAGGTAGCGTGGAGTTTATTCCAAGAAAAACAATTTTAAACATTTCAGTGTTAATATATAGTCATAGGTTATACAAAATGAAACAATGAATTTACACAATGTTTTTTCACTTCAAGTACATATACACTGAAGAGCCAAAGAAACTGGTACACCTGCCTAATATCGTGTAGGGTCCCCGCGAGCGCACAGAAGTGCCATATCATGATGTAGCATGGACTCGACTAATGTCTGAAGTAGTGCTGGGGGAAATAGACACCATGAATTGTGCAGGGCTGTCCATATATCTATACGGGTACGAGGGGGTGGAGATCTTTTCTGAACAGCATGTTGCAAGGCATCTGAGATATGCTCAATAATGTTCATGTCTGGGGAGTTTGATGGCCAGTGGAAGTGTTTAAATGCAGAAGAGTGTTCCTAGAGCCACTCCGTAGCAATTCTGGAGGTGTTGGTTGTCACATTGTCCTGCTGGAATTGCCTAAGTCCATCGGAATGCATAATGGACATGAATGGATACAGGTGATCAGACAGGATGGTTACGTACATGTCACCCGTCAGTCATGTCTAAACATATCAATGGTCCCATATCACTCCAACTGCACATGCCCCATACCATTATAGAGCTTCCACCAGCTTGAACAGTCTCATGCTGACATGATTAGATTAGATTAGATTCAGTTTTCATTCCATCGACCCAAAAAATGAGATGATTCTCGCGGGTGTTGAACATGTCAGAAAGTATAACATAAATACATAAAACATTTGAATGTAATACTTAGTACCCTGATCATTTGTCAGGAGATTGTCGAAATAGGTGAATAAAATGTGGTTAACTGGAACAGCTAATATTTACACAATTAATGTGCTGTCAGAATGAAACA
The DNA here is from genome assembly GCF_021461395.2 of Schistocerca americana. NCBI lineage: Eukaryota > Metazoa > Arthropoda > Insecta > Orthoptera > Acrididae > Schistocerca > Schistocerca americana. The sequence continues at coordinate 304,241,884 of NC_060130.1, forward strand.
CTGTTATGCACTATTAATAAATTTATCATACACAAAATACCTAATCTTGACTGTTGTGACCAAGTGCTGTCAAAACTGAAATCTAACAGATATTTCTTACTTACCTCTTTAACGGCTGGAGGCGCACCATGTGCTTGGCGCCCTGAGGCGCTACGACCTGCAGCATAATCAGGCAACCTGTGCTGAAGTGCCTGTCGCTCGGAGCTGCCGCCGGGACTGGAGCGGGCCACGCTACCCAACCCACCCTGTGCTGAATACTTCTGGGCTGATTACAACTCGCCCAGAGCCAGCATGAAATTTTGGCAACTTTGAGCTGTAATATCTCGGGCAATAGTTTTTGTAAAGACATCAAATTTGGCCATCTTGTACAACTTTATGCATTCTCTTTAGAATAATAATGAGAATAATTTTACGAGCCGTATTGAGCCATAAAACTAGGTAAAATCGGCCAAAAATATAGGCCCCCGAAAAAATTTCAAAGTTGGACTTCTTGCATCTCCTGGACCAATGCTATGAGGAACGTGAAACTTGGCATGTAGTCACCTAACAACACAATTATCTTAAGTATAAAGGTTCATTTCCGTAGCACTTTCCAGTACTGAATGAATTAAGCGCAAAATTGAAGATTATGTAAAAAAATGTCAAAAATGCGGTATTTTTGTTCTGATTTTGCTAAAAAAAACTATACCCTATAAGACATTCCAAGCTGTGTAACTGGAACGAGAGTTGGGAGTGACAATCAGGCCCAAAAACAATGCAAACTTCGGATTCGCATATCTAGTAGAGTGAACACATCACGAAAATGAAATTTATATGGAATAAAAATTTTTTTTGCCCTGCTATTTTCCAATAATATACAAATTAGTTGGAAAGATGTTGATTTTTCTGAAAAGATGAAAGCAAGATATATTCAATACTTCTTTTACAAATATCGTTTTCTATTAATGCTTCACATCTAATCTCATTTGAACAACCAATTTTAAGCCCACCCTCCCTCCCCAGAGCAGCGAGTTTAATTTCCAATATTAGCTAACAACAGAGGCAAAGTAGTAAGAAAAATTGCACTGAGAACAGAGTTTTAACTTTGGCATATTGTTTCTTGTTGATCAAGGGCATTTGAAATCAGTTATGGAAAACAGGTTTTGTACAAGTAGACGGAATGTGATCTATTTTTGTACTACTAAGGATAAAAGAACATAACTATCTATGTTACGTTTTAATAATTTAAATATATCGTATGTAGATTATATGGGTTTTGTTATACTCTTGCAATGTACTCGCCGTAATTACATTTGCCAAAATGTTTCCCTGTGAATCGCAGAGGATTCTCGTTGTCATTGCGCCTTCCCCTACCAGTTTTTTTTCTGTTCTGTAGCATATTTTTCTACAATCTCCCTTACGAGAGAAAGGTAAACTCAGTGAGTGCCATTTTTCGCCCTGATACCATCCGGCGGAGAGTATGAGCATTTAGAATGCACAGATCCAGAATGTGAAAAAAATATTTCTTTGTAACATTTCGCAGTCTTATTCACTGATCCCACTGAGCTCAGTAACATGTCACAATGGCCAGTTGCACCCACACTCGAATTGTGATCTACAATACATTTTGCATTTTGGTTCCTTTATTTTTTTGCCAGTATTTCTGTCAGTCTTCTCTGTTTCAACCATTTGTGTTGTGTGACTTGTGGTCAACACCCACCCCTCTCTCTTATCGCATCAGTTGATAGCAAGCATCTTGTCAGTGGACTTAAACTCATTTCCTCCTAGTTTAATTTATTCTGCAGTTTTGGCATGTTGTGCCTATTCTCAGGAACAGTGCCACATGCGGCTGTTCCATGGTTATGAAGCGAGAGGAACAGGTTCGGGCTGGAGTACCAATTATCGACACGCAGAATATGACCCAGTTCCACTACAATAAAATCTAAAATATAGCCACTCTAACAGACACACAGTACAAATGTCTTTATTCTGAATCTACTGCGCTTGACTGGAATAAATCGCTTAATAATCATCCTTTGAACAGCAAGAGACTTTCATCTATACAAAGCTTGTGATGTGGACGAAATGAATTATAAAATGTCTTATGAACTTTGTCAACAATCATCCTAATTTTCAATAGACTGTCACCTCCAGTACTCACAGAGTTATCACTGAAGTGTAACTTTCTCAGAAGTAGACAATAACAGTCTCGGGGACATAATTGCACTGAAAACTGGTGTATCTCTGGACCAATAATAACTTAATTTTAACTTCTTAACTTGCGCTATTGTAAGGCAGATAGCAACAAAACAATACATTTCCTCAAATTCAGTGTCTGTCCACTCTGACAGTCAAGAATTCATAGATTCTGTAGTATTTTCTTTGGTGTAAACGTAAAAACGATTTGTTTCGTCTGCAGTAAATTGCAATCGTCTGCAGTAAATTGCAACAGTTCTTCAGACATAAATGTCACAAAAAATGCTTGGGTCCGTATCTAGTTGACATTTGTGTCCTGAACTCGAGTCCTCAAAGTAATGGTTTAACGGCTGGAAATTGGTTTCTTTCCAGTCAAATATGTCACTTAAGTGCGCTCTTTTGTGAACCGTTTCACAGTCACTTTCTGGTTCCTTGGATTCAGAGGAACTGCTGACTGTAATTCTTGCTCTCCCCTCTGGTGTAAAGGGCTGAGGACTACAGCTTCGAGACTCTGTTGAAGACTCATCACTACTACCTGTGCAAACACGATGATGTGACATTTCTCCCGTAGAAAACAAGAAATCTGTTGAAAACACGGGAAGTGAAGTCGAATTCTGCAAAGAGAGAACACAGCAACAAACATATATGCACTCTGGAACAATACAGTCAGACCACTGAACAGCTACTGGAAGAGCAAGGCAGAAAAACAGCTCTGTGTGTTTATACGTCTGTCGCGCTCAGGTAGCTGGGACTTGGTGCGCTTAAACTCGTCCCTAGTGTGGAAAGGCCGGTGGCACGGCACACGTCGACACATCCTTAGCGCTGTAGTGAAGACCCAAGGGCCGTGCTTAAACAAGTCGGGTGCGCCATCAGAACGGCAAGGTATGACAAGATAACATGTCCCTAGCTGTCAAAGGGTTAAGCTGACTTAACAGTCTCTGTTAAGATATTCGTCTATGGAGCAGGAGTTGCCTATCAAAAAGTCTTTCAAACTCTGTTGAAACCGTGCTTTATCTGAAACCAAGTTTTTAATGGTTGCTGGCAATTTATTGAAAATGTGTGTTCCTGAATATTGGACCCCTTTTTGGACCAGGGTAAATGATTTTAGGTCTTTATGTAGATTGTACTTGTTCGTAGTATTGATACTATGTATTGAGATATTGATTAGAAATTGAGATGTATTACTTGCAACAAATTTCATTAAGGAATAAATATACTGAGAAGCAGCGGTTGGAATACAAAGTTCCTCGAACAGGTTTCTACATGATCTTGAATTTACACCACAAATGATTCTTATCACACACTTTTTCACCCTAAAAACTTTTGCTCGATTTGGTGAGTTGCCCCAGAATTTGAGCCCATATGACATAATAGATTGAAAGTAAGCAAAGTATGCAAGTTTTTCTTTTTTATATTTATGTCTCCTACATCTGACATCATTCTCACAGCAAACTTGTTTAGGCGCTTAAGCAATTTTGTGGTATGCCCTTCCCAACTGAATTTATTGAGTTGTAATCCCAGAAATTTAATACTGTCAATCTCTTCGATCTGCATGTCTTCATATGTTATACACATGCTGGAAGGAAATCTCTTACAGGTTCTGAACTGCATATAGTTCTTCTCAAAGTTTAATGACAATGAATTAGCTTTAAACCACTTACTAATGTCGATGCTGGGTCCATGGATTAATGAGGTTGTCTCCATACCTGTGCATGTCCATCCATTCGATACAATTTGAAACAAGACTTCTCTGATCAGACACTCTGTTTCCAGTCATCAACAGTCCAATGTCAGTGTTGATGGACCCAGACGAGGCATAAAGCTTTGTGTAGTGCAGTCATCAAGGGTACACGAGTGGGGCTTGGGCTCCAAAAGCCCATATCAGCGATGTTTCGTTGAATGGTTCACATGCTAACACTTGTTGACGGGCCAGTTTGAAATCTGCAGCAATTTGCGGAAGTGTTGCACTTATTTCATTTTGAATGATTGCATTCATGTACCTTTGGTCTTTTCTTGCAGGATCTTTTTCCTGCTGCAGCGATGTCAGAAATTTGATATTTTACCGGATTCCTGATATTCACGGTACACCCATGAAATGGTGGTACAGGAAAATCCCCACTTCATAGCTACTTCGGAGATGCTGTGTCCCATCGCTTGTGCACTGACTATAACACCACTTTCAAACTTTCTTAAATCTTGATAAACTGCAACTGTAGCAGCAATAACGGATCTAACAACTGCACCAGATACTTGTCGTCTTATATAGGCCTTGCTGATCGCAGTGCCATATTCTGCCTGTTTACATATATCTTTATTTTAATACATATGCCTATACCAGTTTCTTCGGTGCTTCAGTGTATAAGGTAGGTAGCTGGAGGTCCTGTGTGTAAAGCATTATTGCATAAAAAATTCTGCAAACTTCAGCCAATCCTTCACTGGGTTTTGTTTTTCTTCTTCTCAGTGTGACTAAAGTCAGAATCATTATCGATATTGCTATGACCAGGCACGAGGAACTTAAGATCAACAGTTTCAATAGATGCGTGGTACAAGTGCACTTTCTGTCTCTGTAAAATGTCCCTTGCATCACTATAGCTTTAAAGGATACACTGTTTCCACATACTCACTTTCGTTCACTTCCTTACTTTTACAGTTAGCAGAGTAGCATTCTTAATCACTTGAATTTGTAGAATCATTTGGCTGTAAAATGTACTGAGGAAAGTATGAAACATGTTGTTGACTTCTACTGCAACCATGAGGATGACCACGACATCCTGGTTGGATTTCTGGAGACGTCTGTATCAGTGTTAGACTTCTTTAGAAGTTGTTGTACAAAGGCGGAATAAACTGTAGTAATGACATCAAGTCATCAATTTTTGCTTTCTTCAAACACCCTGTCCATGTCAAGTAGGTGGAAGATGCGCAGGTATCATACCACGCCTTCATGGATGCGCAACATTTACTTTTCAAAATTGCATGTCTTAATTCAACATCTCCATGAAGAAGAAAGCTCTTGGCTCAACTTCCCTGTGCTGCATCCATCTCATTGTCAACCAGTTAACCTTTCTCAGTGTCTATTTTTCTGTTGTTCAGAAGTTCTGCAGTTGATTCTGTGGATAGGAAATCATCTTGTGCATCTACATCTACATCTGAAAGCCACCGTACTTTTTGTACCATTAGCTGAACCGTCTAACCATGTTCCACTCATGAAATGTGCATGGGAAGAATGATTGGCAGTAAGCCTCAGTATTGACTCTAATTTCTTGAATTTACTCCTCGTGGTCATTACATCAGATGTATGTGGGTGGAAGTAATATGTTGTTCGAATCTTCCTGGAAAGTGCTCTCTTGAAATTTGAATAGTGTATCTCTTCATGATGCACAATGCCTCTCTTGTAATGTCTGTCAATGGAGTTTCTTGTGTATTCCTTCAATGCTTTCCTGCCGACTAATTGATCCCGTGACTAAGTGTGCTGCTGTTCATCAGATCTTCTATATCTCTTCTATCAGTTCTATCTGGAAGGGATCTCAGATAGGTGAACAATACCCAGTAATTGGTTGTACAAGTGCCTCATAAGATCCTTCGTAAATGAGTTACATTTCCTTATGATTCTTCCTATGAATCTGAGTCTGACATCTGTGTTTCCCTTTGTCCTATGTGGCCATTCCACTTAAGGTCACTCTTGATAGTTACTCCTAGATATGTTGTGGTAGATACTGTTTCTAGTAGTCTGTCATCAATAGTGTAGCTACACAGTAGTGGATTTCTTTTGCTGTGTTTGCGCAGTATGTTACATTTATTTATGTTCGGGGTTAACTGCCAGAGCCTGCACTATTCATAAATTATCTGGTGGTCATTCTGCAAATTGTTACTATCTTCTGGTATTGCTACTTTGTTACAGACAACCACGTGTTGAATTCTGTCTGCAAGGAAGTCTTCAATATATCATTTCATACACATTAAATATCGTCCTGGCATATTCTGCAACTCTATAGATGCATGAGCAACAATGTACACCCAAAATTGGACAATTAATTGATTTCTTTTTTGCCCACCACAACTATTGCTGCAGGCACTAGCTTGTTTAATATCAGGTGGCAATGATTTTACATACTTCAGCAAGCATGAACCAGTTTCTGAAGGGCCACACGAGGCTATATTCTCAGACCACATATACATGAAAATGTTATCTGTGCTGTACTCATGTATTCCAAAATTAAATGTCCTCACCTGTCTCTTGTAGCAAATAACACTGGATGTTAGCATTGTAGTTGGCAATATTTTTTTCAAGATTGAAAGTAGTTACATGTGCTGAACCTTCTTTTGATTTTTGTGCATCTCCTTTCTTAGGTGGAGTTTTTTCTCAAGCATTGGTCTGTTTCTTTTAATGGCGTCATCCTCTGCTTTGATTAAATTTTCTAATCTGTCACAGTAATTGCATGTGTCACTTCTTAGCCTATAAAATGATAGACGAAATTCTGAGTTGAACACCTTACAGTAAATGCAGGCAAAATATTTTCTTCTTCACACTTACCCTTGTAAAGCTTACATATTTTTGAGCAGTATAACTCCAGTAATGGGAGGTCCTGTATGGTTCTGAGACAATCTTCTGGTATCTTATTTTCTGGATCATTTCATATAATGCATCATAATGTTCAGTCTCTGACTAACAAATCGCAAGAACTAGAAATGATACTGTGTTCTGACCTAAATGTTGATGTTATCTGCATAACAGAACATTCGCTAGAAGAACTGCAAATAGAAACACTAAAGAATCGTGGCTTTTCCCTACTCATTTCATTTTGCAGGTCTTATTATAAACATGGAGGGATTCCTATCTTTGCAAAGCAGAATTTAAGTATAAAGCAATCCAAACGTACCCTGAACTGAATAAAGAAAAAGTCTTTGAAATGGCAGCTATTGAACTTACTGACATTCAACTAGTTACTGTGACTATATACAGATCCCCTGATACTGACATAGAAGAATACCTGTGTAAATTTGAAATGATGTTAAATATTGTCGAACTGAAGAAAATGAAAATCATTTGTGGAGACTTCAGCATAGACTTTTTGAAACCCTCAAACTACAAAGATGAATTACTGTATATGACAAAGAGTTTCAACTTAATCCCCACAGTAAATACACCAACAAGAAACACTAGACATAGTGAAACTGCACCAGACCAAATTTTTATTGAAGAAACCTTTTCTCCATACAGCAGTTAAGGTGGGATACAGTGATCATGAGGCTCTGTTGTTATCACTGTAATTATGTTCAGAGAAAATATCTCCCATTAAAATAACTGAGTGCAGGGACTTCAGCAATGGCAATATAGCAAACTTTTGCAACATATTAAACCGAGAAACATGGGATGAAGTGTTCAGTGAAACCGATGTAAATAGAATGTTCGATAACTTTCATGGCTCATGTAAGTACTATTTTGACATAGTCTTCCCACTAAAGCAATGTAAATTAAAACCAACCAGAAACAAAAGTTGGATTACTAAGGGCATAAAAATCTCTTGTGCAAGGAAAAGATTTCTACATTTATTGTAAAAAACAAAATAATATATCATTAGAAATGCAAAATTATATCAAAGAATACAGTAAAATCTACCACAAAGTTATTAAAGAGGCAAAGAAAAGAGGAAATGATGAATATATCTGCAAATCAAAAAACAAAACACGGGCCGCGTGGAACATCATCACACACAAAACCAGTGGCATAAAATATTAACTTAAAGCTGGAAAACAAACAAGTATGTGATGCTACCTCTGTAGCTAATATCTTCAATGAGTACTTTGGCAAAGCTGCAAATGATCTTACCGAAGCAGCTTTCAGGATACTATTATGCACTTCATTGAGAACTGTAAACCTCCCATGGGGTCTATGTTTCTCAAGCAGGTCACACAGAGTGAGCTCATACTGGCAATGAGCTCATTAAAGAAACTTTCATGTGGTTTTGATGAGATTCCAGATTGTATTATAAACCAAACAAGATGTAATTCTTCAGGCTTTCCCGGCAATCTAATGACATCTCGGGTTGTCGGGTGTTCTGCCGGATATCAGCGTCATACTTGCACGATATTTCGGTAGCGTAACTTGTTATCTTTCTCAGGTGTGACCTCTTCAAGTGGACCTGGTCCAGTATTTATGCCTGTGGCCTTTCCCCTTCACCAGGCACTTTCTCTGTATCATTTATTGACCTGTCCCATAACTGTACAAGATGTCACAGGACCAAAACTAAAACTACATAAATAAAAACGTGTTGAACGAACATGCAACAACGCCTAACTTGAGAATAATTGCGGGATAACTAAACTGATGATTCTGGCAGAGTTAGTGAAGTCAACTGGCAAATAAGCTTTGACATTGGCAGGAATAGTTACAGAATTAGTGATGACAGGACTGTTCATCAGAACGAGGAAGGAGAAGAAACGGGAACATCACACAAATTATGGAACAATATGACGATTTCAAATTTTTATAAAAATTTCGTACTACTACTTTTCGATCTTGTGCTTGAGAAACTGAAGCATATGAATGAAGTGTGATTATTTCCTAACGTCAAACTTTTCGTTTTTAGTAGGCCTAATAGACATTTGATATTGGTACTTTGTGAATTATATCTGTCGTGTTATAAAAATGACCAGTTGTGCCAAAACAGTCTTGTTTATTTTGTGTTTGTTACAATAGCTGCAGTATTAGAAAAGCCTATTTTGTTTTATACAGCAAACAGTGACAAAATAGACGAAATCAGATCAAGAAACCACACCAATCGTGGGTCCTATTTCTATTAACTGCTTTTTCAGTATTAGACAACGACGTTTCGATTTTTCATGTAGCAAAACGTTTACAAACTAGGATGAAGTAATAGATTCTTTCACAGAAAGAAAAGCATAAAGCTGTAGCAAGATTAGAAGAAAGAAAAAAAAAAGTCTAGGCACTAGGGATTGAAGAAATGGTTCCTGTCTTTTCTGTACTGGTCACACAAAGCAGCAAGTTGTTGGCTAATAGGGAATATAGAGTGCAGATTTTCTGAAGAGTGTTTGTTTTTTTTTTTTTAAAAAAGAAAGAAGAACGGGATGTCAAACCGGCCGACTGGAAGCAGGAGAGGCACCACAGGACATTTCAATTTCCACTGTCCTGAATATAGTTTGATGGCATCCATTACAAAATATGGACGTTTCAATTCCACAGAGCAAAATACAGTGACGTGCGACAGAAGACTGCTGTGTGAAGAGGCATGGCATTGCACTTTGGCACACTTAAGACCAAATAACATGTCTTACATTTCCTTGAACACATATGTTTTATGCATTACACTTTTAAGAAAGATGTGCACTACAAAATAAATGTATTTTTAAAAATTCGATTTTTTAAAAATTTTCACGTCCTTTCTCAAATGCTCAAGAAAGGGGTGGGGGGGGGGGAGGAGGGGGGGGGCACTATCTAGTATTGCCCCGGTTTGGAAATACTGTAGATCCGGGGCTGATGCGCAGAGCAGTCTGAGTTATAGTGGGGAAATGGGTAGTCTCCACATGGCCCTTGTTTACATTTAGTGGTTTCGCTGTTTCCTCTTCATTTACAGCTCTCACGTCAAATGAAAACAAAATGGTTTTCTATGGCCGGGAGCTATCAAGTGAATAAAAATTCATTCACATAATTATGGAAGGCTAAAATGTGTTATTAGTTTCAGATTTTATTTTACTTCCATGTTTCTGACAGTCAAGCATTAATTCCTTTGCATAACAGTGAAGTTATTTTTGTCGGTTTGAAAGAAATTTTCTTTTATTAATTTTTCCAATGAGGCAGTCAATATATTTGAAACAAAGTGTTTAATTCCACACTATTGGCTACTTTCAACTGTTCGCTGCATTTCAAGTGCACGTTTTCATCTTATAGCACGTATGGCATTATGCCATAATAAAGAGCCAAACATGAGATAACACAGTACTGGTACTTCAAGAAAATTTACGTCCCAAAATATACTGTCAGTTAACTGGGAGAAAGTATGTTTTCACCCAGGAGAAAGTGTATTTTTAACCGGGAGATCTGGGAGAAATCCAGGATTTTGTTTTTCCTTGTCCGCGCATACACCCTGTTCATACATGGCAGCCATGTTTCTTGGAAATGTTGTAATCCTCCTCCACAGTGATAAAAAGAGTATGTGAATAAACAGTTGCTCACCACAGTGGAAATTAGAGAGCCTAATTCTGTTTTCCATGAGATTTATTAAACACTGATAATTAGGTTTTCTCCGCCAGTGAAAATTAAAATCTTGCGTTTTACCTTACTCTGCATAAACATTGTTTATTGTCATGTCTTCCCAATTCGTTTCTATCCTGGTATACACAGGAATGTAATACTATACACCTTCACCACTGTTTGATATAGAAAATAGTAAAAAATTTGAAAGACTTAGTTTTGTGAAGGTTAACTTACGGTGTCTTTCTATTGCTTTGTGATGTGTGTTTGCCTTTTCAACAACAATCGAGGATATAGAAATTATAACTATGCTCAGTTATCATTAGGTTTTTCAATTTTTTCAGTAAATTACTATTATTTGTGAGCATTTTTCAGTTTGTTTTTAAAGTTACAGGTTTATTATTTCTGTCAAGGCTAAACTGCATCTGTGATTACAGGACTGGATGGTAGCACAACAGCTTTGGAAAGAGAAAAACTAATAAATGAATATAATTCGAATCCAAACATACACTTATTTCTGGTTTCCACAAGAGCTGGTTCCTTAGGTATCAACCTTGTTGGAGCCAATAGGGTTGTAGTGTTTGATGCATCGTGGAATCCATGTCACGATACACAGGCTGTTTGTCGTGTGTACAGGTCAGTATTAAATTGGATTTTTACATTTGGTGTTGACATTTATTCTGTGCTGTATCTATCTTACATTATCTTGTATTTGCTTGTGAAAAATGAATTCTGTCATAAATGTTTGGATCCATTAAAGCAGTTCATTCAGTAATCCAGAAATATTGTACATGAAATGAAGGAAAGTTCTCGGAACATTTGTGTACAGTACATATTTTTATCTCAAAACTCTATAAAAATGATTTTCTAGGCCAGTTGCATGTGTTTGAACATTTCCATTGAAGCTTGCATTTGAAGTTCCATGTTGGTATAAGGAAATGCTGTTTCCACACCAGCTGAATATACCCTTCACTTTGGGAAATCAAATCTTGTAGGATAATTTACATACAATAGGTCTGTTTGTTTTTGCAGCCATTTTAACTTGCTTTCACAGAAAGACAATGCAACAACACTGCGAAATGCTTCAGTTGCTTACATATGGAGTACCATGCGCAGCTCCTCAACGAGTGGAGACTGATTTACTGTATTTACCCAAATCGAAGCTGCATTTGAACCTAAGCAGCACCTGAAAAAAGAGACTTAAAATTCAAGAGGGAAAAATTGTAAGCCACACTTCAAAATTGAAATAAAGTTGGTTCATTCTAACATAAGATACAAATTGGATAGAACGGATGAAAATATGACTGCAGTAGTTGGGTTCAGGTTGTAAGTGTAGCAGTCCCACTTAAGCAAGGTTATTTTGTATATTAATTTACCTTTTCAGGCATTTAAAACCACATAACTTGGCTGCACATAATTTATAGTTTTAGAAGATTTAAAAATTTATACTAGAAGTCAGTTGCTGTGCTTCATTTCTGACTGTATCACTGTTCTGCATAAGAATAATACAAATACAAACAATACACGGTATGTATTTTCTCCATGTTTGCTGGTGCCTCAACAAGTTATTCGGACAGGATTTAAATGAGGTAACAGATAACACAGAAGAATACATGGCATAATGTTTGCATTCATATTATTCTTATGACAAATAGAGTATGTGATTCACAGTTAATAGGAACCATCTCTTGTCGCTATTAAGAAAACATCCAAGACATAGTGTCGGCCATATTGATGTAAATCATAAACACGGGGTTGCTAGTTGGCTTTTCATAGTAGATTTGTAGTGAAGACTTCAAATGTATGACTAGCAACACTTGCAAAAAAAGAATAAAAGTAACTTAGAAATTAAAAGAGGAGATATAAAACAAAATGAAATCAGATTAATAATACAAATTTTACAAACTGTTTAAAATATCAATTAGATAATTCTGAATCACTATGACTTGATTCCTTGTTGCTCAGTTCTTCATACACAGCATCATGCTCCATACCACGTAGTGCATTCAGTATTGAACATTTTTGAAATGCTTGTTGCACAATCCAATTTGGAACACACTTCCATGAATCATCAATCCATTGGCACACTTGCGACAAACTTGAGTGCTTAATGCATCCTGTAGGTATCAGTTGTCTGTCATTTTTCAAAAGCCAGCCCTTGTACAGTGTGACGATTATTGAACTATATGGAAAAAACTAAATTAGTTATAAACTACGATGTGCCACACACTTTATTCAACATGTAAGCATCACTACAGATGTTCGGATGTAGGTTATGACATGTTTGATCATTGGCAAGGATGTGGCACAGATGAATGATGGAACTCTGCATGACCTGCTGAAGTATTGGAACATCGATGCTGTCAGTGACTTCCTGAGGCTGTTTCGAGCTCAGCAATGTTTTGGGGCTATTGCTCTGCACCTTGTCTTTAATATAGTCCCACAAAAAGCGGCCAATTCCAATAGCCTCTGGGTACCGCAGAGCCAGAATGCCGTCTCCAGAGTGCTCCTCCAGGACTTCAAACACTCTCCTGCTTCAATGGAGTCAAGCTCCATCTTGCATGAACCACATCTTGTCGAAATCAGGATCATTTTGGATATTGGGGATGAAATAATCTTTCAAAACATACATGTATCATTTGGTAGTCACCGTGCCATGACGGAATATAGCACCGACTGCACACTTCACAGAGACTTCTCGATCGCAAAATGTGTGTTCTCAGTCCCGCACATGTGCCAGATTTGTTTATTAATGAACCCGTCCAAATGAAATTGAGCTTCTTCGGTAAACCAAACCATACTGTGCATACTAATTCCCATCATGCCCCATGGCCAACTGTGCAGTTTGAACATCCTAACACAAACTGTTCAGAAGTTATGACGCTTTTATTTCACGTAGTTCAGTAATTGTTACCCTGTACATGCTTTTAAGCTTGTCCTTAAATGGTTTATTCAAACAGACTTCAAGTGGTCACAGAACTAATGTCATTTTGCCTGGAATTACTGCAGAGTCCATTTTTCTTTCTTACAATTTTCGTTTTACCACAGGTGTTGTGTAGCCTGTGTATGCATGTAACACAAGCAGACTGCGTAAGTATTGCACCAGGATGACAATTCCATACAAGCCTAATCCATTCCAGCTCCATGTCCTCTGAAAACCACCCACTTTCACTTGCTCGTACAATTACATTTTTTGGAAACTTCTGATTTCGGTAAAGTCTTTCACCTGAAAATATGAATGTAGGTAATTTATGTCCATCTGCTCTGCAAGTAAGCGGATGGAAAACTGCTGTTTTTCACCTCCTTATGTAAGAATGCTTACATCTTTCTTTCCTCCGGTAGCAGCCATATAATTCGATGACATGTCTGAATATATGTTCGTGGCTCGAGCTGCCAGAGTTGGCAGTCGTGTGTATGGGGTGTGTTCGCTTGTGTTAATGAGTGGTGTGTGGTTTTCTTTTGCTGATGAAGGTTGTGGCCAAAAGCTTATGTGTAAATGTCTTTTAATTGTGCCCGTCTGCAACTTAACGTGTCACCTGTGTGGTAAGTAGAGAACCTATCTTTTCGTACATCATTGATGTTCCTATATGGGAGTTCAGTCAGCACTTTTTATCTGACCAAAAAGGTATTGGTTTCCAGTGTGCTGCCTGATTATGAAGTGCTGAAATTCCACAAGTTTTTCTTTGCAATTTTTCAACTTCTGTGCAATTTAAGTTCACCTCCAAAGTGAAAAACCCCCGCACTTCATAAAAAGACCAATTTTTTACTTTTTTGCACTTTAGCAATTTCATTTACCCTAATATTTAAAATTCCAGTGTTCTCATGTAGGCATTTCTGACATTGTTTCATAACAGACTTATTTCAAAACATCGGGAGCATGATATTGGCCCACTAAATGCTTTACTGCTACTGCAACATTGAAATAATTTGTCTTTTTGCAGTCACCATCATCTGATGATGATCTCATCAATCCTGTGTTACAGACCTGCAACACAATTAGAACTTTTTTCTGCAAAAGGAATAACTTCCTTCTTGAATTTGCTTCATTATGGTTCACTGGCACCAGCATTTCAGAAAATTTGATGAAACAATACCAGAAATCAGAATAAGCCTCAGCATACCAACTCGTGCATAATCCTAATGTCTTACACATTGTGCTAAGAGTATTTGAAGGGCTGCTACATTCGAAGATTAGCAATACTGAATTTCTACTTCCTTCATTGGATGGTGTTTTAAAATTCAGTGGTCAAAACATGAAAAAAATACTACTTCTACTGCCTCCCCTTCTTTTTACTAGCACAGAAGGTTCGGTGCCAGTATTTATCTTCATGCCTGCAAAGCATGGCTGTGTAGTAGCGCTGCTTATATTCCATCCCGAAAGTTAGTTGTTGTAGTTCCTAGCACCATTTTTCAAAATTTCTTTAGCCTCTGCACACAATTCTAAGCTGCAGGCAGTTTTATGGATCCCAAAAACTGGAAAAAAAGTGTGGCTTAGATCAGAGTGTTTACGGTATTACAGTCTGTAGTAGCCACCAGAAAGATCGCGTGAGGCGCACATTGGCACGGCGCGTCACGGACGGTAATTGCCGCAAGTAGAGTCCCGTCCACCAGAGGGCACACGAGAATTCGGACGCGACCTCTGCCGGCATGACAACAACAACAACTCCGGCAGCACGGGCCGGGCCCAGTCAGTTAACATCGGGCATGCCTAGGACACAGTCCTGGTCTACACTAAGTGAAGTGCGACGTAAACGTGAACAGTGTTACTACACAGTCATTCATAGTTTTTAGTCACTCAGCCTGTGCTTGGCGATGTGCTTGATATAAGCAACCTAAATTTTTCCATGAGATCAATATTGTTTGTTTTGTTGAGACAGACCTCAAATTTGAATGGAGTTACCATTAATGGTTCTTTATGAACCTTGATGTTTTGACATTTTGGTAATTATGTTGGGTTTAAGACAACATGGTAGGGTTGCAGACCATTTGTGACCTAAGAATACAAATGTGCCTGTACATCAAACCTTTGTGTCATTAAGTAGTAGATGTAAGTTAAACACAGCCCTCTTTTCATTGTTACTAAAAAAAAAAAGTGTGGACTTCAAACATGTTTGTTACAGACTGTAATTTTAGACCCACAAATATCATTAGAAACATTGAAATGTAAACAATTAGTACACCAAAGATAAATCTTTTGGACAGTGGGACAGAAACCAAAGAAAAGTCTATTGAAATGTTTCATGCTAACATAGGGGACATAGGCAAACATTTAAATTGTTTCACTCTCCATTTTACTGTTTATAACTGTGAGACATTTCAAACATATTAATGATCAAGTTACAGAAACAGTTGAATTTTTGTATGTAAGACAACTAGAAGATATGAGTATGGACACTTAAAGAAATAAGCAGTAATGTAAAAATGACTGAGTTCATTTTGGGAAATGTGGTGCTGTATATGGAAGTAAATTCCCAGTGTGTTACACAGTCAGTACTAACATATGAAAGAGAAACATGACAGCAAATACTTTAACTATTCAGAAATTGAGGATTTTCCAACAAGTATTGGGAAGATGCATTTTGGGCATGACAAGAAGGGACAGAAAAGCAGACAAATGAACAGGGGAAAAGAAAGAAGTTGAGGAAGCGATAATGACTGTTATGAAACGGAAGAGAAAATGAGCTGGACATACAGTGAGATGAAATGATGGGAGACGGACTAAAGAGATTCTGTGTTAGATTTCTCATGGTGAGAAAAGACATAGAGGATGACCTAATGAAACATGGGCTGACAGCGTAAAGGAGCAACCAGTGCAAAATTGGATGGAAGATGGTCATGTATGGAGAAGTATAGAATAGGCTGGTATCCAGCATTGAATGATAATTGACTACTGCTGGTGCTGATAATCATTATTTCATAATGCAGAGTACAAAACCTTGATGTTCATAGAACATCAAACATTAATAAGGGGGTAAAAACGAAAAAAGGAAACAAACAGCTGAGAACTGTCTCAAGAAATCATGTCTCATACATTTTTATAGTACATAACAAATATGAAGATGAGCAAGGTGGTGCAATGATGAGCCCATGTGACTCATATTTGGGAGAGTGGGGTTCAGATTCCCATGTGGCCATTCTGATTATTTAGGTTTTCCGTTGATTCCCAAAACTTAAGAAGACAAAATGATAGGATTGGTCCTTTGAAAAGGGCATGGCCAATTTCCTTGCCCATCTTTCCTTTCTGGACTCACATGCACTCTCTAATGATTTTGTCACCTGCAGTGGGTTAAATCATAATCTTCCTCCTTTTTCTCTAAGTATCAAAGGCTCTGTCTGGAAGTTCAGTACTGGACTCTTCTGAAGAAAATATTTTTGCATTTCTCTATTCAACATATTTGTTTGGTAAAGTTGCAGCTTCAAAGTTTATTTTATGGACCATTCCTTAGACTAAATAATAAAAACATCTGTTTTGTTGTTGGTAAGAAAATTCATGTCTGTAGTAATTCAGTACCCCAAAGGTATGTAAAAATGTGACAAATCATGTTACAGAGGATTAATGGGAGAATTTTAGTGTTCGATATTTCAGTTGTTTGGTGCACAGTAAATGTGGTTATGTCCACTGTATATAAATTTTTGTTCCAGATATGGGCAAAAGAAGCCATGTTTTGTTTATCGTCTTGTTATGGATAACTGTCTTGAGAAAAAAATATACGATCGCCAGATAAACAAACAAGGTATGGCAGATCGTGTAGTTGATGAATGTAATCCCGATGCCCATTTATCAATTAAAGAAGTGACTAACTTGTGCTGGGATAATGAACAAGATGGAGATGTAAAAGATTTTAGTAAAGAGAAGGACAAATATATTGATGTAGTGATGCAAAAAATTTTGGACAAACATAGCAACGTACTGTCGAAGGTAAGTTACGCTTTAATTGCAGTTGCGTTTCTAGCTTTATTGGGCTCTCACTTCCATACCTTTCTTAATTTGTATTTTATAGATACTTTTGGTGCCAAAAAGATTAATGAATGTACTGGGAGGACTGTACAGAAAAGTGTATTTGATAAAAATGAGATATATCTTTAATGATAATGTGTTAATTTTGTTGTAACTAACCTCTTGACTTGAGCCCTCAGTAGACTCTACCATTTCCCTTTGAGTGTTGGTGTATTTTACTTAAGATTTGATATAATGATGTACAGGATAGTCAGAAACAGTCTGAAAAGCTTGTAAAGGTGTTGCAGGGTAGGTTGTGCTAATAAATAATTGTTAAGAAAAAAATTCATACATTGTACTTTTCCAAGTTAATTAGCATTCAAGTTAGCTGGTCAGACTGTTGTGCATGCAAATTCTGGTAGCCCACCAGTCGTTGTCACAAAACAAATTCTTTGTTCGGTTTCCTAAAACTTAACGAGAGAGCAATACAGCAATTGGACATGGGATGGTAGTAAGGATTGAACCCAAGCCAAAGGCTGAGCTGTCTCGTTTGCTATCATCTACTCTATGAAAACAACTGGCACTAATTGTGTCTGGCAGGCCATCTGAATATGCATGCACAATGGCCTGATTGGCTAACTTCAAATGGTGCAACGTATTGAATTATTTTCTTAACAATTTTTTCTCAGCACAATCTACCCCCCAACACCCTTACAAGCTTTTCAGACTGTTTCTGACCACCCTGTATATTCTGGTAGTGTGCAAATATTTTTTGTGCTCTGTTCTGTTGGCATTACATACATGCACAGATGAATGGCAAATGTAAACAAACCTTCCTGGCAACACAACACCATGCAGGATACAATGACTCAAACGGGTTGTAACTGGCAAGCCACTGAACATCAGCTTTCATTCATAACTCGAAAAAAGAGGATTTTCAGACCTATATTTATGTGTACTTTTTTTCTTGTTGTGATGTAAGGAACATGCCCTCAAAGTTTGTAAATGTATATTTGAAACATCCTGTATAGCATGACTGCTTTCATTCATGGCCTCCCTTTTATAGGTTAGGAAATGTAGATGACTGGACTGTGGTAGGAAGTGGTGGGTAGCTGTGTGGGGCAGGTCTCTCACCATTGTGAACCACAAAAGAATAACCCATAGGTTGCAGGATTGGGAGCTAAACAGGTTTAGGGATACACAATGATATTCTGTAGGTTGGTTGGATGGTGAAACACTACTTTGAGACTGTGGGCAGGATTTTGGGTAGGATACGTCTCATCTCACGGTGCGATGAAAGGTAGTCGAAGACCAGGTGAAGGATGTGGTTGAACTTTACAAGCCCAGGGTTATAATGGGTGATCAGAGGAGTGTTGGCCGATTGCTGGTTAATGGGCTTACTGGTGTCAGAGGAGCAGGTGGCACGGGAGATCGATTTATGGATGAGTTGGATGGGATACTGCCTGTTAGTAAAACCTCTGGTAAGGTTATTGGTATAATTCAACTACTCCTGCTTTCTACTGCAGATGCCACATCCATGCGTGGCGAGACTGTGAGAGTGTTTTTGACATGGAACTGGTGACAGCCATCAAAGTAGAGGTGGTGTTTGTGGTGGGTGTGCTTGATGGAAACAGCAGTATTTATGGAGCCATTTCAGAGGTAGTGTATGATATCTAGGAAGATGGCTTGTTGAGATGAGAAAAGGACCAGGTGAAGCAAATTTGGGAATAGCTGTTGAGGTTGTGAGGAAAGAGCAGAGGTTGTCCTTGTTACGAGTCTTTGTCAGGAAAGTGTCCTCAATAATAAATCATAGAAAGCAATACCTCTGCCAGATTTACAAACTGGAAAAATTATGCGATAACAGTTGCAATGTGTTTTAGAGTTTATGGCACATCCAGAGCATCAGTGAACAGGGTGATAGAAACCTAAAACAAAATTTTATGATATTCCTGATGACAGCGTTGTGGATCATAGTACTCAGCAAAAACTAGTCTTCAAAACAAAATATGAATATGACACCTAGTTTTTTAAAGTATTTGGTGAAGTTTTACAGATCAGCTGTCTCAAAAGTAATGCCCAAATGTTGGCCAAATTTATATCTGTCTTACTGGTTGCCTGCTTGTGTATACTGTAGATAATGTGCACAGTAAGTCACTGTAACTTGAATGAGGGAGTACGTATGATGAAATGTGATTTCATCCATAGTATCTGTAGACTGAATTAAAGATTGTTGACATCATGCCTCTTACAGGTGAACAATTTATGTGAATGGCAGGCTTGTTCTCTCATTTCTCTTTACATACAAATATTTAAAAAAATGCAGTTTGGTGGCAAAATTCACTGCTCTTAAATCAGCTGATGATGGCATAATGGTAGAGAGTTGCATCCAGTCATAAAGTGTCTCACCAACTAGCACATACTGAGACATGCAGAAAACGAGATGTTAAACCCATTTACTGTTGCATTTAATACACAAAATGCAGATGGGGACTGTCTTAATTATATGAAAGATAAATGTAGGCCAAAACTATTGGAATTATCTCTAGGAGAATATAATGGAGAACCAGTGGATTTGTAATGTAGTTTCAATCTCCCTTACATTCAGTAAAATGAGAAATTATGGGAATACGAGCAACAAAGTAAAACTTTAGTCTAAACAACTACAACAATTGTTACCTCTTCTCATTATAGGAGCCTTTCCAGCATGAATCACTGTTGGTTGATCGAAAGGAGAAGAAACTTTCCCAGGCTGAAAAGCGATTGGCAAAGCGAAGCTATGAATTAGAAAAACAGGCCAACATAAATTATAGCAGACCTCAGTACTCATATTACCAAGGATCTGGTGGTAGCAGCTCAACAAATTTACAAACAGGTCTCCAAATAAGGTATTGTATCTGTTGCTAATATTTATTATTATTATTATTATTATTTATTATTATATAGCTGTCACAAAGGTGTGCAGTTTGTAATATTTACTTTTTCTTGTTTATTACTCTCTGTGCACAGTGTGCATTGGTGTTTTATGATTCCAGAATCACATCATATTACAGCTGCCAAATGAAGCAGTTCACATATTATACATGGAAGTACATTTGTATGTGTGTTTTGATTGTCAGTGTCTTGTAATTTGAAGATATTTGTTTCGTATATGTTTCTGCCCATAGAATAGGTAGCAAATGTTTTTTTGACTGTTATTACTGCATGTGCATGACTTCTGTGGAATTATTTACTGTAATAAATTTGTGTCATCATGTTAAAAATGGCTGCCTCTCAATACGTGTTATCTGATCCCTTTCCTTGTCCCTAAAATGAAATTTTCCAAATTTCCCATGTGAAAACTGTCCCATTAATACATCCTTCAGTTTCCAAATCCTCCTGACCTCAATTTCCAGTAAAATGACCTCTCTGTATCCCTTTCTCACGCTGATTGCCAGGCTAGTTCACACAGTTGTTGATGTTGTTGTTGTTTGTTTGTTTGTGTGTGTGTGTGTGTGTGTGTGTGTGTGTGTGTGTGTGTGTGTGCGCGCGCGCACCCTGCCAGTCATTGGGGACATCAGTCCCCACTTCTAAGCCAGAGAAGCGTAAGTCATCTTCGACTTCTCTCACTAGGAAGGGGTCCTTTGGGTCACTCCCTTCCCAGGTTCCTACCAGTGGCACAGCAGACACCCGCCAGTGACTGAAAGAGCCACAGGTCGCTGGTCATAGGGCTACGCGGTCCTCTTCAGTTCCTGAGACTGAATCAAAGAAGCCCTCCCAGCTAGGGCAACCCAAGGAACAGCGCGAGGAATCAAAACCAAATAGACTCACAGCACCGCTACCTACAAGCTCTGTGTCTGAGGACGAGGTGGAGCTTCTAGAGTCCCCCGAGGACCTAGCTCTCTCCGATGCCTCTGAAGCAATGCTCCTACCTGTTAGCCCTCCACTGGTGGCAGCAGCTGACCTTAGGCAGTAACCTGCTTTCTACATTCCTTCATGCCTTCACAGATCACAGAAAGCATTATCCTCCATTGGAATTGCAGCGGTTTTTTCCACCATTTGGCCGAACTAAGACAGATTCTAAGCTCAATACCTGCTGTCTGTATTGCCCTGGAAACCTGGTTCCCAGCAATGCGGACCCCTGCCCTTCATGGCTATCGGGGTTTTTATAAAAACCGGACTGACTGTAACAGCGTGTCAGGTGGCGTATGTCTGTATGTCCTTGCCTCTGTATATTATGAATCAGTGCCTCTTCATACAGCTCTAGAGGCTGTTGCTGTGAGGATAAGGACGACCTTGGTTATTACCGTCTGCGATGTCTATCTTCCTCCGGATGGTGAAGTCCCTCTTCACGAATTGGCTGTTATGATCTCCCAGCTCCCCCCACCATTCCTACTTTTGGGGGAATTCAATGCCCAGAACCCTTTGTGGGGTGGTGCCGTGATTACTGGCCTGGGTAGAGATGTCGAGAATCTTCTCTCTCAGCTCGACCTCTGCCTCTTAAATACAGGAGACCCCCACACACTTCGGTGTGGTTCATAGCATTTATTCAGCCATTGACCTATCACTTTGCAGCCCAGGAGGGTTCATGACGACTAGTGTGGTAGTGACCACTTTCCGATCTTCCTATCACTACCCCAGCGTCACACTACTGGACGTCTGCCGCGATGGCCAATTGGCTGGCTTTCACATCTGCTGTCACTCCCATACATGGTGCTATTAATGTGATGGTCGAGCGAGTCACTGCGTCGATCGTATCAGCTGCAGAACGCGCTGTTCCTCTTCCTTCCTCTTTCTTCTGGGTGCCCCCGATGTAAAACGGTGCCTTGGTGGTTGCCAGAAATCGCTGAGACCATCAAAGACCACAGGCGGGCCCTCCAATGACATAAGCGGCGTCCATCATTCAAGACTCTCATTCTTTTTAAGTGGCTCCTTGCCTGTGCCCGCCATCTGATACAAAGACAGAAGCAAGAGTGCTGGGAAAGATACATTTCCTCCATTGGTTCTCGTCCCCCTGCCTCCCAGGTGTGGACTCGGATTCGCCACCTTTATGATTACCTGACCCCACTGGAGGTGCCTGGGATTTCAGTAAATGGGGCAGTTTTGCACCGACTCAGGTGAAATTGCCGAGCATTTTGCTCGGAGTTCTGCATCTGCAAACTATCAACCGGCTTTTAGTTCCTTGAAAGAGCTGGCAGAACAACAGCCTTTGTCTTTTACATCACGCCCCCTTGAGCCATACAATGCTCCTTTCACTGAGTGGGAATTCCTCAGTGCCCTTGCCCATTGCCCTGACACACTTCCAGGCCCTGACCGAATTCATTCCCAATTTCTCAAACATCTGTTTGTGGCCTCACTGCGTCAGAATCTATCCATCTTGAATCGCATCTGGGGCGGGGGAGTATTCCTGTCCAACTGGCAAGACAGCATCATTGTCCCAGTGTTGAAACTTGGGAAGAACCCTGCAGCGTTGGACGGCTACCGCCCCATTAGCCGCACCAACATTCTCTGCAAATTACTCAAACGAATGGTGAGCCGGAGGTTGTGTTGGCTCCTGGAGTCTCGGGGCCTTCTGGCTCCATCCCAGAGTGATTTCCACCGAGGTGTACGACACGACCTGGCACCACCACATCACTCCCGATTTTTATACGGAACTTTCTCTCCCTCCCTACCTTCTATGTTCAAGTCGGAGGCCCCTTTAGCTCCTTCCATATCCAAGCGAATGGGGTCCCGCAAGGCTCTGTATTGAGCATTCCACTGTTTTTAGTCACTAGAAATGTCCTAGCAGCAGCTGTAGGGCCGTCAGTGTCACCCTCCTTATATGCTGATGATTTCTGCATTTACTTCAGTTCATCAACCATTGGTTTTGCTGAATGCCGACTACAGGGAGCCATTCAGACTGCACAGTTATAGTCTCTTGCCCATGGGTTTCACTTCTCTGCCGACTTCTGTCAGTGATGGACAGTCCACCCTGACCCTGCACTTTTTCTTGATGTGTAGTCGAAACATATTGATTTTTAGGACTAGTTTTTGATGCCCGGCTAATATGCCTCGTCCACATTCGTCAACTTAAGCGAAAGTGCTGGCGGCGTCTTAGCGCCCTCCGCTGCCTGAGCAACCCCACTTGGAGGGCAGATCCCTCAACGTTGCTGCGGCTCTACAAAACCCATGTTCAGTCACGACTTGACTCTGGGAGTGTAGTGTATGGCTCATCAGCGCCGTCAGCATTGAAGTTGCTTGATCCTGTGCACCACTGCAGGGTTCTTCTAGCAATGGACGCTTTTCGAACGAGTCCAGTGTCTAGTGGAGGCTGGAGTCCCTCCATTGCACATCAGGTGCTGCCAACTGCTCACCAATTATGCAGCACACATCCATAACTCGCCTCAGCATCCGAATTACCGTCATTTGTTCCCGAACACAATGTTTCATCTCCTGGAACGGCGACCTCAGTCATGGATAACGATCTCTGTATGTGTCCATTCCCTATTGTCTGAACTCGAATCCTTTCGTTGACAGCATCCTGTGTGGTTCCATAAACATTCGCCTCCATGGTGTATGCCTCGGCCGAAACTATTTCTGGATCTATTGCATTTCCATAAAGACTCCATTCCTCCTGAAGCACTCCGCAGTCACTTCCTTTCAATCCTTGGCGTGTCCTGGGGTTCTGTCTATACCGATGGCTTGTTGGTTGATGGTTGTGCAGGCTTTGTGTATGCTCATTCGGTGCATATCGAACGGCGCTCCTTGCCAGATGGCTGCAGTGTCTTCACTACCGAGCTGGTGGCCATCTCTCGGGCCCTTGAGCATACTCGTTCCTGCCCCGGTGTGTCCTGCCTGGTCTGCAGTGATTCGTTGAGTGGTTTACAGGTCATTGATCAGTGCTACCCACGCCATCCTCTGGTAGCAACTATCCAGGGGTCGGTTTATGCCCTCGAACGATCTGGTCATTCAGTGGTCTTTGTATGGACCCCAGGGCATGTTGGAATTCTGGGAAATGAGCTCGTTGACAGGCTGGCCAAACAGGCCAGCCGTAAGCCACTTCTGGAGATTGGGATACCCGAACCTGACCTCTGATCAGTGTTATGCCACAAAGTTCTCGGTATTTGGGATGCTGAATGGCGCAACTTAGTTACGCCCAATAAACTCCACGCCATCAAGGAGTGCACAATTGAGGGGAAGTCTTCTCTGCGGGCTTCTCGCATGGACTCTGTGGTCCTATGCCGCCTTTGCATCAGCCACACTTGGCTGACGCATGGCTATCTTCTCTGGCGTGAGGCCCCGCCATGTTGTCGCTGCGGTTCCCGTTTGACAGTGGTCCACCTTTTGGTGGACTGTCCACATCTAGCCGCTCTGAGACAGAATTTTAATCTCCCTGACTCCCTTCCTTCGATTTTAGGAGACAATGCCTCCACGGCTAACTTGGTTTTACGTTTTCTACTGACACCGGTTTTTATTCTTCGGTTTAAGTTATAGTTCCTGTCCTCTGTCTCCCTGTGCTTTCTACCCTAGTACTAGAACTCCTGTGGTGTGTACTGTTTGTTTTCTGTTTGATACCATGGACTTGGTTCAACGGAACAAGGGACCGATGACCACGTAGTTTGGTCCCTTTAAAAATCCTAGATCCTAGAATGAGC
The DNA here is from genome assembly GCF_021461395.2 of Schistocerca americana. NCBI lineage: Eukaryota > Metazoa > Arthropoda > Insecta > Orthoptera > Acrididae > Schistocerca > Schistocerca americana. Next base: position 304,266,815 of record NC_060130.1, read on the forward strand.
GGCACTAGTATTTTGTAACGAAATCTCCTTTGTAGACTAACTGCATTTTCCTACTACCCTACCCATCACAAGTTGACAGATTCCAGTCATGATTCATTGATATTGTCATTGGGTACTACATTTTAAATTTGGCGAAGTGCACAATTAAACATTTCTGAACATTTAAAACCAGGTGTCAGTATTTTCAAAAGGAAATGTGTAGATAAGTAATTAAGACACTGCATACCTGCTGAAAAAATACACTTTCTGCTGAAGAAAATTATGTAATTTTCTCTATTTCTATTTAAAAATTAAGGTTTAAATGTGATTAGGATAACCTGCTGTCTGTGGATCTTGCTCACATCAACTTCGGGACCTATACACAATTTTTTCTGAGATTTACTGCTAACATTCAGAGACGTTGCAACAATATTCTGCCTATTTATGATTTTATGGATATCATAGCTTAAAAGACAATGATAACTTAATTTTTGTTTGTTATATAGTGTAATGTAACTGGTTAAAAGTGTTGTAATGTTCTTTTTCTTTACTACCTGTGGCAGAGCAATCCGGACTGAGGCCACAGGGGGTACTGTGCCAAAACCTGTGGCCAGTGTTCGACCAATGCAGGCTGAATTGAGTGGACAGCTGGAGCGTAGCCAGACGCGTTCCACGATTTCAACAATTAGTACTGGACGGTCACGTTGGATTCCTGCTGAAGTGTGGCAACGGCAGGGCATGAGTGCACAAGAAATGACTTTGCCTTTGGGTATGATGTGCCATTTGTTAATCTTGAACTTCAGTTACAATAATTACTACAATAGACTAGTACTATTTACCAGAGTTTTATCTCCTGGTTGTCATGAGCAGTACATAGTCACTTCAGGATCTTGTGTAATTTTAATATTGCACATGTTTTATGTAATTCTTGGTTTTACTCAATCATTACTACAGAAGAAGAATTAGGAGGAAAATATACTCTGACATGTCTGTACCCCTCCTCTGTCATCAGTTCCCCCTCCACATAGTCTACTCTCTTCTCTGTGGTCTGTGTCCCCCGTCCTTCCCCATGGTTGATGCCTCCCCTCCCCTCCACCCCCCAACCACAGGGGTACACACACACTGCCTCCATTGTTTTAGCCCCCTTCTGCCCTTCATGAGTACCCCTCCACCCTGTAGTGGATACGCCCCCACCAACCCTGTCATAGGTACCCCCACCAGCCCTGTCATAGGTACCCCTACTAACCCTGTTATCGGACCCCCCCCCCCCCCCCCAATCTTTCGTGGGTAAGCGCCCCCCCCCCCCTCCGAACTGTTGTGAGTACCCCCAACTATCATTGCCTCAACTGTCGTTACACCACTCATGAATACTGAGAACTCCCCTCATGTGTACCTCCTTCATGCGTACATCACTCATGGGTAATCCGACCCCCTGTCATGGGTACCTCCTCCCCCTCTCTCGAGTAGCCCCTCCACCTCTTGCGGGTATCCATTCTTGCGTGCTCTTGTCTGTCCTCCTCTTGGATACCCCTGTCCCCCCTCTTGTAGATGCAGATCCCCTCCTCTTACTTACTGGTGTCCCTCTTTCCCCCTTCCTTTTCTGGGATAATTTCCAGCAGTTTTAAATTTAAATACTTTCTCCAAGTTGACTGGGAGCCTATTCATACAGAGCCAGATGTCAACACAAAATTTAACGTGTTCAGTGATGAAATTCTATCACTTTTTTGGAAAAAAGTACGTGGTGCCTGGCAAATAATGTGTTCTGAAGCCAGGGACAGCCATTGGCATCAAGATAATGTGTAAAAATAAATAAATAAATAAAGTAAAAAAATGAAATAAAGCAATAACTCTATAATTGTTCCAGAACAGCAAATTAAAAAAAAGTTTAACGTGTATCATACATCTACGTCTACATCCACATAGATACTCCGCAAGCCACCATATGGTGTGAGGCAGAGGGCACCATGTACTACTCATTCACTCCCCTGTTCCACTTGCAAACAGAGCGAGGGAAAAACGACTGTCTGTATGCTTGTGTATGAGCCCTAATTTCTCGTATCTTATCTTTGTGGTCGTCACGTTCAGTGTATGTTGGCAACAGTAGAATCATTCAGCTTCAGATGCTGGTTCTCTCAAATTTTCTAAATAGTGTTCCTCAAAATGATTGTTGCGTTCCCTCCAGGAATTCCCATTTGAGTTCTCGAAGCATCTCCGTGACCCTTACGTGTTGTTTGAACCTGCTGGTAACAAACCTAGCAGCCCGCCTCTGAATTGCTTCAATGTCTTCCTTCAATCCGACCTGGTATGGATCCAAAACACTTGAACAGTACTCAAGAATTGGTCACAGCAGTGTCCTAAATGTGGTCTCCTTTACATGTGAACCACACTTTCCTAAAATTCTCCAAATAAACTGAAGTTGACGATTCGCCTTCCCTACCGCAGTTCTCACATGTTCGTTCCATTTCATACCACTTTGCAATGTTACACCCAGGATATTTAAATGACTTGACTGTATCAAACAGGACACTAGTAATAGTGTATCTGCACATTACAGGTTTGTTCTTCATACCCATCTGCAAAAACTTACATTTTTCCACATTTGGAGCTAGTTGCCATTCACCACACCAATTGAAAATTTTGTCTAAGTCGCCTTATATCTTTCTACAGTCACTCAACAAGTTTTAAATTTCACAATCTTTACATTTGTTTGTGGGTGATAGTGTTGGGTCATTTCTTGTGATTTGACAAAAGCAGTTGACTGTGTTAATCAGAAATTACTATTAGAGAAGATCTTTCAATATGACATCAGGTGTCCAATAGGTGAGCAACATCACCAACAGGAAGCTAAGTGTATTGCTGGAAGCTGTGGACAGCAAAGTGTGTGTAACTGTTGTGTCTGACTGATGAGTTATTCACCACAGAGTCCCTAAGGATACTCTCATTGAACTCTTATTATTCCACATTTATATTAATGATCTGCCTTCTACCAGTTACTAATAATATAAATTTGTCATGTTTGCTGGTGACATTAACATATTGGTGGAAAATGTTTTGACTATAGACAGCAATAACATCCTGTCCAAAAGTCTTCAACTGGTTTCCTGTTAATTCTCTTTCGTCCAACATTAGAAACATCAGCTTCATTCAGTTACACATATCATAAAGCCGGCCAACATAATGATAATGAAACACAATTTAAATAGTTACTGAGACTCGAGTATCCTTCTTCACTGCGAACTGCATTGGGAACTACATGTATGACAGACTGTTAAGAGGTAAATCTCATCTACTTTCATGTTAACAACATTACATTGGGGCATGTTTGTAACGAAGATTGTTTTTCACACTGTAGTGTCATATGGAGTCATTTTCTGGGGAAGCTCTACTTATTCACAGAAAGTTTCTATTGTTCAGAGAAGAGTAAATCCCCCCTGCGGGTTCGGGGCTTAGAATAGGCCCGCGGTATTCCTGCCTGTCGTAAGAGGCGACTAAAAGGAGTCTCAAATGTTTTGGCCTTAATGTGATGGTCCCCCTTGGGGTTTGACCTCCATTTTTCAAAATTCTACAGAAGTACGAGCCTTTTGGGGAAGGACACCTTACATGGTGTACCACTGGTCCTAAGTGCACTAAGACCTTGGCACTCAGCATTGCACCGGCGTTGTCACCATACCCATTATTCCTCAAATTGGGCCTAAACGCCTGATGGGTTGTCCACGTTACGCCCATAGTGCCTCTCCATCTGCACCAGCGATCATGATGGACTTTCCATGGCACCAGAAATCCAGCACGGTAGCCAGCCCGTTGTGGTGGGGTCGTCATGTACCCTCTAGGTTGTAGCCCCCTGACAACACAGGGATCGTACTGCCGATACCTGAGCTGCACCCTCCCCACGTTGGCCAAGGAGTAGATGCCCGTCTCCTTGGGGCATCAGGACTCCCGGCAATGGTCATCCTGCCAGGTGGCCCTTGCTGTGGCTGGGTGGCGCCCGTGGGGAGAGCCCCTGGTCGGAGTGGGTGGTATCGGGGCGGATGTTTCGCACATGAAACGTCAGCACGTATCAGGTCGCTCTGCGGCCGAGTCTTCCAAAAGAAAAGGTACCGTTTCTAGTTCTGGTTCTCCTGCCCTTTCCCCCTTGGCCACTCCATGGGAGGAGGGACAGGCCCGCCGGCTTGGGGCGAAGTACTTCCCCCGCTATTTGGTCTGTTCTCGAACAGATGGGGGGACGTTCGCCACCTCCAAGCCCATGTTCTTTGTTCAACACATTGAGGACGTCTTCGGGGAAATCGAGGCTCTCAGCAAGATGCGATCTGGGTCCGTTCTTATCAAGACCACCTCTGCCACACAATCGGCGGCACTCCAGGCGTGCGACCGCCTAGGGGACATCCCGGTCTCCATTGTCCCACATCTGGCACTCAATAGGACGCAGGGGGTCATTTTTCATCGTGACCTCCTGCTACAATCTGATGAGGAGCTCAGGGCCAACCTGGAGCGCCGCGGCGTGCATTTCGTCCGGCGAGTCCAGCGCGGCCCCAAAGACCGTCGCATCGACACCGGGGCCTTTATCCTCGCCTTCGAGGGGGACGTTCTCCCGGAGAAGGTAAAGGTGATGTGCTACCGGTGCGACGTGCGACCTTACGTCCCGCCTCCTATGCGCTGTTTTAGATGTTTGCGTTTTGGGCACATGTCGTCCCGGTGTGAGGCTGAGCCCCTTTGCGGCGACTGTGGACGTCCTCTTCGTGAGGAACATACTTGCACCCCACCACCTCGGTGCCCTAATTGTCCTGGCGTCCACTCGCCTAGGTCCCAAGACTGCCCCGCCTATCAGAAGGAGAAAAAGTTACAAGAAATCAAAACTTTGGATCGGCTCTCTTATTCTGAGGCCAGGAAGAAGTATGACCGCCTTCATCCCGTGTCACTGGCCACTTCGTTTGCCTCAGTTGTGTCCACTCCTTCCGCTGTATCCTCACCTTTATCCTGTCCCCCCTCCGCCTCCTCTGCCCGTCAGGGGGCTCTGCCTCCGCCTCCCAAATCCCTCCCTTCCAACTCCTCCTCCCCCGCGGCCCCCACCCCCCCTGCCCCAGGGGCCACCCTTCCTCCTCCTCCTCCCCCCACGCCACCTGAGAAGCGATCCTCTTCTCAGGCGTCCATCGGGGAAACGTTTCGGACCCCAGCTTCCGAGGTCCGGCGTTCCAAAACGGACCCCGCGCGTGAGGACCTTCTTCGGGTCCAGCCCAACATCCCTGTGCCTCCTCGGCCTTCCAAGAAGGCCTCCAAGAAGAAATCTCTCTCCCCCTCTCCACCCCGGCGCGTTTCATCTGACGCTTCATCCGTGAGTCGCTGCTCCCGGCCGTCCTCAGTTTCGCCAGGACGCTCTGCTGCCAGGCGTTCCGCCGGCCTTTTGTCGGCAAATGATGCGGCCCCTCCTACACAATCAGGGACAGCGGCCGCAGCTGGCGACGAGTCGATGGAACCGGATCCGCCTGCCGTCAGTTGTAGCGTTGTTGCCTCGCAACCTGGCCCTCCGCGGCCATCGAGGTGACCAGCTCTTCCCCGTCTCGTTCCCCCAACTTTTTGACTAGCGATGGCGTTGTTTCATTGGAACATAAGAGGTATTCGATCTAATCGGGAGGAATTACAACTGCTCCTCCGCCTGCACTGTCCGCTCGTCCTTGGTCTTCAGGAAACCAAGTTGCGCCCGACTGACCGTATTGCCTTTTCCCACTATACCTCGGAGCGGTATGACCTCGCCCCTGTGGACGGTATCCCAGCTCATGGTGGGGTCATGTTGCTCGTTCGGGACGATGTCTATTACCATCCCATCCCATTGACCACCCCACTCCAAGCAATAGCTATCCGCATTACTCTTTCTGCTTTTACTTTTTCAGTTTGTACCGTCTACACTCCACCGTCATCTGCTGTTAGCCGGGCAGACATGATGCACCTGATCGATCAGCTTCCCCCGCCGTTCTTATTGTTTGGCGACTTCAATGCCCATCATCCCCTTTGGGGCTCTCCTGCATCCTGTCAAAGAGGCTCACTCTTGGCGGATGTCTTCAACCATCTCAATCTTGTCTGCCTCAATACCGGCGCCCCGACTTTCCTCTCGGACTCTACTCATACCTACTCCCACTTGGACCTCTCGATCTGTTCTACCACTCTTGCCCGTCGGTTCGAGTGGTATGTCCTTTCTGACACCTATTCGAGCGACCACTTCCCCTGTGTCGTTCGTCTCCTGCACCACACCCCATCCCCACGTCCTTCGCGCTGGAACATACTGAAAGCTGACTGGGGACTTTACTCCTCCCTGGCGACCTTTCCGGACCGCGATTTTTCCAGTTGTGACAGTCAGGTCGAATACCTCACGGCTGTTATTATCAATGCTGCCGAACGTTCCATACCTCGTACTACTTCTTCTTCACGTCGCGTTTCCGTCCCCTGGTGGAACGAGGCTTGTAGGGACGCTATCCGTGCTCGACGACGTGCTTTACGCACCTTTCGCCGCCATCCTACGTTGGCGAATTGTATTGAATACAAACGACTCCGAGCGCAATGCCGTAGAGTCATCAAAGACTGCAAAAAAGCTTGCTGGGCCTCTTTCACGAGCTCCTTTACCAGTTTTACTCCCTCTTCCGTTGTTTGGGGTAGCCTGCGCCGGCTGTCGGGCATTAAGGCCCACTCCTCAGTACCTGGCCTGACCTCAGGTAATGAGGTCCTTGTTGATCCTGTGGCTGTCTCCAACGCCTTTGGCCGCTTTTTCGCGGAAGTTTCAAGCTCCGCCCATTACCATCCTGCCTTCCTTCCCAGGAAAGAGGCAGACGAGGCTCGGCGACCTTCCTTCCACTCGCTGAATCTGGAGACTTACAATGCCCCCTTTACTATGCGGGAACTCGAACGTGCGCTTGCACTGTCCCGGTCCTCTGCTCCGGGGCCAGATGCCATTCACGTTCAGATGCTGGCACACCTTTCTCCGGCGGGCAAAAGCTTCCTTCTTCGTACCTACAATCGCGTCTGGACCGAAGGTCAGGTCCCCATGCGTTGGCGTGACGCCGTTGTTGTTCCTATACCCAAACCCGGGAAGGATAGACACCTTCCTTCTAGTTACCGCCCCATTTCTCTTACAAGCTGTGTCTGTAAGGTGATGGAGCGCATGGTTAATGCTCGGTTAGTTTGGATTCTTGAATCTCGACGACTACTTACTAATGTCCAATGCGGCTTTCGTCGCCGCCGCTCCGCTGTTGACCACCTTGTGACCTTGTCGACATTCATCATGAACAACTTTTTGCGAAGGCGCCAAACGGTAGCCGTGTTCTTCGACTTGGAGAAGGCTTATGATACCTGTTGGAGAGGAGGTATCCTCCGCACTATGCACAAGTGGGGCCTACGTGGTCGTCTGCCCCTTTTTATTGATTCCTTTTTAACGGATCGAAAGTTTAGGGTACGTGTGGGTTCAGTATTGTCCGACGTCTTCCTCCAGGAGAACGGAGTGCCTCAGGGCTCCGTCTTGAGCGTAGCCCTTTTTGCCATCGCGATCAATCCAATTATGGATTGCATTCCACCTAATGTCTCAGGCTCTCTCTTTGTCGATGACTTCGCGATCTACTGCAGTGCCCAGAGAACATGCCTCCTGGAGCGCTGCCTCCAGCGTTGTCTAGACAGCCTCTACTCATGGAGCGTGGCAAATGGCTTCCGGTTCTCTGAAGAGAAGACGGTTTGTATCAACTTTTGGCGATATAAAGCGTTCCTTCCGCCATCCTTACATCTCGGTCCCGTTGTTCTCCCATTCGTGGACACAACTAAGTTTCTAGGGCTCACGTTGGACCGGAAACTGTGTTGGTCTCCACATGTCTCTTATTTGGCGGCCCGTTGTACACGTTCCCTTAATGTCCTCAGAGTTCTTAGCGGTTCATCTTGGGGAGCGGATCGCACTGTCCTGCTTCGCTTGTATCGGTCCATAGTCCGATCGAAGCTGGATTATGGGAGCTTCGTCTACTCGTCCACTCGGCCATCCCTCTTACGCCGGCTCAACTCCATCCACCATCGGGGGATACGTCTTGCGACCGGAGCCTTCTACACTAGTCCTGTCGAGAGTCTTTACGCTGAAGCTGCCGAGTTACCGTTGACCTACCGGCGCGACATACTGCTGTGTCGGTATGCCTGCCGGCTGTTGTCTATGCCCGACCACCCCTCTTACAAGTCCTTCTTCGCTGATTCTCTCGACCGTCAGTACGGGTTATATGTGTCTGCCCTGCTGCCCCCCGGAGTCCGCTTCCGTCGCCTGCTTCGACAATTGGATTTTGCCCTCCCTACCACCTTCAGAGAGGGTGAGAGCCCGACACCACCTTGGCTCCAGGCTCCGGTTCGTATTTATCTCGACCTCAGCTCACTCCCGAAGGAGGGTACTCCGGCTGCAGTGTATTGCTCACGGTTTGTCGAACTTCGTGCTCGACTTGCTGGTCACACCTTTATTTACACCGATGGCTCCAAAACTGACGATGGTGTCGGCTGTGCCTTTGTCGTCGGGACCGCCACCTTTAAATACCGGCTCCTTGACCAATGTTCCAGCTTTACGGCCGAGCTTTTTGCTCTCCATCAGGCCATTCAGTATGCCCGCCGCCACCGCCATTCATCGTATGTCCTCTGCACTGACTCACTCAGTGCTCTTCAGAGCCTTGGGGCTCCCTATCCGGTCCATCCCTTGATTCAACGAATACAGCAGTCCCTCCATTCTTTCGCTGATAATGGCGGTTCTGTCAGCTTTCTGTGGGTCCCCGGACATGTAGGAGTGCCTGGGAATGAGGCTGCGGATGCTGCAGCTAAGGCTGCAGTCCTCCAGCCTCGGCCAGCCTCCCATTGTGTCCCGTCATCTGACGTTTGTGGGGATGTATGTAAGAGGCTTGTGTCCTTGTGGTGGGATGCTTGGTCATCCCTCCAAGGAAACAAGCTCCAGGCAGTAAAACCGCTCCCAACTGCTTGGACAACTTCCTCCCGACCATCTCGGCGCGAGGAGGTCCTTCTGACCAGGTTGCGGATTGGGCATTGCCGGTTTAGCCACCGCTACCTGCTCTCTGGTGACCCAGCCCCGCAGTGCCCTTGTGGTCAGACATTAACGGTGCGCCATGTTTTATTGTCGTGTCCCCGTTTTAGTCAATTTCGTGTTGTCCTGTCCCTGCCATCTACCTTACCGGATGTTTTAGCTGATGACGCTCGAGCAGCTGCTCGTCTTCTGCGTTTTATAACTTTAACTGGCTTGACCAAAGACATCTAACCTTTTTACTTATTTCATCTGCATCTTTGTCAGGTCCTTTTGATGTCCCCCCATCCCCTTGAGTTTTAGCAGGTTCCTTGTGCTCTAACACCAGTGACTGGGCGCTAATGACCTCAGCAGTTGAGCGCCCTTAAACCCTACCAAAAAAAAAAAAAAAAAAAAAAGAGAAGAGTAATTATAATCAAATGAAGACAGTCAAAGAACACCTTGTCACAAACATGTCACACAGTTGGAAAGTAAATTTAGGTAGTCCCAGTATTTATTCTCTTGTGCTGTGGGAATGGAAGTAACTCAAAAGTCTATGGTCATGAAATTTGCTGCTACCAAAAACTTCTCACGGGGTTCAAAAGCCTAAGGAGTCAGAAATGCCTTTACATGTTGCAATTTAAACAGTTTTGTTGGACCATTCTTCCAGTGATTGATGGGTTTGTGTATGTGAGTTTAGTGGTTGATGAGTTTGTGTATGTGAGTTTATCAGATAATTTGTCATCATAAGCATGTCATGTGCCTGAACCATGTGTATATGGTCAGCACCATTTAAGGATTATGTTGGTATGCATGTGTTTTTATTTTATTCTTCATCCCCCCCCCCCCCCCAAAAAAAAAAACATTTCTGCTTATGCAGGTCGTTCACAGAGCCTCTTCCAAGCGGCTCTTTCCTCCCACAGTCTATCATTTGGCATCTCCTCCAGTTGCTTTCCTGTTCGATTCACATCATCCTTCACTTGGTCTCTCCATCTTGTTCATGGTCTTCCAATAGATCTTCATCCAGATTCTGTCCATCATAGGGCTCTTCTCAGAAGTCATTCTGGTCCCATTCTTTTAATGCAGCTGAACAATTGAAGCTTGTTACTCTCCATAGTTTCTTTTCGGGAGGTGATCTGCAGGGTGTTTCGTATTGTGTCATTCCTTATCCTGTCTGTTTTCGTGTTACCCAGAATCCCTCCTAGAAAGTGCATATGTGCAGCTTGTATCGTGCTCAGATCTTTCTTTGTCCAAGGCCAACATTCTGGTCCGTAGATCAAATTCGGCAGATAATATGGCTTGTAAATCATAATCTTTGCTTTGGCAGGTATTTTCCAACTTTTAATTATGTGTGATAAACAATAATAAACTGTTGAAAAATTTTCTATTCTCACCGCAATTTCATCCTTCATTTTTCCATTTTTCATTACTTCACTTTTTGTTAAGCTTATTTCCATGCCGTTTCTTAGATTACTCTCTGCCAAATATTTAGTTGTTCTTCCAATTTCTTATCATTTTCTTCCCAAATCATCACATCATCTGCACATGCTGTGCTTTTTATATCATCTGCTGTTGACCCTTTGCTAACTTCCCTTATGATTTTGTCCATGGCTATATTAAAAAGCACTGGTGAGAGCACACTTCCTTGCCAAACCCCATTGTGTATTATAAACCATCCTCATTTTGTGCTGTCTATTAGAACACAATACGGGCTTGTTTTTTGTACATGTTTTTGAAGCCTTTTGTATACCTATGTCTTTCCCAAATCCTCATTTCTTTTCCACAACCTGTCTGGCTGTGAATATGACATCTGTAGTTGATCTTCCAGGTTGAAATCTTTGTTGTGCTTCTCTTAATTGTGGTTCTATATTATTCCTGATCTTCTGTAAAATTATCTTACCAAAAATCTTCATGCAGTGGCATGGTAGTGTTGTTCCTCTTTCATTCTCACAGAGTGCATTTTTACCCATTTTAACCCTTTCATTCTCACAGAGTGCATTTTTACCCATTTTAACCCTTTCGTGGGCAAAATTATTGAGGAATTGTTTTTTAATGAATGGAGAGCTGATAGTAGTTAACAAATAGGTATATTTATCTAACAGAATATCAAATTTGCTACAACTGTGAAAGTGAGATCACACAACAAGGTGGGAAGTGTTCTTCCCACTGCCCTTCCTTGGAGGTGAATGAGAAAAACAACTTTTTCAATATATGTCATATTTATTTGATAAATTTACTTCTTTTGTTACAATGCTTGTTCACAATTACTTGCCATGAAATTTTCTGAAACATGGGTCTATGCAAAGTTGTATTTGACAATATGTACAAACACAACGAGTGCGCTTTTCTGCAGCTATGGTACTACAATGATGGCACCTCCTGTAGGTTTCTCCTAAAATGGGTTGATGCTCCCCTACAGCCACATGACGAACATCTTCAGGTACTTTACCCCTTTTTGCCAGAAAGACAGGTTTTTGTCCACGCCTTTTTCGGCATGAGAAGCCAGCGATCAATTGCATGGCTAGATGGATCCTGTATGTGAGCTGATGCTGCTGTCAACTTTCTCTTTTGCTTATTTTCCACAGGATAAAACTGTTCACTATGGCAACGTCCACCAGGAAATAAAATATTCTGTGCCACCATTTTACAGATCGTCTGCCAATAGCATACCTTCCCCGTAATTGATCAAACTTATCGTCACCACCCATTATTTTGTTGTATTCTGCCACAACTTCAGGACAAGAAATCTCTGTACTAGTACCATCCTTGTTTTTCCTCTTCACTGTGATTGTTTCTCTTGCGGCATGAATTGAGGACAGGAAAGTAACTGGACGGTTACCCATCTATTTTACTGCATAAATGGCTCCTTTTGTTTCAAACTGGAATTCTCCTCGTTCCAATTTTACATTTTCCTTCATAAATTTGGGTATATCTTTCCTGTTGGTCTTCACTGTTCCACATCCATACACACCCTTCTTCAAAAGTGTTGACATCAATTTCACAGTGGTGAAGAATCTGTCAAATGCAACTACATTATTTTTATTATGTATTTCCTTTGTTAGATCTACTACAACCCTTTCCCCCAATGTCAAGTCACTATCTGCCTTACACTTGCCTGTGTAAACATCAAACTTCATTATATATCCAGTGAATGAATCTGACAAGCGCCACATCTTGTAGCCTCGTTTCACCGGCTTCATTGGCATATACTGTTTCATAGATGATCCTTTGAAAGGAATCATCAATTCATCCACTGACAAAAATGATGAGGGCTCAATAATTATTCTTACAGCTCTCCGAAAGCTTTTCAATCAATGGCCATAATTTGTGCATTTTATCGTATTCTGGATGGGTTGGGTTGTTGGGGGCAAGAGACCAAACAGCGAGGTCATCGGTCTCATCGGATTAGGGAAGGACGGAGAAGGAAGTCGGCCGTGCCCTTTCAAAGGAACCATCCTGGCATTTGCCTGGAGCGATTTAGGGAAATCACGGAAAACCTAAATCAGGATGGCCGGACGCAGATATTCTGGATGATTTCTTGGCTTTGCAGTTTCGTTGTTATTACAGTGAACATTCTCTACAATCTTTTTAAATCTTTTACTTGTCATTACATTAGCAATTGGCTCTACTTTTAGTATAGGGTCTGAACTCCAGAAGTTAGAGAGAACAGGAAGTTGGTGAATTCCCATTAGAATAAGACAACCTATAGAAGCTCTCATTTCTTGAGTAGTTGTGTCCCCCAGGTTTTTGATGGACATCTACTACCACGATTTTGCTTTGCATACAAGTTTGTTTCATTTACAATGAGAGTGAAAGCATCGTCACCAAAGAACTTAGAAAAATAAGTGAGCTCCCGATCATTGGCACTACAGAGAAATTTTGGTTTTCCTTCCATTTGTGTTTAAAAAGTTGTTCTTTACATTGTAGAAGTAAGAACAGTCGGCGTTCCATTCTTCTTCACTTTCACTGTCTAACGTATCACTACTGGCAACAGTCAGAAGCACGAATGATTCACTGTCGTGTTCATCACCATAAATGCCTTGTTCCATAGAAACATGCCTTGAATCACCGGTGACTGTGTTATCTAGAACATTCAGTTCATCTGCAGCTCCTTCATCTCCTTCAGTTTCTGAATCACTTTCATCAGGTAATGAAAATAATATATTGTAAATTTTGTCAACATGCTTAGGATTGCTGACGTCTAGGGAATGAGACATCTGAAAGGAAAGCAATGCAAAGAAATAGAGAACTGGAGACTGTAAAAAATAATATGACAGATTCAATGGAAGCTAGCACTTGGTTTGGTATGGTAAACTTGACATTCTTTAGTAACATAATGATATGTGCATTATTTCTGAAACCCACTAAGTATAAAAGTCAAATAAATGTGGCAAAATATAGAAATATTGGTTCTAGAGACGTAAAACAATGGGCTACCAAAGAGGCAGTGGGAAGTATCCTTCCCACCAACAACATCAAATACTTCAAGTCAAGTCCACAAGTAATGTAAGTAAAACATATTTTACAACAAACAGGGAACACCAAATAATAAGACACCATAGCAGAAATCAAAAGTATTTACCTTATACTATAACTTTGAGGAAAAAATTACAAAATGTCACGCAAACAGCACTGAAAGGCTCCTCTACAGAGCAACACTCAGTCATACAAAGTATCTGCGCGAAGGTACAGCAAAAACGACCGGAACTTCCAATTGGAAATAGTACCCTATACTGTTCACTAGGTGGTAGCACCATACAGAGGTGAGAACTATGAATCCCACGGGGCTAGGAGCGAGTTCATTGAAGTGGGAAACATGTTTCCCAAGGCTCACGAAAGGGTTAAAGATAGGTACAATAATTGCCTTTGTCCAATCATCAGGAATCATTCCATATGTCCACACTGTCCTCATTATTCTATCGTACCACTGAATTCCACTAGGTCCTGTGGCTTTGACCATTTCAGCTGTGATACCTTGTACTCTAGGAGCTTTGCCATTTTTCATTTGTAATATAGATTTCCCTACATCCAACATCTGCAAATTTTCGATTTCCTATTTCTATTTGACTTGTAAAGTTACAACAGTGTCACGGTCTTTTGAGGTCACTTGTGGTTGTATCCATGGCCAATAATCACTGTATGGATCCATTGAACATATAGCCAATAAATAAATAAAATTAAGCTGCATGCCTTTAAAAAGCACATGAGCAATTTCCTTTCCTCATCAGTGCTGTCCCCTATTTTGTGTTTCTTCTCCAGTGATTTCAAAATTGAGGGCATGTTAAGACTTTATCATCCTATTTTGTTCAGTTGAATTATTGATTAAGATTTCGGAATGACAGTTGTGTGTTCTTTCCTTTACAGATGTTGTGATACCCACTAATTCACCAGATAGAGCTTCAATAGTCCTCAAAGCAGGCCAGAGGGTCATGGTGCTGAAAAGCCCCAAGGGAATTTACATGCAACTGGAAAATGGAAAGATAATTGCAATCCGTACTGCTTTTAAGGTTGGTGGTGCTGGAAAAGGTGCGGCTGGCCAAGATTACAAATCAACGGCAGCCATGCAGGCAGATAAAGCTGAAATTGAATCAAAAATTGCAGATATAAAGAAAGGTACGTAGAATGAAAAAAAAAATAATAAAAAGATGTTATTCACAGTGAAACAAATAATGCCAAATAATGCATCGAAAAATTTTAAAATGGAGTTGGTATTTTTCCTCAAGGTTATATAAACATTAGAATGGAGACAGAAGTGTTGTTCCACACGTTTGAAATATATTGTGGGATATTCTTTGGCAACAGATCAATTCTTCTCTGCTGCTTTAATTTGAAGTAGAAAACATTGTGTTCACTTTAATTGTGTCTGTCTAATACTTCAGCTGTCTCCATTTTTAAATATATTGTCTTGAACTGTTACTGGATATTATTCTCAAGAAATACATCTTGATGGGGAACTTATGTTGTCCACTTTCCCATTTGCCTGTTCAGTAATTTGTATGCAAATTCCATTAGTACAAATTATCAGGTATCTTTTGATCATTAGTTTGATCATAAATCACAGGTGTTTTTTTTTTTTTTTTTTTTTTTTACTTCCAAAATATATCCTGATGGTTATTTAATAAATGTTATGTTTAACTTCAGATTTATGAAACTTCTGATTGTATTTTTCATCACTGGCAACAATTCTGAGCAGGTCTCATCAAGTAGCTGTAACTTTCAGATTTATGACCTTGTTTCATGTTAGTTTAAAATTGTGATTCTCATTCCAGATTAGTATTATAGGTAACAGATTTTGGTTCACTGTCCTCAAAGTGCAATAAGTTCTTTAAAGTAGCCATAAATATAAAATGGATTGGAGGGAAAATATCACTTCTGTTTCTTTAGTATACAACATCATAATGAAAATTGACTGGGTGGTAGATGACTCATCATTAATAAGTTTTATATGACATTTTAATGGAACACTTGTTGAAACTGCCATGTCAAACCAGGTATTTAAACTTTTGAGATGTAAGGCCTTAGGTGAATACTGTGTTGTGGCTGAGTTGCGTAACCCTGTTAACTTCTGTAAATACGTGGCTACCTGCTCTTATATAATGGAGATAGACCCTGAGAAATTACATGAAGACTGGAAAAATATGAGTTTCACAGAAGTGCAGCACTGTGTGACAAGAGTAAGTAGCACATAGGAAAAAACAGCAACATTTATTCTAACTTTCAACACTGGAATTACCTGAATGTGTTCTTATAGGCTATATTCACCTTAAGGTTTGACAGTTTCTTCAACCCAAAATTATCCTTCAAATGTCATAGATGTGGTCATACCACTGTGGCATGTAATGGGAGGGCTACATGTGGAAATTGTGGAGATGCAGCTCATGAATGGGGCGATTCTTGTACACTTACTCTGAAGTGTATAAACTGCTCCAGGAATCATCCAGTGTGAAGCAGGAAGTGTGCGGTTTGTAACGAGGAAAGGAAAATTCAAGAATTGAATGTTATGAGATGCGTACCCTATGGTGGAGCTACGAAAGCTTTCAAAACCATATAACCTGCAGCGTTTGATACATCTTTTGCATCGACCGTTAAGAAACCAGTCACTAAGTATGATAATTCCACACAGTTCCAGACCACAGATTCAAGTAAGAGTATATGCACTTGTCAGTGTACTTGGGGGGAGAAAAGCTACATTTGAACCCAAAATTATTTGGATGCTGGTGAAGACAGGGATGGGGCCTCGGCCACATACTGCTGCACACAGTCTGAAGCCCACTAAGCCATTCTCTCTAGCTGTGCTTGCAACTCCTCCCATAAGTAAGGAAAAATGTCACACAAAAAGTTGTTCAGATCGCTGAGCATGCTCCCTTTCCAGTGGTGATTTTACTGTTCAGGATATTGATATCTACATGGAGGAACCTGAGAGCTGGTCACTGTCTAATGTTCCCCCTGATCTCTTGTGTAATTCACCACCAGCAACCAAGGACAGGGGCAACCATTGCTAATCAATGGCTTCCACATGGACTTCTCTGTTGCTGTGGGACTTAAAAGGATGCCAATCTCATTTGGAAGAATTGCAACTCCCGGCTCACGAAAGACTATTCTGCTTCTGCTTACAAGAAACTCATCTTAAAGTTACCGACTCACGTGCATTAAGGGGTCACCACCACTACAGGAAGGGCAATTTTACTGGAGACAGGGCTAAGATTAGCATGACTGTTTTCATTGATGGCAGATGCCACTCCTCTCCTGTCCCTTTTACCATGGTCATACAAGCAATTTCAATAGAAGGTCTCACACCAGTTAAAATCTTTTTATCTTCCACCTTATGATCTGTTGGGATGGAGGTATACTAACACAACTCTTTTAGGCAGTTACCCACCTATTTGACCTTGGGTGGGAGGGGACGCTTCAGTGCACACAATGTGGTATGGGGCTCAGCTACCATTTCTCTGGGGGTTGAATTATTGAGCAACTCATCCCTTCAGAGAAATATGCCTTTTGAATTCTACTCATCTTCAGCCACTGACCTTTGATTTTGCTCCCCAGCTATTTCAGACTTGCTTTGGCAATAAGTGGCCACAGATTTGCATTCTAATAACCACTTCCCAGTGTAGATTCGTCTGCTGACTCACAAAGGTGGGTGATTCAAAGGGCAAATTGGTTGCAACACTATCAGCAGACCATTTTTGAACAACAGGATTGTGTTCAGGAGAAGGTCACCATATAACCTGTGAGATCCAATGAGTTTCTGCAGATTCCAGTTCCCAGTCCAGCAGCAACCCCCTCAGGTGACAGCATGTCCCTTGGTGGAATGACAAATGTTGCTCTACAATCAGAGCTAGGCGTGCAGCTTTGTGGAAATTCAAACACCATCCAACCAAAGAAAACCTCTGTGCCTTCAGATCTGTGAGAGCACAAGTTAGGCGAGTGATAAAAGAACAGAAGAGGAACTCTTAACAAATTTTGCAGTTTCCATTAATTGGTCCACTTCCACTGCACAAGTTTGAGATTCAATATGGAGGATTTCAGGCAAGGGCAGTATACATGTCCCCTTTTGGCCTTATTGAGAAATGGAGTCTTGGTGGATGTGCTGAAAGAAGTGGCTCAGGTCTTAGCTGAACACATTTTTATTTTTATCGTTACTGCATCGTCCCGCCAAACTTCTGCATTCCAGATGTTCAGTTGGACTGTTGAGATAAGAAGGTTCTGCTTCTTCTCCTGTAATGAGGTGGTCTACAATCTTCCATTCTCCATGTGGGAAGTGGAATCAACTCTGTCCGCAGCCAGAGACAGCTCCAGGACCTGATCAGATTCACAATGCCGTGCTCCATCATCTGTGCCCTGAAACCAAAGGCAAGCTTCTATCATGTTTCAATCAGATCTGGTTTAATGGACAGCAACACCCCCCCCCCCCAAACTTCAAAGGAAGCATATTAATTCCATTATGGAAACCAGGCAAGGATCGTGCTGACCCTAACAGTTATCAGAGCATAGCCCTTACCAGTTGTATGGCTAAGACCATCAAGTGCACGGTCTATCGCCACCTCGTCTGGCTCCTCAAATCCTGAGGTCACCTGTGCTGCTCCAAGTGCATTTTCAGGTGCTGCCGTTCTGCTCTTGACAATTTAATTCCACTGGAGATGGCAATACAGGATTGCTTCTAAAGCTGAAACTGTTTCGTTTGTGTGTTTTTTGACCTCAAAAAAGTGTACGACACCCCTTGGAGGTGTAACATCCTTCACCAACATAATGAATGGTGATTACATGGACGCCTGTCATTTCTTATCCAGTCCTTCCTCGAGGACAGTTGCTTTCGTTATCACGTTGGTGATGCCTTGTGTGATTGCTGTGTCCAGAAGAATGGGTTCCTGCAAGGCAGTGTACTCAATGTCACATTGTTTGCCATTGCTGTCGGTGGTGTCTTCTCCACATTCAGGAGCCCTGTTAAATTCTCTTTGTTTGTGGATGATGTCGCAGTCCTCTACTCTGCATCCAGTCTTACCTCGACAACAAGACAACTACAGCTGACTACCAGGAGACTGGGAGCTTGCACCAATAAAATTGGTACCAGAGAAGGCTGTGTGTTTCAAACTGTGGTCGTCAAAGTTTTAACCAGCCAGACCTCATTATCGGGAAATATGTTACATTGTAAGTACACTGTACCCATTATGTGCCAGCTGTTTGACTTGAAATTACCCTGGCTCCTGCACCTGAATGAACTGCGAACACAGGGCTTCAAATAATTGAATATTTTGAAATACATCAGCAGGGAGGCATGGGGAGCTGACAGGTCCTGCCTTCTGCAGCTTTATAAGGCATTCGTCGGATCACAGTTAGGTTACAGCTGAATGGCTTTTGGATCATGCCAAATTTCTACCTCAAGGTGTAAGACACTGTCTATCATGAGGTACCCAAATATCGACTGGTCCAGCCCAGTTCAGAGTCTGTGTGCATTGTCTGGTGAAACACCACTCTGGATTCGGTGGTGCCTCCTTTTGACTTGAAAGGCCCTGAAAATGTCAACGCTGTGTCAGTCAGTGGCATTTAGTGCAGCAGTTCACTCCAACTTTGAGTAGCTGTTCAAAAATCAGCCCCATGTGACCAAACCATTTGGATAAATGTTACACACTGGCTCGAGGATCTGATCAGACTTCAGAATACACAGCCGGGGATGGAACAAATTTCCACCTTTGTGTCTTCAGAGAACCAAAGTGATTTTAAGCTTGACACAGTACAAGAAAACTTATACTTCAAATTAAGTTCTTACAACTCTGTTTCTTCAATTTTAATTATGTACTCCAGTTTTATCATTGTTTATATGGATGGATCCCAACAAGAGAATGCCAGTGGTTGTTCAGCTGTATTCCCTGATTGGGCTTTCGAAGTGCACCTTCTGGAATAATTTACAAATTATGATGCAGAGTTACACAACATTGTGACGGCACTGGAGGGGATTCACAGGCTTCACAGTACAAGATTTATCATCTGTTTGACTCGCTCAGTGTGCTAAAAGTGTATTTGGTTGACCAGTTGATTCAGCTTATCCATGACTCCTCGCAGCAGCTCCATCACTGTGCCAAGAAGATGATCTTTTGCTGGGTACCTGGACACAGCAGGATATAAGGAAATGACATAGTCGACAAAACAGCCAAAGAAGCATGTTGGATTGGTGTTGTACACTGATGTGCTGTCCTCTTGGAAGCTGTCTTATCATTATCTGACAGACAAATTGTGCATCAGTGGGAAACTGAATGGTTGGAGATGGTGGAAAACAAACTGTGGTCACTCAAATTGACCACACAAGCATGATGGATGGTGGTGGTGGTGGTTAGTGTTTAACGTCCCGTCGACAACGAGGTCATTAGAGACGGAGCGCAAGCTCGGGTTAGGGAAGGATTGGGAAGGAATTCGGCCGTGCCCTTTCAAAGGAACCATCCCAGCATTTGCCTGAAAGGATGTAGGAAAATCACAGAAAACCTAAATCAGGATGGTTGGAGACGGGATTGAACCGTCGTCCTCCCGAATGCGAGTCCAGTGTGCTAACCACTGCGCCACCTCGCTCGGTAAGCATGATGGACTTCATGCAAACTTCACCAATGGAAGGAAATGCTACACACCAGACTACACATAGGACACAGCATGTTAACACACCGTTTCGTCCTCCACCGGGAGAATCCACCACTGTGTGAAGTTTGCGCTGTGCCATTTTCAGTGCTGCATATTTTGGCTGTGTGTGTATTATATACTGACATCAGAGCAGCCCTCAGTTTGGCTGGAGACCTTCTCACCAGCCCTGCCAATAATGACACCAGTGTTTCACGGGTCCTGGAATTCTGTGAACTGTCAGCATCATTCCTAAAGTTCTGGGGAGGGTAGGCAGACTTTAAAGCTTTGTAAATTACTCTGCATCCCCCTCCTCCCCCCTTACACACACACACACACACACACACACACACACACACACGTACGTGAAAGAATGGCATGTTGACTTTTCATCAGGATGCTAATGGTCATGATTTTCAGTGCCCTGCATCCAAATTCATCATCATCTGTCATACCAGTTACAGATCAAGCATTGTAAGGGTGCTAATGAAACATTAACATCAGTTAATGTTACCCATATATAGTAGTCATCAATATGGGGAAACAAGATTATCTGCCTGTACAAACGTTTTGGTCTTTAAATGACAACCGTTCTATGTAAAATATTGGAGAATCAAGGTTTTGAACTTAAGTCATTTTTATGATGGTAGACTTTCAATCTGCAAAGGATTCTCTTTAAAAGAATAAAATTTAGGTCACAAAAAATGGAAATGAGCGTATGGCATCATTGGCTGGCAGGCCCCTATTTGGGGAAGTTCGGCTGCCAAGTCCAAGTCTTATTTCATTCGACGCCACATTGAGCGACTTGCACACTGCTGATGAGGATGAAATAATGATGAGTACAACACAACACCCAGTCCCCGAGGTACATGTCGTGTGACTAGGGCCGCCCGTCGGGTAGACCGTTCGCTGGGCGCAAGTATTTCGATTTGGTGACTTGTGTGTCTCGGTGGGGATGAAATGATGATGATTAGGACAACACAACACCCAGTCCCTGAGTGGAGAAAATCTCCGACCTAGCTGGGAATCGAACTCAGGCCCTTAGGATTGACATTCTGTTGCGCTGCAGAGACATATGAATGGCAATGACTGTGTATACGTCCAAGTTTTAGCAACTGATTCAATGGAATAGTTTGTTGTGTTGTGTGACTGATTAATGTACCATATCTCAGTTAAATTAATGGTTTGTGTCTCGCCCATAACTAAATTCAATTTCAGATGTGCTTTTCATCAGCATTCGACAAGTGTGTCACTCATCATGCACAAAGCTTACTCATAGTTAATTATTGGTGTAAATTATACTGTGTACTATCTTCTAGTTTGTTTGTAGCATCATCTGTTTAATACACATGTAATTATCGGTTAAATTCAAAATACCATATAATTTGCTTTATCAATGTTTTCATCTGTAGTTTAGTTTTTGGGATGTGGAACACATCCAAACAGAAAGAAGAACTTTTCAGCCTGGAATTACATTTTTGTAATTTAGTTTTCTTTTTGATTAAACTCTTTCAGTAACTTGTAAGATTTCTTTTTCAATTCAGTCTATTTGTTACATTTATTTTGTATTTATAAAATAAACAATTAAATTTATACAAGCTCTTCACCTTACCTCCTGTGTTCACTGAATTCGACTGTGACTCAGCCATGAACATAATTTGTGTTGTAAAATCATCATAACTCCATACTTCATTTGTATAGAGGGTTTATCTATTTATAAAAATTGACTCATTTGTTACACGAGTTTTGGAATTTCTTTTAATTCGCCCTCTATAATGCGTGTGACGTAGGCTTTGAATAAATCTAAAAGCTATTGATGAAGTGGTCTTATTAATCTTCAATATCTGTCAAGGAAGGTTACTCTATATAGAACTTATAAAGCCACTGTGCGTAGCCAAATGACCCTTATGCAGTAAACTTGAGATTCACAGTTTTTAATAATGTGGTTATAACTCTGAAATGGTTTCAGAAACATTAGATGCATGTACAACTGTGAAAATGAATGTAACAAGTTATTTTTCAAGTATGTGACCCACTTGTTGATGTCTTTTTACAGTGCAGGGGTCAACTGCAACATGAATTTTTTTCTGGAATAAATAAAATCTGAAGTGTCATATTTGAGAAACTGGTGCAGTGAAGTCCTGTGTGTATGAATTAATAATTTTGTGTGTTTAGATGTATATCCTAAAAGTCATCATGCAGGAAAAGGGGGGGGGGGGGAGGGTGTATCTGGTACTAATATTATTTGGTCACTTTCTTGTTCAGTTTACAGGTGCCGCATGGGAGAAATGAGTGCCTGTAATTTCTCCAGTTTTATCATTGTGATACTTAAACGAAATGCTACCAGGAAGTTTTAATATGTCTTTTAGAATCCCATGTGAAGGCAAGCTCTCACCATTTAAAAGGAAAAACCTTTGTGGTGCTGTATAATGGAACAAGAAAGGAAACACAACAATCACCCATTTTGAATTGTGCACTAACCTCGAAATGTTTATAGTCACCTCAATTGTTGGAAATCGATAAGAATTCCGTACAGACAGGCAATGCTTCAGGATAGGTTTAACAACTGTGTCATAAGTTATTTCTTTTGTACATAAAGATACAGTTCCTTTCAGTTTTCTGATGTGTGACCTTAACACACGAAGAATTGCAGGCTATAACTCTTGTGTCATTTTAGTGGTCTTACAGAGTGTTTGACTATGACCATTTATTGCTAATGATGTACTTGCATAGTACATGAGCTTTTTTGATGTATTGCTATCTACATTTTAATTATTACTTTTTTCCTGTCTCATTATACTATAGGACACATCACAACTTTGCTTTTCAAATTTACTTTGACTCAGTTATGGCTTCTGTGCCCAGCCATAGGTAAAATTGATTACTTCTTTTGAAGTTTTTATAATTTAACTGAATTTTACTTCAATGGGTGAATGTAGTTTCAGTGTAGTACATGTGCAGAATAGCACCACATGATGGTCTGCAGTGCACCAACTTTAGTTTGTGTGTTCTTGAGAAGGTCCAGAATTAGTTTTCAAGTTCTCAGTGATTTTGTAAGAAAGTCTGCTTATTAGTATAATATTGGAAAGTATACTGAATTCTGATTACTCATTTTATGACAGTTGGTTCTCCCCCTTAGCTCAAGACAGTTGTAAGGGAATATTTCCAATGGGTTTCGTTTTAGTCCCATGCCATTCTTTTGTATTCACAATTTAGATTTAAAGTTTACTAACTTTCATATCTGCATATTGTATTTTTTATAATTACTTTTAATGAAGTTGGTCTTCTTACTGTAGACAACATACAAACTACATGCTGAAGATTGTGTCATGTCTTATTACGCATCATTATTATCTGCCATTATAATAGTTCACTACCTAATTTGTTGTTGTTCCTTTGAAGTTGTATTCTGAGTGAGTATTTGTATGAATCAGCTTGATGACACAGCTAAAATACCAGTGACCTGCCTTTGACACCTTGTGTGTAAAATGTGTGCTAATGTTGGCGGACTTTGGGTACACAAGGATGATCAGTTTCTCAATAAAATCAGTGCTTGAATCTCAGTGATATTCAGCTTCTTCTTCTTCTTCTTCTTCATCTTTTTCCTCCTCCTCCTCCTTGTTGAACTGTTTCATTTGCTGAAAGCAGTGGTTTTTGTTGCACAATTTAGGGAATTAACATGAGTTATTCCATGCCTTTTCACACAAATGTGTTCCCTCATAATGTGAATGCTAGTTGGTGGAATGCCTCATCTCCAGTTAATTATATAGTTTTAGCATTTTCTTCCTCAGATGTACTTCCATTTTAAATGACAAACTCATGACAGTTACCTTATTTCAGTGGCAAATCAAAAACTTATCATTGTCATTTTCTTGATTTTATTATTTGAACTAGCTGAAAGCAATAATTTAGTATTGAACTGATGAAGCGGCCTAATTATTGAACTGCTGTCGACATCTTTCTTTACCTCGAGGTACATTTGACAGCATAAAAAATGTCCGTGGCTGAAATTTGATTTACCAGTAATGTTATGCAGGAGCCAATCACATTATAAGTGTGCACAGATCTGCCCAGAAAAGTAAAGAATGCTTGTAAGTGTAGTAGAAGGATTAAAACCTTTTTGATACATAGATAGCAAAGGATGCACCTTCTAAAAACATGCAGGACAATTGTGCAGGGACTGATGACCTCGCTGTTTGGCCCCATAAACCCTTTCAATTAATCAATTGATAATTGCACAGTGTCATTCATAACATTGGAGACATAGTAAAGGCACTTAATTTCATGGTGTGGAGTCAAGATTGGCAACAAGTATCTAAATGTCTGATAGGCAGCTGCCTGACAACAATATTTGGCTTGTATCTGGCTTAGTGCAATTGTTTTGTGTAACTCTGTTAATCAGTAGAAACTGTGAAATAAATGAAACAAACAGTTCACGGTTCTTATTAAGATATTTTTGACCCTCAAAAGGGCACAGCATGTGGCTTCATTACCACTTAATCATAATGCTTCCAACGTAAATGACTGACTACAATCTATGAGGAAGGGGATCTGTGAGGTGGGTAATAAATCTCTCATTTTCTGTCACCTTCTCAGAGGCAGCTAGGGTGAAATTTCATAGGTCACTATGGATTCTTGGCGTGGGGTCAGGCCAGTTTTCTCGCAAGATTTGTTTCTTTTCTGGCCATCCATTTACAGTAAGGTTTAGGTTTGGTGCAGCAGGAGGCCAATTGAAAAGTGAAATCTCATTCTGTTGTGCAAACCACTCCTGCACCATCACTAACTTGTGTGTAGGAGACTGATCTTCCTAGAAACAAATTACTCTCTGAGAATTATTTGTAGCACTGATGGGACAGTAATATTACTCATAATATGGGTGTGTTAGGTAGCATCAAGTCAACCATCTGTCCTGTGAAACATTCAAACTCCAAGGGAATACATACAGCCCCAAACTGTCACAGAAACACAACCTCTGCAAGATGCTGATATTGATACAGAAATTCACGAACCTTTTGGCTTGGTAGTGCCACAGGTTAAGCAGTTTGTTGTTATTACTGCAGGTCCTGTTGCAGTGATTTTCTTATAGCTTCTCTAGATGAATTGGCTTCTGGTGATGAATATAAAGTGTTTCCTATGAAATTTTGCTGCCAGACATTTGGCTGGTGAATGTTGTTGTTGTTGTTGGTGGTGGTGGTGTTGGTGTTGTTGTTGTTGGTGGTGGTGGTGGTGAATGAGTGATTTGATGGTTGTGTGGTGGGAAGGGAAGGCTAGGGTTTAGTAGCCAGCCTGGCCCCTATCATCATGTTCGTCGTCATGTTCTTCATCATCATCATCATCATCATCATCTTCATCTTCTTCTTCTTCTTTTTCTTTTTCTTCTTTTGAAGGCTTCCGAAGTGGCCACATGGAAGTTTCAGCTGGGGTAGCCTTTCATCATCACTGCTGGTCGCTTCCGTGTCTTGCATGGCGCATCTGTGTTGTTGATGAAGTTGTTCTCACTCAGTATGAGTGAAAACAGCACAGGAATTGATGATCTTCACTGTCTCCA
The DNA here is from genome assembly GCF_021461395.2 of Schistocerca americana. Classification (NCBI taxonomy): domain Eukaryota; kingdom Metazoa; phylum Arthropoda; class Insecta; order Orthoptera; family Acrididae; genus Schistocerca; species Schistocerca americana. The sequence continues at coordinate 304,292,455 of NC_060130.1, forward strand.
GTGGGAAGATGTAGAGCAGTGTCTCTAGCTCTTCAGAAAAGAATGGATAGGGTTGACAAGCAAAGAAAGTCTCGGTTGGTCAGGAGAATTGAACGAGTAAGGATTGAAGGAATGGGGATAGGTACCACCGTCAAGGAATGTGGCAGTCATCTTCAGCACGGTGACATGGACTCCTTGTGTGGGAGAGCGAGGCAGGTGGGTGGTGGCACTGTGATCATGCTCTGGAGAATGATGTCACAACACACGGCTCTGGCAGCACCCACCATGAAGCTGCTGGCCTCTTGTCCTTGGGCACAGGTGGCATTGGGAATGGCCTGCTGCATGGTTGCTGGCCCCTCTCTGTCTGTGTAGTCACTTCTGTAGTTTCCTGCATCTCTGCAGTGGCCAAAGAGGTGATTGTCTGCATGGTGGTATCCACCCCCTATCTTTGGCTCCACAGAGGGAATAATGACAGGGATGTTTCTTCTGTAACAGCTCAAAGCTTGTGTGCGAGGGTCTAGTGCAGTTGCTGCAGCTTGTGGCAGGTTTCGTTCGTCTTGCTGCTGAGGCAGCTGTCAGGGCACTCCTATCCACTGCCACGGCTGGTTTGAAGGTGGTGATGGGTTTGTTGGCAGCAGCACACGTCTCGCACGTTGTTGCCAACGTCTGTTACGTGGAGGTCAGTGCTGCTGCTCTCTGTGGTGTACTGGCTCACCACCCTGTCATCTCGGTTGTTGTGGCTGACTAGTGTGGCAGTGGGCTGCCCTACTCTTACTGGGTCGAGGGGGGAACCCTCTGTGGTGTATCAGTCGCCTCATCTTCTTCTTTACGTGGTATTAGCCCATGATATAGCTGCAGCCAAAAAAGCTTACAATTTGTATGCTGCAGCAGTTGACTTAGGTCAATTGATGTCACTTGGCTTGCTACAGGCACGCATCTCGTGTGCTTGTGTGCACTTCACATATGCCACTTCGTTGCCACAGTACTTGGTGACATGACCGAGTTGCTGACATGAAAAGCATTGCTCTTCTTTATCCACATTGGAGGACATCTGCGAGACTGCGACATCGATATGCCGAAACCACTAGACTTGATAGCTGCTCCTGCTCTTCTGGTGCCAGGCCGTGTTCACGAACAAGTAGACAGGTGCTCGTGTCTTGCTGCTGACCTGATGGAGGTCAACAACTCTGAAGAAGACAAGTCGGTTTAATCCTTGACCACTTCTTTCTCTTATGAGCCAGGGGAGGCCACGGATGGTGACCTTGATTGTCTCACATCACCTACCTTTGTTCCTGTGGAGGTGCCTTCTGCGACAGTGAAGTTGTACAGAAGCTCCTTCACTGTGTTGTGAGCTGCTCGAGTGGTGAAGAACAGTGCCAGCAGGCTGCCATCACCCCTTGCAGTAGCGCACCACTGCAACCTCTTTGTGTGCCAGCTATGATGTTGGCTTTCAGCATGGCCGATGGTTTATCCCCTGTATCTTTCAACAGAATGTGTGGGATTGGGACGTTGTCAGCTGCAGGTGTTGATGTCACATCAGTCACTGGCTTCATCATTTCTGACGTAGTGGTGTGCCAATGCATGATGACAATTTGATTTCAACTCTGGCAGTTGTTCAGTCGGAAATAAGCACCAATCAGAACTCTTGGTAGTGTGCATGCATGTGTAACTGGTATGGCGAAATGGTGCAAATGCAAGATGACTCGTGGATGTATTGGGGGGTGGAGATGGGCACACCTGTATAGTCGTACTGGACCGTGATTTGCTGAAGACAATACCCATTCATCAGAAAATGTTATGTTTCGCCAGTCATGATTGACATTGTCCTCAGAAAACACAAGTTCTACACACCTGCTCAGTAGTCTAGACTCTCAAAGCTGATGCTCAACCATATCCACAAACCTGGGAAACACAGTAGTATGTTTCAAATACACTGAGGTGAAAAGAGGATTTGCCATGATTTGTTGACAAATTCAGTATCCTGGACAGGTGGTATTGCATGCTAGTGTCTGGTTCCCCTACCTCATCTTGATACTTCAGTATCTTGATAATATTTTATCCATCGTTGCACAGGATGTCCATGAATGCCATACTGTGCTCTGGCCTTTGACACTGTCAAATTCCCTTCCTTCACAAGAGGAATTAGGTGGGACAAATAGCCTGTTGATTATGAGTCATGGCGCATGAATAATGTGACCGAACTGAAAGCGATGGGGTGCAGATATTTGACCTTGCCCTTCTACTGTGATTGGCTATTATAGAGTGAATGGTGCACCTGCAGGCTTAACTCTCCATGACAAACTGTCAGTCTATTAATGTTTAGTAGCAATAAAACAGTGCAAATAATTCTCACGTATTTTGTCAAAATAGGTAGTAGACTCAATTTTTTTACTCCAGGGAGCTCATTCTCCGCCAGAAGTGACTCTCATTGATTTATATTAGAAATTCTGTCTAGTCTTCTGTGGCAAATTAGCAGCACATCATCAGCATGTGTTTCATATAATAAAATGGAAAGCTTCATAGACAATGAATTGTTGAACTAGATGATGTGTATCTTATGGCAAAAAAGAAAGAAATACACATCGATTTTAGCATGAGGACAAAGCTGTTTATTTAGCTACAGTATTCATTTACAAACTTCTATCTATTCAGTTATCATACACTACATCTATAGATAATACCAGCATATTGTGGTTGCAGAACAGATTTTGTGACTTCTTTGAACAGATGTGGAATCCTGACAAGATTAGTTTCCTGTAATTTTTGATGTAATATTTCCTTGTCTGCATGTTTCCATGATAAACAGAAAATTATTGCATGTCACATTTATTTCATGTCAGTGTTGTATTGGTCTTTAACTGTGGTTGTGGCTTCTGCCAGCCAATTTTTGTGCTGTCAAGTGTACAGTTGTTATTTTCATCTTTGAGAGTAGGTGACATATACACTTCTTGTAAATCAGTGACAGTTTGAAATTCTACATAAAGGATAATTTCCAATGTGCATTTGTGTGACTTAATGTGCTCTGCTAAACACACAGATAATAGATAAAAATATGAAGTGAGACAATGGCCACAAGATTGGATTCTATCTTAAAAATCCCCACCTAAAGATGTTGATTATGTTTTTTCTGCTGTTTATGTAAATTGTTGTTTATTGAGAGAACCTTCAATAAATAATTTAGCAGTAAGTTAGACCATTCACCAAATAATGGAGGCATTGAGTTGACAACAGGTACACACAAAAGAGAGAAAACTTGCTAACCCTAAACTGTGCTGGTTGGACATACATGCCAATATTTCATTTCAGCAGATGGACTGGGGTAGGGTTGGGGTTGTGTCAGTTGGGGTGGGTAGAGGTGGGGGAGAGAGGGGGGAGGAGGGGATGGGGGGAGGTACCAAGTGGCTGGGAATGAGGCAGCAGGTTTTCTGGCTAGGAATGCTAAAGGAATAGTGGCAAGTGCACAGGCTAGACATGTAATGTACAACTACTTGAGCCTGTGGTTTGTGCTACATGATGAAGGTGAGGTGGGGCATGGAAAGGGAGTGGGTGACAGGTCAAAAGAAGGGGAAGCTGTGGTACACGATGAAGGTGAGGTGGGACATGGAAAGGGAGTGGGTGACAGGACAAAAGAAGGGGAAGCTGTGGTACATGATGAAGGTGAGGTGGGACATGGAAAGGGTGTGGGTGACAGGACAAAAGAAGGGGAAGCTGTTGGGTGAGAGTGTGGGTGCAGTGGGTTAGCAGAGATTGAGGCCAGGAGGGATGCAGAAGCAAGGGTGTGTTGCATGGATAACTCTTATCTGTGTAGTTAAGGAAAGCTGGTGCTGGAAGGAAGGATCCTGATGGCCAGGGTTATGAAGCAGCCATTGAACTTAAACATGTGGTGCTCAGCTTCATGTTGTGCCACAGGGTGGCCACGTTTGTTCTTGGCCACAGTCTGGAGGTGGAATTCACTGTGGTGGATAGCAGGTTGGTTGCCATACCGAGATAAAAATCTGTACAGTGATTGCAACAGAGTTGGTATATGACATGGCTTCTTTCACAAGTTGGCCTGCCTCTGATGTGATAGGATATGCCTGCAGCACGACTGGAGTATGAAGTGCTGCATGGGTGGATTGGGCATGTATTGCACTTGGGTCTTTCAAAGGGATATGGCCCTCCCTGGTGGCAGAGGGTTGGGTTGGGAGTGACAGGGATGGGCCATGTTTTGGGGATAGGCTGGGTGGGCGACTGAATGCCACTTGAGGAGGGCTGTGAAGGATCTTAGGTAGTATGTCCATCATTTACAGCAATGATGATAGATAATCAAAGCCCTGGAAAAGGATCTGGTTCAGTTGTTCCAGTCCAGGGTGATATTGGGTTATGGGGGAGAGTTTTCCTAGGAAGTGGTGGGAAGATTAGGGGTGTGTGATGTTTTGGAATGGGAAATCTACTTGCAAACTAGGGTAAGGGGTAGTGACTATCCATGAAGGTCTTCATGGTATCTCAGTATACTAGGCAAGGGAATACTTGTCACTGCAAATATTCCAGCCACGTATGGCCAGACTGTATAGGAGAGCTTTTGTGGTGTGGAAGGGATAATAGCTGTCGAAATGCGGATACCCTTGTTGGTTAGTGGGCTTAGTATGGACAGAGCTGTGGATGCAGCCATCAGAGAACTGAAGGTCAGTGTCCAGGGAAGTGGCACGTTGGTGTGACCAGGTGAAATGAGTGAAACAGGTGTTGAGGTTGCGGAGGAATGAGGATAAGGTCCAGTCCCTGAGTCCGTATCATGAAGATACCATCATTGAATGTGAACCAGACGAGGGGTTTGGGGTTTTGGGAGGTGAGGAACGTTCCCTTTAATGGCACATAAAAAGTTTGGCATAGGAGGGTGCTATTGGCATAGTAGGGTACTATGCATTTGTCCATGGCTGTGCCCCAGATTTGTTTCTATACCTTCCCCTCAAAGGGAAAGTACTTATGCATAAGGATATTGTTAGTGAAGTGTATGATGAATTAGGTAGCTTCTCACGTCAAAGATAGTAACCATTTCTACATGTACATCTACATCCATACTACACATGCCACCTTATGGTGGGTGGTGGAGGTTACCTTGTATCACTGCTAGTCATTTCCTTTCCTGCTCCACTGGGAAGTAGAGTGAGGGAAAAATGACTGTTTTTTACACCTCCTTACGAGCCCTAATTTCTCTTATCTAGTTTTTTTTGTTCTTATGTGAAATGTATGTTGGTGGCTTTGGTGGCTGTAGAATCATTCTGCAGCAGGCTTCAAAAGCTGGTTCTGTAAATTTTCTCAACAGTGTTTCACAAAAAGAACATCGTCTTCCCTCCAGGGATTCTCATTTGAGTTCGCAAAGCTTCTCCATAATACTCGTGTGTTGATGAAACCTACTGGCAAAGAATTTAACGGTTCTCCTCTGAATTTCTTTGATGTCTTCTTTTAATCCAACCTGGTGGGGATTCTAAACACTAGTGTTCTATACATGGTCACCTCTATAGATAAGCTACACTTTCCTAAAATTCTCCCAGTATACTGAAGTCAACTGTTCGCTTTCCCTGCTACTGCTCTCGCATGCAACCTCGTGCCTAGACATTTAATCGACGTGACTGTATCAAGCAACACACTACCAATGCTATGTTCAAATCTTATGAGAGAGTTTATCCTTGTCATATGTATTAACTTATATTTTTCTACATTTAGAGCAAGTTGCCATTCATCATATCAACTAGAAATTTTGTCAAGTCATCATGTATCCTCCTACAGTCATTCAGCAGTGACACCATTCTGTGCACCACAGTGTCATCATCAAACAGCAGCAGACTGGTGTTCACAGTGTTCATGAGATCATTTATGTATATAGAGAATACGTTCAGTCATATCATACTTCCCTAGGACACTTCTGATGATACCTTTGTCTCTGATGATTACTTGCCATTTAGGAACACGCACTGTGTTCTATTACATAAGAAATCTTTCAGGCCACACATATCTGGAAATCGAATCTGTATGCTTGGACCTTTGTTAACAAAGTGCAATGGGGCATTGTATCGAATGCTTTCCAGAAATCTAGGAACATGGAATCTGCCTGTTGCCCTCCATCCATGGTTCATAAGATATCATGTGAGAAAAGGGCAAGCTGAGTTTCACGCGAGTGATGCTTTTTAAATCTGTGATGATGTGCAGACAGATCTTATCCCTCTCAAGGAAAGTTATTATATTTTAATTGAGAATATGTTCAAGAATTCTGTGGCAAACCAGTGTTATGGATATTGGTCCATAATTTTGTGGGTTTGTTCTTTTACCCTTCTCATATACAAGAGTCACCTGCACTTTTTTCCATTTGCTTGTCCCTTTATGACGGATGAGAGATTCTTGATAAATGCAAGCTAAGTAAGGGGCTAATGCCGCAGAGTAGTCTCTGTGAAACTGGACCTGATTACTCTTTTTTTTCCAACTCTTTCAGTTGCTTATCAATGCACAGTATGCCTGTTGCTACATCCTCCATACAGGAGTCAACACGCAGTACTTCTACAACATTTTCCACATTATATTATTAAACCACAGTGGATTTTTTATGTCTCTATTCCACGTACTCGGGCACTTATTAGAGGTCTATTTATAATCAGTTTAAACTTTTCTCATAATTTCTCTAGGTCCATCATATTGGAAGTGAGTGATGTCCATTCATTGTCCAAGTGGGATCCTATGAAGCTTTTCAAGCAAAAATACACTACTAACCTTCTTGATAGATTTATTAACTTTAGTAACCATCATCATCATGAGGTTGTGATTGCTAATCCCTGTCTTTATACTTACGCCGTTGATAAAGACAGCCTATTTGTAGTTACAAGGTTATATTTCCATTTCGTATGAGCTGTTGAACTAACTGCTCAAGACAGTTTTTGGAAAATGTGTTCGAAACTGTTGGTTTGGTGCATAAGTTTGTAGCATTTCGCCATAAGTTTAATAGGCACAACAGATACACATAATGGAAATAATATATTCTTCTTCACTATTTACAACAGTTGGCCAATGCAGGGGTAATTTTTCAGTTCTGTGACTGTAGAAATCATCTGGTTTTGAGGCAAAGAATTTGTTGAACCATGTTTGGAATGCATTTTCATCCAAAAAGGAAGTTCCTTGAAGGTTATTTGACAGAAATGGTGAAACTCTGAGGGTGCAACATTAGGTGAATAAGAAGGGTGAGGAATGACTTCCTAGCCTGACTCCTGTATTCCTAGCAGACTGCTGGCAGGCATTATTATGGAGCAGCATCACTTCATTCATTCTTCCTGGTTGTTGTTCTCAAACTGCATCTGCAAGACATCTCAGTTGTTGACAACAAATGTCAGCAATGATGGTTACACATCATGGAAGCAATTCGTAGTACACCACACTGTCACTGTTCCACCAGATACATAAGATTATCTTTTGTGGACGCACACAGGTCTCTGTACAGTTGCTGGTCTCTTTGAGCTCAAACCATTCCTTTCTTTTCCGTATGTTAGCATAAAGACACCAGTTCTCGTCACCAGTAATGATACAGTATAGGGATGGTCAGTGTAGTTCATGAGCCAATCTATGATGAGCAAGCAGAGGTGTACATATGGGACCTGCTGATTTTTGTGATTTTGGCTTAGAGCATGTGGTATCCATATCCCCGATTTTTGCTCTTTCCCCATTGCATGCAAATGTTACATGATGGTGGAATGATCACAGTTCACCAAATTTGCCAGTTCTAGGGCGGAGTGACATGGATCATTGCAGATTAATGTATTTAAATGACCTTCATCAAACCCCGAAGGTCGTCTTGAATGTAAGAGTCATTAATGTCAGAATGATCTCCCATAAAACAAAGAACACAATTTTCTTGTCATGCTGTGTCCAGTGGCATTATTCCCATGCATGGCGCAAATGTTTCTGACTGCCTCCGCTGTTATCATTCCTCTGTTGAATTCAAACAGAAGAATTTGTCGGAAATGTGCCAATTTCTCCACATGGCACACCATTCTAGCATCCACAGCTCCACTCACTATCTCCAAATGACAAAACAACAAAATTTAAACTCAAATGGCAATAGTTAACTACAAATAAAAAATGACAGTTGATAAGTAAATCTGTGGCAACCAGAAGACCAACATGCAAAGCAAAAATGATAAGAACTTATACACCAACCTATACATCACAAGCCTAGCTGTCCATGCCATGTGCAATCAATCCATAGACATACCAGCCTATACAGGGTAGGTTCAAGTTGCCTCCAGCAAATATTGCATTCTTTAGATATTTATACCCTGCTGAGTGTAGACTTTTGTAAAACAGTCACAGTGGAATTAACTTGAGTTCACATTCAGGCTAAGTTTTGACCTCGATAGACACAATATTTCCTTCTATGGTACCTAATGTGTCTTTTCAATAAAGTTACATGCCTCACTAAATATTTCAGAACTTTCTACTTGGGGTTTCAGCCGGCTCTCGGTTCTGAGAATAATTGAAGCACGACAACTTTGTTGGAGGGCAATAAATTCAGGTACTTTGTTATGAATACTTCTGCAGTTTACTGTTAAAATTTTGACAGTCAAAGTGTCTTTACTTTTCAAGTGGTCCGATTTTGCTCTCTGTGTATTGACTGGTGAGCATTCGTTAGAGGACTACTGCCTAGCTAAAAGAAAAGAAAAGAAAAGAAAAGAAAAGAAAAAAGTCCATGTGCATTCCACGTGTACTCTGCTAACCGTGAAGCTGCTTCATTTGTGTAATGCACCTCTGACCTATCAAAGGGAGTCCTGCAGTTCTTCACCTCATAATGCAGGTCTTGAAATCTGCAGCCGAGACTCAGAATTGACGGAGCCTCTGGTTGAGACTCTCCAATCAAGTCCAAACCAAAGGACCCAAATCAGGCTCTGGGAATGATGCTGCAAATTGTGATTTCTCCTTCCGCACTCTGAGCAAGGCTAGCAATCTTCACCACTTCCATCAGCCACCCATATGAACCGAAGGTGACTTCAGGACACAAGCAACATTCATCATTGGTGCCAACATGAGCAACCACTTGCAGAAGACTTAACCCTACACCCTTGATAGCCACAGGCATGACCTCCACATCTCAGATTATTCACCCCCTCCCTCCCCTGGCAGATATACTGAGTGCACAGTGGGTTTCTTTCCAGCCCTGGACTCTATTCCACTAACATTGGAGCTCTCGATAAGTAGTACACCCCACCACCCCAAACCACTGACGCCAGTGTATCTGCTCAGGTGCTGCTGATGTAGCTGCCACCTAACCACTCACAGGGTGAATGGGCGAGACCAGCCTCCTCATTAACACTCTGTCATCCCCACTCCTTTTCCACCTGGATCCTACTCTTCACTGCTAGTGCCATCTCCCTATACACCAACATCCGTCATGCCCATGGCCTTGTAACTATTGAGCACTATCTCTCCTCGTGCACCCTACAACTACATCCTTACATCCTACTATTACCCCTTTATGGGGAAGGTATATAAACAAATCTGTGGCACAGTCATGGGCACCCATGTGCTACTCTTGTATGCCAACCTTTTTATGGATCATCTCAAGGAAACCTTTATAGCCTCCCAAACACTTTCTGTTTCATTGATGATAACTCTATGATCTGGACTCATGGCCAAGATTCCTTATCTTCATTCCTCCACAACCTCAACACCATCTCTTCCTTCTGCTTCATCTGGTTCTCTTTGACTCAATATGCCACTTTCATGGACGCTGACCTCCACCAATCTGATTATTACATCCACCAACAGTGCCTTCATTTTGACAGCTGTCAGTGATGAGAATTCCCTCCCCAGTATGCTGAAGGTCTCAGTAGGGCTTTCACAGGCAGACACTACCTCCTAAACCTAGTTTGTAAATAGATTTGCTATTCCATAATGTCACAAACCCTTAATCTTCTCACCACATCCAAGAACCAGCTACAAAGGAGCAACCCCCCACCCCCATCCCTCATAACATAATATATCATAATATCATCTTGGACTGGAACAACTGAAGCAGATCCTTTGTCAGGGCTTTACCTGTTGTCATGCCCAGAAACGAGAGATATGCTACCTAAGATGCTTCACACCCTTCCTAAAGTGGCATTCTGTCACCCACCCAGCCTACCCAAATGCTGGTTCATTCCTATGTCACTTCCAGCGTCAACACTTGCAGTTGGAGTCATGTCTCTTTAAAAAGACCCAGATGTGATATCTACCAAATCCACCCACCCAGCCTATCCTATCCTATCCTGCCCTATTAGAGGCAGGGCAGCCTGTGAAGGAAGCCATGTCATATACAAACACTGCTGCAGTCACCACACAGATTTGTATCTTAGGAGCATAACGATCCAGCTGTCCCCTGGATTAAATGGCCACCGCCAAACTAAGGCCAAGAGCAAAGGTGACAGCCCAGTGGCACAACATGCACCTAGCACAACATGTTTGAGTTCAGTGGCTGCTTAACAACCCTGGCCATCTGGATCCTTCCCTCCAGCACCAGCTTTCCTGAACTACACAGGTGGGAGTTAACCTCGCAACACACTTTCACTCTTGCAACACTCCAGGCCCCAATCTCTACTAACCCACTGCACCCACACCCTCATACAGCCTTCTTTCGTCCTGTCACCCCCCTTCCTTTCCATGCCCCCACCTCACCTTCATCGTGTATCGCACATCATAGGTTCCGTACCTGTAAATTACATGGCTAGCCCGTGCACTTGCCTCCCTCTCCTCCGTCTCCCTCTCCTCCGTCTCCCTCTCCTCCGTCTCCCTCTCCTCCGTCTCCCTCTCCTCCGTCTCCCTCTCCTCCGTCTCCCTCTCCTCCGTCTCCCTCTCCTCCGTCTCCCTCTCCTCCGTCTCCCTCTCCTCCGTCTCCCTCTCCTCCGTCTCCCTCTCCTCCGTCTCCCTCTCCTCCGTCTCCCTCTCCTCCGTCTCCCTCTCCTCCGTCTCCCTCTCCTCCGTCTCCCTACCCTTCTTATCTCCCCCTGCCACCCCTCTCCCCGCTGCCACCCCTCTCCCCCGCTGCCACCCCTCTCCCACGCTGCCACCCCTCTCCCCCCTGCCACCCCCCTAGCCAGAAAACCTATTGCATCTCCCGAGTCATTAAGTATCCTTCCTCTTCCTGTCTCTCACCTCTCCATCCGTCTGCTCACCACACCCTACACAACCCCCTCTTAACCCTTGTCCACCTGTCGAAATGTGATCCTTGGCATTGTGTATGTAGCTGTCACAGTTTATTGCCGCAGTTTTGTGTGTGTGCGTGTGTGCATGCGTGTGTGAGTTAGTGCGGGCGCGCTCGACAAAGAATTTCTTCCAAAAGCTAGCAAGTTCCCTTTCCCTTTGGGTGTGTGAATTGATGACTCAATGGTTCTGCTATTTGGTGAGCGGTCTACTTTACTTCTACATTATTTATATTCTGCCAGAACTTCCGTTACTATATTTATGGCTCCTTTAGTAAGGTTTTGAGCAATTACTCCCTCCATCCTACATTCTCAGTTTGTGTTTCTCTCATTATGTTTGTATTAATGATATGTTCTTACTCGTTTTATGAAATGTTGTATAAAGAGAGAATGAGTGTTATCAAATGCCTTACAGACAGTGGAAAAGTATACCCAATTTCTGTATAATCTCGTAACAACATTTTAGTTTCAATTGCACGTTTAATTCCTGTTGTTCATCATCTGATAATCTAGCTCGTTTATTGGGTGTGAGACAATTATAGGCAAAAATTGACCATCTTTATTCAAACAGTTATTCTAAATCGGATTGCGAGTCTGCTGTTGGTTTTGAGAAATGTACAAATCAACTTAAGATAGCATAGTAATTGTTTTTAGCAAATAAATTTCTTACATGTGTGTATGATGTTATAGTTTAACATTGATTTATTTAGTTTTCCCTGTTATTTTGTTTATTAGTGTATGGTCGTTACTACAGGTTTTGAAGAAATGTTTACAGTAGATAAAAGATGAATCTCTACATTCAGCATTACTCTGTAATCTCATAGGAATTTGTATTTTACCATTTATATACTGAGAATTGTTAATTTAGGGATGCATGACATGATTTGTAAAATAGTGAGAGTTATCACATATTCCAACTCTCAGACCAGGTTACCAATGCCTAATTTTTATTGTGTTATGTTCTTTCCTTCTAGTTGTGAAACTAAAACATATTATCAGAAATTTTCATTTCCTTGCTGTTACCAGTAACTCAGTGCAAGTAAATAGTTTAATGAAATTATTTTAGTTCATGTAGAAAGAAGATGGGAGATATGTAACAATAATCTGCGTGAATGCTTATAGATCTTGAAGTACTAGTATGATGTTGCAGAGGCCAACCTGGCTGCCCAAGCAAACCGTAATGCACAAAAGGTGAGCAACGTGCTGCCCTTGAAGAACAACTCGGCCATCACAATCATCCCAAAGGGTGTCAGTCCAACTGGTGGGGTTACTGGCATTTCTGGGGTGCGAACCTCAGCTGGTAGAAGCAAAGGCTCCTGGGGAGGGGGTGGAACGGCAGGACGGGCGCGCCCAAGAACTCAGCCTGTGGCAACAGGTGAAGCGAGGCCATATTTCCAGCAGAAAGCAACACCTTCTGCACCAACTGCAACAGCTAAACCATTCTTCCGTGATGGATCTGGAAACCGTTCCCAACATAACAGTGGATCTACCTGCACTCCTGCTGTGGTAACACCGGTGCTTCGTGAAAGTGGAGAAGAACCTGCCGAAGGGAGTAGCAGTACATCCAACAGCCCGTCACCAGCACTAGAATTACGTGGAATGGCTGGTCCTGATAATCAAGATGGCATATGCCGGGAACGTGATTTGTCATTTGGCAATACTGGTAAAGGAAGAGTTAGTAATACCAATGAAAATGCATCTGAAAGGAATAGTTCTATATCAGAGGGAGATTTGTGGAGATCAAGTCACGATCAGCTCAGTGACAGAAGAAACTTACCAAACAATTCCAGTTCAGATGATGTTAGGAAAACGGCACCACAAGATATTAGCACAAATGGTGCTGGCTTCCTTTCATTTGCCACAGATAACAATAAACCCAATAGTAATCAGATTGGAGAACAATCAGTACGGAAGCAAAAAGATGATGGCCACTGTAATGCTGTTAGTACAAAAGCACAGAGAGAAGAGCATGGTACACACACTGGCACTTTAGAGCACAATGATGAAAGATTCCGTGCTTCCTTTCCAGCCAACTCTACCCCTCAAATCAGCAGGCAAAGGGAGGATTATAATATGCAAAGACAGTCGCAAGACCGGGAATTTAGTGAAGCTCTTGGAATTCAGAAAGGTATGACAGTTAGAACAGCAAGAGGTGATGATCAGTTTGAATCAACATTGAATTCAAATGAGATTTTGGAATTAGGGAGGCAGAGAGAAGACCTTGATATTCAGAAAACCAGCCAAAGCTCAGAGTGCTTTAGTGAAACTGCAGAACTTCATAGAGCATTTACGGAAAGAGGAAAAAAAGATGATAGATTGCAAAATGCAATAAGTGCTTGCGATGCTCTGCAAATAGGTAGAAGAAAAGAAGATCAGTATGTGAATAAAAGAAATCAGGATGGTGGATGTTTCAGTGACTCTATTGAACTTACGAAGTCCTTTGCAGAGAGCATGAGAAAAGAAAGTGAAGTTTTTTCAGGCACAATAAACACCAGTGCTAGTTCACAAGTGGGAATGAGTTCTTTTAAAAACTATGAAAGTACATTTACTGCAGCACAAAGACCCATTGAGACAAAGGAAAGAGATACAACTTTAGATAGCAGTATACAATCTGTCATGTCTGAAACACTTGCAAAAAGCTTCCGTACAGAGCAAATGAGATCATCTCTAGGCTTTCAGCCACAGTTAGAGGAACAATCTGGTATGTGTTCTGGACAGGAAAGAAGTAGAAGCTCTTCATGCCATTCAGGAGAATCTTCTCATAAAAATCACATGCAAAATAGTCTTATTGAAAACTTCAACGAAATTGGATCTCAGAGTTCCCATTCTACAACTTACCAGAGTGAGTGCAAATCCAAAGAAAGTGAATGTGATGACAGAGAACTGAAGAAAGATAGAGTAGAATATGTATGTGGGAAGCAACCACAGAGTAAGCAGTTTGCAACAAACTTCCCAAGTAGTACACAAATTCTGGGGGATAACAGCCCACCTAATAAAAAAATTAGAGTGTCAAAATCTGTCCAGAGGAATATCTCTGAATGCACAGGCAGTTACGAACCTGAAATTCAAATGCAGATGAGACCTTATGGAAACAACCAACAACATATGGGAACAACTACAAATTTCTCTTCCAGTTTGCTGACTGATAGACAGACAGGCTCCCTAAGTATTTCAAAACAGAGATACCAAAACAGTGAACATTTAAGACCTGAGTACAGTGCAGCTGACTCAACAAAACCTGACAGTACTGACAGTATCAAGTCTAGTTATCAGCAACACCAACCTGACTCATCAAAGTCCAATTTTCATAATACGGATTCAGCTAAAGCAAATTACTCAGTGCCTAGTCAACTAAAATCCATGTATCATGGCACAGAACACTCTAAATCAAATTATCAAGGCCATGAGATGAAGAAACCTGTATTCAAGCAGTTGGCATCACCTAAAATGTCTTATTCACATGGGGATGCATCAAAATCCAACTTTCAGCAAGACATTAACAAGCAAAATTTCCAGTCATCAGAGCAAACTAGACAGAATTATAGTTCTTCAGAAACAAAATCTACATATCAAACATTAGATGCCTCAAAATCCTCACAGGATGTCCAAACATATAATAGTGCACCTTATGGGCAGTATCTCGGAAGTCAGTCATACTATGGAGGTCAGCAACAAGCATCATCAGTGAACGTCAACCAATTTGGGGGTTCGTTTGGTGATGACAACAGATTTGATCGAACTATTCAAAATGCTCAACAGAGCGTGAAGGATAACACTTTACGAGACAGGCCGTCACCTGCTGGACAAATGCAGCACATGTCTGGACGTGCAAGTCATACCCAGCAAACACCAGTATCAACAATTCGTAAAGATCAAGAGATTAGAGATTCAAAACGTGACATGAAGCAGTCACCATCGTCTACGGTAGATGACGCTCGCAGTCCGGGTGCTGCTAGTGGCACACGAAGCGGCAACAACAGTGCTCGTTCGACACCTGCTCCAGAAATGACACCGTCATATGCTAATGCTGGTACAACAACAACACCAATGCCTCCTGCACAAGGTTCTGTAGTATCGGCAGCAACTCAAAATTTTCAACCGTACAGCGGTCACCAAAATCCGTATGAAGCATATCCGGGGACAGCTAATTGTCGTTATAGTGGTCCAGCAACTACTCCTGATCCATTTGGCTATGCAACTACAGGATTAAGGCCTAGTGGGCCTTCGTCAACTTACGGAGGACCGGGAACGACATATACTGGGTATCCTGCCACTCGCTATGGTGCCACAGATTACACCAGTGCATCTGCGTACAGTGCATTTCACCGACCAGAGCCTCAGCGCTTTCCTACTGATATGGGTCCAACATTCCCAGCACCACCACCTCCACAACCACCACAGCCATCCACATTTGCTCTTGGCACTCATCAGCGTGCTACAGGATCTGACACTGCAAGTACTGCCAGTGGGTTCTACACGCAGAATGTTTATGGACCAACCACATATGGCCCACGGCCGAGCTATCCTGGCCCGGATCCTGCATACTATGGAGGACCTGCCACACCTGGTTTTGGTCCCTTTCTCAACCACCATCTCCACCAGCATCCATATGCTACGATGCAGCCTCCTCCTACTGGCACACAAGGCCCAGGAACGGGCTCAACACACTGAAATTCGGTGAGCTTGTTCTCAGGCATGCATGTCACTACCACAGATGCTAACTAAAATCTTTGTAATTGAATGGAACTGCTTCCTGAATTCTGGAAATTTGTTGTTGCTTTTTATCACATGAGGAGGAAATTATTGCTTTATCTGATCGTTGGGAACTCCTATAGATACTATCTATTTAGAGTTGCAGATGCATGACAGATATTTATTTATTGATTAATGCTTTATAAGCTGACCAGCATGCCTTCTTTTTAGTATGTGCAGTATGCCATCGTAAAGAGCATGTTGTGCTTCACATGACAATACTCAGTGCATGTGTTCTCTAACTGGTGTGTTAATCTATCGTTTTCAGCATGCTTATGTAGTTCAGTAGATTTGCACCTGTTTTTAACAAATTAAACTATTGTTTTAAATGGAAGGAGCCATTGATTTAACTGTATGTACTCAGTTATGTAATTTTGTATCGATAAGATGAGTTCATAGGTCAAAAAATAATAATGTAACATCATGTTGATAATGTTTTTAAGCTGTATAGTTTCCATCTTCTATGTTACATGGAATGGCATTTCAATATTGTTTTTGATTAACAAAACAGGTAATTTAGCGTGAGATTGTCTCACAAAAATTTGTTAACCGAAGTCTTTTGGATGTGTCTAACTTTTGACAAAGGTAGATAAACTGAAATTTAATTTTAAAACAAATTATAAACAAACTTGTTTTTATATTTTAAAACAACACTGAGTGTTCAAGCGTCATATGTAATATGATGTTTTGTTATGGGGAAGATGTTTAAAGAAGTTAAACAAGTAGAGCAAAAGTGCCCATTTTAAGGAATACACGTCATGGAGTGATAAGTATAAAAAAATGAATACAATTTTGATCAGAGCATTTCAGATATTAAACACTGCAGATGACGTAAGTGCTGTTGGTATCACGAATACAGTATTGATGTATCTTTCTGTGTGTTTACTAATACAGTCCTACTCAAGTCTGGATTTATTGTTAAGTAGGTAGGGGAGTAGGAGGGCTACGCCAAGTTCCGGGGGATCGAGCAATATGGGCTCCGACAGAGATAGCAAGTGGCACGCCTCAGAATAGGCAACTCTCATAATCAAAATACGCGCCCGAGGTACAGGGTACAAGATCATGGTTGGGTGCAGAACATCGGAAACCAATGTCGGCCGTGCAGTGATCATAAATACAGACGTTTCTTGTCTTCCCAAACCTTAAGTCGGAAGATTTTATATAAAAGAGTTAAACAGTACGTATGTACATAAAACTAGAAAAATGTAATCAACCAAGCAGCCCTGATGGCTGTAAGCTACCAGGTAAACCTGCTGCAGGTAAGATTATTAAATGTGCAGAATTATTTTACCTTTTAAATATAAACAGACATAGATGAAGGAGTACAACAAGATAATCATTGAAGCAACAAATAGCAGGTGTTACTAACAACAGTAGTACTCAGTCGCCAGACCTGCTGCGACCCAGCATATACATACATTATACGTATATAGTGACTGTAAAACTTTTGGTAATAACAGTATTTTCAACTGTGTGCTGATTGAACACTCAACGGCGCTCTGTCAAAAGGCTCTTCTTGTGGCTTGCCATTAAACAAAATGTGATTCAGTGGTGCACGTTAATAACAACAGAAAATATCAGCGGCGATCTGTCGAAAGGTAGTAATCTTGCCAAGTTATTAATAATCACAGAGCAACAACATATTTGGCTATAACAGTAATTTCATCTGTACGCTCATTGAACACTCAATGGCATGTTGTTGAAAGGCTCTTCTTGTTGCTTGCCTTAAACAAATTGTCATTCAACAGTGTACGTTAACAACAACAGGCATTACTGCCAACTCTCCCAATTTAAGCGGGAGACTCCAGATTTTTCCTTCTTCCTCCCGATCTCCCGACCGTGATGACCGATCTGCCGATTTTCAGAGCAGTTTCAATACTTTCCTTACTATTTGAAAATCCTGCGCCTTCGATATATTGGCGGATGACAAGGTGTGGCTGCTACTTGTCTATGTCAACTTGGAATATTCGTGCGGTGGCTGTCGGTAGCGGCAGTAGGCGGTGCTCGCGCTTCACATCTATAAGGAAGTAAGGAACTTATCGTTGGCAGTGTTTGGAGACGAATGAATATTTTTCAACTAGTTCCAATTTCCTCCGCTTCTGGTAGCACAAGCGCAATCATAAAGTTATGGTGGACAGGGAGTAGTCGATAGTCGTTCCAAGTGAAGTGATTAGTGTTGTTGTGTCTACAAGGCAGTGTTGCCAAGTTGGGGGATTTCCCCCTAAATAGGGGGAATTAAGCTGCCTAGGGGGAAGTTAGAGGGATAGATGCTTCATGGGGAAAAATATTTAGGGTTACTACCCTCTCCTCGCCGCCCCTCTGCTCGACAATTTCATTCTTGACTCCCTTGTAAACCCCCACCTCCCTCCCCCCTCAGGTTGTTGACTGCATATCTTGGAGGTATTGATTATTTTTCGTTCAGAATGGTGAAGAAATACAATGCAGTGTTCAGAAACGTGTATAAGGAAGTGGCTCATGGTGGGAAATGCGACTTTCTTAAACATGTGAAAACTAAAAAACACAAGGAGAGTGTCCATTGTGTAGAGCAGAACCAGAAACTTAACTTCTCGTGTAAATCCCAAAACGTAGATTCTGTGACGAATGCTGAGGCTTTATTTACCTCATTTATTGTAGAGCATAACTTGACTGTGCCGACCACGCTGGGCCTGTGTTTCGCAAAATGTTTCCCAGTTCTGAAATTGTGGAACGATATGGGTGCACCAGAACAAAAACAACTACCATCCTTATGGAAATGTGCATGGAAGAAAAAGCGAAAATTATTATGCATTTGCAGTCGAATCCATTCACTATTGCTACCGATGGTAGTAATATAACGGACTTAGGTTATAGCCTATTATCGTTTCGTTCTTCAGCCCTGAACTCTGTGAAATTCAAAATTGCCTACTCTATGTGCCTAATTTAAAAGGGGATGGCACTGGAGCTAATATTGCTGAGCATATACTTTCAACTTTACGGGAATTCTGTATTCCATTAAAAAACTGTCTGGCTTTTGGTGCCATGCAAATATGGGTTGCATTATGAAATGAAAACGTTTGATCATTTAACAGTGATTTATTCATGCAAAAACTGTGCCAATATCAAAACAGAAATCTAATAGACATTAATTTGTTTCCTCGGATTGTAATTTCGAACTGTAGTTCTCTCGAGAGTGCTTCACTTGAATGTGTGTGAATCCAAAGAAACCTGCAGAGCTCATCATTCATGTTGTTCAGCATGTTGAATGATAAATTATACAGTCCAAAGCTCAGGTATGTCCATTATTCGCTATTTACATGTAAATAATAAAGCAAATGTAATTGACTTGTTACTGGTATTGAATTATTGCAACTTTAATCGTCAGGGATGTGTTGTAATTTGCAATAGTACACCGCTAAAATTCTCGTTATTTTTCACTTTTGAAAGTTGGCATGTCTGAAACTGTCAAAAGGTGAGCGTCACTCTACCAGGAGGCAATCTCGTCAGTGCAACCTGGCGGGCAGCAAAATAAATAGCGAACGACCGGCACATACTCGCAACTGAGCGTCTAGTCTGCGTGAGGCAGCTTTGAATACCAACGGCCACAGTTTCACAGAGCAACAGCCATAGTTTAAACCCCCAAGACCTCTTTAAGGGGGGGGGGGGGGGGGGTACAATACATAAGGAAAGAGCAATCTTACCACAAGAAGCCAGGAACTCGATAATACACTTCTGGATGAGTCGCAATCGAAAACCGCTATGAGGTGTTGCTTCCCACCTCAAAACAGCTCACCATATGATACAATCCCGCTCGCGAAATGTGGCGGGCCACCTGCCACCAACTGCCCGTATGCTAGTATGTCCTTTCTCTCCGAAAGCTGCCAGCGATCGCACGCTAAGCACCATAACCCCCTCTGGCATTGTGCCAGAGGAAGAAGAGCACAGTTCATTTCCAGAACTGTCATTTGAGTAACAGTTTTTATTGTCACAAAGTCTCACTGTCTGTTAAGCTGAAAACTGGACTCCTTTTGTCAGACGCAAATGACCACGTTATTTGAAATACTGTTTTCCACAAGACCTTTTACCAAGTTGGGGTGAGACTGGAATAAGAAATACAGTCATGTGTATATTAAATTTGGTTATGAGAACACTATTTGTGCAGCTCAGAGGAAAACAGTAATATAACTGATTTAACCCAACTACGCACAAGAAAAGTAAAGGAAGAATGATATGATGGAACAATCCTGAAATTTAATACAGAATGGTTCACCACTTGATACTGAAGAGTGGCAGACATTACTTTGATTGTGAAGCTGGTTAATGATCCTTTGTGGAGATCTCTGCTACCTCAAGTAAAAAAAAAAAAGAGTCAGAATTGCAAGATGGGATAATCCATTGGCTTGGCACCAATGGCAGTAGTATTTTTGATCAGACAAAGTATGTGAACATATTGTGCACCTCTGTGGGGAAATTGCATTGCGAATAACACCATTGTATAAATAACCGTTGTAGATACTGTGGAGTGAACATTGATTACTGTTTATGAAAGTGAGCCAGCATGCCTTACGGTTACAGTCCACCTTGCAAATACACCAGGAGACACCCAAACAAGTGCTTATCACAGCTGTTCATTGAGCCCATTTCCATATGGACATCCAAAGCTGCCTGATTGTGTCTGTACTGGTGCTAGATGTGGTATATCATCTAAGATTTGTGAAACAGTTGATTCTGGACTGTTATGGATTGACAAGGACAATTCTCGGCTAAGTCGTGTTATTCATTGCGGGTCTGATGAGTATTTGCAAAACAATATAAGAGGTGAAACACACCTCAACTATTGCTGTAGGAATAACAAATTGTGGTGGAGGTGAAAGGGTACAGTGTTACAGTCTGGTGAATATTTTTGTGGCATTCTCCAGAATGATTAATTTGTGTAAAAGGTTTCCTCAACTAATTTCTTTATGACTCCTTCTTCAGAGATGTCATTCACCCACATGCAGTCATTATCCTCATGAGGAGTTTGATCACTTTGCAAGATAATGTTCTGCACTACACAGCTTAATGCGTCTGTAGATGGCTAGAAGTTGGAAACTGAGATGATGTTAGAAGCTCAGCAAACAGCTTGGCTCCAGAGGCCTAGTCGTTTCTGGCATGACCAATTCTGGTGTGGTCTAGTCTGGTTTGTGTGTACTGTAAATGGTAGTTATTTTAGTTTCTATGTTGGTTATATACATTGTTTTTAATCATTTAAGTAAGCTTGGTTTAGTACCCTCATAATTTTAATGTAGTTGCATTCCGCAAACCTATGAGACATAGTGTGAAATGCTTCTTAGGGTAGCCAGTGATCAGTTTAAGTAGCATGGTTGTGCTGTGGTTAAGACTGTGAACCTTTATTTGGGAGGAATACATTTCTAATAACTGGCCATAACATTTTCCACAGTTTCCCAGAATTGCTTTATCTGAATGCTGTAATAGTTTCGTGAACAATGACCTTACGGATTCCTTCTTCCGTATGTGCCAAACTGAGCAAATGATCAATCTTTATCAAGCTTGATTCTCATAAAACTTTTACAAATAGAATAATTTTTGATGGCATGGACAGTCAGAGAGAGAGAGAGAGAGAGAGAGAGAGAGAGATTTTGGAAGTATAAGTTCGAATGCAGATTGTGACACAATACAGTGTCAAGCTAAAGAGAAAGAGGAAAAAACATTTACTGAGAAAGATAAAAGCAATTATGTGCTTTGTGCAAGCTTAGTGGGTGCACAAAATATAGGGCTGATGTTGGGGAAAACAGTATGGGCAGAGAATTAGTGCTGCCACTTTGTAGATTAAATTTATTTAAGGTTCTCTTGAACAGCCTTATTTTGCTCATAATTCTATGTTGTTCACATTTTGTAGTTTTTTGTTTCCTACACTCCCACCCCCACTCAACTCGTCCTCCTGCCCCCCCACCCCCCACCCCACTCAGTCTTCTGTTTAATAATAAACATGTATATTTCCTCTTTCGTGTTTGTTGGCCAGCTTTGTATCTGTCACAACATAATTTAGTTTTCCATCATTCAGTGAGCTTTAGTTCAATGTATTCAGTGTTAATTGTCAGTTTAGTCAAACGTATAACGCATTACTTAAGACAGAGACATTTTGTAGTAGTAGTAGTAGTAGTAGTAGTAGTAAAGCTTGCTTACAGTCAAATGCTCATGCTGATTTCATTAACATGCCATATTACCTGCACTTTGACAAGATTGCAACATGGTTTTTGAACAACCATTAGTATATCTGAATATTGGTAATTTTATGTAGAAATGGCTTGTGGCTTAATCAGTAAATCACAATGTGAAAATGAACAGAGAACCACATAAAGCTGCATGGAATGCACTAGGTTTTACTTTATTATAATTCTTTTGATGTGCTCCATAATATCTCAAAACATTGCTTAAATCTTGGAACAGACATGAGATTTCGGATTTATGAACATGCTTCTTGAAAGAATTAAACCGTATGTCCCTTGAAAAACTTTGTACCATACCCAGTGGTACTAATGTACTGTTGTACACCATTACTACTCTTCCAATTTAGGTGCAAGAATTGTATGATCCTAAGGAAATGTACTTCACTCATGAAGAGGGTAGTTTCAATGCTACTTTGTAGTGTTCTTTAGTACTGTATGGGGTCATCACCACATACCATTAATAAAGCAGATTCAAAGAAGAAGAGCAACTTTCATCCCAGTTTCATTTTATAGACATTAGAATGTCACAGAAATGCTCATCAAACTTAAGTAGAAAATGCTACATTAGAGATGTTGTGCTTGTACATCAAGATCTAATTTCTGCAAACTACGTGACAGTGTGTGGTGCAAGGTACTTTTGCTATTACTGTCTTTTTCCCCCTTCTCTGTTCAATACATGAATTGCGCGTGGGAAAAATGATTTTTGGTAAACCTTCATGTTAGCTTAAGTTCTCTGATCTTCTCATTGTGGTCATTTTGTGAAATGTGTGGGAGGAAGTAATAGGTTGTCCGACCGTTGCCAGAACGTGGTCTCTGAGAACTTCCAACAATAAATTTCTCCATGATACGCAATACTTCTGTTGATGTGTATGCCACTGTAGTTTGTTCAGCACCCCCTGTAATGCTGTCATTCCAATCCTATGCCAAAACATGTTGCTCTTTGTTGGACCTTGTCTCCCTCTTCTATTAATCCAACTTGATAAATGTTGCAGACTGATGAACAATACTCAAGAATCGGCCATACAAGTGTTTTATAAGCCACTTCTTTCATGTCTAAATTACGTTTCCTTAATATTCTTCCAATGAATCTCAGCCTGGGATTTGATTTTCTTTCTGTTTGTTATATGTGGTCATTCCACTTTAGGGCCACATGGTCACTCATAGGTATTTTATGGTAGCTACTGTTTCCAGTAATTTTTCATCAGTAGTGTTATTGAACAGTAGTGCATTTCTTCACCTATTTGTGAGTGATATGTTATATATATTTCTGTCCAGGGAAACTGCCAGTCCCTGTATAAATCAATGTGGGTATGAGCTAGTGCATTGCCTTGATGCAAAACCCATGACTTGTTCAACAGTCCAGCTGTTTTTATTTATTTTGTCATGGAGTTGTGCAAGAATCACAAGGTAGTATTGTTGATTAATAGTTTGACCTTCAGGAACCCAGTGAATGTACAAAATGCTATGAATATTGGCAAAAACAATTATTGTTGCTTTGAATGTTGATTTGGTCATTCGAGCTTTTTTCACTCTTTGTGAAGTTGGGCCCTTCCAGTGCGTGGTCGGTGTGTAGTCTCTGGATCATAAATGAGAAACCAAGAATCATCACATGTTATCATTCTTCCCAAGAAATTGGGACTATTGTCAGTGGCTTTCAAAGTGTCAGTACAAACATTTTCATGAGCTTCTTTTTGTTCGATTGCGAGAATTTTCGGCACCAGTTTGTCACTCGATTTGCTCGTGTTAAATTGGTTAGGTAAAATTTGCCTTACATATTCTTTGTCTATTCCTACAGATTCAGTAATCGATTGAATATGCAGTTGGTGCTTAGATTGAATCAGAGTACTACTTTTTCAATATTTTCATCCA
Organism: Schistocerca americana; assembly: GCF_021461395.2. Classification (NCBI taxonomy): domain Eukaryota; kingdom Metazoa; phylum Arthropoda; class Insecta; order Orthoptera; family Acrididae; genus Schistocerca; species Schistocerca americana. The sequence continues at coordinate 304,316,456 of NC_060130.1, forward strand.
TTTTTGATGTTGAAGGGCATCCTGCACATGAGTCATCAACAACGTCGTTTAAGTCATTTTTGAAATGCTTTAACCACTCAAGGACGTGCTAAGTGATAAACAGTCTTCCCCATACACTTCTTTTAGTGAAAGGTAGGTTTCAGTAGCAGTTTTTCCAAGTTTCATGTGAAATTTCATGACAATTCGTTTCTCTATTATTACACTTCACATTTTTCCAGCAAAACAAAAAACAGCTGAAAAACAGCTCTTACACAAGAAAAAAGGCGACAGCCACACTGATTTGTCTATAGACACCAGAGGTGCCGCAGTCAACTGAGAAGGCTTCATGCAACCCAGCTATTTGTAGTTCATTTTTGGCTTATGCATACTTACTCTGTGACAGCATCAGTCCCATTATTTTATACCTACACCTCATATACAGCTGCATCATTTGTTAACAAATGGCTCTGAGCACTATGGGACTTAACATCTGAGGTCATCAGTCCATTTGTTAACAGCCTCTTAGAGCTTCCGACATTATCCACTAGATCATTTATGTACACTGTAAACAGTAATGGTTTCCAGTCACAAACCTGGTCAGATATTCGGCAAGCTAATATTTTGTTCACTAATTGACATTGTAGACCTGAATGAAATTCCTTCTTGAAGTAGCTCTACGCCATTTTTTATATGGAGTGAAGGGGAAATACAATAGCTCTAGTGCATAATAACCACTTTGCAACTGCACCTACCATCTGGGAGTAAGTAACGGACTCCCTGTAACATTCTGTGCTGTTGTGCACCATTGGTCAGCAGCTAGCAGCAGCTGGACTAGGGAATTACTGTCCAACGCATAGGCTACCGTTAAAACCACAACACTATCAGCTGAATTATGGAGTGGTACCGTGACCAGGAAGCATGGACTGCTGACGAATGGTGCCATGTCGTGTCCAGGAATGTATTGGGGTTCTGCCCAACTCCGGATAGCCAGCGTCAGTGAGGATGGTGGTGACCTGTGGAGAGGTCCCATTCTTCCAATCTTTTGGAGAGGTACATCAGTGTTACTCCTGGCATCGTGGTTTGGGATAGTCATCAGGTATGACTTCAGGTCACTGCTAACAGGGAACTTTGACAGCCCAGTGGTACGTAATGGACATCTAGCATCTTAATGTGTTACCCCTTGTGCAACAGTGTTGTGCCTCCATATATATATAATTTTTTTTTCCCTCGAAATGATGTGGAACGAGTCACTTTACAGGATATGTATGAGGTCTGTTCAGAAAATTTCGGAACATTCGTAATTTCGCACCAGTGGTGAGTTGGAGTGAAATGCAGTTGTCATCCCTGCACACAGCTGTGTTTAATATGTAACTGCTATAAGTTTCATTCTTGCATGTCTGCTAGTTATTCTTCATTGCTGCATTGAGTAGAATGTTGTGTTGCACAGTTTGTAAATTTTGAGATGACAGAGTTAGAAGAGCAACGCGTCTGCATTAAATTTTGTATGAAACTCAAGAAACCCTTTAGAGAGCCAGTGTTAGGAATGGTTCACATGATTTAAAAATGGCCGGACGGAAGTTAAACATGACCCTTGTTCAGGATGCCCTTCGACAGCTACCGATGATGCTCATATCAGAAAAGTCAACGAAATTGCATATGCCAATTGAAGACTGACTGTCCGGGAGATTGCAGAAGAATGTAACATTTCAGTTGTATCATGTAATGAAATCCTGACACAGCATCTTGGAATGCATTGTGTTGCTGTCAAGTTTGTCCCATGCCTCATGAGTCAAGACGAGAAAGACCTTCATCTTGCAGTCTGTGAAGCACTTTTAAATCAGGCAAATGAGAATGAGATGTTCCTTATGAGAATCGAAACTGGTGATGAGATATGGGTCTTCAGTTATAATGTTGACACCAAGGTTCAATCTTCACAATGGGTCAGGAAAGGTTCTCCAAAACAAAAAAAGTTCAGGTCAGGTCAAATGTTTTCATGCTGATAGTTTTCGTTGATTTTGAAGGATTAGTTCATCGTGAATTCGTGCTGCAGGGATAAACTGTTAATCGATGGTACTATTGGGACATGTCACGACACCTGCGAGAAAATGTGAGAAGGAAACGGCCTGAAATGTGGCGAGACAATTCATGGTTCTTGCATCATGATAACGCACTCACACATTCATCCCTGTTGGTGTGTGACTGTCGGACAAAAATCAAAATCACTGTGCTGCCTCATTCTCTATACTCTCCAGGTCTGGCCTGTTGTGTACTTTTTTTTTTATTTCCAAAATTGAAAACCCCATTGAAAGCACAAAGATTTGCGATGATAGATGAGATAAAAGAAAATTATTAGATTGTGGTTTGCATGATCCAGCAAGAGGCATACCAAGACTGCATCTGGAAGTGGAAATGACATTGGGAGTGGTGTATCGATTGTGGAGGAGAGTATTATGAAGGTAACCATGCAAAATAAGTAAAAGGTAAGCGTAGAAAAATTTTGTGAACAAAGTTCTGGAATCTTTGTTAATTTCACTTGTTTTTGCAATCACTGAAATAACATCACATGCCCTTTCAACCTCTGAAGTTTCATTTCATTTCTTTTCTTCCTCCTTTTCTGGATACTTCACTTTTCTTGGCAAGCAATGTAACTACGTCTTTGCTTATATATGTGCCCTAATCGCCTTTAACATTACTCTCTTCATTGCTACACTATATGGAATTGAATCATATAATTGTTGCCTGTGTGTACTTTGAATACTTGTTTTCCAAATTACCTCAAAGATTTTTGGGATAACAATACTGTCGTACCCATAAGTCCTGTGTAATTTCCTTGAACAGTAGTCTGCAATTATACAAATACAGCTCTGAATTACAGTGACATCTGCTGTCAGGACTGCTTGTGCTTGATAAGGTTTTCAAACACTGGAACAGTTCTAGAAAACAGATCCTTTTAGCATCTCATTTGTCATTCTTTAATAGATGGAGAGACAGTTGCGAGAACATACTTGACCTCTTAGCAACAAATAATCATGAACAAAAAAGGAGTATCATGGCAAATATGGCGATTAGTGACCGCAGGGTTGTTGTAGCGAGACCGAATACTGTAACATCCATATCCATAAAAAATAAATGCAAAATATATCTGTTTGAAAAAGCAAGTAAAAAATCTTTTAATACCTCCCTAAGAGACAGTCTTCACTAGACCGGATGTGGCTTAAATTCAAAGAAATAGTGGCAATTGATTTATACCAGATAGTTCAATAAGAGATTGAACTGGACCCTATGGTACACTAAAAAGTCAAATCACTGTTGCAGAAGGAATGAAAAAAGCACCCTAAATTTAAAAGAACACACAATCTCCAAGATCAGTGATGTTTTACAGATGCTCAAAATTTAGCACAGACATCAGAGCGAGATGCTTTTAATAGTTTCCACAACAAAGCACTGTCTCAAAATCTGGCAGAAAATGCAGAGATATTCTGATCGTCTGTGAAGTGCACCAGTGGCAAGACAATCAATATCCTCAATGTGTGATAGCAATAGTAATATTACTGATGACAGCGCCACTGAAGTGGAGTTGATAAATGAAGTTTTCTGAAATTCCTTCACCTAATAAGATGAATGAAATATTCCAGAATTCGAGTCAAGAACAGCTGCAAACATGAGAAACTTAAGAGTCGATACCCTCTTTGTAGCGAAGCAACTTAAATTACGTAGTAAAGGAGAGGCCTCCGATCCAGATTGTGTACCAGTTAGGTTCCTTCCAATGTGTACTGATACAATAGTTCCATACTTATCAATCATATACAACTGCCCGCTCAACAAAACATCAGTACCTTAAGACTGGAAAGCTTCCCAAGGAAGTGTTATAGGCCCCTTGCTGTTCGTAATCTATGTAAGCAATATGGGAGGCAATACAACCAGCTCTCTGAGAGTGTTTGCAGATGATTCCCTCATTTATTGTTTAGTAAAATCATCAGAAGATTAACACCAATTGCAAAATGATATAGACAAATTATCTATTTGGTGCAAAAAGGGGCAATTGACTAAATAATGAAAAGTCTAAGGTCATCCATACAAGCACTAAAAGGAATCATTAAATTTTGGTTACACAATAAATCACACCAATCTAAAAGCTGTAGATTCAACTAAATACCTAGATATTATAATTACAGATAACATAAATGTTGTGGAGCAGGCTAACCGCAGACTATGTTTTAGTGGCAGAACACTTGAAGATGCAGGAGGTGTACCAACAAGACTGCCTACACTACTCCACACTTCACTTGTCTGTCCTCTTCTGGAGTATTGCTGCACTGTGTGGGCTCTTTGCTGGATACTATTCATGGAGGACATGGAAAAAGTTCAAAGAACGGCAGCTTAATCATCTACTTTCTCTTCCAAATGCAAAAATATGTTGTTGACAGCCACCTACATTGGGAGAAATGATAATCATAATAAAATGAGAGAACATCAAAGACTGTATGGGAAGATTTAAATGATGTTTTCCTGCATGCTGTTCTGGAGTGGAACAGTAGAGGAATAGTGTGAAAGTGGTTTCATAAATCCTCTGCCAGGCAATTAAGTGTGAATTGCTGAGTAGTCATGTAGATGCAGATGAACTATCCTCCCAATAAATCTAAGTCTTCCATTTGCCTTCCTTGCCACTGAATCCACATCTCTATCAGATTCATATCTGGGTGCCAGTTGGGAATTGCAGGAAGGAAGTGATATTATCTTAGTGGTCAGATGTTATGCAGCAGCATGAAATGGGTTGAGGGATAACCAGGGTATTTGTAGCAAACTGATGCTCACAACCACCCTGATAGCTCCATTTACGCGCATGCTCCATACTGTCAGTTCTGGTACGGCATTCTGTATTGACACTTGGGAGCACAAGCCTGTAGTGTATGTGTGGCACGTGTGCAGAAAACAAAAATCACTGCAAGGTTGCATGCCATACTGTGGCTGAAGAGTGGACGCTCCAATAACAACAGGTTTTGATGCGGAACATGACTTTCCTGCAGAGGTATGATGTTTTCTTTGTGCACCAAGCTAACAGAGGATGTTTTTACTTGTGTGCTATATTTGTGAATGTGTAGTTTTGTACATTGTGTCCTTGGTAAAGTTAAAAACTTGTGTGGTTGCTTGTGTCACATTATATGTTGATTTCAACACAGAGAATGTAAAGAGAGAGAAATACAGGTTAAAAGGTGGTGATGTGAGAACAGAGACTGAGACATATGCCTTCATTATGCAAACTATGTGAGAATGATCATGATGATTTTAAAAATTGTTTAAGGATGGATGGTGCCTGATTTGACTATATTTCGAACTTAATTGTGCCACTGATACCGAAGTGAGATACCTTTATGAGGAAATATGACCAACTTATGTAGAGCCAGATACTATTCGGAGTTACAGTGATTATGCGGTGTACTTCAGTAATGATGTCGAACTAGCATCGAAAGATGATATGGTTGGAGGAGGTGCAGCATTAGCAACTAAATACAATTTTACGTATGTTACAACAATGTATCTCTCTCCTTTTTCTCATTTATCTTCTGTCCAATGCACTCTTTAGTGGGAATTTCATCCGTCACTGTTCCTGCATCTTGCTATTCATTGTTAGTGTTGCAGTGAATATTACTAATGCTGTTGGTTAGTTCTTCCTGATCTTTTGTAAACACCAGTAAATCAGAATACCACAAGTTTGGCTTGTACGAGTCATCTTTGGACTAACCACTACTTCTTGATTAATAAATTTTCTTTAATTCCTTTGGAAAGGAACTGCATGTACTCAGAACTCTCTTCCCCCACAAAGTCTTTGGTTGCATCCTGATACACAGAGTGTTAGGATTATAGGTACAGATATTGTAATATTTGGTACCATAATATGTACCAAATTCAGTGTGTCTGTTATTTTTTATCTGTGTATAACAGTCTTCGTGCAGATGTATCACATAATTTACTATCTGACGTTTTTTTCCACGGCTGTAACTGTGCTGCAAAATGGACTATGCCTGTCAGTATAGACTATCCGTTTGCCTTCCATGCATCCACACTTCAATAGCTGAGAGCACACTCCAGGCATTTGTTAAGTCATGCATTTACAAATAGTTTTTTGGACCAGAACACAACTGCAGGTGAGAAGTGAGGGTAGAGACTGAACTTCTAGCATTTGTGGCGTCTTACATTGACACACACGGTGTTTGTGCATGCCTGTACTGTATGTAGCAAAAGCATTGGAAAAGTTGTCCATGTAAATGGGGCAAATCTCGTATTAATTGTCAGCATTCACATTCACTCCATTGGTAAAGGATTCGAGCAGGATCATGTCCTCAAGGACTCAGTAAATGAATTACTAGAATTTTTTAAAGGATGGAGATGATGTGAATTTTTCTGTCAGTGGGGATGTGATTATACTCCCCACCCATGGTTTATTTGTCTCTAGCATCTCACGATACTCCAATGTTCCGTAACTGGTAACACTTCTTGTTCATAAAATGTCATGAAGCGCAAAAGGCAAAAATCGTGAACTATTGTCTCTATAAGTGGCTTTTATTGTTGGAACATCTCTTTCAGTAGTAAATTAAAATTTATGTTAAGTTCCCAGCATTATTGCTATGGCAAATGTGATGGTGTTCCTGATTTGGAGTGACAGTAGCGCACAGATTCTCATCTCTATTGGATGTGCTTGACTGATTATGTTGTCGTCTATCATACACCTCTGTCCTGCTGTTATCAGACTCTGTGCACTAAACTGACATCTCTTACTATGAAGCAACATTATCATTATGCAATTTAACAAGCGGAAAATAGTTTTCTGCTGATAAATCAGTCTTTAGAAGCAAAAAATTTTGTGCACTACACGTTTACGTATTTAATTGTAATTACGGGTATGTGTGTGTCCTGTGTGTAATACATGCCATCTGTCAGCTGTGTGCTTGGGCAGGGGTTGTATACTGTGAACCATGTAAGAATTTGATAGCTATGAGAACTCTTTTTATTTTTTCTGAAACATTCTTACACATGCTTGAAAAGTGTTTGATTAAATTTCTCAACCGAAAACACATCTGCGAAGTCAAAATAAAACACACACACTTTATAACGTGGAAAGAAATAGTAATTGAATTTGAAGTCATTAAGTTAGAGAGCACATAAATATTGCGCAATGAAATGAGTAAATGTTACATTGAAAAACAGTTTCTCTCTCTCTCTCTCTCTCTCTCTCTCTCTCTCTCTCTCTCTCTCTCTCTCTCACCCCCTCCTCATTTTTGTTTTAAACTCACTATGACAGATCTCCAAGTTTCCTTTTGTGATTAATTTCTTTTGTCTATTGTTCTATTTCATAAGAATTTCAATATTTTCACTGTGCTATGTAACCACTGTTGTTAAATGACAGAAATGCTGTGATGTACCATGCTATAGTGTGAGCAGAACACATCAGAAGCATTTTCATTTTGACAGTTGGGAGGTGATGGAAGGGTTCAACGAGAGGGTAGTATTACCTCTGCAGTTGATGTGACAGTTCAGTGCCAATCTTTTTGGCAGTTTGTTTTGCTGGCCCCGTGGGTAGCTTGCAGCATTTGGTGTTTGGCATTTGATGTGCTGACTACCGAGGGAGAGGCTGGTTGCTGGGACAGAGCCTGCCACAGACCTCATCGCCGCTGGTGCTGCAGTACATGAGTGATATTCAGCTTGTGCACCCAAGAGTGACAGTTTACCTTGGTTTTCATATCCCTTCTTATTTTTTGTCATGGCTATCAATTTTGGAAATTAAATTAAAGTTGATAGTTTCTCACTGGTTGAAACTCTTTTACTGTTTAATGCACCATAAGCCAAAATATTACTATGTCTTGGATTTGCGTGCCACCCGTGGGCTAGAGACGTTGAGGTGTTTTGGATTGGTTTGATTAAAGAGGGTACAATTTATGTAACTCTTAAGGGGTATGACTGTTGTTTTACCTGATAACATAAGTGATATATATTTGATTTAGTTGTTGCAAGTTCGAGTTTTTATTTTCATTTTGCAAAACATTGCCTTCATGGCAAATGTATGTAGGTCTTTCTGTTCTTGTGTTTTCTGTATTATATATGAATGATGTATCTGTCTTTTTAACTATGAGCTTAGATTTCGTTGACTAGTTAATCATTTCTTCATTCCTAATTGTTCTATTCCAAAAATTACCAAGTATGATACGTAATGAATACATGATCATTTAGTTGTACTGTGAGAATGAAACTTCTCACATTTGAATAATACAATTGTATTTACACAGTTGCAAAACTAGAATGATATGCTAGCACTCTTGTCGCCACTGTCAGAATATCCAATATGTGGTTGAATAGAGCATAAAAATGTAAATAGTAGCATTGTCTCAAGTATTCACAAATGATCTATGTGCACATTTTCCATTGGGTTTGTACATTTGTAACGGTCAGACGCATATTAATTTACTATCAAATCATTGCATTCAGCATTAGTCTGATTAGGCAAAACATTTTGACAAACATTTGGGCATACTCCCACCTGCCCCTCCCCCCCCCCCCCCCTTCCCATCTCACCCCACCCACCCAATTGAATGAAATTTAAATAAAGTAAATGGAGAGATTTGAAGCAAAGACCTTATCATTGTAATTTTTTCCCAACTCTTTTTTCCTATTTTGTCTGTCATCGTATCTTCCTTTATTTCCTTTCCAGTAGACAGTCCTGAGGATTAAATATCATCTTCAGTCTTGCACCATCAGTTATGATGACTCAGCTTATAATTATGTCGGGCAGCTTACTTGTTGGAAATGTTTTGTGAACAAGGAAATTAGAGTGTAAATTACAGAGGAATACAACTGAATTGAAGATCAGATTATCTCAGTTGCACAATTAATGAAACTAATGTTCGACAAAGTGTGTAAAATTATTTAGTACCCATTGTTTGGCAGTAACACCTATTTGATTTATCTTGTGATTTGGTTTCACACTTAATAAGCAGAAGTTAATTTTTGGAATGAAATAATTTCATTCTTGTTGATTACTCTGGAACTACTGACCACGACTAACTAATTTAAAAGGACTTTTTCTAAATTTTGTTAATAATTCATGTAATATTTTACTTTTTATTTACTCATGCACTTATTTATTTACAGATTGCAATGAAGTTAAAAATGTCAAGCCTGGAGCTGATTGATTGGGATATGGTGGATTACACAGTGATGTAGAGTGTGGGACTTTGGAAATTTGTTGAGTATAGTGTGTATAACAAAAAACGTTAGTGATGGCATCAAACATTGCTGCTAAGAATCATGTAATTTTCTATTTTTCATCCCCATTATCATTTGATAGCTAAAATCCTCTCTGAAGGAATGAAGCAAACCCCACCGAAATATGTGAAATAATTTCTATTTGATGTTCACCAGATTTTATGTTATTTGGTCTTTCTTCACTATCTGATGATACCTGTTAGTAGAAGCAAAGCAAGTAAATAAAAATGGTATAGACTGAGAGCAGCTAACAGTTCAGCAGAATCTTGTGGTTGGTGCATGATTGTGACTGCAAAAAACTGTGAAATAGTACAAACATTTTAGTGAATCTTTTGTACAAATTATTATTATAAGAGCAAATGTGAAAAAAAAATAATGTCCTGACAGTGGGTACCGAACACTTTGAATAGCTTGCAAGTTAAAAAGAGAAAGCTGTATTGTATTGTATAAATGTGTAATATTTTATGTAATTATGAGAGATGATTCATGCTGGACAGGTCTTGGGAAAAGCTGTAAATGTAATCTCTTAGTAAACAGACATTTCAAGGTGGCAACTGGTATGCGAATTATCACAGATACGAAGTGTGTGTGTGACTCTTTATGACTAATGTTAATGCTATCTTTTTGCCAGAACTCATTGCTTCATTTAGCTTTCAGAACTACTTAGGCAACAAGTTGACAAATTCTTGCTCTTCAAGCAGATACACAAAACTAAAATTCTGTGCAATTAATATGATGGTAAGATGAATATTGGTAAAAAGTTTGGAATGTATTAATACAACAAATGAAAAAATATTTGTAATTAAAGACAACCAGAGATTTGTAGTAGGGGTGCTAATACTTCAGAAAACATTGTTTCTGAATAAACAAAATATCTGTGTTACCAGACTCATCGAAGTCTGGTCTGTAATATACAAAATACCTGTATTACCAGTCTCATCAAAATCTGGGCTGTAAACCAGATCTAAAAATGATGATTCATTCCCGATTGATCTGGCTCATTTGTTGTGGGAAGTGTGAAATTTTCAAATTAACCTATTTATTAATTTGCTGCACTTATTGCTCTTGAAATCCTAAATTTATGCCATATGTGTCCATTTTGGATGAAAGTGTTCACAAAATCAGTCGTAATGACAGTTCTTCTACAGATACATTCAGATAGCCCAGATCTAGCAAAATATGCTGTGTCAACTGTGGTGTTATGAACGAACATTTAGTCAATTGGATCTTATAAGTGTGGTGTATTTATTTAAACCTCCACTGCTGAATGTTATTTAAATTAAGGAAATGTATGTACAAAAACAAAACGAAATACTTCAGTACAGTTATGTATAAATCAGTATAGAAATAAAAAGTGTGTGGCATAGCATATTAGCACTTCTCGATTGTGATTACTCCCCCTTCTCTTTTTCTCTCTACATTCAGTGCACTATAAAATTTGTTGAAAGAACACTTTCCCTTTTTTACTGTTATTTTTAATGTGTAATTGACTGTGATTTACAAAATAGTGTAGAAATTGGACACTGTCTTATGATTTGGCTATGCACATCATTTACAGCAGGAATCTGGTGAAGAATTTTGTGCAGTGATTTATCAACATTGTATCAGTACAGTCAGGCTACTAGAAACAATACCATCTAGAGCATTAAAAAGAATTTGAAATAAAGAATGCAATGATTACTGACAGCTAAGCCCAGATGTCCCATGTTGTTGTTTCCCTTTTTCTGCTTTGTCTTTGCTTCCTAAAATAATAATTATGTGTCATTATGTTTGTTAATACTTGTCACTGCTTCCAAATCTTTCACACAACCTTCATTTTTTGTGCTCCAAATTTGGTTACTCTGATATCTTAATTTTTCATCACCACTACCATCATGAATATTGTAATCTTTATTATATACACTTATATTTTTATTCTACTCATTTCTTAATTATCTTTTCCTCCACTTCATTACATCTCACTGCTCATATCTCATCAGCAAGTTCACAGTTATTCAATCTGATATTGTATTATCAGTGTTCCTTTCATTTTACTCATTTCCTCTGCTGCATCTCCTGAGAGCTTTTCTTCTTTATCTGTATTTCTCAGTTACCTGCCACCACTTTCTTACCTTCAGACAACACTTAACCTGCATCTGTGGAAGTGGGACACTTTGGTTCTGAAAGCACGTAGTTGAGTGAGTATTTAAAAGTGTATCAGTCAGCCAGGACCTTTGGATTGTATTTCGTATGTACAGCTATTTTGACATGCTGTTGTTGTTAGTATTTTTAGACCTTCATACTTTACATTCTTGTTCATATTGTATTAATATGCTGCCAGTTTTGTTGTAGTTTGAATTGATGTGGCATATTTCCATTTGGATATCAGTTCACAGTTTATATCTTGTTACTGAAGAACACCTTTCTGCCTTTTACGAAAGATCATTACATATAAAAGCAGTGGAGGGTGTAATGCAGAACAGAATGAATAGCTGAAAACTAGAAATTTTGTAAAACTATTTGATGTCACAAAGGAGTAGGCAATTATCTAGAAATTTTCTGTGGTGCAAATATTAAGTTAATTATACATTTAAGGTGTTTGTAAATTCATTTGTGAATAAAAGCTACAAGGCATAGAGATTCTGGTTATAGATTAATGTACTAAATGGAAGATGTTTGTTGTAAAAATTCTCATGTCCAGTTAAACAATACCATGGCAGATATAAATGTAACTGAAAAGTGCAAGAGTCTAAGTATGCAAGAGTCTAAGTATGGAAGGAATATGTTTAAGTATTATTAGATATCTAAGTGCATTTAATGGACATTTACTGAAATAGTATTTAAATTTTTTACCCTATTTGTTATGCCCATATGTGTATGGACAGTGTGTGTGTTTGTTTTGTTTTGTGTGTGTGTGAGTGTGAGAGGGAGAGAGAGAGAGAGAATGTGGCTGAAGGTAAATTATGAAAACTATCCTGTGTTCTTAGACTATAGATTACAGTCATATCATGGAAAACAGAGGATTTATTGGATTGATATGAAATACTGTAGCATCTATTGCTTCACTGGGAAGATATTTTAAGACAAGAAATGTTTATATATGATATTACATTGATAAAATGCCAAAGACGAGAACAGTCATGCAATATAAGCTACCTTTTCCTTTTTCCTGCAGTATGTCCCTCCTAAGAGCTGTGTGGTGTCATTTTCCTTATTTGCAGTTTAATTTCTGTTATGTCTAAGTTTGTTCACCCAGAAACATCGATTTTGACAGAAAATGTGAGTTAGTTTATCATTATACACAAAGAGTTGTCCAAATTGATAGCAGATTTGCTGTATCACTAGAGCAACCTTGGATTAATGTTGTACAATGTTAACTATAAAGGTATTTATTGGTAGTGATCACAAAACAAGGAGAAACATTTGCGTTTCCAGCAGCAACTGCATAAGACAGCTGTGCTGCACCATGCTGAGTTTGCAGTCCCATTACGCCACTGAGCTGTGCCATGGTGTCAGCAGCTGAATTCTTGTGATGCTGCAGAAGCTTATTGTTCTTCTGTTTTGTTGACTTCCATCATACATTCGTTAACTGAATATAGCTCCAGACCAATTTGAGGTTACTGTATAATTTGGACACTTAATGGTGCAGTGCAGACGACAAATGGTGCAGTGCAGACGACAATTGTTATAAAGGAAACGGAAATCAAATTTTGCGTTACCACTTGCATCACATGAAATACCTGATTAACAAGTTTTGTTTGGGCTGTTCCACTTACAACACAAAACAATTTGAAAATACGTTCAGAAATGGCAGAGAGGAGTGTGCTGACATTTTCGTTAGGGACATGCAGCATAAAGCTGTCAGAGTCTTGATTAGTTCCTTGCATGACACACCAAGATGTGTTTTATTCTGAGATTTTTGTGGAAGTTGTGTGTTTAAAATAAGTGTTCTGTGTTTTATTACTTTATTTTCATTGAACTGTTGATTATAAACAAAAGTACTTGATTACCATTGATAACTAAATATGTCAGCATATTTGAAGCACTCTCCTTCTGCATTACTGCACTGTCGATGTCTGTGGATGCACTGAGGAACTCATATAAAATGATAGAACCTTCTTTGACAAGCAAAAGGTTTCCTGCTCACTTGCAGTTTCACACACTGTTGCCCACTTATGTGATGATGATTGAGAGATCTGAATCCTTGCTCCACTTAAACACTTCATGTTGGTTTTGTGGATGTAATGTAACACATATTGAAGCTGACCAACACTCTCAATGAAGTAAGAATCATACAAGTTTCACTGCAAATTTCTTAAATTTTAAGTATGAAAGACTAATATATGACTTTATGCTGCAAGATCCAGACCTTGATCGTTTCCTATGTTGTCAGCGCTGTTTTCTTCTATTGGTTCTCACTGGGTGAAATAGCTCCTTTGTATGCAAAATGCATAACACATATATGAACAAAAGCTGCCCTTTGTTACACTGTGACCACTCTCCTTTCCTCCTTTGTGAATGCCAAATCCATGTTCTACATGGGTACACATTTTATTCAAAGCTTTCGTTGCTAAAATTGTGTTCAAAGCAAAATGTTGTAGGTTTATTGCTTCTTATTGCTGTTTATTCTTAATTATTTCCCAGGACACGCTCAAGATCTCTTCAAATGCTGGGTAGTGTTAGTGCAGTGGAACTTATTACATTTTTTGAGACAAAGGTCTCCACGGCAGTAAAACAGTATCCTGAACTATCTGACAAACTGCAGACAGTAACCAAAGATACACAGAACAAAAGAAATTACAACCTTAACAATAGCTGTGATTCCTGCTTAGGATTATCAGTTTACAAGACGAAATAAAATTGGTATTGTTTTTAATAATCAGTTTATTTTAGTTTATTAATGTGAAAAATGCCATTCAGTCAAGATATGAGGAAAAGTTAATGTTTCATAGTTTGCAGATTATGCCACAGGAGAAATTAGTATTCATTGCCTGGGTTGCATTTGAAAACATTTGATCTATATGCGGTTTGCTCTCTTCTTTGGCACAAGATTAATGATATTTGACTATACATTCAAGGCACGTTAGTTAATTGTTGAATGAATTCTGTTTGTATTTCCATCCCAGATTTGTTTGTTACTTTGCAAAATGATTTATGAATCAAAATATAGTTCACACACTACTTTCTCATTTAATGAATCAGCTGTATAATGTTGTTACTGAATGTTGTATATCATCTGACAGTTGGTAACATACTGTGTGGACTTCATTTCACTGCTCTCTGAAAAGGACTTTGTTAAGCTATGTATAAGCACTTCGACTGCTTTTCTTTTTTTGAAGATTCATAATTTGATGTTCATTTGAGCTGTATAACTGTAATGTATATTCCACTGGACTTTCATAATTTACAAACCTGTGTGTTCACATGATGATAGAATGAAATTTTAATTGTTTAAGTATTTGTTTGTGAAGATAATTCCATTAATTACTCCTAAAATGTATATAATGTAGGTAGCTCACTGTAATCTTTGTTTAGTCATAGAAAAACCTGAAATATAGCTATCTGCACTTATCTGTCTGTTAATTTTGTCTGTGCATTCCTCCTAGATGTATTATTATGGTACAGAAACAAAATAAAGTTTATATGCTAGAAATCCTACTATAACTCATATTTTCTGTGTATATGATGACAAAGGAAGTTATACATGTGGTGAGTGTGTGTGGTGGGGGAGGGAATATCACTCAGAGATATTTTTGTTCTGCTGTGAGAAAACAGCTGAACTGATATTTACAAACCTGGCAATGGTGTTCTCTCGTTTCAGAGTTGATACTTCGAAATTACTGTTTGAGATGCGTAGGTGCAAAAGCCCCAGTTTATAACATGATTTAGTTGTGCCAAAGAATATATTACTGTAACATCATGCTTTTCTTTAGTCATCCCATGACACCAGAATTCCGTATAAGAGATTTATATTATTGCTTGTGCACTTTTGTCAGCATATCCCATAAGAAATACTTTGAAAAGCAATGAAAGCTAATGCATAATTGAAGAAACATTTATGTGATATTTTGAATGTGAATTTTGCTTTCCAGTTGTAGAAGTGTCGAAATACTGGTAAGACAAAAAAAATTCATCTTCCTAAAATGACTAAATAGTTAAATTTCTGTTAAGGTGGCTCAGGTGAAGGTAGACGTCATTATAAAAATAGAGTAAGAAGTGATATTTCGCATCTATAAACGCAGATACTGAGTGTTTCACCATGAACTCATTTAGTAAGTAGCTGGTGCCTGTATCATGTTAGTGCAACTGTAATGTTGAAGATCATACAGTAAAAGGTAGATATAATATGGTTGTCTGGGGGAGGGGGGGCGGATACGCTGTACCCTCACACTGTAGTGTAACTGCAGTATATTGTGTGTGGCACATTTAAAGTTTGGATAATGACAAATGACACATTTAAAGTTTGGAAGAGTAATAATGCAATGTTATATGTACTGTATTTTGTACAGTATTTAATTTTAAAGAATATTAGAAGTGAAACATTAAAAAAATGCCAAATACAGTGATCAAATAAACTCAGTCAAACAGTAACCAAACAATAGTACTACAGTAGATCCAAATGAAATACTGTACTTCACTATAGTATGTAAAATACACTTCAAAGTACATAACTATGTGCAAAACTGTCTACAAGCTACTGCAGGTTCATTCTTCTACTACTTAAAAGAAGTCAGTTATTTTTGGCGGCTCATTTCACTTTTTTTTTTTTTTTTTTTCATCAGTTGTAACAACTGAATATGATTTGCTTCACTCTGTCATCAACCACTTCATCATTCTCATTTCATAGAGCATCAATAATTTTTTGGTCTCCCTGATTCTGAAATGGATTCCTCTTTGTCAGTGATTGCAGAATGGTTCAAGTCTTCGAGATCACTGTACTGCAGGACATAATGCACTACTGTTGAAACCTGCATCACTACATTCCTTGCCAGTTGCATTTTCTTCAATGGTACACTTTTTTCAGCAATTCCTAATACTAGTCACGCCAGCTCTGTTGAATATGCAACAGTCTCAGATAAGGAGATAAAAATGGTATTGAAATCTGTAATTTACTATTGAAGTGAGCAGTTCATGGCAATAATAAGCCTTAAATGCTCTCCAATGGGCAAATTAATGCCATCGTGAAAAAAAAATTTTCACTTTTCTGTCTTCTGGCTGAAGCATATCAGTGATCAAGGATTCCATGAGCTGCTTCCGTCAGCTTAAGTGATCACTGATGCTTCCTCACTAACAGAACAAAATCTACTTGAAACCAGTTTAAGAAGCTGCCACATGTCATCAAAGCATTCTTTGACTGCATGTAAGTGATCATTAATGAACACATGTTTATACGCTGAAAACATTCTGGGCTTTTACTTTTACCTATACGAAGAGGTTTCAGTTTATGACTGCTCCATTTATTTGGAGGAAAGAGGAGGGTAATTTCTCCTTATTCATTTTGAAACCCATCCTATTTCCTGGATGTTTTACAGCAAGAGTTCTGGTTGTGAGAAGTTGAAAATGAATTGCCATTTCATCTCAACTATCCACTTGATCATCATTTAAATTTTCATCTAGTAATAATTTGTGTAGAATCCTAGGAAAGCATGAAGCACATTGACCATCTGAAGACCTTTCGTCTCTTTCTATGCTGGCTAATCCCATGGTGTCATTGCCACTATGAAAACCATTCGTCGGAGGCAATGAAGTCTTTCTGCTGTGTAAATCAAAGTGAAATTTTGCAGCTTGGGCTTTAAAGGTTGGACCACCAAAAGGTGGCACAGCTTCAATTTGCTTTACTAAAAATCGTCTATAAAGACATTTGTCAAATTCACTATTTTTCTTAGTTTCATCCTTTTTCTGTCCACTCCCCCTTACAAAGCTTCTAAATTTTTTCTTGTCTCTCATTCATCCCTGAGTGTTCCTTCAGTTATATAACACTCACATGCTGAAAATGTTTTTGTGTCACTATTCCTCAGATGATCAGTAATTTTATCACAAATAGAATACATTTTTTGCTTCAGCAATGTTGTAACAAGCATACAGAAATCTGTAGACTATGTGAATCAGCCATGATGCGCATTACAGTAGCACTCATTTTATTGTCAAGCATTTTTACACAATAACTTCATTGACTACACCAAATTGTTAACTGTGAGACAAGTATTTGGGTTTCTGTCCACCGACAATCCCAATATAATGATAAGACAAACTCAGTTTGAGTTTGGTTATCCCAATCCCTTTTGATTATTCTTTTCAAGGCTCAAAGATTAGTGGGGTAAATGGTACCATACAAATGTTACCTCCAAACTGTAATAAAATTTTACACTGTGTTATATCTGAATCTCCGGTATTTCAGACGGCAGTGTATTGAGCTATTACTGTATTTTATGTTTTGTTTGAACATTATGGCCCAAAATACTCAGTGCTGTCGACAACGTGATTCTATTTGTATATTTTTTTTTTGTAATGTGGAGATATTTCAAACAACTACCTCAATTAGCATTTCCTTCAGAAACAAATTCAGTGTAGATGCCTAGAACATGGAACAGTGCATGCTGACATCTGCCTAAGACATCACTGGACATGCATGTAGTTAGCAAACTGCTCTCCCAGTAGTGAATGTCGGCTTTCAAAACCAGACCCTGCTTCTCACCAAAATAGCTCAGACGTCTGTACAGTGGCAAGCGGCTGATACTAGTCCTCCCACTGAGGAAAACTATGACAGTGCTGAGGATTGTCAAGTGGCTTATTTGTGGTGGTCAGATGTTCACATTGACCTCTAACTATTGGAAAGAGGCTTACCTGCAGAATTAATGTACACTTATTTCCATAAACTAAAGAAAACTAAAAAAAAAAAAAAATCTTTCGTTGAGTAGGTATTTGTTTGCAAGTCAAACTGTGTGCACGCATACATTGACCAGATTAAATTATCGCACTGCTTTGGTTAAGGGCATGCATAAACATTGAGGATGTCATCTGCACTGTCACAGTTACATATGATAATGCATGGAGATCTGCAAGTTCATACAAAGATAAACCACCCCACACACGTAAAGACAGTGCCTCAACTGAAGACAGTTTCTGGATTTGGAAGTTTAATGGATGATAATAGGTTCAGGCTTATAGCCAAAGAGGAAAGGGGTGGGGGTGCTGTTTTAATCCTTGGAGTGCATAGTTGAAATATCAATCATGTTTTAAGTTCCAAGACATCGAGAGATGGGGAAATCTCTCTGTGCGCGGGGGCGCGGGTGCACTCCTGAAATCACTTGACAAGGCAGTTCTTCAACTGGCAGTGCCGGTGAGATACATTTTCCATTGGTTGGTTCAGTGTGAAAATTCTTGGATTTTTTCAGGAATCACGGTGGCTTATCTTCCTGTTTGCTCCTTTGATTTCAGGTGGATGATAATAGATCAGGATTTATCTCCCATAACAAGTATGCCTAGGCATTATTACTTTTACAATGGAAACTGCACAAAGTTCTTTACATGTAGCAAATATGGTCTTTTAGCTGTGCAGTCTAATAATCTGCCACCCATCTTGCAAACATTGCATGGACCCGCTTGGCATCATGAAGAGTAAGATGTATTTAACTGACACTACATCCCATATCTGATGTTTACAGCAATATGTTGATTAACATTCTCTTCTACTGCTGCAATGTTTTCTAACATCAATATTCAAAATGAGTGCTTGTTGTAGAGGTACTGCCATTTGTTAACTTACCTTACCACCCACACAACAGCTGAAATGACTGGTACTGCTCAACATCGTACTAAGAAATCTTCACTATTCAGAAACCGTACAACAGACACTAAGGTATGTGTTTGAATATACTTTTATAAGTACGTAGGATTTCGTGTTGCATTATAGTAGTAGGATGAGACCTTACAAAGTAAGCTGTAGGTTTAGAAAATTATAGGTGCATAGTTTTCAGATGCAGAATACCTCACATGTATGCATTTGAATATTCGATAATGTTAAATCTCAAACTGAAACTATAATGTGATTGAAACTAAATGCCATTAAGCTTTTTCTTCCAATGAATGCTCTCAATGTCTACCACTGCCACTGTGCCGTAACAGAGTTCATTAGTGGGATGTGTATGTTTAATCTGTTATTGAACACTTCTGGCAGTTCACTTAATTATCACCAGTCACAGCACATGTTGGCAGTCAGGTCCCTGTTATTCCAGTTTCAACAGAGGTGCAGCTGGAAACTGATGTGGCATTTTTGTAGGGCCACATGATAAATGCAAATGACATGTAGTTTTAATAAAGTGGAGAAATGTACACTACATCATCAAAAGTTTCTGAGCACCTATGGGTGGATATTAATATGGGGTATGCCCACCCTTTACCTTCATGATGTCTTGAACTCTGTTGGGGACGCTTTCAATGAGGTACCTGAATGTCTGTACAGGTCTCTTCCTTAAGGACCAAAACAAGAGAAGGTGGTGAGTTTTTTTATTTGTTTGTTTGTTTAATTTGTTTATTCTTCATAATTACAGCCTATCATCTGAAAAGCTAAAATAAGCCATACAAATCACATTTCCTTGAATAATAATAAATTATGTATTAACTATTTATTTCTGTTACTCAATTTTTAAAATACAACAACAACAACAACAACTACTACTACTACTACTAATACTACAACTACTACAAAACTACAATAAAACCCTTAACCAGTTGTCCAACTACTAATACTTCCATAAGCACTACAAAATCTGTTCTCTGTTTGTTCATTCATTTTGGTCAGTAGATGGTTGTTTCCACTACTGGATCCGCCCTAATAATACCCTGATCAACAAGCATAGTCTGCTGTATTCCTTGGGCATCAGGCAGCACATCAGCAGTGTCCCCACTATAGCAAGAAATTCCAGCCATCACTGTTACATCTTAAAGTTTGCACTTCCAGGATCACTTGCACCAATGCAATGTAGATTCTTGGAACACTATTTAATTTGGTAGTCTCTGATCTCAGTTATCTTCTCACCACCTGTAGAGTATGTTGCCTATTCTGGATGGCGGCATGCTGAGTTATGGTTTAATGCCTTGTGAAGTCTTCTTTGGCCTTCCTGGATACTGTGGCTGCAGTATTGGCCAAGATGCTCCAGGTCGACTTGCTCCTTAGTGCTGCTTCGGGATGCATCATCCTTAACACCTGACGTCCATCACCCGCCGTATCTTCATAGTGCGCGCAGTCCCACAGTGTGTGTCCTGGTGTGCCCACACTGCTGCAGGCACAGATATCATTCATCTGCCTTCTGATTTTGAATAGATACATAGCATGCGGGCCATGGCCAGTCAGGTAATGTATCAATCCACTTGATGGGTTAAGAAATCTCATTTTTAATCTCTCCCTGATGTTACAGAGAAATTCATACGTTCTCCTGCCTATGCGTGAAGTGTCCCATTCATTTTGCCACAGTTGTAATATGTGATCTTTTATTACCTTTTTCGAATTTACGTCAGTTCCAAGCACCCTTCGTACTTCCATTTGATTGCCTTTCTTTAACAAATAAAAAGCTCCCCTTTTCCTAATTGCAAAATCCAATGAGTATATTTCTAGAATTACTAACAAAGCATCATTTGGCATAGTGCAGTAGGTGCCCATTAATCTTAGTAGCATGCCTCGTTGAACTCTTCTCCCTACTGAGGCTGGCTTCACTAGCTGCTATCTATGAGTCCAAACGCTCGCACCATGTCCTACGATTGATGTTAATATAGATTGGTGCTCTGTTCTGATTGTTTTCAAGCAAGGCCGAAATGGCCTATTCTCAATGTTTATAATTTTATTCATCACGTTTGTACCTTTTCTGCCTGCTTCCTCTATATGATGTGCAATGTTACGACATTTGTCCAGAAATATCACCAAATATCTTGTTACTGTGTTTCTCCTAACTGTTACATCATTTAATTTTTTAGGGTTTCTCACTAGGTTACCTTTCAGCAGGAGGCATGTCGTTTTGTGAGGTGCTAGTGACAATTTAACACTTCGACACCAGCCCCCAAGTTTGTGGAACGCCACATTAAATTTTTCTTCTATAATTCTTCTGAAGTCACCATTTACAGCAAACTGGACAAGGTCCGCAAATGCTACCATTCACATCTAACGATTCTTTAGTGAGGTGCTTACGTGAGGTGTGAATTGTTCTGCGCCGGCCATTGTGGCCGAGCGGTTCTGGCGCTTCAGTCTGGAACCGCACAACTGCTACGGTCGCAGGTTCGAATCCTGCCTCGGGAATGGGTGTGTGTGTGATGTCCTTAGGTTAGTTAGGTTTAGGTAGTTCTAAGTCTAGGGACTGATGACCTCGGATGTTAAGTCCCATAGTGCTTAGAGCCATTTGAACTGTCCTGCACCCTGTGTCAGCTGTAGTTTGTGCAAAGCTTAGACTTAATGTTTCGTGAAAGAAACATCCGCACACCTTTGAATTGCTTTTTAATCAGCGGAATCTAACTGCTACCGTACGAATAGTGAGCTGAAATTAGACTCTTGCCTGCTCATCAAACGACCCTGAAAACATAACATCTGCTTCTGCCATACAACCCCTTCAAAAGCATAGCCTGCCACCTAACAAGTCCCATCTCAATCCAGATGATTACGACCACAGAAACTTTTCGCCGTTACGGTAGCACAGTTCTTTGGTTTTGTAAACTACATCTTTCATTATAAAATAATACGCAGTAAAGAATGGATTCTACGTTTTGCCTGACACGTCTGAAATATGTCTGTGCCATCAGCAACATTCTCTTCTCGTGTAACAGAATCAACACTGCAGTGTATACCGATATGCTATTTAGCAGCCATCCAACTTCGAAATTCAGTCGAAACGTCTGATACAAGTCTTAGAAAAGCGATTATGTATACCCTGCAAGCCTTTACACACACCATTTACCAATGCTGGCTGGTGGAGTCACATAAGGAGCCATAGCATTCCAAGCAAGAGCGCGTCAGGCCGAGTGTGTCATATTGCTGTGATGTATTTATGGATGCAAGTAACTTTCTCTCTTCCAGTGCTAGCGTGATGCAGCTATTACGTGGCCTGTGGTGGAAGCTCTTGGCTGCATATTACGTCCAGAAGATGATGTGAGACTCGTCTCGTGATTGTATTTCTGTTTTTTGTCTTGATATGTGATTTGAAAGTATGTTATTGACCATTATTCTCGCAAAAAATATCATACTTACGCATCACATGTATTTGCCACATTTTTTATGGTTACGATTCGACTTGTAAACAAGCATGTTTCATTCTGAAATGCTGTTGCTACATACCTGGTACACATAAGTTAATGTGTTGGCTATCGCTGTAATGTTGGTTATGGTACTGTGTGTGAAATAGTCACCGTTCATCCTACACAAAAATTTTATGGTGAATTTTACAAGCATAGTACCTCAATTTATAATTTTTTTTCCAGATTCAGGCCCGCCATGAGGAGGACAAATGTTCATATCGCAATTTTTCTATTTTGAGTTATAGAATATTTCCGTGCTTCCTGCATTTTTCATGTTCCCCACCATTTTGATCAGGTCATGCAGACTCTGGTTGCAATGTCGCTGTATTCCATTCCGCACAAGATTGTCGAATCAATAGTATGTGTGTGGTGTCTTTCTGCAGAGAGGTGAGTTGACTACCGGTGGCCAGACTCTTTATGTCTTACGCAAAAGGGCGACGTGGGAGGCTGACAGCCCTGCCCAACTTTTGGGAGCAGCAGTGATGTGAAGTGACTCGACAATGGTAAGGGAGCTCTCCCTGAAAATGTATCTGTTGAAATAAAGACGCAACTGTTCCTACTGCACAGTGTACAGTTTGGACTTTAACTTAGGGGAGTAATTTGGGCGGTGGCACGGGGGTGTGTCTGGAAGCCCCTTCCAGTGTTTGTTGAAATAATGGTGCTAGTGGAGAGATCTAAACTTAGCGTTAGGAGAAGGAGCCATCATACACCTCAGTGTAGAGTAGCTTGGGGGATACATGTTCAGTAGGACATCCTGTGAACAGCAGACAAGCCTGGACCTGCATAAACATCCTTTTTCTCTGACGCCATAGAGCCAGGGTCAGTATTCCAGATCTTGGATTTCGACGCCATAGAGCCTGTCCCATTATACCCCGATCGCCATGTTCAATCGACAAACTGTATTTCAGGTCAGCCATCTTGGGTTCTGATGTCACAGATATAGTGTCAGTATTCTGCGTCTCGGATTCTGATGTCATAGAGATGCACCAGCATGCCCCAGATGCCATGTTCAATCACCATCAGCATTCCAAATCTCGGATTGTGTCGTCATAGCCCAGGCCAGTGTTCTAGCTCTGGGGGAGTCTACCAGAATTCTACACTGTTATGAATAGTCCAACAAGTTCTGAGCTAAATTCTGACATCACAGAGCCTGTCCCAGTTTTCCAAGTTAGCCAGCTTGACAATGCACCACCTTGCATTTCCCACCAATTCATATATAGAACAACGTTGCTTCCATAGTAAACACACTAGCGCAGTCGGACAGGTTTTTTTAATTTCGCTGCAAAATTAGAATATCCCGCCAAAATTTGTATTTGACGCTACTTTATGCATAGTGTAATTGGCCTTTGTCAGACAAGGTAGGGATGACAGTAAGGAAATCACTGATGACGTCATAGATGACGTTATCAGTGACACGCACTGTCTTCATTCTCTCCTTACCCTACTATGTGCCTAATCTACAAAAACCCTGAGGTTGCTATTAATATTGTCCGCGGGTCGTAAATATACAACATGAACAGCAAGGATCCCAACAGACTTCCCTGTGGCATACCTGAAGTTACTTCTACATCTGACATTACTCTCCATGCAACATAACATGCCGCATCCTCCTTATCAAAAATTCCTGATCCAGTCACAAATTTCACTTTATACCTCATATGATCATACTTTTGACTATAAGCGTAGGTGTGGCACATAGTCAGATGCTTTTCGGAAATCAAGAAATAGTGAAAATACCAGACTCCTTTGATCCAAAGCTTTCAGTATGCCACGTGAGAAAAGTGCGAGCTGAGTTTCACATGATCCATGTTTTCGGAATTCATGCTGGTTAGCACTCAGGTCGTTCTATTCAAGATACCTCATTGTGTTTGAGCTCAGAATATGTTCTAAGATTCTACAACAAATCGATGCCAAGGATACCGCACAAATTGTTGAGTTAGCCACTTGAAATGGAACAGTGAGTAGCCAATGTCCCCGAAAAGAACGTAAAGGAAATGAGGATAGCAAGACAGTGTCTTTATATAAGTTACAGGAGATACTGTAGCTTCACTCCTTTCAAGGATATAATTTAGCATTCTGGACGGCACCGACAGATGTTCTGTTGTTAAGGTCTCGTCGTGACTCCAGCAGCCATTCTAGAAGACGAATTAAAGCAGCATCTCATTATATGTTCAGGTGGTTCATTCATTGCAAATTTGGAAACTATTGCTGTATCTTTTTTTTCCTTTTATTTTTGAAAGAGAACCTGCCCACTTCGTACCCGTTTTTTACATAGTGGTACACATTACGAAAACTGTTTGAGATGAAGTTTCCCCAGTGTTAAATAAATGCGCTGTTTGGATGAAGTACCGGTACGTTGTAATTTGTGCGAAAAATTACAGTTCACTTCCAGAAAGGTAAACGTATTTCTTTGCACTTGAAAGTAACTGAAACAACGAGAAAAAACACCAGCAGGAATATTCCTGTACCAGCAAAAGAATACAGGGTGATTCAAAAAGAATACCACAACTTTAAAAATGTGTATTTAATGAAAGAAACATAATATAACCTTCTGTTATACATCATTACAAAGAGTATTTAAAAAGGTTTTTTTTCACTCAAAAACAAGTTCAGAGATGTTCAATATGGCCCCCTACAGACACACGAGCAATATCAACCCGATACTCCAACTCGTTCCACACTCTCTGTAGCATATCAGGCGTAACAGTTTGGATAGCTGCTGTTATTTCTCGTTTCAAATCATCAATGGTGGCTGGGAGAGGTGGCCGAAACACCATATCCTTAACATACCCCCATAAGAAAAAATCGCAGGGGGTAAGATCAGGGCTTCTTGGAGGCCAGTGATGAAGTGCTCTGTCACGGGCTGCCTGGCGGCCGATCCATCGCCTCGGGTAGTTGACGTTCAGGTAGTTACGGACAGATAAGTGCCAATGTGGTGGCGCTCCATCCTGCTGAAATATGAATTGTTGTGCTTCTTGTTCGAGCTGAGGGAACAGCCAATTCTCTAACATCTCCAGATACTGTAGTCCAGTTACAGTGGCACCTTCGAAGAAAAAGGGACCAAAAACTTTATTGGCTGAAATGGCGAACAAATGTACAACTAAATGAAACTTTATAGCTCACTTAATTCGCCGACAGATAGTGCTTAGCCCTGCCTTTTGTCGTTGCAGAGTTTTAAATTCCTAAAGTTGTGGTATTCTTTTTGAATCACCCTGTATATTTCATCTGTATATGTGCTTTAATTGAAGAACTTCTTGTTTGCAAAAGAAGTCTTCTAAAATTACTATCTTGTAATTATTCATTTATATTTTGTGCACGGCTGTCAGTGAGTCTAATTTATCTTTTAATTCTTTTTACATGTGAAAGTGTTTTCAGTGCGTTTTATCCTGCGTGGTAGTTTCTTTTTACCAGATAATCAATGTGTTTTGAATATTCATTCGCATTTCCGTGTTTCATGCTTGATTTGTAAATTCTTGACAATGACAACAAGCTCCTGAGAGAGCACTCTCATATGTAAATAACATCGAATATTACAGAAAATACTTGTAATAAATTAATAACAAAAGTCCTACAATCTATCAGAGACACGAATGCGAATAATAAAATTTTTACAGATGGCAAGACGCGAACTGGAGTTTGCGTAATAGTAACTCCATCTCTGTACCCACTGCACTACAGCAATGAGATGCGAGTTGTGGCTTTGTCCTGTGTCATACAGCACCTGAAATCCTTAAACGCCGTTAACTCATTATCTGACATTTAACTGCAACACACTGAACCTTTTCGAGGATCCTCACTGTACTAGTGTTTTGGAACAGCATATATTCGTAGGACGTAAGTTATAATGTAGTTATAATATACAATGAGGTGACAAAAGTCACGGTGTAGTGACATGCGCATATACAGATGGCGGTAGTATCGCGTCATTTGTACTGAGATGTTTCACGTGAAAAGGTTTCCGACAGAATTATGCTCGCACGACAGGAATTAACAGACTTTGAACGTGGAATGGTAGTTGGAGCTAGACGCATGGGACATTCCATTTCGGAAATCATTTGGGAATCCAATATTCCGAGATCCACAGTGTCAAGAGTGTGCTGAGAGTATCAAATTTCAGGCATTACCTCTCACCACAGACTAGCAGTGGCCGACAGCCTTCCTTAATGACCGAGAACAGCGATGTTTGCTTACAAGGGAACCTCCCCACCACACCCCCCCTCAGATTTAGTTATAAGTTAGAACAGTGGATAGGCCTTGAAAAACTGAACACAGATCAATCGAGAAAACAGGAAGAAGTTGTGTGGAACTACGAAAAAAATAGGCAAAATATACAAACTGAGTAGTCCATGTGGAACATAGGCAATATCAAGCATAATGTGAGCTCAGGAGCGCCGTGGTCCCGTGGTTAGCGTGAGCAGCTGCCGAACGAGAGGTTCTTCGTTCAAGTCTTCCCTTGAGTAAAACTTTTAATTTCTTTATTTTCGCAAAGTTATGATCCGTCCGTTCGTTCATTGACGTCTCTGTTCACTGTAATAAGTTTAGTGTCTGTGTTTTGCGACCGCACCACAAAATCGTGCGATTAGTAGACGAAAGGACGTGCCTCTCCAATGGGAACCGAAAACATTTGATCTCAAGGTCATAGGTCAACCGATTCCTCCACAGGAAAACACGTCTGATATATTCTATACGACACTGATGACGGCATGTGCGTTACATGACAGGAATATGTTGTTGACCCACCTAATTTGTACACCTGGCGAATGGGTAAAAAGATTTTTCTACCTTGCCCGATTTAGGTTTTCTTGTGAATGTGATAATCACTCCCAAAAAAGTGATGAAAACATAAGAGTTTGTCACATAAACTGCAACAAATGAATGCAACAGTTTCACAGTTGCACAGTTTTCCCTGTCAAAACATATGTTTTTAACATTTTCAAATTTTTCATTGTGTAGACCGTCAAATCCTGCATATGTCGAAGCAAATCTGAACATGTCCTGGAATTTTGGAGAGCGAAGTTGATTATGTGTGAGTGCCTGAACTTTGATAATTGACACACGATCACGTAAACAATACTGCTCTGTGTACCTGTGCAGCTTCGCAAAATCATAGAATCTTTTCACAAAGTATTTCACTTGCCGAAAACCAAACACACAACGGTTGCACAAGAGGTGTACAACCTGGAGGAATGCCCCCCTGTGGGTCCGGGGGTTAGAATAGGCCCGAGGTATTCCTGCCTGTCGTAAGAGGCGACTAAAAGGAGTCCATCCCCCTCAAGGGGGTAGTTAGCGCCTGCGTCCGGAGACGGACGGTTCCACGACCTATATTTGTGGTCTTTTTGGTTTTTCACTTCTCGTTTCTTCCTTCCTTTGGTTGGTTCCTTTCTTTGTTCTTCTCCATCTCACTGTCTTCCTTACTCTTTCCCTTGCCTTCTTTCCCTTGCCTTCTTTCCCTTGCCTTCTTCTCCTTGCATTCTTCTCCTTGCCTTCTCTGGTCTCCGCCTCGGCGTTTGAGACAGTCTGTCCTCTCTCTCTTCCTTTTCCTCTTCTTCCTTCCTCCCTGTGCGCGCCTGAAGGCCGACCCACGCGTTCGCACGCGTAGCCGGTGACGGGGTAACGCGTAATTCCCCGCCCTGGGTAGACAAGTAAGGCACGCACGTACCCCCTGGTAAAGGCCAGGCCCAGGGAGGGGTGATTGCCTGAGATGATACCTTCTGACCATGCCGATTGGTCCCTCCGTCTGTTTCTCGGGAGGTGTGACCTGAGGTGTAAACATTCACCTAAGGCGGGAGTGCCCTTTGAGAGGGTCCCCATAAGGAAGGAGCGCGCCATCGGAGACGCTGGCAATCATGGGGGATTCCTCCGCAATGGATTTCTCTTCTTCTCTCTCGACTTCTGCCCACAAACGGAAACATGACCAGCCACCAGTGACAAAAGTACTACCGCCTGCCCCACAGTTCCTCGTCGTTTCTCGATCTGAGGACGGAAAGGATTTTTCCTCTGTCAACCCTTTCGTTATCCAGAAGGGCGTAGATGCCATAGCCGGTACTGTTAAGTCTTGTACAAGGTTGCGTAATGGTACCTTGTTACTAGAAACTGAGAGCGCCTTTCAGGCACAGAAACTGCTTCGAGCCACACTCCTGTACACGTTCCCTGTCCGGGTGGAGGCTCACCGAACTTTGAATTCGTCTCATGGTGTGGTCTATACTAGATCCCTCGACGGATTGACTGACGAGGAGATTCAGTCTTTCCTCGCTGAGCAGGGCGTGACGGCTGTCCATAGGGTCATGAAAAAGGTCAACAATGACCTTGTACCGACCTGGACACTTTTCTTGACCTTTGATAGTGTTCAGCTGCCATCACGCATCAAAGCGGGCTACGAGGTTATTTCTGTTCGCCCCTATGTCCCGACACCTACCCGCTGCTACCAGTGTCAGCGTTTTAATCACACTCGCCAGTCTTGTTCCAATGCGGCTAAATGTGTCACTTGTGGCAGGGATGCCCATGAGGGTGACTGTCCACCTCCATCTCCTCGTTGTGTGAACTGTCAGGGTGACCATGCAGCGTCCTCCCGTGACTGTCCCATCTATAAGGAAGAACGCTGTATCCAAGAAATTCGGGTCAAAGAGAAAGTGTCCACCTCGGCTGCTCGCAAGCTATTAGCTAGTAGGAAGCCCACGCTGCTCCCAGCGGGGAAATACAGTACTGTCCTCGCCTCTCCTCGGACTACCAGGGAGGTGGCAACCCAGACATGTGATCTGACCTTCAGCACCACGGTCGTCCGTTCGGCCAGTGCTAAGATCACGCGGTCGACGTCTCCTCTTCCTCCCATCACCCCACAGACACAAGCCCCTTCATCAGCTTCTGCTAAGACGAAGACCCAGAAGTCAGATGCACGGGCCTTCAAGAAAGAACCGTCCCGTGCAGACTTCCTACGTACCTCGACCTCCCAGCCATCGACCAGTACTTCCACCAAACGACCTTCCAAGAAGGCTCATAGGAAGCACAGTTCTCCTTCTCCGCCACGGCGCATTTCTTCTCCTGCGCCACTCAGCGGTTGCCGCCCCAGGCCGTCATCCGTTTCGCCTGGCCGCACCGCTGGTAGCCGAACATCTGGCCGTTCACCAGCGGAGGAAGCTCCCCCTCCTGGCCATCTTACCAAGATGGCCGATGAACCTATAGAACCAATGGACGATGACTGTCCGCCTACTGATAGCGGCGGCAGTACTCGCTCGAAGCCAGACCCTCAGCGGCCTTCGAGGTGACCCCTTCTTTCATCTTCCTTTTCCTCTCACGATGGCACTTATTCACAGGAATATTCGCAGCATTCGCTCCAACCGAGAGGACTTGAAGTTGCTGCTCCGCTTGCACTGTCCGCTCGTCGTAGCTCTCCAGGAAACGAAGCTACGCCCATGCGGTCACATTGCCTTGGCACACTACACCTCTGTGCGTTTTGACCTACCCCCTGTGGTAGGTATTCCGGCTCATGGAGGTGTTATGTTGCTGGTGCAGGATGATATTTACTACGATCCCATCACGTTGCACACCGGCCTGCAGGCAGTTGCCATCCGAATTACTCTCCCCACTTTTACATTTTCCATTTGTACTGTTTACACTCCATCGTCGTTTGCCGTTACCAGGGCAGACATGATGCAAATTATTGCTCAGCTACATGCACCATTTTTGTTAACTGGAGACTTCAATGCCCACCATCCCCTTTGGGGCTCTCCAGCATCCTGCCCGAGGGGCTCCCTGTTAGCAGACCTTTTCAACCAGCTCAATCTTGTCTGCCTCAATACTGGCGCCCCAACTTTTCTTTCGGACACATCTCACACCTGTTCTCATTTAGACCTCTCTATATGTGCTACCCAACTTGCACGCCGGTTTGAGTGGTATGCACTTTCTGATACATATTCGAGCGACCACTTCCCGTGTGTTATCCATCTCCTGCAGCATACCCCCTCTCCGTGCTCATCTAGTTGGACCATCTCCAAAGCAGACTGGGGGCTCTTCTCTTCCAGGGCGTCCTTTTAGGATCAAACCTTCACACGCTGCGATCGTCAGGTCGCACACCTCATGGAAGTCATTCTCACTGCTGCTGAATATTCCATCCCTCACCCTACTTCTTCTCCACGTCGCGTACCGGTCCCCTGGTGGACCGCAGCATGTAGAGACGCTTTACGTGCTCGTCGACGTGCTTTACGCACCTTTAAACGCCACCGTACAGTGGCGAATTGTATCAATTACAAACGATTACGTGCACAGTGTCGTCTTATTATTAAAGAAAGCAAGAAAGCCAGCTGGGCTGCATTCACAAGCACCTTCAACAGTTTTACTCCTTCTTCTGTTGTCTGGGGTAGCCTACGCAGGCTATCTGGCACTAAGGTCCACTCACCAGTTTCTGGCTTGACGGTCGCGAATGACGTCCTTGTGGCCCCTGAGGATGTCTCCAATGCCTTCGGCCGCTTTTTCGCAGAGGTTTCGAGCTCCGCTCATTACCACCCTGCCTTCCTCCCCCGCAAACAGGCAGAGGAGGCTAGGCCACCCAACTTCCGCTCCTCGAATCGTGAAAGTTATAATGCCCCATTCACCATGCGGGAACTCGAAAACGCACTTGCCCGGTCACGGTCCTCCGCTCCAGGGCCTGATTCTATTCATATTCAGATGCTGAAGAACCTTTCTCCTGCGGGCAAAGGTTTTCTTCTTCGTACTTACAATCGCATCTGGATTGAGGGACATGTTCCCGCATGCTGGCGCGAGTCTATTGTTGTCCCGATTCCTAAGCCGGGGAAGGACAAGCACTTGCCTTCCAGTTATCGACCCATCTCGCTTACCAGCTGTGTCTGTAAAGTGATGGAGCGAATGGTTAACTCTCGTTTGGTTTGGCTGCTCGAGTCTCGACGCCTACTTACCAATGTACAATGTGGATTTCGTGGGCGCCGCTCTGCTGTTGACCATCTGGTTACCTTGTCGACCTTCATTATGAATAACTTCTTGCGGAAGCGCCCGACCGCGGCTGTGTTCTTTGATTTGGAGAAGGCTTACGACACCTGTTGGAGGGCGGGCATTCTCCGCACCATGCATACATGGGGCCTTCGCGGTCGCCTCCCTCTTTTTATTCGTTCCTTTTTAATGGATCGACAGTTCAGGGTACGTGTGGGTTCTGTCCTGTCAGACACCTTTCGCCAGGAGAATGGGGTGCCACAGGGCTCAGTTTTGAGCGTCGCTCTCTTCGCCATAGCGATCAATCCAATAATGGATTGCCTCCCAGCTGATGTATCAGGCTCCCTTTTCGTGGACGATTTTACCATCTATTGCAGCGCGCAGCGTACATGTTTCCTGGAGCGCTGTCTTCAGCGTTCTCTTGACCGTCTTTACTCCTGGAGTGTCGCCAATGGCTTCCGTTTTTCTGCCGAGAAGACGGTCTGTATTAACTTCTGGCGCTACAAAGAGTTTCTCCCACCGTCCTTACGACTCGGTCCCGTTACTCTCCCATTCGTGGAGACAACAAAATTTTTAGGTCTTACATTTGACAGGAAACTTAGCTGGTCTCCACATGTGTCATATTTGGCTGCCCGTTGTACCCGTTCTCCAAATGTCCTCCGTGTTCTCAGTGGTATGTCGTGGGGAGCGGATCAAACCGTCCTACTTCGTCTATATTGGTCGATCGTCCGCTCCAAGCTGGATTATGGGAGCTCATACGCCGCCTCAACTCCATACAACATCGGGGTTTACGACTTGCGATCGGAGCGTTTTATACTAGTCCCGTCGAGAGTCTTCATGCTGACGCTGGTGAATTGCCACTCACCTATCGGCGCTATATACTGCTTTGTCGGCTACTGTCAATGCCCGACCACCCGTCTTATCGTTCCTTTCTTGACGACTCTCTCGACCGTCAATACGGGTTGTTTGTCTCTGCCCTGCTACCCCCTGGTGTTCGCTTTCGTCGCCTCCTTCAACACCTTAATTTTTCACTCCCTGCAACCTTTCGAGTGGGCGAGAGCCACTCGCCATCTTGGCTCCAGGCTCAGGTTCGCGTTCACCTTGACCTCAGCTCGCTCCCAAAGGAGGTTACCCCCGGTTCGGTCTACCACTCCCGTTTTGTCGAACCTCGTTCGAAGTTCATTAATATGACCTTCATTTATACAGATGGCTCTAAGACCAATGATAGGGTCGGGTGTTCTTTTATTGTCAGGGCACAAAGTTTCACATACCGGCTCCATGGCCATCGTTCGGTCTTCACAGCTGAGCTCTTTGCCCTCTACCAGGCTGTTCTTTACATCTGCCGCCACCGACATTCTGCTTATGTCATCTGCTCCGATTCCCTGAGCGCCATCCAGAGCCTCAGTGATCCGTATCCGGTTCACCCTTTCGTGCACCGGATCCAACACTCTCTTCAGCAGCTGGTGGACGTCGGTTCTCCGGTTAGCTTTATGTGGGTTCCTGGCCATGTCGGTATCCCTGGGAACGAAGCTGCAGATGCCGCGGCCAAGGCTGCGGTCCTCCAGCCTCGGACAGCTTCTTGTTGTGTCCCTTCGTCAGATTGTAGCAGGGTCATTTCTCGGCGCATTTTATCGCTGTGGCATGCCGATTGGGCTGCACTTACGGACAACAAGTTTCGGGCCTTGAAACCTCTTCCCGCGGCTTGGACGTCCTCCTCCCGCCCTTCTCGACAGGAGGAGGTCGTTTTGGCCTGGTTACGAACTGGACACTGCCGGTTCAGCCATCGCCATCTGCTGACGGCTGCGCCGGCGCCGGCGCCGGCGCCGTTCTGCCCATGTGGGCAATTGCTGACGGTCCGCCACATTTTAACGTCCTATCCGGATTTTAACACACTGCATCTTGATCTTGGCCTGCCATGTACTCTAGATGCCATTTTAGCGGATGACCCAGGAGCAGCTGCTCGCGTTCTTCGTTTTATCAACTTGACAAACCTCTCTAAGGACATTTTAATTATGCTGTTTTTTTTAATCCTATGCCTGTCAGTCCGTCTTTTATCGTGTTTTCCCTTTTAGTTGCTGTTTTAAACTTGTGCCTCGCGGTGCATTCCTAACGTAGTCTGGGCGCTAATGACCATTGAAGTTGTGCGCCCTAAAACCACAAAAAAAAAAAACTGGAGGAATGGTAATCACATCTACTCCCACACTAAAATTGTACAATGCCAGATCCTTCTGTCCTGTATAGCTGTCAAGAAGTAAGGCAAAATCATTGTCCGCGTAAGGAGCAATCACACGTTCATTAAAGTCTTTCACTAGTCTTTCCTCCATTTTTCCTGACGCACTGCAATTCACAATGACATTCGGCGTTTGCGCTAGTACCCTATTCACTTATTTCTGAACTTGCGGTCCAAATACACAAAAAATTAATCTTTACACTCGAGGGAAGTCTTGAACTGAAGACCTCTTGTTCCGCAGCTGCTCACGCTAACCACGAGACCACAGCGCTCCTGCGCTCACAGTACCCTCGATATTGCATTTCTTCCACATGGACTACTCAGTTTGTATATTTTGCTTATTTTTTTTTTTGTAGTTCCACACAACTTCTTCCTGTTTTCTCGATTGATGTGTGTTCAGTTTTTCAAGGCCTATCCACTGTGCCAGCTTATAACTAAATCTGAGGGGGTTGCGATGGGGAGGTTCTCTTGTTAGAGTTGTCACTGTCTGAAATAACCGCAGAAATCAATGTGGGACATACGACGAACGTATCCGTTAGGACAGTGCGGCGATATCTGATGTTAATGGGCCATGACAAAGACAACCAATGCAAGTGCCTATACTAACAGGACGTCCGCCCCCGGTAGCTGAATGGTCAGCGCGGCAGAATGTCAATCGTAAGGGGCTGGGTCGGAGATTTCCTCCGCTCAGGGACTGGGTGTTGTGTTGTCCTGATCATCATCATTTCATCCCCATCGACACGCAAGTCACCGAAGTGGCGTCAAATTGGAAGACTTGCACCAGGCGAACTGTCTACCCGACGGGAGGCCCTTGTCACACGACGACTCCACTAACAGGACATTGCCTGCAGCGCCTCTCCTGGGTTCGTGAACATACCGGTTAGACCCTAGACAACCGAAAAACCGTGACCCGGTCAGATGAGCCCCGATTTCAGTTGGTAAGAGCTGGTGGTAGGGTTCGAATGTGGCGCAGAACCGACGAAGCCGTGGACCCAAGGTATTAATAAAGCACTATGCATGGTGGTGGTGCCTCAAAAACGGTATGGGCTGCGTTTACGTGGAATGGTCCTCTGGTCCACCTGAACGGATAATTGACTGAAAATGGTGATGTTCGGCTTCTGAGAGACCATTTACAGCAAAAAAATGACGGAACTGTTATGAATGACAATACGCCATGTAACCTGGCCACAATTGTTCGCGATTGGTTTGAAGAACATTCTGGGCGATTCGAGCGAGTGACGTGGCCGCCCAGATAGCCCAACATGAGTCCCATCGAACATTTCGTGCATAAAATCCTGCATCGGCAACCAATTATGGAAGGCTATCGAGGCAGCATGGCTCAGTACTTGTGCAGGGGACTTCCAATCATTTGTCGAGTCCATGCAACAGCGACCTGTGTACTATGCCTGGCAAAAAGAGATCCGATACGATATTAGGAGGTATCGCATGACTTTTGTCACCTGAGTGTAAACTGTCATCTCTCAAACCGACATTGCTGTTTTATTTGACATTGAGCTGGAATGTAAATAAACTATGCATCAAAACGCCATACTATCAATGTGGGAAGGGAAAGTTTATTTGGAAAAATTACGATTTACTACAAAGAAATTTAGAAACTGGTTTCTAAAATTAGAAGTTTTGTACACTAAGTGATCAAAAGTATCTGGACACCTGGCTGAATATGACTTACAAGTCCGTGGCGTCCTCCGTCGGTAATGCTGGAATTCAGTATGGTGTTGGTCCACCCTTAGCCTTGATGACAGCTTCCACTCTCGCAGGCATACGTTCAATCAGGTGCTGGAAGGTTTCTTGGGAAATGGCAGCCCACTCTTCACGGGGTGCTGCACTGAGGAGATGTATCGAAGGCAAAAATGGTTGAAATGGCTCTGAGCACTATGGGACTTAACGTCTGTGGTCATCAGTCCCCTAGAACTTAGAACTACTTAAACCTAACCAACCTAAGGACATAACACACATCCATGCCCGAGGCAGGATTCGAACCTGCGACCGTAGCGGTCACGCGGTTCCAGACTGAAGCGCCTAGAACCGCACGGCCACACCGGTATCAAAGTCAGCCGGTAAGGTCTGGCACGAAGTCGGCGTTCCAAAACACCCCAAAGGTGTTCTATAGGATTCAGGTCAGGACTCTGTGCAGGCCAGTCCATTACAGGGATGTTATTATCGTGTAACCACTCCGCCACAGCCCGTGCATTATGAACAGGTGCTCGATCGTGTTGAAAGATGCAATCGCCATACCCGAATTGCTCTTCAACAGTGAGAAGCAATATGGTGCTTAAAACATCAATGTAGGCCTGGGTTGTGATAGTGCCACGTAAAACAGCGACGGGTGCAAGCCCTATCCATGAAAAATACAACCGCACCATAACACCACAGCCTCAGGATTTTACTGTTGGTACTACACACTCTGGCAGATGACATTCACCGGGCATTTGCCATACCCACACCCTGCCATCGGAGCGCCACATTGTGTATCGTGATTCGTCACTCCACACAACGTATTTCCACTGTTCAATCGTCCAATGGTTACGCTCCTTACACCAAGCGAGGCGTCGTTTGGCATTTACCGGCATGATGTGTGGCTTATGAGCAACCGCTCGACTATGAAATCCAAGTTTTCTCATCTCCCGCCTAACTGCCATAGTACTTGCAGTGGATCCTGATGCAGTTTGGAATTTCTGTGTGTTGGCCTGGATAGATGTCTCCCTATTACACATTACGACCCTCTTCAACTGTCGGCGGTCTCTGTCAGTCAACAGACGAGGTCGCCTGTACGCTTTTGTGCTGTACATGTCCCTTCACGTTTCCACTTCACTATCACATCGGAAACAGTGGACCTAGGGATATTTGGGAGTGGGGAAATCTCGCGTACAGACGTATGGCACAAGTGACACCCAATCGCCTGACGACGGTCGAAGTCCGTGAGTTCCGCGGAGCGCCCCATTCTGCTCTCTCACGATGTCTAATGACTACTGAGGTTGCTGATATGGAGTACCTGGCAGTAGGTGGCAGCAAAATGCGCCTAATATGAAAAACGTATGTTTTTTGGGGTGTCCGGATACTTTTGATCACATAGTGTATCAGTAACGGAGAGCAGCTACATAAATATGCTCGGAGGTTGTGGGAGTTCCTTAAGTGAAAAAAAACAAGAGTTTTTTCAGCACCTTGACGACGTAGCACAGAGAACTGCTTTGAAGATCTTTACAATTGAGAAAGATAACCAGTTTTTGACCAGTAAGCAGTCGAAAGGGGCCCCAATGTTCATGTATGGAATCAGTCATCAGTTATTCGAGAAAGAGAAGTTCTGATCGGGCAGAGGCACCCATTAACCACCGAGAGTGAAAAGAAATTCAAACAATTCACTAAATACCTGTTAATGTGCTCAAAACATAAATTTTACACATAAATGTATTTAAAAGAAAAGAAAAGGACAGGAGAATCCAATACTAACTCAAAGCTGATAATTTTATGCGTATTTTGGTCATTTAACGAACTACGAGAAAGGGGAGGAAAATGTTATTCATGAAACCTGTGCTGAATGGCTTTCTAGTTAAATCATTAGTTTCTATCACAACACCACAAAATATCTATAAACAGATTTGATTTGAGTGACAAATTCCTTAACACAGATTCTTCACAGTGGCATGAATCTATACATATACTTCAGATTATGTCTGAGTATTCGAATAGGATTCCAGACATACTGTAAAAAAGAGATTTTATCGGAATGTAGGTATGCTTAAAATATGTTATGATTTTCTCATCATATGTGCCTCAAACGCTTAGTAAACAGTGCTTATTGGTTGTCTGACTAAAATTTAATTATGGTGGTAAGTTCCTGTGGGATGAAACCGCCGAGGCCATCGATCCTAGGCTTACACACTACTTAATATAACTTAAACTAACTTACGCTAAAGACAAGACACACACCCATGCCCCAGGTAGGACTCGAACCTCCGACGGGGGGAGCCGCGCGAACCGTGGCAAGGAGCCCTAGAAGCGCGGCTACCCGAGCGGCGATTACTAAAATTAATGCAACAGCATTGTATTAGTAATGAAGCTGAAAGTAAAAATGTATTTCGTTAACGAACCGCCTATGAACAATATTTGTTGAGATTTTGTGCCTTTCTATGCTATTTCGAATGGAGAGGCACCGCTTCCCCTTTTCATTCTAAGCCAACTCATTTCTTTGTGAAAACAAACCAAACCAGGACGTACCACAAAGAAACAACTAAACTCAAAAAATAAGAGCCTCCCTAAATGTCATGTATTATTTCTGGAATAAATGTGAAAATCGCAAATTTTATGTAAACTTTGTTACACTACAATTAAAAATTTTATTAACAATGATTTTATAAATCTGTCGTTGAAACATCTATGGAAAAAATTGCTGCTCATTTTTCTTAGTCAAACAAAAGAATTACTTGCCTTTAATAAGTATGCGTTGTACAGTTAATGAAAACAACGAAGAGAACAGCGGATTTATCTTTTTGTTGCCTGAAAAATTTGTATATATAATGTACAACTTAATACACTACTGGCCATTAAAATTGCTACACCACGAAGATGACATGCTAAAGACTCGAAATTTAACCGATAGGAAGAAGATGCTGTGATATGCAAATGATTAGCTTTTCAGAGCATTCACACAAGGTTGGCTCCGGTGGCGACACCTACAACATGCTGACGTGAGGAAAGTTTCCAACCGATTTCTTATACGCAAACAGCAGTTGACCGGCATTGCCTCGTGAAACGTTGTCGTGATGCCTCGCGTAAGGAGGAGAAATGCGTACCATCACGTTTCCGCTTTGATAAAGGTCGGATTGTAGCCTATCGCAATTGCGGCTTTGCTGCTCCCGTTGCTCGAGATCCAATGACTGTTAGCAGAATATGGAATCGGTGGGTTCAGGAGGGTAATACGGAACGCCGTGCTGGATCCCAACGGCCTCGTATCACTAGCAGTCGAGATGACAGGCATCGTATCCGCATGGCTGTAACGGATCGTGCAGCCACATCTCGATCCCTGAGTCAACAGAAGGGGACGTCTGCAAGACATCAACCATCTGCACGAACAGTTCGACGACGCTTGCAGCAGCATGGACTATCAGCTCGGAGACCATGGCTGCGGTTACCCTTGACGCTGCATCACAGATAGGAGCGCCTGCGATGGTGTACTCAACGACGAACCTGGGTGCACGAATGGCAAAACGTCATTTTTTCGGATGAATCCAGGTTGTGTTTACAGCATCATGATGGTCGCATCCGTGTTTGGTGAAATGGTTCAAATGGCTCTGAGCACTATGGGACTTAACATCTATGGTCATCAGTCCCCTAGAACTTAGAACTACTTAAACCTAACTAACCTAAGGACATCACACAACGCCCAGTCATCACGAGGCAGAGCGGGTTTGGTGACATCGCGGTGAACGCACATTGGAAGCGTGTATTCGTCATCACCATACTGGCGTATCACCCGGCGTGATGGTATGGGGTGCCATTGGTTACACGTCTCGGTCACCTCTTGTTCGCATTGACGGCACTTTGAACAGTGGACGTTACATTTCAGATGTGTTACGACCCGTGGCTCTACCCTTCATTCGATCCCTGCGAAACCCTACATTTCAGCAGGGTAATGCGCGACCGCATGTTGCAGGTCCTGTACGGGCCTTTCTGGATACAGAAAATGTTCGACTGCTGCTCTGGCCAACACATTCTGCAGATCTCTCACCAATTGAAAACGTCTGGTCAATGGTGGCCGAGCAACTGGCTCGTCACAATACGTCAGTCACTACTCTTGATGAACTGTGGTATCGTGTTGAAGCTGGATGGGCAGCTGTACCTGTACACGCCATCCAAGCTCTGTTTGACTCAATGCCCAGGCGTATCAAGGCCGTTATTACGGCCAGAGGTGGTTGTTCTGGGTACTGATTTCTCAGGATCTATGCACCCAAATTGCGTGAAAATGTAATCACATGTCAGTACTATAGTTCAATTCATTTATCTTGGTGGCTCGCGCATGCCCGCCCAGACGCGAGAGATTGCAGCGTTGCCAGTTGTACGCGCCAAGAGAAGCAGCGCCGTAGCAGTGTAGTTCTCAAACTTACGTTTAGGGGTGAGCGCGCAGTTTATGAAGTAAAGCCACCACGGCCGCATTAAACCTTTCGCTGCTACAGAGACGTGCTCCCCGCATTCCACGCCGTGCTCGATTTTGTAACCACTGCACTGCTCGCCTGTGCAGACACATTGTGTTCCGACTGCTTTGACACACTTATCATTCGATTTCACAAAAACTATTTGGCCCAAAAATTTGATTTTGACACATCTTCTTGACTGATACCTTCCCCCCATAAATGACTTAATTTTGTTTCGATTTTCAACGCAGTTATATTGCAGCATTAAATGTAGTAAACCATTGCACGAAATTTTGAAGAGTTTGCAGAGGTAGAGTTCATAGCGTATACTTTCCGTATGTTCGATTGTAGTTACCACAATGTTGAGAATGAAATGTGGACAAGATACCTAAATTTCATATAAAATTTACTGTATAACAACATCTCATTTAATTTAAGTACCAGATTGGTGTCGTATGTAATATTGAGAAATATTCCGTCTTTCGCGACTGTAATAAAAGTTTTATTTACACCGGGCGCGTTTGACTTTATTTTAAAGCACTTCAATCAATCAAAAGGAAGTACACAAAATACGTTAAACAAAACTGTGGACTTACAAAAACATTAGGACTTGAATATACTGTGTTTCAGTGCTCTGAGCTATGTCAAATATAATTTTTGTGTGTGGCACACACAAAAAGCATTTATTTGCTAAAACACTGATCGGCCGACACAAACGTTGAATAT
This sequence comes from Schistocerca americana, assembly GCF_021461395.2. Classification (NCBI taxonomy): domain Eukaryota; kingdom Metazoa; phylum Arthropoda; class Insecta; order Orthoptera; family Acrididae; genus Schistocerca; species Schistocerca americana. The sequence goes on from NC_060130.1 coordinate 304,356,995, forward strand.
TGTGTTACCTCAGCACAAAACTACGAAAGGTGACTTGGCAATGGAGGAGACAAAATGCTGTCCAATGAAGATGCTTCAAAAGAGAAAAACGCGTCTGGTCTAAATAAGACGCTTATTACAGTTGCAGAAGAGGAATATATTTCAATACCATTGGTAAAATTGCAACTGTGGAACAAAAACAAGAAAGAGAACATGAGTATTATTGTGTATGTGCCTTACCCTTCATTGTTGTCAATCGCTGCGATAGTCTTCTGCATCGCTGTAGTCAGTGTCGCAGTCCGAATCATCAGGTCTTAGAGTTATGACGATGGGTTCAAGCAGATTGTCAATTACAATTTCCCTGTCCATGTCCTCCTCCTGTAGCCTTTGTGCATGCCGAACACATTCAGCCCATGCTGATGGAGTAATTCTGTCAAGTGCTTCGTGCAGAAGCCTTTCTGTATCGGCAATTTTAAATGTCACGTTTCGTTCTGCGACATACCCTTTCACTTGTGCCCAAATTAACTCTATCGGATTGTATTGGCAATGGTACGGTGGCAAACGCAAAACTGTGTGTCCATGTTCCTGTGCAATACAATCGATTTCATAAACTTTTGTGCGAGGCTTATGAAGCACTACAAGATTCAACATTTCAGCACGAGTTTGGTTGGCAGTATGTGGAATATTTTTACTTGCAAGCCATAACATGATATCGGCTTTTTTTGTACTTGTTGTGGGTGTCTTGTCAACAACAACAGAGTGATAACTCGCATTGTCCATTACAATCACCGAGTTTGCAGGCAAGTAAGGGAGAAACTGATTCCTAAACCACAATTTAAATGTCTCAGAGTTCATTTCGGAATGATAATCCCCTGAATTTCTCTTTTTTGCCCGGAACACTAATTTGCTTTCTGGAATGAATCCAGAAGCAGAACCAGCGTGAAGCACAATTAGTCGTCCACCTTTACCAACTGGTACTTTAAACCCACCCGAACCATCACTCATTTTCCAACACGCTTTCCTTGTGTGATTTTGGTTCACCCATGTTTCGTCCAAGAAAAAAATGTTCTTATTCCCGGATTTTCTTACTTCAATAATACGTCTTAAAAACTGTGCCCTTGAAGCAGCGATATCACTACGTTCCATTAAAAACTTTCTTCCGTCATTTGTATGTACATATTTGAATCCAATGTTTTTAAGTATTCTATTCATTGAAGTCATGCTACCTTTAAAATTTATGGTTTCACGCATTTTCACAGTGATTTTTTTTACAGTAGGAAATTCGCCTGTGTTGTACATGTTGAGCGCTTCTCGTCTTAGAACATCTTTGTCGAAATTATCTAAATTAGTTACAGTCCTCTCACGAGTGCGATATTTCCCTGGCGATCTGAAAAGTGGGCTTCCACAGGTCTCCGTAGATAACTTTCCTTCATTGGCAATCCGCTGAACGGTTCTCAAGCTAACGCCTGTCGCTTCTGCAGTGCGTTCCTGAGATCTGGCGACATCCGTGATAGGCCCACCGTTTTCTGCTTCGCGCTTGAAAAAAGCGTGAATCCGGCAAATTATGTCCCTCGCCTGTTTATGGAGAGTTTGTCGCTTACCACCATTATCAGCCATGACAACTAGCAACAAATGCGATAAAAATTCACCAAAGAATAACTACAATCACATTTAACACTCGCACTCGCCAAGACATTCCCAGCAGACCGTTCAGAAAACTACTGAACACTCATTGGCTGTCAGCGGATGCGTGACGTCAGGTGCGTAGAACGAGCCTTAAATCGACCGCAGTCGTTCATGGTTCCAATTATACAGAGTGTTCATTTTAATTGGAGACATTGAAATATCCGCAAATCTACACATCGGATCAAACAAATTTATAACTAAATTTTTTTTGTCTCAGAGGGGGACATCCAATGATACCAAATTCGACGAATTTGTAGTCAAATTTGTTATAATTGGATGTCCCCTTCCGGGAGGAACTAATTTTCATTAGGATTTCTTTTGGCTCTGTGTGTCGTTTTCAAGAGATTTCAATGTCCCCATAAAATGAACACCCTTTATAACATAAACAGTGTTTATAAATTGGGAAATATTCTATCTTTAGCAACTGTAACAAAACTTTCTTTATACCAGAGTCATTTCGCTTTTTTCTAAAACGTTCTGATTAAAACGAAGTTGGCGAAGTACACAAAACTGAATTTTGGACGTAATAAAACATAAAACTAAAATATATTGCCAGTGAGGCACAGTGCGCAAACATTTTGTTTTTGTCACAACGGACAGCAAATACTTGCCAAAACATAGATCAGTCGACGAAACCATTGAATATGATGTTGCCAAAGCAGCGAAGCAAAGAATTCCGTCAGACAATCAAATAGCTCGGCAACGTACGAGCCGAAATTCTGCTCTAAATAATACTTTTAATACTGCCGCAAAAGAATATATCTCAATATGAATAGTAAAACAGCAACTGCGGAAGAGGCGATATACAAACAAAACGGATAACATGAATATTGTATGTGTGTCTTTTCGTTGTTTTTAATTGCTGTGAAAAGAAATATTGGAGGAGAAAATTACAAAAACTGAAAACTTATTATGATTATAATGAAGCACAGGAAATTTCAAAACATTACATTCAAACGAATAAAATTCATTAAGTAAGACACTTTGCTATTGTTTACAAATAAATAAAATATTTAGTATGCAACAAGCCTTGAAGTCAGAATCTTCCGATTAGCAGCCCAACACCTTAACCATTACGCCAACGCAGCTACTCATTTGTTGCATTTCCTGGAGCACTCTAAACGTCTGCAAAATACCGACAAACACTGTTGGGATGACAATGAATTACTTACGTTGCGTCGAAGTACAATAGGAAATAAACAATTACCGCTGTTCTTTATTGCGAAAAAGCGGTTCGTGAGACTGATACAAACACCTTTCCTTGCTATCGCCTGAATTAGGAGGCTTATTGTTTGTTTGGTTTAATTAATTAATAGAATATGAAGCAATTGGTGTAAAGAATGCTTTTTGCAAACTTTCTATAAAAGAAAGTCTGCTATCAAGACATTGCTTTTGTTCAATTACTTCATTTATGACTGAACGTTTCTAAAATTGAAGACACTCGTCCGTGCTCTGCACTGCAGTCGAGATCTGGCAACGTCGTTCTCTGTTCATTGGCTGACTGTGATTTGTGACGTCAAATGCGCAGAACGAACCTAAACTCGGCCGCCAAGATATATGACGCGCACCTTAGTATAATATATTTGTCCAATGAATACCCGTTTATTATGAGCATTTATTCTTGGTGTAGCAACTTTAATGGCCAGTAGTGTATTTATACAGGGTGACACACAGGAGACGGTCGGTTTTGAACTGCGTAGTAGTGAGGGCGCGGTGGTGGGAGGTACTCGTGGTGGGAATAGTTCTGAACCACACAAGACGCCATTTCATTTAATCAGTCACTATGGAGCAGTGGGACTTGCAACGTCGAGTGTTTGTCTATGATAGTTTCGTGAAAAGTGGTGAATCTATTATTGCTACGCAGCGATTTTGTCGTGCGCGGTTTAATGTCGGTCGACATGGAGCTGTTCCGAGCTGTAACACAATCCTCAGATGGGTGGAAAACTTCAGATCAACTGGAAACATACTGGATCAGAAGCATCCTGGCCCGAGACACAGAGTAACGACACCAGAAAATGTTGAAAGGGTAAGGTAAGCGGCAGTCAGAAGCCCAGGACGGTCAGCTAGACGCCATGCTAGTCAGTTAGGAATCAATCGTGAATCGGTTAGACGAATTTTGCATAAACAATTAAAATTCCATCCCTATAAAATGCTCATTGTCCAACAACTTAAGGAAACTCATTTTGCTGTACGAGAAGACTTCGTTTACAGACTGCAAGTGATTTTGGGCTCGAATGAAAATGAAATTTTATTGATGAGCGATGAAGCTCATTTTCATTTAAACGGGACCGTGAATAAGCAAAACCTACGTCACTGGGCTCCAAAGCAGCCACACCTTGTCCACCACCGTCCTCTACACTCAGAAAAAGTAACAGTCTGGTATGCTCTTGGCTCTGTTGGTATTATTGGACCTTACAGGGCTATTACAAATGATTGAAGCTATTTCATAAATTCACTGTAGCTCCATTCATTGACATATGGTCACGACACACTACAGATACGTAGAAAAACTCATAAAGTTTTGTTCGGCTGAAGCCGCACTTCAGGTTTCTGTCGCCAGAGCGCTCGAAAGCGCAGTGAGACAAAATGGCAACAGGAGCCGAGAAAGCGTATGGCGTGCTTGAAATTCACTCACATCAGTCAGTCATAACAGTGCAACGACACTTCAGGACGAAGTTCAACAAAGATCCACCAAATGCTAACTCCATTCGGCGATGGTATGCGCAGTTGAAAGCTTCTGGATGCCTCTGTAAGGGGATATCAACGGGTCGGGCTGCAGTGAGCGAAGAAACGGTTGTACGCGTGAGGGCAAGTTTCACGCGTAGCCCGCGGAAGTCGACGAATAAAGCAAGCAGGGAGCTAAACGTACCACAGCCAACGGTTTGGAAAATCTTACAGAAAAGGCTAAAGCAGAAGCCTTACCGTTTACAATTGCTACAAGCCCTGACACCCGATGACAAAGTCAAACGCTTTGAATTTTCCGCGCGGTTGCAACAGCCCATGGAAGAGGATGCGTTCAGTGCGAAACTTGTTTTCAGTGATGAAGCAACATTTTTTCTCAATGGTGAAGTGAACAGACACAGTGTGCGAATCTGGGCGGTAGAGAATCCTCACGCATTCGTGCAGCAAATTCGCAATTCACCAAAAGTTAACGTGTTTTGTGCAATCTCACGGTTTAAAGTTTACGGCCCCTTTTTCTTCTACGAAAAAAACGTTACAGGACACGTGTATCTGGACATACTGGAAAATTGGCTCATGTCGCAACTGGAGACCGACAGCGCCGACTTCATCTTTCAACAGGATGGTGCTCCACCTCACTTCCATCATGATGTTCGGCATTTCTTAAACAGGAGATTGGAAAACTGATGGATCGGTCGTGGTGGAGATCATGATCAGCAATTCATGTCATGGCCTCCATGCTCTCCCGACTTAACCCCATGCGATTTCTTTCTGTGGGGTTATGTGAAAGATTCAGTGTTTAAACCTCCTCTACCAAGAAACGTGCCAGAACTGCGAGCTCGCATCAACGATGCTTTCGAACTCATTGATGGGGACATGCTGCGCCGAGTGTGGGAGGAACTTGATTATCGGCTTGGTTGTCTGCCGAATCACTAAAGGGGCACATATCGAACATTTGTGAATGCCTAAAAAAACTTTTTGAGTTTTTGTATGTGTGTGCAAAGCATTGTGAAAACATCTCAAATAATAAAGTTATTGTAGAGCTGTGAAATCGCTTCAATCATTTGTAATAACCCTGTATTTTTTGAAGAGAACGGGGCCACAGTTACTGTTAATTCGGTTCGTTACATTCGTATGCTTGAAACATTCTTGAAACTAGAACTAAGAAGACGACGAATCCCTTTAAAACGCTTTTGGTTCCAGCAGGATGGGGCAACATCGCACACCGCAAACACTTCAGTGACAGTTCTCAGACGCATGTTTCCTGGCCGGATTATCTCACGTTTTGGCAATGTTCCTTGGCCTCCCAGGTCTCCCGACTTGTCAGTATGTGACGTTTTCTTGTGGGGGCACATTAAGGACTGTGTCTATAACCACAAACGACGTAATTTGGACGAGTTAAAGAATGCAATCATTCAAGAAATTGCTGCCATCCCTGCAGAGATTTTAGTCTGTGTGATGGAGGATTCTGAGAAGAGACTTGAGTCCTGAATTCGAAATGATGGACATCACCTTGACGACATTATTTTTCACAAATAACTTTGTTAACTGAAATGGCAAATAATGAGCTTTGATTTTGTTTAAATAAACATGCATTAATTTTAAAGTTGGCTGAGTATTATTTCATTAAAAACCGTCCGTCTCCCGTGTGTCACCCTGTATAAGATGGTGGTGAACGACCGTTTCCGGGAACGAGACCGAACGCTAACGAAGTGAACTGTGAACAGCTATTCCCTGTCTGTCCATTGACTTCAGTGGACCGTTCCTTTCGAACTGTTCATTTGTGAACGACCTACTTCTCTAGCAGACACAATGGTACTCGGCCAGCCGAGGTGAGGCAGCCAGGCAGTTCTTGCATGCACAGAACTTGCGCTATCAGGTCGTCTGGCGGGTTGCCTGCCCTACCAGCACCTGCCTGCGGTGAGCTGAAGGAAGTTCGCGGGTGCCCGTGCCGAATCAACACCACCTAGACTACAGGCCTGCGCGCACACTTGTGACGTCACATACTGATGACCGGGTCCGTATCGGAACGCTCCTGTTAAGCACTCTGGAGCTATACGAACTTTACGAGTTTCAGAGCTGAGACTGCATAGGGATTCTCGTGCTTTCCTCTTCTACGTCGCCTTGTAATGAAAGTATGGAAATTTATATCATTGCGTAAAGTAACTGAACAAAACTGTCCTATGATATTTCAAGATGTAAAATTATTTTGACGATTTGCCTTAAATACGCGTTTCTAGGCTCGAATACAAACTGTAATTTTAAATTCTATCGTTTACCTCAGGAGCTGTGTTTTCTTGCAGTAAAAAATCGGCAATATGCGATAACAAGCAGACGTTTTCGGTTTTAAATAAAGCAGCTGGACCTCCTACAGAATTTAAGAATTTGTTTCCCTCGTTATTTTCGTAAATTTTCCTCTCCACTTCAAAATTTGCTGACCTCACACGAAACTCAAACCATTCGACGAAATGGAGCACCTCCTGACGGAATGTTTAATAAATCAAAAAACCCGAAAAAAATATTTTATTCCCCTGTTCCTCCAGAACTTTAGAACCTTAAACATGAAAAGATTGTTTCTCCCATATCCTTGACTGAAATTCGTGTCACAGAGTGCTGTTAATTTAATCACAATGCACGTACGTCGAAATTCTGCTTTCTATACTGCTTAATCTGTCGAACACTGAATTCGTTAAAGCAATTTTCTAAGGTAGTTTACTCAAATTGAAATTTTTTCCGAATAGCTGTCTGTATATGTAAAACTGAACAAAATCATTCGGTAGCTCTTCCAAATAAAAGTACTGGGAACTCAATAATCTGGTAGGAATGATAAGGAATACTAAACAGTTTCGAGCCACACTAATTAATATAACTATTCTGTGTGACAATAGTTGCTTCCTATTAACCTCGCAGCAATGGTCCAAAATTAAGAAACAAATTATACTGGAACATGATACATAACTGCTTTTAAAAACAATTGGCAAATATGGTGCAATGGGAACAAATAACACGCTATAAATTTTTTGTCATTTACTTACCCTTGAATGATGCGTAGACAAAAATTCCTGTCTGGGAATAGCTGCAATCCAGCAATTTCTGAACACAGATATGGGAAATCGAAACATGTGCACTCTCATGCCTTTTTGGGATTTATAATTTCCCTGGCAAAAGGGAACACAACACTTGTATCCCATACTTCGAAGAACTGTAGGCGAATAAAAATGACTCTAAGCACTATGGGACTTAACATCTGAGGTCATCAGTCCCCTAGATTTAGAACTACTTAACCTAACTAACCTAAGGACATCACACGCATCCATGCCCGAGGCAGGATTCGAACCTGCGACCGTAACAGCAGCGCAGATCCGGACTGAAGCGCCTAGAACCGCTCGGCCACAGCGGCCGGCCTGTAGGCGACTACTTTATGAAATATATATCACTTTCACGTGGCACACACTTTCAACACAACATACACGCCAACAGGACTGCCGACTACAGATAAGATGGCCAGTAGTTTGTGACGTCACGTGCCAGTATGGCTACTGTGCGTAAGCCTTGTATCTAGAAGGCTTTGGTCGAATCGGGCAGCGTTCGAACAGCCTACCCTAGGGGAAAGAGAGGCAACAGTAGCTGTGCTAGTAAGAACAGCTTCAAAGTCACATCTGCAGAGAAGCCTGTTGGTTCTTTCAAAGCAAAGGAACTGGGGAATGATTACTAGTGGATCGTCCAGCCTGTTTCATTAATTCATGAAAAATGGTTTAAGTGGCTCTGAGCACTATGGGACTTAACTGCTGAGGTCATCAGTCCCCTAGAACTTAGAACTACTTAAACCTAACTAACCTAAGGACATCACACACATCCATGCCCAAGGCAGGATTCGAACCTGCTAGCGTAGCTGTTGCGCGGTTCCAGATTGTAGCGCCTAGAATCGCTCGGCCACTCTGGCCGGCTTAATTCATGAAGCAGACATGTTATATAATACTTCTTGAAAATTTCTGCATTCTCCGAAGCAATGGAAAGATGCGATAAAAACCAAAATCAAAATGTGGCAGAAGGAATACGATGTTTCAGAGCCTTGCATAGATTTTAAAATTAAATAATAATGTTGTTCAGTAACTTCTCCCTACCAGTGGACAATGCATCCTCTGAATTCAAATCATATGCCACACATGTGCACTGGCATCTGGCCATTTTCATCTTTAATCTCTTCTGGGTTGCTACTCTTGCAGTCATTGCCCCACAGAAAGTGAAGAATATGCTTAAAAATAATACAACCTAAAAATAAAATCAGAGTAGAAATTATTTAACAATCATTAAATAATATTTTGACATAACAGGGAGTGCAACTGTCAGAATTCCAAATCTCAATAGGATGAGAGTTCTAGTAACTACACCTGTCGGTTTAAAAGACTGTTATAAAATACAGAAAGATATTTGTATCAGGATTACTATAAGATATTTCTTGTTTAATTAATATTATGTTAGCACAATATTGATACACTTCCATTTTCTGTTGTAGAAATGCAAAAAGAATATATTCCATTCTCTACAAACACATGTGAAAAGCATAGAAAAAGAAATACGAATAAAAGAGAGCAAACGATCCAGAGGTCTTTCTAAAGCCGACTTTTAACTTCCGATACTGAAAATACTAAAAACCTGATAGAATTAACACATTTTGTCTCGTCTATTGAACATATTTGGTTGAGTTGATATAAGGCAAACCATAGTGCCCTGAAAAAAAAAAAAATGGCTCTGAGCACTATGGGACTTAACTTCTGAGGTCATCAGTCCCCTAGAACTTAGAACTACTTAAACCTAACTAACCTAAGGACATCACACACATCCATGCGCGAGGCAAGATTCGAACCTGCGACCGTAGCGGTCGCGCGGTTACAGACTGTAGCGCCTAGAACCGCTGGGCCAATCCGGCCCTTCATAGTGCCCTGAAAGTGAGTACAAAGTTAATCTGTGTCGTAAAGGTATCAGTACCTAATAACAATCTAAGACAAGCATTCAAACGATACAGTTACCCAAGAGAATGGCACCAGGAAGTTTTATGAGTGCTGAAAGAGATGTGTTAACAAACATTACAATGTTTCAAGGAAGTTATTGTCTTTCAAACATCAGTCAATAAATATATATCTTTGCAAGGCTCCCCATAAAGCGAACTGACAAAAACTTCAAAACGTGAAAGTTTGTGCAAATGCAAGGAATTAATATCAGAAATGTTTCTGTTTCTTTCTCCAGTGTACCAAATCTCTGCTTCATTTGTAGATGACAATGCATACAGAAAATCAAAATACGAAAAACACAGAGAACCATATCAATGTGCTTCTTTATGAGCAAAGGGACATTCCTCATTTTTGTTATTAACGATGTGTCAAGCTTAACAAACATGCATATCATAAAACTAATCAAAACTTACTTGTAACTTTGCTTAAAATTTTTCATTTCAACAAAACTTGATTTATACAGGGTGGTCCATTGATAGTTTCTGACAGGTAGTTACATTAATCTGACTGGACTGTGTATAATGGGCTGTCGATCTCTTACCTGGATGTTTATGTTGATAATGCCTGTCATGTGTAATGGAAAAATTATTATAGTGGGGCAGCTGATTTGTATAGCTAAGAAGTAAAGATGACATGCTTTTGTTGTGATCACAGAAAAAATGGATATTAAATTTTAACGTGCTAACACCCATAACACACTGAATTCACATATGATTCTGTATTCACATTCAGATGTTTCACCAACTCCCAACTAAGCTATCACCTTCCAATCTAACCTAAACCACATACTTATCTGCAAATTGGTTTGTCACAACAGAGACCCTGTATTATATACAAATTCATTAATAACTATCTGAACGTTAAAAAGTAACATGTTTTTATATACAGGGTGGTCCATTGATCGTGACCGGGCCAAATATCTCACGAAATAAGCATCAAACATAAAACTACAAAGGATGAAACTCGTCTAGCTTGAAGTGGGAAACCAGATGGCGCTATGGTTGGCCCGCTAGATGGCGGTGCCATAGGTCAAACGGATATCAGCTGCGTTTTTTTAAATAGGAACCCCCATTTTTATTACATATTCATGTAGTATGTAAAGAAATATGAATGTTTTAGTTGGCCCACTTTTTCGCTTTGTGATAGATGGCGCTGTAATAGTCACAAACGTGTAAGTACGTGGTATCACGTAACATTCCGCCAGTGCAGACGGTATTTGCTTCGTGATACATTACCCGTGTTAAAATGGACCTCTTACCAATTGCGGAAAAGGTCGATATCGTGTTGATGTATGGCCATTGTGATCAAAATGCCCAACGGGCGTGTGCTATGTATGCTGCTCGGTATTCTGGACGACATCATCCAAGTGTCCGGACCGTTCGCCGGATAGTTAGGTTATTTAAGGAAACAGGAAGTGTTCAGGCACATGTAAAACGTCAATCACGACCTGCAACAAATGACGATGCCCAAGTAGGTGTTTTAGCTGCTGTCGCGGCTAATCCGCACATCAGTAGCAGACAAATTGCGCGAGAATCTGGAATCTCAAAAACGTCGGTGTTGAGAATGCTACATCAACATCGATTGCACCCATACCGTATTTCTATGCACCAGGAATTGCATGGCGACGACTTTGAACGTCGTGTACAGTTCTGCCACTGGGCACAAGAGAAATTACGGACGATGACAGATTTTTTGCACGCGTTCTATTTAGCAACGAAGCGTCATTCACCAACAGCGGTAACGTAAAACGGCATAATATGCACTATTGGGCAACATAAAATCCACGATGGCTGCGACAAGTGGAATATCGGCGACCTTGGCGGGTTAATGTATGGTGCGGCATTATGGGAGGAAGGATAATTGGCCCCCATTTTATCGATGGCAATCTAAATGGTGCAATGTATGCTGATTTCCTACGTAATGTTCTACCGATGTTACTACAAGATGTTTCACTGCATGACAGAATGGCGATGTACTTCCATCATGATGGATGTCCGGCACATAGCTCGCGTGCGTTTGAAGCGGTATTGAATAGCATATTTCATGACAGGTGGATTGGTCGTCGAAGCACCATACCATGGCCTGCACGTTCACCGGATCTGACGTTCCCGGATTTCATTCTGTGGGGAAAGTTGAAGGATATTTGCTATGGTGATCCACCGACAACGCCTGACAACATGCGTCAGCGCACTGTCAGCGCATGTGCGAACATTACGGAAGGCGAACTACTCGCTGTTGAGAGGAATGTCGTTACAAGTATTGCCAAATGCATTGAGGTTGACGGACATCATTTTGAGCATTTATTGCATTAATGTGGTATTTACAGGTAATCACGATGTAACAGCATGCGTTCTCAGACATGATAAGTTCACAAAGGTACATGTATCACATTGGAACAATCGAAATAAAATATTCAAACGTACCTACGTTCTGTATTTTAATTTAAAAAACCTACCTGTTACCAACTGTTCGTCTAAAATTGTGAGCCTCATGTCTGTGACTATTACAGCGCCATCTATCACAAAGCTAAAAAAGTGAGCCAACTAAAACATTCATATTTCTTTACATACTACACGAATATGTAATAAAAATGGGGGTTCCTATTTAAAAAAACGCAGTTGATATCCGTTTGACCTATGGCACCGCCATCTAGCGGGCCAACCATAGCGCCATCTGGTTTCCCACTTCAAGCTAGACAAGTTTCGTTCTTTGTAGTTTTTTCGTTTGACGCTATCGTGAGATATTTGGCCCGGTCACGATCAATGGACCACCCCGTATATAAAACCATGTCACTTTGAACGTTCAAATAGTTATTAATGAATTTGTATATAATACAGCGTCTCTGTTGTTGTGAGAAACCAATTTGCAGATAAGTATGAGGTCTAGGATAGATTGGAAGGTGATAGCTTGGTTGGGAGTTGGTGAAACATATGAATGTAAATACAGAATCATATGTGAATTCAGGGTATTATGGTTGTTATCATGTTAAAATTTAATATCTATTTTTTTCTGTGATCGCAACAAAAGCATGTCATACTTACTTCTTAGCTATACAAATCAGCTGCTCCACTATATTAATTTTTTCATGGTTACTCATGAGAGGCATTATCAACATAAACGTCCAGGCAAGAGGTATCGACAGCCTTTTATACACGGTCCAGTCAAATTAATATGACTACCTGTCAGAAACTTGAATAACCACCTTCTGCAGCACAGACTGCTGCGAGATATGCAGGAAGAGAGTGAATAAGGCTCTGAGCACTATGGGATTTAACTTCTGAAGTAATCAGTCCCCTAGAACTTAAAACTACTTAAACCTAACTAACCTAAGGACATCACACACATCCATGCCCGAGGCAGGATTCGAACCTGCGACCGTAGCGGTCGCGCGGTTCCAGACTGTAGCGCCTAGAACCGCTCGGCCATTCCGTCCGGCAGAGTCAATAAGGTTCTGGAAGGTACTTGGAGCCATGCCGACTCCAGAGCCATGGACAACTGCGCTAGGTTTGTCAGTTGAGGATTCATGGCACGAACAGCTCAATCGAGATGTACCCACTGATTCTCGATCAGGTTTAAGTGCGTGGAGCACTGTAATTTAGTCCTGGTGCTCTTAAAGCCACGCACATACCCTGCGAGCTCTGCGACACATTGCATTGTTCTTTTAGTAAATGCCGTGGTGTCTCATGCAGGGGTGGTTATGGTCAACAAGAATAGATTCATACTTATGTTGATCCATTGTGCCCTTCATAACTACGAGATCACCCAGGAAATGCCACAAAAACATTCCACAGACCATAGCGGACCCTTCTGGCGCTAGTTGCAGGGCCATACATGTCAATGGCCATCTGTCTGAGGGAGCATATAACGTCTGTCTGAGGGAGCATAAAACGTGTTTCACCTGACGAAGGCACCTGTCACTGGATGTCCAGTTACGTTACTGGCATGCAAATGCCTTTGTCGCTGATGAACGGCAGTCAGCATGGGCGCACGAACCAGACACCTGCTGCAGAAGCCCATATGCAGCAACGTTCGCTTAGCAGACATTGAGGATACAGTGTTGATAGCCGTGTGGTTCATTGGACAATCAGTTGCTTAACAACTGCACATCTATTCGCCCATAAACGCCTCTCCAGCCGTCGTTCACCCCTGTTATCTATGGCCCATGGTACACTACAGTTGCCTCGGCACTGGTTTTGGATAGTGCCATTTTGCTATGCACGATATACCTTAACCGCGACGGCATGCAAAGAATTTACAAACTTTACCGTTTTGGAAACGCTTCCACCCATAGTCCGAAAACCAATGATCAAGCCCTTTTGGACGTCAGATAAATCGTTCCATTTTCGCATTACGACAATCTTTTCCCTGTTCTTCGCCCTTCACCCCCCCCCCCCTTCCCGGCCATCCCCCCCCCCCCCGCCTCCCCCGACAAAATTTATATACGATCCACTGCTAGTGCTGCCGTCTGAGCCGGCCGGTGTGGCCGAGCGATTCTAGGCGCTTCAGTCTGGAACTGCGCGACTGCTACGGTCGTAGGTTCGAATCCTGCCTCGGACATGGATGTGTGTGATGTCCTTAGGTTAGTTAGGTTTAAGTAGTTCTAAGTCTAGGGGACTGATGACCTCAGAAGTTAAGTCCCATAGTGCTCAGAGCCATTTGAACGATTTTTTTTTTCTGCCATCTGCGAGTAGTAACTACACATTGACGTCGAACATAGGCGGTGGTTACATTAATGTGACTGGACCATGTAAATTTTAATAAAGTAGTTTATTTCTCTATTGTATAACACCTGAAATCTCAAATTAAAAACTACACTACTGACCATTAAAATTGCTACACCAAGAAGAAATGCAAATGATAAACTGGTATTCATTGGACAAATATATTATACTAGAACTGACATGTGATTACATTTTCACGCAATTTGGGTGCAAAGGTCCTGTGAAACAAGTACCCAGAACAACCACCTCTGGCCGTAATAACGGTCTTGATACGCCTGGGCATTGAGTCAAACAGAGCTTGGATGGCGTGTACAGGTACAGCTGCCCATCCAGCTTCAACACGATACCACAGTTCATCAAGAGTAGTGACTGGCGTATTGTGACGAGCCAGTTGCTCGGCCACCATTGACCAGACGTTCTCAATTGGTGAGAGATCTGCAGAATGTGTTGGCCAGAGCAGCAGTCGAACATTTTCTGTATCCAGAAAGGCCCGTACAGGACCTGCAACATGCGGTCGCGCATTACCCTGCTGAAATGTAGGGTTTCGCAGGGATCGAATGAAGGGTAGAGCCACGGGTCGTAACACATCTGCAATGTAACGTCCACTGTTCAAAGTGCCGTCAATGCGAAAAAGAGGTGACCGAGACGTGTAACCAATGGCACCCCATACCATCACGCTGAGTGATACGCCCGTATGGCGATGACGAATACACGCTTCCAATGTGCGTTCACCGGGACGTCGCCAAACACGGATGCGACCATCATGATGCTGTAAACAGAACCTGGATTCATCCAGCTTCAACACGATACCACAGTTCATCAAGAGTAGTGACTGGCGTATTGTGACGAGCCAGTTGCTCGGCCACCATTGACCAGACGTTTTCAATTGGTGAGAGATCTGCAGAATGTGTTGGCCAGAGCAGCAGTCGAACATTTTCTGTATCCAGAAAGGCCCGTACAGGACCTGCAACATGCGGTCGCGCATTACCCTGCTGAAATGTAGGGTTTCGCAGGGATCGAATGAAGGGTAGAGCCACGGGTCGTAACACATCTGCAAT
Source organism: Schistocerca americana (assembly GCF_021461395.2). Taxonomy (NCBI): domain Eukaryota; kingdom Metazoa; phylum Arthropoda; class Insecta; order Orthoptera; family Acrididae; genus Schistocerca; species Schistocerca americana. Next base: position 304,372,130 of record NC_060130.1, read on the forward strand.
GTAACGTCCACTGTTCAAAGTGCCGTCAATGCGAAAAAGAGGTGACCGAGACGTGTAACCAATGGCACCCCATACCATCACGCTGAGTGATACGCCCGTATGGCGATGACGAATACACGCTTCCAATGTGCGTTCACCGGGACGTCGCCAAACACGGATGCGACCATCATGATGCTGTAAACAGAACCTGGATTCATCCGAAAAAATGACCTTTTGCCATTCGTGCACCCAGGTTCGTCGTTGAGTACACCATCGCAGGCGCTCCTGTTTGTGATGCAGCGTCAAGGGTAACCGCAGCCATGGTGTCCGAACTGATAGTCCATGCTGCTGCAAACGTCGTCGCACTGTTCGTGCAGATGGTTGTTGTCTTGCAAACGTCCCCATCTGTTGACTCAGGGATCGAGACGTGGCTGCACGATCCGTTACAGCCATGCGGATAAGATGCCTGTCATCTCGACTGCTAGCGATACGAGGCCGTTGGGATCCAGTACGGCGTTTCGTATTACCCTCATGAACCCACCGATTCCATATTCTGCTAACAGTTGTTGGATCTCGACCAACACGAGTAGCAATGTCGCGATACGATAAACCGCAATCGCGATAGACTACAATCCGACCTGTATCAAAGTCGGAAACGTGATGGTACGCATTTCTCCTCCTTACACGAGGCATCACAACAACGTTTCACCAGGCAACGCCGGTCAACTGCTGTTTTGAGTCGGCAGTGACAACCAATGTGAAAGCAACAAATCTCGTTGTTGTGACAGACTGATCTGCACCTTATCCCACGATCTAGGTTAGGTTCGAAGTTGAGTTTGATTGTGAGTTGGTGAAGCCAACGAATGTTAAAGTGAAAAATCTGATTGTGGTGATTGACTGATCTATAGGTTAGTGAACAGGAATGAAGTTTATAATCTTGCTTGTAACAAATATTCCTTTTTTCTCGAAATGTGGCACGCTTTCCTAGGATGTGTTTAGCCTTGGATCCAAGAGTGTAGCTTAAATTGCAGTAGCCGAATATGTCATGATTTCAGAGAGTGTATTTCGTCTCTTGAGGCCCACAGGCGTTTTTCTTTAATTTTTTTTTTTAAAAATATATTCTTTATTGAGCCAAATATACATAAAGTGTATATGAAAAGAAGAAAACAAAGATTTTCAGTGCTACTTTTTCCAGAAAAGGCGGTACAGTATACTAGACTTTGGGTTTCAAGCATTGTTTTTGTATTAATAAAACATTAAACTACAATTTAAAATTTTTTCACGTGCTAAATTTATTGTTAATGATCGGAACTATTTACAGTTACATTTCTATACATATACACATAAAAAACATAATTTTCTAAACATGTTCCATACTAGAATCAAAATTAATCAGAACTATCCAAATACAACATGAATTTACGCCTTCCTAGAAAAAGCGATTGCAATATAAACTACTGGTACTGCAACTGTACTTCAAATCATACTCAGTTTTCCCGATGGAATTCGTCAAAACAGTTTCGATTCAGAATCATACACTTGAAAACTGCCCATTTGGAATGAAGTTCTGTTTTTTTTTTCCTTTGTAGATTGGATTCATGCATTTTGTCCAGTCCTTTATGTAAGCTGCCTCTAGCATATGATCCACACTGCATCTCCTTTTGATGTCACATGGCGTGGGAATTCGATTGCACCTCCCTTGGCAGATGGTTCTTGAAGTCCGTTTTCATTTCTGGATCTTCGGTTGGTTCAAGGGAGTTTTCCTCATTACTGCAGATAAGCATGTCTCCCACAGAAAGCTTGTATTTTCTCAGCGAAGAAAACTTCTTTCTAGCAATTTCTTGGCGCAATTTATTCTGCCGAAGTTGCAGCCATGAATTGGAAACACTTGAATATGTTAAATAGTCCTTATTACCCATATTTTTGGTCCTGGCTCGCATGGACAGTAAGATATCACTGTGCTAGCTAGGTGCACTCCGCCCATGTTTCTATTATATTCTTTAACAACAGCTGGTCTTATGACTTGAATTCTTTTCTTAATATAGCTTGTGCAAGGATTCATGGGTTCAGTGCCATGAACCAGTGGTATGATGGTCACACTTTTTCTATGCAGCCACTTCAGAATGCAAATTTTCTCATATCATCGAACCAACATAACACAGGAACCTCTTCCTTTCTCATTTATTAATCAGTTTTTACTCGTGCTTCTTTCGGAACGATAAGATTGTTTATTGGATAAGTAGATAGGAATCCTTGAATCAGGAGTTCATTGACTAATTTCTCACTTGTGAAGTACCGATTGCGGTAAATAATGTTACCAGGTGTAAGACAGTAAATTTGAGTACAGAAGATTCTCCCAATGAAAACCTAGAAGCTGTTAATTCCGGGAAAGTACTTTCGGCCTGGTTGAAAATCAAATCTAAGGAAAGTCCATTTAAATTGGCTAAAACAAATACTTTCAGGCCAACTGAATTTGGTTTGTTTGGAACATATTGGTTTGAGATTGTATCCCTCAGAAAAGGCACCATAATCTCAACTACACCCACATATTGGTCTCCGCTTTGCATCAGACATCCATTTCCGATTCTGCAAATAAGTGGTCATAGTTTCCAGAGGCGATCTGTTTTACATTCATTCTCTGGAACAGTTTCATAAAACACTACTTTCAGAGATGTTTGTAGTGTGAAAAATCTTGTGCGTGCCATGTTGTCAATAATTACAGGAACGTGTCTTTTATTCTCCCAGTACCGGTGCATTCTTACGTGGAAATACTATAAGTGACTCATTATCATACTCATTCCAATGAAAACTCCTTTGAGATTTAACTTCAGAGGGTGGCCTTACTTTAACCTATCTATTTCATTCGACTTTTCAACTGTTAACTACAGAATTTTTTATCATCGTAATGTTCGAAGTATTTCAAACAGCTGAACTCAATTATGTTTATTGGAGATAAAGTTGGTTGGGAAATCTCTGGATGTTCAAGCGAGAAATCTGTCATCTGTCTCCATCGAAATCGGAAAGGTGCTGATGTTGATGGCCTTGACCCTAAGATGGGCATTGGTGGTGGTGGTTTTGCTGTTGTTGTTAACGTGGTGAGAGGTACATCATCTTGTGTGTCATCACTTTCGTCTACAGGAACTGGGGTGTCAACAATAACAGATTCATCTGGATCATTTAATTCATCTCCTTCGGAAAATTCAACACGGATTAATCGAGAATGATGAGAATTTTGTCAGTATCATCAGCTGAAAGTATTCTGAACACTGGAATGAGTTCAGAACATTCCCCACATAAATCATCAGTTATAACTTACAGCAGAGAAGAATAAGAATAAGAAGATGATGATTACATAAGTATTACAGCATATTTTTTTTTACATCAGACTAGTATTAGTAGTGATACAACACTGAACAACGAAGTTATAACATGGAAGTTATTAAATATTAAAATCCACATAAAATGGCACACTAAAAATTGTGAGTAGCTTTCAACTACTAGAGACCTGAAGTCCAGAATAATGGACTTCAGTGTGTTTTGAGAGACAATGTTTCAAATATAAAACTAGTTTTGATAACTCAGAACAAGCATATACGCTTTTTAACCGCTTGTACATTACAATAAAATAATAATTTCCACTCGAAATTGCATATTTTACTACCATTTGATGCACTCGCACATGAACTTGCTTCATTGCATCGCCTTTTTCGCAGAATAATCTTAATATTGCAGAACATGACTTCGGAAATGCTTAGAGAATTTCTCTAAGCTCGTCTGACGTTACTTGAGTGACACCATTCCAGGACGTTGGATTGGCAGAGGAGGAGCAGAGGATGAACTTCGTCGCCGGTGATCTTCCAGGTATCCAGACCTCACACCCTGTAACTTTTGTCTGTGATGTGATTCAAAAGATCGCGTTTTACGCCCCCCCCCCCCCCCCTATGTCTGACACTGTTGAAAGTCTGCGACATCGTATTGTTGACGCTGTGAATTCGCTTACGAGAGATCAGCGGTTTCGAGTGCGGCAGGAAATGAACCACCGCTTTGATACTTGTCGTGTAACACATGGTGCTCGCATTGAATGCGTTAAAATTTGAACTTTTTTCTTCCCAGGAACGTTGTAATTGTGTTTCTATCTTTTGTAGTTTGGAAGCAATAAATGTTTGAAATCTGTTCTTTCTTTTTGAGTAGCCCTGTAACAATTACCAGCATAATATTTCTGGGTATGTGACGATTGGCTGACTAGATTACTTTCCCAGATTGCCAGAGAGAAAGAAATCGAGCATCATTTCAGTGCTTCCGAAGCTAACGTGCCATATTTGGTGGATTTCGTATTTACATTTACGTGTTACGAAAATATACAGTCTGAGTGATAAAGCGCATTTAAGATATCTCCAAAACACGTCGGTTTTGATATAGTTTGTTGTGCTACAGTGGCAGGAAGTCCGAAAACGGCATTTAAAACGGTAACGCTAATTTCATGACTAGGTGATCACAAGATTGAAAGTTCAACACAGCAACGACAATTTGGAGTCAATAACATACATGGAGATTGTAGCAGGTATAGCCTAATGCAGTCTGCACATAAACACAATGTCTGTCAAGCATTAAACACAGATATACATTCAACTCAATTTACGAAAACACAGTGTAGAAACGGATATATAGATATTAAGCTATTTAATTCATTATCTTCATAGGTCCATCACGACGCACTACACACCTTGTGATCAAGAGTATCCGGATACCCCCAAAAACATACGTTTCTCGTATTAGGTGCATTGTGCTGCCACGTACTCCCAGGTACTCCATATCAGTAGTCATTAGACATCGTGAGAGAGCAGAATGTGGCGCTTCGCGGAACTCACGGACTTTGAACGTGGTGGGGTGATTGGGTGTCACTTGTGTCACACGTCTGTACGTGAGGTTTCCACACTCCTAAACATCACTAAGCCCACTGTTTCCGATGTGATAGTGAAGCGGAAACGTGAAGGGACACGTGCAGCACAAAAGCGTACAGGCTGACCTCGTCTGTTGACTGACAGCGACCGCCGACAGTTGAAGAGGGTCGTAATGTAATAGGCAGACGTCTATCCAGACCATCACACAGGAATTCCAAACTGCATCACTATCCACTGCAAGTACTATGACAGTTAGGCGGGAGATGAGAAAACTTGGATTTCATGGTCGAGCGGCTGCTCATAGCCACACGTCACGCCGGCAAATGCCAAACGACATCTCGCTTGGTGTAAAGAGTGTAAACATTGGACGACTGAACAGTGGAAAAACGTTGTGCGAAGTGACGAATCACGGTCCGTAGCTCGTGGTCGTGCGGTAGCGTTCTCGCTTCCCGTTCCCGGGTTCAGTTCCCGGCGGGGTCAGGGATTTTTTCTGCCTCGTGATGACGGGGTGTTGTGTGATGTCCTTAGGTTAGTTAGGTTTAAGTAGTTCTAAGTTCTAGGGGACTGATGACCATAGATGTTAAGTCACATAGTGCTCAGAGCCATTTGAACCATTTTTTTGACGAATCATGGTACACAATGTGGCGATCCGATGGCAGGGCGTGTGTATGGCGAATGCCCGGTGAACGTTATTTGCCAGCGTGTGTAGTCGCCAACAGTAAAATTCGTAGGTTATGGTGTGGTCGTGTTTTTCATGGAGGGAGTTTGCACCCCTAGTTGTTTTGTGTGGCACTATCACAGCCCAGGCCTACACTGATGTTTGAAGCACCTTCTCGCTTCGCACTGTAGAAGAGCAGTTCGGGGATGGCGATTGCACCTTTCAACCCGATCGAGCACTTGTTCATTATGCACGGCCTGTGGCGGGGTGGTTACACGACAGTAACATCCCTGTAATGGACTGGCCTGCACAGAGTCCTGACCTGCCTCCTATAGAATACCTTTGGGGTGTTTTGGAACGCCGACCTCGTGACAGGTCTCATCGACCGATATCGATACATCTCCTCAGTGCAGCACTCAGTCAGTCTGGAACCGCGCGACTGCTACGGTCGCAGGTTAGAATCCTGCCACGGGCATGGATGTGTGTGATATCCTTAGGCTAGTTAGGTTTAAGTAGTTCTAAGTTCTAGGGGACTGATGACCTCAGCTGTTAAGTCCCATTGTGCTCGCCGGCCGATGTGGCCGTGCATTTAAAGGCGCTGCAGTCTGGAACCGCAACACCGCTACGGTCGCAGGTTCGAATCCTGCCTCGGGCATGGATGTTTGTGATGTCCTTAGGTTAGTTAGGTTTAACTAGTTCTAAGTTCTAGGGGAATAATGACCTCAGCAGTTGAGTCCCATAGTGCTCAGAGCCATTTGAACCAACCCATTGTGCTCAGAGCCATGTGAACCATTTTTTGCAGCACTCCGTGAAGAATGGGCTGCCATTCCCCAGGAAACCTTCCAGCACCTGACTGAACGTATGCCTGCGAGAGTAGAAGCTAAGGGTGGCTCAACACCATACTGAATTCCAGCATTACCGATGGAGGGCGCCACGAACTTGTAAGTCATTTTCAGCCAGGTGTCCGGACACTTTTGATCACATAGTGCATGCCTTTAAAAATAAAACACAGTAATATCTTTAGGAAAATGGTTCTTTCACATACACCGAGAATCTGAAGACTGATAGAGACAATCTAAATGGATAAGTAATTCCTAAGACTAATTGTAATTTTGTTCAGGATGTAGTCATATTTTTTTTTATTGTTGTATAACGTTGTTCATCAGGGACACCATAGATTTCGTGGACCCCTAGATAAGCTTTTGTGAGCGTCAAATTCAGTACATTGTTTCACACATGTTGTTTCTGTTGGGTTGGCAGAAGAGCCAACACCGTGTTACTAGTGGAGGCCGAAATGCACGCGTTTTAGCTCACACAGGCTGGCGTGAGGAGGGAAGAACTATACTGACGTGAGGTCTAGAACATGACAAGGAATTAGAATTCAGAAAGCGGACGTAATTAGTTTGATACTTAACTTTAATCCATTAATGATGAACGTTGCTCTTGACGGTACATGATTCACAATATTATCAGTCCAGAATACATTCTTGAAGAATATGGCGCCTTGCTAGGTCGTAGCAAATGACGTAGCTGAAGGCTATGCTGAACTGTCGTCTCTGCAAATGAGAGCGTATGTAGTCAGTGAACCATCTCTAGCAAAGTCGGCTGTACAACTGGGGCGAGTGCTAGGGAGTCTCTCTAGACCGAGCGGTTCTAGGCGCTACAGTCTGGAGCCACGCGACCGCTACGATCGCAGGTTCGAATCCTGCCTCGGGCATGGATATGTGTGGTGTCCTTAGGTTAGTTAGGTTTAAGTAGTTCTAAGTTCTAGGGGACTGATTACCTTGGCAGTTAAGTCCCATAGTGCTCAGAGCCATTTTTGAAGTAGACCTGCCGTGTGGCGGCGCTCCGTCGGCAATCACTGATAGTGGCGACACGCGGGTCTGACGTATACTAACGGACCGCGGCCGATTTAAAGGCTGCCACCTAGCAAGTGTGGTGTCTGGCGGTGACACCACAGTTTCTGTTGTTGTTGTTGTTGTTGTGGTATTGAGTCTGAAGACTGGTTCGTTTGTAAACCTCTTCATCTCAGAATAATCACGGCAACTTACATCTTTCTGAGTCTGCTTACCGTGCCGCGCGGGATTAGCCGAGCGGTCTCAGGCGCTGCAGTCATGGACTGTGGCGCTGATCCCGGCGGAGGTTCGAGTCCTCCCTTAGGCATGGATGTGTGTGTGTTTGTCCTAGGTTAAATAGTGTGTAAGCTTAGGGACTGATGACCTTAGCAGTTAAGTCCCATAAGATTTCACATACATTTGAACATCTTTTTTTTTTTTTTTTTTTTTGCTTACCGTATTCATCTATTTGTCGTGTTTCCGGGATCAACCCTCAACGTAGCACCGCTGTGCTGGTCGTCGCTCCAACTGTGCAGGCGCACCGGTCGAAGCCAGCCGAACTTCGCCTGGTCTGCAGGAAGCAAACTACTGTAGTTCCGAGGGAGCACACAAGCGTAGTTATGGGCGCCACATACACGGACCTTTTGTCACATCCGCGGGACCATTTTCCTCAGCTAAATCGAACCCACATCGCTAGACCAACAGCTGTCTAGTAGTCATCTGCCACGTGGGTGTAAGTGCCCTCGCCCCGCGATCAGCAGACAGGTCCGTTTCCGTCGCCCTTGCCACCCGGGACCACCACGTATCGCGACCCGCTGCTCCGGCTGTGGACTCTGAGACCGGAATTACTTGTATTGCTCGTGAGATGGGACTTTAACTCTGGGCCTACTGTGCATGTCTAAGAAGATTGTCGTTTTCGTTTGCTAGAGAACTTTTCAGAGGATTGTCTCACTCAAAGATTTATTTATGTCGTTTTCTAAGAAGTTTAAGTTATCAAAGAGTAACTACGCTCGCCGATTACACTCAGTCGGTTGTGAGCTCTGCAAGATCCATGTACTAATTTATATTTACGTGACAAACCCTAATTCTAGGGCTATATTTCATTTTTGAAAAATGGATCTATGCCGACATTTGTAAAAACGGAGATGGTACATTAGTCTTTGCTAATGTAAAATTGTAAGTACCAGTCGTCATCATATTTCTGTAATGCAAGAGCTCTCTAATTTGTGTTAAAATTTATTCTTGGCTTAAGTTTCATACGTTTCTAATGTAAGCTATGATGTTCATTGTCCTTAGGCCACCTTCTGAAGAATACAAATTTATATTTGTCGAAACCTAGGTAAAGAATTCTTTATCCATTGCAACTGGTCGGCTATTTATAATTTTATTAAAGAAGTCATTATTTCATTTCCAAGAAGGAGTTTTCTTATTTGTTTCGAACTGCAAACAGAGCACAGAACTTACGTTTGTGAACATAAACTGATTGTGTCAATAAATTGTGTTGTGGTTATAATCGCTGACTTACTGCAAAAATGCCCCAAGCTGGGACACTTCAGTCTCCCTCTACTATTTTTACCGCCCCCCCCCCCCCACACACACACTTCCCTCCAGTGCTAAGCTGGTGTCCCTTGATGTCACAGAATATGTCCTATCAACCGATACCTTCTTCTAGTCAGGTTGTGCAACAAATTTCTTTTCTCCCCAGTTCTATTCAGTACTTCCTCATTAGTTATGTGATCCACCTACCTAATCTTCAGGATTCTTGCGTAGCACCACATTTCAAAAGCTTCTCTTCTCATTTTATCTCGTGTTTATCGTCCATGTTTCATTTCCGTACATGGCTACACTCGAGACAAAGACCTCCAAAAAAGACTTCCTAACACATAAACTTATATTCGATGTTAACAAATTTCTTTTCTAAAGAAACGCTTTCCTTGCCGTTGTCAGTTTACATTTTATATCCTCTCTGTTTAGGCCATCATCAGTTATTTTACTGCCCAAATAGCAAAACTTTAAGTGTCTCGTTTCCTAATCTAATTCTCTTAGCATCACCTGATTTGATTCGACTACATTCCACTATTCTTGTTTAGCTTTAGTTGATGTTCATCTTGTATTCACCTTTCAGTACACTGTCCATTACGTTCAGCTGCTTCATCGGCAAACCTAAAAGTTTTTATTCCTTCTCTCTGAACTTTAATTCCTATTGCCGGCCGAAGTGGCCGTGCGGTTAAAGGCGCTACAGTCTGGAACCGCAAGACCGCTACGGTCGCAGGTTCGAATCCTGCCTCGGGCATGGATGTTTGTGATGTCCTTAGGTTAGTTAGGTTTAACTAGTTCTAAGTTCTAGGGGACTAATGACCTCAGCAGTTGAGTCCCATAGTGCTCAGAGCCATTTGAACCATTTAATTCCTATTCCAACTCTTTCTTTGAATTTGTTCTGTGCTTCCTCATTGTATTTGAATAACATCGGGGATAGGCTACAAACCTGTCGCACCCCTTTTTCAGAAATGGCTCTGAGCACTATGGGACTCAACTGCTGAGGTCATAAGTCCCCTAGAACTTAGAACTACTTAAACCTAACTAGCCTAAGGACATCACACACATCAATGCCCGAGGCAGGATTCGAACCTGCGACCGTAGCGGTCGCACCCCTTTTTCAATCATTGCCTCACTTTCGTACTCTTCGACTCTTATAACTGCCATCTGGTTTCTCTACAAGTTGAAAATAGCCTTTCAATGCTTAGGCCTGTATTTTACCCCTGCTACCTCCAGAATTTCAAAGTGGGTATTCTAGTCAACTTTGCTGAAAGCTTTCTCTAAGTCTACAAATGTTATAAACATAGGTTTGCCTTTTCTTAATCTATCTTCTAAGATAAGTCATAGGGTCAGTACTGCCTCGCTTGTTCCTACATTTCTCCGGAATCCAAACCGACCTTCCCTGAGGTTTACATCTGCCAGCTTTTTCCATTCTTCTGTAAAGAATTCGTGTTAGTATTTTGCAACCATGATATATTAAACTGATAGTTCAGTAACTTTCGCACCTGCAGCAACTGCTCTTTTTGAAATTGGTCTGACTATATTCTTTTTTAACTTTGAGGGTATTTCGCCTGTTTCATACATCTGCACACTAGATGGACGAGTTTTGTCATGGCTGGCTTTCCCAAGGCTATCAGTAGGTTTGACAGAATGTCGTCTGCTCCTGGGGCCGTGTTTCGACTTAGGTCTTTCAGCGCTCTGTCAAACTCTTCTCTCAGTAGCGTCTCTTCCCTCTGCTCTTTAGCCGGCACGGTAGTTCAGCGTGTTCGATTTGAGTGCTGGCTGCTCTCTGTAATAATAAAAAAAAACTGAGTGAAAGGACATACTTGAACGGGTGCCTTGTGAGGTTAACCCCGATCAAATGCAACGGATAACAACAAAGAAAATGAACAAGAAGGGTAAAAATGGTTATGTGGATAGGTTGACGACTTACGAACGTAGAGGGCTAGCGTTCGAATTTAAGTTGAGTCAGCTGTCATTTTTTTAAGTTGGACCTGTGACGGTAATATTTTAAACCTTAATTCGCTACAGATTGTGCAGTTCTAGGCTTTTCTAGGTTTCACATTCTTTCATACGATTCCATTTTATAATAGTCTAATCTTGAAACAAACAGGCAAATGACCATATTGAAAATGGTGCCTTTACAGTTTTCAGCTAAGAGAAACGAATCAGCTGACTGGCATATTTTTCTAAGTCTTTACGAGCGGTTTGCACGTGCGAGTTGATGTGCCTTCCAATACTTATTGTTTCCAGTTTAATATTGGTTCTTCAATTACGGTAGGCCTATTCGACCGTCACGCTAAGAAGAAGAGGTCGGTAGCTCATTGGTACCAATGAAAGACTGCACGCAATCGGACTCTGTGAAACAAATTTGTGTCAACAATGCCATCTAGTTGACACAATAATTCATAGATATACTTGCAGTGGTCACATGAATAGTTGGAAGTGGATCCGGGAGCAAATAGCTCTGATTACAAGAACATCCCCTGAGTACATACCGCTGTCATTGATACACAGGCCTGAAGCACGCTATTTCCCAGAAGCAAAAAATAACGCTGTGTACTGGTTGCTGGGAAATTTTGTTAACTACGTCCTTAACAAATTAGGGTCCGATAGCATCACAGAGTTCAAGGTACATATGCTGTGTGAATTTCACAAAATTAGAAGGTATTCGAATCACAAGAAAAAGTTTGGTAATATGTTAAAAGTTGTATTTGAAAGAATGGGCATTGGTTAATATAAAAAAGAAGACTGTGTTGACAGTGATGTATTGTAATTACCTTAAGGATATTATTTAAGATTCTACAGTGTATTCATAATGTGTGCTTTTTCTACTTCAGGGAGTAGTTTTTGAAATTAATAAGCTAATGTACAGAACTTATGTGACATTGAGATTGTGTGTCTAATAGTGTCAAAACACAAAACATTAAAGGTGCATTATTGGCTTATATTAGAAATTTGGAAATAGATAGTTTTTATAGAAATGTTCTTATCGGTTGGTTAAAACCATAAGATTCTGTCTGATAAATGTAATATTCAATGGCTGGCACATTGCCCTGTTCATTTTTGCACTGTGATGTGTAAGTCAATTTCGCAGTGAAAAACTGATTATATAGATCTGATCACTTCAGATACTTAACATTCAATTAATGTCCAGAAAGTGTAGTTGGAAGGCTAGTCAACTTTATTATATATCTCCTTTCGGCCATTCTCAATTGTCTAATATGATTATTAAATTGTCTTATATTTAAAATTATTCCACCAACTTGCTGATATCCATCATAAAGAACTAATTATGCTTCTGTAAAGATTGGAGCTCATGTAATTCAAAGTGCAGATTTAATTTCTTCAGGTTGAAGTTTGAATGCCTTTAAAAAAATTGGTAGCGTTTCAACGTACTGTACTGGAAGCTGTAGTGTGTGTCGGATGGAATCCCACTACAGCCTTTTTTTAATCGCCTCGCTAATGTTTCGTGCTTTATTTACTTTTTGTTATTAAATTATATTTTCTTTTTTTGCTTTTTTCAGTATTCTCTTCAATAAATAGCTAATGATAGTTTATGAATTTGATGTCTAAAAATAATCTTCCTTGAAAGGTAATATTCACCTGACCTCCCAGAACAATGAAAATAATCTTCCTTGGAGGATGATATTCATCTCAACTCCCATAAAAATACAAATAATACAGCAGCAGGTAGACTGGTATTTTGAAATAAATATTGTTGTCCTAACAACTATGTACGCCTTTTAGAGAAGAAATGAAATAAAATAAAATGAAGAGTAGACTACGTATATTTACAGTGTTTTGTCCACATACCACTGGTATCAAGAACAGCCTTGATCCTTCGTGGAATAGAACTGACAAGTCTACGGAAAAAGTCCTCATCCATGGCAGTTCTCTCCAGGAAGAATGAACCAAATTTCATAGGGCATTCACAGTTCCCGGAGGATAATCTGGCCAATTGTTCAGCAAAGACTTCTTAAGCTGAGCCCATACGTTCTCTATGGGATTGAGATCAGGTGACTTTGGACGCGACGGAAGGCACTGAATAACATTCTTCCTCCTTTGAAACCAGCTCTGAGGGATGATTATCATGTTGGTAAGTGAGGCGTCGTTCGGAATACCAAGGTCGAGTTCCATGGATTACTACATTTTTAAGGAAATGTTCATACCATGTTGAACTGAACTTGGTTTGAATACGTTCTAAAGTTCCTGCAGCCATATAAGGCATCCGGCCCCAACATTTCACACTTATGCTTCCGCTTCTAGTGCGTGCGGCCACGAAGAGCGTGTCATATCATTGCTCATTACACCGGTAAACAAGAGCAGGACCTCTGCTAGTGGACGAGATTGTGCACTCGTCAGAGAAAATGACTTCCCTTCAATCGACATCTTAACAGGAACTCACAATTGCTAGTCTGTTCACGGCTTGATCGTCAGACAACGGTTCTTTGGTAAGGGCTCGACAGGGCCTGATTTCATGGTCCTTTAATCTTCTGAGAGCAGTTCTCGATGAGCCAGGGAAATATGAAGCTCTCCTTAGTTCCTGGATGAGTGACAAAGAAGCATCTACATCTACATATATACTCTTCTAGCCACCAAGTGGTGTGTGGCGGAGGGCACAATTCGCGTCAGAGCCAATTTCCCCCGTCGCGGATCGCGCGAGGGAAAAACGACTGTCTGAACGCCTCAGTACGAGTTCTAATTTTCCTTATCTTTGAATGGTGATCATTGCGCGATTTGAAAGTTGGTGGTAGTAATATATGCTCTACATTCTCAGCGAAGATCGGATTTCGGAATTTAGTGAGCAACCCCCTTCCGTTGAGCGCGCCGTCTGTCTGGAAGTGTGTCCCACTTCAAACTTCCTATGAGATTTGTAACGCTCTCGCGATGGTTAAATGTACCATTCACGGCCGGCCGGAGTGGCCGAGCGGCTAAAGGCGCTACAGTCTGGAACCGCACGACCGCTACGGTCGCAGGTTCGAATCCTGCCTCGGGCATGGATGTGTGTGATGTCCTTAGGTTAGTTAGGTTTAAGTAGTTCTAAGTTCTAGGGGACTTATGACCACAGCAGTTGAGTCCCATAGTGCTCAGAGCCATTTTGTACCATTCACGGATCTTGCCACTCTTCTTTGGATCTTCTCAATCTCTCGAATCAGACCCAACTGGTAAGGTTCAAATGGTTCAAATGGCTCTGAACTCTATGGGACTTAACATCTGAGGTCATCAGTCCCCTAGAGCTTAGAACTACTTAAACCTAACTAACCTAAGGACATCACACACATCCATGCCCGAGGCAGGATTCGAATCTGCGACCGTAGCGGTCACGCGGTTCCAGACTCAAGCGCCTAGAACCGCACGGCCACACCATCTGGCCTACTGGTAAGGGTCCCGTACAGACGAACAATACTCTAAGACTCGACGAACTAACGTATTGTAAGCTATTTCCTTTGTTGAAGGACTGCATCGCTTCAGGATTCTACCAATGAACCGCAATCTAGAGTTCGCCTTGCACGTTACTTGTGTAATCTGATCATTCCATTTGAGATCATTTCGAATAGTCACACACAGATACTTGACGGATGTTACCGCTTCCAAAGACTGGGCATTTATTTTGTACTCGTACATTAATGGGGATTTTCACCTTGTTATATGCAGTAGGTTACACTTACCAATATTGTGAGATAACTGCCAGTCATTACACCACGCATTTATTTTCTGCAAATCCTTATTGATTTGTTCACAACTTTCGTGTTATACTACTTTCCTGTAGACTACAGCATCATCGGCAAACAGTCTAATGCCGCTGTCAATACCATCAACCAGATCGTTTATGTAAATCGTAAAAAGCAGCGGACCTACTACACTGCCTTGGGGCACACCTGAAGTTACGCTTGTTTCTGTTGAAGTCACCCCATTCAGGGCGACAAACTGCTCCCTTTCTGATAGAAAACTATCTATCCAACCGCATATGTCATCGGATAGACCGTAAGCACGCACTTTTTGGAGCAAGCGACAGTGCGGAACTGAGTCGAATGCCTTTCGAAGGTCGAGAAATATGGCATCAACCTGGGAGCCAGTATCTAGAGCCTGTTGTATATCATGCACAAAGAGGGCCAGCTGTGTCTCACATGACCGTTGTTTCCGCCATGACCAATTCTTCATCTTGTCTCATCCCCCAGGGGGCTCACAGTTCTTTCGTGAGTTCGACCATGTCGCACGCGGAACCACAAGCTATTGCATCCCATTCTTCCTTTCGGTGCAGCATTTCCTTTACCAGGTCCCTCCCTCCCCATCCTGGCTCCTTCCCCGCTGTCCCCTTCTTCCCCTCTCTTGGTGTTTTTATTCTTGTCGACCTGGCTATCCAGCTGGTTCCCTGTATTCCTTACAATTTCGTTCTTCTTGATTGTTCACTCATAATTTTTGGCGATTTTGGTCCCCCCTTGGGGTTTGACCTTCACTTCTAAATTTTTTGTCTTTAGTGATAGCCATTTGGGGAAGAAATCCCTCATTATCATCTACGGCGTGTGTCCCTCTACCCCCTTCCTTCCCCTCTTCCTTCCCTGCCGTAGCTGCCCTCTGCTTCACTACGTCACCAGAACGTCTACCTAGTCCATGTAGTGGGGCTGTTATGTACCCATCTGGCTGAGCCCCTTGACAACACAGGTATCACACTACTGATACCTAAGTTGTTGTCTCCCCATGTATGCTAAGGAGTGGTTACTTGTCATCCTGGATCACTGGAACTCCTGGAAATGGCCAATGGGACAGACAGCCATTGCTGTGGCTGGGTGGCGCCCATGGGGAGAGCCCTTGTTTGGCGTATGAAGCGTATCAAGCTACAAAAATCTGGTCGTTCTCAAATAGCCGTCTCTTCGAGTGGTAGCGGGTCATTGAATGCTGCTTCGTATGGCCCTTCAGCCTTCACTTTCCTACCTACACCTTGGGAGGAGGGCCAGGCCCGCTTTCTTGGGATGAAACACTTTCCCTGATACCTGAACTGTACTAGGAAGGGTGGAGACACATTCAGCGCCACAAAATCGTTGTTTTTTTGTGGGGAATATCGAGAACAATTTTGACGAAGTGTAGTCTATCAGTAAGATGCAGTCAAGCTCCCTGTTGATCAAAGCTTCTTCTGCCGCCCAGTCTGTAGACCTTCACGTTTGTGATCGCCTTGGCGACGGCTCAGTGTCTATTACCCCTCACCAGTCTCTGAATATGACCCAGGGAGTGATTTTTCATAGGGACCTCACCCTGAAAACTGATGAGGAACTGCGGGCAAATCTGGAGCGACGTGGTGTTCATTTTGATTGACATGTGCAGAAGGGACGTCAAGGCAACCACAATGATACTGGCGCCTTTATTCTGGCTTTCGAGGGTGATACCCTCCCAGAGAAGGTCAAGGTTATGTGTTACCGATGTGATGTGAAGCCGTGCATACTGCCACCAGTGGGGTGCTTTCAGTGCTTGCGTTTTGGGCATACGTCTTTTTTCTGTATGGTGGACCCCCTGTGCAATGACTGCAGCCACCCGCTCCATGAGGGAAGTTCAAATGGTTCAAATGGCTCTGAGCACTATGGGACTTAACATCTATGGTCATCAGTCCCCTAGAACTTAGAACTACTGGAACCTAACTAACCAAAGGACATCACACAACACCCAGTCATCACGAGGCAGAGAAAATCCCTGACCCCGCCGGGAATCGAACCCGGGAACCCGGGCGCGGGAAGCGAGAACGCTACCGCACGACCACGAGCTGCGGACCCATGAGGGAAGTACCTGTGTTCTGCTACTTATGTATGTCAACTGTCATTACTGTCACTCTCCACGCTCGCCAGATTGCCCAGTTTGCAAGGAAGAAAAGGAAATCCAAGAGTACAAGTCCCTAGATCATCTATCTTATGCTGAGGCTCGCCAAAAATATGACTGACTCCACCCAGTGTTCATTTCTTCTACTTTTGCGTCTGTTACATCCTTTCCCCCTCCTGCCTCTTCCTTACCCCATTCCTGTTCTCCTCTCACCTCCCCCTCTCCTGCAGTTCCCACACCCATCCCTCCAGGTGCCGCTCGCCCCTGGTTTTCCCCCCTGAGACTCCACTACACTGTCGTCTCTCAGGCCAGAGGCCAGCTAGCACAACTCGGCCACAGGACACACCGTCTGTGCACCCCAAGGTAGCCCACGCTTTCTGGGTTCTGGATCTTGCAGAAGCCTGCTCTCCCTCTGTGCCCTGTCCCCTCAACCTCCAAAAGAGAAGAAGAAACATAAGTCCCAGGATAAGCCCCCCCCCCCCCCCCCCCCCAGTGTCCCCGCAGGTGCCGTCTCCCCCTTCACAACCTGAGTCTCACACCTTCTTTATGGATGTCACCCCATCCTCGTCGGAGACCTGGTGACATGATCTGCCCTTTGCTTCCTTTTGTCTAACCTGGACTCTCGCCACACGACAATCCAGTGGAATTGCAACGAATATTAACATCATCTACCGGAAATACAGAAACTTATTTCCTCTTATTCTGCATCCTGTCTTGCTCTTCAAGAGATGAACTTGTGTGATGACCATTCTCCAACGTTTTTGGTTATCGGGTGTTCTATCAGAACTGTGCCGGCCGCAGGATAGCGTCTGGAGGAGTGTGCACTTTAGTTCACACTAGTGAGTTAGTGACTGGATCCCCCTTCGTATTAACGTGGAAGCAATAGCGATACAAGTGCGAACGACCACAGCAATCACCATGTGCAATGTCCACCGCCCTCCTGGTAGGGCACTTCCTTATATTGACCTGCCTACCTTAATACAGTAACTCTTACTCCCGTACCTCCTCCCCCGACTTCGGTGCACATCACCTCCTATGGGGGAGTGCCAGTTTGATGGATAGGGGTCTTCTAATTGACTAACGTATTACAGACTTTGGTTTGTGTCCCCTCAATGAAGGTTCCCCTACCCACTTCAGTGCCACTCATAGCACCTTTCTGCTATCAATCTCACGATCTCCTCCCATGCTCTTGCGGGTCCCCTACATTGGACACCCCATAATGATCTTTATGTCAGCGACCAATCTCCAGTGATTCTATCGCTCTGCTGCTTCCACCATGCAGACAAGGCCCCACATTAGGCATTCCACAGAGCCAAATTGCAATTACACACCTCTCTCTTGGACTGCATTGATGCAGTCGTGCAAGACGTCTCTGTCACTCTTCTTCGTGCCGCTGGCACTGCTATCCCCCTATCCACAGGGCCCCTCGTCGTTGACCAGTACCATGGGGGACCAAGGGAGTATCAGTCGCTATCCAGGTCTGCTGACTAGCGCTGCAACGGCTTAAACGACACCCTTCACAGACTAGACTTATTACTTTTAAGCGTCTCCGTGCTAAGATTCGCTACGTTATTAAGCAGAGTAAAAAGGAATGCTAGAAGCGCCATGTTTCCTCCCTGGGGGTGTATGCCTCTTCATCATAGGTTTGGTTGAAGCCCCGTAGCCTTCTGGACCACCAACGACAATCAACTGTCCAGGGTGTTATCCTACAGGGTGCTCTGTGTACCGATCAGTCCGCAGAACGTCTCGTATGACACCTTGCGATAGCATCGGTGTCCTCTTCTTATCGCCGGCGGGGGGCAGCGGTTCTAGGCGCTACAGTCTGGAACTGCGCGACCGCTACGGTCGCAGGTTCGAAACCTGCCTCGGGCACGGATGTGTGTGATGTCCTTAGGTTAGTTAGGTTTAAGTAATTCTGAGTTCTGGGGGACTGATGACCTCAGAAGTTGAGTCCCATAGTGCTCAGAGCCATTTGAACCTCTTCTTATCCCGCTACCTTTCTCTGGCAGAAACGCCGAGTTGAAAAGACCCCCCCTCTCTTTCAAACACACCAAGCTGAATCCTGTAACGAACCCTCACTCAGTGAGAATTGTTGCAGGCTCTCCTTATCACATGACATGGCCCCAAGCCTGGATTCCATCCACAGCCAGATGATCCAACACCTGAGGTTACCCAGAGGCAACATCTCCTCAGAGTCTTCAAATGCGTTTGTCTCACGGGTGGCTTCCCCTCGCAATGGCGACACGATTATTCCCGTACTTAAGCCCAATAAGAACCTAATGTCTCTTGACAACTACCGACCGATTAGCCTGATGAATGTACTATGTAAACTGCTCGAGTGGATGGTTAGCTTCTGATCATGTTGGTTATGTTGGGTATTCGAATGTCAGGGCCTTTTGTCCTCGTATTAGTGTGGCTTCCAGGAAAAGTGATCTACAACTGACCATTTACTCAGATTGGAAACAGCAATCCGACAGGCATTTGCTAACCCCCAGCACCTTGTTGCAGTCTTCTTTGACCTACATAAGGCACACAAAACGGCTTGGTGTCATCACTGTTTAGTTACTCTCCATGACTGGGGCTTTCGCGGGCCCTTTCCGATTTTTATCTGCAAGTTTTTATCCCACTGGCTCCTCTAAGTTCGAATTAGCACTTCACTCAGCACACTTCAGATCCAGGAGAACAGTATACCATATGGTTCTGTGTTAAGAGTCACACTGCCTTGTTGTCATGAATGGGCTTGTAACCTCTGTTGGGCCTCTGGGCCAGCGTTGTATGTCGACAATTTTTGCATCTGGTGCAACACCCACTCGGTAGCATCTGCTGAAAGCCAGCTCCAATGCGTCATCTGCGTGGGCCCTCTTCCATGCCTTCCATTTTTCTCCCTACAAAACGCGGGTTATGCATTTTTGTTGTCGATCCACACTACACCCTGATCCAGGACTTTATTTAGGCGAACAGCGTCTAGATGTTGTAGCACAGTCCCATTCCTTGGGCCTTATTTTAGATAAAAAGCTGATATGGCTGTCCCATATTCACCACCTGAAGTCTACCTTCTGGCCCACACATCTTGGGGCGCAAACCATGCTACCCTTCTCCATCTTTATTACACTCTGGTTTGTCCAGACTAGATTATGGTTGTCAGGTTTGTAGCTTGGTGACTCCTTCCACTCTGAAACTACTTTATCCTGGAAGATCACGAGGCTCTCCACGGAGACAAGATGATTGATTGATTGAGAGGGGTTATGAGAGTAAATGGGGAGATCATCAATCCTGAGATTTAAAAGTTACATGTTTAAGATACAGGTGTCCGCTAAAATTGGGCGGATCCAGTCAGAGGGGCCAAACTATAAAGCGAGGAAGCTAAAATCACACACAGCAGACGGCATAAAAGGGTAGTCCAAATCTAAAATCTTGAAAAACAGAGGGGTAAAAGAGCGGTCTTTGCAAGTGAGAGTGGTCATGGGCCCCAGTCCCAGAAAACACGAAGAGCGATTCCAACCACAACCACCCTGCCTTTGCTCCAGGAGTAAAGCAAAACCTTACAATTGGAAATAAAAACCACAAGCGTGTGGCTGAAAACGAGAGAGAACTCCCAACCCCTTCCATGCTGGTACAGTCAGGAAGAAGCTTCGCTGCAGCTGCTGCTGGAAAGGTGCCTGCCACGCCAGCTGAGCAACAGCCATCTGGATTCCCAGACATCCATGAGTGTGGACCAAAGATGGAGCAGCCTCTGCCTACCATGGTAGTTGTGCATAGGAACCAGCCACTGACAGGACTCTCTGAACCAGCCTGGACTGGCTGTTTGTGCAGACGTCAGAACGAATACACAGCTCATATACCTGCTGCCCCACAGTCCACTGTTGGAGGCAATGGCAACCACTTCACACCAAGAAGAGACACTGGCGGCAAGCAATGCTGCTGAGCTCAAGGTGGTGCTGCAGGAGTTCTAGCTCCGTATCACCCAATTACCGTCTGCAGTGCAGTCAACCATCCAGGCCATCACCACAACAGCAGCACCAGCACACAATCATGAATAGTGCACAAATACTGAGGCTCACTGTTTGCGTTTGGAATGCTAGGAGCATCAGGGTCCAGGAAGGCAAGTTTGAGCAGTTGGTGCATGTTGAGGCTGTGAGCATCAGCTACATCAGTGATACTGATCTGAAACGTGGCGTGAATGTGCATGAAGTAAAGTTTTGGTGCTGCCACACCAATCGAGAAACGGCAGGCAGTGTCTTGGTAGTGTATATAGGAACTTCACTGTGCCACCACCCAGAGATGGCAGCCATGGAAGCAACTGGTGTCGCCGCCAATACATCAGTGGGACAAATCACGTTCATTGCTGGGTATTTGCTGCTGTGATGTCTCCTGCAGCCAAATGACGTCGAGGCACTGCTGTCGATGTGTGGCAGTGTATTCATAGGCGGTGACTTCAGTGCCCATCACTCGGACTGGAACTCCAGGGTCACCAATACCAGTGGATGGCAGCTGATTGGAGTGGCCAACAACCACGATGTGATTGTGGTGTAGCCATATGGCCCCAAAATATACCCACCACGTGGCCTTCCAGGCATCCTCAATGTTGCCATCATCAAGGGGCCCACACACAATGCAGTCGTGACCACCTGCTGTGCATTGGCGTCCGATCGCCTGCCAGTGATCCTCGACCTGGACACACAGGGGGTGGCATCACTGGAGAGCCACAGGCCACTGCATGAAAGCAACTGGGAGCCCTTCCAAGTGCACTTAGCTGAGTCAGTCGCCGCCTCACTTGATCCACACATCGAAGGTAATGAAGCAGCACTCACAACATTCACACACCATACCCTGGGCGCAGCCGATGCAGCCATGCCACATCGACTATGGAAGCAGAAGGAGTACTCTCGCTGTTTTCCCCTAGTCATCCTGCAACGCATCAGGGAGAAAAACCGGCGTTTTCGTGAGAGGGAGACTACAAGAAACGCCGCCACAAAACGCCTGATGAATAGATTTCGGAGCAACATCATGGCCACCTGCAGTCGTACACCACCACAACCAAGACTGGGCTGGCAAGATTGCCACCCTTAGGAATGATGACAGCAGTGTGTGGAAAATCACAAAGCAGCGCCTGAGGCGACGCCAGGGCCTTTCCCACTCCAGGTGTGATGTGATGTCGTCGCAGAGCCGGACATAAAAGCCAATGTGTGAGGCGACACTTTCATGGCTAACTTCACACCAGTGGAAGACGTCATTGATGATGACAATGTCCACCTCTTCGGGGAGCAGCTACCGGTATTCCTGGACAACTGTGCAGAAGACGACACAATCGACACCATCACGAAAGATGAGTTCCAGCAAAAACTCACACAACCTCAGCCCAGGAAACCAGGGCGGGTGACAAGGTCGGAAATGTATTGCTGGAACGGTGCCGCCAGTTACAGTGCAGGTTCTGACGGCCGTCTTCAACTCCGTCCTGAGGATCTGCAGATATCCCCCTGCATGGAAACACGCGGTGGTGGTAGCTACTCCAAAGGCAGTGAAGGACAACAGGCTGGTGCAAAATTGCCAGCCTATAAGCCTGCTGGCTTTGATGTCCAAGATCTTCGAGTGATTCTACGCAAAGTGGCTGGGGAAGCACGTCAGGGAGAAAGGCCTGCTTCCTGACAAACAATTCGGCTGCCTTAGCGTCCACTCGAAGCAGCAGCAACTCCTTCAAGTAGTGGAGTAGGCGATGGAGGCGCAGGAGCATTGTGAGTGTCTAGGGGAGGCACTCCATGACGTCTCCAGAGCTTTCGACAGCATATAGCATGATGGCCTCCTGTACAAGGTCCATGTGCTGGAGGTCCTGATCTCGCATGTCCGCCTGCTCCAGTCCTATCTGAGTGGACGCACGTTCGACTCATGAGAGACGGTAGCATCTTGACAGCGAGAGTACCACGTGGAACTGTCCTCGGCTCCCTACTGTACTCCCTCTTCGTGGCAGACTCCAGAGTCCACCTGGCTCTCTATGTGAACGACACCGCTCTGTTTGCACGAAGTATGAGCGTCCACCAGATGTGACAATGTCTGCAGCTGTCATGTAAGGAGCTGGGAGCTTGGCCCACCAAATGGCAGTGAAGAGTCAGGTTTTTATCTTCAGAAGAAAGAGGATTCTGGTGTATCTCCTACCAGTGCTGATCATGGGAAACCACACACCCTGGTCCAACACTGACAAAGTCCTCGGACTCACCTTGGACTGCCGCCTATCGTGGAAGGTGCACATGAGGGAAGTCATGGTTTACGTGCTGGGCAGGATACGCTTGTTATACTCCATGCTAAACTCCACGACACGCTGCCCTCACATTGCTGCACTGCTCTGTACTGGCCAGTGCTGGAGTACGCCAACATAGCGTCGGGGATGGTCACTGCTACATCACTGAAGAAATTGCAGGAAATAAAAAACAAGGCGCTGCGGCTGGCGGTGCACGTAGCTCGAGAGTACAGCACCGCTGAGCTGCGCCAGATTGCTGGAATTCCGATGCTCAGAGATCAAATCCTGCAATTAGTGAGGAAATTTTACACAGCTGTACAGATCTCTGACAACCAACTCGTCAGTGGCTTAGGAAACCAGGTGCAATGGAGACCGACAACCAGATGGCTGGACCTACTATGGGAGTAGCATCAACATGCATCAGCAGCGAGGAGACGAAGAAAACAAGTGACCAACGCAGAATAAAACCGTAAAGAAAAAAATGGTTCAAATGGCTCTGAGCACTATGGGACTCAACTGCTGAGGTCATTAGTCCCCTAGAACTTAGAACTAGTTAAACCTAACTAACCTAAGGATATCACAAACATCCATGCCCGAGGCAGGATTCGAACCTGCGACCGTAGCGGTCTCGCGGTTCCAGACTGCAGCGCCTTTAACCGCACGGCCACTTCGGCCGGCAAGAGATGTAACGGTAAGTAAACCGAGGAGGAAGTAGGAAAGGTAGTCAAGCTGCTAAACAAACAAATCGCTAAGGTCAGAATTTCACAAAGAAGTCACGACAGCCAGACAAAGTGACCAATTCCGCTTGGGCAGCTGTAGGGAGCGCACGTCGCATCGTTGTTGCTGAGCGCTACTACTCCTGTGTGAAGGCTTGTAGGCGAGTTCATGGGGTCAAACTTGTCGCGAAAACAAATTGTCAGGTCAGTGTGCATACTCCATGAGTAGATGAAGAGGCGGAAAGCAGAAGAGGGCACGTACGACCAAAAGCGCATCGGTGGCGCGGACCAATGAATCGACCGAGAGTAAAGTGTAAGAAGATGAACTGGGCGGCCTCAATAGCAACTGACTCATAATCGAAGTGTCAGCTCCAGAGAGGACGCACAGAAGACCGACGATCACACCATCATAAATTAGATCATCTGTGACCGATATATTCTTATACCACCTATCTTCATCTAATATCAGGGCGAAGATTGACTGGACTTTCTTGGCACACTCGAAGGCGCCGTGAAGGGAGAAATCAGCTTCAAATGACTTGACAGTGAAGCTCTATGAACTATCAATTAGGGCGGTTCACAAACAACAACTCAAGTACACATGTTATTTCAAAACGTTATCGTGGAAGTAGGGGCCAGGAGGTGCTGGTGAAATAACACACACTGCTAAAGATACCTTTTATTTTAAAGACTTTCTCAATAATAAATTTTTAGGTCTGGCATTTTTTAAAAAAAACAATTTCCAATAGCAGACAAATTTTCTTTATGAAAAAGAGACTGCAAGGTATCACGTTAACAACTTCCCAATAATAGGATTTCAACCTTATCATATATATATATATATATATATATATATATATATATATATATACTCCTGGAAATGGAAAAAAGAACACATTGACACCGGTGTGTCAGACCCACCATACTTGCTCCGGACACTGGGAGAGGGCTGTACAAGCAATGATCACACGCACGGCACAGCGGACACACCAGGAACCTCGGTGTGGGCCGTCGAATGGCGCTAGCTGCGCAGCATTTATGCACCGCCGCCGTCAGTGTCAGCCAGTTTGCCGTGGCATACGGAGCTCCATCGCAGTCTTTAACACTGGTAGCATGCCGCGACAGCGTGGACGTGAACCGTATGTGCAGTTGACGGACTTTGAGCGAGGGCGTATAGTGGGCATGCGGGAGGCCGGGTGGACGTACCGCCGAATTGCTCAACACGTGGGGCGTGAGGTCTCCACAGTACATCGATGTTGTCGCCAGTGGTCGGCGGAAGGTGCACGTGCCCGTCGACCTGGGACCGGACCGCAGCGACGCACGGATGCACGCCAAGACCGTAGGATCCTACGCAGTGCCGTAGGGGACCGCACCGCCACTTCCCAGCAAATTAGGGACACTGTTGCTCCTGGGGTATCGGCGAGGACCATTCGCAACCGTCTCCATGAAGCTGGGCTACGGTCCCGCACACCGTTAGGCCGTCTTCCGCTCACGCCCCAACATCGTGCAGCCCGCCTCCAGTGGTGTCGCGACAGGCGTGAATGGAGGGACGAATGGAGACGTGTCGTCTTCAGCGATGGGAGTCGCTTCTGCCTTGGTGCCAATGATGGTCGTATGCGTGTTTGGCGCCGTGCAGGTGAGCGCCACAATCAGGACTGCATACGACCGAGGCACACAGGGCCAACACCCGGCATCATGGTGTGGGGAGCGATCTCCTACACTGGCCGTACATCACTGGTGATCGTCGAGGGGACACTGAATAGTGCACGGTACATCCAAACCGTCATCGAACCCATCGTTCTACCATTCCTAGACCGGCAAGGGAACTTGCTGTTCCAACAGGACAATGCACGTCCGCATGTATCCCGTGCCACCCAACGTGCTCTAGAAGGTGTAAGTCAACTACCCTGGCCAGCAAGATCTCCGGATCTGTTCCCCATTGAGCATGTTTGGGACTGGATGAAGCGTCGTCTCACGCGGTCTGCACGTCCAGCACGAACGCTGGTCCAACTGAGGCGCCAGGTGGAAATGGCATGGCAAGCCGTTCCACAGGACTCCATCCAGCATCTCTACGATCGTCTCCATGGGAGAATAGCAGCCTGCATTGCTGCGAAAGGTGGATATACACTGTACTAGTGCCGACATTGTGCATGCTCTGTTGCCTGTGTCTATGTGCCTGTGGTTCTGTCAGTGTGATCATGTGATGTATCTGACCCCAGGAATGTGTCAATAAAGTTTCCCCTTCCTGGGACAACGAATTCACGGTGTTCTTATTTCAATTTCCAGGAGTGTATATATATATATATAATAAGAGAACAATTCCTTAACCTTTAAGTAGCTAGTTTGTACTAAATTTAAAATAGTTGTCTCTTGCCAATTAAATAACTTATATTACACCTGTCAGTTGTTACAAGATAAATGTGAATACGCCAGCACACAAACCTTCATATTAATGGCAGTTCCCAAAAAAAATTTCCTAAGCTTGGTGAGGGAGTGACACGTCTAAAGGAGCCCAGATCACAATAGTCGGAATAATTATTGGTGGTCTACAGGGCCACAGCAGATCAGCCCCAAAACTTACATTACAAGCCACCATCTCCCCGAGTTAGCCAAAACCAGAAGATGTAGCAAGGTCGGTGCCTGTCCAGACTCTGAACCACAGATACACACGACACCGACCCTAAATTATCCAAACAAGGTGTGAATGAAACGACCCGACCAAGAAGCAATTACCACATTCCCGCGGACAGGCAAACGAAAACTGGTGGGAAGACCCCAACAAAACCACTGGTGAAGAAACTCATACACTTCACTAGAACTTGAAAAACCCCTTATATATAATTAACTCTGTTACATAAAAACAGTACGAAACTTCTCACACTCCACCACAGTGCCGGGAACACGTTGCACTTCCTTATGCTCGTCAGAGCCAACCGCTACCAGTGGCTTCAACGGCCGATAAGAAGACATACGGTCCCACGCGCTGATCTCCCGCACCACCGCTTCTAAGCTTCATAAGCCACGTACATGCGGGTAAGGTAGACTTAGCCCCTGACAGCCAAGAGGTCGACCAAAGCACGTGGCGAGCAGTTGACGACCCCCAGCAACAGGGCCCCGCGCGCGCCACCACCTCTCTCTGTCACAGCCCAGTACGTACTCCTCGATCGTCTCGAAAGGCTTGCACCCGGCGAACGGTCTACCCGACGGGAGGCCCTGGTCACACTATATTTCTATTTACAACTGAATAAAGAACAAAAATACATATGAACTGTGAAAAACCCTCAATAAATGACATGCACCTTTTCATAGTTATACAGTGGTCAAATTAAATGTTGCATATTTCCTAAACTTTAATACTGAACGTTGTGATCCAGAAATAGGTTGTGGTTTCAATAAACTGGTTTGTTTATTATGTAATTCTAGCCGAAACAATCCATGTCTCTACCGTGACGGGTTAGCATTTGAAATCTATGGCAACCGTATCACCTGAAAACATTGCAGTACTTGTGCTGTGTCATTGCGAAGGTTATGTTGCTTCAGGACGTTCCAGACGCCAATAATCTACGATCAGAGGATATCAATAGTCACTCTAATGGAGTAGGGAATGAGACAGATGGACGTCGCAGCTAATGTCACTGTGAGTCGATGTGATGTATATGAATCTGAAACAAATTTCTAGCGACGGGATCGGTTAAGGCTCGTCACAGAAGTGTCAGCAGAAGAAAATCGGGTGTGCAGTACCGATATCTACGAATAACAGCAAGTAGATACCCTCCACACTATGCTACACGTCTACGGCAGCAGCTCCAAACAGCTACAGGAATACATGTGTCAGCACGAGCGATACTAAATACGCTCCGTGAGCAGGGATTACGTACCGAAAACCTCTAAAGGCGTCTACTCTAACTTCGGTTCGGAGAGGGCCTCGTGTCGCATGGACACGAAACCACTCTTTGTGGAATAAGCAGCAGCGGGACACAACACTCTTTTCTGACGAGACCCCTATCAGTCACCACCAGATATGGCTCTGAGAACTATGAGACTTAACTTCTGAGGTCGTCAGTCCCCCAGAACTCAGAACTACTTAAACCTAACTAACCTAAGGACATCACACACATCCATGCCCGAGGCAGGATTCGAACCTGCGAGCGTAGCGGTCGCGCGGTTCCACAGTGAAGCGCCTAGAACCGCTCGGCCACAGCGGCCGGCATTATTTTCAATTGAATATGTGAACTTACAAGCTCAGTTTTCCTCAGCTGAGGGAGGGTTTAAATTTCTGCTGTAACATGAAGAAGTCTATGGCTGAGGCCAATAAAATGCTGTGTAAGAGCGATGGTGAGGCACCTATTAGTGAAAGAAATGGCTCTGAGCACTATGGGACTTAACATCTATGGTCCTCAGTCCCCTAGAACTTAGAACTACTTAAACCTAACTAACCTAAGGACATCACACACATCTATGCCCGAGGCAGGATTCGAACCTGCGAGCGTAGCGGTCGCGCGGTTCCACAGTGAAGCGCCTAGAACCGCTCGGCCACAGCGGCCGGCATTATTTTCAATTGAATATGTGAACTTACAAGCTCAGTATTCCTCAGCTGAGGGAGGGTTTAAATTTCTGCTGTAACATGAAGAAGTCTATGGCTGAGGCCAATAAAATGCTGTGTAAGAGCGATGGTGAGGCACCTATTAGTGAAAGAAATGGCTCTGAGCACTATGGGACTTAACATCTATGGTCATCAGTCCCCTAGAACTTAGAACTACTTAAACCTAACTAACCTAAGGACATCACACACATCCATGCCCAAGGCAGGATTCGAACCTGCGAGCGTAGCGGTCGCGAGGTTCCACAGTGAAGCGCCTAGAAACGCTCGGCCACAGCGGCCGGCATTATTTTCAATTGAATATGTGAACTTACAAGCTCAGTTTTCCTCAGCTGAGGGAGGGTTTAAATTTCTGCTGTAACATGAAGAAGTCTATGGCTGAGGCCAATAAAATGCTGTGTAAGAGCGATGGTGAGGCACCTATTAGTGAAAGAAATGGCTCTGAGCACTATGGGACTTAACATCTATGGTCATCAGTCCCCTAGAACTTAGAACTACTTAAACCTAACTAACCTAAGGACATCACACACATCCATGCCCGAGGCAGGATTCGAACCTGCGAGCGTAGCGGTCGCGCGGTTCCACAGTGAAGCGCCTAGAACCGCTCGGACAAAGCGGCCGGCATTATTTTCAATTGAATATCTGAACTTACAAGCTCAGTTTTCCTCAGTTGATGGAGGGTTTAATTTTCTGCTGTAACATGAAGAAGTCTATGGCTGAGGCCAATAAAATGCTGTGTAAGAGCGATGGTGAGGCACCTATGAGTGAAAGAAATGGCTCTGAGCACTATGGGACTTAACATCTATGGTCATCAGTCCCCTAGAACTTAGAACTACTTAAACCTAACTAACCTAAGGACATCACACACATCCATGCCCGAGGTAGGATTCGAACCTGCGAGCGTAGCGGTCGCGCGGTTCCAGAGTGAAGCGCCTAGAACCGCTCGGCCACAGCGGCCGGCATTATTTTCAATTGAATATGTGAACTTACAAGCTCAGTTTTCCTCAGTTGAGGGAGGGTTTAATTTTCTGCTGTAACATGAAGAAGTCTATGGCTGAGGCCAATAAAATTCTGTGTAAGAGCGATGGTGAGGCACCTATTAGTGAAAGAAATGGCTCTGAGCACTATGGGACTTAACATCTATGGTCATCAGTCCCCTAGAACTTAGAACTACTTAAACCTAACTAACCTAAAGACATCACACACATCCATGCCCGAGGCAGGATTCGAACCTGCGAGCGTAGCGGTCGCGCGGTTCCACAGTGAAGCGCCTAGAACCGCTCGGCCACAGCGGCCGGCATTATTTTCAATTGAATATGTGAACTTACAAGCTCAGTTTTCCTCAGTAGAGGGAGGGTTTAATTTTCTGCTGTAACATGAAGAAGTCTATGGCTGAGGCCAATAAAATGCTGTGTAAGAGCGATGGTGAGGCACCTATGAGTGAAAGAAATGGCTCTGAGCACTATGGGACTTAACATCTATGGTCATCAGTCCCCTAGAACTTAGAACTACTTAAACCTAACTAACCTAAGGACATCACACACATCCATGCCCGAGGCAGGATTCGAACCTGCGAGCGTAGCGGTCGCGCGGTTCCACAGTGAAGCGCCTAGAACCGCTCGGCCACAGCGGCCGGCATTATTTTCAATTGAATATGTGAACTTACAAGCTCAGTTTTCCTCAGTAGAGGGAGGGTTTAATTTTCTGCTGTAACATGAAGAAGTCTATGGCTGAGGCCAATAAAATGCTGTGTAAGAGCGATGGTGAGGCACCTATGAGTGAAAGAAATGGCTCTGAGCACTATGGGACTTAACATCTATGGTCATCAGTCCCCTAGAACTTAGAACTACTTAAACCTAACTAACCTAAGGACATCACACACATCCATGCCCGAGGCAGGATTCGAACCTGCGAGCGTAGCGGTCGCGCGGTTTCACAGTGAAGCGCCTAGAACCGCTCGGCCACAGCGGCCGGCATTATTTTCAGTTGAATATGTGAACTTACAAGCTCAGTTTTCCTCAGTTGATGGAGGGCTTAATTTTCTGCTGTAACATGAAGAAGTCTATGGCTGAGGCCAATAAAATGCTGTGTAAGAGCGATGGTGAGGCACCTATTAGTGAAAGAAATGGCTCTGAGCACTATGGGACTTAACATCTATGGTCATCAGTCCCCTAGAACTTAGAACTACTTAAACCTAACTAACCTAAGGACATCACACACATCCATGCCCGAGGCAGGATTCGAACCTGCGAGCGTAGCGGTCGCGCGGTTCCACAGTGAAGGGCCTAGAACCGCTCGGCCACAGCGGCCGGCATTATTTTCAATTGAATATCTGAACTTACAAGCTCAGTTTTCCTCAGTTGAGGGAGGGTTTAATTTTCTGCTGTAACATGAAGAAGTCTATGGCTGAGGCCAATAAAATGCTGTGTAAGAGCGATGGTGAGGCACCTATTAGTGAAAGAAATGGCTCTGAGCACTATGGGACTTAACATCTATGGTCCTCAGTCCCCTAGAACTTAGAACTAATTAAACCTAACTAACCTAAGGACATCACACACATCCATGCCCGAGGCAGGATTCGAACCTGCGAGCGTAGCGGTCGCGCGGTTCCACAGTGAAGCGCCTAGAACCGCTCGGCCACAGCGGCCGGCATTATTTTCAGTTGAATATGTGAACTTACAAGCTCAGTTTTCCTCAGTTGATGGAGGGCTTAATTTTCTGCTGTAACATGAAGAAGTCTATGGCTGAGGCCAATAAAATGCTGTGTAAGAGCGATGGTGAGGCACCTATTAGTGAAAGAAATGGCTCTGAGCACTATGGGACTTAACATCTATGGTCATCAGTCCCCTAGAACTTAGAACTACTTAAACCTAACTAACCTAAGGACATCACACACATCCATGCCTGAGGCAGGATTCGAACCTGCGAGCGTAGCGGTCGCGCGGTTGCACAGTGAAGCGCCTAGAACCGCCGGCCACAGCGGACGGCATTATTTTCAATTGAATATCTGAACTTACAAGCTCAGTTTTCCTCAGTTGAGGGAGGGTTTAATTTTCTGCTGTAACATGAAGAAGTCTATGGCTGAGGCCAATAAAATGCTGTGTAAGAGCGATGGTGAGGCACCTATTAGTGAAAGAAATGGCTCTGAGCACTATGGGACTTAACATCTATGGTCATCAGTCCCCTAGAACTTAGAACTACTTAAACCTAACTAACCTAAGGACATCACACACATCCATGTCCGAGGCAGGATTCGAACCTGCGAGCGTAGCGGTCGCGCGGTTCCAGAGTGAAGTGCCTAGAACCGCTCGGCCACAGAGGCCGGCATTATTTTCAATTGAATATGTGAACTTACAAGCTCAGTTTTCCTCAGTTGAGGGAGGGCTTCAATTTCTGCTGTAACATGAAGAAGTCTATGGCTGAGGCCAATAAAATGCTGTGTAAGAGCGATGGTGAGGCACCTATTAGTGAAAGAAATGGCTCTGAGCACTATGGGACTTAACATCTATGGTCATCAGTCCCCTAGAACTTAGAACTACTTAAACCTAACTAACCTAAGGACATCACACACATCCATGCCTGAGGCAGGATTCGAACCTGCGAGCGTAGCGGTCGCGCGGTTGCACAGTGAAGCGCCTAGAACCGCTCGGCCACAGCGGCCGGCATTATTTTCAATTGAATATGTGAACTTATAAGCTCAGTTTTCCTCAGTTGAGGGAGGGCTTAAATTTCTGCTGTAACATGAAGAAGTCTATGGCTGAGGCCAATAAAATGCTGTGTAAGAGCGATGGTGAGGCACCTATTAGTGAAAGAAATGGCTCTGAGCACTATGGGACTTAACATCTATGGTCATCAGTCCCCTAGAACTTAGAACTACTTAAACCTAACTAACCTAAGGACATCACACACATCCATGCCCGAGGCAGGATTCGAACCTGCGAGCGTAGCGGCCGCGCGGTTCCAGAGTGAAGCGCCTAGAACCGCTCGGCCACAGCGGCCGGCATTATTTTCAATTGAATATGTGAACTTACAAGCTCAGTTTTCCTCAGTTGAGGGAGGGTTTAATTTTCTGCTGTAACATGAAGAAGTCTATGGCTGAGGCCAATAAAATGCTGTGTAAGAGCGATGGTGAGGCACCTTTTAGTGAAAGAAATGGCTCTGAGCACTATGGGACTTAACATCTATGGTCATCAGTCCCCTAGAACTTAGAACTACTTAAACCTAACTAACCAAAGGACATCACACACATCCATGCCCGAGGCAGCATTCGAACCTGCGAGCGTAGCGGTCGCGTGGTTCCACAGTGAAGCGCCTAGAACCGCTCGGCCACAGCGGCCGGCATTATTTTCAGTTGAATATGTGAACTTGCAAGCTCAGTTCAAGCTCAGTTTTCCTCAGTTGAGGGAGGGCTTAATTTTCTGCTGTAACATGAAGAAGTCTATGGCTGAGGCCAATAAAATGCTGTGTAAGAGCGATGGTGAGGCACCTATTAGTGAAAGAAATGGCTCTGAGCACTATGGGACTTAACATCTATGGTCATCAGTCCCCTAGAACTTAGAACTACTTAAACCTAACTAACCTAAGGACATCACACACATCCATGCCCGAGGCGGGATTCGAACCTGCGAGCGTAGCGGTCGCGCGGTTGCACAGTGAAGCGCCTAGAACCGCTCGGCCACAGCGGCCGGCATTATTTTCAGTTGAATATGTGAACTTATAAGCTCAGTTTTCCTCAGTTGAGGGAGGGCTTAATTTTCTGCTGTAACATGAAGAAGTCTATGGCTGAGGCCAATAAAATGCTGTGTAAGAGCGATGGTGAGGCACCTATTAGTGAAAGAAATGGCTCTGAGCACTATGGGACTTAACATCTATGGTCATCAGTCCCCTAGAACTTAGAACTACTTAAACCTAACTAACCTAAGGACATCACACACATCCATGCCCGAGGCAGGATTCGAACCTGCGAGCGTAGCGGTCGCGCGGTTCCACAGTGAAGCGCCTAGAACCGCTCGGCCACAGCGGCCGGCATTATTTTCAGTTGAATATGTGAACTTATAAGCTCAGTTTTCCTCAGTTGAGGGAGGGCTTAATTTTCTGCTGTAACATGAAGAAGTCTATGGCTGAGGCCAATAAAATGCTGTGTAAGAGCGATGGTGAGGCACCTATTAGTGAAAGAAATGGCTCTGAGCACTATGGGACTTAACATCTATGGTCATCAGTCCCCTAGAACTTAGAACTACTTAAACCTAACTAACCTAAGGACATCACATACATCCATGCCCGAGGCAGGATTCGAACCTGCGAGCGTAGCGGTCGCGCGGTTCCACAGTGAAGCGCCTAGAACCGCTCGGCCACAGCGGCCGGCATTATTTTCAATTGAATATGTGAACTTACAAGCTCAGTTTTCCTCAGTTGAGGGAGGGTTTAATTTTCTGCTGTAACAGCAGCTGACCCAGTTAAGGACCTTAGAATTGAGTCTCTCACAGAACAGGTCAACAAACTGGAGGAAGACAATGCAAAACTCGCTGAAATAAACCAAGAGCTCAGGGACCAAATTAGGGATCTGACAATAAAGGTTACTGAACAGGCACAGCAACAGGCCAAGACACTAACATACGCTGCGGCACTCTCCACCGCACCCAAAGAACATAAACGCATTGAGGTGGCAAAAGCCAAGCAGGCAACCACTCTCTTCATAAAGTCTACCAACAACCAAGACACTAAAACAATAAAACAAACGTTGACAAAAAACATCAACCCAAGACGAGACAACCTACACATTAAGTCAATAAGAAACACGAAGACAGCTGTGATTGTCGAAGCAGCAACACAGGAGGACTGTAGGAAAAAATAGAAAAGACGAAAGATATTGAGAATATCGCGTGTGAGGGGCCCAGAAAGCGGCAACCTTTGGTGATAGTCTATCGAGTGACAGACACTATCTCGGATAGAGAATTTCTTGAGTGTTTATACGACCAAAATCTCAGTGACGACTTCACAAAAGACGAATTCGACAAAGACGTGAAAATCAGATTCCGCACAGGGCCCAAAGGAAAGGGATACAACCACCAAGTGTTGGAAGTCACACCAAGAATTTATTGGTACCTCACCAAAAAAGGAAGGGTGTACATAGACTTCCAATCCCTATCTGTCAAAGACTATACGTCAGTGAGCCAGTGTTACAACTGTTGTGACCTTGGCCATACAACCAAAGCCTGCGCAGACACAGGTACGATCTGTTCAAGGTGTGGCAAAAAGGGCCACAAACGCGCGGACTGTCGAGCATCAGAGCCCATCGATTGCATCCCTTGCAGGAACAGAAACCGAATTTGCAATAAGAGCAGGGGTGGCGTCTGCCAGACCTACAAACAGCTGCTTGATAGACTAATTGACAGTACTGACTATGGCAACTGAACACCCCCCTGAGTCAAACAACATGCTCCATAAATCAACCCCTGAAAAAATAAGATCATACAAGTCACCATCCACCAGGCACAGAAACCATCTACGTGCAATACTCTGGCGTAAGAGGCAAAAACTGTTACCTGACGACTACCCCAACAATGGTCACATTCCAGGCTTGATACACAATACAAACCTGGAGGACAGCCATCATGCAATCACTGAATACATAGACGACCTAACACTCACAGGACAGATGTCACCAGAAGCCGCCAAACTAATCAAAAGACAAATAATGTACTGGATGACATTCCAGACGACCCTTATGAACAGGATAGACGAACTCGAAGACGAACTACTGAGAATAGACATGATAACCCCAAATCCTGATACCGACAGACCAGAAAACCATACCACACATGACCAACCAAAGCAACTGCACAAAACAGCGTTGCTAACGACTCAAGATCACCCATCCACTCCAGCACAACGACGCACATACGACACTACAAAATGCGAAGGACGTATCAAACCAATCAAATTCATACAAGGCGAGACCTTGAACCCAACGGTGCTAAACACAACCGTAACGCAAGCAAGCACAACTGGAGTCCCAACGGAAAACATGAACAAATCAGACACCTCAGACTGTAATCAAATCAAACGCAAAATAACTCTCTCTGACTCACTGACAGAGGAAGAAGACGACGTCTATTATTGCCCTTACGCCAGAGATTGTAGTGTTCATAATAATGATATTCGAAACAGTAATACCGACCTTGAACAGGCCACAGCGCCAGCAGACATCACGAATGCCACACAAAAAGCCGCAAAAGTTTGCGGAGGGTCTGGCAACAGAGGCGACAGTGCGCATATCATACCAAAAGCTGTTATGTCTGTCACAGGTAGCGCAGACGAGCAGTCAAGTGGGAACCAAATCACGTCAAATCAATGCAGAATGGAGGCACAAACAACCAACACATCTGATACACATCAAGACTGCACAAACGAAACACACACAAAAAACAAACGAATCATCGCAGCCTATAGGAAACTAAAACCGCATAGGAAACCCAAACAGCCTAAGAGAGTCCGGAAAGTGAAAGCGTGTGACGACCAATCGCGGCAATCGCAGGCTGCCTCAAAACCTAGTGATACGAAAGTGCATACCCCTGATGATACCAACACCTTCGCAGCCTCCCAACCAACAACCTCAATGCCGACGCCCAAGGAAACCCCCACAACAACCAACGAGGAAGCCAATCCAGCGCCCCCCGCAGAGGTGCACAGCAACGCCACTACACCATCACGACACGTCACGGCTGCAGAGACGCCAACACACGCCATCGACACCGATAGTTTTAGTTACGACAAGCTAGATATAAATGTAAAATTAAGTAGGCTAGAAAAAAGAGACATCTTAGAGACGGCACAGCGGATGCTCATCCGCACCCTACACCCGTACGGCCAATCTGTTTGTTTCCGTACATCAGAGCAAACCGATAGACTGATTCTCAAAACGGAGAATATTCCAACAGATCCAGACAGCCTACTAGACCTGCTCATGCAGGTGTGCGCCCGCAGGGAGGAACCATTCGATATGGACAAGCTTTACAAGGATCACGTAAGGGCTCATGGGAGAACATACTTCGATTACAGTCAAACTGGCAGCAAGTGCTACGCCACAGTTAAACACCCAAACTGCTAATAGCACAGCTTAATGCTATGCGGAGTATACTTGTAAATTCGGAGCTCCCACGGGTCCTACGTGAACTAAAAAGTGACATTCTGTGCATACAGGAGCCCTACACTAGACAAGGGCATATCCCCAACTTTCCTCCAAGTGCGGTGACAGTTGCGGAGGGGACAGGCTGCATGGCATCTGTCATAATCCTAAACAAAGAAATACATCCAGTCAAAATTACAGAACTCTGTTCCGAGCACCTAGTTACAGTTGAAGTCACACACAAGGGGGATACTTGGATCATCGCGTCGCTGTACGCCCAATTCTGTCATTGCATCAAACCATACGCAGACCTCATCAGAGATGTCGCGCAATACGCTGGCAACAAAAAACTTCTCATCTGTGCAGACATAAATGCCAGATCAACCCTGTGGCATTCAGACAGAACTGACGACAGAGGTAGAATAATAAATGACATCATCCAAGAAAACAGACTACACGTACTCAACAAGGAAGGACATCACCCGACTCACATCGGACACAACGGTCATTCATCAAACATAGACATCACCCTCGTTAATAATGCCGCCATCAACCACGTACGAGACTGTACCGTACATGACCAGATCACTGCTAGCGACCACAACATCATCACACTAACCTTAAGTGGCACACCAAACGTCAACACAGAAACACTACCAAAAAGACTATTATTTGACAAAACAGACTGGGACAGGGTCAGACAAAAAATACATGAGCACATACCGCAAGACATCACCGGCAGTGTTGATTACAGAGCACACATGCTGACAGATATCATTACACACACACAGAACACCTGCATACCCACACAAAGAATGACAAAACACCAAAATATTCCCTGGACTACACAATTAACACGACTCAAACAAGACTCAAAACGTAAACGTAAACTTTACCAACGAGCAATTTCAGATAGAGAAAGACAATTACGACTACACGACTACCGGCTTGCCAAGGATAAATATAAACTTGAGCTGAATAAGACCAGGAAAGACCATTGGAACAGCCATGTAGCAGCACAAACACAACTAAACATTTGGGGGGAACCATACAAAATCGTGACAGAGAAAATTAAGAGCCCACTGGTTCTGGGAACGCTGCGACAGGAGGATGGTGAGATGACTAAGGGCTGGAGACGCACAGCGGAGTTCCTGCTGAGCAAACTCCTGCCCGACGACATCGCAGACACAGACACACCACAACATGCAGCACTGAGACGCGAAGTAGACACAGTATACACCACACCAACCGTCACCTGTCCATTTGCGCAGGAAGGAGTGGCGACAGCGATCTCAGAACTCAAAAACAAAAAGGCGCCTGGACCGGATGGTATCCACTCTGAGGTACTGAAACAAATTGCACCGCAGATCACCCCGTTTCTCACAACGTTGTTAAACGATGCATTAAGGCTGGGCCGTGTGCCTGCAGTGTGGAAGACCTCGATGGCGGTTATCATCAAAAAGGCTCCAGACAAAGACCCATCGGACCCCAAGTCATACAGACCAATTTGCCTTATCAATACACTCGGTAAAGTACAAGAAAAACTACTCTGCAAAAGACTACAAGCACACCGAACACTACGGGGACTGACACCACACCAATACGGCTTCAGGGAAGGGAAATCTATAGACGACGCAATTAACAGAGCACTCCAAACAGTACACGACACACCCTCCAAATACACACTTGCAATTATGATAGACATCTCAGGTGCCTTCGACAACCTCTGGTGGCCGGCCTTGTTCAAGAGGCTCAGACACCTGCGGGTACCGGAGTCTCTGTATAATAGTTTCATGGACTACTGCAGAGACAGAACGGTCGTTTGGCAAATGGACAACCAGAAAGTGATTAAACGAATTACAAAAGGCTGTCCACAAGGGTCGATCTGCGGCCCCATCTTCTGGGACATAGTTATAGAACCGCTCCTACAGTTACTAGAGGAGCACATCTTGACAGATGGAGCTGTCGCTTATGCTGATGATCTACTCGTCGTAGTTTCAGCAAATAACCGTGCCCAACTAGAAGAAAGAGCCAATGGAACACTTAGGACAATAACCCAATGGTGCACAGATAATAAATTAAAGATAGCAGGAAACAAAACAACTTATACATTGCTAAAGGGTATCCTGCGCAGGAACCCAATAGTCAAAACGGGGACACAAACATAAAAAGACTAGCAGTCACACGCTATCTAGGAGTATACATTGATGAACGATTGAACTTCCACGAACACATGCGAATATGCACAAACAAAGCAGAAAAGATACTACACAAACTGGCTAGGCTAAATTCGGAACAATTCAGACTACCCCTGTCAGTGACACGAACATACCATTGCGC
Organism: Schistocerca americana; assembly: GCF_021461395.2. Taxonomy (NCBI): domain Eukaryota; kingdom Metazoa; phylum Arthropoda; class Insecta; order Orthoptera; family Acrididae; genus Schistocerca; species Schistocerca americana. The sequence continues at coordinate 304,410,864 of NC_060130.1, forward strand.
TCTCTTCGAGTCAGTACTATGCTTTGCTGCCAGTACGTGGGCCCACAGGTCAAATCTCTCAACCAACAGAACCATTGTACGTCGAGGCCAAAGAAGTGTTCTACTTCGACTAACAGGGGCATTCAACACAACATCAAATGACGCACTATGTGTCGTCATGGGAATTTTCCCCATAGATATCACCATCAGGTACCGCGCAGCAATGTACTGGCTTAGGATGGGGAGAATAGACCAGGTTCGGCAGATCACTGGTGTACCGATTGAGACAACACGCCAACTCAGAGCATGGCGAGTGGATACCTGGCAGAGCGAGTGGGCCAACAGCGATAAGGGCCGCCGTGTCTACAACTTCTTCCCTGACATCCAGGAAAGACTAAAACTAAAACATATTGATCCCAGCCGCGGTATGGTACATTTCATCACAAGACATGGCCCTTATCCCACGCACCTGTACCGCGTGAGTCTGCAGCAGACTAATAGATGCACATGCGGGGAAGAAGGTTCCCCTGAACATACTGTCTTCTTCTGCGGACAACGCACGAACATAAGACACACAGTACACATAAATCGCCTGAACACACAGAACGAACTACATGCCATAATAAGCGACCCGGAAAGGTGGACTGAACTCAACAAACTAACGGACGAAATCTCGAAGATCCAACAAATAGAATACTTGCGCAACAGACCCTACCGAAGGCAAGTCGATCCAAACAGACGTCACGATGCCCAGGGGGATACAGATATGATTAGCACCACGAGTGATGAAGAAGAAACAGATACAGACCAGGGCACCAACACAGACATTGAAGCGTCCAGGGCGGATGATCCATAGTGTCAACCAAGTCAAATTCAAAGAACAGAGTGAAACAACCGACAAGAGGTGCACAAGTCACACACAATCCTAAAAACAGATTGCACCGTATATATAAACAGTTAACAGCATCTCCATGTCCAATAAGAGCTTAAAGCTAGGTACCTCTTCAAGGGACCTACACCTTCCGTTAAGAGGCAGCGCACAGTCTGTATGGAAGGATCTTAATTGTGGTCCCTCTCTTTTGAGCCCAACCCGACGGATACCTATGGTAGATCGGGGAAAACCACCGTTCAGGTCGTGTTGTCGGCGGGGCCGGGAGGTGCTTGCGCCTGATGTACTCTACTAGGAGCCTTGCAGGCTCAACACAAACCGTTAGCGTCATTACCTTATTACTTTTACCACGAGTACCCTTTCATTAGCAACTTTGAGCCAAGCACAAAATCAGTTACCTCTCTATTGTATATCGTAAATAGTTTAGCAGGCTGGACATGGAGGTCTTAGTCTTAGTTTCTAGCTTTAACGTACCCTAATTTTTTCTAGTTAAGGTAGCTTTTAGGATGGTAGATGTTAAAGGCATGGTGAGCAACGGCCAGCGTCTTGAGGGTCATTCCAAGACCCGGGCCGCCGCCCACAACCAGGTGACGGGCCATATTATACCTATAACTTCTCTATTCAGTTCTCTTCCTTCCTTCTTTCTAAATATTTAATTTCGTTTTGTTTATTAATATCTTACTTGATTTTGTATTGGTTATAAGTTTTTCTAATGCTGCACAAAAAAAAAAAAAGATATCAAATGGATCTAAACAGAGCCCGCCTCCACGTGGCGCGGGACACGGGCAACGGTGTGAGTGGGGACGGGAGCCGGTGTGGTGTTACTTTCAGTCAATGCGGACCCCGGACCCAGTCACAGCGGCTAAGTGGCAATATACGACCCACCATAAGAAATTAGACGGTGGGTCATAAAATATAAGCAGCTAGTCATCAGTCCCCTAGAACTTAGAACTACTTAAACCTAACTAACCTAAGGACATCACACACATCCATGCCTGAGGCAGGATTCGAACCTGCGAGCGTAGCGGTCGCGCGGTTCCAGAGTAAAGCGCCTAGAACCCCTCGGCCACAGCGGCCGGCATTATTTTCAATTGAATATGTGAACTTACAAGCTCAGTTTTCCTCAGTTGAGGGAGGGCTTAATTTTCTGCTGTAACATGAAGAAGTCTATGGCTGAGGCCAATAAAATGCTGTGTAAGAGCGATGGTGAGGCACCTATTAGTGAAATAAATGGCTCTGAGCACTATGGGACTTAACATCTATGGTCATCAGTCCCCTAGAACGTAGAACTACTTAAACCTAACGAACCTAAGGACAGCACACAACACCCAGTCATCACGAGGCAGAGAAAATCCCTGACCCCGCCGGGAATCGAACCCGGGAACCCGGGCGCGGGAAGCGAGAACGCTACCGCACGACCACGAGCTGCGGACGTTAGTGAAAGAACGTGCAGAGAAAAGTTTCAGCGTTCAAAAACGGTGATTTTGGCGCCAAAGACCTTCATGGCGGTGGAAGAGAGAAGATTTTCGAAGCTACTGAAACTGACGGCAACAGTCACAGGAGGTCGTTATCGAAATCGGTTGATGCGTTTGAGCTGAGCACTGAAAGACAAACGGCCACAATAAAGGTGACTTTGCAACATGAGATTGCTCCACCCTATGTCATAAAACCCGTCAAAACATCCTTGGAAACGTTGAAATGGGAAGTCTTACCTTGCCCGCCATATTCTCCAGACAATGCTTCCTCCGATTACCACTTTTTTTAGTCAATAGCACACGGCCTGGCTGAACACAACTTCTCGTCATATGGAAAAACTGCAAAATTGCGTCGATTCATGGATCTTCCCAAACACACCCAGTTCATCTGCCGCGGGACTCGTATGCTGCCCGAAAGATGGGAGAAATCAGTGGCCGGCGGTGGCCAATTGTTTGAATCGTAAATTTTTTGTACATTTTTCATAATAAAGCCTTGAATTTAGAGAAAAAAAGGCGGAAGCAAAGTTTTCGCCCTAATAACTTCGTAAGTAAAAAGAATTCTATGAAGAAAGAATCTATTGTCGTTATGCCAGATCAGAATTAAGAGACATTATTCCACTTGTCTTCTGAAATCCCGCTGGTTAATCTGCTGGTGATTCGACATGATACGGATGGAAGCTGTTTGCGCGCAAAATGAAAACAACGATTGGCTTACTTTTTCCAGAGCCACTCGTTATTCTCTGGAGCTAAAGCCGGCTTTCCACAGGCATGCATTACTTACATGTGCATCACCTAGTCACTACCCTTGCAGAGAAGTTAGCATTGCCGCACGCCGAAGTTGGAAACGCTACTTACGGGATTTTGGAGATGGGGGCAAGTGAATTCGTAGAGAGAAGCTGGTGACAGCCGAAACTTACCAGTAACCTGCGGATGAAACTCGCTTCTCCCTTGTTCGTAAGAGAGCTAATATGGTTGGTGCAGCTTTTAGCCGAATCTGACATTGACGAAGAAGAAACGGACCCACAAATGTTGGGTATGGAAACGGCTATCTCGCAGGAATCATTTGGAGACATCCAATAAGGGAGCTATCTGCCGAGGACTAAAACCATTTCCGGATGATTAAAATCAGTTTTGAGTTCCTTTTGAGCCACATTTTTGACTCGGGACAAAAATCTAATACACGTATGCGAATGCCGTGCCAGCTCCCATTAAACTACAACTAACACTGCGATGAATGGAAACTGGACACGCTATCATCACTGCAAGACACCTATCACATTCCGAAGTGCACTATTTCTAAATTTTTATACGAGCGGCTGTTAACAAGTAATGCAACACTTTTTTCTCTAAGCCAATTTCGGTAGAAAAAATGCGGAATATTCTCGCTTCTGCCCTATAGTTTCATGAAGTTTCTATAGGTGGCGACGCTGTATGTAGCCTTCAAAATGGCGTTTGTAACGGAGGTCTGTTCCAAGCAGAGAGCTGTCATTGAGTTTCCTTTGGGAAACAACCACAGCATCGCACATATTCATAGGTGCTTGCAGTATCTTTACAGAGACCTAACAGTAAACAAAAGCACGGTGAGTCATTGGATGAGGCGTCTGTCAACATAGCAACAAAGTTCGGCAAACCTGTTCGGTCTCCCGCGTCCCGGCCGGACGCACACAGCTAACTCCTGCAGTGCTGGAATGTGCGAACACTCTAATTCGTGATGACCGACGAATCACGTTCGAACACTTTGCTGTTCAACTGAACGTCTCTGCTAGTAGTGCTGACACACTGGTCCATCACTTCGGACACTCAAAGGTGTGTGCCAAATGGGTTTCTCATGACCTAGCAGAAGACTTCCATCTCTTTGGCGTAATGAAGGACGCACTCCACGGCAAGCAGTACATGGATGATGGGGAGGTTATTGATGCAGCAACGCGTTGGCTCTGGGGTCGATCAGCAGAATGGTTCCACGCGGGCAAACACGCCCTCCCAATAAGGTGGCGTAAGGCTGTCGCATTGAACGGACATTACGTTGAAAAATAGGGTTTAATGGCCAAAAGAATGGAGAATAATATGGTGTATTGGAATCCTGCTTTCAGAAGCAATGTTTTATCATACTTATTGAACGCCTCTTGTATTAAATAATTGGCTGATATTTAAAATCTACTGAAGGTATACCGGAAAGTCAGTTTTTTGTCTCAACAGTTATGCTTTGTTTTTATTCTTTAAGTTAGCGATAGTCAAGATACTGATAGGCCACAAATACTGTAAATATGAAGTTCCCTTTACCGGAAAGGCACTTAATTTTATAACCAAACTTTGTACAGTCATTACTCAGTGATTGCGGAAAAAAACACTGTTGAATTACATAAGATTTTAATTACGGTCAGGAGTAACTTTTAAGTCTCTAAAAGCACAAATAACTATAATATTTCCACTTAACCGTAATATTACCCCCAATGACCAAAGCAATAAATTGTAATAATTATACTGAAATAAAAAAAAACCATTTACAATATTGACTGTTCTACTGTAGCAAACTCTCATTTACAATGTTTTTCGGTCCCATACGTCACTTCAAACGATGCTATGTTATTTTATTAAAATGAGCGATTATAAGGAATTGCTGAATGTTAGAATGAGATTCTTCTAACACGGTTTAAGAACATTTTGCCACTTTAGGAAGCGTTAGTAACTTAGTTGAAGACCACACCCATTATTTTGTGAAGACACTAACTGTTGACGGACTGTACATAAATAAATGATTCAAGACGTGTACTGTCCAACCAACGAGAGCAGAATGAGAGCAGATCAGGAGCAACATCGTACAAGAAAGTTAACGCCTTTTAACTTTCGTTACTTACACGTAAGTTGGCATAACTGTATGCAAGTAGGTTGTTTAGACATTTAACTACACTTACCCCATGAATATGGACTTTGCCACTGGTGGGGCACCTTGCGTGTCTCAGCGATACAAATAGCCGTACAACCACAACTGAAGGTTACCTATTGAGAGGCCAGACAAACGTGCGGTTCCTGAACAGGGCAGCAGCCTATAAATTATGTGAAGATGGTATCTGTTCTTTCGGGCATGTCGCATGTCCGAAAGAACAGATACCATTGGTGACCATGCAGCGCTCTAGAATGAAATGATAATTAAATCAAGACCCTACGCTGTCGACAGGCATTGATTTACATCAACGGAGACAGTTGAAAATGTGTGCCCCGACCGGGACTCGAACCCGGGATCGCCTGCTTACATGGCAGACACTCTATCCATCTGAGCCACCGACGGCACAGAGGATAGTGCGACTACAGGGACTTATCCCTTGCACCCTCCCCGTGAGACTCACATTCCCAACTTAATGTCCACACACTACATTCGTAGTGCCCCTGCCCATTACACTCATTACTCGTGGCAGACAATCTTGGCTCAAATGGCTCTGAGCACTATGGGACTTAACTTCTGAGGTCATCGGTCCCCTAGAACTTAGAACTACTTAAACCTAACTAACCTAAGGGCATCACACACATCCATGCCCGAGGTAGCATTCGAACCTGCGACCGTAGCGGTCGCGCAGTTCCTGACTGTAGCAGACAATCTTACCGAGTCCCGTAAGAGCTCGGGCAATACGTGTGCATCGGCACAGAAGAAGAAGGTCAATGGCTGGTTAGCCTTAACTATATGAAGGTGGTATCTGTTCTTACGGGACTCGGTAAGATTGTCTGCCGCTAGTAATGAGTGTAATGGGCAGGAGCACTACGAATGTAGTGTGTGGACATTAAGTTGGGAATGTGGGTCTCACGGGGAGCGTGCAAAGGATAAGTTCCTGCAGTCGCAGTATCTTCTGTGCCCTCGGTGGCCCAGGTGGATAGAGTGTCCGCCATGTAAGCAGGCTACCCCGGGTTCGAGTCCCGGTTGGGGCACACATTTTCAACTGTCCCCATTGATTTATATCAACACCTGTAGGCAGCGTAGGGTCTTGATTTAATTATAATTTCATATAAATTATGCGTCCCTTTGGAAGTCAGGTCTGGAAGCTGGAGCCGTCGGTCGTGGAATCTTCTTCGGCGGAGGCTGCTACGCTGTCAGTTCGAACCTGTGATTGTGCTTTTTGCGGGATGCCACTTGCCCAGGTTAGTCTCTGTATCTACAGAGGGCAAGAACTGTAGTATTGATAATGATGGTAGGCGACACTTCTCATTAATGTATCCTGTTTGGTTATCGTTAAAATATTTACACATTTACGCTGTCTTTTACAACTCTCGACGTAGCTTTCTTAATTGTATGGTAACTTTTCCATCCAACCTCCTCAAATATGATACACATGTCCGGTACGCACTAGACAGAGTGAGTATTATATATTCACAACTAAGTTACGCCCAATATAGAGTACAACATGTCCGGCTATGAAGTACTCCACTCCCGAAACGGAGTGACTATTACATATTCACACTAAGTAACGCACGATACTTAGATATGTGTTCGACCCTCCAGAACGCACGAAGCAGAGATAGGTGTCCGGCCCTGCAGAACGCCCGAAACGGAGTGACTAGCGCTAAAGTGACCCTATGGTGTCCGAAGCACTTCGGCTGCAATATCGTTACTCTTATGTCTCTCAAAACTAGTGAAATTTAATAAACAAAAACGATAGACTCGTAGGATAACCATGAGAGATTGTCATACTAAAAACAGGGTTAAATACAACGAAAGGTATATAAATATTTAATAAGAGAAGTTAGGCGTTTTGGCGCCTAGCACCCGACCGAGCCGACCAATCAGATGCAAGTTGAGTACAACTAGCGGACTCTTCCACGGGACTGGTACATAATGTACCATCTGTCGCTTGCATCTCACTCCACTTTTGTACTATATGCTACTTCACGTGTATCAACCTGCATCAAGGCGTACTTCCAGCAAAATAAAATACTGGCGGCGACAGCCAGGAATATCACAAGCCTTTTCAGTAGTTGCAGGGGCAACAGTCTGGATGACTGACTGAACTGGCCTTGCAATATCAACCAAAACGGCCTTGCTGTGCTGCTAGTGCGAACGGCTGAAAGCAAGGGGAAACTACAGTCGTATTTTTTTCCCGTGGACATGCAGCTCTACTTTGGTTACATGATGATGGCGTCTCTTGTGTAATATAGTCCGGAGGTAAAATAGTCTCCCATTCGGGTCTCCGTGTGGGGACTACTCAGGACGAAATCATCAGGAGAAAGAAAATTAGGATGCTACGGATCGGAGCGGGAAATGTTAGTTCCCTTAATCGGGCAGGTGGGTAGAAAATTTAAAAAGAGAATTGAATAGGTTGAAGCTAGATGTAGTAGGAATTAGTGGAGTTCGATGGCAGGTGAATACAGGGCTATAAATACAAAGTCAAGTAGGGGTAATGCAGCAGTGGGTTTAATAATGAATGAGATAATAGGAATGTGGATAAGCTACTATGAACAGCCTAGTGAACACGTTTCGCGGCCAAGATAGACACGAAGCTCACGCCTACCACGGTAATACAAATTGACATACCAATTAGCTCCGCAGATGATGAAGAGATTGAAGAAATGTATAATGAGAAAAAAGAAATTATTCAGACAGTTAAAGGAGACGAAAATTTAATTGTTATGGGGGACTGGAATTTAATAGCAAGAAAAGAAAGAGACAGAAAAATAGTAGGTGAATATGGGCTGGGGGAAAGGAATGAGAGAGGCAGCCTCCTGGTAGAATTTTGCACAGAGCATAATTTAATCATCGCTAATACTTGGTTTAAGAATAATAAAAGAATGATGTGTACGTGGGAGAGACCTGGAGAGATCGGAAGGTTTAAGATTCGTTATATAATGGTTAGACAGGGATTTAGGAACCAGATTTTAAATCGTAAGGCATTTCCAGGGGCAGATGTGCACTCTGACCACAACTTATTGGTAATGAACTCTAGATTAAAACTGAAGAAATTGGAAAAAGGTAGGAAATTAAGGAGACACAACGTGGATAAGTTGAAAGAACCGGAATTCTTGACAGTTTTAGAGGAAACTTAGGCAACGATTGACTACAACGTGGAAAGGAGTGCCATAGAAGACGAATGGGTAGCTTTGAGTGATAAAATAGTGAATGCAGCAGGGGATCAAATATGTAAAACGACAAGTCCTAGTAGAAACCGTTCGGTATCACAAGAGATACTGTATTCAGTTGATGAAAGGTGAAAATACAAAAATGCAGCGAATGCAGCAGGCGAAAGGGAATACAAACGTTTAAGAAATGAAATTGACAGAAGGTGCAAAATTGCTAAGTAGGAATGGCTAGACGACAGTGTCAGGATTTAGGCGCATATTTCACTAGGGGAAAGATAGATACCGCCTACAGGAAAATTAATTGGAAATTTTGGAAATTTGTGGTTAGGTCTTATGGGACCAAATTGCCCAGGTCATCGGTCTCTAAGCTTACGCACTACTTAATCTAAGTCCAACTATCTTACGCTAAGGACAACAAACACACATCCAAGCCCGAGGGAGGACTCGAACCTCCGACGGGGGGAGCCGCGCGGACCATTAGACCGTTAGACCGCGCGGCTACCCCGCATGGTGATAATTAATTAAAGGGGCCTTTTGGGAAAAGAGATGAGAAAAGAGATACAAGGGAGATGAACTTGAAAGCAATATAATAGGAAGGGAAGTGGTCGTAGAAGAAGATGAGATGGGAGATATGGTACAGCGAGAAGTATTTGACAAAGCTTTGAAAGATACAAATCGAAACAAGGCCCTGTGAGTAGACAACATTCCGTCAGAACTGCTGATAACCTTGGGTGAGCCAGCCATGACACAGCTCTTCCATCTGGTGTGCAAAATGTATGATACAAGCGAAATAGCCTCAGACTTCAGGAAGAATGTAGTAATTCAATTCCAAAGAAAGTAGTTACTGACAGGTGGCAAAATTACCGAACTATCAGTTTCATAAGTCACTGTTGCAAAATACTACCATGAATTATTTACAGAAGAATGAAAAAATTGGTAGAAGAAAACATCGTGAAAGATCAGTTTGGATTCCGGAGAAATGTAGGAACATGCGACGCTATACTGATCCTACGACTTATCTTAGAAAACAAATTAAGGAACGGCAAACCGACATTTATAGCATTTGTAGACTCGGTCTAAGCTTTTGACAATGGTGAGTGGAATACCCTATTTCAAATTCTGAAGATAGCAGGGTAAAATACAGGGAGCGAAAGGCTATTTACAGTTTGTACAGCAACCAGATGGCAGTTGAAAGAGTTGATGGGTACAAAAGGAAAGCAGTGGTTGAGAATGGAGTGAGGCAGGGTTGTAGATTATCCCAGATGTTATCCAGTAAGTTCACTAAAACAGCAATAAACGAAACCAAAGAAAAACTTGGAGTAGGAATTAAGGTTCAAGGAAAAGAAATAAAAACTTTGAGGTTTGCCAGTGACATCGTAATTCTGTCAGAGACAGCAAAGTATTTGGAAGAGCAGTTGAACAGAGTGGACAATATCTTGAAAGGAGGATATAAGGTGAACATTAACGAAAACAAAGCAAGGATAATGGAATGTAATCGAATTAAATCAGGTGATTCTAAGGGAAAAAGATTAGGAAACAAGACACTTAAAGTAGTACATGAGTTTTGCTATTTGGGCAGTAAAGTAACTGATGATGGCCGAAATAGAGAGGATATAAAATGTTGACTGGCAAAGGCAAGGAAAGCGTTTCTAAAGACGAGACATTTGTTGACATCGAATATAGGTTTAAGTGTTAGGAAGTCTTTTCTGAAGGTATTTCTCTAGAGTGTAGCCATGTAATGAAATGAAACATAGACGATGAACAGTTTAGATTAAAAAAAAAACAGAAGCTTTAGAAATGTGGTGCTACTGAAGAATGCTGAAAATCCATGGGTAGATCATGTAACTAATGACAAAGTACTGAATAGAATTCGGGAGACAAGAAATTTGTGACACAACTTGAGCAATAGAAGGGATCGGTTGACTGGCTACATTGTGAGACATCAAGAGATCACTAATTTATTATTGGAGGGAAGTATGAGGAGGTTAAAACCGTAGAGAGAGACCAAGAAATGAATAGAATAAACAGACTGAGAAGAATATAAGCTGCAGTAGTTACTCGGAGATGAAGACGCTCGTACAAGATAGAGTAGCATTGAGAGCTGCATCAAACCAGTCTTCGGACTGAAGGTCAATCACAGTATGTATGGTGGTGGGGAAATGCGAGTGTAAGTAATTCATGTGTCTGGAAATCTGGCATAATACGTGGGTTATGGATGTGGGGACACATGAGGGCTGCCCAGGAAGTAATGCACCACATTTTTTTTCTCAGCCGAAAACAATGCTGCGAATGCGAAACGTTACGTATGTATTATTTGGAGTATCCTGAGTGGGCATGCCAAGTTTCCGTCACTTTCGACAGATAGCGTAGCTGCAGGACGGTTTAAAAATAGCGTCTGTAGGTAAAGTACGTTACAAGCAACGTGCTGTTCAAATGTTCTAATGTGTGTGAAATCTTATGGGACTTAACTGCTAAGGTCATCAGTCTCTGAACTTACCCACTACTTAACCCAAATTATCCTAAGGACAAACACACACACCCACGCCCGAGGGAGGACTCGAACATCCACCGGGACCAGCCGCGCAGTCCATGACTGCAGCGCCTAAGACCGCTCGGCTAATCCCGCACGGCAACGTGCTGTCATTGAATTTCTCACTGCAGTGGTAGACACTGTGGGGAATATTCACAAAGGCTTGTGCAAAGTCTATGGAGCATCTGCTGTCGACAGAAGTACAAATGGTTCAAATGGCTCTGAGCACTATGGGACTTAACATCTATGGTCATCAGTCCCCCAGAACTTAGAACTACTTAAACCTAACTAACCTAAGGACAGCACACAACACCCAGCCATCACGAGGCAGAGAAAATCCCTGACCCCGCCGGGAATCGAACCCGGGAACCCGGGCGTGGGAAGCGAGAACGCTACCGCACGACCACGAGATGCGGGCGACAGAAGTACAGTTAGTCTCTGGGCACGGGGGGTGAGATCATCAGAAGGTGGTTCGTCGGAGCTCCACGGTTTGCAACGGTCGGGTAGACCATCCACGGCTGTCACACCTGGCATGTTGCAGCGAGCTGATGTTGCCGTTCGCCATTGAAGGATGGAAGACGTTTAGAGGACGATGAGAAGGTGATTCACACAGTAAAGCACTGGCTCCACCACCAGCACAAGGATTGGCACCGACGGGGCATACACGCCCTTGTTTCGAGCTGGAGGAAGCCCATAGAACGGGATGGAGATTACGTGGAAAGTTAGGGTGTGTAGATAAAACACCATTCTTTCGTGTGTGTACTTCTCATTACGTTCAATAAAGAATTGGTGAAGACAAAAAATGCGGTGCATTACTTTCTGGGCAACCCTCGTATAAATAAGTAAACAATGACTAAAAAGTAAATTATTTATTTCGAGCAGTTCCAAATTGTATGTTGACTTGTTTAACGAACATATTCCTGAAAAAAATTGTATGAAACTCCCTGCTTGTTACTGCGTTTACATTTTATCTGTTAAGAAGAAAGGTAGTAAAACCGTAAGAAGTGAGTTGTGAATGTTAAATAAAAAAATTTATATTCGGAAACAGCATTTGGTTTCATTAGATTTCGTACTGAACATAAGGAGTATGCTCCCTTAGGTAGTGAGACCGACGTGATTTGAACACGCAGCTTTCTGGTTAATGCCAAAAAGGAAAGATCGATTTACAACAACACTCAGCTGAATGTGAAAGGGGTTAGATTATATTAGATCCACAGAAATTCTGTATTGCGAAGCAAGAATTCCAGCACACGTTAAACCACATACATATTCAACTGCGTAACTCGTAATGGGCCAGTCCTCTTCACAATACAGGTGGTTACAAAACCAGATGGCCGCTGGCGTATTTGAGGAGACTGTCGCCGCCTAAATGAGCGTACCTTCCCAGACGGCTATCCAGTTCCGCGAATAGATGATGTTGGCTTGGTCCTTCATGTCAAGAAAATAGTTTCGAAGATCTATATCTACATCTACATACATACTCCGCAATCCACCATACGGTGCGTGGCGGAGGGTACCTCGTACCACAACTAGCATCTTATCTCCCTGTTCCACTCCCAAACAGAACGAGGGAAAAATGACTGCCTATATGCCTCTGTACGAGCCCCAATCTCTCTTATCTTATCTGTGTGGTCTTTCCGCGAAATGTAAGTTGGCGGCAGTAAAATTGCACTGCCTCCTCTTGAAAGCTTATAATCAAATCTTCCGGAAGAAGATAAACAAAAATCGGCAATTATCACTCCATTTGGCCTTTATGAATTTGATTTCATGCTATTCTGATTAAGAAATACATCTAGCACTTTTTAAAGATTTGTGAATGAAGTACTACAAGGATTAGATTTCTTAATGATTTTTCCCAATTTTTGGGGACCGCAGTCATAATGTACTTGTTGAATCAAACTGCTGCGATTTGACTGTACGATTTATGTTATTCATTTAATTCTCACTAACGCGATTACGGTCCCTATAGCTATTATCAAATACAGGAGTTTATGTTTGGACGTGGTTCGTACCTGCCAGCTTATTAGCCATCATTAGCACAGCACAGTACGTTAAAATGTGCCTGCTGTGCATAACGTCATGTGCAACACCTATAGCGTATTTTAACTTGCACTGAAGATCGTATAATGCAAAAACTGGTTACATACGACTAAAAGCGGAAATCGCCATGTCGGTAATGGGAAAGAAATGATTGCAGCTGATTTTTATGCACCCACAAACAATGCAAGTTCATACTCCACACCTGGTAAAGTTAATAATGCAACTTTCCCCAGATATTCCTTGCACTTTCCTTGCACTTGCATTTAGTTTGGAAGAAGAACGCTCACAGCACCTAACCACACTTTTCTCTTGGCAAGTGTGGTCAGTGGATTAATTTTGAAAACTTTATGTTTGGCATTCAGAAAATAAGCTTTTTGTGATATATCCTTACTTCAGAAGGCACCAAACTATATTTAAGGAGAGTATTGTCCTTTGTAAAGACACTTCGTCCAGAAATTGTGAAACAATTGTATCTCTTGCTACGCTCAACTTATGTCGCTGTCATCTAATAACATGCTGCACAAAACCAATCTCTTATAAATGACTGTCTGAAGGGAAGTAAGAAAAATGACAAAAGGGGAAGTCGACTGGACTGCAGAAGCAACCGAAAAATTTGAAAAGTGCGAGGAAAATTTGGGGCAAGTTGCACCTTTAACTTTACCAAGTATGGAGTATGAACTTGCATTGTTTGTGGATGCATCAAAATCTGCTGGAAGAACAGCCCTCCAACAGAAACAGAATTGAATCTGAAAGCTTATTCGTTTCTTTTCACAGAGGTTTTCCTTTGCTCAGAAGAATTACTCAGCTTATGACAGAGAACTCTGCAGTATTAATTTAGCAATAAAATGTTTCAAATATCTGCTAGAAAGAGGAACACTTTCTGTCTACACGGATCATGCTCCATTAACCTATGCATTCAGATAGAAGAACGAAAATGCTTCAACATTGAAACTCTGTTATATCCAATATATTTTTCAGTTCACAACTGATTTGCGTAATATGTCCAGGACTGTAAATGCAGTGCCTGATCATCTGTCTAGGCTGCTTGCTATTTAGTTATTCGTTCCATAGATCATATTCACGATAAAAGTTACGATGCGGAAAATGTCAACATAAAAAACATAGAACACTTAAATACAGAAAAATGAAAAATATTTATATGGCTGCACGCAGACAATTTACAGTTTTTAAATTACTAATTATCTCTACTCAAGAATTCCCGTATGGTGTAGGAGGAGTTTTTCAAGAGGAAGCTCGTTAATCTCTTTGAAAACACGTCTGCTATCTGTCAGAGATAGGTACGTAGATTGTCAAAGAGTTTGATAGTTGCATGTTGCACCCCTTCTATGGCAAAGTTAGATTCATTAAAGGGCATTGCAGGTCATTCTTCCTTCTAGTGTTGTACCTGTGGATATCTCTGTAACTCTCAGACTTAGATGGACTGTTGGTAACAAATGTCATACGTGAATAGCTGTACTGTGAGGCTGTGGTTAATTTTCCCAGCTGCTTAAAGAAAGACCTGCTAGATGTACAGGTGTGAACTTCACACATAAGTTACTTTCTTTTGTGCAATAAATACTTTGTACCTGAGCGGGGAATTAGCGTAGAGTATTGCCCCAGAAGACGTCAATGAATGAAAATATGCTATATATGTAAACTTACTAATTTCTGTTCCACAAAGTTGGAAATCATTCTTATGGCTAAAATAGCCAAACCTAAACGTTTTAAGCAGATCTATCGCTCCTCTTTTACAGTTTAAGTTTTCGTCAATGGCCGGCCGCGGTGGTCTCGCGGTTCTAGGCGCGCAGTCCCGAACCGCGCGGCTGCTACGGTCGCAGGTTCGAATCCTGCCTCGGGCATGGATGTGTGTGATGTCCTTAGGTTAGTTAGGTTTAAGTAGTTCTAAGTTCTAGGGGACTGATGACCACAGATGTTAAGTCCCATAGTGCTCAGAGCCATTTGAACCATTTTTTTTTCGTCAATGTGCACATCTAAGAACTTACAATTATCTACCCTGTATATTATTTCTTGTTGGTATAATATGTTAATAGGAGCGAGGATATTTTTGACAGTGCAAAACCGGGTGAACTGTGTTTTTACAAAGTTTAAACGTAGCCCATTTGTGCAAACCCATTCACTACCGGATCTTTCGCAAAAATCGTTTACTAACATCTGTTGATGCTTCTTTGCTCAGCTTCACAGTAATGGTTGTATGATCTGTGAATGGGACTAATCCTGCCTCCTGATCAAAATAAAGTGACATATCATTAATATAAGGACAGAAAAGTAGTGGGTCCATGGTCGATACGTTTGGGACTCCCACTGTAATTTTCCCTCATGTAGATGATGTGGCGTCACTATTTTTACTACTCGAACAGCTTTAGGTAACTTTCCACATACTTGTACTAAAATAAGAACTAAACCAGGCATTTGCTGAATTACGTATTCCATAAAAATTTCTCTTATAGAATATTATAATTGACACAGTCTGATGTCTTCGATAAGTGACCCTAAGATTTTATTATGAGCGCAGTAAATGAATAACTAGCTGACTCAGTAGAATGGCCCTTTTGAAATCCAAACTGTGATTGGCTAAGTATCCTATTACCATGCAGGTTGGTGACAACCAAGAGAGCAAATTACCTTCTCGAAAACAACGGTATATTTCACTCTTCCTGCGTTAATGGTGCACTATGTAAGTGACTAAGAACATTACGTATTATTAGCCCACAACTTTTTAGCGTCTTATAGGAGATATTTTCCATCTCATACATCTTCTACTTTTCCTCTATATGTTGCTTCTGCAGTGTGCTGTATTGCTTTCTCTTTTGAGCTACTTGCACCAGTTTTCTCACTTTTTTTTTTTTTTTTTTTTTGTAAAGTAAGTGTTAAAAAATCAGTTACACGTCTATTTTGGTTTACAATCGTCCCATTCTTTTTAACAGAAATTATGTCGCCTTCTATGAATTCTTTCCCTGTCTCTCTTTTAACAATATCTCATACTGATTTTATTTTATTGTCTGATCTGCAATTTCTTACAAAGGGCAGTGCATACTATTTGCAGTAATTTTATAATAAGATAGTATTTTTGGGCTATTATTTGCTCTGGCTATTTTGTACAAATGCTTTTTGCATTGTGAAGGGACTTTAATACCTGTAGTGATCTAAGGTTTCTTTAGTGACGTACTATTATTACAATTAATTATCTTTTTAGGAAAAATGCTTTCAAAAATGGATACGAACTCACTAACAAATACAATAAATATATTCGCAGTTGCCAATATGGACAACCATACCTGTACAATGGAATGATGACAATGAAAATTTGTGCTGTACCAGGATTCGAACCCGGAATTCCCACTTATTGTGAGGGGCCACCTTTCCATTTGGCTATGAGAGCACGACTCACGGCTAGACCCAACCTTCCATTTGTCGTCAATCACGTGTCTACAACCTGTACTCGTTCATCCATTATGTATGTTTACGTACTGGGAAGACGTTTTACTTGAAAGTCGCTTGCCCCGTGTCGGGGGATGTATACTATACTGCAGAGCCTGTGTTATTCTGAATTACGATGCAAAGCATACATGCATACTGTAAGGCGTCCGGATTTAACGCACCTCACATGAGCTTGTTCCATAACGACAGTATGATACAGTATGAGACCCTCAGAAGATGATAATTACATTATATCAACAAAAGGCAACTGCAGTTAATCTCATGTACCGAAAACTAACAAGACAATATCTACCAATATATGGACAGGGGCATGGATAAACAAGTTAAAGTGAAACGCATTTTGGAGACGAACCGAGCAGGTGGTTAATGGTGTCAGAAAACCCGATTTACCAAGAGAATGGCGGGCTTCAGCGCAGGAAGGGATAATGCCAGAACAATACATTATTCCCTTTAACGTAAATATGGCCGGGACAGAGAGTAAGTGGCTGCATGGCAATAACAGGGCTAGACTGCGTCCCAGCAAGAAAAATAAAATTCACCTCTAGCGAGACGGTGATTGGCTGAAGCCATACTGGGCGACACAGACCCGACACGGTGGGGAGATCCCCATTATATAAAAACATTTTGAGGACTAAAATGGCTAGATCTCCTCTCTCATTTCGTGGCAACCGCACAAGTGTGTGGAAATAAGCGAGGGCGTTGAAAGCTTTGCTTTCTGCGAAGTGAGGACGATACACTTCACGTATTGTGGCGACAGATCGCAAAGAGGTAGATAATTATTCCTGCAGAAATTTTTGCAGGCGCATTTTCGACTAGGGAAAGATTGACGTTCTACAGAATGCAGGAAAGTTGAGACTAAGTGAATTCAGTCAAGGCCAGAGTAGGAAATTAGCATTTCAGATCCAGCACGGAGACAACGCCGTTGCACATGCCGCTTGGCAAAGTACCTTCGCGCGTTGGGCCACAGTAAATGTTGAGTCTAGAATTGCTCACTCTAACTTGCGTACACTTTGAGCATTGAATATCAAAAGCTAGGATACTGACCTACCCTCACATTGAGTACATGAGAGATTTTTCATTGGTACGAAAAGTAAATTTATTCTCCACCAACTCCATGCATTGACCAGCTATGACAATGTAGATGTAAATGAGCTGATGAAGATTTTTAATCATTCTTTTCTGTGATAAAAAATTTTAATGTGTAGAGGTGACGATTTTAATAATCGTCATTTCAATATGTGAAAGAGTTAAATATTTTGTTATTGAGTGTCGAAGGTAATTGAACATGATTGTTGTGTATCACTTGACCCCTGTAAGCACAGTTGATAAATTATGTGTAGAGTAAAATAGGGAATAGCTGTTTTGTATTTCTGGAATAGACCCCAAACTTTCACCTTTATCAATTCATACATTCTAGTTAGGTGACAGCAGCATTTCTAATGATGTTTGTTGCAATCTGCTCCTGATATTTTGCGCACTAAGTGAGGAGCTATGTTTGTACACATTGGTACACTCACTGTGCAGACACAAAGGTCGGAAAATGAGAAAATTACAGCATTCTGATAGATTGAGGTTTTGCTTTCGATAGGCACAAAACACATAAACCTCCCAAACAGTAAGCTGGAGCAAATTGGAGAAAAAAATGTAAATGTAAATGTGACTCAACCGTGTAGTACGTGTAGTTAGAATCGTATTCCTGTATTTCTAATCTGCTGGCGCATCACATCATTGAATTGCGTTGCGTTGAGTTCTGACTCAACTCCATTAACCAAATGGCTATATAAAAGACGAGGAAATGGGTTCAAATATTGAATATAGAACAGTGGATGATATTTTGGGGTAGAATCAACAGATATGATGTTTACGCGTAGTCCGGTTCAGAAAATTTGCGAACTGCAACGCTTAGTGAAACGCTGAAAAATGACAGAAAGTAATCGATTAAGACAGTCATGGAAGATCTTGATAGGATCGAATCGGACACGCAACAATAAATCAGCGTGAATAACACGAGACAGAACACGTAGAAATACTGAGTGAGACCGAAAATGCAACACATGGTGCTCGATATGGTCCAAAGAATGGACATGAGAACGGCGTTGCTAATGAATGAGACGCTGAGTCTGTAGATAGCGATTTACAGCATGTTGAACCAAACGTAATCATATTGAATCAGGTAGGCTAGCAATTGCATGCAAGAACGAGTGTTAGTGCTCCTACACTATGTTCGAAGTGAAGGAAACGGTTCACGAAAAACGAGACAGGGAAGGGTTGCATCAGATGGCAACTGGTGAAAATGGTGTAGATGAAAACGCCAACATATTTGGAATGTTGCACCGTTTATTACAACAATCTCAGGAATCAGAAAAGCGCATAGAGGGGCGCATAACACATCAAACAACACAAATTCAAGAATCGGAAAAGCGTATGGAAGGGCGCGTAACACAAGGGCAGAAACAACTAACACTGGGGCTGAAAGAAACGAACAAGGAAATACAAATAACGCGTGATAATATTCAAGGCCAGTTAGATCAAATGCGAACTGAAGCTAAGGAAGCGCAAATCACGCTTCAATCGCTTGTTACAGGGCACAAACAACTGAGAACAGACATTGACACTGTCCAAACAGACATGATTACGTTGCATGAAGTGACGCAACAAAGCGTCAAAAAGGTTACACAACAGGTCGAAGTTTTTGCCATCAAAGCGACGACGAAGGCGATACATGTTATTGCTGAGACGATGTCTCACAATAGAAAGACAAAAGTAGCGTTAAAGAAAATCTATGCTCGTATTTTCAAAATTCAAGAGAAAAACGAACACCAATTTCACCGGCTGAGATCAGAAACTTTACGTTCGATCGAAAGTCGTAGTGAAGTAGAGTGCGTTAGTGAGGAGTCGCAGACGACGACAGAATCCACTTGAATGTCGGTAGATACTACTGTGAAGACTGCAAAATCAGTAGTTGCCGATAATACGACAGAAAGAGTACCCGCGATTACGTGTGATGGAAGACGGAAAGGCACATGTCGATGCCAGTCCGAAACGGGAAATTAATCCAAACCAGCGTATGCCAGAACATCACGGTAACCGTAGGGAACAGTGTGAATTGCGATCACTTGTTCAAGAAAGGATAAAGGCTCAATCGAGAATACAAGAGCGTGGGTTGCAGCAAGGTTCAGTACGTCAAGCATAAAGCGTGACATACGCTGACCAAACCATAGAGATGCGTTACGCAACGCCACAACCTGTAGGACGAATACCGATGGGTTACAGTACGGCGTCTAACGAGCCAGAATAGCTTGCACGTCAAGATACAGAGCCGGTAGCGGGCGTTATGCACGCATATTGCGCATTGAGACCTGCAAGTGATTCTACGGCACAAATGTCACAGAATGAACCAAGTTACACACGTCTGCGTAGATTTGGAACAAACCAACGACAGAATTCCAGTCATCAAAACCCAGCAGGTACATTACAGAGAGAAGCGAGAGGTTCTCATGATAACCACTTTCTGACAGTGCAGAAATACCAGCACTATAAGGAAGATGCAAATATTCTCCACACCCGCACATTTATTGACCAATTTAAAGTAGGAATACCGGCACATTGGCCACTGAAACATAAGTTAGATTTCATTTGCGCGCATATGGACGGAAGTGTTGCTGAAACTATGCAGAAGATAGCAGAAACTTGCGATTCGTATGATTCGTTTAGAGCTGCCTTTATAGCAAGATATTGGTCGCCTGAGACTCAGAGGAGATTGTTACAAAATGTCTAATTCCAAAATTCGCGTGAGGAAACAACAGTCAAAATGTTTGAGAATATGGCTAAAAGGAACCAATACTTAAATAACGCCTATAGCGACGGAGGATTGATTCAAATATGCAAAACGAAACTGCCAATGAAGTATCAACAAGCCCTGATAGGACGTGGGGGCGATAATGTAGAAACTTTCATAGATGTTTTGAGAGAAGTAGAATTCATGTATGAAAACGACGCTCAAAGATGTCGCGATTCAGGACAGAATAATTTAGAATGAACGCGTAATAGTAAGGAGAATAATAATAATGGTAGCGATGGTAGGCCGGTGTTGGGATTGAATTCTGGCCGAAATGGGAATAATTACGGAAGTGGGAGTAGTGGAAACACTAGACCACAGCGTAATAGATATGGTTTTAATAGTGGTTGGAACAGGCAGAATATTGACGAAAACAGGAATGGAAACTGGAGAACTCGGGATAACCGACAGACTGACTGTAATCAGCGATCTTCAGGTCCATGTGGAGAGAAAGCATATGGGGAGGTGGCGCGAGGACGCAGCCACAGGCAAATACTTCGGGTAATTACTGGAGAAACGAACCACTGATGGAGGTTGCTAAATGGTTCAAATGGCTCTGAGCACTATGGGACGTGACATCTGAGGTCATCAGTCCCCTAGAACTTAGACCTACTTAAACCTAACTAACCTAAGGACATCACACACATCCATGCCCGAGTAAGGATTCGAACCTGCGACCGTAGCAGTCGCGCGGTTTCGGACTGAAGCACCTAGAACCGCTCGGCCACAACGGCAGGCATGGAGGTTGCATTACGACCACCAAATCCTGGGAAGCGTGAGGATTGACTGATGTTAGGTATTGCAGGAGTTCAAGCAGATAATATACTTTCTGCAGAAACCTATGACAAGGCAACCGCAGCAATAAATAGGTTAAGGTGTGACGTACAAGCGTCGTAATTGGGAACAGGAACGACAGAAAGATCATCAAAGCTATCCGCACAGATACTACAAATAGGGAGGAAGTCACAACTGAAGTGTTGGGACGAGATAGATTGGATTGACACTGACGATGAAGATGAACTCCCGGCATTACCTAGTGATAAACCATTTGATTATGACGAAGCATTAATATATATGGTGCACAGACGAAAAACAATTTTCAGCAGGATAATACATATCCTACTGTAACCTGTGACGCTACGATTGTTCAAGACGATAGTATTAACTAACAAAATACGGCTAATACAGGTCATAGAAAAAAGAAGGAAGTACGGATAAGTACACCTTATCAAAAGTTCGACACGCTACAGGATCTACTAAAACCTTTCCACAGAACTTTGGAAGAAAAGCATTGCGGATAGCGGGAATGGAACAAAATCCGGAAGAACAAGTCGATAATGGAGAGGAAAATAACAGGGAAAATATCCCGTCTGGATCGGAAAACGAACCAGATTTTAAAGTATGTGAGCAGTCTGATAAATCAGATTTAAATGTATACAGTTTTGGCACATACGAGGACATAGTACGGCAGTATTACCGAGACTATGTAATCATCACACCAGACACAGAAAACAGCGTCGTAATAAATGACTACACAGCTGCAAAATTGAATCTACAACTCTCTGTGGCAGACAACAAATATGTTAACGAGTTGATTCAGGGTCCGAGTACAGACAAACTTAAACTAGAATCGGACGACTCCCCAGAATCTAAGTGTGAAGTACTGTCACCCTTAAAGAATGCTTATAAGGCTGTAAAATCCAAATTAAACACGATTACATAGATGTGTGACTAGGAGAGAAACTTAAAGGAAGTAGCAAGATGGAAAATGAGGATTTAAAATCTAGATTGGTCACTTTAGATGCTGATCTAAAAGCAGTGAAACTAAAGTTGGACGATTTAAAATAGGGAAGTACTTCTCCCCAAACTCTCGATGTAGACCATCAAATGTTAATGGAAAATGACGCAATTATGGATATTCATAAACATCCAGTTGTGACGGAACCGACACACATGCGTTGGTTAAATTACGAAGTAATTGAGGACATATTAATGGAGGAAGTCGAAGTCGAGAGTACTTCAGAGTATAGTAGATAGTGGGAGTGAGTTAACGGCGATATCAGAGCCGTTAGTCAATAGTTGCAATGGTGACAATGACTTATTCGAACAGAACAAAGATCCGGAGCTTGACATTCGTCAGCATTATTTGCTGAAGAATGACTTGCTGTTCTACAGATGCATTGGATAGAAATTCTTGAAGTAGTCATACAGCAATCAGCCATGAAAACTAAAATATTAATGGATCACAGATGATACAGCAAAAGCATGTAGATATGTTTCAGGTAGCTACAGATCTCAAGAGGCAGACAGGATGAGCTACGAACATGTAAATATTCAAATATAGGTACAATAATACTAATCATTTAAATCATCAAAGTAGGTTAGAAACAGAAAATAAAAGAAGACTAATTTCATGATGTACTAATTAACTAACCTACACATCATCAAGTCATGCTCATTCAAGAAGTAAAAGAACCATTATAAAATGAAATAACTTAATTTGTAAATGACATAATTCTTCTGTAAATTACTGGTAAAAAACTACTTAAATATTCATTTTGTATTATTCATGTAAATATTCAAATGTATAGCTTATTGTAAATTTAGATAAAGAAACTTATAAGTAGTAGCATTAAGTAAAAGTCATTGTAAACAAATGAAACAAAGAAGACATACAATGTCACTACAATTGTCTGGGGAAGGAAGCCAAGCTAATGACAGAGGCAGAAAGTCGACAGGAAGCTACAGTCTGAGTGTGAGATTTTATACGATTGCACAGTATGGCATTGACGACAAACCAGAGACCGAATTAAGGAATTCACTGTCCCACGCTTCACATCAGTGCGGAGACCGAGCCACGTGTATGTTGAAGAATATTGTCCCACACCTCACCCCTATAGCGAGAGGTCGGAAAAACCCAGTAGCAGCGAGGGACAAAGGATGCACACCTGTGAGGAAGGCGAAGCAATCCCGTTACCGGCGACGCACAATAGCAAACCATCGGCAACAACTCATTAGTGCAACTGCCTGGAAAAATAGAACTCAGAATATATCTCTCAATACCAGATGGAGAAGCTGATAACTGAAAACAGAGATATCACTCCAGAAATTATCTGTTCAGACTTGACCGTATCTTATAGCAACATTACTGGCAGTCCTTCAGAATAACTTTCGCTGAATGACATATCCTATCCCTATGCCCGAGAAGTTGCAAGTTCCAAGAAGAACACATCAGTACACTGCAAGTAACGAAGAGAAGAAAGAGTCCCAAGATGAGGGCAGAAGACAACGAGATTCTTATCTAAATCCTATACCTTAAATGATGATGGAATTTTGGAGAATCAACACAAAGCAATATTCAACAAAACAATGACCGTTATTTCATTGTAACTATCAAACCAACCAAAGGTGGTCAAACCATCAAACAGAGTGCGTATAATGGGGACATCAAAATGCAGCAAGCATTAAGAGGCTACACTCACCAACCTCGATGGCAACGACCCCAATAAAGGAGTATGCCACCTATGTTATCACGTCATGGCATTGCCTTGGACGAGCAGTTTGTCGTCAAAACAATGCAACACGGAATTGACCATGTAATGGTATTCGTGATCGAACACTCAGAACTTTAGGTGTCGATAATCTTCATCAACATTACGCAGAATCTACAACTGCCTAGCAGCATCAATCACCACTGATTGACAGCAGCATCAGGAGGCAAACTCAGCCCAAATTTTAAAGTGTAAAGTGCATGAGGAAAGGAAGTGATGCATGTGAAAAATTCATTGTAATATTTTAAAGAGTGTATAAGATAATCACTTCAGTAGAGGGTTGAGATGCCTAAATATGCAGTCGCACCTGTACCACTGAGAATCTGTAAATTATGTGTTTCATTTGTACTCTACAATTCCATTTGAAAATTGTTAAACTATATTCATAAATGTACCATGCATTTTGTATTTTATGTGTAATCTGTAAATGTCTATTCGATCTAAATATATGTTAATAAGAAATTTGTATTGTAGATATTTTAGAAACATGTTTTAATGATACATAATGTCAATGAATATAAAGTTTGTGTTAATGTGTATAAAAATATGCAAAAATATTAACTATTTTACATAGATAATGTCACTTAAGTACATGTCTGTCTATGAGAGTAAATTGTACTATTGATGTAGCATTTAAGTGTTGAGAGTAGATATAAGAGAAACAAGCGCTTCTTTAACTTCACTCATCTGTCACAGTCATCAATATCACGAGTGTTAGAGAACTGTGGAGTGCCTGAAGTTACTGTAAAGAGACAATCTAAAGGGTGGATAAACCATTTTAATAAAATTTAACCGCTAGTACTAGAGAGAAAAATGTTGTACGATTAGTCAAAGAACTATCTATAATGGACTGTAAAGCCACATATCATCATCTAAATAGAAAATGCTGTGTAAACAATACATTTCAAATTTAAAAAAAATTATAATGTTAAAATGACATCATCTAGTGTAAGGTAGACAAGTAGCTGCACAATGATTGAATTATTTGAATTTATAATTTTGCACTGCAATAAGCAATGCCTCAACCATTGATCACAACAACACAAAATTAATTCGGATGGGCCCCATGTGTAGGTTGTCCAGATTTTACACTCCTTTCATGAGCTTGATCCATAATGACAGTACAATGCAGTATGAGACCCTCAGAAAATAATAATTACATCATATCAACAAAAGTCAATTGCAGTTAATCACATGTACCAACACCTAACAAAACAATACTAATATATGGACAGAGGCATGAATAAAAAAGTTATAGTGAAATGCATTTTGGAGACAAACAGAGCAGATGGTTAATGGCATCAGAAAAACCCATTTAACAAGAGAATGGCGAGCTTCAGTGCAGAAAGGGATAAGGCCAAAACAGTACATTATTTCTTTTAATGTAAGTACGGCCGGGACTGAGAGCAAGTGGCTGCATGGCATTAACAAGGCTAGGCTGCGACCCAGCAAAAAAAAAAAAAAAAATTCACCTCTAGCGAGGCGGTGATTGGCTGAAGCAATATTGGGCGACACAGACGCAACACTGTGGGAAGATTCCCATTATAATAAAAGCATTTTGAGAATTAAAATGTCTAGATCTTTCTCTCTCATCTCATGGCAGACAGCACAAGTGTATAGAAATAAACAAGGGCGTTGAGAGCTCTGCTTTCTGTGAAGTGAGGACGATACGCTTCACATATCATGGCGACAGACAGCAAAGAGGTAGATAATTATTCCTACAGGAATTTTTGCAGGCAAACAAATTGTGCAAGTCGCTCCAACCCATTTTCGACTAGGGAAAGATCAACGTTTTACAGAATGCAGGAAAGGTGAGACTGAGTGAATTCAGTCAATGCCAGGGTAGGGAATTAGCGTTTCAGAACCAGCACGGAGACAACACCGTTGCAGATGCCGGTTGCTAAAGTACCATTGCACATTAGGCCACAGTAAATGTTGAGTCTAGAATTGCTCACTTTAGCTTGCATACGCTTTGAGCATTGAATATCAAAAGCTAGGATACTAACCTACTTGAGAGTTTATTATTGGTACAAAAAGTAAATTCATTCTCCACCAGCTCAGTGCTTCGAGGAGCTACAACAACGCAGATGTAAATGAGCTGATGAAGATTTTTAATAATTCTTTCCTGTGACAAAAATTTTTGATGTGTAGAGATAACGATTTTAATAATCGTCATTTCAATATGTCCAAGAGTTAAATATTTTGTTATTGAGTGTCGAAAGTAATTTAACATGATTGTTGTGCATGACTTGATCCCTGAAAGCACAGTTGATAAATTATATGTAGAATAAAATAGGGAATAGCGTTTTTTTCTTTCTAGAATAGACCCCAAACTTTCACCTTTATCAATTCATGCATTCCAGTTACATGACAGCAGAATTTATAATGATGTTTGTTATGATCCGCACCTGATATTAGCTGCCTTGCAGGGCCAAGTTCATATTTATTTAGAATGTCTGTTTAGCACCTTGGGCTCGAGAAGACAGTTCAGATGTTTTGTCCATTTGCGCACTAAGTGGTAAGCTAAGTTTGCACACATAAGTACACTCACTGTGCAGATACAAAAAGGACGGAATATGACAAAGCATGTCCGAAGGAATTCTGCATGTACAGTATTTGTCCACTGACACTGACAAAGTCACTTTCAAGTAAAATATCTCCGCTGTGCGGGAACATACATAATGGGTGTACGAGTACAAGTAGTAGACACATGGTTGGCGACATATTTATTTTTGAGTCTGGCTGTGACTCATGTTCGGATAGCCAAAATGTTGAGAGTCTGCCTTTGGCAGGGCAGCGGCTTGTATGACATATTTACAAAAATGGTTCAAATGGCTCTGAGCACTATGGGACTTAACATCTGAGGTCATCAGTCCCCTAGAACGTAGAACTACTTAAACCTGACTAACCTAAGGACATCCCCCACATCCATGCCCCAGGCAGGATTCGAACCTGCGACTGTAGCGATCGCGCAGTTCCAGACTGTAGCGCCTAGAACCGCTCGGCCACCTCGGCCGGCACATATTTACATCCCTGCCGAGTTAGTATGCGTGTGGTATGTGATCTAAGGCTTTCTCTGTGCAGCTGACTTCCTTCGACAGACTATGATATATTGACAACTAAAGTCGACATTGAAGTTGAGTTTTACAACTGAGTATGCACGGCCGAAATCAATGGAAATTGAATCATTTTTACGAGATGACGTTCACATCGACTGTCACAGACTAATAGGGAATCACCTCTCCATGTTGAGGAGCGTGGTCTACATGAAACTGGTGGTTGGCTCAGCTTGTGAAAGGGTTCTCAAAAACATGACCGAACTTGAATTCAGACATTCAGATGGACTCTTTGGCCCTGTGAAAGTGGAACATGTGGGTCTAGGCCAGAGGACGGTCTGTGTGTTTCAGGTGCCAGTAGAGATAGTGATCGCAGCGTTGAGACCCTATAGCATTGTTATAAGCCATATGACGGAAAAATGAGAACACTTTACCACATACCCAGTTCTGAATGGGGTGCGCCAGGTGTGCATAGAACTTACTAAACATTTACCGTCCGATTTGAACATCTGTGGATGCCGTGCTATAGTAATTTATGACGGCCAGTCAAAGACTTGTTCAGGATGTGGGCAAGAGAGACATCTCAGACCAAGCAGTATGCAACGGCACATCACACAACCGACAACAGGAGAGGAGAAGACATCGACTGCTCTAACGGTGCTCCTGTTGGCATATGCTCCTTCAAACTGCTTCTTCTGATTACTGACTGTCGTCAGAAAGGACGCCTTCAGTCGACACTGAGCAGCCTCATATGCAGTGCCAACGCACTACAGATGAATATTCTTCACTGCCAGAACAGCCCCTTGCATCAGTTTTGCAATGCGATGGGGGAGCGGCCCTACAAGAGAGGTTAGCCACTGCAGATTTGGTGATGAGAACCGACGCTTTTGTCCCTGATGGCAACGACCCCCACTCGTTATCAAACACTGACAATCATGTCCGAAAACGACGGGCTCCAAAGTGACAGAAGAAATGTCGACTGGCTCCATCCAATACCTGCAGGACGATGTCAACAGCAGAACAAAGATCTCAACGGTGACTACCATCCCCAGCTGGATGATATGATTATCTGTTCCCCTGACGGCCATGCTTCTGGATGATGAGCAGACAATCGATTCAGTAGCTGACCCTACCAAAGACGTACTGCAACCTTCAGCTGCCCAACAATGTCAAGGGCGTGACTTCCACTCCTGTCACTAAAGCGGTTGCAGTTGCTTCACATCACCACAGTTAAATGCCAGTGGACGTAGGAAGGGAACCGTTGTTGATGGTGGGGCCTTCTTCAGGTATCCCAGCTTCACCTCTCCCAACAGGCCACCCCCTACCAGGCCTACCACATTGGCACCATCAGCCTCAATACCGTCAGTTATGTAGTCAAGCTGCAGATGTTTCCTGACCTGTTGAGGGCTCAGATATTGACGTCACATTCCTCCAGGAGGTGCGCGTTGACCAGTTCCCATCTATTTATGGATATAGCACTTACAAGCGCCATACACGGATAATTGCTGTGGTACTGCCATTCATGTGAAGCAGCCACTATGATCGATGGTGTGATCTACCTTCTGTCAGCATGAAGACTTGCTATGATTATCAGGGCGTCAGGATTGTGAATGTGTATGGCTCCTCCAGTATGAGCGAGAGGAGAGACTGTTGGAGATTTTATGTGGAGGATGTCGAGGGACTCTATGATCATACCAACCTAGGGGGCGACTTCAAGTATGTCCTGTCACCACAGGATGAAATACCACAATTTAGTACATGCTGGGAACTGCAACACCTGGTGCAAGACCTTCGCCTCGTCGACACCTGGCAGAGTGCCCATGCCAACAGACAGGGGTACACATACATTACCGGTCATGTGGCGAGTCACTTTGACCACGTCTATGTCTCTCAGGGACTTACAGTAGCTACGTTTGAAACTGAGATATGGCCAGCAGCCTATATGGATTATGATGCCTAACTCTCAACCATCTCCCTGTCACGTCAGAGGATGTGGTGGAGCAGGAGCACATGGAAGATGAATGTAGCGCTCCTTGAGGATGCAGAGTGTTGGTAGATGACTGTGGAGACCTGGAGGAACTGTGAGAGATGGCATCCGATGTTTCTTTCCACGATCCAGTGGTGGATCAATTTGGCAAAACCTGCACTGCGACATGTGATGATGAATTGCGGTCGAGAGGCTATGTGTTGGCAATGGCACACCATAGAATATTATTTTATGCTACTACGGAAGATAGCCACCCAACCGCCATCACCAGAATGTCAGTCTAAGGTCAGTCGATTGCAAAGCAAGGATCACAATGCTTACATGATGTCGTCTTGAGGGTATGCTTGTGCACGCATGTAGTCAACAACAGATCGAGGGTGAACTGCGGTCATGCATCATCTTATCCGAGAATGTCGCAAATGTCGAAGAGGATTGAACGCTGTGCCAGATATGCTGGATCACTGGTGCCTGACGGCCCAAAAGCATATCACCAATGCCTTCTTGGGTCATTACTAGTGGTTCTATGCTGCAGAAGACCAGGATGCTATGGCGATGGATGAAGTCTTCCACTTGCTGCATCAGACCCTCGATGGAAATGTGGTGGCAACTCTCGTGAGACCCATAACGCCATAACGGTGGAGGACGTCGCTGAGGCCCTGAAAAAACGGGTGACCAACAAATCGCCAGGCCCAGATGGTCTCCTCATAGAGTTTTATCGTACCTTTCGTGATGTTATGATTCCCTGATGGGTTACTATGTACCAAGAATTGATGAACTCTGCAGTGTAGATGCCACCTGCCTTTGTTAATGGCATCCTTATATTGGTCCCCAAGCCGTCTGACAGAAGTGAAGTTGGCCATTACTGGTCTCTTACGCTGTTCAACAGCGATTTCAAGATATTTACGAAAATTCTGGCTGCCCGCATTCAGAGTATCCTGTACCAAGTCGTCTCTACAGACCAGCGGTAACAGCAACATACAGGCGGTGAAGACGTGTCGGATACGCAGAGCCTAAGGAAAAAGGCTGGGAGGCCACATCCGGGAAAGTTCGGCTGCCAGGTTGCAAGTCTTATTTCAGGTGACACCACATTGGGCAACTTACATGTCGGTGATGATGATGAAATAATGATAAGGACCACACAACACCCAGTTCATGAGTGGAGAAAATCTCCAACCTGGCGAGGAATCAAACCCGGGCTTGCTGTATGGTAGGCAGACATGTAACCACTCAGTTACGCAGGCGGAGCCTTAGTGTCAGTGGACTTCAACCACACTTTCAACACGTTTGCCACGATTATCTTGAGAGGGTGCTGCAGCAGCTGGTCTTCTTCCAGCCCTCGTGCACACCGTCATGCGCCTTCTGCGTGGCATGGCTTCACAGGTTACATCAGTGGATTTATAGTGGCCAAGATCACTATCAACCGATCTGTGAGGCAAGTTTACCCCCTGTCAGTGGTTACATATACCATTGCCATGCGGCCACTGTTACACGAATTACGATCTCACCTGCAGGGACTCAAGTTGAGAGACCATTCCTTTGTCTGCCATGCATATGAAAATGATCTGGTGTTTTTAGAGTGTAAGACAGACAAAGTCCGAAGACCACTGGACTGGAGTGACCAATATGGGGCCATAGCCAGAAGCTTCTTAAGCTTGGAGACGTCTGGAGCGGTCATCAGCAGCGGCTTCCCAGGAGGGAGGTTGGCTCCATACCCAGTCCAGGATTAAATCAAATGTTTGGGTGTTGTCTTTATGCAATGACAGTCGATGGGCAGTACACCTTACCTATACTCGTCTCCTATGAGACATACATATGGATGTTCGTAGTAACTTGCTGTGATCTTCGAACATGGTACAGTGAGTGACTTATGTCAACATCTATCTGGCTGCCAGTACTCCATCTGGCCACCATCCTCTTGTTGCCAAAGACAATAACATGCAGTTTAGGGTAGGCAGTCTTTGGTTATTTTGCCAGTGTAGGAAAGATTTTCAAAGTGTGATACGACACGCTAACCATCCTTGCCACAAAGAGTGCTCTTGGAATAGACATTGTGCTAGCTAGAGCACCTGCTTTATTTGACGGCACGATTATGAAGATGTGGAACCACCGCCAGCTCTGCTTCACAGGAACTCTGATTGAAGAACTGACCCCCACCTGTCACGAACCACCCACTGCAGTGGCGCATATTTCGCCAACACTGTCTCACCTAAAGGAGTTTTTTGTGGACTTCAGTTATGCCAACACTGATCTGCCGAGTGAGCAGCTGCAGAGGGCCCATGATGTTTATTGCCGTATGATTTGAGGCCATTCCCGAAATTCGATTGAAAGTTGTCTACCCTCAGTTACTTGGACGGTGGTCCGGTGTTCAGTGCATGGTGCTCTTCTAGACTCCAACACCACAGCGGCTTGGTGTGTGGTGGTCAAGCATAAATATATGAATCGCCAGAGACTCCATTCCATATGCATGGCCGATTCTCCTTTATGTCCCTAGTGCCATAAACCTGATACAGATGAACACCGCCTGGAATGTGGGTCTCCTGTGGAGGTGCGGAGTTTAACGAGACTGATGTTGGCCCTCACTCAACGAACATCTACAGCAGTGACACCGACATCCCTTCCTATACCAGATACGACGTTTCATCCACATGCTAAGATGAATTCAGTGATATTGATCAAGGGTTTGACCATATTCTACAGTTTGGTTGTGCATGTTAATTTTACGAAACGGACTGGCACAAGTGACAGAACCATATGAACCCTTTCTTCGTGAAGACTTACCTGGCCTTAATGGCTCGTTAGATGGATCCATGGACACGTTGATCGATGCTAACACGGATGTAGTGCCAAAGGTTGGTTTTGTCAGTAGGGAGGTCTATTTATGCTTTAATATTTTTTTAGTTACTTTCTTCAGCCCTAGAAGGACACCATTGTAAGAATACAGATGTTTTGTTTAATCTGCCTTCCTACTCCACATACACTAAAAATGGAGGGGAGTGGTTCAGGGACAGAAAGAGGGAGGCTTTGTGGCCAGCCCTCGGATTACGACCCTTGCCCACCCTGCCTCCACCGGCCTGAAGATGAGTGCTCTACTTCCTTTAAAATAAAAATAAAAAGAAATAAAAAGGAGAATCAAAAAATGGTTCAAATGGCTCTGAGCACTATGGGACTCAACTGCTGTGGTCATAAGTCCCCTAGAACTTAGAACTACTTAAACCTAACTGACCTAAGGACATCACACACATCCATGCCCGAGGAAGGATTCGAAACTGCGACCGTAGCGGTCGTGCGGTTCCAGACTGTAGCGCCTTTAACCGCTCGGCCACTCCGGCCGGCAAAAAGGAGAATCAATTAAATTAAAAAATGCTAAGGTGACCGCTCGCGACCAACGGGATTTTCTGGTTCGAGTCCCGATCAGGTACAAATTTTCATTGTTGGTATTAAAAAAAAGATAAGGCGTCCCTTGCAATAAGCGGGAAATCCGGGTTCGAGTCCCAGTCGGCACAAATTTTCATTGTCATCGTTCCACCGTACAGCTGATGGTTGTCCATATTCGCAATAGCGAAGACATTTCTTGTATTTCATAAGGGCTGTAATCGCCGCAGGTCCTGTTCCTTCGCACATGCATACATTATAATTCGAAATAACATAGGCACTGCAATATTGCATTAAGAAATATGTTGCATTTAGAGTTAGCATTAGGCTCAGTTAAATTTCACAGTTTTTAAGCTTTGTTTAATGTCTTTAGTGGTTCTATTATCAATCAGCCCCATTGTTCTTTAGAGTTTTTCTGAACAGAACATGGAGCTACATTTCCTACTATCATCGAAACGTGGGTGTGCTATTTAATTATCTGACATCGTGTGCCTATAGCTCCTGCAGTCGTACAACCACTGATTGGCAAAGTCGGGAGCTTAATCGTTCAAATAAGCAGAGGGAAGTTAACGCGATCTGCAGCACCCATGTCTTATGGCACTACGGCAGTCTGTTTCCAACCATGACATGTATAGACGACTGCGACAAGATTTGTGATCGAATCTCTCAGTTTTTGTTGTCAGCAATTAATCCTCCGCGGATATCACCACCCTTCTCGACCGTTCGGGGCTAAACGGGGTCTTACGCGGAATAAAAGACTGGACTTGGCAATGCCTGGTACGATTTTCTTCTAGCATCATATAAGCAAAATGTGGCACTGCCCTCGCGCCGCGCTCGGTGACGCATTAGTTAACAAATCGCTCTGTGTACGTGATAAATTTCCGAGTATCGTTTCTGCATAAACGTTTCTTACAAAACGTGACCCCGATTCGTCATCCCGGACAATCTTTCACTGCTGCCAGATCTTTTTTCGTTTACCCCAGTTGTTCGTTGACTACTTTTCTCCAGCGTGAATAGTGCTGGCTAAATTTTTCACTAATTTTCAGTAATTAACTTTCCACTGAAGTTTCCATCTTTGTTTTCGTGTCGGGAACTTCAGCGGAGATATGTACTATTGATTCTTATACCTTTGTTTCTTCTAACTGCGTAAGTAGTGTGTCCTTTGCTGCAGACCGAATAGTGTATTGGTCTGCCAACATCTTGCGCTCCAAATACATTTTCTAGGCAGTCGCACTGTTTTGTCCAACAGCGAGTTTTTCCATTTCATCTGTTAGACGCTGAACTGAGTTCGACAATTCGTTCTGTTGTTTTCCGAAGATTTCCTAATTCTGTGTAGAGTTACTGCACGGATTCCGGCCACCAGCATAAGCCTGATTTAACACTTTAATTTCATCATTTAAACCTGCAAGTTTATCCTAGCTCTTCACGACCTCAGTAGGTCCAGCTACGATATCGTTCCGCTTTTTAGCCATTCCGCTTTCTTTTTGTCACCTTGCTGTGTCACAAGTTCCGTAAACTCAATTGTGATTGTACTTTACTGATTCGCAACTCCGATAATCTCAGCTGCAGCTATCCTTTGCTCAGTCGCAAGTTTATTCTGCTGATTCGCGATAGCGTCTAACTCGTACAATAAAACTAATAAAATATCCTGTTGTGGACTAGTCGTCGCTAAATTTACACCAGATCCAAATGTTTCCTCAGCTAATTTATTTGTCCTGGATTCTGAATCAGCCATCTGGGAACGCCATCACTCAATCATAGAAAAAAGTCACCACATTCAGTTTTCGTAGATAAAACAACTAGTAATATTAACAATATTGGCACCAGTAATGGTAGTATCGAACAATAAAAACGTCATATAATGACTGGTCAGTAGTTAAGGAGGCGGGTAAGAGGACAGTTAAATATGGGACGATGCATCACTTTCGGTGCGTAAAGTCGCATCGTGGCCAGTGACGATACTTTCCCAAACACATTGATGCACGTCGAGAAAAGTAGCAGACTCTCGGTAGCCCGCAGCCATGGTATCAGTACTGGCTTGCGATACGGCACGCCACAGCTGATAAATAGTAGTTATCCTGTGGGAATCGAAGCACAGATAACCATCTTATCACATCCGGTGTGATGTCACACATCCGGTGTAGGGTTACAAACTTGGGCTCCTTGCTTTCCCCACTTCTTGTCCCCTGAGGACCACTAGGAATTGATCAAGGTCACCAGGGAAACATCCAGGCACTTGTGCTATTTAAATTCATATAGGTAAGTAAAGAGAGTTGCCTTGCCTTCAACTACCTAGTTTCACCTACTTTTCAAACTCATCCAAATAACCTCTTCCATACATGCAGGTCATCGTTAATAGGAGACTCTATTTGTATATTTCGGCAGAGTGGAAAGAATATCAAAACAAATATTCCCGCATAAAATTTTTATTAGCTTCTACATATACATTTACACACAAGAAACGATTATTTCTTAATTTTGTTTGGTGTGGTTTTAAGAAAATCCGCCTTAATTTTTATCTACTAATTTAAATCTACATTGGACTCTTCCAATTCTTTCTCCATCTAGTAATTTGTCATATACGAAGGAGGAATGTTCTCGAATTTCAAAAAAATTCTAATTTTTTTCCTGTAAATTATCTCTTTTATGGTTTTAACTGTTAGTTCTGTACCTTCCGGCAGTTCTACATGCGAGCATTCGGTGATTTTAATTTTATCGCTTATTTCTAGCATAATTCTATTATTATAATACTGCACATCTTCCTGAGTGAACGCTAACACCTCTCCTGCTTGCACGTCCTTTGGAATTTCCATAACAGAATTATATGTTTAGGACTCTTGCAAACGAGTGGTCATGTACGTTAGAAACGAGGATTGCCTTGCCTTCAGTTACCTAGTCACAACTAGTTTTCAAGATCATCTAACTACCCACCTCCTATACACGTAGCTTATCAAAACAGAAGTCTTTTTTGTATTTCATGGCAGGGTAGAGAGAATCTGAAAACAAACATTCTTGTACAGAATTTTCATCAGCTTTTACATATACATGTACACACAGAAAACCATTCTTTGTTTATTATTGTCTGGTGTGGTTTTAATAACATCCACCTGAATGTTTATCTTATAACCTAAATCTACGGTGGACTCTTCTAATTCTTTCTCCAGCCAGTAATTTGACAGATACAACGGACAGATGCTCTTGAATTTCAAAATACATCCAATTTTTTTCTGTAAACTTTCTCTTTTATGGCTTTAGCAATTAAGTCTGTTCCTTCCAGCAGTTCTTCTAGACAAGAACATTCAGTGATTTGTGTCATCATCAACCAGGACCAATGTATCGTCAGCATAACATTTCTAGTAAATAATTTTATCCATGAAGCTTGATTTTATGGTAAGAGGAATTTGCTCAAGGTGGTTAATATATATGTTGACAGTTGTGCCTGATATACTTGAACCCAATGCAAGACTTCTATTTTGCATGTATATTTTATTATTAAATGTAAAATAGTTGAATTTTCGTGCTTCTTAAAGAAGGTCCATGAATTCAATGATTTCTGGAATTCATAGTTTTTGGTGTTTTATGAGATTTGATCTAATAACTTTGAGTGTTTCTGGGATGGATTTGTTTGTTTATAGGTTTGTGATGTCAAATGATACTAGATGGACTGAATACGGGATGTTTAGGCTTTTGATTTCTTTTATTAGCTGCTGACTGTTTTTTATTGTGTGGTTGTTAGTGTATGTACATGTCTTGGTGAGAGTCTGGTTAAGATGGTTTGTGATTTTATACCCTGGGCTGTTTATTGAGTTCACGGTCAGGCAAATAGACCAACCCTCTTTGTGTATCTTCAGTTGCGATCTTAGCTCTGGTGCTCAAGGATACACAATAGTGCTATGTTTTTTCTCGTGGTCAGTTAGCAGGAAATGTGTGTTTTTAAATAACGAGTTGAGTTTTCTCTCAAACACTTTTGTGAAGTCTTTTGTATTCCAGTGATCCCATTTTCAGTAAATAAATCCAATGTTTTCAGAATGTACTCCTCTTCTTTCAATACACATGTAATGTTGCCTTTGCCTACCTCGATGATTATGGTTTTATGGTTACTTAGCTTTCTTTTTATATCTTTGAGTGTTTTTGTGTCCTCTTGGTGAGCATTATAACTTGCTTCCCGTTTGTTTAGTTCATTGTAATGGCTTTCAAGGCCCTCCGAGCTATAACTGTCTTTTTGTTACTGCCTAACTTTGCTACATCTGCAGCATTTTCTGTTGCAACAATATTAGCTTTTATAATTCTGGGGCTTAGTTCGGATTGTACACTATATTTCAGAGTAGATTGTTTTCTCTATCTGAAGATATGATATCTGTCTGATTGGTACATCTGTTGTAAAATTTATTCTTTTGAGAGTGTGGCTGCTCAATTTCAATTTGATGTTTTTTGAGACTGATTAAGAGTGATCTTCATATATTCATTAATTACAAGTCTAGTGATTTGATCTAGAATTGTAAAAAGCACTCCGTCTTCAGGCTACGAGTGGCCTACCCGGACCATCCGACTTCCGTGTCATCCTCAGTGGAGGATGCGGATAGGAGGGGCGTGGGGTCAGCACACCGCTCTCCCGGTCGTTATGATGGTATTCTTGACCGAAGCCGCTACTATTCGGTCGAGTAGCTCCTCAATTGGCATCACGAGGCTGAGTGCACCCCGTAAAATGGCAACAGCGCATGACGGCCAGGATGGTCACCCATGCAAGTGCCAACCACACCCGACAGCGCTTAACTTCGGTGATCTCACGGGAACCGGTGTATCCACTGCGGCAAGGCCGTTGCCATCTAGAATTGTAAGCAAGATATAATTGTTAAAGTGATTAGCTAATTCTAGGTATATGTTCGCAAGTTTTTTGTTGAGTAGATCTTTCTTTTTGCAAAGAAGCATCATTTCAGATTCCAGCTAGTACTTCTCAGCTTTTCGTTTAAGTTTTTGGCCTGATGTGAAGGTGTTCCTGCTGATATTGATCTTGAATTGCACCTACAATTATATGCTATAACGGAACATTATAGTATACAGGACTAGTTTCTAGCATGTTGCCAGAAACACATGAGAATGGTGTTTCTGAGAGATAGGAAAATTAGCCTGAATAAGTTCCAATGAACGACATTATAAGTGGGTGGAGTTCATCCTGCAGAAATAATTAACAAGTTGGCTGATGATTCAACAAGGTACCCTCCCGACGAATTAATGTACATCACTCAGATTACAGTACTGAATGGAGAAATGGTGGGTCCGCTAAAGCCATCTGATATGGCTTGGGAGGAGAATGTGGTACTGCTTGTGGGAATTTGTTCTAGTTCGGAACCATCCATTGTCTGATTTATTGGGAACAAAGTAGCAAAATTCTGTTTTCCATTTGATGATCCTTAAAAAATCAAGAAAGTCGTAGCTGACCATTCAAACTTATTTGAAGATCTGGAGAACGTTTCTGAAAAAGAATTTCAGGACATAACTAACCTGAAGAAATTTTTCAATAAAGCAAAGAAAGAATTATCCTCTAGCTATATTGCACTAGAGTTACGGAATATTTAAAGAAGTGTCTATTTATCTACGTGTTATTTCAACGGGGCTATAATGCACTGAGCGTGCAGTATTTTACTTGAAGTATAGTTATAAGGCATTAGGTCTTGGAGAATGCGGTGAAACTGAGTCTTGAAATTCAGCCATTGTGTCGTCCCAGGCCACTGGTGGTCATGCAGATCCCAACTTGATTTCACTAATTCCAGTAGTGAAAGGGTTAATGTCCCACAAAACTTGTTTCTGTTTATGAGTGTTAGTAGGCAGAGTACTGTATACAGTTCAGATTCCAGCCAACACCCCAAATAGCTGAAGATAGTCCTTCTCTCTCAGAAATGACTCTGCCAAATGGTGTAGGATCCGTCAAATGTGTGAAATCGTTGTAGCAGACGAGCGTGCTGCAGGAAACCGGAAAAACGTATGTTTTTGCCCGTGAGGTAAATGACACGTTGTGAAAGTGATATGGCGTAAGGACGTTCTGAGACGAGCCTACAAACATTTTACTGATGTCAGTGCGGGGTCCTTGCTCAACTGACACCGTCCAGAAACCAATAGGGAAGAGAGAAAACTTTCATTGGCACAATAATCCATTTCGCGCCATTCTACAGTTACTTATTGGACCCAGTATGTACTCCCGTGCCTCATGATTAGTATCAGCTTTTGCTAAGTCATCACAATAAGAGAACGAACTTGCATTACAACTTTCTTTGTTTTTGCGTTCCAAGCTATACTAGTTAGTTATAGAAAGGTTTACCTGTCGGCATATCAGTGAATGTGTAATACAATTAAGTGTAGATCGCTTTACTATTTGCTCTGCCAGGGCAAAAGTGCTCATGTCTGCTTCTGTTAAATTTGAAGTAAACTGATGATGACCGGTGATGTTTTTTGTACAGACAGCTGGGATGATCATTAATTTACAGGCATAAGATGTTAGGTTTACTTTAAGTCTTAATAAAGACGTAGTGAAGCAGCAGAACGTTTCAAGTTCCTAGGAGAGTGGAACTTAATTCTACTTTTAAATTCAGTTTTGTTTAAATATGTTTTCCGAATTGTCTGGGCCACTGTCTTTGTGAGTCACTGAATGTGATTGGAGGTCCTTGAGGCAAGAATTTCTCAGATAGTAGTTATCATTTTTACTGTTGTGATGAGTATATGTTAATGTATGAACCTCAGAGTAGTTATCTGTAAATAAATAATGAAATGAAAAGTATACTGCCCATGGAGTGAAGTTAATGGATCAGGCAGTGAACCACCATGGTCTGAGCTACAACAAGAGAGATTAAATAAAGACATTGGTCATTTTTGACTTAAGGAGTGACAACTCTCGCCAGAACCAGATTTTAAGAAATCAGAAGTGACTGACTATCGAGCGCAATCTATCAACGGCAGAGTGCTAGAAGCTTTTGTTGCGTAGTGTTCACCGTTTAGTGTGCACCGTTCACAGTCAAACGACTGGACTGCCATGGATGAATCCTGGACGGAAGCTGGCAACCCCGCACACTGATGACTGATCCATCTGAGTCTCTGTAACAATGCCGACTCGTCGGGCGAGCCGCTCGCTGACCGTAGCCGCGACCCGCCCAACTGTGTGTCGACGCTGGCTGGTGTGTATATAATTCAAAACTGCATCTTGTAAGCCTTGTGAGCAGCCGTCTGATGATGAACTTATCAGTTCAAAACCGGTTACGGTGCTATTTACTTAAATAAATAGCATTATTAACAGTGGCTGGTTGCTGTCTTCAACAACCTACGTCCATGCTGAGTTGTTGGTAAGGTACGACAACAGTACACCATTAGCAGCCGCAGACGCTCCAAAGTGGTCAATCAAGTCTGAATGACAAAGAACAAAGTGGCAGAGCATCTGTCTTTGAGGAACCGGGAATGAAGAGGAGGCCTGCCGAATCGAGGTAGCAGCAGAAATGTTTCAGCTGTGTGAGGCCAACCTAGAAGGCTTCTTCAGCCGCCTAATCACCATGGACGATTGCTGAGAGCATCTCCACAACCCCGAGAAAAAGCAGAGCAGAGGGAAACATGTGGGTTCACCATGGGCAAGAAAGACAATGCCCTAACCATCATCTGATGCTAAGTGCTTTTGGGACTGCAGTGGTGTGTTGCTGACAGATTGTACTTGTAAGGGGCAAACCGTCACAGAAGCATATTACCGAAATCTCCTGACGAGTTTATTTGGAGCTGTCAAGAGTAAGCATTGCGGGAAGCTGTCCAAAGGTATGATTTTGCATACAAAGCCCAACTCACTCTGCACAGGACAGTCACATATGCTGTTTATTTGCGCATCAAATTTTGTCTCGCCCCCTATGTTCTCCTAACATGGCACCCATCGACTTTTTTCCCCTTTCTTCCAATGCGTTTGACATGGTGCTTCATGCAGGCTGTTAAAGAAGGTACAAGAGTATGGAGTAGGTTCACAGATGTCTGAGTGGTTCGAACACTTATCAAGTTATAGTATCCAATATACTGTCCACGATGCCGGACGTTCATCAGAGGCAAGGGCATCATCAGGAGTGCACCATGGAAGTGCGATGGACATAGACAAATGATATGGCGGACAGGGTGGGCAGCAGTCTGTAGTTGCTTGCTGATGATGCTGTGGTGGACAATAAGATGTCGAAGTAGGAGGATGCGAGGTGACTTTGACAAAATTTGTAGTTGGTGCGATGACTGGCGGCTAGATATGAATCTAGAAAAAATTACGTTAGTGCAGATGAGCAGGAAAACCAAACCCGTAATGTTCGGATACAGCATTAATAGTGTCCTGCTTGGCGCAGTCATCTGGGCATAACGTTGCAAAGTGATGTGAAATGGAACGAGCATGCGAGGATTGTGGTAGGGAAGGCGAATGGTCGACTTCTGTTTATTGAAAGCATTGTAGGAAAGTGTGGTTCAACTGTTAAGGAGACTGCATATAGGACGCTAGTACGTCCTGTACTCAAGTACTGCACGAGTATCCGGTCTGCTTAATGGAAGAGATCGAAGCAATTCAGAGGTATGCTGCTAGATGTTTACTGGAAGTTGGAACAATACGCGAGTGTTACGGACATGCTTCGAGAGCTTAGATGGGAATCCATGAAGGAAACGCGACACTCTTTTTCGAAGAACACTGTTGAGAAAATTTGGAAAAGCGGCAGTTGAAGCTGGCTGCAGATTCTACTGCCTCCAACATACACTACTGGCCATTAAAATTGCTACACCACGAAGATAACGTGCTACAGACGCGAAATTTAACCGAGAGGAAGAAGATGCTGTGATACGAAAATGATTAGCTTTTCACGGCATTCACACAAGGTTGGCGCCGGTGGCGACACCTACGACGTGCTGACATGAGGAAAGTTTCCAACCGATTTCTCATACACAAACAGCAGTTGACAGGCGTTGCCTGGTGAAACGTTGTTGTGATGCCTCGCGTAAGGAGGAGAAATGCGTATCATCACGTTTCCGACTTTGATAAAGGTCGGATTGTAGCCTATCGCGGTTGCGGTTTATCGTATCGCGACATTGCTGCTCGCACTGGTCGAGATCCAATGACTGTTAGCGGAATATGGAATCGGTGGGTTCAGGAGGGTGTTACGGAACGTCGTGCTGGATCCCAAAGGCCTCGTATCACTAGCAGTCGAGATGACAGGCATCTTATCCACATGGCTGTACCGGATCGTGCAGCCACGTCTCGATCCCTGAGTCAACAGATGGGGACGTTTGAAAGACAACCATCTGCACGAACAGTTCGACGACGTTTGCAGCAGCAGGGACTATTAGCTCGGAGACCATGTCTGTGCGGTTACCCTTGACGCTGCATCACAGACAGGAACGCCTGCGATGGTGTACTCAACGACGAATGGCAAAACGTCATTTTTTCGGATGAATCCAGGTTGTGTTTACAGCATCATGATGGTCGCATCCGTGTTTGGCGACATCGCGGTAAACGCACTTTGGGAGCGTGCATTCGTCTTCGCCATACTGCCGTATCACCCCGCGTGATGGTATGGGGTGCCATTGGTTACACGTCTCGGTCACCTCTTGTTCACATTGACGGCCGTTTGAACAGTGGACGTTACATTTCAGATGTGTTACGACCCGTGGCTATACCCTTCATTCGATCCCTGCGAAACCCTGCATTTCAACAGGATAATGCACGACCGCATGTTGCAGATCCTGTACGGGCCGATCTGGATACAGAATATATTCGACTGCTGCCCTGGCCAGTACATTCTGCAGATCTCTCACCAACTGAAAACGTCTGGTCAATGGTGGCCGAGCAACTGGCTCGTCACAATACGCCAGTCGCTACACTTGATGAACTGTGGTACCATGTTGAAGCTGCATGGGCAGCTGTAGCTGTACACGCCATCCAAGCTCTGTTTGACTCAATGCCCAGGCGTATCAAGGCCGTTATTACGGCCAGAGGTGGTTCTTCTGGGTACTGATTTCTCAGGATCTATGCACCCAAATTGCATGAAAATGTATTCACATGTCAGTTCTAGTATAATATATTTGTCCAATGAATACCCGTTTATCATCTGCATTTCTTCTTGGTGTAGCAATTTTAATGACCAGTAGTGTACATTACGCGTAAGGACCACGAAGAAAATACGCGAGAAATCAAGGCTCATACGGAGGCATATAGATGGTCGTTTTTTCCTCCCTCTATTTGAGAGTGGAACAGGAAAGGAAATGGCTGGTAGTGCTACGTGGTGCCTTCTGCCACGCGCCGCACGATGGACTGCGGAGTATCTATGTAGATGTAGCAGAATCCATTGAGTGGCAGGCATTTTTAGAATGACGATGAGGTGCAGAACTTTTCCTGAACAGGCTTAATGCTGGCTTCTACGCTGCACCGGCAGACGAGGAGTTGTGTCAGATGCGCCGCATGTCGGAGCGGCTGTTCGCACCTTCTGACTACTGTGTGACGGCAGTAGCGGAAGGCAGCTCTGTTGTGCCGCGGTTCACACGCATACTGCTAATGAGGTTTCGGCCGCTTCCACAATGTGACAGCTGACGCAGCAGCAGTAGCCGGTGTGTGGCGTCCCTTGCAGCTGAAAGTCCCGGTCATCTGCTGCAGCGCGAGCCACACCAATAGGCCACGTTCTGTGTGGTAATGCGTTTAGTCAAATTGACAAGTCTGTAATTCGTAGTAGTAGCTGCACTTGAAGAAAAAGATACATGAGAGGATTAACCTTCCATCAGAACGTTCTACATACAAAGTAACACGAAGTGGTTTGTGCATTGGTCTAGTTAGAAGTCTACTGTCAACGAGTTCCACAAACTGACTAAGTACAATGACTGCCAAAGAAAGCAAAACACCCAGAAGGGGAGGAGGAAACGAAATGAAACTTCACAGAGTAAGAGGGTATGTGATGTTATTTCAGTAATTAAAATTCCAGTCAGTTCACAAAGATCTTGGCAGTATGCGCCCACCTCTCAGTATGACGTTGTACTCTTTCTGACCAGGATACAGATGCTGGTTCAGTTGGGAAGGCTGTCATAAAGCCGTCGGATCCTGTCCTGAGACAAGGTGTCCCACGCCTATTGTAATTGGTCCTTGATGTCCTGGATTCTAGCACTGGAACAGAGTTGCCATCTGAGCTGGTCCCACACATATTCTATCGGTTACAGATCTGTGGATCTTGCTGGCCATAGGAGTCCCTCAACATCCGGAAACAGTTCATAGAGACATGTGCTATGTGGCCATGTGTGGACGAGTACTGTGTTGTTGAAAAATGGCAGCACAATACTGTTGCATGAGAGATAACACAAGAGGATACAGGATATCCATGGAGTACTGTTGTGCTATCAAAATTCCCTGACTCACTACTAGCTGTGACCAAAAGTCATACCTGATGGCTTCCCACAACATGACGCAAGGAATAACAACGCTGTGCCTCTCCAAAACATTGGAAGAATGGGACTTACCATCTCTCCCAAGTTTCCCACTATACTTGCCGACGACAGTCGTCTGGGGTAGTGGAGAACCGCGATTTATTGCTGAACACAGTGTGCAACGCTATTCGTCAGCAGTCCATGCTTCCAGGTTACCGTATCAGTCCAAACGCAGCTGTTCGTTAGGTTAGATCCGTTTATGAACCGTTGTGCCCACCGACTGTGAAATGATTATAAGCAGGGATGAACGCAGCAAACAGTCGCGTATTTCATTGCAAATCTAGCTAGATTTCAGCTACATCATTAATGCTATAAAGAATTAGAGAACACAGGAATCAGACACTGGAGCTGATTGTATCAACGTGTACCGTATTTAGCAGTTACACAGACTGAAGATTGCACTGTAAGAGAAACATAGCATGTAGTGGCGAGTGATATAGACACAGAAAGCATGTGTATACACACGTGATTTTTTTTAATGAATGTTGTTAACATGCAATTATTTTTGTGATATATGCAGTGAGGTATATTTCAAAATAATATTTGAGACATCTTTTCCTAAAACCTTTAATTATAACCTAATTTAGCATCAAACATGGCAAGCTCAGCGGCCTCTTTGGCCGAGTGGTTCTAGGCGCTTCAGTCCGGAACCGCGCGCCTGCTACGGTCGCAGGTTTGAATCCTGCCTCGGGCACGGATATGTGTGTGGTGTCCTTAGGTTCGTTAGGTTTAAGTAGTTCTAAGTCTAGGGGACAGATGACCTCAGATGTTAAGTCCCATAGTGCTTCGAGCCATTTTAGGCAAGCTCAGTTCGCATTATTTCTCATTAAGCAGACAGCATGGTATAATCCAGGCTTCATATGAGCATTCAGTCTGGTTTTGTTTATTCGATGAAAAATTTATAAGTATGTAAGATTGTGATCAAACAGTTTTTGTTCGAAGAGCATATAGTCCAGAATCAGAATGCCAGTCATGGAAAACCGCTGTGAGCATTGACGCAACCATTCCACCCATGCACCAGCTTCAAGATACCTG
The DNA here is from genome assembly GCF_021461395.2 of Schistocerca americana. Lineage (NCBI taxonomy): Eukaryota > Metazoa > Arthropoda > Insecta > Orthoptera > Acrididae > Schistocerca > Schistocerca americana. The sequence continues at coordinate 304,455,589 of NC_060130.1, forward strand.
TTGGGTAAAGACCGTGTCCTGCTGTATGAAGAAGTCTGTAACTATCTGCCAAACATCCTCGTCCGACAGGAATTGTCGGCCCTTCCAGGCCTTCTTTAAGAGACCACAGTAATGATAATTTCATGGACAGAGATCAGAACTATAGGGCGGGTGCTCGAGAACCTCCCACTTGAGTTAGCGTAACTCCTGCGTTACGACATTTGCAATATGGGGATGTGCGTTGAGATGAAGCAGCAGCACCAACCCTTGTCGTAGTTTTCCCGGACGTTTAGCCTTAATTGCATGCCGTAATTTCTCCAGTGTTGTGCAATACCGTCCCCTTGCGATGGAGACACCAGGCTCCTTGAAATCAACAGGCAATGGGACCCAGTAATCAAAGAACAGGATGAGCATCAGTTTTCGAGCAAATGTCTGCTTCTTTCACTTCCTGGGAACGATAGATGACACCACTGCCTCGTTGACAATCTCGACTCCAGTTCCCAGTGATGGCACTAGCTTTCAGAATGAGGCTGGTCTCTCGATCGAAAAGCATCTTGTGTCGTATCGTGACCGGCGCGGAACTTTGAGCACCGTTCCACAATGGTAGGCTTTGACAGACATGCTGCCCCATGCACGTTCTTCACTCTCTGATGGATATCTACTTGTATTTGCCCTTCAGCAGCCAAGAAAAAAAGAATAGCACAATGATACTGTTTGGAGGCATTTTACAATAATGTCGCCATAGATTATGTTTCCGCATTTGCCTCACGAACGTCGGAAGACAACAATGCCACACTGACCAGGCGCAAATTGAGACGCGTATAGCGTGTCTGGCGCGGCACAGCGCAACGCGCTTTTTTGTAACTTCACAGATTCAAATGGGACCGCTCTAATTGCGACGCGACGCGACTAGGACGCGACACGCGCCTGCGTCAGGTCGCGCGGCGTTGTGGTAGTGGCAGTTTCTCGTGCTCACGCGAGCACTGCGCGAGGGATGAGGCGGAGACTGGGAAGGTATTCCTACCATTCGGCTGTTCCAGCTCGTCGGCTCCGTTGTGAGCCGCGGAGCGCTCCCTGCTCCATGGAGCCGTGTCGCTCGCTGTGACCAGTCAAGTGGGCCGGCACGCCCGCAGGTGGCACGGCAGGCTAAGGCAGGCGGCAAGGCAAGCGTTTTGACGTACCAGCTGCGTCTTACAAGATCGACAACCTCATACTCTTAGCTCCTAAGACGTGGTGACATGGCACATCAGGAAATACGATGTTCAGGAAATAAATAAGAAACAACTGTTTTACAAGAAATTGCATACTAAATTTATTGGGCCTCTGTAGCTTGACTTTTCTTTTCATTACAAGATCGAAAATATCAGGCGTCAAAGTGTTCACAGCGTTAATGCGGAGGATGGCCTTCATTGTTGCATCCTGAAGAAACGATCGTTCCTTACTTTTTACTCTTTTCATTGCTGAGAAAAGCTGCTCACAACAATACGTAGATCCAAACATGCCCATGATCTGAGCAGCAATGTTGTGAAGCTTGGGAACTGTTTTTTGCTGTAATGAACGATACCATTATGACAAATCCAACGTTTTGTAGCTCCTGTCTTTCAACAAAGTTGAATTTTGCTAATCAATAATCTCCAAATGAAGTGATGATGACAAGTCATCGGGGGAAACTGAAAAAGGAGTGCTGAACACCTTAAGTTCCATTTCCAAACTAGTGAGGTCTCGGAATCGTGTTTCAAACGACGTGATGAGCTGCATTAACTTTGCTTGGTAATCGCCGAAAGTCGTACCTTCAGGTAGTTTTAAAGAAGCAAGACGATTGAAGAACGTTAGATGTCCATTATTCATATGCCTCTCAAATAAACGTAACTTTTGTATGAACGCTTTAATCTGGTCGTGCATGTCAACGATTAGCTGCCCTATGCCCTGCAATGACAGATTTACATTATTTAGATGCATAGTTATGTCAGGTAGGAACGCCAGCTCTGATATCCATTCTATATCTTTCAGACAACGCATTTCTTCCCCTTTCATTTCGAGAAAAAGGGTTATTTCCTCATGAATGGCAAAGAAAACATCAAGAAATTTTCCCCGACTCAGCCAACGAACTGTACTGTGGTAAGGTATATCCCCATACTCCGCTTCCATATCTTTCAGGAATCCTTTGAATTGGCGATGATTCATACCGTGACACCGCACAAAATTCACACACTTCACGACATCTTTCATTACGCCACCTAGCTCTATTGTTTCAGCGCACAGTGCCTCTTGGTGAATAAAACAATGAAGAGTCAAAATGTCTTTCCCGAATTCGTCCCTGAGTTTATTTTTCAAACGAGAAGCATAACCTTGGTGACACCCGATCATTTGTGGTGCACCGTCTGTCGCTACAGAATGGAGCTTATCCCACGGCAAATTCATATTGTCCACTGATTCACAAACAGCTTCAAAAATGTCACGTCCTGTTGCGGTGTAATCGAGTGGTACCACATCCAAGAGTTCTTCAATTACTTGCAGCTCCATGTCGACACCACGCACAAAAACTGCAAGCTGAGCACATTCCGATATGTCGGTGCTTTCGTCAAGCACTAGCGAAAATGCAACAAAGCTCTCCGCCTTTTTCCTGAGCTGTGTCTCTAAATCCGCTGCCATGTCCCGGATTCGACGAGACATTGTTTGCTTCGACAGGCAAACCCCTTCAATTGCCTACACTTCCCTTGGAAACAAACATTCTGCAACGGCTACTATGCACGGTTTTACGAGTGGTCCCACCGAAAACGGCTTGCCACTCGTCGCAATGATGTGAGCCACCCTGCAGCTTGCTCGAATTGCAGACTCAGTAGTGTTTTCTCCGCTCTCATTCACCTGAAAATTATAAACGCATTACAGATCACGAACTATGTTGCATGTTTTGATACCCTCCGTATTACGAAACCGTTTCTAAATTTAACGTCCCCTAGTATGGCGTTCTTAAGCCTGGCCACCAGTTCTCTGCTTGCAACGCCTTCTACCTGATCGTAATGCGCTGCGTGAAGACGTGTATAATGTCGTCGTATATTGTATCTCTTCGCAGAATTAATTACTTTATGACATACAAGACACTGCGGACGACCATCCCTCTCAATGAATAGAAAGGTATCCTGCAATAGAGGTATAGGGCTCCCGCGGCTAATCATAACTGTCATTGAACACGGATTATTGCGTCAGTTGCCGGCCGGTGTGGCCGTGCGGTTAAAGGCGCTTCAGTCTGGAACCGCGTGACAGCTACGGTCGCAGGTTCGAATCCTGCCTCGGGCATGGATGTGTGTGATGTCCTTAGGTTAGTTAGGTTTAATTAGTTCTAAGTTCTAGGCGACTGATGACCTCAGAAGTTAAGTCGCATAGTGCTCAGAGCCATTTGAGCCATATTGCGTCAGTTGCGGCTGCATGCGGCCAGGGGGCAGTGAGTTCGCTTTCCCCCTCCACGCGGGCTCCGAGCTGCCGCAGTGAGTGCTCCGGAGCGCTCCGGCTCCCTGGAGCTCGGTTGGAACAGCCTTTACCATATGCTCACTTCAGCATGGCGCACATGGACAGCGGAAGTACTGCCCATCCGGAAAATCAGCCTTACGGTATACTGAATTTTATTGTTACTGAGTCGTGTTTCGTTTCTCGTTTTTCGCCGTTCAAGCGCTCCATCTCTCTCCGTTAGTAAATAATAATTTTCAGATACATATATCTGTATATTTTTTGTTTTGTTTATTCTTTTGTCAAGAACAATGCACAGTTCAATAAAATGTGCAAATGTGTGTGAAATCTTATGGGACTTAACTGCTAAGGTCATCAGTCCCTAAGCTTACACACTACTTAACCTAAATTATCCTAAGGACAAACACACACACCCATGCCCGAGGGCCGGCCGCCGTGGCCGAGCGGTTCTAGGCGCTTCAGTCCGGAACCGCGCTGCTGCTACGGTCGCAGGTTCGAATCCTGCCTCGGGCATGGACGTGTGTGATGTCCTTCGGTTAGTTAGGTTTAAGTAGTTCTAAGTCTAGTGGACTGATGACCTCAGATGTTAAGTCCCATAGTGCTTAGAGCCATTTGAACTATTAGAGCCATGCCCGAGGGAGGACTCGAACCTCCGCCGGGACCAGCCGCACAGTTCAATAACTGGTGAGCCATTAGCCACTGGAATTATCTCTCCTGCCTCCACATTGTTTCCAGATCATAAGAAGGGACAGACGATTCATCGTGAGGATAGTGAATAAGGAAGTAAGGAATATTAAAAAATCATGTGACCTAGAAGCAAGGCAGGGAAGTATAACAAGGTTATGTATTTGTTGCCTCTTATGCTGACGTATCTTTACGTTCTGTTACAAAAAGTCTACAATGTTTAATTTCCACAGATATGGCCCCTTTGTGCTCCTGGTAAAAAGCGTCCGAAAAATGAAGTACATGAGTTTCACTATCAATATTTGGATGTGGATAGAATAAGAGGCTTTATACTACGTAAATGTGGACATCACATTTCCACTACAAGCTAGAAATAGCCGAGAAGCCCTCACGAATAACGATGTTTTAATCGGCTCGTCGTGAAGAGAAAAAGCCCTTCAGTTGTTGCATATACACTATCAGCATTAGTAAACTAATTATACACCAGACTACATAAATGAAGTAGTGGTCGGTATTATTCCGAAAGTGTGGGTATACTGAAAGAGTGTGCTTATCTGATATATTTAATTTGTTGAAATGTTTTTTCTGACAAAAGCAGATCTACTTTCATGACAATGTTTTTTGAACGACGTGAACTCTTCCTCTCCCTAAACAGACATAGCTAGCTTCCGCATTCCTGTCGCGCGCATGTTCTCAGCTGCTGACAATACACTGACAATTGTGTAGATCCACGTATCACTTGTTTACTTTTCTCAATAACAACTGTTTTATTCGCAAATCACGCATTGTCAGTTTGTCAAGGCGTAGGTGAATAACCAGAATCTGACATGTTCGTGTCATTCTGCCTGAAGGGTATGCTTGTCATTATTTTAATACTGTACAGATTAAGAACAGGAATAAACTCCTTTGGTAAGTTTCCATTCCTGTCGCTCAGTGTTAAAAATACGATGGGTTATGGGATTCAACCAAAATTCCAACAGAATTGGCGATTTATTTTTGTGTGAATTGTCGATCTTTTCTCATTCGAAGAAGCATCACCATTTATGAATAATGGACACATTTATCTTATTGACAGGCTTAATAGTATTTATTTTGCCAAAACGCAGCATAATTTGCACAAACTCATTTTTGCAGCATCTATTGTGACAGAATTGTGAAACAGTGTCTCATTGCCGGCCGGTATGACTGAGCGGTTCTAGGGGCTTCAGTCTGGAACCGCGCGACCGCTACGGTAGGAGGTTCGAATTCTGCCTCGGGCATGGATGTGTGTAATGTCCTTAGGTTAGTTAGGTTTAAGTAGTTCTACGTTCTAGGGGACTGATGACCTCAGATGTTAAGTCCCATAGTGCTCAGAGCCATTTGAACCATTTTTGAAGCCAGTGTCTCATTAAACAAGTAATTGGCGATCAGAGAGTTCAGTACCTTACGGAAAATCTCATTATGTCGGTTTGCGGTAACATAAGAGAAGAACTTTCATGTTTATTTTCATACTAGAAAACTATTGTTTCACTAGCTGTCGACAACTCTTAAAGAATTACAGTCACTGGCATGAAAAAATTAAATAGAATGTACAACTTCTGACATATCGGCATTGATAAGGAAGTTCAGTCTGTTTACGAACTGGCAAATTACTCTCCTTCTTGTGAGTCACCATTCGCCGAAATCTCGTTTCGATGTTTCGAGCGGGTTGGGAGATATGAGGGATGTTGTACATATTTCATTATCGCGGGCGTGAGATCAGGAGTGAATGCGCTACATAGGATCCATTCTCTCGAGATTGGAGACAGAGACCTCCTCCCAAGTCTAAAGAAAATTTCAGTATTTTAGCTAAATTTCATACGCAGTGGCCGGCTCCTGTGGCCGAGCGGTTCTAGGCGCTTCAGTCCGGACCCGCGCGACTACTACGGTCGCAGGTTCGAGTCCTGTTAGGTTTAAATAGTGCTAAGTCCTAGGGAACTGATGACCTTAGTTGTTAAGTCCCATAGTGCTCAGAGCCATACGCAGTGACATATGCTGTACTACGCACCAAACGCAAAATCATAGCGACCCCTTTTTTTCATTGCAACGTCTTTGAATTTTGCGTAGTGTCTTACTAAAATGTGTATATCACAATAAGTATGAGCATTAGCGAGGAGATGGGCATTTCGCCACGAAGCTGACATAAAACGCTACAAGTAAGGCAAAAAATCAAATATTTTCACTGAGTAGTTTCTGTAAAATCGTTTGATAAAGATTACAGGGTGTGCGCGCTTCGGTTCTGTCAGCGCAAAGCGTCGCCAATCGGCGCATGTGAAGTACGTGTACCCGTCGCAATATGCGCAGGGCCAGCGTGAGGTGCGGAACGAGGCGTCGCGCTGTAGTGTCAGTCCCTTGCCTACATGTTGGTGCCTACATACCCGCACTGGAGTCATGCTATGTTACGTACACTGAAGCGCCAAAGAAACTTGTACAGGCATGCGTATTCAAACGCAGATATGTAAACAGGCAGAATACGGCGCTGCGTTCGGTAACGCCTATGTAAGACAACAAGTGTCTGGCGCAGTCATACACAACCACAGGTGGAAACACAAGCGGCCAAAGACACTGCTAGCTAGGGCATAGCCACCTATGGTTAACCAACATACGCAAACAGCGACAAACGTCGGCAAGCCCCTGCATATCAGCAACACTGACAGGCAACTACCAGCTGCTATTAGTGCCGACCAACAGGCCACAGCAGGGACACCGACGAGCTCGCCCACAGACGCACAAACAATCTGCCAACATTCCCTCACACTGTGCCTCCGGTATATGACCTATCGGACACAAGATTGATAACAAACCAAACTGTTGCAGGTTGCTGACGCTGAACGAGGACTCTGTACCAGCACCCAGCGCCAGCCGCCGAGCAGCACAAACGCACAACGTCAAGGTATCGACATGCATGATACCCACTACTAACAAAGCCTATCCTTGCACAACCTATCGCAGGCAGCAAGACAACCGCTACTGCTCTTGCCGCCCGACGTAACTTTCGCAGAGGTTTTTTTCCCTTGGCTCTTGCCTTGGCACTTTTTTTCCTCTGCCCTACAAACCGCTACCCTTCGTCAGATTTCGACCAATCTATCTCCAAATGAGCGCGTATTAATGGTTAATCCTAACCAGACGTACGTAAACATCGCAGTACCCACATCCTGCGACACCTCACTTTAGTGAATACTAACCCCTATGCAGAGATGGCAGTAGACCTTTTGAGTTGGCCATCATGCCGGTGTGGGCGTGGAGGGGCTCCACCTCTTTTAAAAAAGAAAAAAAAAAAAAAAGGGCGCAGTCGTTAGTTCGGTTACTGTTGCTACAATGGCAGGTTATCAAGATTTAAGTGAGTCTGAACGTGATGTTATAGTCGGCGCACGAGCGATGGGTAGGGATGAAATGGGGATTTTGCCTTACGACCATTTCACGAGTGTACCGTGAATATCAGGAATCCGGTAAATCATCAAATCTCCGACATCGCTGCGGCAGGGAAAAGATCCTGCAAGAACAGAACCAACGACGGCGCGCGAACCATTCAACGAAACATAATCGATATGGGCTTTCGGAGCTGAAGGCCCACTCGTGTACCCTTGGTGACTGCACGACACATAGCTTTAAACCTCGCCAGGACCCAGACATGAACATTGATGAGCATATCTGGGATACCTTGCAACGTGCTGTTCAGAAGAGATCTTCACCCCTTCGTACTCTTACAGGTTTGTAGACAGCTCTTCCAGGATTCATGGTGTCAGCTCCCTCCAGCAGTACTTCAGACATTAGTCGAGTCCATGCCATGTCGTATTTCGGCACTTCTGCATGCTCGCGGGGGCCCTACATGATATTAGGCAGGTGTACCAGTTTCTTTGGCTCTTCGGTGTATATTGGATGAGGATAGTCACCGGCAGTTGTAGAAGTAACTTCATGTGTGATCCAGGGAATATGAGACGGATTGTAAGCAGGTGGCCCGGATTCGAATCTCGGTCCGCTACAAATTTTCAACTTCCCCTATTGGTTTACATCAATGCTCACTTGCAGCCAATGTGTGTAATTCATTTTTGTCTTCAGCACATTAATGTCGAGAATTTTTGAAAAATTAGATTAACTGTGCTACTACAGATGTAATATTGATACAAAAAGTCGTTCAGTTGTTAAAATTAATGCCTGATTTCAGCTAGAAATGATAAAAACTGGAATGACAGCTCCACATCACACAATGCGTAATAACAGGAACTCGACTTTTTGTCCTTTGACTTAGACATTTGTTTCAAAGCTTAACGCAGCAGAGGTAGGGGTGTGCCGGTGTTATACTGCATGTATCTATGGTCTAAGAATACACTCATTTGCAAGTTCGCATTACCATAATCTGCAAACATGTCCACACAGTCGTAGTGCTAATTAGAATACTGAAAGGTTGAGTGCGCATTACGATTTTATTTTGTTTAAAATACCACATTCTAAAAAGTTTTGAGAGTTTGCCGCTGTTATACGAGGGTTGTCCAGAGAGTAAGTTCCGATCGGCCGCGAAATGGAAACCACAGTGAAAGTAAGTAATGTTTTATTTGCGACAGTTAGGTTAGACTTCCAGCTACTTCTCTACATAGTTGCCGCTCCGACTTGTCGCAGCGTTGTACAAACTTACCAACACCTTCGTCACAGAAGGCAGCCGCCTGTGCTTTCCACCAATTCTCTACACTGGTCTGCAGCTCTTTGTCTGTGCCAAAATTTCTCCTTTATAGCTAGCGGTTCTCATGAGCAGTTATGAAAATCAGAGGGAGTGACGTCCGGGCTGTACGGTGGGTTATCAGACACTTCCCATCGAAAACGCTGCGGGAGAGTCGTTATTGCTCCTGCAGTGTGCAGGAAAGAACTGTCATGAAGAAGGAAGTGCATGGCAATTATATTGTGTGGGATTGCATCAAATCAGGCGAAACCTATCGGCAGGCACCCATACGTGGCTGGAAACGCTGTTGCTCCAAGCATCTTTACGTGATAACTGTGCTACCAGAACATCAAAGAGCGACGTGACGCGATCGAAGGTCGTACTAGAGACACTGCCCAACACATCTGTGAAAGCTTCATCGCCTTTTCACTGTGATTTCCATTTCGCGACCGATCGGGTCTTGCATTCTGGATATGCCCGTAGTTTGCATATCAAATGCATGACACAATTACTTTTTGCCAAATACTTTTCAGATGCTGTAGTTCCCTGAATTTCAATAGCTTGGAAATTTGCTAAAGTAATGTACCAAACACTGATGTATAAAAATTACTATTACAGTAAAACATTTCACATATTATATTGTATTATAATTAAAAATGTATTATTATTATTGTTATTATTATTATCGAACACTGGGTCTGCCCCTGGGTACAGTAGGGCGCATGAATATGGTACCTGTTTTCATGAAGATGTGACAGTGGTTTGTATCGCTGTTACCAAGTTCTGCTTACGACATATCACCAAAAGACTCTTTGAAGGCTCTTTCAAGCATTACAGAAAGAAGTATATAGTTTCGTTAAAAAAAGGCGGTTTCATAAAGTCGGCAGCTGAAATTTCTTATGACATCAGAAAATTCGACTCATTGTCTGCTATAATTTAGAGAAAAAAATCACATCCATATACACTCCTGGAAATTGAAATAAGAACACCGTGAATTCATTGTCCCAGGAAGGGGAAACTTTATTGACACATTCCTGGGGTCAGATACATCACATGATCACACTGACAGAACCACAGGCACATAGACACAGGCAACAGAGCATGCACAATGTCGGCACTAGTACAGTGTATATCCACCCTTCGCAGCAATGCAGGCTGCTATTCTCCCATGGAGACGATCGTAGAGATGCTGGATGTAGTCCTGTGGAACGGCTTGCCATGCCATTTCCACCTGGCGCCTCAGTAGGACCAGCTTTCGTGCTGGACGTGCAGACCACGTGAGACGACGCTTCATCCAGTCCCAAACATGCTCAATGGGGGACAGATCCGGAGATCCTGCTGGCCAGGGTAGTTGACTTACACCTTCTAGAGCACGTTGGGTGGCACGGGATACATGCGGACGTGCATCGTCCTGTTGGAACAGCAAGTTCCCTTGCCGGTCTAGGAATGGTAGAACGATGGGTTCGATGACGGTTTGGATGTACCGTGCACTATTCAGTGTCCCCTCGACGATCACCAGTGGTGTACGGCCAGTGTAGGAGATCGCTCCCCACACCATGATGCCGGGTGTTGGCCCTGTGTGCCTCGGTCGTATGCAGTCCTGATTGTGGCGCTCACCTGCACGGCGCCAAACACGCATACGACCATCATTGGCACCAAGGCAGAAGCGACTCTCATCGCTGAAGACGACACGTCTCCATTCGTCCCTCCATTCACGCCTGTCGCGACATCACTGGAGGCGGGCTGCACGATGTTGGGGCGTGAGCGGAAGACGGCCTAACGGTGTGCGGGACCGTAGCCCAGCTTCATGGAGACGGTTGCGAATGGTCCTCGCCGATACCCCAGGAGCAACAGTGTCCCTAATTTGCTGGGAAGTGGCGGTGCGGTCCCCTACGGCACTGCGTAGGATCCTACGGTCTTGGCGTACATCCGTGCGTCGCTGCGGTCCGGTCCCAGGTCGACGGGCACGTGCACCTTCCGCCGACCACTGGCGACAACATCGATGTACTGTGGAGACCTCACGCCCCACGTGTTGAGCAATTCGGCGGTACGTCCACCCGGCCTCCCGCATGCCCACTATACGCCCTCGCTCAAAGTCCGTCAACTGCACATACGGTTCACGTCCACGCTGTCGCGGCATGCTACCAGTGTTAAAGACTGCGATGGAGCTCCGTATCCCACGGCAAACTGGCTGACACTGACGGCGGCGGTGCACAAATGCTGCGCAGCTACCGCCATTCGACGGCCAACACCGCGGTTCCTGGTGTGTCCGCTGTGCCGTGCGTGTGATCATTGCTTGTACAGCCCTCTCGCAGTGTCCGGAGCAAGTATGGTGGGTCTGACACACCGGTGTCAATGTGTTCTTTTTTCCATTTCCAGGAGTGTATTTACTAGTCCTGGGGATATATTTAGGGTGGCCTGTCTTAACCACCTCGTCATGTATGCCTCTCACAGGCAAGGAGACCTTACTGGAATATATATTTAGCTGCTCACTTCAACCTTATTAGTAGGTATTAACTCCACCCCTCCCCCCTTCCAAGAAAACCTCCGCAAAACAGTACAAAGCCACACAGACACTGACGAATTGAACAGCTTATTATTAACATCAGTTTGTGCCTACTCAACACGAATAAACGAATTCATTTTAGTGCAGTGTATGGCTTTTACCACTACGTAACCGCGCGAGGACGACGGTTCAATCCCGCGTCCTGCCATCCTGATTTAGGTTTTCCGTGATTTCCCCAAATCCCCTCAGGTAAATGCCGGGATGGTCCCTTTGAAAGGGCACGGCCGACTTCCTTCCCTAATCCGATGAGATCGATGACCTCGCAGATTGGTCTCCTCCCGCCAAATCAACCCAACCCACTATCCCTACGTGACTTTCAATGGAGAGCCAACACTAGGGGATGGGTGGCATTTCTGGTGCGGACAAAGAAGTTTTTTTCTCCACTTCCCTCCTCTTGCAGCGTTGCCAGCCCCTGGACATTTCTTGATCAGACAAACGATTTCTCCTGTCTCCCCTCCACCAATTTCACCACTCTGCACAGGTCTTATGCAGACAAAGGATTTACCCCATGTTGTTCCCCATTTGTCCAAGATTAACACTTGTGTGAAGAACTGCTCCCATGAGTACAGTTGGTCAATCATGTTCATTGTTTCAACAATTACCGCTGCACCCACTATCATAAACAATTTAGAATGTGACTAGATGGTATCAGTTACCATCATCACCATCTTTGCCATAGGAGGTGATTTTACACGTGTGTGTGTATAACACTTGGCATTCGTCCATCCAGCTAGTCTGTTTCAGAATGCTGCTGTTCACCACTACTTATCAGTTTACTGCAAATGAGTCAAAACGTGTAAACATTGAGATAGCACCTGTCATAGACTTCAATGCTATAGTAGGAGTGCAGGAAGTGCAGCGCAGTACAATGGTGCAGTTCAGTGAGATGGAATGGTACAGCAAACTAAAATATATCAAGGGTCCGATGACAATAGAGTATTATTCATTTCCTAGAGACATTGATAGCTTAAGCAACAATGTTGTATGGTGATGCTATGCTGAAGTTAACATTTCAAGATTCTATTTCACAAGTAATATTGATTTGCACATGTTGTACCAATTTTAGCAGTAAGGTTTTTAATTACTGGTCCATTTTTACATAAAAAATTAGTGTTTTCGTCTTCCTCTGCTTTTATTGTGAGTTTAATCTTTTGATGAAATCTGCTGAATCAAGAACGCATAATATGTTACTCTCATCTGTTGTGCAGTCAAATAAGACTAAAATGTCATTGACATACAGTTGATGATAAACTGCTTTCTTGGCTGTTCGAGTGAACCTACTGACATGCTTTTGCTCCAGAGCCTTAATAACATATCAACCAAAGTGCCCACGAGGGCATGAACCCATTGCCACACCACCCTCTTGGAGATAAATTTTGTTCTGGAATGAGAAGTACCTGCATAGAGTGATCAACTCGTGGAGTTCTACTGTTTCATAAACTTTAGTTTGAGTGATTTTCTTATACCTGAAGTGGTTATTTTTTAATGATTTGAATAGTCTCTGTTCTGAAATATCTATGTAACCATCTTTTATCAAGATGATCCTCAACAATATATTTTTAATTTTTAAATTATTATTTCTAACGTGATGTAACAATCTTGTATAAGATAGTTGTGTGGACCTATTAATGATCCTTTGCATAGGTTTTGATGGCTCGCTTCACCACTAAGATATGGGCAAGCACGTTGTAAGTTGGCATTTCTTGAATATTTCAAAGTGATATGTAAACATACTTGTTGATTTTAGATCTTAAGAAAAAGGATTTTTAAACTACTGTATTGAAATGAAAGTCTGTTAGTTAATTCATAGCACTACATGATGTAAACTGAGGCTGTTGTACTTGCTGTGAGCAACCTCCTCAGTTTCCTTCTGCCTATACACCAGTAAGATCGTATGGTGACATGTACTGCCGCGAGTTTGTTGGATTGTAACTCAAATGATATGTTGCCCAGAATGGATAGCTGCTACTGGATAACATGGCCTTTTATTTATTGTTCTATGTAAAATAAATTAATTTTGATTCTGTAATTTTCTTTTACATTTTATCACTGAAGATGGTGATTTATAGCTGAAATCTAGACAGACAAGAGTAATAAAAACTAATGGGATCGCCAATGATTGCTGTGTGACTCTCCTTCCGTTTATATAAAAGTTTTATGTGTTAAGTTATATAAATTTACGATTACGTGGAATATTTATATTTTCAGTTTAATAGACAGTGTGTACTGTTTCACAAGGAACATATTAGTTTTTTGCTAACACCATGTGCTGGGCTATTAATCATATTGTTAGTAGGTCAGATAGGTGTTCTGGGTTTATGTATTTTTTTGAGCATGAAATGAATGTGTTTATAGATTCACTATAATGCATTCTCTTACGTCATCATACGTTAATATACAGTAAAACATCTTTAGTGTCTTCTTCAACTGTCTATTAAATTTATTATTTGCGTCACAGTAAATTCTTTTTATATTGTTTGATTCTAAAAATTGCATTAGTTTCCTACCGTAATCCTCCTCCACGGTATAGCAAGTGTATTTCTCTTTTTTGCTGTAATATTGACTGCTCTATATTACTTAAGCTTGTTACCGATTTGACATATGACCTGATTACCTTTCTTTGTCCCTACTCTGCCCACAGTTTACCATTCTACATGCGTGCATATTATTTTCGCGATTTACAAGTAATGATGTTTTGCTCATGTGGTGGCAGTTGGGCCACTTTAGTGTTAGCAATAATGCTTTTAGTGGTACTGTTTCCTCATTGGGATTCTATGTTAAGTTTGAGGCTTTTCTTACTATGTTTATTTTTGTGCGGGTGAACATAAGGGCCGGCCGGAGTGGGCGTGCGGTTCTAGGCGCTACAGTCTGGAACCGAGCGACCGCTACGGTCGCAGGTTCGAATCCTGCCTCGGGCATGGATGTGTGTGATGTCCTTAGGTTAGTTAGGTTTAATTAGTTCTAAGTTCTAGGCGACTGATGACCTCAGAAGTTAAGTCGCATAGTGCTCAGAGCCATTTGAGCCATTTGAACATAAGGAAAGGTAACGCAGTGAGACGGGAAGATTTGAGAACTGATTGGCTACCATGGTGAGGGATTGTAGAAGTGAGGGACTTGATTTTGGTTGTGTAGGTAGGTGGAAAGTTTAGTAGCCATGGATCATCGCTCAAGTGTACAACATGCATTCGCTGTACTGGCGTGTTACAACAGCGCTGATCGTTCTGTTGGAGCTCAACGCACTTTCCATCTGGAGTTTAATGTATCCCACGGTCTCCCACGCCATATTCCTACTCTATGAACCTTTGGGTGACAAACTTTGAAGCCACTGATAGCACTACAGAGAAAGGAGATTGCAGTGTAAAAACAAGCCGCACGCAATGGAATACTGAGGATGTGTGTAAATCTTCATGAAGAAGTTCGTGAAAATCGGCTAGACGACACAGTGCCGAACTTGTCTCTTCTAACTGGTTGGTGCAACAAGCCATACTGTTGCCGTGTCAATATGACCGGGACCAAGAACGCCACCTGAGTGACACCATATTTAAAAAAATGACTTTCAAGGTAAACTTTTAATTTCCACTCAGATACACTAGATTTATGTCAAAAATTAAAATCAATTTAAATCTCCAGTTTGTACGAATTTTATTCACAAAGCTACAATGTCAGTTCTTCTGCATTTATTAATTTAATGTACAAAGCGTTTACGAACTTAAGTGTTCACTTTCTATTGCATTAGGAAATAGAATACTAAAGAATCAAAGCTTCCCTGATAAATAAACATAATTCAGTATTTCTAAAACAAAGAACTATGTAAGTTATAGTTACATGTAGTCACACTTCAATGAAGCAATTATGGAACTTTATTTTCCTCATTATTCACTTGAAAGGTTTCAAAACAATAATGATGTATAGGTGGTACTTGCCTTACACTACATAGTTTTTCTTGATAGAATGTGGTCTGTCGTGTTTTTTCTTGGTAAATCTATGGCAGTAGGAACTGCCTCTCTACCACATTTTCAGAATGAAGTACTTAAAAAGTCTGTACTCACCTGATGTTTAATGTGATCTGACATGGGGTTTATGTGTTCCCATTTAAGGCAAATATCACGCCTGAAGTTGATGTCTTGACCATCACTACAGTTTTTCTTTGTCTTGCTCAACTTCGTTTCCTATTTTTGCAACGTAAAACGGAACGGTGACTGCAACAGCCTTACAGATGTTTTTAATGCATTGTATTTATATGTTTCTGACATTGAAGAATTCACAAAATTTTAAGAAATTCTGTGGCTAAAAGTTTCGAGGTTAGACTGGTGGCAATACAGTAAAATGCTAAGCCACACTTGCGGTATCTTCAACATCAGATGTTTTGCCTGGAGCGTAATCAGGATCTGCATCACTGTCATGAATAAGTGGATTCCATCCTCGCCAAGCTTCCATCTCCATACTCCAGTATCAGATTTCAATGTCACTGCCATGTTGACAGTTTGGCATAGCACAGTTTTCGTCCATACACAAGAATGTGAACATGGCAAGGGAAACAGATTTATTAACCTTCCGCTGCACGCGCCGCGGAATACGCACCGCAAATTTTAATTTTCTGAGTGTCCACTGGCTGATGCTAGTTGTTGGTTTCGATGGAATCTAGTATGCAGTCATCATCATAGATGGAATGTGTGTGACCTCATTTGAAACTAGACCTGGCCATTGTTCTGTTGCAAAAATATTGATAACTTCAGTTCTGCCTCTGCGGTGTGGTTGCCGCTACGCCCTTAGTCATGTAAGTATTTGTTCAACATTATATGTTTACGATTTGTTGCACATAATTTCACCATTTGTTCTCGTTTAGAGTGTTAATTTGTTGTTTTATGCGTACACTATATTTATTTCCAGCGAAAGTGATAATGTAAGGGATCCTGAAGAGATCCTACGAATTGTAGCGGAAATTTCAGAAGACGAGTTGATGTGTGATGAATCTGAAGACGACTTTGATATGGAAGAGGAAATTACTATAGCTGACAACCACAGTAGTGAATCCGAACAGTCACAGGAAGAAGATGACAGTCTCCTCGGAAACAGCGGCACATGATGTTACGGAAGGTAACTATACATTTTGTATTGGAAAAGACGGCGAAGCTCTTTGGATTAGTCAGCCCGTAACTGAAGGGGAAACAAGTGCTCAAAACATTATCATCGAGCCCAAAATGGACTCTAAGAAACGCACTTACACCTTTAGATGAATTGAGATGGATTGAGAAAAAACTTAATGATACCAACTATTCTAGAGATCGAGATTGCAAAGATACTTCAGCAGAAGAAATTCATGGTCTTTTCGGTGCACATTCTTTGATTGGCATAAAGAAAGGACACCATGCCAACTGCAGTTGAACTGTGAGCACCTCATGGCACTGGTATGACTATTTTACGATCGCTTTTCAGTTATAAACGTTTCGGTTTTCTTCTTAGAGCAATTAGGTTTGGCAATACAGAAACAAGAATTGAGCGAAGGTCTAGAGATAAACTGCCACCTCTTCGTGAGTTTCACCAAGAATTTGTAAGTAATTGTATCGCTCACTATAATGTTAGTGAATTTGTGACAATTGATGAAATGCTGCAGGTTTTTAGAGGCCGTTGTGGGTTTGTACAGTATATTCCAAATAAGCCTGCGAAGTATGGTATCAAAATATACGCCCTTAGTGACGCAAAAACATTTTATACCCTCAGTTTCG
Organism: Schistocerca americana; assembly: GCF_021461395.2. Taxonomy (NCBI): domain Eukaryota; kingdom Metazoa; phylum Arthropoda; class Insecta; order Orthoptera; family Acrididae; genus Schistocerca; species Schistocerca americana. Next base: position 304,472,681 of record NC_060130.1, read on the forward strand.
AAGCGTATTGTGGCAAATAGTTCGCTGGGCGATATCTAAAATCAAATAAACCTGAAGATGTTGTCGAAAGACGGGTGACTCCCATAGAGGGGACGAACAGAAACGTTACGACTGATAACTATTACACCAGTTACAGTATAGCTCAGAATCTACTAGATAAAAAGTTGACCACCATCGACATTTCGAAAAAAACAAAAACAAGAAGGAAATTACACTTGAATTTCAGGCTAGTAACACAAGGGAAAGCAAATCGACACTCAATGGCTTTCAGAACGATTTCTGTTTATCTTCAACTTCAAATGGTTCAAATGGCTCTGAGCACTATGGGACTTAACATCTATGGTCATCAGTCCCCTAGAACTTAGAACTACTTAAACCTAACTAACCTAAGGACAGCACACAACACCCAGTCATCTCGAGGCAGAGAAAATCCCTGACCCCTCCGGGAATCGAACCCGGGTACCCGGGTGTGGGAAGCGAGAACGCTACCGCACGACCACGAGCTGCGGACTATCTTCAACTGCCACTAAAAAAATGAAAAACAAAACTGTGATCCTCCTCTCTACGATGCATTATATAAACGAAATTGAAGTCGGAAGTGGTAAATCAGCAGTAAATTCGGACCTTAACAGAACCAAGAGAGGAGTGGATACTGTGGATCAGATGTGTGTATCATATACAGCAGACAGAATAACCAGGAGATGACCACTGGCCTTATTCTGTCGACATCTTGATAGCGCAGGAATAAATTCGAGCGTCATCTTTAGCCACAACAACCCAGACAATAAAGACAGACGACGGCTTTTTCTTAAAAACCTATCATATAATCTTATGAACGCTCATCTAGGACAATGAGCGAAACTAACGAACCTTCCGAATGATATACAAGTATTTCTTAAAAAATTCAGAAAAGGAGGCCCGTTTCACGACGAACCTAAACCTGGAATATATCACCTATGTGGATGACACAAAAATTTCAGGACGAAGACATCGTGCAACAATTGTGGAAACAGTGTCTGCGAGAAGCATTCTCGTCAGAACGTTATGTGTTTCTCTTGTGATGCTAATGAGCAGTGGACGGAAATTTGTTCTGACTGAAGATGTTTATTTATATAACCTATATTAAGAGAGTTGACTGATTTTTGCTTTCACTTGTATCTGAAATAAATAATGAATGCAATGAAATGCTGTTTTATTTCAGTTTTTACCCTTTTTTTGCCTAACAATGAGAACAATGCGAAGAAGAAATTGCGGTGCAAATGCCGCGGCGCGCCCACTCACGTGAAATCAGAAGGGGCGCCCACCAGAGGTTTAAATGTCATGGGATTGGCACCTAATATCGTGTGGGGTCTCTTCTGGTCCCGCGACTGCACTGAGACGCCGTGGAAGTGGTCTGCAAGTTCCTGGTACTTTTCTGGAAGCATAAATGGCTCTAAGCACTATGGGACTTAACATCTGAGGTCATCAGTCCCCTAGACTTAGAACTACTTAAACCATAACTAACCTAAGGACATAACACACTGCCATGCCCGAGGCAGGATTCGAACCTGCGACCGTAGCAGCAGCGCGGTTCCGGATTAAAGCGCCTAGAACCGTTCGACCACAGCTGCCGGCGTTCTGGAAGCAGCTGACACCAAATCGTTTGCAGAGCGGCAGCCAATTCTGGCCTGTTCGTGGGTGCAGGTCTCATAGGACAGAGCCATACTGTTGCAGTGTCAATGGATTTGGTTAGATTCCTGTTTGCTGGTCGGCTCATCAGCAGAAATGGCGATATTCCATGATCTCCCTGTTCACTGGTGAGATGGCTCCAGATGTTTTCGTTTGGGAAAACCATCCAAGAACCAGAGATGATATGAAGGAGCGAATTCGTCAAGAAATATATAACATTCTGTTGGAGATGCTTCACAATGTAATGGATGGATTTACTCTCAGATTCAGACAATGTATGCGAAACCAAGAATGCCATCTCAGTGATACCATTTTTAAGAAACAGAAACTTCCAAGATAAACTATTAATTTCGATTTAGGGACACTAGATTTATGTGAAAACTAAAATCTGCTTAAATCTCCATTTCGTAAAAATTTTTTTCAGCTTCCCGTTTCACTGCGTCACTCTGTAGTAGTCGGATTTTTCACTATGAGATAGGACTTGAAGTTAGTTTGTTTGCAGAGGTTATTCTCATTGACTGTATTTGGTACATGTCTCCTTTTAAGTTCTTCGTATGTCTTAATCAAACCTATTAACCTACATAATGCATAAATTTATCAGTCGATGATTAAATGTGATTTACTTGTAACAGTGATAAAATGCTAGCAAGTTCCAGATGGGTCAAATATCTTTTAATAGATACAATATTTTCGTGTTCAAACTTGCTTCGAATTTTACTAGTCAGCCAGTTACCTTCACATTGTTTCCTCACACATTGTGCAACATCATGTTTGTTTCTAATTTCGATCCTAGTGTACCTCGGCAAGAATATGTTTTGTAAACACTAAATGTGGAAAAATGTAATGTAGTGTAGATGAGTAAGAGAAACAATCCTGTAATGATCGAGTACAGTATTAAAGGCGTGCTGTTTGACACAGCTGCATTGAATAAATATCTAGGTGTAATGTTGCAAAGGTCGCGCGGGATTAGCCGAGCGGTTTGGGGCGCTGCAGTCATGGACTGTGCGGCTGGTCCCGGCGGAGGTTCGAGTCCTCCCTCGGGCATGGATGTGTGTGTTTGTCCTTAGGATAATTTAGGTTAAGTAGTGTGTAAGCTTAGGGACTGATGACCTTAGCAGTTAAGTCCCATAAGATTTCACACCCATTTGAACATTTTTTGAATGTTGCCAAGTTCCATGAAATGGAACGACCACGTCGGATCGATTGTAGGGATGGTGAGTGGGCCATTTTAGTTTATTGGAAGAATTCCATAAAAGTAGACTGAACACAGAATACTTGTACGACACATTCTTGAGTAGTGCCTGAGTGTTTGAGATCCCCACAAGGTTAGGTCAAAGGAAGACAACGAGCAATACAGAGGCTTTCTCTTACATTTGTTACAGACAGGTTCAATCAACACAGGAGTGTTTTGTAAATGCTCTGTGAAATCAGATGGGGCCGCGCGGAGTGGCCCCGTGGTTTGAGGCGTCGTGTAACGGACTGCGCAGCCCCTTCCGCCAGAGGTTCGAGTCTCCCCTCGGGCATGGGTGTATGTGATGTTCTTCGCATACGTTAGTTTAAGTTAGTTTCAATTGTATGTAAGTCTAGAGACTGATGACCTAATCAGTTTGATTCCTTAGGAATTCACACACATTTGAACATTTGAAATCAGATGGGAATCTGTTCCGGGGTACCATCAAGTGCCGGCACGTCGGCCCAAAACGTTGCACCAGAGAAGGCTGTGAGACTATGTCAACCAATAGAACGCTGACTAGAACGACACCACGACTGGAACGGCACCTATACGAAGAGAATATAAGCGCTGCTCCAGCTAGCCTCGGCCGCACTGGAAGAGTCGCACTAGAAGACAAGCCGTCATACCAACTCTTTAGTCATGACTTATGTTTTGCTTGCATGAGATTTGTATATATCGAAAGATGTTGATTATTTGCATGTCGCCAGTTGCGTGCAACATCTGTTTGTGAAAAGGCAAAGTTAGGCATTGTCAATTCAATTTACTGTAATGAACCCCACTAATAAGATTTGCTTGCATAATGTCTAGCTATCCGAGAAAACAGCTTCCTAGGCGCCCTGTGTTAGACGAGTGGGCAGGATCCCACATTGGCGACGAATTATAAGAGGAACTCAGTGCCTCGCGGCCACGGAATTTTCTTTTGTGTTTTGCTGGCGCCTTAATTCTCTCTTGTCTTTACTTTGCAGGCGTGTTTACTTGCTTTAACAGTCTCTTATCGTTGTTTTCAGGTGGGCGTTGCAGAAATTTTCTTTGTTTTTGTACTTCTTTTTCTTGCTTGCCTTGTCTGTTTGTTGCATTTGTCTCTTCCAACATGCCAACCCCAACTATCCCACTCCCTGCTGAGGCGCCACAGTTGCCAGCGTTAGATGCAACACAGCTAATGCAGATCTTTCAGTTCCAGACTCATCAAATATCTACACTGCTCAACACGGTGCAGCAACTACTGGCCAACACTGCACCTGATGGAACAAGCACCACCTACAGCAACATCTACTGCTATACCACCTTCTCGCTGGTTTCGTGAACAAGAAGAGGAATGGCGCGAGTGGTTGCAACAGTCTGAAGCCCACATACATGCTCACAACGTACCAGGTACTGTGAAAAGCCATTACTTTCTCTCAACAGTAGGTAGTGCAGCCTTCCAACTAACCCAGAAACTTTTTCCTAACGCCACTTTGAGTTAACTTTCGTATGAACAGTTTGTAGACTCGCTAACTACTATGACCAACAAGTGAATGTGGTAGCAGCTGGGTATCAATTTTTTAATTATAAAAAACGGTCAGAACCAACTTATTGCGAGTGGGTAACAGATTTGCAGAGTATGACGAGGAAATGCAAATTCAAATGTGCTTTATATTCGGATGTTATGTTTCATGGTGCGATCGTGTGCAACGTACCTGATGTCAAACTCACAGGACAGATTTTGAAACAGTCCAATTCATCATTTCCACAGGCAGTACAAAAACTAGATCACTACGATTGAGGTGCTCTGTCCGCTGATAAATTTGAGCAGCCAGCTATTGACAGGTTGAGTCCCTTGTTTGCAACAGGCCCATTCAGCAGCAGCTTGCACTCGTCACGCCGAGTAAACAATGCTCCACGCCCCGTAAGCAGCTCTCTAAACAGGCACTTACACAGGTGAACAGAATTAAGTCTTGCCTTTGGTGTTATTCATGGCACAAACGCCAAGACTGCCCCTCAGTGCTATGTTTGTGGCAGGAAAGGACATCTACAATCCGTATGTCTGCAACAGAACAAACATAAGAATTCGGCCCCCTCACAAAAATCTAGTCACCAAGGCCCGGCTTGTGAAAACATATTTGGTCTTGATTCATTTGATTTGTTTGGCTTTAACATTCAGGACAAGGTGTTGTCAGTGTCTGCATGCCATGCAAAAGACAGTGTAGCTAGCTTGCTGAAAAAAAAAAGAAAAAAAAGAACCACAGAACTCTTTCGTGAAGGTTTAGGACTTGTTTAAATATTTGAACTTGCCTTTTGGCAGTGCTCTCGCACCCGCCATTTTCCAACAGTATTTGGAACAGTAGACTGCGCAAGTACAAACTATTTGGACGATATTGTCACAGCAGGCCGGCCGGTGTGGCCGAGCGGTTCCTTGCGCTTCAATCTGGAACCGCGCGACCGCTACGGTCGCAGGTTCGAATCCTGCCTCAGGCAAGGATGTGTGTGATGTGCTTAGGTTAGTTAGGTTTAAGTAGTTCTAAGTTCTAGGGGACTGATGACCACAGATGTTAAGTCCCATAGTGCTCAGAGCCATTTGTCACAGCAGGTCGTACACATGATGAACATATTGCAAATTTGCGTGCTTTGTTTCGTGTGTTATCTGATGCAGGACTAAAGTGCATACTGGAGAAGTGTGATTTTTTAAAACCTGAGTTGCAGTATCTTGGTCATGTCATAAACAGTCAAGGTGTACATCTTCTTCAGTCGCATTTGTTAGCTGTACGAGATTTGCCAGTTCCTCGCAATGTCACAGAATTGCAATCATTCTTAGGGAAAATGAACTGTTGTCTTCGGTTCATCGCAGCTCCATTGCATCTCTTGCGTCGCAAGAATGTCCCCTTTGTTTGAACAGATGAATGACAAGTACCGTTTCAAAAACATAAAGATGCATTGCTCAGTGATCGATTCTTAGTTCACTTTGATCTTGAGAAACTAGTTGTAATGCAAATTGACGCTTCCTGTTACGAAACCGGTTCAGTGCTTTCGCACAGAACTGGTGATAGAGATAGGCCTATTGCTTTCGCATCAAAAGTGTTGTCCAAAGCTTAGTGTAACTATTTACAAATTGAGAAAGAGGCTTCGTCTGTAGTGTATGGTGTCACCAAATTCCACTACTATTTGTATGGAAGAAAATTCTACTTAGTAACGGATCATAAGCCGACGAAACTGGTGTCTGTGCGAACTGGCCAAAAATTGCGAAGATGGGCTTTATTGTTGTCTCAATACCAGTACGAGATTGTGTATCGTCCGACAGCCCAACATGGCAATGCGGACGCTCTTTCACGTCTTCCGATTGGCTCTGATACAGACTTTTACGCTTCTGCTGCATCTCGTTGTCTCATCGATGCTCAAGATTCCGAATTGCTTCAGTCATTTCCGCTGAATTATAGGAAAATTGCACAGGCCACGGACGCTGATCCAGATTTGAACATTTTGCTAGCATACATTCGCACATCTTGGCCTCACTCCTTGAATAGCATAAAGAACACTTTAGTGCGCCGATACTTTGCACGTCGGCTTAGCCTCGCTGTAGACAAAGGAGTCATTCTTGTTCAAAATGACAGTGGACAGTCACGTGTATTGATCCCTAAAGTTTTGCAAAGAGAAGTGTTGCATTTACTTCACCAAGGAGACTTGGGGATTGTTCGTACGAAGCAGTTAGCTCGTCGACACTGTACTTGGCAAGGTATGGACGCCCAAATAGAACAGATGACGTCTCAGTGTCACGCATGTGCGGAAAATCAGTCGCTCCGCCACAAAATTCTCTGCTTGGCCTAAGTCACAATCACCATGGCAACGTGTGCACATAGACTTTGCGGGACCTTTTTGGAACACTCGTTGGTTCCTTGGGGTTGACTCGTATAGAAGGTTTCCTTTTGCTATGCCCATGAACTCGACAACGTCACGTAGCACAATTCAGGTGCTGCCCTCTATTTTTTTGCCTCGCGGGTTTACCTGAAGTCATAGTGTCAGACAATGGCTCTCAGTTCACGGCAAAGGAATTTTAAACATTCTGTGAACGCAATGCACGCATCATCTAACTAGTGCACTGCTCCATCCACAGTCAAACGGCGAAGCGCAACGTTTTGTCAGAACCTTCGAGCAGCAGATGGCCAAACTTCCCTCCGCACACACCAGGGATCGAGCGCTGCAATTGTTTCTCGCCTCTTGTCGTTCGCACCGACGAGATGGACCATCGCCGGCGGAATTGCTTCACGGCCGCCACCATCGGACACTGCTCCACCCTCCTCAGCAAGTATCGCTCTGCGCCGCATGATATTGCCTTTTACAGGGTTTTTAGCGGCAGCAGATGCTGGGCGCGAGGGGAGTTGGCGTTTGCACGTATCTTATTTCAGGTGCAGACGGCACGCAGTGCCGACACCAAAATCAACTTCACCACTATCATGTGCACGGTGATCCTTCTGTGTCTCTTCCCCCAGATTCACGGATCCCGAGAACAGCGCAGCCACAGCACCCGCCAGAGGGAGTCATCGCGACACCGCGGGACGACCCCGTGGAGACGGAGCCTTCGCCTCTTCCGCCTCCTCTCGTCCTGCCAATGGAACTGGTACCCTTCTGGTCCTTTTCCGGGGAACGTTTCCGCCAGAGCGAAGGCCACATGCTGGGTTACGACCAGAAGCTTGACATCCCCTGCAGCCACAGCTTCCGGTCCAGCGCAGTGTCCACCCCCCGGCGGGGGGGGGGGGGGGGGGGGGAGGGGCGAGGGGGGAGTGGGGGAGGGATGTTCCGGCGTAACATCAAGCGCCGGCACGTCACCTCGAAACGTTGCAGCAGAGAAGGCTGTGAAACGACGTCAGCCGATAGAACGCTGACTAGGACGACACCACGACAGGAGCGGAGAGAATATAAGCGCCGTTCCAGGTAGCATTGGCCGCACTAGAAGAGCCACATTAGAAGACGAGCTGTCATCCCAACTCTTTAGTCGTGACTTATGTTTTGTTTGCATGGAAATGGTATATATCGAAGGACATTGATTATTTGCATGTCGCCAATTGCTTGCAACACCTGTTTGTGAAAAGGCAAAGTTAAGTATTGTCAGTTCAATTTACTGTAATAAACTCCATTAATAAGATTTGCTTGAATGTTGTCTAGCTATCCGAGAAAACAGCTTCCTAGGCACCATTTATTAGACGAGTGGGCAGGATCCCACAGAATCCATGAAGGGGAGAAGTCGTTCTTTTCGCGAAACACAATTGTGTCTTAAAACACAACTGAGAAAATTTAGAGAACTGGCGTTTACGACGAGCTACGGAACTATCCTATTTACACCAACATAAATTTCACATAAAGACCGTGAAGACAAGAGAAGCGAAATCAAGTCTCGTACGGAATAATTTACACAGTGGTTTTTCTTCTGCTCTGTTTCGAGAATGGAACAGGAGAGAAAATGACCAACAGTGGTAACAAGGTACCCTCCGCCACACGATTTATAGCGAACTTGCAGAATGTGTACGCAGATCTACTAGGTATGGAGAAAAATATGGAAACATGAAAAACACAACACATTACCAAGCCTAATACGGTGTAGGAAACTTGCTTGTATTCAAAACAGCTTCCAATCGTCTCAGACTGGATAAATACGATAAAAACAAGTCCTGTATGGTTTTCAAGGGACTCTTATACCATTCTTCCAGCAAAATATTGGCAAGTGCAGCTAACCATGATGGAAGTGGATAGCGATCACGTACCCGTCTCTCCAAAGTAGAAAGAAAGGCTCAATAATATTGAGATCCGGCGACTATGGTGGTCAGGGGAGATGCGATAATTCATCCTTGTGCTCACGAAGCCAGACCTGGACGATGCAGGGTGAACAGGGGTGTGCCGTCTAGGAACAAAGCATCCTCATTGACGAAAAAACATTGTACCCTAGGATGGACCTGATGAGGCGAAATAGTCACATAATCCTTGGCAGTAATGCGAACTTGCGGGGTAACAATGTGGCTCATGGAATACCACGATATGTCTGTCCAAATCATCACCGAACCTCTACCCCCCCCCCCCCCCTCCCCGGCCACCCTGCCCCACATGTTTCACACTTGGAACGTAAACTCGTCCAGAAGTTTGAAATATAGTCAAACAAGATTCACCCGTCCAAATGACTTTCTTCCATTGCTCCACAGTCCAGGTTTAAAGGCTACAGCACCACGTTTTCCTCTTACGGGAACTTGCATCACTGATGACTGGTTTTGTATCAGCCCGGCCTGCAGTTCTCAGCTTCTGGAGCTCCCTTACTGTGGTGACAGGGTTCGCGAGTGCAACAGTGACTTTTTCATCTGTCGCCCTCTTATTTTTCGCCACAATCCTCTCTAGTCAACGTCCGCGACGATCACTCAGTACATACTTTCGTCCGCGTTGTGGTTTAGCGGACGATGGTTTTCGCTTTCCTTTGAAAAGTAGCGACCAGCGCCGAATCTATCCATGAGATCGTCTAGGCATGGCAATGGTTAAGTATCAATCATAGTTTGTGCGTTGACTGTAGACTCAGTCAACACAGAGGGGAATGTGACCTGAAGGTTTGGGGAGCAATACCAGCGGACTTACTCACTGACTAGCTTGTACGGGTGCAATAGCTCTGCTATCTTGTAATTCTTTAAGTTCAGAAGCGACTTTGTCCCATAATGCAATCGGAACAGTTCTGGCCTGGCAAAATTTCGGCCTTGCCTAAATATTCAGAAAAGAGTTCCGTGATTTTTTTTAGCAAGCTAGCTACACTGTCTTTGGCGTGGAATGCAGACACTGACAACACATTGTCCCGAAAGTCATTGTTCACGTATGTGAGCGATACATGGCAGGCAGAGTACACTTTCCGAGATACGCGCGCCTTGAAACACAAAACACTTCACCTCCCTTGTTTACGGGAGCACTCACCATACGAACACCAACAACTTAGTCATTATCCAATTTACTGAGCTCCGACATAATGCACTCACAGCTACACAGAACCCTTTCTGACCGCGACTGACATTTGCAACGTAGCCGGCCGCTGTGGCCGAGCGGTTCTAGGCGCTTCGGTCCGGAACTGCGCGACTGCTACGGTCGCAATTTCGAATCCTGCCTCGGGCATTGATGCGTGTGATGTCCTTAGGTTGGTTAGGTTTAAGTAGTTTTAACTCTAGGGGACTGATGAAATTCAAATGGCTCTGAGCCCTTTGGGACTTAACATCTGAGGTCATCAGTCCACAAGAATTAGAACTACTTAAACATAACTAACCTAAGGACATCACACACAACCATGCCGGAGGCAGGATTCGAACCTGCTACCGTAGCGGTCACGCGGTTCCAGACTGAAGCGCCTAGAACCGCTTGGCCACTTCTGGCGGCAGGGGACTGATGACCTCAGATGTTAAGTCCCATAGTGCTCAGAGCCATTTGAACCATTCTTTGATTTGCAACGTATTGATGACAATGTAGAGATACCGTTCGTGGTCAAATAGAACAGCGCAGGCCGCAGGCTTCGCTAGCCTCTGCATTTGTGTTCAAGCATATATTTCTCGCAGTGTTTCCATATTTTTGTCAAACCCCTGTAGATACTCGCATTGTATATCACTCGCTCCACAAGCTGTAAATATAACGTAGTGTGTGTAAAGTGTTGGGGCTACCTCTGTGAGCCAGGGCGTGGGCTAGAGGTCACCTCTGACGTCCCAGTAATAACGCCGAGCGTGCCTCCTGGAGCCCCAGGCTGGTCTGGCAGTTGGATTAGCGCGCCGACAATCGGAGTGCGCTGTTCCATCGTCCTGTCATCCGCAGCTGGCAAGCAATTGCCGTGGCTTTGGACTGCTGGTCAGTCCAACTCATATCCTTGAAAATGCAGCACACATAGTACCGTCAGCTGCAGACTAGATTCCATATTCTCTTAGAGCAGGCAGAAGCAGCGTGTAATTAAGTTCGGGGGAACGTTTTTCAGCGTAACTCCTGCAATCAATATGTACGTGGCCCATATGCATTATTTCGCATGTGTTGCTTCAAAAGGAATCTGTACGGATATAACTGAGTACCAGGAACGAAAAATGCAAAATGAATACGTCGATACTGCAATGCAACAACAACTGCAGTGATGGATCAAAATACTGCACCCCTGAAAACATTATACGAAATACAGATATTTACAAAATAATGTCCTACTCAGAGTGAGATCACGAAGTTGCATCTTTTACAGTGTTCCAAGTCAATATTAACAATAAAACCGTAAAACCGTCGTGTATGTATGTTTGAACACGCTAATCACCCAAACTTCGTGCGGTTTTCATAGGCAACGTGAGCGTACCTTGGGGCAAAGTATGGGCTTTATTTAATCAAAATCAGATTAAAAAAAAAGATATAGTGTTTTAGAATTTTATCTAAAACCATAGTGTATATCTATTTGCCTGTTTTAACATGCTAATCTCCAAATCTATCGGATGAATTGTTATGGAGTTTTTGCAGTAACTTGAGCGTAGATTAAGGCAATGTGTAGGTGTTATTTAATCAAAATCTGATCGCAAAAAAATATATCATGATTTAAAATTTTATCTAAACCGTTATGTCTGTCTGTTTGAGCACGCTACTCTCCAAAACTACTACATTAATTTTCATAGAGTTTTCACAGGTAACATGAGCATAAGTTGGGGCAAATGTAAGCTTTATTTAATTAAAGTCAGATAACAAGAATAAATAAAAAAAAATTGTGTTCAGCCTTACGGGAGCTCTTGGCATGGCAGAAGCCTCGTCAGAGAGGTCCACGGCATGAGCGTCTAGGGAAGCGATTCCAGTGGTGGTTTCCCGTTGCCTTCCATTGATGATAATGAAGACAACGCAACACCCACTCCCTGGGCGGAGAAAATCTCCGACCCATACGGGAATCGAACCCCGGTCCCTTGGCGTGACAGACCTCCGCGCTAACAACTCAGCTATCGGGGCGGACCAGAAATAAATAACGTAATTTAAAATTTTATAAATGCGAAAGTGTGTTTGTTATCTTTTCACGACTAAACCGCCTAACGGATTTTGATGCAGTTTGGTATGCACGTAGCATATAGGAAGAATATAGGCTATTTTAGAAAGTGTGCAGTCCAAGATATTTACTGGTTTGAAGAATATTACACGAATTTGGGAGAAGTATTTGGTCTCTGAAGAAGTTATTTGTTGTCTGGATTTTGAACTTTATCATATTTCTGAAAATGCATTAATTGGTTGATACGTTCTACGTAATACGATTCAACATAATGAATACAATGACTGTACAATCATGACTGTGTTTAATCCGTACTTACATACTATAACACATGCCAAAGTAACTCTGTTACGTTTTCACTACTAAACTGCTGGATGCGTTTCGAAGAAATATGGTATGGTGATAGCTTGAACCCTGAGAAAAAACATAAGCTACTTTAGAAAAAAAAAGTCGGCATGTGAATACGTGCAGTAGGAATGGAACACCTTTGTTACATCAGTGAACTTAAACTATGTCAAAATGGTTCAAACGGCTCTGAGCACTATGGGACTTAACATCTGAGGTCATCAGTCCCCTAGAAGTTAGAACTACTTAAACCTAACTAACCTAAGGACATCAGACACATCCACGCCCGAGGCAGGATTCGAACCTACGACCGTAGAGGTCGCGCGGTTCCAGACTGAAGCGCCTAAAACCGCTCGGTCACAGCGGCCGGCAACAAACATGTCAAAAATTCTTAAATTTATTGCATAATGTTCACGTTGTATGATGTACGATGATGCAGAATGCACGCTCGTGCCTCAATTGTCCACATGCACTGTTAGGCAGCAACGCTGTGTATGTGCCTCGTTGTCATTCGTTGGGGTAGTTGGAGGGAGGTGAGGGGTGGGACGCACATCACAAGATACGCTCACCCGACAGGGAGACACGTGAGGGCAACTGACGTTACTGCACGTGCAATAGCTTACTTACCCACCATCACTCATCTTAACAAAACTATGACGTGCGAGCGCAGCTGCTGGCAACAGCTATTACATAATAAATATTTACAAAATTCGAAGTACGTAATAAATGTTTACAAAGTTCAATCGTTATACAATCGCACCAAAAAGTGTGTATTTATCGTTGCTAGTTGCAAACGCCGCACCTTCCGGTACACAGCACATGTACGTGCTACGTCACATTTCAGACATTACAATTCTGCCCACAGTGCCTATCATTAACAAAGAAATGCAGCGTTAAGGGCAAACATGTATCTCATTTGCACACAAAAAGTATTGGTGCAGAGCGTGGCTTATCGGTATATTGTTGGGTTTTCAGGTACCGGAACGCCATCTGCTGACGCAATAGACACACTGCGTGTTATTGACGGCCCAGTCGCTAGTACAGGGTGTGGTAGATAAGTAATGAGACTGGCCGCCGCGCGGCGCCCCAGTCGCTCGCAGGGCGGTCTCCACCTGTACGTCACGTGGTGGAGGATCTGAGCTAACAATAGAACCGGTTCGCAGTCGCGTCGGAGCTCTGGTGCAGTGAGGGTCGAGCTTCGCGTATTACGTTGTTTGTGTGCCCGTGACATTGTGAAAACGCTGAAGATGGATCGCTCAATAGAACAGCGGTATGCAATCAAATTTTGCTTTCGCTTGGGCAAAACTGCTTCGGAAACTTTTGCTATGATTACGGAGGCCTACAAAGAAGACTCCCTATCCAGAGCTCAAGTGTTCCGGTGGTTTAATGAATTTAAAAACGGGAGGGAATCCGTTGAAGACATGGAACGATCTGGACATCCTTCAACGAGTCGTGTGGATGAAACGGTGGCCAAAGTGAAAGAACTCCTGGAATCCGACCGTCGTTGAAGTCTCAAAATGATCGCCGATGAGGTCTCCGTGAATAAATTTACGGTTCACCAAATTGTTACGCAAGATTTGATGATGAGGAAAGTTTGCGCAAAATTGGTTCCCCGAGTGCTCACCGCCGAACAAAAGCAACAATGAGTGGACGTTTGCCGTGAGATGTTGAATGATTTGGAAAATAATCCACACTTTTTAGACAACGTAGTAACAGGCGACGAATCGTGGACATTCCAGTACGATCCGGAGACGAAAGCCCAGAGCTCGGAGTGGCACACACGGGCATCCCCGCGGCCGAAGAAAGCAAGAATCTCAAAGTCCCGCATCAAGACAATGCTGATTGTGTTTTTCGACAAGCGGGGGTTAATTCACAAAGAGTTTGTCCCTCAGGGGAAGACTGTCAATGCCGAATTCTACAAAGAAGTCCTTCAGCGATTGCACAGAGCCGTCAAACGGAAGCGACAGGACCTTGCTCAACGCTGGCGTCTCCACCACGACAACGCTCCGGCGCACACAGCGTTCCTACTTGACCCGAATTGGAGTTGAAGTTTTGCCACAGCCACCATACAGCCCTGACTTGAGTCCTCCTGATTTCTTCCTATTTCCGAAGGTCAAAAGATGCTTGAAGGGTCATCGTTTCGACGATATTCCGAACATCCAACGTGCTGTCACGAAGGCACTAACTGGGATAACTCAAACGGACTACAGTGGGGCCTATGAAGCTTGGAAAACGCGCTGGCAACGTTGTGTCGACGCCCAAGGCGAGTACTTTGAAGAATATTAACGTTTTGTACAAACTGGATCAATAAATTTGTTTTTCTAGACTGAGTCTCATTATTTATCTACCACACCCTGTATGTTGCTGTATTGCGCGATAGTGGTCAGCATGGGGCTGAAGAAGAAGGAACATTCAGTGGCGTTGCGTGATAGAGTGGTATTGCTCCATTCACAAGGCAGAATCTATCGACAAATCGAAGCTGAGGTGTCTATTAGCTACACCACTGTACGAGCCATCATTCATAAATATAAAGAGACTGTAACAACAACGAATAGGTGTCGTCCTGGACGTCCAAAAGTGCTTACAACCCGAGAGCGTCACCATATCATCGCACTTGCTCGGAAGGAACCTGCTACAAGTGTAGCAACTATTGCTGAGGTTGTTCAGACAACGTCCGACAACACGGTTAGTGTTCAAACTATACGAAATGTGTTGAATGAGGCTGACATGCATGGACGTTCTCGCAGGAAAAAGCCATACATATCGGAAATTAGCCGGCAGAAACGCCTCCAGTTTGCCAATGACTACATCAGCAAGCCGATGGAGTTTTGGAACACTGTGATATTTAGCGACGAATCGAAGTTCAATGTGTTCGGATTTTATTCAAGAAAGAAAGTTTGGCGCAAGCCGAATACGCACCTCGATATCAAACACATGCATCCCACAGTCAAACACGGTGGGGGCGGTATCATGGTCTGGGGCTGTATGGCGGCGTCCGGCGTTGGAAATCTAGCTGTAATCCACGGTACGGTGGATCATATGAGATACATCGACGTGTTCCGTGGTAGTTTACACGCTAGTGCACAGACATTGGGCCTTACTGGGGTGTTTCATTTCCAGCGAGACAACGACCCAAAACATACCGCCATGAAAATCCGGGAGTGGTTTCATTACAATGCCCCCAGAAGGGTTCTAACACCACCTCAGAGCCCTGATTTGAACCCTATTGAGAACCTGTGGGCTCATCTTGTGAGGTGCCGGGGTGGAGACGAGTTTGTACCTCTTTAAATGAGACGAATTTTGCATGAGAACGAGACATGCACTCGACCCCCTCCTTATCTACCACCTAATTAATTATGCGCACAACAATAACGGAAGAAAATGATGGTGAATCCTGCTAGTTGGTAAAATAAGAAGTGCACACTCACAATAATTTAATAAAAAGTCGTAATCTACTCACAAAAAAACTTCATCATAATAAACAACAGGAAATGGGATTCTGCATATATCTGCGAAATGATATGCGGATTAAATATTACAATGAGATTTATTGTACATTAGAACATAAATGGACATGATTATCGACACAAACAGTAGGTTAAAGGATAGGGTATACTGAAATATTATTAGAATAAGAGTTGGATCGAGAATAAGGGGCTCCTACTCTCTGTGATGCAATAGATTGACGATAATGACTGGAGGCCCTAAAGAAGCAAACATTAATCTCCCGTCTATATAGCAGTATCACAATTAGTAGTGAGAGCTCAAATGGGATCACATGGAGAAACAAGCAGGTGGGCTTGTAGCAAAGCGAGCGTGCGTGCTGCTGAGGGATTCAGTATAAAATTGATAAAGTTCTACAATGCCGGAGCTGCAAACTACTGTACCAGTACTGAAATCTGCTGCACGTCGTCGGTAGGCAGCGTCCTGATGATGTAGGCGCCGACTTCTGCCGTGCAGCAACTCTGTGCCAACCCGTGGCCGCGAAGGCTGTCCGAGAAATTTAAGTTCTTCCGAAAACGAGCGACCAAGTCGCAAGACCGTCTGACTCCGAGAAAGATCAGATCCCGAATCCACTGTCCGCGCCTCGCAAGAGCGAAGCCAACATTGCTCTACTCCCTACTCTCCTCGAAAACTGCAAATCAGTATTCGGTTCTGATTCCAAAATTCCCCCACACTGTCTCAGAACATCATTCGCGCCAATAGCGACCGTTCCCTCCAATTTCGAGCAGGGCTTTATGATGTCAACTAGCCTCAGTTTAAGTTGACCAGTCATGCCTCTGCTATTCAGCTGTGGGCACTGAACTTGCAATTTGACCGGCTACGAAAACAACCTGCCTAGACCACCGGCCATCCAGCGCCAGACAATCGCACCCAGCAGGGTACAGTCCACAAGTATTCTCCGAATCAAGAGGACAATGCAGTCAGTCGGTGCCAGGAATCTTCGTTCCGGACGCGCCGGAACAGTAAACACATAAAGTGCGGCGACACTCAGACGTCTCGCAGGTCGTTTCGCCCTGCATACAATAGACGAAACTCGACCGACGTCAGTCGTTCCACCAGGCGCTTAATCCTATTGTACGAACCCCTCAGAATTCAGGGAAGTGCAGCCCCCAGCCGCAAACGCACTGTGCCGCGTCCTCCGATGCCACCCAGGGAAGTAACTCAACATGTTTAGGAATCGAGTGAAAAGTATTTTTTTTAGCTCAGAGTACAAATACTCTCATAACAATAACCTTATTCGGTCTGTTACTACCGTACAATGACACAGAACACCAATAAAATTGATGAAAATGAGAGGAGAGATGCAAAAGAGGGTATGGAACCTCTCAATCTTTATACACAAGTGAGAAAAAGGCGTCCGTCCGGTAAAATCGACTTGGAGAAAGTGCTCCTGGAGGAATGGTCGAAAATTACCCCTGATATCACCCGGAATTTAATACAAAACATTCCTAGGTGTTTACCTGCTGTTATAGATGCTAAAAGGATGCACACTAGCTTTTAGAAGGTCAACATCAGTGAAGAAAACGAAGAACACACTGTCCGATTCATTCGTGTGTGCCAATACTTTTTTGGATGCAGAAGAGCGATGTTTATTTTCATAACACTGTATGTCACTTTACGGACAGGTGATTTGGACATATTTGTAACCTATGTAATGTAAGGTGGCACGTGTCTGGGCTCTGTTCTGAAATACATGTTACGTTTAACCTACAACCACTAAAATGTAACTCTGCCAATACTTTTTGGTGAGATTGTATACCGAAAACAATGAAAGATATGGTACAAAGCATACATGACCATTGTAGAACTCATATAAAACATAGCATAAGAACTAAGATGTAAATAACACTAGTGAATATGAAGTGAGATGTGTATTCTGCACGAATGCAACAGCGCTGTGCCATTACAGAGAGGTTGACAGTGTTCCGCTGTTGCAGATGCACATGTATGTATGGAGAGTGAGCAGAGGGCAGGCGGCTGCGTCCCTATTGGCTGCGCTCCCGCTGCGGTGCCGTGAGATATTGCGTGTCTCGTGTCCGCCATTGTCCGGCTGCAGCCCCTCTGACGCTCTGCACGTCAGTGCAATCTGCCAATCTGCAACGTACCACCAGCGGCGCTGCACCGCATCCACAGAGACGCAATATGTCTGTCACGGTCTCCAAAACAATTACCATGCGTCCTCTTCCGTTGTGTGTGTCTTCAACTGTATATTGAAGAAGAGATCGACGAAGCAAAACTTCAAAGGTAGGATTAAAATCGAGAAAAAAAGACGAACATGATGGTTCAGGAAAAACCATTGTCCGCCCAAAACGTTCCGAGACTGATTTTGTTTCTGTCACACAAGCGCCGTCAGCGCTGTGACTACGGTGATAGCTGGAACTAACAACTGAAAGGGCCAGCGACAGAAAGTGCTAACTCACGAGAGCATACTTTCGAGTTACTGTTTGTTATATGTTCGGTTAAATCTCTAAATCGTTAATCACAATGGATTCATTTGTAACTTTCGCTACGAACTATCAATGTAATCTGTTAAATAGGTCAAAGAATTGTTAGTAAATACTAGAAAACTGTTTTCTTACAACATTGTCCCTACTATTTTGGGTTAGCATTGTCTTCCTCAAAAAGTATTTGTAAAAGTTTTGACAAAGATTATATGACTTTTACTATGTTACATAAAAGAGGAGTATACTAGAGTCGCTAAACATTAGAGCGAACAAAATGCTATTACTGTAATAGCCTTAAAATATTCAAAAATGAACAATGGCAGTTTTTCCGCAGTGATTAATTTAATGTACAAAGAGTTTCCGAACGTAAGTTTAATTTTCTTTTGCATTAGAAAACAGAATACTTGGAGAATCAAAGATTCTCCAGTAGATAACCATAATTCATTATTCCTAAAACTAAAGGACTACGTGAAATTTTGTTACGTGTAGTCACAACTTTAATGAAGCAGTTCTGGATCTTTACTTTCCTCATTTTTCACTTGTAAGGATTCAAAACAGTAATGAGGTATAGGGGGTGCCTGTTTTATGTCACTTAGTTTTTGTTTATAGAATGTGGTCTGTCGTGTTTTTTCTTGCTAAATCTAAGGTAGTAGGAACTGCGTCTCTACCACATTTTCATAAGGAAGCATTTAAAAAGTCTGTATTCACTTGATGTTTGACGTGAACAGACATGGGGTTTATCTGTTCACATTTAAGGCAAACATCACGTCTGAAGTTGATGTCATGGCCATCACCATAGTTTTTCTTTGTTGTGCTCATCTTCGTTTTCTATTGTTGGAACGTAAAATGGAAGAATAACTGTAACAGCCTTACAGATGTTTGTATTACATTGCATTTATATGTTTATAACATTAAAAATTTCTCGAAATTTTATGAATGCTGTGCCTAAAAGTTTTGAGCGTAGACTTGTGGCAACACAGTGAAACGCTAAGCCACATTTGCGGTATCTTCAACATCGGATATTTTGCCTGGGGCGTAACCACGCCCTGCGTTACTGTCATCAATAAATGTATTACATCCTCGTTAAGCAAAAAAACCAAATGGCTCTGAGCACTATGGGACTTAACTTCTAAGGTCATCAGTCCCCTAGAACTTAGAACTACTTAAACCTAACTAACTTAAGGACATAACACACGTCCATGCCCGAGGCAGCATTCGAACCTGCGACCGTAGCGGTCGCACGGTTCCAGACTTTAGCGCCTAGAACCGTTCGGCCACCTCGGCCGACCTCGTTAAGCATCCATCTCAGTATTCGAGTACAAAATTTCGGCGTCACTGCGATGTTGATAGTGTGTCATGACACAGTTTCCATCCAAAGACAAGAACGTATACGTAAAACAATGTATATTTCCAATAAACACTTTGGAGTGGTTCAACTGGAACTACATGTTGGCAGCACGTAGTGCAGTTGACACCGAAGCAGATAGTGTAATTAGGCTAATTTTCGATAAATTGAGGATTAACGCTACCTTCTGCCGATCCCTACAGTTGTAAACAACAGATGTGAATTCGACCAGTCAGGTTTGAGCAGATAGTGACAAGTAGTGAGCGTGCAGCCTTAGTGTGTCAACGTTGTTGTGTCACAAATTGCTATGGAGCAACAATCCTAAATCAAGTGTTCAAGACGTTTTAAAGAATGTTTTGAAGAAAAAAATGTGTGCAAATTTTGTCCCACACACTACGGTCCCCGAACAAAAGAACGCCTGCCTTGACTTGATTGATATGCAAACTGCGGACAGTTTTTTCGGGAAAAGTCATCAGGTGTGACGAGACTTGGTGTTATCAGTACAAACCTACCAGGAAACGACAAACTGCAGCTCACTTAGGTCTACACTTCGACGACGTAACCGACATTCAAGCCAGTGTGATGTGCGATTTGAACAACATTCCAAAAAATCACTTTTCTGTCCGTTTCACGTGGTTGCATGAACGTTCTGTACATTGTACTCAGGCCAGGGGAGACTATGTAGTACACCATCTTAACTTTTCTCTGTTTCTTATTAATGCAGTAACGAAACCTTTTGGACTGCTTGGCTATGTCCCACTACAATAATATGCAGTTTTGAGCATTGGGGCCTCCGTATCCCCAATCTGTCTAATGCTAACATCTAGCGAAAAGCTTACATAACTGAGGGAAAAATACTACGGACCAAGGGCTGGGTACATAAAAGGCAGTGAGCTACCAAATAGGACACTCTCCAGTGTTGCCAAATTTATTCAAGATGGAGGCGATGACGTCATCGAAGATGGCGGCATGTAGACTTGGCAACATCGCATGACGTCATCCAAGATGGCGGATTTTGGCAGGAGAATAGTCCAATTGTGCTACATTCACTAACCTAACCTCAAGAAAAAATGGCGGGAATTTTGAATTTTGGGGGGAAAATAGTCCAATTGTGCTACGTCCACTAACCTTAGCCTCCAGAAGGAAAAATGGCGGGAAGTTTGAATTCCAACAGGATAATGCATGCAAAGACCGTACTTGTCTTCTTATTATTATTGATTATCATTTATTAACATTCATTATCATTCATTATCATTTATTATAATTTATTATCATTTATTATTATTTATCGTTATTGACCTGCCTCCATTAGAAAATTCCCTCCAAATTCAAATTCCAACACGATAATGATTGCAAAACCTTACTTTTGTTTATTATTATTCATTATTATTTATTATCATTCATTATCATTCACTGTCATTTATTATCATTCATTATCATTTATTATCATTCATTATCATTTATTATTATTATTATGTATTATTATAGGGCTACATCCACGATATTGTCTCGAAAACTGTACTTCTACTTATTATTATGATTTATTATTTATTCAAGATGTCCGATTTTCTTGGTGAGAAAGCCATTTTCCTTACATCCATAACAAAAATCTATCACAAGTTCAAATCCCAACACCATAATTGATCACATGCACGAGCTTTCTCCGTCACTTATCTTTTTTCACTGGTAGCCTATCATAATCGCGTCAAATAATAAACTGCACTTATAGTAACGTAATTCACGTCCTTTGATTTTGCAGGGGGGAAGGGACTGAAGACTTTATTTCAAGCAGTACGGTCATCACTTGTTCTCCAACACAGTCAGCACACACATCTCTGATATCGCAGAGCAGTCACCACGACGTCCGCGCTCCAACTGAATTAGTTCAAATCCTCGCCACCCCCAGGCCATCGCGTGGAGACACTGCCTACGCCTGTCACGTGAGGCGGCCGGCCACTAGCGCGGGGCCCGCATCTCGTGGTCGTGCGGTAGCGTTCTCGCTTCCCACGCCCGGGTTCCCGGGCTCGATTCCCGGCGGGGTCAGGGATTTTCTCTGCCTCGTGATGGCTTGGTGTTGTGTGATGTCCTTAGGTTAGTTAGGTTTAAGTAGTTCTAAGTTCTAGGGGACTGATGACCATAGATGTTAAGTCCCATAGTGCTCAGAGCCATTTGAACCACTAGCGCGGGGGGCCAGCCCAGCGATCGCTCCCACGTCGCAAACATGTTTTCGCTGGACACGCTGGAACTTGTCGAGTTTGACGTCACAGCGGCCCCTTGTCCGCTCACCACGTATATTCGTCGCCCCCGCAAGTTTCCCGCCAAAATTGTCTGCCTCGGAGCTGAATCACACAACGGTCGACCGTTCGTTGCCACACTTTTGGCGCCACGTTCAAACCTGTCGATGCCGACCGCTCACCGTCCACCACGTGTCCCTGTGCGAGCGAGATCGCAGTGCTACACATTTGGCGGCAAAGTTTGCTCGACAGTGGAATCCGCCATGTCTATATAACAGCACGTTTGGACTGCACTAGAACGCTCTCGCTCTCGCGCGCGCGTCGTAATTGTACAATCGCTGCGCCGCCGCCCCGCTTACGTCACACACCCTCCATACACGCGACGTACATAGCCTTCTGTAAATACCTGGAAAATGACTCTTTATTTCAGAAATTACGGTCATGCAGGTGTGTCCCAACTGACTTCTCCATGCTCACACAGCGAAACTCCAGAGCGCAGCTGACGTACACGCGCCGGCTGAGCTCGCTCCATCGGCAGCTCCCTGACCGGCTGACGTCAAGCGGCCAGCGCCCCAGGTAGGCGGCGAGCGGCGCCTAAGGGCCCCACCGCAAACGGTCAGCTGCGCTAGCCTCAGAGTCCGACTACGTAAACATCTTTCCACGCCCGCGACGGGACGGGATGGAACCTGTCGACCGCGTGCCGGACAAAGGATACATTTGGCGCCAGAGTTAGACCGACAGTGGAATCCACCATGACCGTATAACAGCGTGTTTGCTCGTCGCGAGAACGCTCGCTAATTCACTCTCACCACCCTGCTATATCAAATAATTCAATTTACAATTTCATATACGTATGCAAACGTGTTCAGCTCCCTAATTTCAACTACTTTTCGAGGACCAGACCGCCACCTCCTCCTCCTAGGAACCAGCGCCAAGTTTGAAATCTGCCAGTAAACAAAGCTCACTTGCGCTTCCGCCACCAACCTAAGAAAATTGTTTCAAACTAAGCCACCAGCACTCAACCTCTTCCTACACGTTTCTGGTAAACGGTCTCACCCTGCACTAGGTCCATGGACTGAGGAACGAATTTACTTTATTTAGGAATAGAGTATATGTATCACACTGACATGTCCCACATCATATAGACCTGCAAAACAGTCCTACATAACATACATGTTCGAGACACACGCTTGCTAATTGTAAACAGTTAAAAGTAACTCATAGCACAGCCTATAGACATGCGAACCGCTCGTAAATAATGCAAAACATTTACCTCCAAATAGCCAAACAACTGCTAATTTTCGGAAATAATTTCAGTACATAGGCTGATGGAAGGAAGAACGAGTGTACTTTATTTATTTGCGACATATCTTTTTGAAACTTTTACTTCTCAGAGGTTTCGATATGTAACGCTCACATAAGGCAGTTTCTGAACTCCAGTACTGCACTACACTTGGCAACACAACCACACCCATCAAGATATTCATTCCAATCCAGACCTGTAACTCCTCTACAGATAAACTTGTCCAGTTATTTGTCTACTCACTCACATTCTGACCAGATTGCCGTTATTGCGCAAAAACAGCTCAGACTGCGCTGTGCTGCTCAGGGAAGTAAGGAAGGGCTGCACTCTATTTATTTGGAGCCCCTTTATTTAGTCGTGCAGTATATTTGTTACAAAACACCCGCACTGATCCCACTGTGGTCATCTGCCACAGGCCACAAACACGCAAAGAACTCCTAATTTCACCACACAATAGCAAACAGCTCTTAAATAATGCAGTACACAATATCAGCAGACGAGATCTGTACTCTTAAACTCTCCAAATAAAGCACCGCACAGTGCACAGACATGCTCGCAAAATAGTGCAACAGACGCGCCCAAACACCACCAGCTGCCAAACCGATCAAACGTCTCTGCTCGGCCTCCCCCAAACATGACCTCAACACAGTCGCATTCGCACCTATCACCGGAGAAATTGATATCGCCTATGCGCCTTAGATTACACTCCAAGGCAGGCCGCGCGCGCGTGCGGTCGCCGGGGAAGGGGATTCCAGAGTCTCCGGCCAAGTTCAGCTTCCGAGCGCCGACACATTTCAAAGCTTCATTGTTCTTCTCATGTATACCGCCGGCGTCTCAGGTCTGGACCTGCCTTCACGTCTATTGGCAGAATAGCACATAGCTCGTTAACACACTCGATTAACGCGGCCGGGAAAACATTTACTACTCGCATGCAACCGAGATGGTGAAGGAAAACCAATCACTCTGATCTGCGCTGCAGGCGCGTGTAATCATTGAGAACACACTGTTTATTTTTTTCGAACAACTTATTTAACCATACAGTATATCTATCACGCTATCACAAAACACCAATCCCAGATGTGCCCTGGACCATGTTGCACAGCCCACAGACACGCACCCAATCATAATTTCAGTTCACACTATAGCAAACTGCTACTAAATAATACATCACACAGATGTGTAGATACGCTCAGTACTCGTAAACAATCCTAATAACGCATAGCAGAGCCTACAATCAGCTCGCAAAATAACTCAGCGGACGTGCACAGGTACCCCCACTCTGCACCCTGCCCACAGGATCGTGAAGTCACCCATCCGTCTGATTTCAGACCTCGCACAGCCCCTGCTCGGTTTCCGCAAGCGTGAGTTGGCGCGGTCAACGCGCTCGTCAGCGGTCAAAGCACACACATACGTCCGTCCAGGACCGCGATCCCGAGCCGCGACCACCGAACGCGAGTGAAAGTCAACTTTATATCAACGTAGCATAATTCCAAAGCGCAGCCGCTATACGCTACACACATCATAGCAGCACATGTCTTTACCTCCTATGACACTGTAGCACACTGCGCATTGCTCCTCACACGACATTACAAGTCTCTTTAACTAAACATAACTACACATCCCTGCTCTTGCCACGTCGCGTGACCAGCCATCTAAAAACCTTCTCAATAATATTCTTACTTTACAACATTAAAAAAAAAAAAAGATCTAATTTACACCTCGCACCGCACCTGACCTCACACCCGTCCCACCATCAACATACGCAAACGTCCTCAACCCTATCTTGACACTCATATATCACCCCACAAACCATGTCCATCAATCAATTTACCATTCTTATCCCCTCTTTTCGAATTACAAACGTAGCCTCTATCTAAACACCAATCAACTCATCTTTCTCGCACTTTCAACAGTAAAATTAATTTTAAACACACCCAGAAATACCAAACGCAATTAAAGACTCAAACTTTTATACAGAGTATCAAGCACATACGAGACTCACACCAGTATTCAAAGCCTGGTCCATATTTACCACCTCCACCTTCAATTAAATATTATTACAATTACCGCAACATTCTACCAGCGCTCGATTTGTACCTATTTTTCCGCTCTTAACTGTTGTCACTAGCGGTCGAATATCACTATCTATAGATTGCATAAAATTCCACATAAAAAAAATCTCGCCCCGCCATTTAGAGACTCCTATATCCGAACACATAGCATCATTCAACTATCACTTGCTCTTGTCTAATAACTCATCCATCAGGTCTGGGGGCAAGGTCATCCCTTTCTTTCTTTCTTTCCTTCTTTCAGCAGCAGACAGCTATTTTTTTTACAGTGGTACCTAAACTACGCTATCAACTTAACATCACCATTCGCGAAACATATCTTCAATTACGTAAACACACTTACTCAATTACACAGCGGTCTCGCTGAGGACGTAGCCTTCAATATTACAGTTCTTAATTCAATAACCACCGAAACAAGTACTAAATGCTCAAACTAATCCCATAGCGCTTTACAAAGCGAGTGTCCGAGCGCCGCCGGCGGTATGTCAAAGCCACATAGCTGTCTATCTAAACAGCCGTCCACTCAGCCCCAGGACCAGAATGCTGAAGTGGGCTCCCCCTATACCTGCTCTCCAGCTATTATCTAACGGCATACAGTGCACAAATGGATTCCTGAATAGCGCAGATCTCTTTCTCCCCTTGCATCTCCAACAGGGCATGTAAACTGTGTCTCCCCGAGCCAGCGAACCCGATGTCATTCACCCTTCGCTGATAATTTACACTCACATATATAAAACCATATTCACTCCTGCCAAAACTCACTTAATAATAAAAAAGCATTCTCCCTTTCTAAGCATAGATGAGTATGCATTTATCTTCACCCATCTGATCTCTGCAATTTAAGTCGGAGAAAGACATATCTATTACCTTCTGCAACCTGTCTATAAACAGAACGATCTCAGTTACTACAACAGGAACTTACCGGAAATGCGCGCAATGTTGTACGCCTCAAACTAGGTACAAGTACAACAGATCCTCAACACCCTAACATCTTTATCCTCTACCATCAAACAGTGAAAAAGTCACGAAGGCACCAATGCGATCCACCTCCAGCGCGGACAAACGAAATTCACAATACTCCCCCCGAATAACTCAGAGTACAACCATCCAAGAATTCCTAACAGCTTACCAAATCCAACACCTCAAACTACAAATGCCTATATGAACAATATCATATTAAATATACACACACGCTGCAGAGACCCCTTTAAAGTTTGATCACCCATACTCTAATTGAATGAGAAGCTGCCTCTGGCCCTTGTTCAAACAGTTTTCTAACACGCTTTTGCACACTGCCGAGCATTTCGTCTTTCTGCCATGACTTCGAAGTCATTGTCTGATTGTAAAGACATTAACACGGACTGATGCACGGTCTCTCACAGGAAACTATACCTTGCACCTTATAAATCATATTCTTACAGTCGATAGCATAACATTGAATGATTTTAAATAAAGGACACCCACAACACAAGGAAAATAGAAGAGCCTGCTGGCGTTGTAGCCACTTCCCTCGAAAGTGATTGACCACCTCTACATTTAAACTCATATGTCGCAGTGACCGAATAGTTTATAACTCTGCATTCAATTTCTAGTGATTGGTCATTTTTGCACACAAGTACAGCATCACCGTTTTCGGTGCTAGCAACCCTGGAAGTTGCGGTCCATCAACCAAAATTTCTCAGCCTGGGTGGCTGACTAGTGGGATAGGGATATAATGTGGAACAAAGTGGGAATTATATCAAAATGTTAGAAGTAGTCACAATCAAGCTACAGTAGCCCATTACAGACAGTATTGTAAGGTGAAACTTCCTGGCAGATTAAAACTGTGTGCCCGACCGAGACTCGAACTCGGGACCTTTGCCTTTCGCGGGCAAGTGCTCTACCATCTGAGCTACCGAAGCACGATTCACGCCCGGTACTCACAGCTTTACATCTGCCAGTATCTCGTCTCCTACCTTCCAAACTTTACAGAAGCTCTCCTGCGAATCTTGCAGAACTAGCACTCCTGAAAGAAAGGATATAGCGGAGACATGGCTTAGCCACAGCCTGGGGGATGTTTCCAGAATGAGATTTTCACTCTGCAGCGGAGTGTGCGCTGATATGAAACTTCCTGGCAGATTAAAACTGTGTGGCCGACCGAGACTCGAACTCGGGACCGAGTCTGTGAGCTGTGAGTACTGGGCGTGAATCGTGCTTCGGTAGCTCAGATGGTAGAGCACTTGCCCACGAAAGGCAAAGGTCCCGAGTTCGAGTCTCGGTCGGGCACACAGTTTTAATCTGCCAGGAAGTTTCATATCAGCGCACACTCCGCTGCAGAGTGAAAATCTCATTCTGGAAACATCCCCCAGGCTGTGGCTAAGCCATGTCTCCGCTATATCCTTTCTTTCAGGAGTGCTAGTTCTGCAAGGTTCGCAGGAGAGCTTCTGTAAAGTTTGGAAGGTAGGAGACGAGATACTGGCAGATGTAAAGCTGTGAGTACCGGGCGTGAATCGTGCTTCGGTAGCTCAGATGGTAGAGCACTTGCCCGCGAAAGGCATAGGTCACGAGTTCGAGTCTCGGTCGGGCACACAGTTTTAATCTGCCAGGAAGTTTCATATCAGCGCACACTCCGCTGCAGAGTGAAAATCTCATTCAGTATTGTAAGGTGCTTAAAATGTTATTAAGAAGGCAAAGAGTATGTGGTACGCAAATAGAATAGCTGATTCACAGGATAAAGTTAAACCCATGTGCTCAGTTGTGAAGGATGTGTCTGGTCAGCAACACAAGGTCGACGATATAAAGTCAGTTTGCAGTAAAAATATTTCTGTTGCTGATAAATCATATATATGTACAGCATGTAACAATCATTTTCTGAGCATTGCTGGTGAATTAAATAAAAATTTAGTTTCTACAGGGAATCATATAACTCTCTTGGCAAATGCCTTTCCGAGATTGATGTCTGAAATACTACTCTGTGACACAGGCAAGGGAGAGATTGAGTCAATAATTAAGTCACTGAGGACTAATGGCTCTCATGGATATGATGGAGTGCCTAGCAGAGTATTAAAGCACTGTGCTGCACGTGTTAGCCTTGTACTTAGCCATATTTGTAATTGTTCTTTTGGGAATTGTAAGTTTCCTGAACGATTAAAGTACTCAGTAGTAAAGCCGCTTTATAAAACGGAAGAAAGTGATAATGTAGACAATTTTAGACCTGTTTCTATGCCATCGGTGTTTGCTAAGGTTATTGAAAAGGCTGTGTATAATAGGATAATGGAGAATGAGATTTTCACTCTGCAGCGGAGTGTACGCTGATATGAAACTTTCTGGCAGATTGAAACTGTGTGCCGGACCGAGACTAGAACTCGGGACCTTTGCCTTTCGCGGGCAAGTGCTCTATCATCTGAGCTACCCAAGCACGACTCACACCCCGTCCTCACAGCTTTACTTCTGCCAGTACCTCGTCTCCTACCTTCCAAACTTTACAGAAGCTCTCCTGCGAATCTGTTTGGCTGATTTCAATGCTAATTGGCTAAAATGGCTCTGAGCACTATGGGACTTTACTTCTGAGGTCATCAGTGGTTGGTTCAAATGGCTCTGAGCACTGTGGGACTTAACTTCTGAGGTCATCAGTCCCCTAGAACTTAGAACTACTTAAACCTAACTAACCTAAGGACATCACACACATCCATGCCCGAGGCAGGATTCGAACCTGCGATCGTAGCGGTCACGCGGTTCCAAACTGAAGCGCTTAGAACCGCACGGCCACACCGGCCGGCTCAATGCTAATTAATTCGAAAACTGCACAACGTATCGAATGTTATCTTAAGAATTATTTCTCAGCACATCATATTCTGCAACATCCGTACAAGCTTTTCAGACTGTTTCTGACCACCCTGTATACAGCAACACTATGATAAAGAGGTTATATTATTTCTGATAAGCCCTAAATTACGCACATTTGTTCTGCATACATTCGCTCTCTCACTTCAGTGAATAGTGCAAGTACAACTGCGTTATCATTTATCGTTATACTGATACAGGCTGATTTTCAACTAGGTGACAATGGGGATCACATGTTGCTGTATGCAAAATTAACCTGACGCACCATGTTGCAGCATCATCTGCTCCACTATGCAGACACGTAGACACGTGGGGTAACTGTCAACAATAAGAACCTATGCAGCAGGATGTTACACACCTTTAGCCTACCTTAAGGTGTCAACCGATTACATGTCGTATGCATACATTTTGGTTCGTAGACCTACAAACTCCACAGTCTGTGAGCCACGTGCTTCGTCTTTCACGAAGCTGATAACTTTATTGTTGGTGGGTTTTATGACATACAGGTTATCAGCTTTGTATCCACAAATGTAGAATGCATTGGGATGGTACCATGTCATGCTATATGGATTGCGATTCTTCACCCTATGAGTGAATCTGTTTGCACTCATACGAAGCAACTTTGGGTCTTCAAAACGAGTTTCCCCAACTCATAATGAAAACGGTACATGTGAAGCTTTGATGGGTTCAATACACACAAACCACCATAAACAGGTTTTATGAGCTGTGTTGGAACCTTCATTGTTTGACAGCCACAAGTTCTCCATGGCAGAGGATAGCCCATTTAAAATTTGGCTTGGCGATGAACTGTATCCTCCCCCCCCCCCCCCCCCCCCCCCTCTCCTTCCCACACACAAACCCATCCGAACCAATGACCAGTTTAAAGTCACGGTGTTTTCGAATACTTTAGTCTTAGAAAATATCACTTTGTTCCTTA
Source organism: Schistocerca americana (assembly GCF_021461395.2). NCBI lineage: Eukaryota > Metazoa > Arthropoda > Insecta > Orthoptera > Acrididae > Schistocerca > Schistocerca americana. The sequence goes on from NC_060130.1 coordinate 304,502,557, forward strand.
ATTTAAAAAAAATTAAAATTACATATCGTTGTAAATCTTTCACAGGTGGTCGAGTCAATGTATTCTTCCACTCAGGGGTTCAGGTTGAATTTAATTTTGCTGATGACTCTAATCAGTTGCACCCACAAGTTGAAGTATTGTTGAAGATTTCTATATGGTATGACATCTTTTGAAGAACGCCAGCGTTATGATCAACTTGGCGAGGAAACCATGTAGCAGAATATGCTCTGGACATACAAGCAATTCGTGGTGCTCGCTTACAAATGTCAAGTCTACCTCGAAGACATATCCTACGCCAGAATCATCTGACAGTCGAAAAATTCGTACATCGATTTCAGCAAATTAACAACCAACTACAGGCTCTAACTTGAACCACTAATGTCGTTGAATGCTTTCCACATTCGTAGGTTGTTTCTCTCATGTGTCTATGAATATGTTGGCAAAGTCCCCCACGAATACCAGTTCAATGTACAGAAACATCTTGACATACGTTAAACGCCTGGGGTAGACACATGTGCTTTTCAGCACGGCACAGTTTAGTTGTGGTTCAAATGGTTCAAATGGCTCTGAGCACTATGGGACTCAACTGCTGAGGTCATTAGTCCCCTAGAACTTAGAACTAGTTAAACCTAACTAACCTAAGGACATCACAAACATCCATGCCCGAAGTTTAGTTGTGGCCAGGATCCATACTATATGTTGTCAGGCATATATTCCGGTATTGCTTGAATACATATGCAAGGAAACATACATGTTTGCCCGTGTAAAGCCCTGCATAAGCTCCTAAGTAAGGGATACTGACTTTCTACCAAAACCGCATAGTGTGCTCAAATGGTGCATCTGATACGGCATCACCTGTAAGTTTACTGGAGATTTTAGATACGTCTGGTAGCACTATATAGTAGAGCCTTTCCACCGAATCCAATTAATCACAGAGGAAGGATTCTTCCTTCGTAATCAAATTATAATCACCGGGATGAGATACTTGTGAAAGGTGCACGTTCTCCCGAAATAAAATTTAACAGAGTTTCTATAGTGGTGCTTGCATAGATCTTAATGAATCCAGCGTTATATGCTTCGTAGACCCCTTCAAAAATGAAATATATTCCTTTATGTTCTTAGCTATGACGCTAATCTGGTCACTGCATGGACCCCAACCAATCACGTGCTCAGTAATGAAGAGAGCATTTCATTCGCTCAAATAGTGGAAAAACACGTCATTTGTTAGCTTGTAATTCAAGTTGGATTTACTGTGTGTTGTGCCTCAAAATTGACAATGGTCCATAGCTAATATTTCACCCCACAATATGACCGCCGAGCGGCGTGGCCGCGCAGTTTGAGGCCCCGTATCACGGATTGGGCGGCCTCTCCCGCCGGAGGTTCGAGTCCTCCCTCGGGCACGGGTGTGTGTTTTGTTCTCCGCGTAAGCTAGTTTAAGTAGTGTGTGAATCTAGGGACCGATGACCTCAGCAGGTTGGTCCCTTAGGAATTCACACACATTTGAACATCTGAACTATATGGTCACAGCTTTCAGTGGGCCCGAAGCGCCTGTATGAAACACACATGCACATGTTCATAGCTGCACTTAGTATATTTTTTCAGTAATAAAATGAGAAACCTGCTTACGTAGCAGCGTCTTATAATTTGCTTACGCGGTTGTACAGTTGAGGAGAGGGACGAAAGCCACACACCGTTGGGTGGCTTGCGGAGTATCAATGTAGATGTAGATGTAGAAGCCGGGGGTTAGGTGGTGTGGGGGGTTGAGGGTAGGCCGGTCAGAGTGGCCGAGCGGTTCTAGGCGCTACAGTCAGGAACCGCGCGACCGCTACGGTCGCAGGTTCGAATCCTGCCTCGGGCATGGATGTGTGTGATGTCCTTAGGTTAGTTAGGTTTAAGTAGTTCTAAGTTCTAGGGGACTTATGACCTCAGCAGTTGAGTCCCATAGTGCTCAGAGCCATTTCAACCATATTTTTGGGGTAGAGGGTGGGCCGTGTGAGGGGGAGAGGGAGGACCATCATAATTCTGACATAAATGAGACAGGAACTGGACTTGAATTGAGAGATTTCCACTACTCATTTAATTACAAAATCTTATCGCAATGATCTGCGATGGATAATAACTATCCTCTTTCGATTTTCATTAACTCAGCATTTAGATCACATGTTGAAGGACGCTAACTCGGTTTATCAGACATTCAGAATGGAAAATGCTAAGAACATCATACAAAGGCAGAAATATTTATGGTCCTAATGTCAGGCGATAGTGTGTATGTATCCTGTGCAGTATACAGTGTGTTACAAAAAGGTATGGCCAAATTTTCAGGAAACATCCTCACACACAAAGAAAGAAAATATGTTAAGTGGACATGTGTCCAGAAACGCTTACTTTCCATTTTATTTTATTTTATTACTTCTCTTCAAATCACATTAATCATGGAATGGAAACACACAGCAACAGAACGTACCAGCGTGACTCCAAACACTTTGTTACAGGAAATGTTCAAAATGTCCTCCGTTAGCGAGGATACATGCATCCACCCTCCGTCGCATGGAATCCCTGATGCGCTGAGGCAGCCCTGGAGAATGGCGTATTGTATCACAGCCGTCCACAATACGAGCACGAAGAGTCTCTACATTTGGTACCGGGGTTGCGTAGACAAGAGCTTTCAAATGCCCCCATAAAAGAAAGTCAAGAGGGTTGAGGTCAGGAGAGCGTGGAGGCCATGGAATTGGTCCGCCTCTACCAATCCATCGGTCACCTAATCTGTTGTTGAGAAGAGTACGAACACTTCGACTGAAATGTGCAAGAGCTCCATCGTGCATGAACCACATGTTGTGTCGTACTTGTAAAGGCACATGTTCTAGTAGCACAGGTAGAGTATCCCGTATGAAATCATGGCGGTGAATCGAGGAAGTACATTACATACTGACGAATCTAAAATGAGCTCTAACATGGAAATTAAGCGTTTACGGACACATGTCCACATGACATCTTTTCTTTATTTGTGTGTGAGGAATGTTTCCTGAATGTTTGGCCATACCTTTTTGTAACACCCTGTATATGCACACACGAGTCACATAAGACGAAACACACCTTTTACTTTGTGAATGGTTATACATATCGAAATGCAGTTTTCGGTAAATGTTAGCGCGTCGAGGGGCGCGTATATTTTGTTTGGTTAATGTTCTTAGCGCTCCCATCAACGGAAGTGTTGAAACAAGTACTTTTTTTTTTTTTAAAGTGGAACCGAATATTTTTTATAACAGCATTCGAAGCTCTTGAGAAGACAATTACAGTGATATAGCGTTTGTTAATGTTGTCGTTGAAACCCGTCGTAAAAAAATTATGTTTTGTGATCTGGGTGGTTGCCAAATCATTGTTAGTAAATTGTTTATTTCATTTGCCTGGGTACGAAAGTGCACTGCAATGTCAGGTAAGTCGACAGCATGTATTGCTCGTAGCTGGTAACACTGGCATTATGCGCTTACGTTCAACATGAAACGACATTTTGTCAAGAATAATATTTATTTTTAGGTGTAGAGGTGATCACCAAAAGTACTTTCAGTAAAATGTTTAATTCAATGAATGTATCCCATATGATATAATTTAGAGCAGTGTAGGTAGACACAGTTGTCTGACATGTACTTTACCTCTAAGAAGTACAGAACCAAGCACAGGAAAAGATAGGTCAAATCTTTCTTCTAGCATCGAGATATTTAATACAGTAGTTGCTTTTTGCAGCGTCTTTATTTTTTTTAAGAATGAGCAGTTGATTTCTCTGTTTCAGCTCATGTAATTCAGGGAGGATACACAAATGTGAAATTGTTTTCCTAAGCCCTTTGTGATACGCTACATATCTCTTTATTTGAATACGCATGCCTATCTACCAGTTTATATATACACTCCTGGAAATTGAAATAAGAACACCGTGAATTCATTGTCCCAGGAAGGGGAAACTTTATTGACACATTCCTGGGGTCAGATACATCACATGATCACACTGACAGAACCACAGGCACATAGACACAGGCAACAGAGCATGCACAATGTCGGCACTAGTACAGTGTATATCCACCTTTCGCAGCAATGCAGGCTGCTATTCTCCCATGGAGACGATCGGACGTGGAACGGCTTGCCATGCCATTTCCACCTGGCGCCTCAGTTGGACCAGCGTTCGTGCTGGACGTGCAGACCGCGTGAGACGACGCTTCATCCAGTCCCAAACATACTCAATGGGGGACAGATCCGGAGATCTTGCTGGCCAGGGTAGTTGACTTACACCTTCTAGAGCACGTTGGGTGGCACGGGATACATGCGGGCGTGCATTGTCTTGTTGGAACAGCAAGTTCCCTTGCCGGTCTGGGAATGGTAGAACGATGGGTTCGATGACGGTTTGGATGTACCGTGCACTATTCAGTGTCCCCTCGACGATCACCAGTGGTGTACGGCCAGTGTAGGAGATCGCTCCCCACACCATGATGCCGGGTGTTGGCCCTGTGTGCCTCGGTCGTATGCAGTCCTGATTGTGGCGCTCACCTGCACGGCGCCAAACACGCATACGACCATCATTGGCACCAAGGCAGAAGCGACTCTCATCGCTGAAGACGACACGTCTCCATTCGTCCCTCCATTCACGCCTGTCGCGACACCACTGGAGGCGGGCTGCACGATGTTGGGGCGTGAGCGGAAGACGGCCTAACGGTGTGCGGGACCGTAGCCCAGCTTCATGGAGACGGTTGCGAATGGTCCTCGCCGATACCCCAGGAGCAACAGTGTCCCTAATTTGCTGGGAAGTGGCGGTGCGGTCCCCTACGGCACTGCGTAGGATCCTACGGTCTTGGCGTGCATCCGTGCGTCGCTGCGGTCCGGTCCCAGGTCGACGGGCACGTGCACCTTCCGCCGACCACTGGCGACAACATCGATGTACTGTGGAGACCTCACGCCCCACGTGTTGAGCAATTCGGCGGTACGTCAACCCGGCCTCCCGCATGCCCACTATACGCCCTCGCTCAAAGTCCATCAACTGCACATACGGTTCACGTCCACGCTGTCGCGGCATGCTACCAGTGTTAAAGACTGCGATGGAGCTCCGTATGCCACGGCAAACTGGCTGACACTGACGGCGGCGGTGCACAAATGCTGCGCAGCTAGCGCCATTCGACGGCCAACACCGCGGTTCCTGGTGTGTCCGCTGTGCCGTGCGTGTAATCATTGCTTGTACAGCCCTCTCGCAGTGTCCGGAGCAAGTATGGTGGGTCGGACACACAGGTGTCAATGTGTTCTTTTTTCCATTTCCAGGAATGTATATACAGGGTGGTCAGAATATGTGTGAAATGCTTGTAGGGATGTTACAGGGCAGGTTGTACTGAGACATAAATGTTAAGAAGCAAATTCGATACGTTGCTCCGTTTCCGAGTTATTTAGCGTAAAATTTAGCCAATTGGGGCGTCACGCGCTCACACTCAAGCGGCCTGCCAGGGGCGGTGTTGCCCAAGTGCTTTGTCTCGTTAGCTCAAACTTGAATTTACGTGCGCGACGATCAGATTGGCTAACTTCAATGCTAAATAACTCGGAAACGGCGCAACGTATCGAATTTTCTTCGTGACAACAATATCTCAGTACAACCCGCCCATATATATATATATATATATATATATATATATATATATATATATATATATATATATATATATAGGGTGAGTCACTTAACATTAGCGCTGGATATATTTCGTAAACCACATCAAATACTGACGAATCGATTCCATAGACCGAACGTGAGGAGAGGGGCTAGTGCAATTGGTTACTACAAACCATAAAAAAATGCACGGAAGTATGTTTTTTAACACAAACCTAGTTTTTTTAAAATGGAACCCCGTTATTTTTGTTAGCACATCTGAACATATAAACAAATACGTAATCAGTGCCGTTTGTTGCATTGTAAAATGTTAATTACATCCGGAGATATTGTAACCTAAAGTTGACGCTTGAGTACCATTTCTGCGCTCTTCGATCGTGTGTATCGGAGAACACCGAATTACGTAGGGATCGAAAGGGAACGGTGATGGACCTTAGGTTCAGAAGAGACTGGAACAGCACATTACGCCCACATGCTAACACGTTTTTATTGGTCTTTTTCACTGACGCACATGTACATTACCATGAGGGGTGAGGTACACGTACACACGTGGTTTCCGTTTACAATTACGGAGTGGAATAGAGTGTGTCCCGACATGTCAGGCCAATAGATGTTCAATGTGGTGGCCATCATTTGCTGCACACAATTGCAATCTCTGGCGTAATGAATGTCGTACACGCCGCAGTACATCTGGTGTAATGTCGCCGCAGGCTGCCACAATACGTTGTTTCATATCCTCTGGGGTTGTAGGCACATCACGGTACACATTCTCCTTTAACGTACCCCACAGAAAGAAGTCCAGAGGTGTAAGATCAGGTGAACGGGCTGGCCAATTTATACGTCCTCCACGTCCTATGAAACGCCCGTCGAACATCCTGTCAAGGGTCAGCCTAGCGTTAATTGCGGAATGCGTAGGTGCACCATCATGCTGATACCACATACGTCGACGCGTTTCCAGTGGGACATTTTCGAGCAACGTTGGCAGATCATTCTGTAGAAACGCGATGTATGTTGCAGCTGTTTGGGCCCCTGCAATGAAGTGAGGACAATGTTTCAAACGTCAACTTTAGGTTACAATATCTCAGGAAGTAATTAACATTTCACAATGCAACAAACGTATTTATTTATATGTTCAGATGTGCTAACAGAACTAACGTGGTTCTATTTAAAAAAACGTAGGTTTGTGTTAAAAAACATACTTCCGTGCATTTTTGTATGGTTTGCATTAAACAATTACACTAGCCCCTCTCCTCACGTTCGGTCTGTAGAATTTTATATAAATATGTATATCCAAAAACATTCTACACAACTTGCAAATCCCTTTTCAGCCAAAACTCACTGTAGTAATACGACTGTATTTAAGAATAAATCAATATTTTTAATTACCCTTTGAATTAAGATGACATGTTAAATATCATTGTGAAAGTGATCTGTGGACTTATCAGCTAACTACCCGATTAGCAAATATGACGAAGAAGAGAATGTTGTCGTTGTGGATACCATTTGTAAGAACTCAAAACAACAGGATATTAATTCTCATCTGTTTTCTATATTCTGCAAGACATTAATTACTTTAATTTCAAATGAAATGTCTCATGTAAGGGTAATACGTATCAATATCAGGGAAATTTGTCCCAAACTTCTAATCTAGTAAATATTCGTAACACACACTGTATTCATGTTGCTTTTCTAGCTTGTGTTTGTCATACAATTGTAGTTTTGTAATGCAAGAATGATATCTCATAACAAAAACATGAATGGGATATCTGACTCAGGCGTTATGAAATTCAGCGCTTTCCAGTCACATAGGTGTTACGTAGTTAGACTGTCTTTGCTCAGAAGGGATAACCAGACGATTCTCACCGTTATTTACTGTTGTTTCTTCAGCAGACCCACATTGTTGACTACGATACACTTTCTTACCGTAAGGTAACTGTGAGTCTGAACTACGTTTCAGCTGTTGTGTTGACTGCATCCCAGCCAGCCAAATCTAACAAGAGGTACAACAAGCACGGGGTGAGTAGCCCCACTGGCATACTGCGGATTCACGATAGAGAGCTCTTCAATTTGTGCTGCTATTATCGCATGTTTCTCACATTCCGACAGCCACTGGAATGTGGCATAGTGCAGTTTCCGTCTAACTGCATACTTGCCCCAATTTCCCGTGTCTCAACTTTAGCTGCCACACTGTATGATGGGGCGTGAAGTGGATAGATGGATAATATGTGTACGTAGCTGGAACCGTCAGCGTGTGCCATCGACATGTGAAGGACATTGATTCATTTCTCGATTTTGGCAAGAATGTTTCTTGCTAAGAACGATGGAAAGGCAAGCTATGAGCAACTACCTGGAGCAGAAGATGCAGCTCCCGTTTGGAACGTGGCGGTATAACTGTATGATGCCCAATGACTCCATGTATTATTGTTGGTGATAAAAACTATTATTTTTTTTATGCGTTATGTAAAACTAAGAAGAGCGTTTGAACTTATTTAGAAATATTTCTTCTTTTCCTCCGATTCAAGCACTGTGTTTCTATTTTCAAACTCCCATCTTGACTTTTCTTCGGTAGGCTACTCAGCATATTTGTGTTTGTGAACTGAGGCACTGAATTTCGTTCTATTCCGAATGATTTATTCATAACTGTCAGTTCCTTTTAGGCCTTCGTTAACTTCTGTTAGGTACTTATTGTGATCTTTTAGCGATACGCTGAGAATTTTCTTTGTGATTCTGTTGTCGATTATATAAAAGTGACCATAAAACTGTAAGAGACGTTTAATGTTTTTTTTTTATAACTTGATAGATACGCTGTAATTTCTTGTTTCTGCAAATTCCCCGTAACGGACAAATAGGGTATCAAACTGACCAGCATGAGTCCAGTTTAGCAAAAACATAATTAGTTGCTTGAAATTAATCAGAATAATTAAGACAAACCATTTGCGTGATTTGAGGGAAAATTGAAATATTACGCGAACAGCTGCAAATAGCTATGTAAATAAAGTATCAAAAAGTTCATCTCTTCAAGGACTAGATATATTACGTATGTAAAGGTACGTTGGAGCAGATATTGTCGAATTCTTTCTCTCATGTCAAAAAAATAGCAAATTACATCATAAATTTAAACTTCCCTGCGTTTTATTGACCTGTATGCTTTTAATAATAGTAAAACGCAAACTGGTATTTAATTATATTATATTTTGCGCTATCTGAACAAAACGAGAAAATAAGAAAGTCTTAAAGAAAAAAGAAAATCAAATGTTTTGTGAAATGATTTGTCTAAAAGTAACAAATAAAATACACATAAGGAGAGAAAAAAACCGATGCACCACGAAGGAATTATCCGAATTGGATGGGAATCGGTAAGATATTATGTACATGTGCAGACGAACAAATTATTACAGTTTCTGAAAAATTGGATGACTTATTCAGGAGAAATAGCTTTACAAATTCAGCAAGTCAATAACGTGTTGGTCCACGTGTGGCCCTTATTCAAGCAGTTATTCGGCTTGGTATCGATTGACAGAGTTATTGGATGTCGCCCTGAAGGATATCGTACCAAATTATGTCCAATTGGCGCATTAGATCGGGAAAAACAAGAGGTGGTTGTAGGGTCCCGCCCATAATGCCGGCCATCGGGGCTCAGTTCGAAGCAGGGCTCATCACTGAAGGCAGTACTACACCAGGCAAAGATATTCCAGGCCAAAGACGTGTCTGGAGACGCCCCTGACAGCGGTGGTACACCAACCTGACTATCGCCGCCACACGGCCTGACAACCGGGGTTGATAGTCTGGGGTACCTGTTAATTTCATAGCAGGACCCCTTTGATTGTCATCCACGGCACGCTTTCAGCACAGCGGTACGTCGACGACCTTCTACGCCCCGTCTTGTTGTCCTTCATGGCAAGCCATCTTGGGCTTACATTTCAGCAAGATAATGCCCGCCCGCACACAGGGAGAGTTTCTACTGCTAGTCTTCGTGCTTGCCAAACTCTGCCTTGCCTAGATAGTTCGCGGGATCTCTCCCCAACTGAGAACGTTTGGCGCATTGTGGCCAGAGACCTCCAACCGTTCAGAATTTTGACGATCTATCTCGCCAAACGGCCAGAATTTGGCACGATATACCCCAGGAGGGCATCCAACAACCAGTGCCACAACTGCTTGCATAAGGGCCAGAGGTGAATCAACACGTTATTGACTTGGTGAATCTTCACAGCTCTTACGCTTGACTAAATAACCCAGTTTTTCTGAAATTGTGATCATTTGTTTGTCTGTACATGTACATCACATCTACCGATTTCCGTCCGATTCGGATAATTCCTTTGTAGTTCGTCGTCTTTGATTTTTCTTGGAGTGTACTTTGAGTTAGGAAATGAGCTTGTTTGTAGCGAGACAAGTATCCACACATAGTGTGCAACGACATTTATAGCGCCACAGTTTGTCAACATGGCGACTTTTCTTTGCTGCTATCCTTAAAAGCAGCAGTAGAGAGGTGTACACAAAAGTGTACCACTTTGCCTTTACAGACAAGTACTAGTTCTGCGTAATGGTGGACATACCTGTGTGTAGAAGCTTGGAGGGACAACGTACCTGCTATTTTTCATCTGTCATAGTCACACGCACCACATGGCTTGATGGTATTTGGTGGCATTGTGTGTAGAACATAATCACATCAGATTCATGTACCCTGTAATACGGACAGTAGTCGTTTCATTTGTGGCGTGTGAAGGGCTGTGATTGTGCCCTATCTTCGAGATCTCTGATACGTTATCTTTCAATAAGATAATTCAAGACTGTATACAGCCCGTACTGTCTTGGCGTATCTTATTGTGAGGATGTTGGACAGTTGTCCTTGCTAGCACGTCCAGGCTGTTCTACTGATTTCTCACCCACGGAAAGCAGCTGGACTTGGTTTACCGAGAGACTGGCACGCCATCCCTCACTAGCCACTACGATAGATGGACTTTGGCACTGAGATGATGTAGAATTGAATGACAAGCTCATGTGTCTCACCGAAACTGAATTCGACTCTATGCCCGCCTGATTTGAAGCACTGTTGCTGCCAGAGGTGGCAGCTGCGTACACCAAATTCTGCGCCATGTATGCCCCAAATCATCTAAAAATTTTATCATTTATTCTTCTTACTATACTACATACGCACAACTTTCATTATTTACTGTCATTCCCACAGTTGCAATTTAGATGGCCAGTAGTGTGTATTGTATAGTTCGGACGTAACGCACCTGCCACCTGGTAGCTATTATATTTTTCTTTGGAGCCTCTTGGGACTGTTGGCCAGTTGCAAATATAATGAGAAACTTGAAATTAGATTAAGCAGATGGAAGTTTACATATTTTGCTGTTACTTGTGTAAGTACAGTATATTACTTAACGTTACCATTTTATGAGACGCAGTCAAATGAAAACCGAACACCCGCCACAACAGGACCATGGAATGTCTCCATTCAGAAGTAACCACCGCACATTTATCTCACTGGGAGACGAGACGATCAATTCCTGTTTCGTACAACGCGTTCAGCCGCTGACGGATCCACAGTCGCACCCACCCTTGCACTTCTAAATGGCTCTGAGCACTATGGGACTCAACTGCTGTGGTCATCAGTCCCCTAGAACTTAGAACTACTTAAACCTAACTAACCTAAGGACATCACACACATCCATGCCCGAGGCAGGATTCGAACCTGCGACCGTAGCGGTCGTGCGGTTCCAGACTGTAGCGCCTTTAACCGCTCGGCCACTCCTTGCACTTCTCTGTCCGACTGAAACCGATGTCTACTCATGTCTCTCTTACTCGTGTCTCTCTTCAGGTCGAAAAAGATGTGAAAATCATACGGAGAAATATCCGGGCTGTATTGAGGACGCTGCAGCGTTTCCTAACCAAATCTCTGAAGCGTGACCTTCGCCCGATTGGCAGTGCGAGGAGGGCATTATCATGCAACAGGATGATTCTGCCCTACAGCATTCCGATTGCCCGAGTGCAAACCAACAGTGGAAGCATCCCATATCTCTTCTGCCAAACAAATCCAAAGCAGTTGACACACCTTTCCTTAAGGTCATGGCGATCTTGTCCTTCGACTACAGAGGCCCTCTGTTCGTCGAGTGCCTCGATAGTGGAATCAAAAATCAAACCTCAGCGCTATGGAGACACTTTGCAGCAACTGCGACGCGCCATAAAGCCAAAACGTCCAGGAGCATTGTCGGACGGAATCACACTGTTGCACGATATCGCCCGCCCCGACACTGCTAATCGAACGAAGGCCACTCTTTGGCGTACTGCCCGAATGTTTCACCGTGTGACTTTCACATCTTTAGCGACATTAAAAAAGACATTCGTGGACGCTAGCTTCAGTCAGACGAGGAAATGCAAGAGTGGGTGCGGTTGAGGACCATCAGCGGCTGACCGTGCTCTGCGAAACAGGAATTGATCATCTCGTCTCCGAGCGAAATAAAATTCTAAATACGTGTGGTGATTACTTTTGAAGTGAACCACTGCATGGTCCATTGCGGTGGGGTGCTCGGTTTTTATTTGACTGCCCCTTATAGCTAGATATCCGGTGTTTGTATAGTGCACTGATTTATATATTTCAGTAACGTATATCTGAAGATGATTTTGAAATGAATGATGAATTAGAATAGAATGATATCACTGAGTGCTACTCATTAGGCTGTGACCGATCACCTGAAATGCATACCAAAAGAGGGCTTCTAAAATGTGTTCCAGCGGCTTCTCAAAAATAACAATGCAATTGCTGACAGATGGAGTGATTATGTAAACAACTTTGTGCTTTTCTACTACACTATTATGAAAATTTTCCCGTCAGGCTGTGTATATCTCGCGAGTCAACGGCCCCTTTCTTATTGTGTTGAGCATCAAACAAGTTAGCCGCATTGTTTGGCAAGTACTTGGGCGAAGAGCTTGAAAACTTCCAACTCTTTGCAAAACTAGCATCAGCAGCTGCTCGCGTTCTTTCGACTTCGATCTGCATACCGGGGATGCCGCCGCTTATAAAATTCTTTATCTGCTCTTCCCGTGTCTAAGTGAGATGCCCTTCAGAGATGTGAATAAATAGCTACGTTTCTTAAACTGTTATTTCTCTGTCGGACGTCGAGCCAGAGAACAATACACAACACAGCAGGTAAAGGAAAAAATGTTTTGCCAGAGTTTCCTCAGATATCGGTACAAGTTTCGCCGAAAGCAACCTATACTAATGAGCTAAAACATATTCACTACATCTTGATTTCACCTTTGGCTCGCGATACAGCAGCGATCCGCATGGTGTGGGTTCGTCAAGTCCTTAGTATATTTCCAGAGGTATTCGGCACAAGACGTCTACGTACCTGTCACTCAACTCCTGTACATAACGGGCGTGTGGTTTGTGGGTGCGGACCTGGCGCTCGATAGCGTTCAAGATGCGTTCCATCGCGTTCAGGTCAGACGAATTCGGTGGCTCAGATATCAACATGCGTTCACTATCACAACCCTCAAACCACTGTGACACGATTTTGTATAGTAACACGGATAGTTGTCCTGCTGGTCGATGCCACCACCATCGGGAAAGACATCAAAGACGAAGGGATGCAGATAGGCCGCGATAATGTTCACTTCGTCCACAGCCGTCATGGGGTTTTCCATTTGTACCTCAAGTCGAGCGGAGGCCTACGTTAATATCCTCAATAGCGTAATACTGTCCCCACCAGCCCGCGTCTGCGGCACAGTGCACGTTAAGGGCTGGATGGAAGAGTATTCGGAAACGACAGTCAATCTGGTGTAATAAGAAATGTGATTCACTGGACCAAGCGATACGTTCCCATGTCTACATCTACATCTACATCTACGTGATTACTCTGCTATTCACAATAAAGTGCCTGGCAGAGGGTTCAATGAACCACCTTCAAGCTGTCTCTCTACCGTTCCACTCTCGAACGGCGCGCGGGAAAAACGAGCACTTAAATTTTTCTGTGCGAGACCTGATTTCTCTTATTTTATCGTGATGATCATTTCTCCATACGTAGGTGGGTGCCAACAGAATGTTTTCGCAATAGGAGGAGACAACTGGTGATTGAAATTTCATGAGAAGATCCCGTCGCAACGAAAAACGCCTTTGTTTTAATGATTGCCACTCCAATTCACGTATCATGTCTGTGGCACTATCTCCCCTACTTCGTGATAATATAAAACGAGCCACCGTTCTTTGTACTTTTTCGATGTCATCCGTCAGTCCCACCTGATACGGACCCCACACCGCACAGCAATACTTCAGAATAGGCCGGACAAGCGTGGTGTAAGCAGTCTCTTTAGCAAACCTGTTGCACCTTCTAAGTGTTCTGCCAATGAATCGCAGTCTTTGGTTGCCTCTACCCACAACATTATCTATGTGATGGTTCCAATTTAAGGTAATTATAATCCCTAAGTATTTCGTTGAATTTACAGCCTTCACATTTGTGTGACTTATCGCGTAATCGAAATTTCGCGGATTTCTTTTAGTACTCGTGTGAATAACTTCACACTTTTCTTTATTCAGGATCAATTTCCACTTTTCACACCATACAGACATCTTATCTAAATCATTTTGCAATTATTTTTGGTGATCTGATGACTTTACAAACAATCTAAGAGGGCTACTCAGATAGTCGCCTATGTCGTTAATATGGATTCGGAACAACAGAGGACCTACAACATTTTCTTGGGGAACGCCGTATATTATTTCTGTTTTAGTTGATGACTTTCCGTTTATTAGTACGAACTGTGACCTTTCTGACAGGAAACCACGAATCCAGTCACACAACTGAGACGATATTCGATAGGAACGCAGTTTGGTTGGAAGACACTTGTGAGGAGCGGTGTCGAAAGCTTTCTGGAAATCTAAAAATACGGAATCAATTTGACGTCCCCTGTCGATACCACTCATTACTTCATGATTATAAAGAACTAGTTGTGTTTCGAAAGAACGATATTTTCTGAATCCGTGTTGACTACGTGTCAATAAATCGTTTTCTTCGAGGTACTTCATAATGTTCGAATACAGTATATGTTCCAAAACCCTACTGCAAATCGACGTTAGTGATATGGGCCTGTAATTCAACGGATTACTCCTACTTCTCATTTTGGGTACAGGTGTGACTTGAGCAATTTTCCAGTCTTTAGGTACGGATCTTTCTGTGGGCGAGTGGTTGTATATAATTGCTAAATATGGAGCTATTGTATCAGCATACTCTGAGAGGAATCTAACTGGCATACAATCTGGACCGGAAGCTTTGCTTTTGTTAAGTGATTTAAGCTGCTTTGCGACACCGAGGATATCTATTTCTATGTTTCTTATCTTGGCAGTTGTTCTCGATTGGAATTCAGGAATATTTACTTCGTCTTCTTTGGTGAAGGACCATGTAACTGCAGTCCGATTTCGGTGATTCTGTGCCCCATACAATCGCTATCGACGATGTGGTTCAGTTAGCACGGGGACAGGCAGGATTCACTGCTAAGGAACATAATGTTGAACCCTCTCGGCTGAATGGTGTGCAGAAACACTTCTGCCTGCACCAGAATTGTACTCTGTAGTCAGATCTGCCACAGATCGCCGCATATCGTGCTTTACAGAGCAGGCATCTCCGTCCGACCATGAACTGTGGGGAGTAGAGAACGTTGAGCACCATGTCACTTACTCATGGTTTCATTGTCCCTCCACCATTTTTCATAGGTGCTCAAGTCAGTAGCGAGAGAACAACTAACCGGCTTCGCAGTTTCCTAGATGCTCGATCCTATGCACCAGGCCATGAAAGTCGTTGTCAGATATGAGTTGATTTTCCCATCTGCAGACCGTACCCTCGCTGGGATGATTCCTCTTCAGTCTCTGCTTGTAACATAATTTCATAATCGATCATCGATTATGAATGCAAAGTCGAAGGCGATAACTAGCAGTAACCTCTTTGACCCTATTCTAAATTTACATCATACGAATGCCATTTTTTTCTTATACCTAAGACATATTTATTCAACTATTCGAGGGACAACTCTGGGAATTGATTCCAGAGAAGTGTCGCTGCAAGTATTGTTATGGTTGAGGACTCTTTGGTCAGCAAGGAGGTACTTGACGTCGGCTGGTGGGGGCGAGAGCAGTCGGTCTGCTGCTGAAAGAACGACGGAGGTCTGGTCTCGGAGTGCTGTGGGCAAACAGCAGCTGGAGTTAGCGAGTGGCATTAGAGCTGTAGAACTACCGTATGATACCACAGACGATCACAAGTAAGCGTAGACTACGGTAGTTTTCATAGGAATTTTGATCAGTGAAGGCTGTACCTGCATTACCTGTAGACTTGGTGTGTTGCATACCTATTGGGCGTTACCTTATAGCGTTCGCTTTCTTTTCACCCTAAAAACTGTGAGCATTGAACCATCTAGAACATTTTTGTTCTGAATAATTATGCTCCTGTCTGTTACCTAAAAATAAAAACATGTTTGTGTTTTCACAAACAACTTTCGCAATTACCATTAATAATAGGAAACTCTTGCCTTTGGTCATGATGAAGAACATTCTATTGAGTACAAAGTAACAATTATATAGATGTTTTATGTTTATGCTGCACTTGCATCAAAGCTAATTGCTTTGGTTGGGTAAAAGTGCATAATTTAAGCGAGCAACTAATTTTTATTACTTACAAAATACAACTTATATTTAGTAATGAAATAAAATACACAGTGGACTAACACTGAATGAAGTACATCTCTAATTATGTGTAAAACAAACACCCAAACTACCAGAGAGAAGTCGTCGGCTCCCAGTCCTTCTCATACACATTCATTTATATTTCTTTTCCTACCAATGAGGCCAACACTACGAATACTACCGATAATCCTACCATTTACTATGTAATTTATATACTGCACCAAAACTACCGAACCGTACCTTTGGTAGAGCTCTATAAATGGCAGTCATCCGGCCACGGCTGTGGTCGACGGATAGTGCGATGGTGTGGGCTATGCATGTCACTTTCGATAAGGTAAGCGTGGGAGTGACGGTTACATGCTACAGCGATCATCGCCTGTGGCTGCCAGTGGAGTTGGCCTGCAGGTGTAAGAGTGGAATCTATTTGCTAACTGGCGGTGCTCAGTAATGTTTCCATTTACTAGTAAAACTATCCAGTGCGTTCTTACGGCTTGTGGGAACTGAGTAGTCAGACTGCTTGTGGGAGCTCAGTAGTGAGACTGCAACGTTATTCAGTGTTTGACTGGCGCTGAGCGGCGTTGTTATCCAACATTCTTGTTTCCGTACAGATTTATTTTCTTAATTGTTCCGCTGGATTTATAAGTCTAGTTGCCTCCTACAATAAGACAGTATATTTATCCTTATGCTGCACACTCAGTTTGGTTTTGTGTTTAGCATAATTTGAAAAATTTTTGGCTCACTCTACTGATGAATTAATAATGAGTTTAGCGTTTTAGTATCGATTATTTACGTTCCTGTTGTGTGCCTTTCAGAGTGTAATATGTTACCAAAGGTATTGTTTATTTAAAGTGGTTTTTAAATATTCAGATTGACATTGCAGGCAATATGCATACTGTATTATAGAGATGAATTTATTGACTTGTTTTAAAAACAATTCGGCACTTTTGACTCATGATTACCACAAGACTGGTTCAACATACAGTTATATGATTTGTAAAAGGTATTCATATATGCTTGTCATTATGTGCATGAGGAGTTGGTATTGAAGCTTTGTTGTAAAAAGAATTGGAAGCTGTTGCCTTTGGTAAATGCCTTTTGTGTTTTGAACATCAACATTAATTTGTCTCACCACTGATTTGACTGAGCATATTATTGAGCTATGGCTCTTTGGTCGACAGTAATTTACTTATTGCAAGAGGGTGCGATTTTTGTGATCGTGTGTTTTTTTTTCTTTATTGAGTTTCGATTCCCCCGAAGGGGGTGGGCTGGCAGCAGCTTAGTATGCCGCTCTTCAGCCTACAGAATTTGTTTAAAAAAAGATGAAGATAATAAATAACAAAAGCTGGCGATAAAATGGCGGAAAATTGTGGAACTTAAAACATAAAACAAAGGGTTGATGATGCGAATAAAATACACAGGAAGCAGAAAATAATAGACAGACAATTAAAGAACACGGCGACAGTCTGGTTTCTGTTCGCGAGAGATATAAAATTCACACCCAGCGACAGCATGATTTCTGTTCGCAACACTTTGGAAAGATCAACAACACTGAACAATCACTTCAACACTGCACTAAAAAGTTAGCACAAATATGACTTACCACAACCGAGGGGAACCTGGACAGACGATGGTAAAGAAAAGGGGGAAGGAGAAGAAAAAACGAATTGGGAGGGGGAGGGGGAAGGTGCCGATGGAGGACAAGGACCCATAAGAGGGGGAGGGGGGGCTGGGCAGACGCGACAGGGAGTGGGGAAAGGCAGAGGAGGGAATGCAAAAGGACTCGGGGGGGGGGGGGGGGGAGAGAAGGGAGGCAGAGATTCTGATTGTTTCCACTAATAAATTGGATTTAGTACTTGTCCATGTTTAAAACCAGTACGTGCCACTTCCAATCATCAAGCTCCCTGCCGTCTCATTTATAACATCACTACATTACTGACTGCTTGTTGATTTCATATACAGGGTGGTCCATTGATCGTGACCGGGCCAAATATCTCACGATATAAGCGTCAAACGAAAAAACTACAAAGAGCGAAACTTGTCTAGCTTGAAGGGAGAAACCGGATGGTGCTATGATTGGAACGCTAGATGGAGTTGCCATAAGTCAAACGGATATCAACTGCGTTTTTTAAAAATAGGAACCTCCATTTTTTATTACATATTCGTGTAGTACGTAAAGAAATATGAATGTCTTAGTTGGACCACATTTTTCGCTTTGTGATAGATGGCACTGTAATAGTCACAAACATATGGCTCACAATTTTAGACGAACAGTTGGTACAGGTAGGTTTTTAAATTAAATTACAGAAGGCAGGTACGTTTGAAGACTTTATTTCGGTTGTTCCAGTGTGATACATGTACCTTTGTGAACTTATCATTTCTGAGAAAGCATGTTGTTACAGCGTGATTACCTGTAAATACCACATTAATGCAATAAATGCTCAAAATGATGTCCGTCAACCTCAATACATTTGGCAATACGTGTAACGACAGACCTCTCAACAGCGAGTAGTTCGCCTTCCGTAATGTTCGCACATGCATTGACAGTGCGCTGACGCATGTTGTCAGGCGTTGTCGGTGGATCACGACAGCAAATATCCTTCAACTTTCCCCACAGGAAGAGATCCGTTGAACGTGCGGGCCATGGCATGGTGCTTCGACGACCAATTCACCTGTCCTGAAATATGCTATTCAATACCGCTTCAACCGCACGCGAGATATGTGCCGGACATCCATCATGTTGGAAGCAAATCGCCATTCTGTCATGCAGCGAAACGTCTTGTAGTAACATCAGTAGCACGTTACATAGGAGATCAGCATAATTGCACCATTTAGATAAAATGGGGGCCAATTATCCTTCCTCTTATAATGGCGCACCATACATTAACCCGCCAAGGTCGCTGATGTTCCACTTGTCGCAGCCATCGTGGATTTTCTGTTGTCCAATAGTGCATATTAGGCCAGTTTACGTTACCGCTGCTGGTGAATGACGCTTCGTCGCTAAATAGAACGCGTGCAGAAGATCTGTCATCGTCCCGTAATTTCTCTTGTACCCAGTGGCAGAACTGTACACGACGTTCAAAGTCGTTGCCATACAATTCGTGGAGCATAGAAATATGGTACGGGTGCAATCGATGTTAATGTAGCATTCTCAACACCGACATTTTTGAGATTCCCGATTCTCTCGCAATTTGTCTGCTACTGATGTGCGGATTAGCCGCGAGAGCAGCTAAAACACCTACTTGGGCATCATCATTTGTTGCAGGTCTTGGTTGACGTTTCTCATGTGGCTGAACACTTCCTGTTTCCTTAAATAACGTAACTATCCAGCGAACGGTCCGGACACTTGGATGATGTCGTTCAGGATACCGAGCAGCATACATAGCACACGCCCATTGGGCATTTTGATCACAATAGCTATATATCAACACGATATAGACGTTTTCCGCAATTGGTAAACGGTCCATATTAAGCGGGTAATGTATCACGAAGCAAATACCGTCCGCACTGGCGGAACGTTACGTGATACCACGTACTTACACGTTTGTGACTATTACAGCGCCATCTATTACAAAGCGAAAAAAGTGGTCCAACTAAAACATTCATATTTCTTTACGTACTATACGAATATCTTAAAAAAATTGGGGGTTCCTATCTAAAAAAACGCAGTTGATATCCATTTGACCTATGGCAGCGCCATCTAGTGGGCTAACCATAGCGCCATCTGGTTTCCCCCTTCAAGCTAGACGTGTTTTCTTCTACATCTACATCTACATTGATACTCCGCAAGCCACCCAACGGTGTGTGGCGGAGGGCACTTCTTTGTAGTTTTTTCGTTTAATGCTTATTTCGTGAGATATTTGGCCCGGTCGCTGTCAATGGACCACCCTGTATGCCGTACAATCCTCCTGAAATTTTAGTCTGGGAATTGTGTAGGAAATCCATATTTTGAATGTTGAAACCAGTAAAACGCATTTCCCTAGATTTTGCGACCATGATTTAGGGACCTATAAACACCATTACCATAATATGGTAATAGATTCCGTGGGACACCTCCTCATTTGGCTAATTCCAAAATTATGTCACATATTAACAAAGGGTGCTGTTGTGCAATATTAAAATTCAATTAAACGAATGTTTTGAGAGATGCCGTTTATTAAAATGGTGCTGGAGGACGAAAGATAGTGTTTTACATACACAACTGCAATACATACTCAGCAGCTGAAGAAATGTTACTAAAATATACTTTATAACATTAAAGTATCCCTAGATTTTCAATTATTACAGACTCACAGAATCTCAGAGTAGTTTTAGAATCAGCATCAAATTTTAGTGGTTTTAAGTTTCATACAGACTGCACTTATTTTTATTTTCCTAAGTTAGCAGACAGGGCTGTGGAAATAATTGTGGTCTCAGGTATGGTTGCTATAACTTCAATATTTATTCAAATAAATTTAATATGCAAAGAAAAACCTCTTAAGTGAATAGTAATAAACTGCATGCCCAAACCAATGAATACTCTGAAAAAAAAAGTTCAAATGTGTGTGAAATCTTATGGGACTTAACTGCTAAGGTCATCAGTCCCTAAGCTTACACACTACTTAATCTAAATTATCCTATGGACAAACACAAACCCATGCCCAAGGGAGGACTCGAACCTCCGGCGGGACCAGCCGCACGAATACTCTGAAAGGAGGGAGGAACCAAAATGAAACTTCACTGGCTAAGGGAATATGTGATTTTATGTCAGTGATTACCATATCGAGACAAATTTACCAAGAAATAGATGTAAGACACCACCTATCAATGTGTCGTCGCACCCCCTTAGCCGAGATAGCCGCACTGATCCCTTAGTGAATGGTTCTATAATGCTGTTGTATCCTCTGAGCAGAAAATGCAGAAATGATTTATATGTTGCGGCCATTTTTGAAACACTCAGAAGCTGATGTTAGTCTTCACCACCGTATTTATTAATTTTATTCTGCATTACGCGTTTCGGCCTTACACCATTCTCGGAGACTCTACAACAAAAATACGTGAAAAGGTATCTGTGAACAAACATTTGTACAGTTACATAAAATATACATCGTAAAAACAGAAGACGCAAGCACTCAGTGAAAGAACATTGCTAAAGGTACACAAAATGCATATCTTAAAAAATGAAGGAAGCTATAACTCACCAAAACATATATAATACAATCGTGTGTAGAACCTAAACTGGATTTATAAAACATGAATACGAAGTACCTGGTCTACCTTACGTGATGACACTGTGTGAAAACTATCTGTACACGCTAAAGTATTACGTAAAGAAGACCGCTACATGGCAGTACTATGTGACTGTTATGAAAGTCATATTTTTAAATACAGAAATATTGACAAAATTCATTAATATAGTAAAGTATTAAATGACAATTTTCCATATCTATTACATAACTCAGTTCATTACTTAATAAATGTTCATCTAATGCAAGGAGTTTGGCAAAATTATTAGCACATGGTGGCGTTAATGTATAATGATGTATGCAGAATAACTGAACAGCTAGTTGTTCAATGAAGAAAATTACGAAAGATACGAAATTTAGTATCCAAAAATACATACATAAAACACTTTAATCAGTTTGCTGGAAACATAGACCATAATAAAGCGAAGTTAAATAGTTAACGCCAAATGCCAGGATGCGTATTTAGATAAGTAACAGTCTTGTAGGGACAAGATTCAGTGTATAATAAAATGCCAAATAGGAAATATGTATAAGGATAGGAATACGTAAGATGAATGTGTACTAAATCTACATACCATTCGAGCTCATAATAAGTAGTGAAACATCAGCATTTGCGCGATGTCACCCACAAAATATTGTTTTTTGTTCTCAGATGACTGACATAATGCGATCTGATATGACGAGCTCTGAACGCCAATAATTTGCTCTCATAGATAAAGCAATAATAGGTCAGCATGCAATATTTACTTTAACAGCTAAAGATTGGTACATATGTGAAAATACTATTTAAAGATTGTAAGACATAGTACAGTGTGAGCGCACATTTGAAAACCAAGCACTATTATATAACATTATTCAACTTACACTGATGAGTCAGAATATTAAGATCACCGACTGACTATCGATATAAACTCGTCCAGGTGACAGCAGCGATCTATCTGAGTTTGGCCGAGGGCAGCCTGTGATGGCCTGGTGTCTCTGCACGAGCATTTGGCAAATTGTGCGACTTGTCGAGTGTTCGAGGAGTGCTGCAGTGAGTGTCTCCAACACATGGCGAAACCAAGGTGAAACCGTGTCAAGACGTCGAGGGAGTGGGCGGTCACTCCTCATTACAGATGTTGGACCTCGTAGGATGGCAGACGGATAAAACAGTGGCGGAACTAACATCAGATTTTAATTCTGGGCGGAGTACAAGTTTGTCTGAACACCCAGTGCACCGAACACTCCTAATGATGGGCCTCTGCAGATGGCGACCCATGCATGTGCCAATGTTAACACCACGACATCGGTACGTGTGACTGAAATGGGCACATGACCATCGGCACTGGACGTTGGAGCAGTGGTAGAACGTAGCATGGTCTGATGAATACCGATACGTTGTTTATCATGCCGATGCAAGGAAGCGAATCCGTCGTTTTTCAAGGGAACAGCTTCTTGATACCTGTACTGTGGCACAGAGGCAACTTGGCGGCGGCTCCATTATGCTCTGGGAAACATTCACTTGGGCATCCATGGGTCCAGTGGAGCCCGTGCAAGGCACTATGGCGGCCAAGGAGTATCGTATACAGGTTACAGACCACGTACACCCGTTCATGACGGTCATGTTTCCCAACGGCAGTGACATTTTTCAACAAGACTATGCGCCATTTCACAAGGTCAGAAGAGTGATGGAGTGGTTCAAGGAACACGGTGGCGAGTTCCAGTTGATGTGCTGGTCCCCCAACGCGCCAGATCTGAACCCGATCGGACACATCTGGGATGTGATCGAATGTGGCATCAGGGGTCATCGCCCCCCTTCCAGGAATTTATGGGCTTTAGGCGACTCGCGTGTGCAGGTGTGGTGCCAACTCCCTCAAGCGAACTACCAAGGTCTTATTGCTTCCATGCCACGACGCGTCGCCGCTGTTATCCGTGCGAAATGTGGACATACTGTCTATTAGGTAGGAGGTCATAACGTTCTGTCTGGTCAGTGTATGGGAGAACCAGTAATATGCAGTAACACCAAACTAGCACTACATAAAGTATAATGCAACAGATAAACCATAGTGAAAATATGCTGTGACATGTAAGTCCTAGGAGGTTGCACAAAATATGGATCGAAAAATTGATTTATTTGCTGTTATTTTTAATATTTCGAAAATGTTGTAAGGTGTCACGTAGTTAACAATCCGGTCGTTGTCTTGTGGCAAGCTAATCACGAAAAATACGGTAGTTGCGTGTCATATTAAGTAACAGGTGCTTTACAAATACGTGCTTACTATGTAATACAAAAAAAAAAAAAAAACAATGGAAAATACGGCATTCAGACCACCGTAATGACTCATACGTACTTTCCAAGAAATATTGCAGAGCTATGACGAAGAACTAATATACCAGTACAAACTGCTCGCTGTCAACTGACTGGCGAAATACAAAGGTACATATTTTTTCCTTTATTGTTATTTCAACCTCCTCACTCTGTATGGGTGAAGGTGGGTTGCCAGCAGATACATTTCACCGCTCTTCAGCCAGATGACTATAAAATTTTAATATCTATTACAAAATTATACATGGCAATAGAAAAAACGAATGGTATACAGATTAGAAAGATAGTAGGACAATTGGACAAATTAAAAGATAAAAGGTTGAGTTCTTGATTAATTAATATATATATACCCAGATGAATGGAAAATGAATGTTTCACACAAATATAAAAGACAGATGGCCAGGTGTACAAGCTAAAAGACAAAAAGCCGATGTGTTGCTTAATTAAAATAGATACAGAGAGGAGTGGAAGTGATGAGTGGATAAAGGCTGCCAAGGATAGGGCTGTCAGTGAATTACAGCATTTGGGGTTATTCATACAAGGAGATTTGTGAGGGAAACGTTTGGAGGAGTGATTTGCGAGAGTGGAGAGGGATGTGGTTCCGAACCCAGTTATAGGACTTGAGTGTAGCGGAGTGGTGAGGAGGGAGCCCTGACATGGGGAGGAGGGGTGGGTTCTCCTAGATCTGGTAGG
Source organism: Schistocerca americana (assembly GCF_021461395.2). Taxonomy (NCBI): domain Eukaryota; kingdom Metazoa; phylum Arthropoda; class Insecta; order Orthoptera; family Acrididae; genus Schistocerca; species Schistocerca americana. The sequence goes on from NC_060130.1 coordinate 304,527,084, forward strand.
ATGGGTTTTATGGCTGAGTAAGGAAGGCGATTTAAGTTTCTTTGGGAGAGGACATAGAGGTGAGGAGATGTAGTATTGAGGGAATGTGGTGGTAGAGATACAGCTGAGTACCACGATCAGAGAGCAGGGAATGAAGCTATCAGGTAGTTAGTGTTGAGTTTGCGGGTAATGTAGGGATATACAGAGGTGTTCAAGATGGATGAGTAAGATGGGGAATTTTATAAGTTGGCAGAGGATTCGGATAGGGGAGGGTAAGCAGGTCCAAAAGGCTAGATGGAGAACGTGGTGTTCGAGGATCTGTAGCTAGGGATAGAAAGAGGGAGGAGCCGAAGTCCATGACACATTTACGTAGCAGGGAATGAGTTGGATCAGGGATTTGTAGGTGTGGAAAGGTGTGTGAAATGGTGCAATCTACATGTTTGGCCAGTTAGAAGTTTTAGTGTATTGTGTGCTTTCTGTTGAATGGTTAGTAGATGGGGCTTCCATGTCAGTCAGTAATCAGTTGTTAGTATGAGGATTTTTAGTGTATTAGTTAACTGTGTAGGATGGTCGTAAATGGTAAGGTAAAGTTTGTAGGAGCGGAAGCTGCAAGAGGTTTGGCCCATAAGTATTGCTTGCGTTTTGGTAGGGTTGATTTTCGGGAGTCACTGGTTGCATCAGGAGGTGAACTGATTGAGATGGAGCTGGAGGGAACGTTGGCATTTCTGGAGAGTAGCATAGAGAGCGTGGAAGGTAGTTTTATCGGCATACTGCAGGAAATGAACAGGAGGAGGTGGCTTTGACATATCGGCCCTGTGGAGGACATACAATGGAGGAGAGACGACAGATCCTTGAGGCACATTTGCAGTGGGATGAAAGATACAGGCATTGCTGTTGTTGTTGGTGACATCAGATGGGCAGTCACAGTGAAAGGATGCAATAAGTTGGACATAATTTATGGAAAGTGAATATGTCTGGAGCTTAGAGAGAAATTCGGAATACCATACAGAGTTATATGCTTTTTCGAGATCAAGGGAGAAAAAAAAGGTGAATTTGCGTTTTTTTTTATGAAGAGTTCAGTAAGGTACAGGAACTGGAAGAGAAATTGGGACAGGAGCCACACTGATGGATAGGAATGGGTGGGTTGTGTTGTAGGTATGCATGGATACTTTGGATAGGATGGACTCCAAAATGTTGCTAAAGATGGAGGTGAGGCTGATGGGACGGTAGGACAAGGTGCCAGTGGCAGCTTTATTAAATTTGAGGAAGAGGAGGATTCGAATGGTTTCTCACGGCTCAAGATGGTAACCCACGTGTAGGATTATACCGTAAAGGGTGGCTAGGACTTCCAGGAAGGAGAGGGGTCATTCTTTGAAGTGTCTGTAGATTATTCAGTCGTGACCAGGATCAGTGTTGAATCTGTTATGGAGTACCTGTTTAACGTCTTGCTTTGTTATCGGAGTATTGCGTTCTGCCTGTGGGATGTTGTCAAGGTATAGGAATCTAGGAGTGACAAGTTGGAGGGAGGTACTGGTGCGCTCATGGACTGTCGGAAATAAGAAGTAATCTAAGTGAGGGTCATCATGGATCTGAAGGTGTCGGAGAGGTAGAATGCGAAGTGGTTGGCTTTGTTTAGGCTGTCGGGTAGAGCGTGATTATTGTGCAGCGGAGATTAGGAAGGTGGAGGGTTGTTCCCAATAAGACGTAAGATGGAAAATGCCTTCCCGTACCTGGAAGGGTTTACGGACACTGTAGCGTTGAGGGTGGTGGGTGTTTGGCGCCAAACTCTGCGTTTCTTTGCGTTCATTAGATTTCTGATGTATCGTTGTAGTTGTTGGTAGCTTGTAAGTGGATTCTGGTCACGTGCCTACAGAAAGGATCGGTATAAGCGACAGGATTCACGGAGGAATAGTAGAGCATGTGGAGGGAGAGTTTGGACAGATGGGTTTCGTTGGAATGTGGTGAGTTATGGCGTTTGACAAGTTTTGTTGGAGGAAAGTGGCAGCATGGTGGATGTCACTGGTGTGTTGGAAGGACAAGGGATAGCCTCCGATTTGGGTAGCAATGAGTTCTCTGTAGGCATCAGAGTTGGCATGTGAGTAGTTCTTTATGTGTACTGGAAAGGCTGGAGGAGTGGGTACACGGATAGGGTGTGTTGTGTAGGGGATGGTGAGTAGGACAGGGATATAGTCACTTCCAGTAGGGTATAGGGCTGCTGCAGTAATGAACCCAACGATGTTAGAAGGTACGAGAATAACATCAGGACTGGAATTGCTTTTGGGGTGGGTATTCTGTGGGGAAAGGACTATATCACCATTGAGGGATAATATTTTTCAATGACTTTCAGGTAATTGAAAGATAGGGAGAATTCTGACATTTCCATCAATTCGACGATTTAACCTTGGGTCTGCTTCATGTATGTTAAGAAATTTTACTTGATGATTTCTATGGTTTGGTGAACAGGTATCCACGTGTAAGGACTTACAATATAAAAAGAGCCCAGATATACGTCCTTCGGCACTAACAAATTTTCTGCTTTCTGTATAAAACGATAAGAGGTTTTTATTGAAAATGATTTTTCGCAAGTATAAACAGCTTTAAACCTTTTATGAAGGTGCTTGTTTAGTTTGTAAGTAGGCGCAGCACGGTTGTTAACTCTTGGACAAACACGCTGCTATTCTTTGTGTAGCTTGATTTGTGACCTGAAAGTTGGTACAACTGGGTTCATTGGAGTGATTCTTCTTTTATCCTTATCTATTGAATATAAAAAACAGCTTGACTTAAGTTTTGTCTTAAGAAGTGCTTTAAACCTTGGTACTCGGTTGTACTTTATATCACTGATACCATTATTTGCAAAGAATTCAATAGTTTTGCCAACATAATCACAGTCTCTTAATGTTCCCCCTAAATTGACAGTAAACTTATTAAAATACTGTTGCTGAAGTGGAAACTATCTGTGATGTTGTTAAACTTAATAGAGATCAACAAGCCTGTATATCCTTGAATTTAAATAGGGCAACAGGAAAAGCCAAACAAGATACACGTAAAGCCCCAGTTTTATTAAAAACAGTTAGGTAACTCAATGAGAAACTTTATGAAAACGAGATTATCGTGACTAAATCAGATATGGCAGTTCAGTGATTTTAATACATGACTGTGATTATATTAGAAAAGCTGTTAAATTCTTTGCAAATAATGGTATCAACGAAATAAAGCACAACCCAGTATCGAGGTTTTTAATGCACTTCTTAAAAAAAAACTTAAGGTAGTTTTTATATTCAACAGATAAGGATGAAATGAGCATGACTAATGCCCCCAATTCTACTAACTTTAAGGATACATATTTGGTCTCTTTTGATACTGTGAATCTTTACGCCAGCATACCTGTTCATGAAACCCTAGAACTCATCAAGCGCAATTTATTAACATGCAACGAGCTGAACCAATGTTACATCATCGAATTGATGGAAATGTTGGAATTCTCCTTATGTTTCAACTACCTTAAATTCAATGGAAAATAGTATCACCAACAATCATGTTTAGAGATGGGAAATAGCTTATACAGCAGAATAAATTAATTTGAGAATAATTTTATCAAAGAATATCCTGAGATCTGGAGTAAAGTGATCATTTATAATAGATATGTTCATCACATTTTTCTTTTAGTTATCAGTGATTGCAATTTAATTAATCATTTACCAGAACAAACTTAACACTCTGCACACAGACATTCGATTCACTGTGGAACATGAAGTTAAAAAGCCCTTAAATTATCTAGGTTTAACTACATATAGAGCTACTGACAGTTTTCATCTGGCATTTTCAGGAAACCATCATATCCAGATGTTATCATACCAGCAGATTCGTGTCACCTGAGGACACATAAATGTGCTTACTTTCGTCCTATGTTAAACAGGTTAATAAAATTCCCCTTAAAATTAAACATTATTGAAATCTAATTGAAAATATTGGAGTAAGTTGCAAAATGTGATGGTTACAATAGCAAGCAGATTCGAGTTTTGTGTAACACACGGAAAAATAGCGTCGTCCAGAAGCCTATAGAAGAAAAGAGAGTGAGGACGTGTATAACACATAATGGTGGTTTTGTTGAGAGACTAGTGAATCATTTTAAATAGATTAACGCAGAGATGGGGCCACAAACCAGTAATAAACTTTGGAATAGTTCAGATCATTCAGTAGAATCCACATGCGATAAATACCAAACCTCAGACATGTACAGAAACAACTATAATAATTGTGAAAACTTTTACCTGGAGAAGACTGGTAGGCCTTTCAAGAAGAGATTTTGGGAACAAACGCACACAGTAATGCAGATAACGTTGGAAAGCATTTACCACGGAGTAACCAAACTATTGGTGGTGTTCAGGAAAATTTAAGGATTTTACAACATGCACCTAAAGAGCAGTTCCTTGATATTCTAGACAAGCTAGAAATTTCTGTTAGCAGGAAAAAACATCCTTCAAAAATATTAAATGAATAAATAGAATTTTCTAAAAACGGTTTCTTTAATTCGTTCTTGGAATACCTACAGCCGTTGCTACAGAAAATACCTAGAGTCCGATAGATGGTAACACAACGCGGTATTTCTTTACATATCTTTCATTTAACGTAAATTTTGGTTAATTCATACCTCACCTCATCTAGCTCACCTAAGTGTTAAGCAAGGTCTTCGAATCGATCATCTCCCGACGCATCCATCAACACCTGAAACAACACCACCTCCGTCCTGTTAAACAGTGTGGCTTCCGTCCCAATTTCTCTTGTGATGACCAGCTCCTGCACCTCATCGATCTGCTGTTCCGCCAGGTTAACTCTCACAAGTCCTTAATTTTTATATCCCTCGACCCAGGGAAAGCCTACGACGTGTACGGCATTCCACCTCCTCCTCTCTCTACCCATTCCCTCACACTTTAACTACCTATCCTCCCTCCTCTCTCTAGCTATCCCTCCTGCCCCTATCTTTCACCTCCACTCCTCCCTCTCTCTGTCAGTCTCCATCACCCCCTCCTCCCTCTCTGTCGACCTTCTCCACCATCTCCTCTTGCGACTCTCTCTGTCCATCTCCCCCTCCTCCTCCTTTTCTCTGTCAATCTGCTCCTTCCCCCTCTGTCCATCTGCTCCTTTTCCCCTCCGTGCAGCTTCTCCTACCTCTTGTTCTATTTCCTCCTCCCGCTCTCTATGTCCATCTCCGCCTCCCCCTTCTCTCTGTCCATCCCTCCCACTCTCCTTGTTCATTTTCTCCCTTTTCCTTTCTGTATCCATGTCTTTCTCTCCTCTCTCTCTGCCTGTCCCATCGCCTTCACCTCTGTCTGTTCATCTCCTCGTCCCCCACCTCTCGACCTGTGTCTTCCTCCTCCTATCTGTGCCTGTCTCCTCCTTCCCCTTCGCTGCCTGACCATCTTCTCTTCCTCTCTTCTCTCTCCATGTTATCACAAAAAGAAGGTTGGTTGTTCTTAACCCTGCAGTATTTCTTAGGAGATTGAAACTAATATGTGTACCAAACTGGATTGAAATCGTTCGAGGGATTTTCTATGAACTTTTTACCCATGGCTTTGCACGCGTAAGCACATGTCAGACATATTTCAAAAATGTTTAACGAATTTCACGCGTATTTGTACCCATTACACAGCCACACATTCGAACACACCACGCGTGTATCCCTAGCAATGAGTAGCTCCATCAGTGGCAAATTCCAGAACATACCAGAAAGGTTTCGAATGGTTCACAATGTCCCAGAACATTCTGCAGTATTAGAGAGTGTTTTGGAACCTCTCACAATGATCTGGGATTTTCCAAGATGTTCCCGAACATTTCAGAATCATCCCTAATGTTACAGACTATTCCCGAACTTTACAGAACATCCCGGATTAGTGTGGACCATTCAGGGACATTCTGGAATATTGTGGAATGCTCTCGAATACTCTCGAATGTTTTCGAATACTCTAGAATGTTCTGAAATGTTCCAGAAGTTTCTAGAGGGCGAAACTCTCCCAGCCCTTATATCGTCAAAAGCACACGCTTCAGGTAAACACTGAAATCTTCTTCATGGAAGGGGGAATAGAGACTTGCCAAACCATATAACTCCCTTGATTGTACCGGGAATCGTTTCTGATTTTTAGCACTTCTTTTTATAATAAATATTGGTTAAAGAAACTAGTAAACAAATAATTTCTTTTGGCTAGACGCTCTTTCAGTTTTGTTTCCGGTCCACAAAAATTGTATTTAGCGATATGAAATTCGACTGGTAGATTGTCGAAAATACTACCCCCACCTCCGTTTATATATTTCCATCACTCATGTCACGCTACTATATGGTTTGAGTTTTGTGTGTCATATTATATAGCAAACTGGGAGCATTTACTCAAGAGTTGTGCTTTGATGACAAACCAAGCCATTTCACTTATGCCTTGTTCACTCACCATCTTATGACCCTCTCCATGAGGAATACATCCGCTTCAGAGCTTTTCTGTAGCTTACCTCTGTAAAAACTTCCTGTAAATATATGTTCTCACGTTTGTGTGCTGCACTTTGAAATCTGTAAATACCTCCGTTGACCAGTTCAGTTGGTGGACTTCTGAAGCGTAGTTTGGTATTCCTGAATATGTAGCAAATCACTTACACTGAACTTCTGGTGTGGATCCACCATATTAATACGATCGTGTACTGTATTTAGGAATCCTCTATCGCGGACATCAATAGTTCTCTTCTTAATTCCATGATGTGTAATGCGAATGATTTGTGGTAGAATGTTTAGCTTTTTGTACAACCTTTGACGATTAAATTGCTTCCACCTCCAGCTTTAGCAGTCCTGACCAACAGATTAACAACACTAGCTTTCAAATTGGCGAATTCAGAGTAGTGATTTATTCCATACCTCTCCATTACCAATCTGAAATGCATATTGAAAATTCACCTCCTTGATAAATCTAAAGATTGTTGGGACAGCAAATGGTTTCAGTGTGCAGCAATTGTTCAAAAACCTCTGAATCTTCCTCTCCCATTTTTACCTTCAAAGGTAAAGCCCCAGCGAATTTGGAGTATGCATCTGTGACCATAACAATATACTTGACACCGTTATTCATTCATGAATATTCTCATATATCTATGGGATAACCCTGCCATAAAGCATCCAATCCTTGTATTATCACATGAATGTGTGGGAATGTTCTGTATGCTGGCCTGTGAAGCTCATGAACAATCGTCTTCATCATTGTTCAAAGATGCTTCTTTCTCAAAGAAAGATGCATGTGATATTATTTAATTCATGTGTCCTGTTCGACTAATGGTGTAAGTAGTTGAAATCATTCTCCGATTTCATTTGTGTCATCATATATATATATATATATATATACAGGGTGAGTCACCTAACGTTACCGCTGGATATATTTCGTAAACCACATCAAATACTGACGAACCGATTCCACAGACCGAAAGTGAGGAGAGGGGCTAGTGTAATTGTTTAATACAAACCATACAAAAATGCACGGAAGTATGTTTTTTAACACAAACCTACGTTTTTTAAAATGGAACCACGTTAGTTTTGTTAGCACATCTGAACATATAAACAAATACGTAATCAGTGCCATTTGTTGCATTGTAAAATGTTAATTACATCCGGAGATGTTGTAACCTAAAGTTGACGCTTGAAACCTCCGACGTTCGGTTGCGTGTTGTAAGAAACACGGGCCACGGTCGGCGAGCAGCATCTGCAGGGACATGTTTACGATGACGACCGTGTTTACGAGTGTGGCTGTAGTGCACTGCTGTGGTTTGGTCTAGCTGTCGCAGTGTCCGCATGTAGCGCCTTGCTGCTATTGTTATTCTGCATTCGTATCCGCGCGCAGACCAATTGTAGTACACCGTGTTACCAGACGTCTGTGATAGTGTAGTGTTGTAGGAACTGTGACCATGGTGTATTCGAACTCTGAAAAGGCGGAGATGATACTCATCTATGGCGAGTGTCGACGAAATGCAGCTGAAGCCTGCAGGGTGTATGCAGAACGGTACCCGGACAGAGAGCGTCCAACGTGCCGCACATTGCAAAACATCTACCGCCAACTGTATACAACAGGTATGGTCGTAGCACGCAAACGGGTCCGTGACAGGCCCGTCACAGGAGAAGCGAGTGGAGTTGGTGTGTTAGCTGCTGTTGCCATGAACCCACACGTGAGTACACGGGACATTGCGAGAGCTGGTGGACTGAGTCAAAGTAGTGTCATGCGCATACTGGATCGTCACCGCTTTCACCCGTTTCATGTGTCGCTACATCAGCAATTACATGGTGATGACTTTAATCATCGAGTGCAATTCTGTCAATGGGCATTAACAGAGAATGCGTTGCAGTTCTACCTGTTTACCGATGAAGCGGGTTTCACAAACCACGGGCAGTGAATCTACGGAACATGCATTACTGGTCCGTGGACAATCCTCGCTGGCTCAGACAGGTGGAGCGACAGCGACCGTGGACTGTAAATGTATGGTGCGGAATCATTGGCGACCACCTCATGGCCCTCACTTCATTGCAGGGGCCCAAACGGCTGCAACATACATCGCATTTCTACAGAATGATCTGCCAACGTTGCTCGAAAATGTCCCACTGGAAACGCGTCGACGTATGTGGTATCAGCATGATGGTGCACCTGCACATTCCGCAATTAACGCTAGGCTGACCCTTGACAGGATGTTCGACGGGCGTTTCATAGGACGTGGAGGACGCATAAATTGGCCAGCCCGTTCTCCTGATCTTACACCTCTGGACTTCTTTCTGTGGGGTTCGTTAAAGGAGAATGTGTACCGTGATGTGCCTACAACCCCAGCGGATATGAAACAACGTATTGTGGCAGCCTGCGGCGACATTACACCAGATGTACTGCGGCGTGTACGACATTCATTACGCCAGAGCTTGCAATTGTGTGCAGCAAATGATGGCCACCACATTGAACATCTATTGGCCTGACATGTCGGGACACACTCTATTCCACTCCGTAATTGTAAACGGAAACCACGTGTGTACGTGTACCTCACCCCTCATGGTAATGTACATGTGCGTCAGTGAAAAAGACCAATAAAAAGGTGTTAACATGTGGACGTAATGTGCTGTTCCAGTCTCTTCTGTACCTAAGGTCCATCACCTTTCCCTTTGGATCCCTACGTAATTCATTGCTCTCCGATACACACGATCGAACAGCGGAGGAGTGGTACTCAAGCGTCAACTTTAGGTTACAATATCTCCGGATGTAATTAACATTTTACAATGCAACAAACGGCACTGATTACGTATTTGTTTATATGTTCAGATGTGCTAACAAAATCAACGGGGTTCCATTTAAAAAAACGTAGGTTTGTGTTAAAAAACATACTTCCGTGCATTTTTTTATGGTTTGCATTAAGCAGTTACACTAGCCCCTCTCCTCACGTTCGGTCTGTGGAATCGATTCGTCAGTATTTGTTGTGGTTTACGAAATATATCCAGCGGTAATGTTAGGTAACTCACCCTATATATATATATATATATATATATATATATATATATATATATATATATATATATATATTGTTCAGCCTTTTATGCAGAACTTCTACCCCTTTACTTCGCTGCGTGCAGCTGCTAACACTGGTTTAGTTATATGTATTAAAAGTTGATATAGAATACAGTATAAATAACGACATTGCAACCAAACACATAGCAAGGCGTGAAATACAAAAATGGCTCGAGTGTAACACTACTACAACTCAGTCTAGTGACCACAACACACTGAATAACCTAAAGACGAATATCACCAAAAACAAAACAATTATTACGAGAGCAGATAAAAATAATACCTTGGTCCTCCTGGACAAAAGTAAATATGTCGGAAAAGTGAAACAACTCCTCACATTCAATACTTACTGTGTCCTTAACAAAGACCCCACCAAAACCTTTAATGATGAAATTAAAAACTTAACCAAGTCCTGCAAAAGTATAATACATGATTATGAAGCTAAATATTTGATCAACATGAATCCAATAGCTCCTAAACTGTGTGGACTCCCTAAAATACACAATAAAGACCATCCTCTAAGACCTCTTGTCCCAACCTACACTGCACCAAACTACAAAATTGCCAAAGAATTACATTCCTGTATTAAAACCAAAACAAAATTCAAATCTTAAGTTTGGAATTGTAAACTCAGTGGACCCTGTCGACAAAATTAAAGACCTTCCAATACCAAGTAGTGCAAAGCTAGTATCCTTTGACGTAAGCAGCTTATTTACAAACATGCCTACACAAGAATGTCTTTATATTCTGACAGAACTACACTCCTGGAAATGGAAAAAAGAACACATTGACACCGGTGTGTCAGACCCACCATACTTGCTCCGGACACTGCGAGAGGGATGTACAAGCAATGATCACACGCACGGCACAGCGGACACACCAGCAACCGCGGTGTTGGCCGTCGAATGGCGCTAGCTGCGCAGCATTTGTGCACCGCCGCCGTCAGTGTCAGCCAGTTTGCCGTGGCATACGGAGCTCCATCGCAGTCTTTAACACTGGTAGCATGCCGCGACAGCGTGGACGTGAACCGTATGTGCAGTTGACGGACTTCGAGCGAGGGCGTATAGTGGGCATGCGGGAGGCCGGGTGGACGTACCGCCGAATTGCTCAACACGTGGGGCGTGAGGTCTCCACAGTACATCGATGTTGTCGCCAGTGGTCGGCGGAAGGTGCACGTGCCCGTCGACCTGCGACCGGACCGCAGCGACGCACGGATGCACGCCAAGACCGTAGGATCCTACGCAGTGCCGTAGGGGACCGCACCGCCACTTCCCAGCAAATTAGGGACACTGTTGCTCCTGGGGTATCGGCGAGGACCATTCGCAACCGTCTCCATGAAGCTGGGCTACGGTCCCGCACACCGTTAGGCCGTCTTCCGCTCACGCCCCAACATCGTGCAGCCCGCCTCCAGTGGTGTCGCGACAGGCGTGAATGGAGGGACGAATGGAGACGTGTCGTCTTCAGCGATGAGAGTCGCTTCTGCCTTGGTGCCAATGATGGTCGTATGCGTGTTTGGCGCCGTGCAGGTGAGCGCCACAATCAGGACTGCATACAACCGAGGCACACAGGGCCAACACGCGGCATCATGGTGTGGGGAGCGATCTCCTACACTGGCCGTACACCACTGGTGATCGTCGAGGGGACACTGAATAGTGCACGGTACATCCAAACCGTCATCGAACCCATCGTTCTACCATTCCTAGACCGGCAAGGGAACTTGCTGTTCCAACAGGACAATGCACGTCCGCATGTATCCCGTGCCACCCAACGTGCTCTAGAAGGTGTACGTCAACTACCCTGGCCAGCAAGATCTCCGGATCTGTCCCCCATTGAGCATGTTTGGGACTGGATGAAGCGTCGTCTCACGCGGTCTGCACGGCCATCACGAACGCTGGTCCAACTGAGGCGCCAGGTGGAAATGGCATGGCAAGCCGTTCCACAGGACTACATCTAGCATCTCTACTATCGTCTCCATGGGAGAATAGCAGCCTGCATTGCTGCGAAAGGTGGATATACACTGTACTAGTGCCGACATTGTGCATGCTCTGTTGCCTGTGTCTATGTGCCTGTGTTTCTGTCAGTGTGATCATGTGATGTATCTGACCCCAGGAATGTGTCAATAAAGTTTCCCCTTCCTGGGATAATGAATTCACGGTGTTCTTATTTCAGTTTCCAGGAGTGTATTATACAGATCGGGTGTCAACCCAGTACAAGTAGAAGACATAAATTTTTCCACCCAACCATATCTGAAACAAAATTATTTCCAATTTGAAGGTATCCTTTACAAACAGCTAGAAGGACTGGCAATTGGCTCCCATCTCAGTGCCCTCTTAGCTGAAATATTCACGGACAATTTCGAAAAACAGTTCCTAGAAAATGTACCCCTCAGTAATAATATTAAATACTAGTACAGAAATGTAGATGATGTACTGTGTATGTGGACAGGAACCAACAGACAACTGAACACATTCCTAGAACATTTAAATTCACAACACAAAAACATACAATTCACCATGGAGCTAGGTGAAACATCCATTATCGTTTTAGACCTTAACATAGATATGACCACAAATACACATACTTTCAAAATTTACAGAAAACCCACAACAACAGACACAGTAATACCCTCATGATCACAACTCCCAATAACACACAAACATGCAGCCTTCCATTCCATGGCGCATCGCCTCACATCCATACCAACGTCAAAACAAAATTTCCAAACAGAAGTAGACACCATTAAATATATTGCATATAACAGTGCTATAGCACTGAATTGGCTGACAAAATACTGCACAAGAAACAAAGAAGGAAAATCCTGTCCTACATTTATGCCCCCTCTGCAATAACAACCACACCAAAAACCAACTGGTGTACTATTCCATATCTAGGTAAGATATCAGACAAACTAGCCAAAACACTGAAATCCCAGAACTATAAAACACCATTTTATGTAAGAGGCACTACAGCTAATCTCCTATTCAGCAGCAAGGACAAAACGGATAAACTAAGTAAACAGTGGGGTCTACAAAATAACCTGCACTGACTGCAATAAACTGTACATTGGTCAAATGGGCCAGGCCATATCAATCAGGCTGACTGAACATGAACGCAGCTGGAGATTAAATAAATCAGACTCCACCTTTGCTGAACATGTGCTCAAAGAAGGACACAAATATCTAACACTCACAGAAGTGCTACATGTAGCCAACAAAGGCAAAAAACTCAGCCTACTAGAAGCACTTGAAATTAACAAACACTTAGCCCTAAATCCCCAACTGGTTCTAAATGACCAATTGCAACTGTGCACATCACCACTCTTAAACTTAACACAAAACAGTAAACGTGCTACTAACCTCAAAGCGTCCCAATAGAAAACAAATTAACACCCCAATGTAATGTAATATCCCTTATGTATTTAAATTCCTAACTGTAACCCAACTGTAACAATGTAATATTTAGTATTCATTAATGCACAATTTTTCTAACAACAAAATGTAATCCGCAAAGAAAACATCGCTTTTGTACAACCAACAGTTAGTGTCCAGTGCAGCTGTTCAGAACAAATAACAAAAATTGTAATTTTGTAATAACGTGTATTCTAAATAATTCTAATCGTTGTCATACATGGTACTGACAAACCATAAAATGTGATTTATTATTTTAAAGAACAGTTTTACAGAACAAAAAGTCAAAAGACCCGTTTGACAATTCCAAAGACAATACCACAACTAAAGATTGTATGTAAGTGCATTGCATCTTAGTCCACAATGTTTGGTTCGTAAGAACACAAGCTCCTTGTAAAAAATAGGCAGTAGCTATCTGAAGATGGCCTAATAAGCCGAAAACTAGTTCATACAAATAAAAATCAATAGAACAAAAATCCGCCTAAGTGTTATTCAACCCTCAATTTTACTCTTAATAGGGAACAAACCGATGTTTTCTGTCAGCACTGAACGTCGCACGTAACATTTGATGAGCAGTATTTATTTGGGTCGACTCCAGCTACACACTCAAAAAACGAAATTGTATACATCTGCCGAAAGACCATAGAAAATGTACCTGACGACCCTTAGGAGACACACCCTCTACATATTCAGACTACTGGCAAGGATAGGAGTCAAGAGCCTTAACTATTGCCTTGATATAACCAACGTATATCTGTTAGATTTGTGTTGACTTCTCCAAATTTCTCATTCATGTATAGTTCACATTGCTCTAGCCTATCATTCAACAGCTTGACATTTATAGCCCCATCCTCGATTGTACTTCCCAGTTACATTAATTAACACTGATCGCCTCGAAATTCCTGTCAACGTATAGATGCATGTGCTTTGCACACTCCAAACGAGTGGGCAACATAAGTACAAATTTGTCCACAGTTTACAGCGATGAAGTCACATTTTCATACACTACTTTTATACAGAATCTCGTGAAAAATTCGTCTATATCTGCCATTATTCAGTTTTCTAGCCTTATCTATCACCAAAAACCCATACTGTGAGCTTTTCACCGGCCGGAGTGGCCAAGCGGTTCTAGGCGCTTCAGCCTGGAACCGCGCGACCGCTACGGTCGCAGGTTCGAATCCTGCCTCGGGCATGGATGTGTGTGATGTCCTTAGGTTAGTTAGGTTTAAGTAGTTCTAAGTTCTAGGGGACTGATGACCTCAGATGTTAAGTCTCATAGTGCTCAGAGCCATTTGAACCATTTTGTGAGCTATTCCAGAAATACCTGAATATGGTAACGTATTCATTCAATGACTTGTTGATTCCTATATGTGCTTCGTAAATATGCTTTAAATTGAGGTCGGCCTGTCTGAAACCAATAACAACTTTCGCCTTATCCCAGACTAACCACTTTGGGATCCTTGCATATGTTTGACTCAGAACATACAGACTTGCATACGGCGACCAAAGCAGAAATATCTGCAGGTCTCATCGTGATTTTTCACCGTAACGTTGTCAACTATGAATACGCTGTTTGACTTTATTTTCAGGCGACGGAATATCACTGTTTTCATTGAATGTCAGTTGTGTTACTCTTTCAATGCCCTGTAAAATCTCCTGAAATACCCGATATTTTGAAAAAAATATATACATGCTCGAAGCGGACTTCCTCAGAGTGCACAAACAGTGTTAGAACAAGATTAGTTATCCCACAACCTAGAGAACCAATAATCGAAGCTCTTACAGTATTGGGAAGTACTGACTCATTTTTCTTCTTCTTCCGGTTTCCACCATCATAATTGGAGGACCACTCGCTTGCTACAAGGCTCTTATGGTGGGGTTGTTTCGTCCACTCAATAATGATGGTAACTGTTCGTTCACATTGGGATGCTGTTTTTTTTATAAACTTTTACATATAGCTGGTTATATAAACAAAGAAGATAATAGTTCCGTGCTCTCATCTGGTTATGCTGAATCATACGCTTCCACCTCCATCGACGCACAGTAAGAGTCTTAGAATTGAGCTGTGGTTTCTTCCGATGGGCGGAGAGTTTGGCGAGCTTACCCCAGCAGCTTAATCCACACGACTCACAGAATCGGTGAACAGATGACTGCCATCTTAGTCCACACCTTAGCTCATCTTGTGTTGCATAACTGGCATCAATTAAACTCTTAAAATTCTGCTCCTCTAGGTGTATACTCTCCCTGTTGTTCAATTTTTAACTTTTCCAGGGAAGTCTACTATAGAGATCGTGTGTTCATCGAGTATCAGTGACAAAGAGTAAAGGCTTCTGTGGCACAATGCCGCGATCTGCATTGACATTTCACATAGTTGACGCCATAAATCTCTGAATAATATTACTTTGACACTAATAAATTGAGTGTTTTAAATTACTACCACCGAGTAGAACTCCTACTTGATATCATACTAACACCGACACGTTTACAGCGACCGGTGCTCAGTCAAGAAGTTTGACTTATCAGCAATTTGTCCACGTCATGTGGCTGCTGCTGTAGTGACTTCACTTAGCCTGTAAGGATACGCGAGTCATTAGTTAAGCTTATTGGCTTCTTTTTTCGTCTACATTCCTAACTTTAATACTTACATTGCCTCACATCAGGGAGTGTTCATGTACGTCTTGACATCCATACCCTTTGACGTTTCTCTCACAAGTGGCTGAACTATTTATCAGTTGCTGTAAATATATTTGTGACCCCTACTGATATTGTTATTATCTATGGTACAGCTACCTGTGTCTATGGTCGTGTGGTAACGACTTTTAGGACGGTATTCTTGGTGGTGTTCCGACGTACACTGCGCTGGTGACAATTGCCTCAGATCCAGAAATGGTGCACCATGCATTTAAAGTTAAACTGCAAGTGTGTGGGTCATATTTATTTACAATATTCCTCCTGACTGCAACGAGCACCAGTACTTTTCACGAAATTGTACACACTTATTTAAGCTATAATTACTTATCATCATATAATTTACGATTCAATGGGTCCACATTGGATCATATATATATATATATATATATATATATATATATATATATATATATATATATATATATATATATATGTGTGTGTGTGTGATCAAAAGTATCCGGAAACCTGGCTGAAAGTGACTTAAAAGTTCATGGCGCCCTCCATCGGTAATGCTGGAATTCAATATGGTGTTAGCCCACCCTTAGCATTGGTGACAGCTCCCACTCTCCCAGGCATACGTTCAATCAGGTGCTTGAAGGTTTCTTGGGGAATGGCAGCCCATTCTTCACGGAGTGCTGCACTGAGGAGAGGTATGGATGTCGTTCGGTGAGGCCTGGCATGAAGTCAGCGTTCCAAACTATCCCAAGGGTGTTCTGTAGGATTCAGGTCAGGACTCTGTGCAGGCCTGTCCATTACAGGGATGTTATTGTCGTGTAACCACTCTGCCACAGGCCGTGAATTATGAACAGGTGCTCGATCGTGTTGAAAGATGCAATCGCCATCCCCGAATTGCTCTTCAACAGTGGGAAGCAAAAAGGTGCTTAAAACATCAGTGTAGGCCTGTACTGTGATAGTGCCACGGAAAACAACAAGGGGTGTTAGCCCCCTCCATGAAAAACACGACCACACCATAACACCACCGCCTCCGAATTTTACTGTTGGCACTACACACGCTGGCAGATGATGTTCACCAGACATTCGCCATACCCACACCCTGCCACCGGATCGCCACATTGTATACCGCGATTCGTCACTCCACACAACGTTTTTTCACTGTTCAATCGTCCAATGTTTTCTCTCCTTACACTTAGCGATCCGTCGTTTGGCATTTACCGGCGTGATGTGTGGGTTATGAGCAGCCGGCCGACCATGAAATCCTAGTTTTCTCACCTCCCGCCTAACTATCATAGTACGTGCAGTGGATCCTGATGCAGTTTGGAATTCCTGTTGGATGGTCTGGATAGATGTCTGCCTACTACGCATTAAGACCCTCTTCAACTGTCGGCGGTCTCTGTTAGTCAACAGACGAGGTCGACCCTATACTCTTTTGTGTTGTACGTGTTCCTTCATGTTTTCACTTCACTAACACATCGGAAACAGTGGACCGAGGGATGTTTAGGAGTGTGGAAATCTCGCGTACAGACGTATGATACAAGTGACACCCAATCACATGACCACGTTCGAAGTCCGTGAGTTCCGCGGAGTGCCCCATTCTGCTCTTTCACGACGTCTAATGACTACTGAGGTCGCTGATATTGAGTACCTGGGAGTAGCTGGCAGCACAATGCACCTATTATGAACTACGTATGTTTTTGGGGTGTCCGCATATGTATGTGTGTGTGGTCTAATTCAGAAGAAGAGTTTTGACCAAAAGCATACTTGTTTACTAATATTTTTCTAGTTCCGTTCTGCAACTCAGCATTTGCCCTATGTGGTGAGTAGCAACCTATCCTATCCATAATACTGTCGTTATTTCATCCACAGTCAAAAATTTACAAAGACGTAAAATTATGCAGAGAAACCAAAAATGACTAAACCAACATACATATCTACAATATATTAAGGTACAGTATCAAACAAATTGAACGCACTAGCGAAGAACACAAATACCAATTCGAATGTAGTACCAACAGAAATATTCGCCATGAACTTCACACAGGAAAAAAAAATTACCAATATACACAAACCCTGGAGTATAAAAAAAATAGAATGTCAGGATTGCAATGAGTTTTACATAGGGGAGACAGGGTGCAACGTCTGTATAAGATAATGTCAGCATACGAGAATTCGAAAATAATCCGTCTACATTCTCCATTCACTTAAAGAACGATAACCACAACGCAGGACGAATGAAGTTAGCAATGAAAATTTTACACATATTTTAGTAATGAATATACTTGAAGAGCTCGAAACCTACATGCACTCAATACAACGCCCTGACGACATTTTAAATGAACAAACAGATTTAAAACGTAAACATTTCACACAAAATTTTAAAGCA
The DNA here is from genome assembly GCF_021461395.2 of Schistocerca americana. NCBI lineage: Eukaryota > Metazoa > Arthropoda > Insecta > Orthoptera > Acrididae > Schistocerca > Schistocerca americana. The sequence continues at coordinate 304,545,062 of NC_060130.1, forward strand.
TTCCTAACCATAGATAACGGATAGATAGAAACAGCTACCCTCAGACACATCGATTACAAAGGTCAGACATGCAACCCAAAATGATATAAATACACCACAGCAACTGTAACCATATAGCATCTTTGGCCAGCTATCACAAATATCAGTCTGTCAAATACTCACAATAAAACGTCAAATTATAAAAAGTACGAGAAAGGACGATTAACAGCAGCAAACCACAAAACAGCTTATAATGCAAGGATCCTAAATTTGCACCGCGCTGTAGTAGAATACAGAGAGGCAGCGACCACTGACATCATTATAATGAAACAAAATAAAAATATTATGTAACTTTCGCAGATAGTCTGCAGGTTGTAATCTAGCCGAAATGTATCAATCAGAATAAAAGCACTAATCTCCTATAGCAGCAATTTGTATTTCATTAAAGAATATTATTACATAATTGCTTACAATACACTCATTGCAGTTTCTAGAATATAACAACAACAACAGCACCAACAACTGCAAGATGCCTCAGTCACATCGGGCGTGTGACACGACAGACTGTATTTATGTGTGAAATATAGGGTTTGGTTGCGAGCGGTGTTTGTATGGCGCGTGCACTGTGACTTGTGGGCTAGACATGGTGTGGACTGGGCTTGTGTGTGTGTAATCGGCTACTCCTGTGAAGCAGGTCCGTGCACTATCTTCTGCCGGCCCCATTTCCGTGCTGACCGCTACTATTTGGTAATTGCACCACACAAATCTGATGAGTTGAAATAGTACGGACGTAACGTCACCTCTGCTGTTGAACGCACGATGGCAGCTAACTAATGTTGGAGTTTGCAATCATACAAAGCAATTGGTTAAACATGCAACGACGAACGATACGTCATATGAAAGAGTGGAACACCACGATTCTGCCAGTGAGAAGACATTATTTGTAATCATCGTATATAAAAATATACACCATGGAGAACTTTTCCTGTAACCGTCAGTGAGGAAAAATATAATGGTTTGTTTACTAGCTCATGTACAATGAAGATATGGAATTCAAATTTTAGCTCTGAGCAAAGAAATGGTTCAAATGGCTCTAAGCACTATGGGACTTAACATCTGAGGTCATCAGTCCCCTAGACTTAAAACTACTTAAACCTAACTAACCTAAGTACATCACACAAATCCATGTCCAAGGCAGGATTCTAACCTGCGACCATAGCATTACTCTCAGCAAGGAGTTTCGACTGCTACATACACACGATTTATAACGTAATTAATTCAACAGTGATGCATTTTAATTGGAATTAATGGAAAATTTGTCTACAATCTACTGCAAAACAAGTACACATACAGGAAGGCAGTATGCATTGGCAGATGTCGTGACATGCAGTGCTTACGATTTATAATTTTTATTATTTGTTGCTTTTGTTTGTTTATAATTTTGTCTAGTTTCGTCCATAACTACTGAACTTTTAAAGATATGTAAATTGTGAGTAGTGCAATGAAAAGAGCAGAAAAAACCCGTTAGGGAAGAGGTGCCAAATTGATACTTGTAATCATACCTAACGTCACAAAGAGAATTAACTGCTTTTGAACATTGCAACGAAGTTTGTAATTATTCATCTTTAATTAGTTGGCAGACTGTTACAAGTTGTTGTTGTTGTTGTTGTTGTTGTTGTGGTCTTCAGTCCAGAGACAGGTTTGATGCAGCTCTCCATGCTACTCTATCCTGTGCAAGCTTCTTCATCTCCCAGTACCTACCGCAACCTTCTGAATCTGTTTCGTGTATTCATCTCTTGGTCTCCCTCTATAATTTTTATCCTCCATGCTGCCCTCCTATACTAAATTGGTGATCCCTTGATGCCTCAGAATATATCCTACCAAGCAATCCCTTCTTCTAGTCAAGTTGTGTCACAAATTTCTCTTCTCCCCAATTCTATTCAATACCTCCTCATTAGTTATGTGATCTACCCATCTAATCTTCAGCATTCTTCTGTAGCACCACATTTCGAAAGCTTCTATTCTCTTCGTGTGTAAACTATTTATCGTCCACGTTTCACTTCCATACATGGCTACACTGCATACAAATACTTTCAGAAACAATTTCCTGACACTTAAATCTGTACTCGATGTTAGCAAATTTCTCTTCTTCAGAAACGCTTTCCTTGCCATTGACAATCTACATTTTATATCCTCTCTACTTCGACCATCATCAGTTATTTTGCTCTCCAAATAGCAAAACTCATTTACTACTTTAAGCTTCTCATTTTCTAATCTAATTCCCTCAGCATCGCCCTATTTAATTCGACTATATTCCATTATCCTCGTCTTGCTTTTGTTCATGTTAATATTATATCCTCCTTTCAAGACACTGTCCATTCCGTTATGCTGCTCTTCCAGGTCCTTTGTTGTCCCTGACAGAATTACAATGATATTGGCGAACCTCAAAGTTTTTATTTTTTTTCCATGGATTTTCATTCCTACTCCGAATTTTTCTTTTGTTGCCTTTACTGCCTTTACTCTATATACAGATTGAACAACAAGTACAACTTACTATATCATTTTACACTATAATTTCAGCGTGCAGCTAATGGTGGAATCAAATCATTCATAAGTACTCTGCATCAAAGGATATAAGTGAGGCTGGTGAAACTGCGTACCTCATTAAGGGAATTTCGTTAAGGGAATTTCATAGAAGGGATGGACCGAGGCTACAAAGTGCGACGACCATAACGATAGCGACGGAGTTCAGTAGGCAGTGGACGTGTGCTGTTCAGCGAGTGTTGTAGTTGAAGCAACATCTGGGTCAGGCTGAGCGGTGATTCTTGTTGCGCACGCTTTGAGAGGATAAAAGTTTTACATATAGTCCAGCAGCTGGACTTAGGTATCTATTTTCTGCTAGGTGACTGTGTGGACTTGTGGTTCTCTTGTGATGTGGATTTCGTACTGTTTCTGAACACTGAAGTTGGAATTTGTCTCAGTTTTACCTGCGTGGGGCTTTCATGATTTTTACCACAAGTTAGCACTTATATTAGCGAGGTGTGTCGGTGTGATTAACTAGGTGCTGCAGTGAACATAGTTACTGTTTTCCAGCTGTTTTTTAGCTTATTAAATTTTACTTAGCGAGCTTACCTGCAGCGATTTTGGGGGCTCAAGTAGCTTTTAACCACTTACTGAAACAGTTGGTTTCACCAGCCTTTGCGTTTTTGTGATCATTTTAATGACAAATTTTTACTACTGAAAATTGAAACATTGAAGTAGTGGGTCGTCATTTCACGTAATTCACACCAGGATAATACCTGGTGATTAATTGTATTACTGGTTAATAACATCAGGAGCAATTTTTTTTATTTAAATGACTAATACTCATGGGAAAGAAAAGCTGAATTTATCATCTGCAGTGAAGACAAGATCCATCATATTGAAATTACAGACCAATATACATACTTTTTTGCTGTATTGTCGCAAGCACTCAAATCATGTCGTCCTGTCGGAAAAAACAAAAAATTGGATGCTTGGCACAGTCATGTGAGAGTGGCGGCTTTCTTTCTTTCTTTTTTTTCAAATACTCATAGGCGGTGTCTTCATTAATCGTCATCACTGTCAAGACACAGGCGCAGTGAGAGAGTGCTGTTCATGGATATTTTATAATCCTGCAACCTCCTGCTGCTGCTGCTGTGAACACCTCCATTAGCTCTGTAATACCAACAAAATAAACCCTAACTATAACATCTTAAAAAATATAACAACAGTTATAGGTAGATAGATGATTACACACTGCAGTTGCTTATGCTTCTTGCATAGCGGCAGATTGGATAAGAAATTTAATGGTATCTTCTTGCCATTCTGCTGCATGATCATTATTTCCTGACCAGTATTCCCCAGTTTACAGTCTTACACTCCTATCATGCCCTTCCATTCTTGATGTAGAAAGCTGTGAGTACATTTGTCTGATGTTTGCAGCAAGTAGACTTGTCAGATTCTTCCTTGCTCACCATAAGCATCTCATCAGTTGAACACATGATGAACTGACGAAGTTATGCATTTTACATCAGCGGTTATGGACATCATGTTGCACCTGCGACCAACAGCCACCTCTCATTACCATGAAAAGTGCGAACAACAAGAATGTGTGGTTCCCATAATCTTAAGAAAGTGCTGATTCTGATGTCAGCTGTTTTGACCAGAAACGGTAGTGCTACACTACTTGTGCCCTCCCCTCTTTGGCTTTGGCATGACGATCATGTTTCCCAACGGCAGTGGCACTTTTCAACAAAGCAATGCGCCATGGCTCATGGCCAGAAGAGCGATGGAGTGTTTCGATAAACACAGGGGTGAGTTCCAATTGATGTGCTGGCCCCCCAATTCGCCAGATCTGAACTCGATGGAACACATCTGGGATGTGATTGAAAGTGATGTCAGAGAGCATCTTTCCCCTCCCCGGAATTTACGGGAATCGGGTGACTTGTGTGTGCAGATGTAGTGCCAACTCCCTCCATGAGACCCACCAAGGCCTCATTACTTCTATGCCACGACGCTTCACTGCTGTTATCCGTGTCAAAGGTGGACATACCGGCTATTAGGTAGGTGGTCATAATGTCCTGGCTGATCAGTGTAGCAAAAATTCGTCACGGCAACTGTTGTGGGTCATCACCTAAACTGTTAGCAATACCTGAATGATCATATAAATGTGAAAATACCATAAAGTGACATTTAAAATATAAGAAAAGTGAAATGTGAAAATGTGTCTGTATTGAAATGTGCGTCTTTGTCCCTGGAACAATGATTAGAATATGTTTTTGAGTTGTGGCCGAGGAAGCCACGTCAAGTCGTGTGACCTCAGGTAGCAAGAAACAAATGGACTTTATTTACACAAAAACTGAATCCAACGAAACATTGATTCGGACTTGAATACACACTAGTTGGATCCAATACACCGGTAGTCACTGGCCAGGCACTAGGGCGATGTTGGCACGGCCGTATCGGCGGAGAGAGATGGGGATCGAGGACGGCCCAGGAAAGAGGTTTTGGGGAGGCGGAAGTTCGTAGCCGGTCGGAGAAAAACGTGGTGGGTGCGAAGAGATGGCTCCCTCGGGCGCCGATGACGCAGCCGGTTGAGGAGGGAGCGAAAGTGAGTTGCGTTACCACCACCTAGAGAGAAGGCCACAGCGCGCTCTTGTGACGTCACGCAAAGGGGGCCAGGGTTGGCGTAGCGCTGCGCTGAAAGAATCGAGACGCACGGCCAGTACTCTTTCAAACGGTTTTACAGCATCTGTTCCATAAAATATAATTGATTTCTGAAATACTTGTAGCTTTATATGCCAACTTCATGCTGGAGTACCCATCATTTCGATAACTGTCGTAACTATTGTGGTACTTCACATATGAGTATAAAATTCGAGAACCTTGTAATAAAAAATAGGGGTTGCGATGAATTTGTGTTTGGTGCATATTGTACATTCTGTTGCTGAGTATGAAATACAGATGAGATTCTCAAATTTTCGTAAAACTTGAGATCAGTATCTGCCTCCAATCTCGAAAAAATTGAGCATCTGCAGCAAGTTCACTTCCGATCGCCGGCCTGCAGGAATGAAATATTCATAACGCCCCTCATATCTCGTAAACCGCTGGAGATATCTAAACGATATTTTGGCAAATGATACCACACAAAGAGGAGAGTACTTTGCCGTATAGTTAAACGGAACTTTATCCATCGCGATATAGCAGAAGCTATAGTTTATAATTTTTTTACTGGTAATGTAATTGCTTAAGACTTATAAATAGCCAGTGAAAACGTACGAGTGCGGGATGTAAATAATATTGCGATATACAGTCTTTCTGGACCAGACGATTAATATTTGCACTCCCTTGAAAAATTCTGCACTGATACTGTGTATAATATTAAATTCCTCTCCCTTCAGTATCCTAAATTAAATATTGTTTCATTTTGCAGGATAACATTTGCAAGTTTAGTGTAAGTTAGTAAATAAAAGTTAGCATCTAAGTCTATGGACATAAAAACTGTATTGCTCAACAGTTTGAGAACTGTTGCGTTTAATTCCTTGCTAACACACTACCTGTTTATGTGGTAGTTGTTTATACAGCTCCCTCAGGATAGCTGAGTACATTCCCCAACAATGGAATCACTTTTAACTCACATGTTCTCAGACACAAAAATAATCATGCTTTGTTATTGTATGTAAATTTTCTTTCCTGGAATCCTGTAAAAATACAGCAAATTTTGAGCACGTAATGTATAAAGAACTTTACAAGCCTGATTGACAATGCTCTGCAGATAAAAGAATTAGCAACCTAAGTGTAAGTGAAATTTTAGATGTCTTCCTGACCATGATGGTCAGCTGTTCAAAATTCAATCTGTAAGCACTGAAAACAACAGTAGTTCTATCAATAGGACCTGTATATAAGCTAACAATAAAAATCTGCAATCCTTCTGCAGACATTTGCAGCAGTTGGAATGGGACAATGTATCAAGATATAACCTATTTCTAGATTAATTTGTTCCATTGTTTGAAGCTGTATTTCCTAAGAGAATTTCATCAAGTGTCTACGTAAGTGACTGCAGGAAACAGTGAATCACTAAGGGAATCAAGCCATACTGTAAAACAAAAGGAATGCTGTAGATGATACCAAGAATTCTATGAAACTTCAGGACAAGGGACACTACAATTCACATTTGCACTTAAGTACTCGTAACTTCATGGATAGATCAGAAATCACTGCTTGTGGCTACAGCAAGTAATATGTAGACAAATTACTGTAACATGAGAATTGTAGTCCTCAGCATGCTTATAATAATATAATTATTAATGGTTTACGTTAATGTAGGATGTATAAAACACTAGAAGTAATGAACAATAATTTATTTAAGTCAGACATATGTACATGTACTTCCTGAAAAAGCTGTTACAAAATCCAAGGCACAACCTGGTTCCATTGTAGAAATACAATTGTCACAATTTCCATCTTAAAAGGCAGCAAGCCTTTCCTATATTCAGTGGAATTACGCATAATGATTGATTTGTTGTACACATTTGATATATTGCATTTCGTGAAAAATGACACAGTAGCAAAACATGTCAAAAGGTTACATTACCAGTCTTACTCTCTATAAAATGTAATAATTGTGACTAAAGATGACTTATGTTGCTGACAAATGTAGTAACTCAGAGTAAAAGAGCAACAGAAATTTGTTGGAATGTGTGCACCATGATATAAATCCCTGATCGACAACTGAAACAAATATTTTACATCGTTACTGAACAGCTATGCAACATTTGTTCGAAACACTGTCATAAGCTAGAAGGAGGCCAGTTTCCTTGTGATGAAATTAGGTGTAAACAAAATAAATCAGATAAAGTAATTCTGGGATTAACTAAAGATGTACAATATAAATCAAAACTGTAATGATTTTACACTGAATCCAAATTAAACTGAATGGTATATGATATAACATTCTAGACATTCAAATAAAATGCAGCAACAACACACTCCTTAATGTTTGCAAGAATACTCTCCATGTAAATAGGTGGGAAGAACTTTACCTTAATTATCATCTAAACACAACCTTAAGAAAAGAAATTGTAGCACTCTTTCACTTTATTCCTGCTGCATAAATCTTAGAATAAACTGTTTCAATTTAACTGAGTGTATGGACACCTAATCTGTATTTTAATGCTGTGAAGGGACCGATCCAAAGTGATTTTCTGTAACACATGATTCTACAATTACTGGCAGAATTTACTTTCACTAATATGACAGTCCAAGAACAAACTTTTCACTCAGTGCCGAAGTGTGTGCTGTTATGAAATTTTCTAGCAGATATAACCCATGTGCACACAGCCTCACACTGTCAAGGGATTTTATGAGTAAAGTTTTAATAAACAATAAGATTAGTAACAAACTAAGGGTCACAGTCTGGATGAGATGCAAATTTGGGAATGGAGACCAACTACTGTGTCTGATATCAAGCTATCCCACACTGTGAGTGGAATAAACAACTACTAGAATGTAACTGTGCCTCAATAAATAATACAGGCAAAGCAATAACTAATTGTTACACGTATGCAACAATACTGACAGTCTGTATCAACGTTTAGATAGACAGCTGTTGTGAGAAGTAACTACATTAGGAAACACACTGGTGTGACTCTGATTCAGGAAAATGGGAGCAATCCATTTTTTGGTTTCCCTATGTAATATTGTAATATGCTGCTGTAAGTTTTATATGTCTGCATGCCAAAATAATAGCCTCTAATTACGTACATAGTTACAATGAGCCACATGGATTTTAATACAGAATTACTTTAACAGATTTCTTCTTGTTGGGCAGCACAGGCTCAACAAATTGAAAGGAAGATGTAAATATTTCTGCACAGAATAGCTGGGAGATGTAAAGACATTACTAGGAAAAACTGGCCCAGTTTCAACCTTAGGCCAATATCAAGTGTGCAGATGGATATGTACACAATCTAATAGCATTTGAGAATAGTGAGGTTGAATCTAGCCATTAGTGATGGACAATGTATTTACTTCAGCTGAATAGCCTACATGGAAACACTTATGACTTTTTGACATTTGAAACTGTTGGAATCAAAATATCCAAAAACTACAGCTATATGGACCAAATGACAATTAGTGTGAATTCAGTTGAAGATGCTACACCTACATGGATCATAGAACCGCCCTCTGCGTTCACTGGACCAAATACAGTCTAACTGAATGTGTGACACTTAACAGAAATTTCCTGTGACATCTGATAAATGTCTTGGCTTGCAAACTGTACTTAATTAAAATGCGCTAAGCTTCTGTTTCTTAAAAGAAGCAGTAAAGGTGTCATTCTTTTTCTTAATGTAATTGTTTAATAATGCATTGGTGGATGCTGTGACTAACAACTTCAGTATTTTGTCTGCCGAATGACCATTACTGCAAACAAAGTCTGTTAAGAAGAAACTTTTCTTCTGAACAGCATTTATGATTACATTTTGAACAAGCACCCTTTGACTGTTGGATGACAAAAATTTCTTTTCATTAGGGGCAGATATTAATTTCTGTGAGGTAATATAATTGCAAATAACAGCATTCACAACATAAGGCTGAGGGAAAAACATATCACCTTGTCCAAATTTTTAATTAAACTAAGATGTTGGTCACCATGCAGGCACATTTCTTTGTCTAAGAGAAGGTATTTGCTGCACACCTCACACTGCTGTTTCTTCAGTACATTGCGAACACAATATCCTGCTAAATATGTTAATATTGGAGGTATGTTTCTGCCTGACATCTTATTCCAATTCCAAATACATAACGTCAACCATAAACTCGGAGTCCATTTGTATAGTCTCTTTTGTGTCATCATTACAATTAAAGGTGAACCCTTCAACAACAGGCAGTTAACCAAAAGTACTTGATTTCAACATGGGTGGTAACACGTTCTGCATCCTCATCTTAGTTTACACCTGAAAAATCTGTCTCACAGATATGAGATACTAAGAGTCAGCCATTGATGGGTTACTGCTAAACCTTGCTTCTAGAGAATCAGTTCGAATTTTTCCAGGCAAAAAATAAATGAAACCAAGCTCTTCAGTACAGTACCTTGCCATCTCACTCAAACCATAGGTTGTGTGTGTCGCAGCTTTATGGATTTCCTTTGAAAGGGTATTATCTTTCAGGCCAAAGTCCTTCCACTTATCGAGCCACACAAGAAACTTTTCCAGAAAAACTAATTTTTCATCATTTTCACTTAAAGACGGAGGGCACTGGAAGGGATCATTTAGTCGAACACCTTTGTGAACTGTCTTAACATTTACAGTTTTCCACTATGTAAGTATCATTTTAATAAATTCTGCAGTTGGCTGATAATGTAAAAAGTTTTTCTGTTCCCATATAGTTGAAAGGGCTTCAGCTGTATATTCATTGAATACCTTCAAAGCAAGGCTCACATTCTGTTTCGCAAGTGAAGATGGATAAAGAGAATTCAAAATAAGGTCATAAGAGTGCTTAAGTAGATCATTACATACAGTCTTGTAGAGCTGCCTCAATGCTTCAAAATATGCCATTAACACCTGACAATCATCACTGCTTCCATCAAATTGTGTATATTTGATCAAAACTTGAGTCCTTTTGATTAACCCAGTTATTATGCATACACTTAAGCATGTAGACAGAATCAATTATAAAAAAATAGTGGATGAGTTGGATTTGCTGGGTGTGAGTAAACTATACTGAGTTTAGGAGGTGAGCTAAACAGTGCCAAATGATTTCTTATTTATAGCATTGTTGTCACTCACTACACAAATGATTTTGAAGACAATGTCGTGAAGGCCACATAAAAATAACACAATCCAACGAAAATTTTTTAAGAAACTTTTTTACTTTGATAGCTGATCTTTATAGACTTTTATGAGCCGAATCCAAATCTAGCCTTACTTTTTTGTATCACCCATAGTTTTTGAGCAATATGCTTTTTATTACATAGTATAAAAATCCTGTGCTATACGGTAAATGGGGAAATTAATGAAATGCTTTTTTACAACATAAGCATGGTTTGTATTTACAGTAAGCTACTTAAAACAATGATGTGTGTTAATAGAAGTTGCACTTGTCAGCTGGAATTGGTTTATATTTTCTTTCTCTTTTTTCTTTGAAGGTTCTTGTGTAGCTTTTTCTACGATGAGTTGCTTGCTGAACTTCTCAGTGAAGTGACCAACAGTAGTCCCCCATCATGTTGGTGTTCCAGCGGCCTTGGTAGGTTTTTCCATCACTTTAATGTCCTGGTGAAAATGCTCTCCTTGTTCCCCACTAACAAGGTAACTGTTAAAAAAATGAACTTTCAGGCTCATTTAACATCCTAAAGTTTTAAACTTCTTTAATATTGTAGCTATAATAGAAACATATTCCGGGGCTTTTTCATGTCCTAAGAACTTTGTAACGACTTGCTTGAATGATACCCATGCTTCTTCCTCACTTAAGGTCATTGTGAATTCAAAGTTAACATCAAACATGAATTTTCTAATGGCAGGTCAGACAAAGACTCCTTCTTTTAGTTTAGCTTCTGAAAGATGTGGAAACTTTTGGCACAGATACTTAAAACATTGTCCATTTTTAGGCAAAGCCTTTACAAACTGTTTCATTAGCCCTAACTTTACATGTAGAGGTGGTAGGAGTACGCTTTTTGGATCTACAAGGTTTTTGCGTAGAATGTTCTCCTCACCAGGTTTTAAAGACTCCCTCACGGGCCAGTTCTTTCTGCACCAGTGTTGATCCCTAGCCCTATTGTCCCAGTCGCACAAGAAACATGGAAATTTAGTAAAGCCACCTTGCTGACCAAGGAGCGTGTATGTTACTTTTAGATCGCCACATATCATCCAACCATGAGCAGAATAGCCTATTTTATTTAGCACTTATTCTAGGTTTTCATAGATTTCTTTCACATTTACAGAATGTCCAACAGGTATCGATGCATACATGTAACCATTTTGTAATAAAACAGCCTTAAACTAGTGAATGAATAAACAGCCTCCAGTCGTCCCTTTTGTACTCAATACCAAACTCATTCATCAGACTGGGAATGTCTGAGCAGTACAGTAAATCATCTTCTTGTTGAAAAAGCTTGGAAAATTGCTGCTCTCTCTCTATGTACATGTATATGCTGGTTCCAACTGCCAAGAAGTTCTTTTCTTTTAATCTAGAGCCAGGGAATTCAGCGTTTTCTTTCGTTAAGCCCAGATCCCTAACCAAATCGTTAAACTCGTCTGAGAAACAATTTGGGCTCTAGACATTCTGTATTACAATGGACTTCATCATCATCTGGTTCATCTAAATCAGATTGTACATCAGAAAATACTTCTGTTGGAGTAGAATTTAAATCAGCTGGTGGTTCAGGAACCGACAAATCTACAACATGCCCTACTGGTCAGATGGCGGACGGAAGGTTAGGGTAGCTTATTTTCTTCTTGTTTTTCGAATTATCGGCATGATTTCTTGGCTCCCTCCATATCGTAGGAACAGCAAATCTAAAGGCTATTTTCTCCTTTTTGGACCATTTTCTCAGATCTTCAACGCACTTTTTGTGGCGCCCAAGATTTATCTTGATCACCAAGTTTAGATCCGAAGTGTGATAGATAAACCTTTTCCTCAAAGTCTGTAATGTTTATTTGGTGCTTTTAAATCACAAATTCACCACAAATATAACAAAAACTGTCAGCAGAGCTTTTACAACCACAACCACAACTAGACATTGTACTGAGCACATGTACAGGAAATGGGAAAGTGAGGTTAGGTTGACAGTAAACAAAACACCATCCGTTAACATAAAAATAGAATCGATCTTTTTTTTGCCAGCAAATGTTTTTCACCAGTGCTACCAACTTCTTCAACATTCATTACAACTCCTTTTTAAATTGTTTTAACTATATAAATGCTGTTAAATTCTTTAAAAAATCGCTTAATTTAATAAATTTAACTGTAAAATGTGAAGAAATGGTGGGTGACACAGTTTTTTAAGTATCATATTTGGATTTCCTACCCTAAAAAAAATAAGAATAAGGTATTTTCAGCAAAAAAGTTTTTTCACCATTGGCCAGTGTAAATATTCAGCTACAAGGTTTCTCACGGGAAGGACAAGCACTACTTCTTTACTAGAAGACAGCAATGATTGTATCATAAAGACATCTGCTGTAGTAGCAGCCTTGTCACTATCAAATGCTGCCCCCAAATGTTTTCTCCCTTGTAATCAAAATAAGGTTTAATATGAATTTCATACATCATTAAAGAAATAGTACAATCACTTTCCTGCAAAGATTTAAATATTTCCTTAATATACAGGAGCATACCACCTTTATTTTGTTCATCATGAGGACCAGTACTACATGAGGAACATATTTTCTGTGAAGTTCTTGGATGAGGAAGAATGAGATTGCCAGAAGACCTGAAAAATTTGTAGGCATGAGGGGAGATAGAATGCAGGATCCAAAAAAATACAGAAAATTGAGGATTAAACCTATAGTTTTTCTCACTGCTACATAGCAACTTAACTTGCTCACTTTTTTTCTGTTTTTCTTCATCTACAGAACCGCATATATCATTTAAAATGCCCTGTATAAGAAGGCACTGGCTTTTTAATGAATTTTATATTGCACTTGCTAACTCTTTCACTTTGTGTAATAGTGTAAACAAATCATTGATATTCGAAAGTTTGTCTGATATTTTGCTACTGCATATCTTTCTTATCTCAGTGTTACTTCGATAGGTGGACAACTGCAACTCATTTGTCACTACAACAGAAACAGACACAGATGGAGCGGGTAATGCAGTAAGCAATAGGAATAGGATACAGTCACTTCTCCTAACAATGGTCCACTCTTTGGGAATGGTTCCTCTTTCTAAGCACTGCAGAAATGCTTCAAAAGTAGAAAATAGCTTCCTCGAATCATACTCAGTTTTGGTTACTACACTATCATTAATTGTTTTTAGCAGGCGTTCATTGTCTAATCTAGCTCACCTTTCCTCTGCACCTTCTCGAGATGTGATGGATGGAGTAGACAAATAGCTTGGGCAGCCTGATAACACTGTTGGAACAGCAACCTCTTTAAGTTTTGGTCTTGAAAGATTGATAAGAAGCTTTGTGCCTTTCATTTCATCATAGCATTTCGTATGCCGGCAGATGTCAGATTAGCTGAAGTGACGTTCACAAACCTACAAAAAAGTACTGTGAGTCAGTACAGTATACAGCATGATCTAGAGATGTGTATGTGAAAGTAAAAAAACATTGGACACTCATTCATTTTCCACCAATATCAACTTGACAGGTCACACCTTACTGGAATCACATAAATCATTTAGGCCTAATAGTAATATACCACGATCTACAACAACATGCATATTACATTGTAATATTCTTTTATTAATTAGTACTATAAGCACCAGGAGTATACCTCAACATGCATCAGTATATGACAATTATACCTGTGAACTGCTTGTTTTACAGTATTCCTGGATGTTTGTGGAACTATAAAGAGTGAAGCTCCTATTAGAGTTTGTCACCAGATTTCAGTGATTTGTTGGTTTCTGCATGTTAACATAGCAATTATTTTGTAATTTTGGCTTTACAGTTTCTTCATTGTCATAGTATATGAGATATCAACAGCTGCAGAATAATATTTCAGTGTGGGTGTTATTATGCCAGCACATATTAAAACGATGTCATTGCAGGTAACGCTGACTGAGGGTCTTGTTATAGCACAAATTTCATGTTTGGATAGGACAACTGTAAAGCAAACGCATGCCGACCATAATATAAAGTTGAACAGATGCCCACATAAATGACACACCTAAATAAGACAGTCATGACCATCCAAATGGAAGTATGTTAAAAAGATGTCAACTAAACATTCCGTACCAAACTGTGCTGTGTGAACTAAACGACAATTGACAAGTCAATTAACCAACTGGAACATTTAAGATACCAGACAGATTAAGTAACTGCATGCGTTATTAACGTGAATATCGTTATGTGAGGCGGCTCACGTGGTACAGGTCGCCACAGAAATCTGGTTATGATGACACCTATTCTGCAGCATAATTTGAAGCGTAGGTTGTGAGTTGGCGAAGCCAGTGATTGTGAATGCCTAATAACGGGAAAAACTAATACATAAAAAACAACGTAGATATGCTTCTTACAGAGAGGTCGCTTTTTAAACATGAAAACAACAGTTTCAACATTCGTTAGCACTCATACTAACTAATGCGAGAGAGAAAAACAACACCCTCTCACAAATAGAGAATAAAACGTATCGCTAATGTGTAGCAAAATACAAATTGCAGAGAAATGTAAGCACGAATAGAATGTAACACGAGCCACAAATTTATATTCTGTTTTCAAAATTTAAAAAAAGCCACTTGAAAGCGAATACTATCTACTGCAAAGTTTGGCTCACAATTTTAATCAAATGCATTCGAAATTTAAGCTACTACACTAAAAAAAAAAAAAAAAAAAAAAAAAACTACACTACTGGCCATCGAAATTGCTACACCACGAAGAGGGCGTGCTACTGATGTGAAATTTAACCGACAGGAAGAAGATGCTGTGATATGCAAATGATTAGCATTTCAGAGCATTCACACAAGGTTGGCGTCGGTGGCGACACCTACAACGTGCTGACATGAGGAAAGTTTCCAACCAATTTCTCATACACAAACAGCAGTTGACCAGCGTTGTCTGGTGAAACGTTGTTGTGATGCCTCGTGTAAGGAGAAGAAATGAGTGAACGGATGGGGACGTTTGCAAGACAACAACCATCTGCACGAACAGTTCGACGACGTTTGCAGCAGCACGGACTATCAGCTCGGAGACCATGGCTGCGGTTACCCTTCACGCTGCATCACAGACAGGAGCGCCTGCGACGGTGTACTCAACGTCGAACCTGGGTGCAAGAATGGCAAAACGTCATTTTTTCGGATGAATCCAGGTTCTGTTTACAGCATCATGATGGTCGCATCCGTGTTTGGCGACATCGCGGTGAACGCACATTGGAAGCGTGTATTCGTCATCGCCATGCTGGCGTATCACCCGGCGTGATGGTATGGAGTGCGATTGGTTACACGTCTCGGTCACCTCTTTTTCGCATTGACGGCACTATGAACGGTGGACGTTACATTTCAGATGTGTTACGACCCGTGGCTGTACCTTTCGTACGATATCTGTGAAACCCTACATTTCAGCAGGATAATGCACGACCGCATGTTGCAGGTCCTGTACGGGCCTTTCTGGATACAGAAAATGTTGGACTGCTGCCCTGGCCAGCATATTCTCCAGACCTCTCACCAATTGAAAACGTCTGGTCACTGGTGGCCGAGCAACTGGCTCGTCACAATACGCCAGTCACTACTCTTGATGAACTGTGGTATCGTGTTGAAGCTGCATGGGCAGTTGTACGTGTACACGCCATCCAAGCTCTGTTTGACTCAATGCCCAGGCGTATCAAGGTCGTTATTACGGCCAGAGGTGGTTGTTCTGGGTACTTACTTCTCAGGATCTATGCATCCAAACTGCGTGAAAATGTAATCATGTCAGTTCTAGTATAATATATTTGTCCAATGAATACCCGTTTATCATCTGCATTTCTTCTTGGTGTAGCAATTTTAATGGCCAGTAGTGTAGGTAGATAGTTTTTACATACCTTCGTGTGCTGAGTGAGTTGCAAAATGTCCCGACGAGTCGCTGAAAGAAATTTCCGACGCAGATTTGAATCTTTCGGAGAGGAAAACAACGTTACTTTCGGTCAAGTTCCGTAATTCCTACAACACGTTGGTACACTAGAAGTAAACACTAAAATCGCTAGTCTAAGCACGAATTTAGCACTGGAATTCAACAAACGTGTAGATACACAACCTCTTCTAAACAAAAAATGCTGACTCGATTTGAATGACGTCACGTCCTGCTACGAATTTCGCGCCACGGCCTTGTTTCTAGGCGGTGGTGGTTGCGTACAAATGGACCGCGGGTGCGGCATAGGTTGGGCTCAGCATGGAAAACGCTTAACGAAACGCTGAGCGACGACTGGGGAGCCAGAGTTAAGGTATCGGCGGCCCATATCGAGAAATGGAACGAGGCCCAGAGTGACGGATCGGAGAGATGTCGGCTGCCGATTCGGAGTACACAGACGGAAAGTGCAGTGAAAACTCGGACGCGACTCCGGGCGTGGAGCAGTGCTGGGTAACAGGAGCTCCGATTGAGGGTCTGGCGATGGCTGTTAGCGCTATGGCCCGGAACGACTCCCAGTGCGAACTGACTCTTGTCGGCCGCACGGCTTCCTTCATAGCAGCCCGGCGGAAGAATACTTCTGCTAGATCGGCGGGTACGTGATCAGGATAATGGGTGCCCGGGATGGTAGAGCTATTTGCGGCAGCTTTCGCGCCTATATCTAGTGGTCAAGCTGGCACCACATATTACCGTGTCGCTTGCAGGAGATGCGGTTGTCGAGAGACACTGTGTGCTTATGTTTGCGTTTGTACCGTTTACCCTGCATCTGCTGTGGTGTCGCCAGCGCCTGGAGAGGATGCAGCCCGCAATGCATATCTGTATTGCATACAGGGGGGTTTCAGGGGATTACCATTCCTTGTACTGTATACCTCTGAACTGTACACCAGGGTCACAGTGACCATCCATTATTTGCTGGAGAAATTTCCTGAATATATGATGTTTTATAATGAAATTGGAGTCTCTGTATTTTTCCATCAATATTATTGTTGTTGTAGTGGTCTTCAGTCCTGAGACTAGTTTGATGCAGCTCTCCATGCTACTCTATCCTGTGCAAGCTTCTTCATCTCCCAGTACCTACTGCAATCTACATCCTTCTGAATCTACTTGGTGTATTCATCTCTTGGGGTCCCTCTACGATTTTTACCCTCCACGCTGCCCTCGAATACTAAATTGATGATCCCTTGATGCCTCAGAACATGTCCTACCAATCGATCCCTTCTTCTAGTCAACTTGTGCCACAAACTTCTCTTCTCCCCAATCCTATTCAATACCTCCTCATTAGTTATGTGATCCACCCATCTAATCTTCAGCATTCTTCTGTAGCACGACATTTCGAAAGCTTTTATTCTCTTCTTGTCTAAACTACTCGTATTTATCGTCCATGTTTCACTTCCATATATGGCTACACTAATTACAAATACTTCAGAAAAGACTTTCTGACACTTAAATCTATACTTGATGTTAGCAAATTTCTCTTCTTCAGAAACGCTTTCCTTGCCATTGCCAGTCTTCATTTTATATCCTCTCTACTTCGACCATCATCAGTTATTTTGCTTCCCAAATAGCAAAACTCCTTTACTACTTTAAGTGTCTCATTTCCTAATCTAATACCCTCAGCATCACCCGACTTAATTCGACTGCATTCCATTACCCTCGTTTTGCTTTTGTTGATGTTCATCTTATATCCTCCTTTCAAGACACTATCCATTCCGTTCAACTATTCTTCCAAGTCCTTTGTTGTCTCTGACAGAATTACAATGTCATCGGCAAACCTCAAAGTTTCTATTTCTTCTCCATGGGTTTTAATACTTCTTCCGAATTTTTCTTTTGTTTCCTTCACTGCTTTCTCAATATACAGATTGAATAACATCGGGGAGAGGCTACAACCCTGTCTCACTCCCTTCCCAACTGCTGCTTCCCTTTCATGCCCCTTAACTTATATAACTGCCATTTGGTTTCTATACAAATTGTAAATAGCCTTTCGCTCCCTGTATTTTACTCCTGCCACCTTCAGAATTTGAAAGAGAGTATTCCAGTCAACATTGACAAAAGCTTTCTCTAAGTCTACAAATGCTAGAAACGTAGGTTTGCCTTTCCTTAATCTAGCTTCTAAGATAAGTCGTAGAGTCAGTATTGCCTCACGTGTTCCAGTATTTCTACGGAACCCAAACTGATCTTCCCCGAGTATCCAAAATTCTAGACTAACTAAAATCTATCATGGAAGGTTAACAATGATAAACTAGAAAGTGATCCAGATCTAAATACTTTATTTGCAGTTTAATTAGATAAAAATGCTGCTAGTTTAATGAAATATAAATATTACAAAAATGTTTTGAGGTGTTAATCATTCATAAATCAGTTCATTCCATATATTCAAAATCCGTTCATTATTTCGGCACTCTTCGAATATGGACTACAATGTTATTGACTACTGTCGGGGGCAGTTGAATTCCAACAAAGACTATTCTTACCGTGACCGACTATGTTTTCTTCAACGCTGTCTGAAGATTCGGCAGACTAATCAGTTTCTCCGTTGTCCATAGCTGCTGCAGGTGCCTCAGCTTCAGGATCACATTCATCATGAAAGTCACTTACGGCACTTTCGCAACTGAACTGTTCTAACAGTGCTTCCCGTATGGCATCTTCCGTAAGTAAAATGTCATTCCTACGTGCCAATTCCTCATAAATTTACTTCACACTCAGCGAAAGAACATTTACACCGCATGCAGTCCAACGTAAGAGTGACCCCTCAAAAAATATTTCTATAAAATTAATTCAACAACAATGTCTCACAACTTGGTACGTCTCTAGTCTACAAAGTCTCACTCAAAGCTGAATTTGCAATGGTGGCAGCAGGCTGTGTATGTGCAGTGGCGCATGCACAGCACAGACAAAGAACGGCAGTGTTAGAGAGACTTCTAGGGCTATATGTGGAAAATAAGACAAACATGATTTGATTGTTAAAAGTTTGTTTGTATGCAAAGCCAGTTACAATTTTTGTATTTGGGATGGTGTGTATTGTTGACTTTGATTGAACACTTAATCGCAGAAAAGATTCCAAGCTCCTATAAAAACAGAAAAAAGTGCAGCAAGAAAAGAAATTTTATGGCAGAAAATGACAAAAATTACATTGTAATGATTATTTCGTTATACGTCCACTGATTCATAGAGGGCAATCTTCTCACTGTGCTGTGTCGCTGGGTCAGAGAAACGAAGTAACTGTTGACAGGACAGCTGCCGTAACAAATATGAATCAGAGAGCGAGTTTGGTCACTATTTCTGTCCTATGTGCAGTTGCTACTCTACTATTTCAGCCGACGGTAGTAGGGTATCGATCTTATCCCAAGGTTACTAATAAGACTCCACTTGTCGGGGGCACTCCCACGACTGGGGCACTAAATTGGCAGGAAAACGAAGTTTGCAAATGTCGAGGTCACGCTCTCTCCCCAAGCCCCCTAGGCCAATAGGAATCAAGTTTCATACACTTTCACTTCTCATTATAGATCTAATTACATGGGCATCTTCATTGTTGTTCTCCATGAAGCAGTGAAAGAATCACAATGAAGTGCCAGATGCAGGAGAGATGGGCTTCTGGCAAAAGTAAAAAGAGTAAGACTATCACATTTGAGAGTAAGTATATACCCATCCATTATAAATATTATTATTAACATTACTTATTAATTAATATCCTTTGTGTTTATACGTATTGTTATTTTTCTCCTAATAGCACGATACATCCCTGATGTGCGCTACTGGAAATAATGGACCAGGATATACAGGTGTTCGACTTACTGTTGTCTGCGCTACCACAGCAGCAGTATCCCACAGTCAGCCTTCCAGAGTATTCTGTACCGCCACAGCTGCAACTGCTGGAACTTCCTCTTAGAATACTGCTATTCGCCAGTACCTATAGTTTGACTGTTAGGTGATCGAAATGTGTGAACCTTAACCTGGAACCTGACAGCGACTTTTAAGTATTATTGAAATGGAGAGAGTTCATTGGCTTGTTACTAGAGTACAATATACGTGGCACGAAGGGTGGGACTTTCTGTGCCGTATTATAGATTACATTGAGAGGAAACTGACGAGTGACTACAATCTATCTCACACACACCTGTTAACACCTATATGTTTAAAATAAAGATGTCCATAAACGATATGTACGGAGAAGTAGTTCTGGAATTAAATTCTGGAGACACTGTCATTTAAATTAAAAATTCAATTGGCATGAATTTACGTGAAATATACGGTTCATTAGCAATCACGGTAGACAGATTGTCTCTCTAGCGCCCAAATGTCAGAGCTGTATACTATGACTTCCTACACACGCACTCATAGTGTAAATGTAAGCCAGTTAGAACAATGTATAAATGCCTGTATTCATCCAGCGTCAAAGTCTACAAGACTTCCGCAAGGCGTTCGATACAGTTTCCCACAGTCGTTTAATGAATAAAGTAAGAGCATATGGACTATCAGACCAATTGTGTGATCGGATTGAAGAGTTCCTAGATAATAGAACGCGGCATGTCATTCTCAATGGAGAGAAGTCTTCCGAAGTAAGAGTGATTTCAGCTATGCCGCAGGGGAGTGTCGTCGGACCGTTGCTATTCACAATATAAATAAATGACCTTGTGGATGACATCGGAAGTTCACTGAGGCTTTTTGCAGATGATGCTGTGGTGTATCGAGAGGTTGTAACAATGGAAAATTGTACTGAAATGCAGGAGGATCTGCAGCGAATTGACGCATGGTGCAGGCAATGGCAATTGAATCTCAATGTAGACAAGTGTAATGTGCTGCGAATACATAGAGAGAAAGATCCCTTATCATTTAGCTACAAAATAGCAGGTCAGCAACTGGAAGCAGTTAATTCTATGAATTATCTGTGAGTAGGCATTAGGAGTGATTTAAAGTGGAATGATCATATAAAGTTGATCGTCGGTAAAGCAGATGCCAGATTGAGATTCATTGGAAGAATTCTAAGGAAATGCAATCAGAAAACAAAGGAAGTACTCTTGTTCGCCCAGTGCTTGAATACTGCTCAGCAATGTGGGATCCGTACCAGATAGGGTTGATAGAAGAGATAGAGAATATCCAACGGAGAGCAGCGCGCTTCGTTACAGGATCATTTAGTAATCGCGAAAGCGTTACGGAGATGATACATAAACTCCAGTGGAAGACTCTGCAGGAGAGACGCTCAGTAGCTCGGTACGGGCTTTTGTTGAAGTTTCGAGAACATACCTTCACCGAGGAGTCAAGCAGTATATTGCTCCCTCCTACGTATAACCCGCGAAGAGACCATGAGGATAAAATCAGAGAGATTAGAGCCCACACAGAAGCATACCGACAATCCTCCTTTCCACGAACAATACGAGACTGGAATAGAAGGGAGAACCGATAGAGGTACTCAAGGTAACCCTCCGCCACACACCGTCAGGTGGCTTGCCGAGTATGGATGCAGATGTAGATGTAGTAGATGTAGAATTAACGCCAAAACATAAAATCCGTAGAAACATAATTTATGGATGGAATACCCTTGTACGTAATTACTCCTGTAGGGCTGAATGTGATTCAGGTTGAATTTAAGGCATATAGAAACCAATTATTTGCAAAATGTTGTAGAACAGAACGACTACAAATTAATAACAACGTATTTATCAATGTAGAAATGAGTGTCTCTTAGAAAATAGTTTTTATTTCCTCCCCGCCCTGATACCAAAATGCTTTATAGCCACATATCATCGAGAGAGAGAAAGAGAGAGAGAGAGAGAGAGAGAGAGAGAGAGAGAGAGAGAGAGTAACAATGCTACCGATTTGATACAAATAATGTAAACAATTAGCACACTGCAACAATTAACTGTCTAGTACGTAACTGGATTTAGGTCAATGAGCGAGGATGACTCAACAGGCAATGAAACGGACACGTGCCGTTGTCACCGCCCACATATGCACCCAAGGAGTTATGAAGCGTAGTAGCCACCTACAGCAGGTATCTTAGAGTTATAACAGTCACGTCACTTCCTTCTCTGAGAACACTCAATATTTAGACGTGAATAAGATTAATAAAAACTCACAGTCATTGTGGTCGAGTGGATGCACTGTTAGATTCACAAACAGATAGTAGTTCAACCACCTCCCTAAGCTGCGATGACAATGCAATTACAACATTTTTCTAAGAAAGAAAGAGACGTTGAGAAATAAATTTTCTATGTTTTCCTTTCTACGACTCTCACCCTGAATTTTAAGAGGCTCATCAGACGTGAGGTAGCCAGTGAATTCCGTGTTAAATATTACATAACAATGGTATAAGTTGAGTAAGAAACAAAACTGAATGGTATTCAGATTACGGCGTCCTTCACTGAGATTCTTATAAATATCTAAAGGCAGTTTACACACATTTTTAGATTTAAGTCACTTGAACATGTAATAAGCATTAACAAATTCCTTCCTGTTGAAAACATAGTTCTCTAGTTTACGTGTTGTGACATAGTAGGGGATAATTAGTTCCACAATATTTAGGATGTCGTCGATAAACAGAATTCTTGAATACGCCAATGTTGTGCAGTCACAATTCTCCTTTAAAAGTGAGTTATTGAATATATTCAATGTACAGGCAGATGCTTCAGTGGTCATAACTTGCACTATACGTTCACTGCCGTCACACGAGTTACCAACATGTATCAGGTTAAGCATCAAGTCCGCAGCTCGTGGTCGTGCGGTAGCGTTCTCGCTTCCCGGCCCGGGTTTCCAGGTTCGATTCCCGGCGGGGTCAGGGATTTTCTCTGCCTCGTGATGACTGGGTGTTGTGTGATGTCCTTAGGTTAGTTAGGTTTAAGTAGTTCTAAGTTCTAGGGGACTGATGACCATAGATGTTAAGTCCCATAGCGCTCAGGGCCATTTGAACCATTTTTTAAGCATCAAGTATAATAATCTTGTTCATTTTGTGATAAAATGACTGTAGAGGCCAGTGCACTTGTCTTTTATACCAGATAATGGAAAGATGTAAATTAATAAACATTCTGCTAATATAATATATATTTAAGGTGATTGATAAATGTCCGCCGGGGTGGCCAAGCGGTTCTAGGCGTTTCTGTCTGGAACCGCGCGACCGCTACGGTCGCAGGTTCGAATCCTGCCTCGGGCATGGATGTGTGTGATGTCCTTAGGTTAGTTAGGTTTAAGTAGTTCTAAGTTCTAGGGGACTGATGACCTCAGATGTTACGTCTCATAGTGCTCAGAGCCATTTGATAAATCAATCACCCAGTCGTGTGAGAACTTCCAAAGAGTAAACATTTTGAAATGCATAGCAAAACTCCCCGCTCCAAACTATCCATCAATGAAGTATTAGTAATGATGAACAGTAAGGATATAATCGTAAATATACATGTAACTCAATTTTTTATTGGTCCTTGCAGGCGAGGAGATGACAGCTGATGTGAAAGTGTTTCTCACAGTTTGAACACCATCGATATAACTGTGTCAGTACGAGAATGATGTTAGATCTAGAATTTTATCTTTTTCGATTTTCGAAAATCCTCGATATAGTGATAAAGTCGTATTATCTCTGGATGAGTGGATTCACCTATGTGACGCATATATGCAAATTGCCCCCACATTTTATAGACATACTCACTCTCCCTTAGTTATACTAAGTGACCACATGATCTCCGCGGGGACTTCCCACGAAGAGTTTAACTGTTTAACGAGGGACAGTGCACTGATCTACAACACGATACTGTTTAAAAATCTGATGTATACCGGTTATGCGATACAACATACACTAGACAGTCGATTAAGCTGGCAACCATGTGTGTACCGATTCTACGGGAGTATAAGATGCAATCTGTTGGAGTCAGCGCGCTAAACTCTCTGTCCATCAGAAGAAACCATTGCCCAACTTTACAGTTCATATTGTGGATCAATATATGTAGAAATGTATGAACCAATTGAGTCAGATGTAGGCACAGAAATACATTTAAATATGCTATACGGCCTATTATAAAGAAATTAGATAAATTTTTAGATGTGAATTCAGAAAACAAAATTATATTGTGTAAATAAAACTTATATTAAGCTGACAAGTTCCACATCATTATGAAATAGCGTATTCATGGTCTATGCAACAGGTATTAATTTAATGTAATGTAACCTTGACCAAGTGGACGAAATACCCCCTTCAGAATAGCTTCGCAGTAACTGACAGGTCCTACAAATCATACTACGGCATTACAAAGTAGAAGGTGAGGGATAGCGCAAATCTTATCATCACTTTCAAACAGGACAATATGAATTTGAAACACATTTACCAAGCGCGTGTAAGAGCATTACAACATTCAATGAATTTATCAATTGCTGAAATCACATGCAGTATGGTTCCTGGTTACTGATAAAACTGACTGACAGGCGTGTCGATAAAACGTCAAGTCATCAAGATGCAGAAGTCTATTCACCAGATATTACGACCGCTAAGATTACATCAGTCTCTCTCTGAACTAGTAACAGAAAGTATTAAACAGCTGTACCACATTACTGATGGACTGAGGTGGAGGAGGAGGAGGAGGAGGAGACTAAGAAGAAGTTTTCAAAAACGATGTTTTCAATGAACATGAATCCATGGAAATTCAATGTCGCGACATGCCCTCTACAATACATTATTGAAAATAATATTTTCAATACTTGGAGTTGAGCTGCAGGTAAGATTAATATGCCATTTTAAAGAGGAAGATCTGTAGTATTTTATTTCACAATAAACTGAAAAACCCAAAATTTTATCATTTTTAGGTTCCGGGTTCCCTTAAGCATCACAGTGCTAGCGAAATGGAGAGGACGTAGGGGGTGACACTTGATCAGCCATATATCCACGAAAAGCATCCTATGTGATTAACTAAGCTTACATATTTAGTAGAACTAATGTTCTTAAAAACTTCGAACCTTGACAAGTATTTGCCAAAAGAGAAAGAAACGTATGCTGAAATATTAAGTATATCTAACGAACACAGGCGTAACAACACCGCAGATGGACGAAATGGACGAACAGTAGGAAATACATGAATATAATTAGAACTGCTTTGACTGGTGAAAGTGAAGAGGGTGGAGGCATTTACATTCAGCATAAAAGACTGAAGAATATACCTCTGGAGTAAGTATAAGATGACTACCCCAACGAAATAATACAATGGCTGTACCTGCACACAGCTTCAGCTGCCAGGGGAGTACTGGCCACACGAATGAAATAATATCAGTCTTTTCAGAGATCCGCAAAATACTATACAAGACCTATAAAATAAATCGTCAGTAGGCTTAGATGAAGTACCATTTTATGTACTGAAAACGATGCATACGGGGAATAGATGTTTTCTTAACAAACAAAATAAATCAGTCATCCACATCAGAGAAATTTCCAAAGTTTTTAAAACAGGCAAGAGCTGTGCCTCTGTTAAGGAAAGCAAACAGAATGGCATCATCATGTTATGCTGTCAGTGTGTAATTGCCAGGGTCGTATAGTTGCATACTCTCACAATGTTAGAAGTAGTACTGAACTCAGAACAATGAAAACAGTAAAGGGACTTGGGATAGACGAAATAAGTGTGGAGGTGATAAAGGCAGCTGGACCTACTGGGATACAGTGGTTATATAGATGCATATGGACTCATAAATGTTTACCTGAAGGATGGGAAGGGGAATAATAACTCCACTGTTGAAGAAAGGAGAGAGGAAAGTTGTAACTATTGAGGGGTCACACTCATATCACAAGTGGCGAAAATAAAATCAAATGGTTCAAATGGCTCTAAGCACTATGGGACTTAACATCTGAGGTCATCGGTCCCCTAGACTTAGAACTACTTAAACCTAACTAACCTAAGGGCATCACACACATCTTTGCCCGAGGCAGGATTCGAACCTGCGACCATAGCAGCAGCGCGGTTCCGATCTGAACGCATAGAACCGCTCGTCCACAACGGCCAGCGGCGAAAATAAATGAGAGGTTACAGGAAAGAAGATTGCGAGAAAAAAAAAATGGAAGATCAGAAAAGGAGTAGTGTGGCTTTGGAGCCGGCCGAAGTGGCCGTGCGGTTAAAGGCGCTGCAGTCTGGAACCGCAAGACCGCTACGGTCGCAGGTTCGAATCCCGCCTCGGGCATGGATGTTTGTGATGTCCTTAGGTTAGTTCGGTTTAACTAGTTCTAAGTTCTAGGGGACTAATGACCTCAGCAGTTGAGTCCCATAGTGCTCAGAGCCATTTGAACCATTTGTGGCTTTGGACATGATAGATCAACAGTTGATGGAAAGGCATTGGGGTTATGGGAAAGATCTCATGATGCTATTTATGTACCTAGTGAAGACTTATGATAACGTCCCTTGAGAAAAGCTCTGATTAATCTTGGATAGGAAGGGAGTTGGAAAACAAATCTGAAATTCTTCAAGTAATATATGGCAAAAGCTTCATCTGCTTCCAGACCCAAGTGGAAAAACCGATTCGTTTAGGAATGTTACGGGACTGAGACAAGGAAGTGTGGTGTCATCACCATTATTTATAATGGTGATGGATGAAACTGTGAAAGAGACATTAGAAGCTCAAAGAGGAAGGGAGGTGATGTTATTGCTATTTGCCGATAATATCGTGGTATTAAGAACCAACAGTAAGAAGGTACAAGAACAAATAGATATCTTAAATGTAAAAAATCTAAAGATATGAAATGAAATTCTGTGTGGAGAAAAGCAAGATTGTGGCGGTAACCAGTGGAGACAGAGAAGGCAAGGGACAAATAAACATTAAAGTGTAGGATACTGAAATTATGGATAACTTTAACTATCTAGGAACTGTGATAACAGAAAATGCAGGAATGGAGGAAGAAGTTAGCAAAAGTGTCCAACACAGCAATGCATTTTTATTTTTGTGTGAGGGGCTTAGTCTGGGGAAGAGCAGCACCAATGAAGTGTAAGCGAGTGTTGTGCAATACATACTTTCCGCCCATACAGACACATGCGTCAGAGACCTGGATAGTGACAAGAAGAGAGGGGAGTAGAATGCAAGCCAGTGAAATGAATGCCTAAGAAGTGTGTTAGAGAAAATGAGGTCAATCAGAGTGAGAAATGAAGATGGTAGGAACGAAACTGAAGTATAAAAGCTGAATAAGAATATCGAGAGGAACAGGTGATAACGGATTGGACATGTAAAGAGGATGGAAGGTGGAACAGTACCAAAACCAATTATGAAGGCGACGTTTTAGGGCAAATGGGCAAGATGGAGACCTAGAGAAAGATGGACTGAATCAGTAAAGACGATTTTAAGAAGAAGGAATCTGTAATAGAAGAGTTATAGAAAAAGAATGGTGGAAAGATAGAGGAAAGTGGATAAGTATCATAAATGTACCAACCCAGCCTGATGCTGAATAAAGGGGAAACTAAGACAACAACGACTATTCATACATGCACTCATTTTTTAGCTGAAGAATTCTTTTCTAGTGAACAAACGCACAAAATATAAAAATAGTTTTCAAACTGCAGAAAAGATGCATAAGAAGAATAACCAAAAATAGTAGTCGAGGTCATTCTAAAGATCTGGAGACCTTAACTACAGTGTGTGAGTTCTTTACCATCAATTGTGCACATCAAAAGTAATATTTATAATTACTACACAAACAGCACTGTTCATGAGCATGTGACAAGATATGGACTGAAATTATATTTACCAAGCATGAGTAAATGAAACGCCAGACAGTATTTTCTACAAAGGAATAAAATTGCTCAATAAATTTCCAAACGATATTGAATAGCTTACTAAAAGAAACTTATTTAAAAAGGGGGAAAAAGTACCTGTTAAGCAATATATTTTATACAGTGGAGGATTACTTAGATGACAGGCAGTATGAGTTTGGAAAAAATGTAACGCAAATGCATAATAATAATAATAATAAAAGTCATCTATCATTTCGCAGTAGACATTCACACTAAGTTTTTCTTCTTTTTTTGCTTTCTGGACAATCTTACTCCCAAAGCTACGCAGTGTATAACACAAACATGTTATCTTCTTTTTGAGTTCAGCGTCTCATTGATTATAGAGGGATGCTGATGCAGTTTTTAAGCCTAGAAAATTGTAAGTTATGGTACATAAAATGGAAGTCAAACATCGCCGCTATGGTCCTGACGTCAGCTGATATTGCATGTATTGTGACATTGTCAATGTGTGCACGTGTAGTGCGTGCTGTGATAAGGTCAGAAATTAATAAACAGTGCAGCACTAGCCTCGTACATTATTAAATAACTCATTTCTAAAACAGTCTTGTACACAAGAGAGAAACCGAATGAGGCAGTACTGTTTTAAAAAGGCTGCCCTTGTATTCAGGAGGTTGGAGACTCCAGTCTACATCTGGTCATCTTGATTTAGGATTTCCATGGTTTACCTAAATTACTTCAAGCAAATGCTGGTA
Source organism: Schistocerca americana (assembly GCF_021461395.2). NCBI lineage: Eukaryota > Metazoa > Arthropoda > Insecta > Orthoptera > Acrididae > Schistocerca > Schistocerca americana. The sequence goes on from NC_060130.1 coordinate 304,573,750, forward strand.
TGGTTCCTACCATAAGGTCACGGACGTCTACCCGTCCCGCCCTTATCAAACTAGGTCTTAATGTATGTAAATGCCTGTATATATGAAGTACATTACGTTTTTGTTCTTAAATTATAACAACATGACATGTCCAACATCGGCTATGAAATCTTCACGGGTTATCAGCCGAGTGGCGTCGTCTTCTAGTCGCAACGTTTCAATGGATTGCGTACCATCAACTTCAGGCGAAGTGTCGGGGTGCTGTCTGTCAGTCGGCTTTGTAGCCGCTGGACCGCTATCAGACCACTATCCTTGTAAAAGTGATCTGCGGATGAATCAAACCAAAGTAACAATCACCAACACCGCTATAACAACAACAACAACTACTACTATTACTACTGTTATTATTACTACTACCACCCACCCAAGAATTACGCTAGTGCTCTTACACCGTTGGGGTGGTATTGTACCACGGATTTTGGTATCCTCTCTGGGCTCATTCATTGTAGGTGTTTTCTCCAGTTGATTTAGTAGTTCCAAATGTAATGTGTAATGGGTTTCATTTTAAGTTCCTTCAACACATCTTCGTTAATTTTGTGATCCAATTTGGTGTACCCAACGGTTCGTCTCAAGAGTTTCGTTTCACAGGCTGTTATTCTTCTGGCATCTTCTACATTTATTACCTAAGCTTCACTGCCATAAAACAGCGCAGGTCTTGCAAAGGTCTTACAAAGGCATATTCTGGCGTGATTCTGGAATATGGGAGTTTTCTTTGCATTATTAATGACTCCCGTCATTTTGTATACCTAGTCGCTATTTCAGCTAGGTCTGTTTCTTCCAGAAAGGATAGTCTATAGCCTAAATATGAGAACGTGTTCACCTGAATGAGTGAACACGTTCTCATATGTAGGCTATAGACTTTTTATTTTTAAAACAGATCTTTCTTCGTACAGGATATTTTCACAGAGTACCATAGCTTCCTTTTTTTTGTCGAGGACCATGCTGTATTTCTCGGATATAATGTGTAAATTGTGTACAGAACGCAACGCGGCAGGTCATCCACTGAAGATGCTGCAAGAGGTAAATTATTTGCAAAAAGTAAAGCATCTGGCTTCGCGTTTCTCTTGATTTGAATGAAGTCGTATGGGATCCGTCCACACTCTTGGATGATTTTAGTCATATAAATAATAAACAATAATGGTGAAACGCCACATCCCTGTCGTACTCCTGGGTGTATTCTACGCCACTATGATAATTTGACGTATCTCTTGACATAGATTGATTTTTTTCTGTGAATTTTGTATACATTATCGATAAGTTGCCCGGGAACATGATCATCTGACGGAATCTGTAACAGTTTTTCTCTGTTGATTTTATCAAAAGCGTTTTGGAAGACGACAAATTCAATTTGTGTTTCTAGACTGAATTTTCTAGGGTATTTTATTAGAAATTCCTATGAAAAATAGGCATCACAGCATCATCTTCCTTTTCTAACGCCACATTGTTATTTTACCATGACCAGACTGATTATGACTTGCTACACATGTAATGTCGCTAACATTGTAATTATGGGAAGTACCTTTTGAGCAGATTTCCTGTCTGTTTTGTTGATGCAATTTTTATGTTCTTGTCTCGAAAATTATTCGCACGGAGCGTTACAGTTCTGGTTAGCTCATTGTAGGCGCAAACGCGTGTCTCTCTCTCTCTCTCTCTCTCTCTCTCTCTCTCTCTCTCTCTCTCTCTCTCTCTCTCTCTCTGTGTGTGTGTGTGTGTGTGTGCGTGTGCGTGTGCGTGTGTGTGTGTGAACTCCCGAGCGGCTACCATCGGCCAGAGATAAGCCACACTGTTAAGTATACATACGCAACCGACCGTGACCACTCGTGCAACCCTAACCGCCCGACCCACTATCACGTGTAGTAGAAATGAGCCGTTGTATTAACTGACCCGAAGCAGAGCATAATTTCCATGAGCGGGAGTATAATTTCAGGGAGTTAAATATTGCAGCGCTACCTCGCCGCCGTGTCTAACAGGGTGCACTGCAGCTGCGTTATTGCTGCATTGGGCTGGCTACTGGCGGCAGCTTACTGGCACCAAAATTTAACTGGCGTCGTACTGGAACAAGTGAAGACAGATGAGCTTCCATTCAGCGAATTTTTAAAGGAATCACATTCATTGTATATGTGGAAGTTGGGAAGAAATGCCACAGATGCAAGGGGTGAGGTGTCATTGGGTAATGACCCACGACACTTAAAATAAATATTTTTATATATACAGGGAGAATCACCTGAAACTTGCACTGCAGATACTACGCAGATATAAAGTGCTGTCTATGGGCGGTTTTTGCAGAGCGGATTGGTAGACAGAGGCTCGTATTGTTAGTCAATATGCAGACTGTAACAATACTTAGAAAGTGTACTTTTTGTGCAGACATACACTTTTTTAAATGGAACAATGCCTATTGACATCAACAAACTAAAATTAGGGTAAATTAGAATGTCAGTGGTGTCTGTTGCAGGATTATAGTGCGAGTCGTTTACTAGATATCGTATTTTGAAAAGTTTCCACACCGCCACTTGTTTGTTCAAAAATGGTTCAAATGGCTCTGAGCACTATGGGACTTAACATCTGAGGTCATCAGTGCCCTAAAACTTAGAACTACTTAAACCTAACTAACCTAAGGACGTCACACACATACATGCCCGAGGCAGGATTCGAACCTGTGACCTTAGCGGTCGCGCGATTCCAAGCTGTTGCGCCTAGAACCGCTCGACCACCACTTGTTTGTGTCAGTCAGGTTGCGTAGTTGCTAGATATGATGCTGTTGTTTGCTTACAGTGTGCTTGTACGTTCCCTGAGTGCATTGAGACTTGCTAGTCAGTCAGTGTGTGTCAGACCAGTAAGTAGGAAGTCAGTGGACGATGGGATTTACGAATGGAGAAAAAACCGACATACTCATGGTGTATGAAGAGTGTAGGAAGAATGCAGTTCGTTCTTGCACGGTGTATGCGGCAAGATACCCCAATAGACGTCAACCATCTCGGCAATCATTTATCATCTTATCAACCTCTTCAACCAGTTACGTGAAATAAGTAGTGTAACAACTAGACAAAGTAGCAGAAGGAAACAAATGACGACAGAAGAGGGGGAAATTAATGTTCGTGCTGCTGTTGCAGTTGATCCGCACATTAGGTCTCGCGTAGTCGCTCGAGGAATGGCATGAATCAGGCAAGTGTCTTACGCGTTCTCCATCGACATAGGTTTCATCCCTATCACACTTCTCTCCATCAAGAGCTGCATGGGAACGCTTATGACAATCGTGATAACTTGTGTAAATGGGCATTAAGACAGGATACTCCAGATGTATCATGCATTTTGTTTAATAATGACGCCACATTCAACAGTCATGACTGCTGGCGGCCTAACGCGCTGCAGTCACGGACTGTGCGGCTGGTCCCAGCGGAGGTTCGAGTCCTCCCTAGGGCATAGGTGTGTATGTTTTGTCCTTAGGATAATTTAGGTTAAGTAGTGTGTAAGCTTAGGGACTGATGACCTTAGCAGTGAAGTCCCATAAGATTTCACACACATTTGAACAGTCATGGCCAGGTAAACCGCCGAAACATACACTGTTAGTCTGTTTACAACCTCCGTTGGCTTTATCAGGTAAAACGTCAGCGTCTATAAAGTGTAAACGTGTAGTGTGTGATACTGAGCCATCAGGCCACAGGCCCGTTTCCATAGACGGAAGACTGAACGCGTACATGTATCGCAGCCTCCTACTACACCATCTTCCAAGGATGCTAGAAGAGGTTCCTCTAAAGACTAGAAGGAACCTGTGGTACCAACACGATGGCTGTCCAGCCCATAGTCCAATAGTGCAAGAAGTACTACAGCATGTCTTTACGAATTGTTTCCAGATTGTTGGACTGGGCGCAGAGGATCTGTACCCTGGCCGGCCCATTAACCGGATCTGACGCCTGTATACTTCTTTCTTTGGGGAAAGCTGAAAGACGCTGTCTTCAAGGACACGATGATCTGCAACGACATATTGCAGCAGCCTTTCAGACATCACTGCTCAAATGCTAGCAAGTGTGCAGCAGTCGTTCCGTACCAGACTGGAAGCATGTAATGCCGCTGCCAGTGGTCATTTTGAAGCCAACCTGTGATAGTCAACTTCTCGTTACTGATCGGAATCCATATAACTTGTGTTCTTTAGTGTGTGCTGCCGCAGGTATTGCAATAATGTCGGTGTGGGAACTTTTCAAAATGCGGTATGTAAGCAACTCGCACTAGACTCCTGCAACAAACGCCACTGACATTCTAGTTTATCCTACTTTTAGTTTGTTAATGCCAATAGGCATTCTTTCATTTAAGAATGTGTATGTTTGCACGGAATATACACTTTCTAAATGTTATTATAATCTGTTACTTGGCGAACAGTTCGAGCCCGTGACTATCAATCCATTCTGCTAAAACCTCATATCAATAGCAGTTTCCATTTCCGCAATAGTTGCGGTGCAAGTTTTACGTGTTTCATCCAGTAAATTAATTTTTAATCTTCACAGCCAACTTTTCGGGAAAAAATTAGCATCTAAACTAAGTATCTCGAAAATTGCAGAAGTTGTGGAAATTACAAGCAATGTTTAACACAATACTATTATGTTACTTGATAGATTGTTATTGCAGCCTGACTTATAACATTTCCGCCAGGTAAAACTGCATATTCGCAGGCTGTAGCCGCTGTTATCAACAAATCCGACACGTTTTGTTGATAGTTAATTCAATTGGTAGTTGATGGCTGGAGACATAAGCTCTTTGTTACAGGTAGTCCCCGAAACGTTGGCCACTGATGAATCGTGTGTACGGATGGAGTTAACCCTCTCAGCGTCAGTTGAGGCCAGAAGCTGATGTACTGAAGCACCGAAACTAGTAGCCATATAATAAATAACCTCGTAAGAAAGGCTGTAGGTATTCCATTTTATTACGTAAGTGAACGGCCGTCGTCGTTCAAACCTCCAATCACAAGGATGGACATACAGAAAGTGCACCAGTCCTTAATTTAGCTTTAAATTTTTCATTTTTAATCTTTCACTAACGGAGGATACTAAACTGTTTAGTACGTGCCACTCAAGAAAAGGGCTGAAAATACGGACAACGTAAACGGTAGCTCTCGCTGTCTTCACTAGGAATGATACTTCGTTTCTTTACCATTGAGTGCGCTCTAAAATTGAAACAAATAAATAAATTTGCCCCTGATTCTATTAATCAGCAAGAAAAACGGTAACTAGGCTGTACCTCGGTGAAAATTACGTCAAATAATGAGCTGCAATACAATATTCAACTTTTCACTAATAAATTTTATTGTCTTCAAAAAGTTCATATTAATTTGAAGACTGGTGAAACCAACTGTTCTTTAGTGGTTAGAAACTGACTAGAGTCCCCAATACAGCAGTTAGTTATCTCACTGTATTAAATTAAATAAATTAAAACAGCTGGAAAAACACAAACTGCGTTCACAGCTAATCGTTAAATACAGATAAATCGCATACAAACTCACATTTAAAACAGAGTCAATACGATGTTACAACGTAAGAGTCGATTAGTAGCAGAAATAATCTCTCACAGGCAAACTGCGCCAAAGTCAATCAGTGCACTGAATCAGAGTCCCAGACCGACTCCACGCGAAAAATCGCAAGTTCTGCTGACCTGCTACTAGAAAATAATCAGAGTCCTGACCGGTGGCAAATTGTTCCAAGTTCACAGTGAGTTCGCGCGAAATAATTCAAAGTCCCGCTACCGAAGATCGGAAAAACTATCCTTCAAAAGGAGCGAGGCTGGATCACCGCTGAGACTCTCATAGACGGCGCCCCAACCAAGTCGTTTCGAACACTGTCCTCGAGCACGATGGCCGCCACCGTTATATAGTCTCGGTTCACCCCTTCACAGAAAATCCAACTTCTACGTTTCGTAGTTTCATCAGGCTATTTTACATTTTTTATGCATAATTAACATTGTGATTATAATTGTCCCAATAGATCCACACTATAATTCTAGTGCAAATCAATATCCTACATTTATTTCTACGTGCAATAGGTCGCCCACTTTTAAGTTTAAACAATTACAAAACTTCATGCAATGATAGAAAACATTTCATATTCTTCAAGTCGTCAAATATTACACTAATTATAGATGTCGCATCGTTTCCTCATTAGATTTTTACTCCTCTTCACAGTGAACTATTCAGAATTAAGACATCTGTAATAGTTCACGAAATTTTATAAACAAGTAATAAGAACAAATAATAATAATATAAATGTTAAGAGTTAAAGGTTGAATGTGGTGTGTAATGACCTCCACCACTGCATACTGCCTTGCTGGATGTGTACTTGTATCAGATTTTACATCAATTATCAATTAAAAAACAATTAAAATGCGTCTCACAGCTTAATTAATTGTGCTAAAAATGATGTGCATACATCAATCGGAGCACCTCACTGAGACCTATAGATTCAGTGTTAGACTTATTTTGTACATTAAATAATATAAAAGTTATTAAACATTTGCTGATTTATGGTTACAAAAAAGTTCTCGGTGGTGAACCTATTTACATATTCTGATTATAATTAGTATCTGCACACCGACAGAATAGTGGCGCCCCCTCTCTAATATGACGCATTGTCCTTCACTGTACCAATTACAGTTTACGCTTCACGAGCGCAAACGCGAACATTGTGTGAGGAGCTATTGTGCAGTAGCGGTGGAACTGACGTTATCACTGCTCCTGTCAAAAATTGAAACGACCGGACCTTTTCATTTTTATTTATATTTTGTTTTAATGTATTTGCATTTTAAAAAAGTTTCATTTGTCCGGATTTAGCACTGTATTCTGTATTCTTCCCGTTACTTGAGAATATAATTTTTCGCAGCACAATCCTTGGGTAAATGGTTCACGGAGTTCTTCTTTCAAGGGTTATAAATCAAAATCCCTTTAAAACCTCACAGAAATTTCTGCAGGCAGTGAATGGAGGTCCAGCTCAACCTATTAGCGAGAGAAAATTTCGACAAGAATTGTATATAATGAAAATTTGCAGTCGGCCACTGCGCAAGAGTCCATTGCGCGCCCCTATGTTTCAACACAACAGCAAAGTCCATCGCGCTGGGAGATTATGTGACTGGTTTCCTTAACACTCTCCAAACCTTTTACATGTCAACTGGCCTGCAAAATTACCTGACTTAAATCCCATAGAAAATATTTGGGACATGTTGGAGTAGCAGGTAAAACGTCGACATCAACATCGCCGCAATTTGGTGAAACTGTGCGATCAAATCCTCTGCGAATGGCTGAATCTGGATGCGGCGTGGCTTCCTCTACCATGTGCACTCATTTACTAATACAATCAAGGTGGTTATTAAGTCGGAATTACACGATATTAAATGATGCTTGTAATGATTTCTCTAGGAGTGGTTAATTTTTTTGTTCGGTGAGTTTACATTTGCTCCTGTTGTAGAAATAACGGTTTCAGTGGGGTGTCGATGCTGTGTGCAGCGTTCTGAAATGGTTCTTATTGATTGACCAATGTAATTGCTACCGCATTCACAAGGAATTTTATAAATTTCAAGATCACTGAGATTTCAGAACGTGGCACACAGCGTCGACGCTACGTCAATAGTCGACAAATCTGCTGTTGCCAAACATAGCATCTTCATGCGCAAAAATACGATAATGTTTCACAAACTGCGACATATCCACGAACTGAACACTCACCCAAACATAGATTAAATTTCCTTTACTTTACGTCTATGGTCAAAAAATTTTTGTCATCAGACTACCGGTTTCAGTGTACAACGGCCATCTTCAGATCTGTTTTATAAAAACATGTCCTAATATACTGGAGCCATAGTGGCACCGTTAAGTACTAAACATAAAATCACCGCCAGCATCGTCAAATGTATATAAATAATGGTATACACAAGAGTCATCTTGTCAGCAGTACTACTGTTAAAAGCAAACTGAAGTTTGTTTTGAACAGTAGTGCAGCTGACAAAATAACCTAAATTAGATCTGCCATTAATGATGCTAAATTTCTACGCAGACCATTTTATAGAAAACGCCGATTAACTTGAATTCTCAACCTCCAAAATTACGTTTTCAGTTTAAAGCCCACAAAATAGATCATTCGATTCGCCCGATTTGGAATAGTATGAACAGTGCTTATCACGATCAAGCAAAGCTGCTACATGAGAAGTTAAAAAAAGTCTTATTTTTCTCAAAATAATTGTTCAGCTCCCAACAGTCAAAATCTCATTAGTAAAATAAGACCTACATTGTGATCAAAATGCCAGGCTGCTATCGTTTGATGTCAGAGATCTCTACGCGAACGTTCCTGTGCAAATGACCTTAGATATAACAGAAAAAATTGACGTCTTCATAAAAAAGAGATTTATTATAAGCAGATTACTGACTTCATGAATTTATTCAGATTTTAGTCAAATATAACTATTTCAATTCCAATGGACAGTTGTATCAGCAATCCGACGGTCTTGCAACGGGTAACCATTAGCTGGTATTCTCGCAGACATATTGATAAATTTCTCAGAAGAAAATTTTATTAAACATTTTTCAGCCGATACTCTAGGTATTCCTTCTTACTCCAGATATGTAGATGACATTTTGATTATTTATATGGGCCTGATAGCGGTGTTGACCATCTCTTCAAAATCTTTAACGAAATTCACGAAAAAATTACTTTCACGTGTGAGCTCAAAAACGAATTCCGTCAATTAAATTATTTGGAGCTAATGTTAGCAATAGTTGGTAACCAAATTTCTTCCAATAATTTTCGCAAAGAGACCTCAGCAAACAGTACAGTCTTGTTCAAAACTTCCTCATTCTCACAAATTTTTTTTTTGACATTTTTCCATCCATTGAGCTATTTCCACTCCTTCATCTGATGAAAATCTCGATAGTGAGATTAGTTTGATTTTGACTATCGCAGTCACTAATGGATACGACCATAGCGGACAATATTTTGAGAAATAAAACCAATAATAGAATCACCATTCTTGACCCTATTCATTATAACGAACGTAAAGAAAAGAAAAAAAAATACCATACCATTTTTAGGGTCTGTATCGTACTAGATTCAGCGTCTCCTCCAAAACAAGTACGATTTTAAAGTAGCATTTTCTACCGACAGTAGTTCGAGAAATAATCTTCTTCATAATTTGAAACCAGTGCATTCCCCTTTAAAAACTCAGGTATCTAAAAATTAGCTGTGATACATATCCAGCCTATTACATAGGATAAACAGAACGAGCAAGGTTTGAAGAAAAGCTCTTAGGAACAAAAGGTACAAATATACATAACTCGTACTTTGTTGATCATTAATTAATTACAGGCCATAAGCCATAAGAAGTTCATGATGTCAGTATCCTGCAAACAGAAAAAAAAGGCTTCAGACTTGATATCCTAGAAGAATTAGAAATTTTCAAACACCTTTCCCTTTATGACGGTTTCATTCTGAATGAACAGTTGCAGCTACGTAAAATAATTCTTTAATGGTGCAAAGCCCTTACTTTTAAGCGCCTGAAATTGTCTTCTGATCTTCCTTAGAGTAGACTCTAAAATATCATTTTGAAACATCCCCTTAGAAAAATTATGAATTACTGTGCTGGCAAACTTATTACGTTATTGGATTTTGAAACAGCTGAGTAAAACTGAACGTACTCAGACATTTCTCTCTTTACTTATTCTGATCAACACTAAACTGACACAGTATATTATTTTTGGCGCAACGCAATCTAACTTTCAATAATCCCTACAAAAGAATGGCCCTGACTAACAATAACCTATACCTTTCATGAATCATTTACCTCACAAAAATCTTCGTTACTCAAACTACTGCACGCCGGTCGGAGTGGCCGAGCGGTTCTAGCGCTGCAGTCTGGAACCACGCAACCGCTACGGTCGCAGGTTCGAATCCTGCCTCAGGCATGAAGGTCTGTGATGTCCTTAGGTCAGTTAGGTTTAAATAGTTCTAAGTTCTAGGGGACTGATGACCTCAGCAGTTAAGTCCCATAGTTCTCAGAGCCATTTGAACCATTTTTACTCAAACTGCTGCAATAGAGCGTGCGCCAATACTGCCAGCTAAATAAAAGATTCTAGCTGCTGAAGGCAGTAACTACTGACAGGCATAGTTAGCAAATAAAAGATTTTGATGGAGAACAAACAATCTATTTACCTTAATAGAGTTCAAAAGTCATAATATACATATCAGTTCATGACATCCGGTCTTACAAATTTCGTTTTTCTGACGGACACGCGTCCAGATCGTCCACTCTCAAAACTCTGCCATCTCTCTCCCCACATCCACCACTGCTGGCGGCTCACCTGCAACTGCGCAACGCTACGCGATGTTCACATTCAACTGCGCGACACTACAATAACAAATATTCCAACAATGCAAATCAGCCACATACTGCACACAGCACAGTCAGTGATTTTCATACAGAGCGCTACATGGAGTTACCAACATAAAAACCTTAACAACCCACTTACAGTTTTCCTGTTTCATTTTCATTTATTACATTGTAATTAGTTTTCACAAAAAATGTGTAGAATATTTACTGTTGCATTGTCCCGTATAAAAATTTATTTTGCGTAATACTGGCTGTTGACTTGCGAGATGAACTCTTATGTGCTATTTAAAATATTTTTGTTAATGTAAGCAGCTGATTTCCTCGATTGTCAATAGATGACGCGACTTATTTCGTGTCCACGTTGTGGCAACTTCGGCCTGTGCGAAGCTTAATATGATGCCACCTTCAGTTCTTGTATCCTCGTGCATCCCTTAGCGGCGAACAGTGTACTACGTCATGTAGCTATCAGTTTTACTGACAAGTACTGGGTGCCACACGAAAGACGTCCACGATTAGTTCGCGGGTCGCGCGGCATGGTAACCGGCCGTCGCCGTGCCCGACTGTCGGACAGCCGGCAGTCGGCTGCGCGCACGCTTCCCGTGAGTTGTGCATGAACAACGTTGCCATCTCACTCAACACCACCTAGACCACGGGCCTGCGCGCACACTTGTGACGTCACATACTGATGGCCGGGTCTGTATCGGAACGCTTCTGTTAAACACTCTGGAGCTATACGAACTTTATGAGTTTCAGAGCTGAGACCGCATAGGGATTCTCGTGCTTTCCTCTTCTACATGGCCTTGTAATGAAAGTATGGAAATTTATATCATTGCCTAAAGTAACTGAACAAAACTACCCTATGATATTTCAAGGTGTAAAATTATTGTGACGATTTGCCTTAAATACGCGTTTCTAGGCTCGAATACAAACTGTAATTTTAAATTCTGTCGTTTACCTCAGGAGCTGTGTTTTCTTGCTGTAAAAAATCAGCAATATGCAATAACAAGCAGACGTTTTCGGTTTTAAATAAAGCAGCTGGAGCTTCTATAGAATTTAAGAATTTATGTCCCTGGTTATTTTCGTAAATTGTCCTCTCCACTTCAAAATTTGCAGACCTCACACGAAACTGAAATCATTCGACGAAATGGAGCACCTCCTGACGTAATGATTAATAAATCAAAGAACCCGAAAAAATATTTTATTTTCCCGTTTCTCCAGAACTTTAGAACCTTAAACATGAAAAGATCGTTTCTCCTATATCATTGACTGATATTCGTGTCAAAGAGTGCTGTTAATTTAATCACAATGCACTTACATCAAAATTCTGCTTTCTATACTGCTTAATCTGTCGAACACTGAATTCATTAAAGCAATTTTCCAAGGTAGTTTACTCAAATAGAAATTATTTCCGAATAGCTGTATATGTAAAACTGAACAAAATCATTCTGTAGCTCTTCCAAATAAAAATACTGGAAACTCAAAAATCTGGTAGGAATGATAAGGAATACTTGTATAAATCTCCGTCAGTATCACAAGGCAAAAAAAGATTTGCTTCGTCATAAACGATGCAGCTAGTTTGTTATTGTTTATCAGATACAGAACAGAGTCAAAGATGATCTATAAAACCAAAGAGTATGTGTCACGGCCTTCTAGATGCATCCCGCTCATGTTTGGTTGAAAGTAATACACAGAATTGTTGTACACTGAGCTGGTATTGAAGCGCTGCTTCAGAACGTGGGCGTGGGCGTGGCACACTTTTAATTAGTTTTCAGGCACTTCGGATGTGATTTCAACATTGAAACTTTGGGAACTAATTTTACATGAGTTGTACTAACAAATAAAAAATAAATCGAAAATTGACATTTTTGGTCAATTTCATCAACGTCCCCCAATAAATCAGATTAAGTAGTGTGTAAACCTAGAGACCGATGACCTCAACAGTTTGGTCCCATAGGAACTTACCACCACCACCACCTACACGATCAATAAGATCAAAAATATTTGAGATACCATACAATGAATTTTAAAAAAAACCTGATATCTATATTGTAACAACAAAGGAGGAAGCACAAGTGAGGAAAGCGAGCTTCAGCGAAAATAATGTGCTAGTGATTAGAAACTAACGAAGAGGCTACAGAAACTTTTGGTATGTGCCACAGCAATGCATGACAATGAAATATGGACTATGGAGAAACCAGAAAAAAGGACTAGCAAGCATCTGGAACTTGTTTGTGTTATGCACCATACTAAAAATTAAACGGGCAGTTAAACAATGGAATTAAATGACATTAAGAAAAGTGCAAAATGAAGGAATTCTGTGAGATAGCAATATGTGAAGAGGAGGAGGTTGAAACACGAGCTGAGATACACTATCTGGCCGTAAGTATACGAACACCATTACATAATGTGGAATTGACCGCCAGATGTTATGAGAGTCGGGCCAGACAGTATAGAAAGAGGCGGGGAGTATTCTGTTGTCAATAGTGAGCAGTAACAGGAGACTGGATCGATCACAAGAGCTAAGTGGCTTCGAAAGTGGACTAGTCATTGCATGTTACCTAAGCAACAAATCCATCAGGGGCTTTCCAACCCTTCTAAAGATGCCCAAGGCGTCTATTTTTGATGTGATTGTGAAATGGAAAAGCGAAGGAACATTCACAGCTAAATCAAGATCAGGCAGAACCACGTACTGGCGGACAAGGGCCGTCGAGCATTACGAAGGCGGTTATAAGACATCGCAAGAAATCAGCGGAAAGAATCTCTCGCCAGATTCAAAGTGCTGCCAGCTGTCCAGCTGCCACAATGACTGTCAGCAGGGAGTCGGAACGAGTGGAGTACAATGGTCCAGAAGCTTCTCATGGTGTAACGACATGGGGGTGTTTTTCGTGATTAGGGTGAGGTCCGCTTATTGCCCTTACACAAAATGATAAACGCGGAAGGATACGATCGTTATTCTACAGCACTGTGCACTGCGTACGGTAGAGGAACAGTCCGAAGACGAGATGTTTTGTATCAATATGCCAATCCACCCTGTCATGAAACAATATCTGTCAGCAAGGATTTGTGGGCAACATCCATGAACTCGACTGACCTGCCAAGATTCCCGACGTGAACCCAATGGGATGAGTTAGACCATTGACTTCGCTCCAGATCCGAATCTCTAACATCATTACCTGCCCTGGTTTCGGCTCTTGAGGAAGTGTGGGCTGCTGTTCCTCAACAGACATGAGGACACCTCCTTGAAAGTGTTCAAAAATGGCTCTGAGCATTATGGGACTTAACTTCTGAGGTCGTCAGCCCCCGAGATCTTAGAACTACTTAAACCTAACTAACCTAAGGACATCACGCACATCGATGCCCGAGGCAGGATTCGAACCTGCGACCGTAGCGGCCGCGCAGTTCCAGACTGTAGCGCCTAGAACCGCTCGGCCACTCCGGCCGGCTCTTAAATGTGTCCCCAGTGGAGTTCAAGCCATCATAAATGCGAATGGAGGACACGCCCCATATTGATGTCTACTAACAGTTGTTGGGATACCTTCGATCAGATAGTGTATATTACGCTGAACTCTCCGAGGAGCCATGAGTGGCTCAACAGTCTGTGTCTATATCCCACAACCGAAGCAAGCAAACACGCTAGGTATTATGATACACTTTAACGACACTGGTAGGGAGGTGAACCCTCCTCCGATCTAAAGCTATTACTTTAAATTGTATTTATTTCGACGGTCTTATTGTAAATTAACACAAATGATAACTAGTTAGAACCAGATCGATGAATAAAAGTAAAAATAAAACATTAATAAGTATCTTTTTAAGTAGATAGCATAGATCTCAAATACTTAAAACTGTTAAAATCATACGAGTTATGACAATTAAAACAAACTGTTTTGAAGGAACTCAGTCATAAGCTGTAGAATAATAGGAATTTCGCTAATAGACTTATGACAGAATTCTGTTGTTTACAGTGCGTTACCAAACCCATTCTGTATTCTAAAGTTGCAGACGTCATTGATAATGGTAAATGGGGAGGGGGCGGGAGGAGCTGGGAGAGAGTGACTAGGCAATTAGTAACATGCAGCATTAAAATCTTAAAAAATGGTTCAAATGGCTCTGAGCACTATGGGGCTTAACATCTGAGGTCATCAGTCCCCTAGACTTAGAACTACTTAAACCTAACTAACCTAAGGACATCAGACACATCCATGCCCGAGGCAGGCTTCGAACCTGCGACCGTAGCAGCAGCGCGGTTCCGGGCTGAAGTACCTAGAACCGCTCGGCCACAGCGGCCGGCTCATTAAAATCTAACAAAGTTATTGTCTGAAGAATGTAGTAAAACTAATTTAAAGCTGATAACCTGCTGAACATATACACGTAACATTCATACATGAGGCACTTTGTCGAGATAAATAAATTTAAAACAAAGTTTTTATTGATTGAGTGCATACTGTTTTCGCTACATGGGTATTTCTGCTAGTGCACATTAGGCTCAGTGTACCCATGGTCGCGTTGCCACGCTGTCTACAAGTGTGGTTCGCTACGATCTTCTCCTGGGAATGGGCCTGTAGCATCCTTGTTACTTTGTTAGACAAGGCAAGTGTCTTGTGACTTACATGTTCGACATACAGGTCAAATCACAACTTCTGGTCGAGGCAAACATCCTCAAATAGACCCGAAGCCAAATTTATGAGAATTGAATAGCATAAAAAACACTTAAAAAGTTCTGAGAACGAAACTTTCGCTCTTCAGAAGAGCGTGCACTGTTCTGAAACTTCCTGTCAGATTAAAGCTTTGTCGTGAAACGGGACTCGAAGCTGAAACCCCGTCTCCCGCTGTCATTGCTCTTAACGAATGAGTCATCCTCACAGCTTCAGTTCTACCAGCAACAATATCGCCTATGTCGAAGGGGAACCACTCCTTGTTCTTAGCGTCGCCACGCGTTAAAGTACCGGGAACGGGCTGCAGTGATGCCGGAGTGAGGAGTTTAGACGGTGGTAGCAGCTATGGGGAAGAAATAAACTTCTAGGAGACATTGCTGTGCGTGTGAAATTAATTCACATGCAACGACAATGATTATATAATTTATCCTTAGCACTAGCAATTCGAACTATGAGACATGTCGACACCACTCGCTCCAACTTACTTCATAATTCTCTCATTACCGTATGCTGTACGAATCACTTGTTTACGAAGTTAAACGTGCGTCAAGGGGTCGATAGCCGAGCAACGAAGATTTTCAATGTCGCCTTGCTTGTCATATTACGAGGGTAATCCCAAGAGTAAGTTCTCCAATTTTGTTATAAGTACATAGACCTGTTTATTTCTACAGTGGTTTACATCAATTTACAGCTTAAACATTTAGCTATTTTTCGACATAATCACCATTTCTGTCGATGCAGTTTTGTAGACGCTGTGGCAGTTTTTGTATGCACATGTCATACCAGCTTATCGCCATGATGTTCAGAAAGTTATGAACCTCTTCTTTCACCTTGTTGTCGGAGCCTAACCACTTTTCGGCCAAATGTTCTTTTAACCTAGGTAACAGGTGATAGTCACTGGGCGCCAAGCCAGGACTATAGGGTGGGTAATTATGTTCCACTAAAACTATTGCAAAAAAATGGCTCTGAGCACTATGGGACTTAACTTCTGAGGTCATCAGTCCCCTAGAACTGAGAACTACTTAAACCTATGTAACCTAAGGACATCACATACATCCATGCCCGAGGCAGGATTCGAACCTGCGACCGCAGCGAAACTATTGTAGGAGAGCAACGGTTTGCCGAGCGATGTGTGAGAGAGCGTTGTCATGGAAAATGTGTACGCCCTTGCTCAACATTCCTCTTCTCCGGTTCTGAATTGCCAGTTTGATTTTTTTCAGAGTTTCACAGTACTTGTCAGCGTTAACTGTGATCCCAGTGGGCATAAAGTCGACCAGCAATACCCCTTTCGATCCCAAAAAACATTTGTCATGACTTTACTGGTAGACTGTGTTTCTTTGAATTTCCGCGGCTTTGGCGAAGAAGGATGCCGCCACTGGCGTGATTGTTGTTTGGTCTCAGGTGTAAAGTGGTATGCCTAGGTTTCGTCTCCAGTGACAATTGAGTCCAGAAAGTTGTCCTGTCGATCTTCACGGATGCTTTGCTCAACCTTCAACACTCTCTCCTCAGAAATTGACGGTCTCCCGCTCCTTTATTCGTCGTGAATTTCGGTCCGACCCGCTGCAAACTCCGTACACCACTTGCGAACATTTTTGACATCCATGCACGACTCACCATACACTTCCGTCAATTGGCGATGGATTTCAATCGGCGCAGTGCCCTTTGCGTTCAAAAACCGAATAACTGCGCGCATTTCGTACTTGGCTGTAACATCCAACGGGAGCTCCGCTCTCAACGGCTGCCAAGCAAAGACTGAGCGCCTCAGCGCGGCGTGCGCATGTTTACACACAGCGCGTGAAGCACTCTTCATTACAGTGTGACGAACTGCCTCAAAAACAGAGTTCTGTACTTATAGAAAAATAAGAGACCTTACTTTTGTTATTGCCCTCGTATATTAGTGAGCTCTGCTGTTTGCAGTGACGCGGAGCAACGAGAGAGCAGGCCGCCAAATTTCGCTTTTCAGGAGTGCTCTGATTAAGGACGTGAGACATGGGTCTTACGCTTGCTGTCAGGTTCTGTTCGGTGTGTTCATAGTGATGTGTCGGTGTTTCAGAATGCCGTTTGGGTAACACTGTTACTATTTGAGGGCGTGCTAAAAAGTAAGGCCGCAGAAGTTTTTATGTGAAACCTCTTAAAACTTTTTACTTTTTAAATAAAAAGATCTGCATCAAGCGTCCTTACCTGATTGCTGAAAAGTCAGACAAAATATAGCTAGCATGTGCACTGCAAATCGTATAAGTGCTCTGGTTCGTAAAAAACTTCCCAGCACAATTAGTGTCAGTTGTGCTCATAGCGTAGATAGCGCACGAGACAGCACAGTCTTTGGCTTGGATCCGATCCTTCCTACCATCCCATGTCAAATTTTTGTATCGTTCTCTTGTTCGGTTTTATGAAACCAAAAGATGAACACATTTGGCGACACCGACTCTGACGGGTCGCTTAAATCTGTACTGACAAGTAAACTAGCCTGTCCAAGTGAGACTCAAGTTTTTGTATTTTTATTTTCAAGGATTACAGTATTCATTTTCTCAGACTTTTCGTTCTCTGTTTAGTGAAGTCCAATTCCTGTATGATCATGTGGCATTGTTCATACACACTTATACCATGTGGCCTCATGGCACCTAACCACATTTTCCTGGGAAGTCTGCCCGCATCTCGTGGTCGTGCGGTAGCGTTCTCGCTTCCCACGCTCGGGTTCCCGGGTTCGATTCCCGGCGGGGTCAGGGATTTTCTCTGCCTCGTGATGGCTGGGTGTTGTGTGCTGTCCTTAGGTTAGTTCGGTTTAAGTAGTTCTAAGTTCTAGGGGACTGATGACCATAGATGTTAAGTCCCATAGTGCTCAGAGCCATTTGAACCATTTGGGAAGTCTGTTAAGGCCCAAAGCACTTATACGATTTGCAATGCACACGCAGCTATTTTTTGTATCGTTTTTCAGCGATCAGGTAAGGACATCTTGACACAGATCCCGAAACACAGCTTGGATGTCAGCTTAGTAATCTTCAGGTTAACTACAGCTCACTGCTCAGTAATTTTGTACAGGCAAGTTTGTCCGTCACGAATCGAGATCATGAGGTTTTGTTTAGGCAACAGGTACGCATAATTAGAATGAGATTTTCACTCTGCAGCGGAGTGTGTGCTGATATGAAACTTAGTGGCAGATTAAAAATGTGTGCCGGACCGATACTCGAACTCGGGACCTTCGCCTTTCGCGGGCAAGAGCTCTACCATTGGAGCTACCCAAGCACGACTCACGACCCGTCCTCACAGCTTCAATTCTGCCAGTACATCGTCTCCTACCTTACAAACTTCACAGAAGCTCTTCTGCGAACCTTGCAGAACTAGGTCCCGAGTTCCAGTCTCGGTCCGGCACACAGTTTTGATCTGCCAGGAAGTTTTAGGTACGCATAGTATTTAATCAATGCTAGTTGGAAATGCTCTCCAGAAAAAAAAAAACAGTTGTACTTATGAAGGTTCTAGCACGTCATTACACAAGGTGGTTCAAAAATACTTTTACAAATTTTGGGGGCAGGTTCTTTACACCAAAACAAAAAAAAGTGTTCATATAAACATAGTCCGAGAGTAATTCGTTATCGAGTTATTAATGAAATTTGACATTCAGCGGCATTTCAGGTACAACCCAATAACTTCACTATCAATGCACCGGTTTGACTCTTTGTATCCCAAATGGCGTGGTGTTGCCAGTGGAACTTGTTTACATTCGTCATTCGTCTGTTCTCAACCTGTCCATTGTGTTCATGTACTACAAGCAGCGAACTGACTGAAAGTGCTCTGATCACATATGCGAGGATATTCATTTCGTGAGCAGACAGGCATGGTTTTCTGTGTGGCCGCGCGAATGGTAATGGACGTGAGTCTACACGGTTGTATCAGATGGTGTTTCCAGACCGAAGAGAGTCGAGTCGTCCAACCTTTGGTGCTGTGCATTAGCCGGTTGCCGAAACAAGATCCGTAGACTCACAGGCTATTGATCGAGGAAGACTACATGTTGCTCAAACGACTGACTGCGAAGAGCATATTCTTCGGGCTGCAGAAAAAGAACTAGGTATCAGCGTAACTGAAGATGACCTGGCATGTGGTACCTCGCGAAGTTCCGCAAGGGGAATATTTCACGAGCACCTCATTTATCCGTATCATCTTCAACGTGTGAGTGGCCTTACGTTTGATCACCCATTACGGGATAACTTTTGCTGGTGGTTTGTTGCAAAAACTGCGAATCAGTTGTCTATCTCTTCAGTTTTGTCTAAGGGAGGTAGGACGTCAAACGGGCCGCCTTGGAGCAGGAGAGGCACCACAGCACATTTTAATTTCCACTGTCTATGCTTTTACAAACAAATACATAAAACTTTGAAAGCATGATCGGGAAGGATTCAGGATTGACACTCATAGCAGTGGAAGTTCAAAAACATAGCAAAATAATTTTTTTTACGTGTGAAATTTCATAATTTTCTCACTTACTATTGGCTACATTTTTTGCTATGGGTACACTTTTCTTCATAAGTAAGAGAGATTCTTAGATGAATTTTGCACAGCATACAAACCATACTTACTCCAGAATTTATTTAATTTATGAAAAAAATGAACAAGCTGTTACGTTTTAAACTTCACGTTTAGGAAAGACTCAAATCTTATAGTTAATTATCTCAATTTTATCACAGTTTTTAACAGATTTGGAAAATTCTATAGTTTCATCGAAGAATCTCTCTTACTTATGAAGAAAGTGTGCCCCCTGCCGCCGTTGGATAAGCAGCTGCAGCAGCAAGTCGTATACTCCTAGCTCACTCATTTGTTACATAGTTTAATTCTTAATTTCTTTGCGTGTTTTTCGTACTTGCATTGTGTAATTCATAAATTTCGGGCGTATTATAGTAGTTGAGAGTTGTAGCATCGCGTTTTAGTACCTGAATAGTGTAAATTCGCGTAGTCGTTTGTCTACTGTTTTGTTTTGAACGGCCAGTGTCGGTTGGTCGCAGTCAGTGTGCCCCCTGCCGCCGTTGGATAAGCAGCTGCAGCAGCAAGTCGTATACTCCTAGCTCACTCATTTGTTACATAGTTTAATTCTTAATTTCTTTGCGTGTTTTTGGTTCTTGCATTGTTTAATTCATAAATTTCGAGCGTATTATAGTATTTGAGAGTTGTAGCATCGCGTTTTAGTACCTGAATAGTGTAAATTCGCGTAGTCGTTTGTCTACTGTTTTGTTTTGAACGGCCAGTGTCGGTTGGTCGCAGTCAGTGTGCCCCCTGCCGCCGTTGGATAAGCAGCTGCAGCAGCAAGTCGTATACTCCTAGCTCACTCATTTGTTACATAGTTTAATTCTTAATTTCTTTGCGTGTTTTTCGTACTTGCATTGTTTAATTCATAAATTTCGAGCGTATTATAGTATTTGAGAGTTGTAGCATCGCGTTTTAGTACCTGAATAGTGTAAATTCGCGTAGTCGTTTGTCTACTGTTTTGTTTTGAACGGCCAGTGTCGGTTGGTCGCAGTCAGTGTGCCCCTGCCGCCGTTGGATAAGCAGCTGAGCAGCAAGTCGTATACTCCTAGCTCACTCATTTGTTACATAGTTTAATTCTTAATTTCTTTGCGTATTTTTGGTTCTTGCATTGTTTAATTCATAAATTTCGGGCGTATTATAGTATTTGAGAGTGTAGCATCGTGTTTTAGTACCTGAATAGTGTAATTTCGCTTAGTCTCCTTCCGCCGCCGAGCAGTGTCAGCAGTGCGCAAGTAGCAGCATTACTGCATTTACTAGGCAATCTTGTATTTTAATAACTGTTTAAATTTTGTCGATTTGTTTGCGCTCTCTGTAGATTAGTTCAGACGTTCTTAGCAAAACAGTTTTTAGCATGGATAGGGACTGCAACTGCTGTGTTCGGATGCAGGCTGAGTTGGCATCCCTTCGCTCCCAGCTTCAGGCAGTGTTGGCTTCGGTCACACAGCTTGAGGCTGTTGCCAATGGGCATCACTGTGGGGGTCGGGATGGGGGTTTGTTGGGGACGGCCAGCTCGTCCCACGCATCCCCTGATCGGACTACGACTGTGGTTGCCCGGGATACTGCCCGCATTGAGGCTGATCCCTCACCTGTGGTAGAGTGGGAGGTCGTTTCAAGGTGTGGCAGGGGGCGAAAGACATTCCGGAGGGCTGAACGGAAAGCCTCTCCAGTTTGTCTGACGAACCGGTTTCAGGCTCTGTCTCAGGCTGATACTGATCTTCGGCCTGACATGGCTGCTTGTCCTGTTCCAGAGGTTGCCCCTCAGTCTGCAAGATCCGGGCAGTCGCAGAGGGTGGGCTTACTGGTAGTTGGGAGCTCCAACGTCAGGCGCGTAATGGGGCCCCTTAGGGAAATGGCAGCAAGAGAGGGGAAGAAAACCAATGTGCACTCCGTGTGCATACCGGGGGGAGTCATTCCAGATGTGGAAAGGGTCCTTCCGGATGCCATGAAGGGTACAGGGTGCACCCATCTGCAGGTGGTCGCTCATGTCGGCACCAATGATGTGTGTCGCTATGGATCGGAGGAAATCCTCTCTGGCTTCCGGCGGCTATCTGATATGGTGAAGACTGCCAGTCTCGCTAGCGGGATGAAAGCAGAGCTCACCATCTGCAGCATCGTCGACAGGACTGACTGCGGACCTTTGGTACAGAGCCGAGTGGAGGGTCTGAATCAGAGGCTGAGACGGTTCTGCGACCGTGTGGGCTGCAGATTCCTCGACTTGCGCCATAGGGTGGTGGGGTTTCGGGTTCCGCTGGATAGGTCAGGAGTCCACTACACGCAACAAGCGGCTACACGGGTAGCAGGGGTTGTGTGGCGTGGGCTGGGCGGTTTTTTAGGTTAGATGGCCTTGGGCAAGTACAGAAAGGGCAACAGCCTCAACGGGTGCGGGGCAAAGTCAGGACATGCGGGGACCAAGCAGCAATCGGTATTGTAATTGTCAACTGTCGAAGCTGCGTTGGTAAAGTACCGGAACTTCAAGCGCTGATAGAAAGCACCGAAGCTGAAATCGTTATAGGTACAGAAAGCTGGCTTAAGCCAGAGATAAATTCTGCCGAAATTTTTACAAAGGTACAGACGGTGATTAGAAAGGATAGATTGCATGCAACCGGTGGTGGAGTGTTCGTCGCTGTTAGTAGTAGTTTATCCTGTAGTGAAGTAGAAGTGGATAGTTCCTGTGAATTATTATGGGTGGAGGTTACACTAAACAACCGAACTAGGTTAATAATTGGCTCCTTTTACTGACCTCCCGACTCAGCAGCATTAGTGGCAGAACAACTGAGAGAAAATTTGGAATACATTTCACATAAATTTTCTCAGCATGTTATAGTCTTAGGTGGAGATTTCAATTTACCAGATATAGACTGGGACACTCAGATGTTTAGGACGGGTGGTAGGGACAGAGCATCGAGTGACATTATACTGAGTGCACTATCCGAAAATTACCTCGAACAATTAAACAGAGAACCGACTCGTGGAGATAACATATTGGACCTACTGATAACAAACAGACCCGAACTTTTCGAATCTGTATGTACAGAACAGGGAATCAGTGATCATAAGGCCGTTGCAGCATCCCTGAATATGGAAGTTAATAGGAATATAAAAAAAGGGAGGAAGGTTTATCTGTTTAGCAAGAGTAATAGAAGGCAGATTTCAGACTACCTAACAGATCAAAACGAAAATTTCTGTTCCGACACTGACAATGTTGAGTGTTTATGGAAAAAGTTCAAGGCAATCGTAAAATGCGTTTTAGACAGGTACGTGCCGAGTAAAACTGTGAGGGACGGGAAAAACCCACCGTGGTACAACAACAAAGTTAGGAAACTACTGCGAAAGCAAAGAGAGCTCCACTCCAAGTTTAAACGCAGCCAAAACCTCTCAGACAAACAGAAGCTAAACGATGTCAAAGTTAGCGTAAGGAGGGCTATGCGTGAAGCGTTCATTGAATTCGAAAGTAAAATTCTATGCACCGACTTGACAGAAAATCCTAGGAAGTTCTGGTCTTACGTTAAATCAGTAAGTGGCTCGAAACAGCATATCCAGACACTACGGGATGATGATGGCATTGAAACAGAGGATGACACGCGTAAAGCTGAAATACTAAACACCTTTTTCCAAAGCTGTTTCACAGAGGGAGACCGCACTGCAGTTCCTTCTCTAAATCCTCGCACAAACGAAAAAATGGCTGACATCGAAATAAGTGTCCAAGGAATAGAAAAGCAACTGGAATCACTCAATAGAGGAAAGTCCACTGGACCTGACGGGATACCAATTCGATTCTACACAGAGTACGCGAAAGAACTTGCCCCCCTTCTAACAGCCGTGTACCGCAAGTCTCTAGAGGAACGGAGGGTTCCAAATGATTGGAAAAGAGCACAGATAGTCCCAGTCTTCAAGAAGGGTCGTCGAGCAGATGCGCAAAACTATAGACCTATATCTCTTACGTCGATCTCTTGTAGAATTTTAGAACATGTTTTTTGCTCGCGTATCATGTCATTTCTGGAAACCCAGAATCTACTATGTAGGAATCAACATGGATTCCGGAAACAGCGATCGTGTGAGACCCAACTCGCCTTATTTGTTCATGAGACCCAGAAAATATTAGATACAGGCTCCCAGGTAGATGCTATTTTTCTTGACTTCCGGAAGGCGTTCGATACAGTTCCGCACTGTCGCCTGATAAGCAAAGTAAGAGCCTACGGAATATCAGACCAGCTGTGTGGCTGGATTGAGGAGTTTTTGGCAAACAGAACACAGCATGTTGTTATCAATGGAGAGACGTCTACAGACGTTAAAGTAACCTCTGGCGTGCCACAGGGGAGTGTTATGGGACCATTGCTTTTCACAATATATATAAATGACTTAGTAGATAGTGTCGGAAGTTCCATGCGGCTTTTCGCGGATGATGCTGTAGTATACAGAGAAGTTGCTGCATTAGAAAATTGTAGCGAAATACAGGAAGATCTGCAGCGGATAGGCACTTGGTGCAGGGAGTGGCAACTGACCCTTAACATAGACAAATGTAATGTATTGCGAATACATAGAAAGAAGGATCCTTTATTGTATGATTATATGATAGCGGAACAAACACTGGTAGCAGTTACTTCTGTAAAATATCTGGGA
Source organism: Schistocerca americana (assembly GCF_021461395.2). NCBI lineage: Eukaryota > Metazoa > Arthropoda > Insecta > Orthoptera > Acrididae > Schistocerca > Schistocerca americana. Next base: position 304,597,932 of record NC_060130.1, read on the forward strand.
GTATGCGTACGGAACGATTTGAAGTGGAATGACCATATAAAACTAATTGTTGGTAAGGCGGGTACCAGGTTGAGATTCATTGGGAGAGTGCTTAGAAAATGTAGTCCATCAACAAAGGAGGTGGCTTACAAAACACTCGTTCGACCTATACTTGAGTATTGCTCATCAGTGTGGGATCCGTACCAGGTCGGGTTGACGGAGGAGATAGAGAAGATCCAAAGAAGAGCGGCGCGTTTCGTCACTGGGTTATTTGGTAACCGTGATAGCGTTACGGAGATGTTTAATAAACTCAAGTGGCAGACTCTGCAAGAGAGGCGCTCTGCATCGCGGTGTAGCTTGCTCGCCAGGTTTCGAGAGGGTGCGTTTCTGGATGAGGTATCGAATATATTGCTTCCCCCTACTTATACTTCCCGAGGAGATCACGAATGTAAAATTAGAGAGATTAGAGCGCGCACGGAGGCTTTCAGACAGTCGTTCTTCCCGCGAACCATACGCGACTGGAACAGGAAAGGGAGGTAATGACAGTGGCACGTAAAGTGCCCTCCGCCACACACCGTTGGGTGGCTTGCGGAGTATCAATGTAGAATGTAGATGTAGATATAGCAACAAGTGCAGCTAATAATAAGTCAAAAAATTATGAAATTTCACGTGTAAAAAAAATTATTATAGTGTGACTTTGAGCTTCCACTGCTATGAATGTGAATCCTGAATCCTCCCTGGTCATGCTGACAAAGTACACTACTGGCCATTAAAAAAGCTTGGATGGTGTGTACAGGCACAGCTGCCCATGCAGCTTCAACACGATACCACAGTTCATCAAGAGTAGTGACTGGCGTATTGTGACGAGTCAGTTGCTCGGCCACCATTGACCAGACGTTTTCAATTGGTGAGAGATCTGGAGAACCCCATGCTGCCCGTAATCGCGATGTGATTGACATGTGTAATCACACCTCCATACTTATCAAGAGGTCAGAAACGAATAATACGGTCTGCTGCCATGCTGCATTAACGTCGTACATTCCAACAGGTATTTATCCCATAGGCTAGGGGTGATGCGGTTCTGTAACATATCTGTGTACCGCAACGTTAGTCACAAAGTTAACTTCGCTTATCGTTAATCCGTTACTAAAAAGGTAATGCCGTTCAACGTTAAAACTTTACTTTACTATAGATCTAGCGCAAGTGACAGTTAATCATTCACTCGTAATAGTAAAATTCATGTTGATGGTTTTAGTGAAACGAGCAAGTGGACTAAAAGTTTTACCGTTGTTTAGGTAAAAATGTTTTGATTTGGGAAGTCCAAGTAGGACATAGAAGATGAATGTAAACATGTTTAACCAATTAGTTCAAAAATGGTTCAAATGGCTCTGAGCACTATGGGACTCAACTGCTGTGGTCATCAGTCCCCTAGAACTTAGAACTACTTAAACCTAACTAACCTAAGGACATCACACACATCCATGCCCGAGGCAGGATTCGAACCTGCGACCGTAGCAGTCGCACGGTTCCTGACTGCGCGCCTAGAACCGCGAGACCACCACGGCCGGCTAACCAATTAGTTTTATTATCACATAATTATCAATGTTATGTTTATCTAATGCGTTAAATGACAAATTGTTGCAAACAAATGTTTCGTAACATCACTGGGTAAAATGGCCCTTTGTAGAAACTTCCACTGTGATACCAGCACTACATACTAAACATAGCGTTCACATCTCATGCTCAAAGTTATGCCCATTGGCTTGCATACATAGGGTCACTCTGCGGATGAAGGATACCCTACTTCGTGTTACTGTTTCCTCTTTGATGGCTGTACAAGCATCAATAATGCGTTGCTTCATGTCCTCTGGTGTTGTTGGTTCATGTTGGTAAACAGCATCCTTCACTGCTCCCCAAAGAAAATAATCCAGCGGTGTAAGGTCCGGAGATCGGGCAGGCCACCTAACTGGGCCACCTCGTCCAATCCACCTACCAGGGAACTTACGGTTCAGAAGTCGTCGTGCTTGTAAGGCGTTACGTGCAGGGCATCCGTCATGCTGATACCACATGACCTTTCTCCGGTTCAGAGGTACGGTGTCCAAGAGAACAGGAAGATTGCGTCGTATAAATCTGGAGTATTGTCTGCCATTTTGGATGCCATTTATAAAGAAAGGTCCGATAATGGTATCTCCAATAATCCCACACCAAACATTAACTTTCCACGGACGTAGGTGCTCTACCTGACGGAGCCATTTTGGATTGTCTGCGGACCAATAATGCATATTCCTCATATTGACTATTCCTTTGTTGGAGAATGATGCCTCGGCGGTAAAAAGAACATCTGCAAAACAATTTGGATTAGTCAGAAGTTTTTACTGAGCCCACCCACAAAATGTTACCCTATTGCGGAAGTCATTTCCATGAAGATCCTGGTGTAAATGAACATGGTAAGGATGAAATTTATGACGTTTAAGAATACGCTGTGCACTTGATTTCGACACACCAACTTCACGTTCAATTTGACGTGTGCTGATCTGAGGATTCGCAGCTACGGTAGCGAGCACAGCAACTTCAGCACGTTCATCCGTGCGTGTTCTAGGACGATGTCCAGGTCTTGGATTTAAGCTTCCCGTTTCACGTAGACGAGATGTGAGACGACCAAATATCCGGCGCGAAGGCGATGGCTTGTCAGGGAATCGTCTTCTGTACAGTCGTTCTGCCTGAACAGCATTTCGTCCACCTACAACAGGGTACAGTACAGGTATGTAGAGTATGGTAGAAAACAGACATATTAACTTAATAATGATAATGTTCGCTAACAGTACTATCAACAAACAAGCAATCTCATAACGTATTTCCCGTCAACGTACATTCTCCATAGATCAACAGCATTTCTACCATATCTTCATGTGTGTACATTATACTGTACAGTATAAGTTCCACAACACAACGTTTATTCACAATGTGCACTACCTCCGTGCCGTCACTAGATTACTCTGATGCACGACTACACTGGCAAGCGGTGTACTGCACGCCAAAGCAACAACAAATGGGATGCTCGGAGGGTGGTGGAGTACAGGAGTTTGCATGGGTCGCAAATCATAAACAAGGCGAAGTGGTAACTGTGGCAGTAGTGGGAACTACGTCGGGCACTTGACTAGGTAGAGCCAGGCCCTGCGCGACAGGCACAATGGGTCATATAACGCATTAGATAAACCTTATTTTGGATGTGCAGGATAAATAAGACAACCTGACGGGTATACACCGATCGGTACTGGTTCATATTGTGTACGTAGATACGTAAAACGTGCAAGAGGGAAACCATTATGTGCTTATGAGAGTTAATGGCAGCAGACCGTATTATTCGTTTCGGACCTCTTGATAAGTATGGAGCTGTGATTACACATGTCAATCACATCGCGATTACTGGCAGCATAGGGTTCACGCCTGAGCCTCAGGACGTGCGCTAGCAGCGCATGTCGGGTGTTTCAAGCGTCAACTTCGTGTCTCAATATCTCGGGATTTAATGGGAATATTGCGACGCAATCAACGCCATTGTGTATGTGCTTTGTCATGCTATGGATTGCTGAAGAAAAAATATAGGAGGTCCATTTAAAAAAACATAAGTTTGTGTTAAAAAACACATATGCTTTCGTTTTAGAATGTTTCCAAATATGTACATTCATGGGCCCCAGCCCTGCATTGATTCCGGTGAAAGTCGTTTTCCAATAGCTGTTATTGTTCCAGATATATTTTGGGTGGACAAGATAGCTGGGACACCGTAGATGGTATCTGTACTTTCGGACAGATACCATCTTCCATCTTCATATATGAATAGTTAAGGCTCACCGGTCATTTGACCATCTTCTTCTGTGTGGATGCACAAACAGTGCCCGAACTCTTATAGGAATCGGCAGTAAAACCGCGAGTAGTGAGTATAATGGGCAGGGGCGCTATGAATATAGTGCGGGACAATAAGCTGGGAATGTGGGTCTCACGGGAGGCGTGCCAGATAGAAGTCCCTGCAGTCGCCCTATCCTCCGTGTCCTCGGTGGCTCAGATGGACAGTGAGTCTGCAATGTAAGCAGGAGATCCTGGGCTCGAGTCACGGTCGGGGCACACATTTTCAACTCTCCCCGTTGTCTTATATCAACGCTTGTATGCAGATAGGGGTAGGCATTACATATTGAATGGACCTCGTGTATTTAACACATACTTTGACAGTTTGTTGGCAATTAAATATATGAAATCAACAGTCTTCATTATTGGCTTCAGTTCTATGGTCTTAAGTGTTTTCTTCTGCTTCGTGCGATACTGATACATTACCGCTAGGACCGCCTGTGAAATCTTCCTTCGTTATATCGCTACTGTCTACATTTTTCAGATATTTGGTCCCAGGAGATGCGGTAAACTCGATTTCATTTAGCTGTCGCATGAGGCATAGAGCAGCTGAGAATATCTTACGAGAAACGTGCAAGATAATCACTCGTACAGGCAATGTGATAACGAATTGATGCGTACTCCGACAAAAGGAATGTGGAAGGACATCACTAAGGGTATTTATAAAGCATGGTATTTTCCCAACTTTATAGGACCTTTGGATGGGAAACACGTTTCTATTGAGACTCCTCAGAACACCGGATCACTACTCCATAACTTTGTCACCTCTTGTGGACGCACAATGCTATTGATGTCGGGTTATATGGAAAGAAAATGTTACAGCTATAGCCAACGCTCGCAGACAATAATATTTTACCTATCTGGTTGTTTTTATTTCTGCTCCCATATTATTCCAGAGTGTTTTCTTCACCTGTGTGTCCGCATATTTGGAACTGGAGAGATCATACATTACAGGACAGTTGCGCACTAATTCAGTAAGTTTCTCGTCATCCATGTTTATGATAAACTATTGTACGGTCGCAGGTTCGAATCCTGCCTCGGGCATGGATGTGTGTGATGTCCTTAGGTTAGTTAGGTTTTATTAGTTCTAAGTTCTAGGCGACTGATGACCTCAGACGTTAAGTCGCATAGTGCTCAGAGCCAAACTATTGTACGAAAACACAACAACCTGACCGTACCGCGGCCCTGAAGTTAGAAAATATCGGCTGCAACAGATAGGCGATGAGGGTACGGCGTCGGCAGAAGACGGTATACGCTGTCACGGTCACACGACGGGCGAGTGTCAACACTGCCCTTTAAACTCTGAGATCAATACGTCTGCGGTAAAATGGTCATAGTCACAGCACTGCTGCGTCACTAATATGCGTGAAGCAACCTTCAGTGTTCATATGGACTGGATGGTATCTACACTACTGGCCATAAAATTGCTACACCAAGAAGAAATGCAGATGATAAACGGGTATTCATTAGACAACTGACATGTTTTTACATTATCACGCAATTTGGGTGCATAGATCCTGAAAATCAGTACCCAGAACAACCACCTTGATACGCCTGGGCATTGAGTCAAACAGACCTTGGATGGCGTGTACAGGTACAGCTGCCCATGCAGCTTCAACACGATACCACAATTCATCAAGAGTAGTGACTGGCATATTGTGACGAATCAGTTGCTCGGCCACCATTGACCAGACGTTTTCAATTAGTGAGAGATCTGGAGCAGCAGTAGAACATTTCCTATACCCAGAAAGGCCCTTACAGGACCTGCAACATGCGGTCGTGCATTATCCTGCTGAAATGTAGGGTTTCTCAGGGATCGAATGAAGGATAGAGCCACGGGTCGTAACACATCTGAAATGTAACGTCCATGTTCAAAATGCCGTGAATACGAACAAGAGGTGACCGAGACGTGTAACCAATGGCACCCCATACCATCACGCCGGGTGATACGCCAGTATGGCGATGAAGAATACACGCTTCCAATGTGCGTTCACCACGATGTCGCCAAACACGGATGCGACCATCATGATGCTGTAAACAGAACCTGGATTCATCCGAAAAAATGACGTTTTGCCATTCGTGCACCCAGGTTCATCGTTGAGTACACCATCGCAGGCGCTCCTGTCTGTGATGCAGCGTCAAGGGTAACCGCAGCTGTGGATCAAATGGTTCAAATGGCTCTGAGCACTATGGGACTTAACTTCTGAGGTCATCAGTCCCCTAGAACTTAGAACGACTTAAACCTAACTAACCTAAGGACATCACACACATCCATGCCCGAGGCAGGATTCGAACCTACGACCGCAGCGGTCGCGCGGTTCCAGACTGTAGCGCCTAGAACCGCTAGGCCTCCCAGGCCGGCGCAACTGTGATCTCCGAGCTGATAGTCCATGCTGCTGCAAACGTCGTCGAACTGTTCGTGCAGATATTTGTTGTCTTGCAAACGTCCCCATCTGTTGGCTCAGGGATCGAGACGTGGCTGCACGATCCGTTACAGCCATGCTGAGAAGATGCCTGTCATCTTGACTGCTAGTGATACGAGGCCGTTGGGATCCAGCACGGCGTTCCGTATTACCCTCCTGAAGCCACCGATTCCATATTCTGCTAACAGTCATTGGATCTCGACCAACGTCAGCAGCAATGTCGCGATACGATAAACCGCAATCGCGATGGGTTACAATCCGACCATTATCAAAGTCGAAAACGTGATGGTACGCATTTCTCCTCCTTACACGAGGCATCTCAACAACGTTCCACCAGGCAACGCCGGTCAACTGCTGTTTGTGTATGAGAAATTGGTTGGAAACTTTCCTCATGTCAGCACGTTGTACGTGTCGCCACCGGCGCCAACCTTGTGCGAATGCTCTGAAAAGCTAATCATTTGCATATCACAGAATCTTCTTCCTGTCGGCTAAATTTCGCGTCTGTAGCACGTTATTTTCGTGGTGTAGCAATTTTAATGGCCAGTAGTGTATCATGACAGATAGATAAGTAGAGGAGGGGCAGTTCCATGGTCTATCCGTTCCCCTATACCGATGACTCTTCTTTTCTTGTTTCTTGATCCCGGTTTCTTGAGAACCCTTGTGAGGAGTCGCGGTAAAAGTTTATTAGTGGCGTGGGACAATCTGTTGTGAGTGAATTCGTTTCCGACTATTAGTCTGTCCAGTGAATGTCAAATAATTATATATGATAGAAGTGTGGAGATAAACCTTATTACACTTCCAGAAGATTTTAATAATTCCACCTGGTACAGTTTATCCTTAAATTGGAAGCCGATGGCTCTGTTTTAATGAAGTAATGCCTATTTAGTTATATTGGCATTTATTACTGGTTGTGATGTGAACTGCTGCTTGGCAGTTTTGGTGAGCAAAATCTACTTGAAATTAATGTTCATCTATCAATAAGAATAGTGTTCGTCAGTGAAATGCAGTATCAATGAAGTTGCACAACAGTTGGTACTTTAACTTTTGAAACCGTTGGTTTATTGGGATTTTTGGAAAAGAACACTCTTATACTCTCATTCGATCAGCAAATTCCGTGTAATGGGACTTATTAATCGTTCTAATGAATGAATTGATTTGCATTACCGTGTTTTTAAGCAACGTGATCAACAAGGTGATATGTGTCCTAATTAAAACAGAACCTCGTTATGTTGAATAAATTTTCGGATCGTTTTTATCAAAAATCAGTATCTGTCTCGAAAAGTAATTTCAAACTTCGTGCATTAAGTCCAAGCACGTTTGCAATTATTATATGCGATTTAATGGAAAGCTCAATCACGCACTAGCCTGTAACATGTTTCAAATCGAGCGCGCAGGTTTCAATTTTCCCTGATGGGCTTAACGACTTTTTGTAATAACGTGATGTGTCTATCTCACGTAAAGACTAAATGAAACTGGATTTGTCTCTATTCGGCTGAAAATCACAAAATGAAATTCACCGCACAGGTCAGCAAACTGCACACGCGCGCTTTTAGCACTCTAAGTGGTAACTCGTCTAAGAGTAAAAGCCGCACATAATTTCACACATTTTACATGCATACAAATACCGAGCGAGGTGGCGCAGTGGTTAGCACACTGGACTCGCATTCGGGAGGACGACGGTTCAATCCCGTCTCCGGCCATCCTGATTTAGGTTTTTCGTGATTTCCCTAAAATCGCTTCAGGCAAATGCCGGGATGGTTCCTTTGAAAGGGCACGGCCGATTTCCTTCCTCATCCTTCCCTCACCCGAGCTTGCGCTCCGTCTCTAATGACCTCGTTGTCGACGGGACGTTAAACACTAATCTCCTCCTCCTCCTCCATACATACAAATATCAAAACACCTTTATATTAAACAGATAAATTATGGCATTCAATTACTAATTAAACATTTCCTATTCTAAAAAAAACTTCAAGAACTTGTATTTCATAATCAATAAAATTTTATCTCGTGAAAGAAACTATTAGTCTGCTGAAACGGATTCAGATTACTGTCAACTCATGTCTGGACGATGACTTTTCTGTGACAAATTTGGTACTCCTTGCATCGCTACAACCCGACCTCAGTCCTTTGGATTATTACGTCTGGGAGCATCTTAAACAATTTGGTCTATGCAGCAGACCGCCCACAAGCAGAAACTCTTAAATGACGTATCGTGGAAGCCTGTGAAATTGCCAGGAACTACCTGAAAGGGTGCGACTGTCCATGTTTCGTCGATAGCATGAATGTTTAGAAGCAAGAAGAGGACATTTAGAGCATTTATTATGTGTTTGTGTGTTGATGAGCTCCGATCACCTAAATTTTAAACTTTCAGTAATAACTCGAAAATGAACGATTTTTGGATATATGTTCATTTGAGGTTGTTTTCTTGTTTTGGTGTAAGGAAGCTTCTAATAATACTTCTGAAACATCCTGTATATGTTGTTGGAATCAGATTAGCGTTATCCAGTGGAGCATATCCGAAAACTGATAAAATTCGGGGTGAAACTTATTAAAATGTATTTTAACTTTCATTCAGGGTTCTTAGAGAGACGTGGTGGATTTTCATCTTCTTTTCAAGTGATAAGCTCACTTCTTCTTCCTGCCGTTATTCAAAATAACAAAAATTAATATTTTTATGACAAAAACAAATAAAGGAGTTTATTGATGCCTTTATCAGTGAGACGATAGCTGAAATTGGCCTACCAGAATCACAACAACAAAATGCACAGATGCTTTGAAAGATGGTACTTCCATTTGTAATGCAATCCAAAACTAATATTACTCTTGGCCACTGTACTTATTAATTTTATACTGTCTCACGCGTTTCTGCCTTACGCCATTCTCAAAGGCACTCAAATGTCCTCAAGTATTGTAGACCAGATACTTTGTGTCCATGCTTGAGAAGTTCAGTTTCGTTTGACATGAGAATGTGTTACAGATATTTTGAGCCTTTGGGACTGGGGTAAGACCGAAACGCGTAACGCAGTATAAAGTTAGTAAATAGAGTGGTTAAGACTAATATCACTTTTTGTCTGTCAGAATCGTGTTCAGTGTAGTGAAGTTAGCACCTAGCTGTGGGCAAAGGGTGCCTAGATATTAAATCGAACAATAAATCTGAGCGCAAGCGCGCACACACACACACACACACACACACACACACACACACACACACACACACATTTTATAGGAAACACAGCATACATTGATCTTCTACAGCTAGTCACTCCAAGGAGTAATTTAACAAGAGCCTAACCAGAATTGGGTGGGTGCGAAACTTATGAGTACTAGTCTTGCAAGTTTCACAGGAGAGCTTCTGTGAAGTTTGGGAGCTAGGAGACGAGATACTTCGGAAGCAGGGCTGTGCGGAGCAGTCGTGCGTCGTGCTTGAGTAGTTCAGTCGGTAGATCAAACGCCTGCGACAAGCAAAGGTCTGAGGTTTGAGTCTCGGCCCAGCACACTGTTTTAATCTGCCACGATGTTTCATATCAGCGCACACTCCGATGCAGAGTGAAAATTTCATTCTGATCTACTACATTTACTTTTAACAAACTTTTTAAACTTTTTCACTGATATTTTGTAGGACGCCTTTATTGTCCTAACCTTATGTGACGTCGGTTTACCTATGATTTAAAACCTGAATCAAACTTCTGACGATGACAGATTAATCTCTTGAAACTGATAAATTGAATTCAGTAAAGTTTTTGTGCAGCTGACGACTAGTTTTTATCTTTGTTAATGAAATAATGGAGTTGTTCAATTTTTATTTAATTTCAGAAATAACCTGTCAAAAATTGTTTCAACTATGCTCCAGCAGAAAGTAATCATACGATCATCTTCCATACAAATAAACGGTGATAACATTGTAAGTTTAAAATCAACGTTGATTGAAAATGAAAATTAACTGTAAAGGCAAACAATCCTGTCGGAGGAACATCCGCAACTGCGCATTATAACAGAGGTCGAAAATACCGCTTGAGTTGTAAGGTTATTTTTATTTAAAACACGACCGGTTTCAGGCCCTTATAGGCCCATCATCAGGAGCTATACTGAAAATAAACAAGACACCGGAGGTAATAACTGTTTTTACATCCAATAGTACACATAAAACAGGAAAAAAGAAGTGATAAACCGCGCCCAGTACTAGCCCATCGCGGCACTCGGGGTCACAGCACAAGGTATACGTTTCCTGATGTTCATTGCATATTTCTTTACACAGGCAGTCATCAGTAGTATTGTCTGGTGTCACTTTGACATTTTAACGCACGTAGCCCGACCGCTGGTTTCTAAAATGTTAGCCGGCCGCGGTGGTCTACATCTACATCTACATTGATACTCCGCAAGCCACCCAACGGTGTGTGGCGGAGGGCACTTTACGTGCCACTGTCATTACCTCCCTTTCCTGTTCCAGTCGCGTATGGTTCGCGGGAAGAACGACTGTCTGAAAGCCTCCGTGCTCCGTGCGCGCTCTAATCTCTCTAATTTTACATTCGTGATCTCCTCGGGAGGTATAAGTAGGGGGAAGCAATATATTCGATACCTCATCCAGAAACGCACCCTCTCGAAACCTGGCGAGCAAGCTACACCGCGATGCAGAGCGCCTCTCTTGCAGAGTCTGCCACTTGAGTTTATTAAACATCTCCGTAACGCTATCACGGTTACCAAATAACCCTGTGACGAAACGCGCCGGTCTTCTTTGGATCTTCTCTATCTCCTCCGTCAGACCGATCTGGTACGGATCCCACACTGATGAGCAATACTCAAGTATAGGTCGAACGAGTGTTTTGTAAGCCACCTCCTTTGTCGATGGACTACATTTTCTAAGCACTCTCCCAATGAATCTCAACCTGGTACCCGCCTTACCAACAATTTTATATGATCATTCCACTTCAAATCGTTCCGCACGCATATTCCCAGATATTTTACAGAAGTAACTGCTACCAGCGGTTCTACGCGCTCAGTCCGGAGCCGCGCGACTGCTACGGTCGCAGGTTCGAATCCTGCCTCGGGCATCACATGTCCTTAGGTTAGTTAGGTTTAAGTAGTCCTAAGTTCTAGGGGACTGATGACCACAGATGTTAAGTCCCATAGTGCTCAGAGCCATTTGAACCATTTGAATCTAAAATGTTATGTGGAACTTCTATTTTGCTGTGTTATGTGTACTACAGCGTGTAGAAACTATTATTAGCTCGATCTCTTGTTTACTTTCAGTATAACATTTGATGATGGGCATATAAGAGCCGGAAACCGGTCGTGTTTTAGATAAAAAGAACCTTACAACTGAAGCGGTATTTTCAGCCTCTTCTAACTGTAAAGGATCGATCCTTAAATTACTTGACTGACGGGCAGTACCGAAAATATAGCCGATTCAGTAACAAGCGGCCATATGAGACTGTAATAAGCGGAATAACGAATTTTTTATGGAATAATTCCTTTAATTCTATACCAGACTGACTGCATAGCCGATAAAAACGCTATTCGGAAGTAGTGCTTTTTATTAAAAATGTAAAACATATCTGAAAAATAACTTCGCAAACAGATATAATTTAGGCTCATTTGTATAAAACTTTTTCCTTCAGGGGCGCAGCAGAGGTCGAGCCCACATTACTGACGCAGGCATGCTAGATGCACACAAGTTTCCCATAGTTGAGGATAGTAACCTGTTGAGAAGATAGTGGTGTAAATTGTTGCACGGGTAATTAGAAAGGAGAGACGTCATTCTTTGAGGTGTCATCGTGTCAAAAAATGGTTCAAATGGGTCTGAGCACTATGGGACTTAACATCTCAGGTCATCAGTCCCCTAGAGCTTAGAACTACTTAAACCTAACTAACCTAAGGACATCACACACATCCATGTCCGAGGCAGCAGTCGAACCTGCGGCCGTAGCGGTCACGTGTCATCTCAGTAGATAATGCAGTCGTAATCGGCCGGCGGGGGGGGGGGGGGGGGGGGGGGGGGGATGTGTTGCGCTTTTTTTTGGTGTATTTGTTTTATACGAACAGTGCCATACACTGGCTCCATCACGAACTGACTAGATCGGCTAGGGTACTCTCTAATACTTAATTGCTTGTTACTACTCTCCATGTTGCATAGCCCGCATCTCGTGGTCGTGCGGTAGCGTTCTCGCTTCCCACGCCCGGGTTCCCGGGTTCGATTCCCGGCGGGGTCAGGGACTTTCTCTGCCTCGTGATGGCTGGGTGTTGTGTGCTGTCCTTAGGTTAGTTAGGTTTAAGTAGTTCTAAGTTCTAGGGGACTGATGACCATAGATGTTAAGTCCCATAGTGCTCAGATCCATTTGTACCATGTTGCATAGACAGATATGGGTACTCCCCCATGCTTTGCATCTGTCCCTGATAATCTTTGTGGTCTCCTTGTGTCGTTGAGACTATTTCCTGTGTGTCTTATTTGTGTCATCGATACTTTTGCTGAGTGTGTGCATGTGTGTTCATCGTCACTTTATTTTGTGGATCATTATCACTGCTGCCGTCTCCTTCTCGCCGCTACGGCCATCTATGATGTCAACCATCCATCACCCTTCAACAGCCCTCCTGCCGCCGCCGCCTCAGTCTCTTTGTCGTCGACACCACATCACCCCAGACATTGCTGTGGCCATCCCCGTCACACTGGAGACAATCTCATCGTTAACAACACCGCAGCAGCTCGTCACCGTCACTATTTGGCTGCTGCTCACTCAAGTCAAACCTACTTATCACTGTCCACCATCTCCTGCTCTCACTGTCACCACATGGAGTATGACTTCTAACTCACCTGTCTACATCCATCCTTCCTTACCTATGGTATCCTTTCCCGCCACAGCAGCTAAACATGCATCTCTCTCTGTCTCTAGATTTATCTTACAGCCATGACTCACCAGCCACCGCTGCTGCCTTGCTGAAGGACCTGCACAACTCCCAGGTAACCCTCTACAACGCCAACCCCGATCCTCCAACCATTCTTTCCTTCAACAGCCATTAAAAAACCAACAAAACATAAAAACGCCGATATCTCTCCCACTCCCACACAGAAAATTCGCAAGCTGAACCTGATGACACTTGGCATGTGGACACAGCTACTCCCCTTCCAACATCTTCCCCTCTCCAACGGAGACCAAAAATTCTTCAAACCTAAATCCCTCACCCTCGAAATCAAAAAATACCAACCAAGCCTCCACATCCAATAAGTTATCCCAACAAAACACTGTGTATTGCTAAGGTCCCAGAACACCTACTTTCACACTGATCTCCTCTCCAAAATTCCTCACCCTATCTTTGGTTCCAAAGCCTTCTCAGTACCTAACACCAGAACACTCCATGACAAACAACCCCCTCCTTCCTGCCTACTTTCCGTCCTCACTGCAGTAATCACCGAAGTCGACCTTGTGATCACAGATGAGAAAGTGGAACCTGAACTGAAAAAAATTTACAAGCTTGAAAAATCGTTCAGATCAACAGTGGCCTTGGTGCCACTCGCCAGTTGTTACTGAATCTTCCCCCACCATAGATATACTCCTTAAAGAGGGAGCCCTGATATACCACAACCACCATAACGCCGAATTTTTCAAATCCCATCCTCAGACCTAGTGCTGTCAAAAGTGCCTTCGCTACATTGATCACCTAACCACAGATTATAAAAACCCATTCACTTGTCCACTCTGCAAAGACTCCCATTTTTTAAACAGTGCCCAAGCCTTACTTCCCCTTCTACCTGCAACACTTGCAATGACTTTCACTTCACCAGGTCTGCAAAAGGCGAAGCTAAGCCTCAACTAACCAGACATGAACTAACAGTTCCGATCCGTCTGACTGATACCCCCATTCACCCCAACAACTCCTTCCACCCGACGCCCACTGCTAAAGACATTATCAAAACCATAACAGTCATGCTCCAAAACATTCATCCATTCCAACGTCCACACACCCTCCAAAACACCTCTCTTGGTACCCACTATATCTTCCATCTCAGCACCGGGGCCAGCTTTTCCCTCAACCAGGTCCGTTTTGTCTTCAACTGAGTCGCCCTAGTGTAAGCCCTTCCAGTCCTCATCCACACCCACCACTCTTATCCCTTATAATGGTGTTAGAGAACTACAACATTCTGTACCATAACATCTGCTGCCAACCAACTAAGAAGCATCTTTTAATTTCTATCCTGTCCCATTATAACGTCCATAATTTCATCCTAAGTGAAACATTCCTCCAACACTATCACACGATTCGAACATCTCCCTGTGCCCTCCACTATACAGATAGTCCATTCCTCTGGCCTGAAGCGGAGCTGCAATTGGCCACCACAAGGACATGCCTGGTCGGCCACAGACCTTATACAATACTGCCACTGATCACCCTATTCTTACCCTATTCTTTAAGACCATAGCCCGCATCTCGTGGTCGTGCGGTAGCGTTCTCGCTTCCCACGCCCGGGTTCCCGGGTTCGATTCCCGGCGGGGTCAGGGATTTTCTCTGCCTCGTGATGGCTGGGTGTTGTGTGCTGTCCTTAGGTTAGTTAGGTTTAAGTAGTTCTAAGTTCTAGGGGACTGATGACCATAGATGTTAAGTCCCATAGTGCTCAGAGCCATTTGCACCATTTTGATTTAAGACCATAACCAGTACCTGTGCCACTATCTACATCCAACATAATCACCCCATCCCATTCGACTTCTTCACCCATATCGATCAGAGCTTTTCCATCTCTATTGTTTCCGCTGACCTCAACATCTATAGCAGATCACCTGTAAATGTCCAGCGGTGGTGTAAGTTTATGGACTCCCTGCAGGGCGACATGGTCACCATCTCTCACCACATCCATCCTGAAAGCAACACTACCCAAGACGTTGTCCTAGCATCTGCCAATGCCTTTGGACGTCTCACTTCTGAAGTACTCGATCCAGTTGGAAGTGACCACCTAATGATACCCCTCGTTCCACGTCCTTCTTGCAGCAGACCCTGTTACATCACCCACATTTCTACCATGTATCTTCATCGCTCCCCTCTCCACCCACATGCCTTGCCCTTCTTCAAGTATCACATCACTCGCACCACTCCTTCTTGCAGACTTGTGTCTGGGATACACTTACATGCCACCAGCAAATACAGAGGCAAATGAAGAATTTATTAAATATGAAAAACGTTGGGACTGGCGCTAGACATCCAGTAGGCTCAACACTACATTTCCCATTAACTCTTCCAAGTATTGAAAAGAATTCCATCGACTCTGGCAGCAACCCCATCCCTCACTACCCACTCCTCTACAACAACCATCCTTTACCGGACAATATGAATAAGGCCAACCACTTTGTACCCTATCTCTGTAACATCTTCTCCATCCCCATTTTGATTACTCCCTGTTTCCTACCATCCATGAAAGTACATACACTGCTGTTCGACCCCTGGCTTCCAGCTCCCAGTACTTGGACATCATACCAAAACAGAATTAAATACACCAGTCACAGCACATCACATGACACAAAACAAATACTCCACAAAAAGCGCAACACAACCCCCGCCCCCACCCCACCCGATCACGACTGCATTGTCTACTGAAATGACATTTCAAAGAATGACCTCTCTCCTTTCTAATTACCTATCAACAATTTACAACACTATCCTCTCAACAGGTTACTATCCTCAACTATGAGAAGCCTCCAGAATTCTATTTTTCCTCAAATTGCAAAAACCTCCTACTGATACCTCATTTAGGTTTTCCGTGATTTCCCTAAATCGCTCCAGGCAAATGCCGGGATGGTTCCTTTGAAAGGGCGCGGCCGACTTCCTTCTCCGTCCCTCCCTAATCCGATGAGACCGATGACCTCGCAGTTTGGTCTCTTCCCCCAAACAACCCAACCCAACCCAACTGATACCTCCTCCTACCACCCCATCTGCCCTACCGCAATGTTTAGCAACTTCTTTGAATCCATTCTTTCCTGGCACATTCATCAACACCTGAACCAACACTATTTCCTTCCAGTGTGGCTAGAGCCACCACTTTCTCCTCTGGTGACCAGTTCCTGCACCTCACCTATCCATCCGCTCAACTCCGGTAAAGCCGATATTTTCGTCTCCCTTGACCTAGAGAAAGCCAACTGCTGTGTACATCATTTCGGTCTCTTTTTCCAATTCTAGACATACGCACTTCCAGGTAACGATGTCTGCCTTATTGCATCCTTCCCATCTAATCGCCCATCCTTTGTCACTGTTAACCACATCAATTAACACACCTTTCATCTCACTGCAGGAGAGCCAAAAGCTCCATCCTCTCTCCTCTCCTGTATCTCCTCTACATTTCAGATATGCCCAAACCACCTCCACCAGCCCACTTTCTTCAGTATGCTGATGACATTGCTTTACTCACCATCTACCCTATCCCAAAGATATCTCCAAGTCCACTTCAATCAGTTTACACCCCAGTGTAATCAATGGCTCCTCAAGATCAACCCCTGCAAAACCCACACAATAATTGTAGGACGAACCAGCTGCATCTTCCGTCTCCACGAGTTTACCTTACCATTTACTACCGCTCTATCCAGTTAACTAATACACTAAAATATCTTGAACTAACCATCGGTGACAACTAACACGTAAACCAAACTTACTAACCATCCAGCAAAAAGCCGACAATAGACTAAAACTACTAAGAGGCCGAACTTGGGGATTACAGCCCTCTATTATCCTTCACACCTACGAAACCCTAACCTGAGCCATCCTCTGTTTTGCAGCTATTGCATATGTCTCTGCCCCACCAAATTTATGTAGGTTCTTTCAAATCCCTGTATGCCAAGCGCTCTGTCTCACTTTCCAGGGACGTTTACTTTTTCCCACCTGGATCCTCTACTATCTCATCAAATTCTCACCCCCATCACCCACAGCTAATAGCTCCATATCTCATATACTATCCGCAAACTAGAGTCGAATAACCCCATTGTCTCATCATTGATCATCAACCATTGTATGCTGTCATGCCTTTACAAACATGTCCCACCGTCCCTACAGCTACACACACGTCATATCCTATCACAACATAGCATCAATCAATTACCTCTCTCAGACAAGAAGATCTGCCCCAATACTTATCCCTCCTACCACCTTAACTCCTCCCTATCCAGCCACTCCTCATCAGGGCTTCTCTCTCCTTTTTCATCTCCATCCATCCCCATACCTTTCGTCTTGTTACCATTACCCTACCCACACACTAAACTCCTCCTCACTCTCTGTCTCTCCCACCACCTTTCTTTCCCTTATCCACTCCAACACTTACCTTTATCTCCATAGCTTTCCTAGCTAGCAGATCCCTATCTTTTCTAGCCACACCACTCAATCTATGGGACATTATTTCTCCTACCGAAATACTTCTCTCCCAGTGCAGATCCTTCAGATTTTAGCTGTCCATCTCTGATTTTTAATTGACCAAAAAAACCGTTTTTTGTCGTCTTTGTTATACGTTTAAAATGACTTTGGCTGAATAGCGGAATATTGTACCTCTGACAGCCCAACCCCGGACATATGGGGCAAGGGGGATGAAATAATATCAAAGAGAAAAAAATTTACAATAGACGTCACACATACGATAAACATTGTTTCATCATTCACTCCTTCTAATAAAGCTCTAAGGATATTATTACGGGATCACTACTTCTATTCAGTGGAGGTATTTTCAGAACATATGCAATGCAAGAGACTTGTAACAAGAAACTGCAACACCTATTGTGGGACCTCAGGTAGATAAAGCTAAAAATAATTTATTTACAACAATATTAATATTAAATTTTCCGAACTTTATGCAAGAGTAAGTGTGTGTGTGTGTGTGTTTGTGCACGTGTGCATGCACACCTTCATACACAATAATTATAATGGATTGATGTATCCAAAAAGAAAGACTTTTGGATGAAGAAATAAATCAACAGTCAATAGCGAGCGAATCTTGATTTTGCGTAGACAGCAGTCTTGCAGTTCACTGATCCATGTTCTCTGACACATTCACAAAATGGAACAAACTGATTCCTCTTACACAGTGTGATTCAGCTAATCTTTTCACTCCAGATATTTCATAAACCTTTTAAGATGTCCTAATTTTGTTTTCACCAACAATAATTGTGAAAAAGTCCTCACCATGTGACTATAGTCTTTTTTCTCGCCAACATTAATTACAGAGTTATAGGCATCAACTTTTGTTTTTAAACTGAAACTATAGCAGTCTCTTGTGCTGGTGTTGTAGCTCTAAAGAAAGCAAATTCAATGGTGTTTCAATCTTCAAATTACAATTAATGGTTCCAGAGAATAACAATATATAAAACTTAGGATTTATCTGGTTTTAAGGTGAAACCGTTTCCTATTTAATGGGAAGTTCCTGTTGTTATAGGGGCCTTTCTTGTGAGGCTGATGGTTAACTCAAGTTTGACACAGCTGACAGTCTACTTACAAAAGCGGAATAGAGGAGAAACGTTTAATTTAATACTGATACTGACCACACTTGGCTACATGTAGTTGGAACGACACACCAACTGGAAGGTAAGGTACATGGCACGTAAGGGTAATTCACCAGTTACGGGCACAGTCCAACTATTTTTCCTGCCACAGCCTTAAAAGAAAGGTCCAGCTCAAAACTTGAGTCGGTTTGTACGAGGGCGCGCTGCAAATTAAGGCCTCCGAATTTTTTATGTGAAAACTCTTAAAGGTTTTTCTTTTATATAGCTACGTACCATATTTGCAGCCCTCGGCCCCTAGAGGGTTTCGAATTGTAGAATGTAACATGGTAGTGTGTAGATGGTTCAAATGGCTCTGAGCACTATGGGACTCAACTGCTGAGGTCATTAGTCCCCTAGAACTTAGAACTAGTTAAACCTAACTAACCTAAGGACATCACACACATACATGCCCGAGGCATGCTGCGACCGTAGCGGTCTCGCGGTTCCAGACTGCAGCGCCAGAACCGCGCGGCCACTTCGGCCGGCGGTAGTGTGTAGATTAACAACGTCAATGCGTGAGAAACAGCGTGCTGTAATCGAGTTTCGAATTCGAAGAGTTTTCACATAAGAAATTCAGGAGCACAACTTTTCAGCACGGACACATAAAACTGGGAACTGAGGTATAAAGACTGTTAAATAATATCTTCACGTCGCAAGTTTAATGTCTATATACACACTTAAATTGAAAAAAAATAATTATTGTCGGCTGTAGTGGCCGTGCGGTTCTAGGCGCTACAGTCTGGAGCCGAGCGACCGCTACGGTTGCAGGTTCGAATCCTGCCTCGGGCATGGATGTGTGTGATGTCCTTAGGTTAGTCAGGTTTAATTAGTTCTAAGTTCTATGCGACTGATGACCTCAGAAGTTAAGTCGCATTGTGCTCAGAGCCATTTGAACCATTTTTTGCA
Source organism: Schistocerca americana (assembly GCF_021461395.2). Lineage (NCBI taxonomy): Eukaryota > Metazoa > Arthropoda > Insecta > Orthoptera > Acrididae > Schistocerca > Schistocerca americana. Next base: position 304,617,634 of record NC_060130.1, read on the forward strand.
AAATTATATCGGAAAGAGCAAGGAAAAGGAAATCAAAGAATGTGCACATAAAAACATCCTTAAGACTTCATTTGTCATCAAGTGTTCGAAATGCAGTCGCTAGTGCAAGGGCTTCTGGTTAAACTAAATAGATTCCTTGGACATCTTTACACCGGCTGCAACAATGCAACGTTTTAGATAGTCATGTGTAGTCGGAACTTGTGCGTGGACTTCATCTTTGAGTTTATTCCAAAGGAGGAAAAAATCTATTGGCGTAAAATTAGGTGAACGTGCAGACCAACTTTAGGTCATGTCCAGTGACCGGGAAGGTGCCGGGTGAGCGTTTTCTTAGCCACATGCGAGTAGTGAGCCAGGAACCCGTGCTGCTGGTACCTCTCATATCCACGTATTTCAAGTGGTATTTTTTCTAGAAGAGCCGGTAGGACTATGGAAATAAATTTTGCATATCTTTTACCTATTCAAGCTTCTTCAGTGAATTAAGGACCGATCGCGTGGTCTCCAATAACTCCGCATCAAACTCCACTGCCTCTGATGTTCAACGGCCCTAGTCAGGATCCTTAGCTGCCCAATAACGCGTATGTCTTACATTCAGTTTTCCATAATTTGTAACGGTAGCTTCATCGGTAAAGAGAATTCTTCCAAGAAAGAACATATTGTCCTTGTTTCTGATCAGAATTGAGCGACAGAATTCCATGTATCTTCTGCAAGCACGTTGGTTAATCCATTAACGAAGTTACACATGATACGGATGGAAGCCGTTAGAGTGTCAAATGCGAACAGCGCTGCGCGGACTTATTTCAGAAGCACTCGCAGTTTCCTTGGAACTGACATATAGATTATGAGCGACAGCAGCCAAAACACGTACACTGTCTAGTCACATTAAGCTGACCACCAGTCAAAACGCTGAAGAACCAGCTTTCGCAACGGGCACCACTGCGAGACGTGCAGGAAGACAGTTCTATCTACATCTACATCTATATACACTCCTGGAAATTGAAATAAGAACACCGTGAATTCTTTGTCCCAGGAAGGGGAAACTTTATTGACACATTCCTGGGGTCAGATACATCACATGATCACACTGACAGAACCACAGGCACATAGACACAGGCAACAGAGCATGCACAATGTCGGCACTAGTACAGTGTATATCCACCTTTCGCAGCAATGCAGGCTGCTATTCTCCCATGGAGACGATCGTAGAGATGCTGGATGTAGTCCTGTGGAACGGCTTGCCATGCCATTTCCGCCTGGCGCCTCAGTTGGACCAGCGTTCGTGCTGGACGTGCAGACCGCGTGAGACGACGCTTCATCCAGTCCCAAACATGCTCAATGGGGGACAGATCCGGAGATCTTGCTGGCCAGGGTAGTTGACTTACACCTTCTAGAGCACGTTGGGTGGCACGGGATACATGCGGACGTGCATTGTCCTGTTGGAACAGCAAGTTCCCTTGCCGGTCTAGGAATGGTAGAACGATGGGTTCGATGACGATTTGGATGTACCGTGCGCTTTTCAGTGTCCCCTCGACGATCACCAGTGGTGTACGGCCAGTGTAGGAGATCGCTCCCCACACCATGATGCCGGGTGTTGGCCCTGTGTGCCTCGGTCGTATGCAGTCCTGATTGTGACGCTCACCTGCACGGCGCCAAACACGCATACGACCATCATTGGCACCAAGGCAGAAGCGACTGTCATCGCTGAAGACGACACGTCTCCATTCGTCCCTCCATTCACGCCTGTCGCGACACCACTGGAGGCGGGCTGCACGATGTTGGGGCGTGAGCGGAAGACGGCCTAACGGTGTGCGGGACCGTAGCCCAGCTTCATGGAGACGGTTGCGAATGGTCCTCGCCGATACCCCAGGAGCGACAGTGTCCCTAATTTGCTGGGAAGTGGCGGTGCGGTCCCCTACGGCACTGCGTAGGATCCTACGGTCTTGGCGTGCATCCGTGCGTCGCTGCGGTCCGGTCCCAGGTCGACGGGCACGTGCACCTTCCGCCGACCACTGGCGACAACATCGATGTACTGTGGAGACCTCACGCCCCACGTGTTGAGCAATTCGGCGGTACGTCCACCCGGCCTCCCGCATGCCCACTATACGCCCTCGCTCAAAGTCCGTCAACTGCACATACGGTTCACGTCCACGCTGTCGCGGCATGCTACCAGTGTTAAAGACTGCGATGGAGCTCCGTATGCCACGGCAAAGTGGCTGACACTGACGGCGGCGGTGCACAAATGCTGCGCAGCTAGCGCCATTCGACGGCCAACACCGCGGTTCCTGGTGTGTCCGCTGTGCCGTGCGTGTGATCATTGCTTGTACAGCCCTCTCGCAGTGTCCGGAGCAAGTATGGTGGGTCTGACACACCGGTGTCAATGAGTTCTTTTTTCCATTTCCAGGAGTGTAGATACTCTGCAAATCACATGTAAGTGCCTGGCAGATGGTTCATCGAACCACCTTTACAATTCTCTATTATCTCAATCTCGTATAGCACGAGAAAAGAAAGAACACCTATATCTTTCCATACGAGCTCTGATTTCTCTAATTTTATCATGGTGATTGTTTCTCCCTATGTAGGCCGGTGTCAACAAAATATTTTCGCATTCGGAGGAGAAAACTGCTGGTTGGAATTCTGCCGTTACGAAAAACGCCTTTGTTTTAATGATGTCCACCCCAAATCCTGTATAATTTCAGGGACACTCTCTTCCCTATTTTGCGATAATACAAAACGTGCTGCCCTTCTTTGAAATTTTTCGATGTGCTCCGTCAATCCTGTGTGGTAAGGATCCCACACTTCGCAGCAGTATTCTAAAAGAGGACGGACAAGTCTCCTTAGTAGATCTGCTACATTTTCTAAGAGTCCTGCCAATAAAACGCAGTCTTTGGTTAGCCTTCCCCACAACATTTTCTATGTGTTCCTCCCAATTTAAGATGTTCGTAATTGTAGTTCCTAGGTATCTAGTTGAATTTAGGGCCTTTATATTTGACTGATTTATCGTGTAACCAAAGTTTAACGGATTACTTTTATCACACATGTGGACGACCTCACACTTTTCGTTATTTAGGGTCAACTTCCAACTTTCGCACCATACAGATATGTTTTCTAAATCTTTTTGCAATTTGTTTTGATATTCAGATGACTTTATTAGTCGATAAACGACTGCGTCATCTGCAAACAACCTAAGGTGGCTGCTCATGTCTCCAAAATCGTTTATATAGATAAGGAACAGCAAAGGGCATGTAACACTACCATGGGAAACGCCAGAAATCACTTCTGTTTTACTTGATGACTTTCCGTCAGTTATTACGAACTGTAACTTCTCTGACAGAAATTCACAAATCCAGTCACATACGTGAGACGATATTCCATAAGCAAGCAATTTCACTATAAGCCACTTGTGTGGTACAGTGTCAAAAACCTTCTGGAAATCCAGAAATACGGAATTGATCTGAAATCTCTTGTCAATGGCACTCAACACTTCATGCGAGTAAAGAGCTAGTTGTGTTTCACAAGAACGATGGTTTCTAAATCCATGTTGACTGTGTGCCGGTAGACCATTTCCTTCGAGGTAATTCATGATGTTCGAACACAATATATGTTCCAGAATCCTGCTGCATATCGACGTTAATGATATGGGCCTGTAATTAAGTGGATTACTCCTACTACCTTTCGGCTCTCCCCGTCCGAGATTCGAGTGCTCCCTCGGGCATGAGTGTGTGCGTTGTCCTTAGCGTAAGTTAGTTTAAGTTACTTCAAGTAGTGTATAAGCCTGGGGACCGATGACCTCAGCAGTTTTATCCCATAGAAACTTACCACAAAACCAATCCTACTACCTTTCTTGTATATTGGTGTGACCTCTGCAACTTTCCAGTCTTTGGGTACGGATATTTCGTTGAGCGAACGGCTGTATATGATTGTTACGTATGGAGCTATTGCATCAGCATACTCTGAAAGGAACCTAATTGGTATACAGTAGGGACCAGAAGACTTGCCTTTATTAAGTGATTTAGGTTGCTTCACTACTCCGGGGGTATTTATTTCTACGTTACTCATGTTGGCACCTGTTCTTGTTTCGAATTCTGGGATATTTACTTCGTCTTCTTTTGTGAAGTAATTTCGGAAGGCTGTGTTTAGTAACTCTGCTTTGGCAGCACTGTTTTCGATAGTAGCTCCATTGCTATCGCGCAGAGAAGGCACTGATTGTGTCTTGCCTCTAGCGTATTTCACATACTACCATAATCTCTTTGGATTTTCTGTGGGGTTTCGAGACAAAATTTCGTTGTGGAAACTAATATAAGCATTTCGAATTGAAGTCCGCGCTAAATTTGGAGCTTCTGTAAAAGATCGCAAATCTTGGAGATTTTGCGTTCGTTTAAATTTCGCATGTTTTTTTTCTGCAACAGTGTTCTGACCCATTTTATGTACATAGGAGGATCATCTCCGTCATTTGTTAATAAATTTGGTATAAATTTCTCAATTTCTGTCGATACTATTTCTTTGAATTCAAGCCATTTTCTGAATAGTTTCGTCACGGGAGATGAGACGTGGTGTCACCACTGCGAGCAGGAATCCAAATGACAGTCCATGGAATGGAGGCATGCGAATTCTCCGTCTAAGAAGAAATCCCCAGGCAAAGTGATGTGCCAAGCCTTCTGGGATAGCCAGGGTGTGGTTCTTTTGGATGTCCTGGAGCCTGGAGAAACTGTCAATTCAACACGCTTGAAGACGACACTAAGTTTAAAGCAAGATTTTCCAGGGTAAGGCCAGAGAAGAAAACCAACTTTCACCTGAAACATAATATTGCCAGGTCCCACACCAGTTTTACGACCACGAAACTCATTACAAAATTTGGCTGGACAGTCTTACCACATCCACCGTACGGTTCCGATTTAGCGCCTTCAGACTTCCATCTCCTTGGGCTTCTGAAACATGAACTACGTGACAAACGTTTTCAAGACTCGGATGCTATTGTCAAAGCTGTAAGGAAGTGATTAGCCTCAGTTGGTTCCAATTTTTACCAGCGCGGCATGCCGGCTCTGGTTCATTGTTGCCAAAAGTGCATAACGAATGGTGGCGTTTGTGTGGAAAAATGACAGCCTGTAGATGAAATATTGCTCTATTTAGCTGTGCTGTTGTGATTTACGTATCTCCTGTAGTTTCAATGAATAAAAACAGGAGGCAGCACTGTCGGAACGACTCTCGCGATTCCCTCAGCATCACCTGAATTAATTAACCTGCCTTCCAGTACCCTTTTTTATTTTTGTTGATAGTCGTCCTATAATCTGTTTGCACGACACCCTCCATTCCGTTCAACTGTTATGCCGAGGCCATTTGACATCTCTGAAAGAAAAAAACAGCAAAGGTTTTATTTCTTCTCCCTGAACTTTAATTCTGTTTCGAAATGTTTCCTTGGTTTCCTTTACTATTTGCTCAACGTATAGATAGACTGAAATAGGAGACAGGCTATAACGCTGCCTCATTCTCCTCTGAACTATTTCTTTAATTTCATGTCCTTCAACTCTTACAACTGGAATCTGGTTTCTATGGATTTTGTAGATATATTTTCGCTTCCTGTTCTTTTTCCTTATCCTTGTTACCTTCAGCATTCCAAAGAGAGTACTCCAGTCGACATTGTCGAAAGCTGTCCCTAAATGTAAAGATGCTATAATCGTAGGTTTACTTTTCTTTAGCCTATCTTCTAAGATTAGTTGTAGGGTCAGTATTCCCTCACGTGTTCCTACATTTCGAGGGCAGGAAAGCTGATATTTCCCGAGGGTGGTTCCTACCACGCTTTCCATTCTTTTGTAACAAATTCTTACTTTCTTTAAATTGAAATCACTCAGTTTAAATATCAGAGAAAAATTACAAACGTTGGCTTACTTGCAATGCATTCAAGAAACAGTCCGAGGGTTATTGCAGCGATATGAGATAAGACATTAACTCAATCTTCGAAGATTTAGGGCGATTACCAGCAATATGGCTGGTTAATAAGCGCCAAAAGTGTGTTATGCTTACAAATTAAAAACAAATTTATGCCATGTTCGTGTTTATAATATCTGTAGAGTCCGCTGAACAACATATTAATAAGTATGTAGAGCAAAGCAAAACCAAAAATGTAAATTAAAAGTAGGTAAATCTACATGTGTAAATACATGTGCATCTGATGCTAAGTGGCACATTATGTGGAAAAATGAAGTGACTTGCCTAAAATAGCTAGACAGCTCTGCAACACGAAGGTACTAATGTGCTTCTGGACCAGCAATACGCTAGGTAAAATCATACAGTACAGAGCCTAGCACACTAAACAATACAAAACTTCAGGCGTTTATAAAATTAACTGCAGAGAATGCGAAAACTTTATAAAGGACAAAAAGCTAGAAATTTTGTCATTATGTTCAGGAAACACATTAACAAGAGTGATAATTGTATATCTTTGATTGAGAACCACCTTCTGGCGGCCAGAGACAAATAGGATGATCTGAAAGTTGCTCAGAAATTTTTATAAAATCGACATAGTAAGAAAACTCAAGTACCTATAGATAGTAGAAATTTACAGTGCACTTAGAAGACAAATGTAACATATCTCGAGTGACCAGAAAGACCTCAAAAATTGGAGATTCTTACGTTGTTTCTAAAACATCTAATAGAATAATAATGGTGAATTTAGATACAGATGGAATTTTGCGCACTAGATGGCCTTGGTAAGTATGTTTGGCAGTGCTATACTTTAAAAATGTGACATGTAGTCACACAAGAGATATGCGCCAATTTTATGAAACTTACGATGTTAAACACTGCTGATATGGATGTTGGACACATATTTAATAGCCACGAGATGCAAGGCAACTGCTTTATTGAT